>NC_066363.1:56917029-58234529 GCF_013377495.2 Cygnus atratus | reverse complement strand
TTTTCTGGGAAAACAAGGATCTTACTGAGAAAATAATAATAAAATAAAAAAACACAACCACCACCATAAATCAGATGCCTTTTCATTAGATTCCCCAACCCCCAGATATTAGAAAAACTTCAGTCAGTATAGATGGAAACTGTATTTTTGGAAACACAAAATTCAAGCATATGTAAATTGAGAACAGCCAAGCACTGTCCACCCTGCAGAGATATGCCTCCAGAGCATTCCCTCTCAACTCTGCAGCTAGAAATAAATACTTTTACTATCTAGGCAATCAAGTTTTAAGTAGAAATTGTTGCTTTCTATAGGATGTCAAGGTCACTGACAATTTCTACTAAAACAAAACAGAAAACACAATAGTAGAAGTTTACCCCAGTGAGACTTGTACATGTCCAAAAAATAGCGAGAAAGAGATGAAATGCCAACACTGTGTACATTTGGGGAGCAATCATTGGATGCAGCTAATAATGAAAGAAACTCAAGGTAGAAAATTGAGCCTGAAGAATCTTTTATAAATTTTACTTGCAATGGAAATATATGTAATAAGGTGGTACGCTGAAATGGATATGTGGGGAAAAATATAAAAGGAGGAAGCATCGTTAACAGATAATTCATTTTCCTCTAAATTTCATGTAAGAAGAGGAGAGAAGAGAGGGGAAAGAGAAGAAAGGAGAAAAGGAGTTATTTACGAGTTCTCAGAGGTAAAAGTCAATACATAACTCAATAAAAGAAAGTCTATCTTGAACGTAGCACATTTCTATTAAGATTAATTACAAAACACTGTACAGCAATAAACTTTCCTTCACCATGCCCAGTTGTCATATTTTTTACATCCCCCATGACCTTCTCACTGTGCCCTTGAACTGTAGCATTAGTTACACGCAATGTATTGTGAAGTAAAATGAACAATGATCATCCATGCCCAAACTCCATATATAGATTTTAAAAAACATTGGCAAATGGGCTATTAAAAGTAGATGCACCTTATTGATCTCCTCTTAAAGCAATTTACAGTTAGACAGCACTGTTTTCTCAGTGGTGTTAGAACAAAAATTGCTTGTATTTATCTTGTTGGCAAGGACAAACCGCATCAACACATTACAGCTGAGATTTGTACCCTGCTCAGACAGCCCTAGGAGCTCATCTGTTGTATATGGCACCGAACTGCACATGTGCTAACGTGCTGATACTTTAGAAGACTAGGATTAGCAAAAGAAAGAAATATTTTGCCATGCAATTGCATTTCTAACTGATTCCCTATATTATTCCCTATATTATTGAGTCCTCAGTGTGTACTCTTCAAGACAAGTAATTACAGAAAATGCTTTCACTGCAAAACGTCTGGAGATTAAATAGCATGTTTCATCAAGACAAAAGTATCTTTATCTATGACACTTTATTTGATGATCCTAGAGAGGAAAAAAGCACATATTGGAAGGAGAGAGATATGCAGGAATGGGACAGGGGTAAAAGGAAAAGATATCTTAACCGACCAAAATGCACATGAATCAGAAAAAGAACTCAGCTTGATCACTTCCTTATGGTACCCTGGTTAAGGACAAGTCTCCTGCCTGACATTCCTTCCTCCCTTATAAACTCTGTTATACATCTTCTGTAAAATTTTGTGAATGGACCTGGAAAAAATGCAGAAGTATTGCATTTTGCTTAATTCAGTGAGAAAACCACACAGACCATGCTGCACTAGTCAGTGTTTATTAAAGAAATACAGAGGTTCTACCTGCACGTCAGATTGAGTCTTGCTTAATGGGTTCAGAATCTGTCCCCCCTCAGTAGACATGACTTCAGGTACACACCTTTTCCCTCCTATGAACAGCCAGTCACAAAACCATGCTTCCCAGAAAGTCAAACAGTGATAAAAATATTAGTCATAGTAATCAGACAAAAGAGAGTGTGAGAGAAAGGTTTTATTTTCGTTTGGAGTAAGGCTGAATGTGATAAACCCTATCCATAATGACTGTGAGCATCATCTAACCCAGACAATGACTTGACCATGAGGTTAAAACTAAGCGGGAACACTAATGATGCCATCATGACATTAAGTCACCAGAAGCACTGATGCATCAGAGGGCTAAGATGCTGTTAGCCTATTCTTCTCCCTTCCCAGCAGACATTTATCTTTCTGTATCATGAATCACTAACAGCGCCATGTGTCCAAGCACCTACTATTAAGAGTTGAGGTGCATTTGTGCCATCACATGCAACACTATGTGCCACAACATGATACCACCCTGATCTTGACCTGCATTCCTCTGCTGCTCTGGTCTGGAAACTCTTACTTGTGTGTGAACACCGTCTTTCTCTCCTAGTTGTTACTTTCAACATTTGAGATTATTTCCAATTCAGATAAACAATATTCCCATTCGCATAAATTGATGAGGATCCATGAAATGGTCTGGGGAAATAACTGTGAATTTCCCACCTCATGTCTACCTATTGGGAAGTACAGCTTTCAGATTAGAGTCCAGATCCACAAAATGTAACACTGCAGTAAGGAATTAGTCCATATTCACTTAAAAATATATATGTTGTTCTCAATGAACATAGCAGACACCACTAGAGTGTTGAAATGCCTTGAACAGTCTAAGAGTCAGAGTCCTTGAGATTAACTGATTAGCCACAGTATGAACCAGTATCTGAAAGCTCTCAATAACCAGGGACTACTGTGCTCTTTTTGGCAGTTTCTGGGAACACATTCTAGAAAAAGAAGGACTTATCCCAAAGGGACCCAGGGAGACAACAGGAACAACAGAAGTTCTGCATGCCAATAATGCTGGCAAAAATAGCAAAGTCCTCTCCAAGCAGAGTTTATCTGAGCCTTGCTGTTATTTGAGTGGAAGGCAAACATGACAGCAGATCTGAGCTGAGGCAAAGGAGAAATGCTTTGACCTTTGAGAAAAGGTGTTTTTGACACATGCAGATAGATCATTGTGCCTAGGATCCCATCTTGTGACAAAGCACAACTGGCTTGTGCTCAAGGCTGGAATCAGGACTCAGAACAACAACAAAATCCTTGCAGCTGCCTTGACGTCATACGTTTGGATTGCAGAAGTCATCAAGAACATTCTTCTACTGCCATTATATAAAAGAGATACTTCTGGTTGTGATGACCAAAGGGCACCCACCATGCCTTCAGACACAGACATGTGCTTTATGCCCTTGAGTTTTTGTTTCCTATTCGGGCTTTTGGGTGCCCATAAGTACATGTATCAACTGTTAAAACACACAACTGCATAACTGCACCTTGTCTGGCAGATCAGATTCTTTCTACTATCATACTCATCATGCAAACAAACGTCAGTTACATATAGTACCACCGCTATAAAATAGGTAAACAGTTTGCCAACTTTGACTGTTTAATAAAGGAAAACAAGATCAAGCTTTTGGAACAGGCACCAGCAGAGAGAGACAAAATCCGTGTCCTGAAACCCCACAAAACATTCATCTGACCATAACAGAGCTTCAAGTCTCACTTTATAAAGCACTTCTGGAACTGTGTCAGTTACATCTTTTTCAAATGCCTTCAGGGAAAAAAAAAAGGGAAAAAAAAGTTGTTACAGAGATAAAGAATACAGATGTATTATTTCCTTATATTAAAATAAATACTCATTAATACACTGGAGATGTCTGATTTACAAAGCTCTGGGCCTGATCTCACTAGTCACACCCATATGCACAGACTTGCTGTCTTCAAATCACTGTGAGCTGAGATTATGCAAAGTCTCTCAAGGAAAGCCTTGCAAAACAGCTGTATTTTGCACTTTTAACTGTTCTTTCAGTATTTACAGAGAGGATACTGTCAGTAAATAGGCAGATAATACTTCCATAGAACAATTTTTTTTTTATTTTTTTTTTTACTATTGAAAGAGAAGTTAATTTTACCATGAAAACTTGGTTTTCAGTGAATACTGCTTTAGCACAGATGCTTTGGTGATGTTTAAATCCACAGAATTACCACAGTATTTGCATCATCAGATATTATTGCAGTTAATTGAATCAATCTGTAATAGACCAAATCTGTACGGGCAAAATGCAGGGTCTACTTCCAATTCAGAGATTTCTACAGGTTCCGGTGCCTTCTAACAAAATCCCCATGTAGAAATATGGTAATAAGACCAGTTTATTGTTACAAAATTGCGCATGGTATTTTTGATGTACAACTAAATGTACCTTAAAATCCCCAAAACTGTAGATGTCAAAGAGCACACACGTTGAATCAGAACAGCTCATTCTTGGAGGCATTTACTGAATTTTGAAAACTAGGTGGTGGCAATTTTCCCAGTGCCTCCCAGTGATTAGTGTTGGTTCAAAAATGAGCAGAGACATTTGAAGAGAACAACAAGCATCTGAGCACACCTGGGGATTTTATAGTGTGTGGAAGATGGAGATTTTGTTCCAAAATAAAGTGGCTTGAGCTGGGAGATGCATAATGATCATCTTACAAACAGCCTTCTGGAGCTCCACAAATGAACACTAAGGTCAGGTGTAGACTCCCCATTTCATATGTGCAAAATTATTGATGCAGAAAATCCACAAAGGTAACAGGGAAATAGCACAGAAACAATAGCGGGGTTGTCTTCTACATGGCTAAATATGGCTGTCAAGAGGAAAATGAAAACTGGTTCAGGAACTTTTCTTCCTGAGAATACCAAGAAGTTCAGAGAGCATCTTTACAAAGCCCTTTATGGCAGCTATGAGACACATCAAGGGGTCAGAAGATTGCACTGGCCAGCACCAGCAAATCAGCAGGAATCACACTGAAACACTTAAAGGACTGCAGGCTAATAGCCTCAATCCCATTCAGCTATGACCTGGATAACTATAAAGCATTTTGAAACGGACCAATTGTTTGAAAGGCTTTACAGATCAGCAAAAATAAAATAAAATAAATGCACAATGCCATTAATGTTTTCGGTTGGAAAACTAACCCAAGTTGTTGGTTTTTTTCCCTGCAAATAGCCAAAGGTGAAAGAAGTTCTCTGAAATTCATCTCCAAATTTCACCAGTCCCCAAAATCTCTGTTTAGATCATCAATTTCCTGCTGTCAAATCACCCTGCCATATACCAGCCTGATGCCCACAGCACCACTAAGAGCAGGAACAGCCTGTATTGGAACAAATTGCCGTACTAGAATGGGGCTGGTGAGCACTCACGTTGAAGAACAGGCAAGGCCAATGTCATTCAGGACTGAGGTCATCTCTACTTCCGCTGTTTCTTTTCTCCTTCAAAACATACACTATTCAAACCCCCAACGAATCAGAGCAGGAAACAAATAAATGAAGTTCAGCATGTCTCAGGACTTGAGAGCCTTACGGTCATTCAGACTGTAAGCCTCTCCATCTTGTCCCCTGCTCCAGTGGTGGCAGCAGCAAAGGTAAGCACCCAGGAGAGCAATGAAGAGTAAAAGATATTTACTCTCTTTTTGTAAACCTGCTGCTGAACAAATTCCTGAACCAGGGGTTGTACTGTAGCACTTAATGGCACTTGATAGATTTTTCTTCCACAAACTTCCCCTGCTTGCTCTTGTAACATGTGTAAACACTGTGGCATTGAGTTCAAGGGTTTAAATAAAATTCCTCCATGAGGAGATGCTCATCCAAGCTCAGGTTTCAAACAAAGCTGTCAAATTCATGGCATAGACTATAATATATGGTTGCAATACAGTGGTATTTATGGAAAAGCAACCATAGGAAAGCTAAAGGCATTGGTGCATACTTTGAAAAGGGAAGGACTGGGCCTGCCTTCCAACCCCTTTTACAGGATGAAACTCATTAGTGACACTAGGCTGTGCCTAGAGGGATCCTTAAAGGACCTGTTGGGCAAACATTTAGACTCCAGCTCTGTTTAAGTGAGATTCCTCACATGCTTAAAGCAAAGCAAGCCTGTAAATGTAGAATCCTCCTTTGATAATGCTTGTCACAGTAAGAGCACCGAGTATTTGTTATTGCCTTGGGCAACCTGGGGACTCTCAAAGAGATGTTAAATTCCTGTTCCCAGAAGGGAAAAGGTAATTGGAATTTGGATCCCACAGTTACAGGGACATATCAGAGGAGGGTTGAGGGCACAGTCCTGTTAATGAAATGCTAGGAAGTTACATCTTTTGCTGCCCTTCTTCAGGGCCAGTCACCTGAGTCCCTTTCAATGTCAGAAGGCTCTGCTAATACACAGTCCTGTTTTGGAAACACAACTTGTGACACGAAGTGCATAAGGTTTCCAAATACAGTCCTTAAAAATCTTCTGTAGTGTTTTTTCATGTAGTTTAAACCAAAAAAAAAAAAGTGACTTCAAAATCCATCTGAACAAAATATTTAAAAGTATTATGGAGAGTGGAACAGCAGCAATAGGGAGACGCAAGCAGAAAGGTTGCATCTGCTTGTGGTTTGGGCATCAAAGCGCATACCCACTTCCAGCATGTGCCACAGAAAAAGTTTACCTTTTTTTTTTTTTTTTTTTTTTTTAATAGTACATTACTGAGGCTGTTGCTCTGCAATGGAGGGGATTCGGCAGGAAATGATGACTTAGAGGTGTGGTTGCACATCTTCACCAGTTTGCTTGCTCCTCTCAGCCCCACCAGAGGAACCACTGGAAAGTAGCATGACGCCTTCCCTTTTGTCTTGGTAAGGGAAAATTTTTAACCTAGGCCAGTGCAGCAATCCATTTCAAAGAGCAGCAGTGTTTGGGGAGTGCTTGGATACAGCAGGGTGTACAGGAGCAAAGCCATATGGTTCACCTATGCCAGCAGTGCTGCCAGTGCTTCCTGTGACCCTGAGGATGAGTGAAATGCAGAAAAGCAGTGTGAATTTAACACTGTTGCAAGCATCTAACTAGACGACCACCATTAGGCACAAATAAGTTCCTCTTTAGGCAGGGTTTCCAGGTCACTAGAACACAGGAGAGCTCTCCAGGAGTGCTCCTGGAGCTGCTCTGCGGTGACACAGAGCAAAGAAGAAAGCAAAAGGTTTAAAAGGGATTTATTTATCTTTTTGGCTTTTCTAAGTACATTCCTTTGTTTAGCATTAGAAGATAATGACTTCTGCTGCACTGCAGAGCAATTATAGAAATAATTCTATTTACATAGTATCTTTTATCCTGAGAGATCCAAGGGGTATTTATGAACCATAGGCCAGATTTTTTTTAGCTCAGGAATCTGTGCAACTCCAAACAAACAGTTTATGGGTTTGTTCAGTTCAAACACTTGCACGTGCAAACAGCCAGCTACGTGTTCCACTTCATTTGCTTTTAAACAAACAAACAAAAATATGCTAATTGCAAAATTTATTTGTAAAATAAAATTCTAAAAAGCTTTTAGAAAAATGCTGACAAAGCTTGAAGAAAAACACACTAGTAAAATTAAAATTCAAGTGTGGTCTTCTTACAGATTCCATAATAAATATATCTAATTGCACCCATGCTTACCAATTTACCTCCAATTTTTTGGAGCTTGTTTTGCTATCACTTTATAAGAATATCTCCCAGGCAACTCACTTTGGGGAGCAGTGACAACTGCTGTTTAATCAGTACAGCCATTAGCTTGAGCTCAGCTTAGTGGCTGAACACGCAACTGATGGCAAGGGCTTTAGTGGTGTTTAATGCGGGGATGGAGCAAAGGCAGAAGTCTAAACCTTGACCTTATTTCAGATGAAACTGTGACGACGATTAAATTGAATAATAATAATTAAAAAAAAAAAGTATCAGATAGCAACAAAATTTCAGTAAGGATCATCATTAGGATGTTTTTAAAATAAGAACGGTCCTCTTGGCCAAGTGCAGTAACGCCATTCCTGAAGTGAACTTCCTAAGGGAGTGCTGAGGGTGGAAGGGAGAAGGAATCTTTCTCCCACTGCAAAACTACTTTCAATCTGATGGCTGAAACAGCCTTTTGCAGCCATAATGCTCCGCTGCTCCAGAGAGCTTGGGGCACAACCAGGAAACTCGTGCTAGATTTCAAATGCTTCCAGATGCACTGTAAATAAACCAGAGTGAAAAACCCACCAACGTCCTACCCAGTTTTATAATTCCTCTGCAACTCAGCATCCCAGAGTGGTCAAGAAATTGTTAAGGGCTGGGAAAAGCACTTCCCAAATCCTGCTCCGAAGCCCAAGGGACATTCTCTTCCAATCTGTGAGTCACTAAAGAACTGCTGCTAACGAGGTGGAGAAGGGTAACACCGCTCCGAAAGCCACACCGCCCCCTTTAAACGCTGCAAAACAAACGCAGAGAGGGCTCCACCAGCCACATTACATCCGGATGCATTTCTGATTGAAATCCTGATTTTGGGCTTGATAGCTTTACCAGGGAAACCAAACGGGTCTTTTGCACCTGACTAGGGTCCAAGCAGTACCTCAGCATTCTCAAATGTTCCTAAGTAGTGCTACCAATTGCTCTCTCACAATTACAAATGAAACCAGACGGTCTTTCTCAGCATAGAGTATATTATTATTAAAATTAGCATGAAAAACACCTAGACAAAAGGTGCTAATCATTTTAACAAAGCCAAGGTGCTCTTAGTGGACACTTAATTTACTAGTAGAGTTGAACGTTCAAGTGAACTGCTTTTATGTGGTCTGTGATATCTGCTGTTATCTGATGTTTTGAATATGAATTACTGCAACAAAATGCTAAACCTCTGCTATTCAGAGGCCAGGCAGAAGATAGGATTCAATTTACATCAAGTGGACATGATTCACTAATTTTTGTGAGCAGCTAACCGTTTTACATCTGTGCCATACATAAAATTAATTATCATTTTGTTGAGTTTTTGTGTAACACTGATTTTTCAAGCCTTCCTCCTGAATTAAAAGTGAGGATCAAGCCAGTTTGTATACTCCAAGACTGAACAAATAGAAGTCCCTAACAGATGTTAAGCTCTGCATGCTGTGTTTAAAAAAGCATGCAAGGACGAGTTTATTAAAGAAAATGTTGGTGCATTAAGTAATGGTTTTGTAGTATCATTTTCCTTTTCTTTTCAGTATAATATATTTTGTAAGAAAAATGTGCTGCTAAAAAACCAAAACAAAAAAAAAAAAACAACACGTGATACAAAACATAGTATGTGGTGGCATCAGGCATCAGCTGTATCTTGGTGCCACGTTCGCAGTAACAGAAGCTGCCCTTCCTAGTGCCGAGACACAAATACAGGGGGGTATAGACTTTAACCCAGAGGGCTGCTCTATACTGAGTTATTCTTGATGAGCTTTGCACACAAACACACACACAGAGCTATTCTGCTACACCACTTCCCACACACTGTGTTCTTCACAAGTATCTGCTCTCCATTAAACAGACAGCTTTCAGCTTTCCTAATCTGCTTCGACTTTTTGGAGTGGATTTGGCCACACATGAAGTTACACAGATAGATCAGTTTACGTTCACACCCAAGTTTACAACAGTACAGCTCTTCCATAAAGGCTAGCACTTGCTTGCAAGATGCAACAGCACACAATGTAAATACAGGGGCCGTACTCCTTCACAAGAGCCTCCCCGTGGAGGTTGCAGGGCCAGCCGCTTTGTCCTTGTGCCACCAGACCATGTGAAATGCTGGCGTCCACCTCCACTGCTCCTTCCAGGGGATCCTGGAGTGGAAACCTTGATGGCAGCAGCTGCCAGGACAGAGAAACTGTCCCAGTTTGAAGCTCTTCAGACAAGACGGAACAGTTTCACCAGTAAAGATGTTCAAGATGGAGCAGGGGAAGAAGGGGAGCATGTATTTGTCCCAGATTTGAATATAAACATGAGGAGCTCTACTCTGCCAAGCTGAATTTTGTTTCCTTTCTGAAGGTTTCAGAGGTGTTCCACACAGCGGAACAGAACAACAGGGTTGTTTAGTACCCGAGGCAAAGTACAAATGTTTATTAACCGAGAGAAAACATTCCTGCTCAGACATGGCCTGGCATGTACAACTGATGAAAAGTCACTCCAGCCTTCTACATTAATCAGACTTAGTTCTTCATTAGAAGGTAAAAGAGGTGTCTGCCCTGCACGTCCACCATAGCTTTTACTTTTCTTTTTCTTCCTTTTTTTTTTTTTTTAAATAAAATACAGGTTTTTCCATTTTAGTTTAATTAATCTGTCATTCTTAGCTATAGCCATTTGCTAGATACATCACAGCTTCCACTTAAAAGGGTCTATTTTCACTACTAAGCATATGGTTTCCTAATCATTTCATACTTTTAACTTCTGTTCACCTTTCCTTCTCCTAAGACACTTGAACACACTATCGTATTTTAAATGCTTAAAGAAAATACATAATGTTAAGCAAACTTGAGAAGCGTTTAAGATCCCAAAACTGTAACAAAGTGCAGGTGAAGCAGAATGGATTTTAGATACCTACATGTGAAAGCAATAGAGACTTCAGGATATGAAGCTGATGTAAAAACATTTCTTCTGGGTTATCAGCTGTTTCATTTGAACAGTAAGCACAGCAATTGCCAACCAAAATTCTGCTGAAGCTAACAGTCAAGGTGACATCCTCTACTGGTATCAATGCTGCAGGGTCAACACATGCTCACACACACTGTGAAAATAATCTAGATTTCTTTCTGGGGCAATATCCCTTATTTGTGATTTCTTACTATATCATGGGAGTGCAGTGTCCTTCCCACATGGACTAAAAGTGCAACCACTGAATTTGGATGAATAATTACTGTCTGGGCTGAAATGTCTCCACTGAAATGTTCTTCCACCACGATGTCTGAAACCTTCTTTGTTTTCTTTCAGTTCAGACTACAAAGCCCAAAGATTCAAGCATGCACCCCCTGCTTATGCCAAAGATTTAGTCTATGGAAAGTTCATGCTTACTCAGTAACAAAAACAGGGCATGCTGTCACCTGGAAGTGACTAAAGGAACAGAAATGGGCTGACAAATAGGAACCATATACCCTTAACAAAACAAACAAACAAAATACTTCACCTGAAATACAAATCACGATACAGTTACACGTACAAAACAGGACAATCAGCATTCATCTCAGCAGTACTATGGCTCCTAATTGCATGTAACAATCTTGCCAGGTAGCAAGTTACTCATCAGATCTACGACCTCAGCACAAGCAGCCAGACCATTGTTCTTCAACATACATGTTTCCCAGGGAAAGGTAGGAAAAGCCAGTTCCTGCCCCAGAAGACTGGGAGTCTCACTCCTGACTTCTTTCTCTCTCATTTATAAAAGATCGATTGCAGTAATTTTCTTCACAGGCAGCCTTATAAGTACTCTATGACTCCAGGGCAGACATTTTGAAAAACCTAAACATAACTCCCACTGCTGATAGAGAAAATGTGCTAGTATGAGAAATGTCTAACAAAACCCACATTCCACACCAGCTGCCCATGGAAGAGCACTAAAAGCCCCAAAACACCTTCCCCCTGGAAAAAAAAAAAAAAAACACCTTTGCTCTTCCAAATGCTGAGAAACGAGACAATGCAAGCAAGCAGAATGTATATTTTTACTCCCCCCAGCTAAGGACTAAGCTTTAGACCTCTGTGTCTTATGCAGAAAGGATTCAACAGTCTGTAGTGTTGGCCATGGACATTTAACCATATGCACGCAAGCACCAATTTGAAAAGTGGGAAAGGACCCAGGAATCTCTCCCCAAAGATGAATGCATGGAATTCAACCATGTTATCTACAAGAGCTTGGAGATATCCCAACAACAGGTTAGAACAGCCTTGACATATCTGATGCTTCAGCAAGAGCCCTCTGGTAATGGCTCCTGCCAACCTGCACAGCTGCAAGCATCCAGCTTCCATACATAAGATGAGACGCCCAAGAATTCAGCCTGACAGTGAAATACCCTTAACAACTTCTGTGCCAGGGATATAAAAACTATTTTTATTTTTGAAGCTTTGGCCAGAAGACCCATAAGTGAGGCAGCCAAGATGCATCTGGAGCTGTCCAGTAGCTCTCCAGCTGCAGTGTTCTGCCACTCTCCTGGAAGAGCTGGAGCACCTTAAATTCTGCCTCTACTTCTGAGTTCCAGAGATCCTACATGCTTTTCAAACTGCTAGCAGATACATTCATGTGGGCCAGTAAGCCTAACAAATGACTTTTTCCATCAAAAGAAGTATAGAGATTGACCACAATCTTGAACCATGAGTCATATGTTGAGGGGATAGGAGAAGTTCCTCCACACTACCACTCCCTAAGATTATATAAAAGTGGACTTTCCGCAACATCACCCACTCAGCAGTCTCAGTTCAGCTCTTTAAGTCAGATTATTCATTTCAGGGGTGGCACACAGCACCTCCTCTGATTTCTCATTAATTAAAATTTAATTCTGCATACTTGCATGGCCATTTCTTCCAGGCAAGAACAAAAGCCCTTGGCACACACAACCTTCCTACTGACTGCTGGTTGTGTAGACTATCTGCCAAGATTGAACGTTTCATCTCAGTCATACCTTTGATGCTCTCACAGAAGTCACCATTGCTAATTGCTTCTACTTCACACAGACTACTGTAAGACTTAAGGGTTTGTGCAGAGAGTGAATATCTCTTTCCTAGAGAACCCCACCTGACTTCCTATGCTTTCTGAACTTCCAGTGATGCTAGTTGTTCGTAGTTCAGAGTTAGCTCACTGGTGATTCAAATGAAGGTGTTAGACTGAGCTTCAGAAATGGAGGCACTCTTCCATCTGCAGACCCTCTGGTGGGGTTGACGGTGTTGGGCAGAGGGGACTACTTCAGACAGTCCAGCCTGATACAGAAGCACGTGTCCGAACTTCACCTCTTGTTCTAACTGTGCTTAGTGAGGCACAGTTTTGTGCTGCAAATGTAGGACTAGGATGAAAAATGAATTTAAGAAAAAATTCCGTTTCATGAAGCACTTTTACTGGCAGAGAAAAGTTCATTGATTTACCACCAGAAAGGTCAACACTGGGCACTACAAGGAAGTTCCTCTATTTTGAATACATATTCTACTAACTATAAAATAATTTCTGTTATTACACTGTTGGGGGGTCTTTTGAATTGTGCCACAACATGTTTGAAAGATTATGAATCAACACCTTCAAACTAGCCTTAGGGAAACAATTGTTCTCTCATTTTTTAAATGCTATTACAGCCAAGGCTTAGGTTTGGAACCCAATGACTAATCTAAACAACATACCTGCTCTTCTGGAAGGTGGAAAATAGCGATAATTTTCAGATGAAAAGCATCAAGTAGTATCTACCTTCCATTTAGTCCCATCATTGTCTCTTCATCAACTTCCTACTCTCTCTTTGCATAGCAGGCTTGAATCAGATTGACTGTCAACAGGGTACACAGAACTTATTACAAAGCCTATCTTCACTTCGTAATCCTCATGTATCTTTAAGAGGCACAAAGAAATTTACATAACATAATTGTGAATAGCCCATGTGCTTAACATGGCGAGATCTGCTGTGGGCTTTTCAGGTCACTGCATTTCCACCTCTGAAGTACAGAAACACACCTTTTCTTCTCAAGTCCACAGAGCCAAATGTGAATTTCAACAGAGGCAATTGCACAGAAGCATCTACTTTTTTTCCCCTCAGTGAGTGGTAGGGCTAAAATTCAAAATCAATATTTTATATGCTACTTCTGCTTATTTAATCTAGCAGTCTGCAATATGTTTTGAAGAAACAATGAGAAGACTGGATTAAAAAAAAGTTGTGAAGCCTATGAACTGATTTTTTTTGTTGCCGTTTTGTTTTTTCTCCCTCCAAATATGTATGAAGTCCTTGGACATCCCCATCAGTTTCTGGCCTTGCCTTTAAAGACTGTAATGTGCTTAAATACCTGGGAATTAGGTTTCAATTATTACAATCCCCCAGAGGTATTTTTACTCTTTATTCTTCATTATGCAAAGAATATAAAGTGAGATCAGTTTTTATGAGCCCACCCACAAAGGCATCAAATACACTGACTCTTAATAACAAATTTGGAATGAAGAACCTAGTCTTCAAGTGAACGCATTTTAACGTAAGAAAAGAAGAAAAATAAAACCACCGAGAGGTCCTTTCACTCTAACTGGCACAAGAACAGAGCAATAATGAAAGCACCATGACTTCCTGGTGTCCCACAAAGGTCGCTCCATGAAGTTTCATCAACTTGTTTCATTCTGCATTCCCCTACACACACCCACGAGGAGCCAGGTCCAGCTATACTTCCACAGAAAGGTACCTGCAGAGCCCAAGAAATGGCAATGCTGGCACATGGGATTCTAGTGTTTGTCTTGCTTCTTGTGCTGAAGCCATGGTGCAGGGTAGATCTAACTATTCCTGCGTTCTCCTTCTTTATTAAAAGAATTTTGAGGGGGAGGAAGATCTGGTAGCTTTGTTTCCATCCTGTTCTCCAGGCACTGGCAGGGATGGGCAGAAATGGCTCCAGTGGTCACTCACTACACCTTGCTGATGTTGAAATAGATGAGGTGACTACCAGAACAATAATGCAAAAAAATCAGTGGGTGTAGGCCCATAGCAGGTAGTTAATAAAACTATTAATGCAGTAATTTAGTAAAACCATCCACTTACTTTGTTTACGCAATAGAAATTTTAGGCCTTCTCGAAAATTAACTTTCATCCTCTGGGAATGGAGTTTCATGGTTGGCTTCAAAGATTCTGGCACCAAGTGCAGACCTTTTGTTTAATTGCTCTCTTTTGAAATGGAATATTAAGTCAAATGAAATTGAATATGAAAGAGAAGCTATAGTGGAGCTTATGGGAACAAACAAAGCTAGCACAGACTACATCTATCCCCTTTTCCCCATCTATAATGTTATTAAGGGAAGCACATTTTCCCACCTAGCTTACACAAAATGCTCCACTTTGAAAAATTGTTTTAGACAGAAAAAAAAGTATGCTTCCCCAAGTATTTTTTTTTAAACATACAACCAACAATATGGGTTGTATGCAGTCTACAGACTGCATATCCAAGGCTGGCATTCTCAGAACTATTGGCACTGGCATAGCTCTCCTCCCTTTGTAATGAATTCACTAATATCAGCAGTGTCTGAGTTAGGCTACATCCACTTGAAAAAAAAAAGGCAATGCTTTCAAAGAATCGAAATTTCTATGCAGCAGACATGAAAATATGAATATATATGTACAAACATTTCCAGACATAAATACACAAACATTCACACCTCTGTGGACACTAGGGCTGTTTATTTTGTTATAGATTTTTTGTTTAATTTTCCTGTGTGCTACAATTTTTTACCTGCATACCCTCCATTAAAAAGAAATTGCCAATGTGAGTATCTTGATCCAGCAAATGAAAGTGAATAACTACTCAGAGAGCTGTACCTATTAACATGGGATGAATTGCTTAGCTTAGGCAAAATTTTTCAGGGAAAGTAAAAATGTTTCTTCCTTCTTTTAGTGTAACAGCAAAGTTTTCTACTCTTTTCACAGACATTCGGAAAATTCTTTACTTAAAGCTTCCAAAACTTAAACAAAACAATTGCATTGTCTTTATCCAGTTAAATCAACAATTATAGATACTCCAAGTATGAAATTTCTGGAGTGCAAGGAGAGAGCTTTCTTAGTCAAAGGGCCCTAAAAATAAATAAATAAATAAATGCTGCTCTTCTGTTGTTTAGCATTTAAAAAACATCTTTTCCCTTCCCTTGTAAGTTTTCACCTCAAAGGAATTCCTGCAGATTGGGATCTGAGGTATGAAGGAACACAGCCACCTCCTTTACTATTGCACTGTGTGCATGTAATTCACGTGAAGACGACAAATTGTCGCCCTAAAAAGAATGTGCAATCTACAACTACACAGCTGCTAACGAGTCATTACATGCTACAGCACGCACTGAAACACACAAAGTAGATCAAAACCACCGTGTACATTTAAGTAAGAAGACAAATTCTTTTTCTGGACAAATACAGGAATGAATGCTGCTCCTTGCCATTGCAGACAGCGTTCTCTGCTCAGGCATAGATCCATACTGTACTGTAAATTATGGCCTGCTATAAATGAAAAATGCTGATTTGGGGATTGTTCACTTTGTTATAATTTTCCAAGAGTAATATCCTGCAGGGAACAGCCAAGTTAATACAATGTTTCCACTCAAAAATTGGCAGCCTGAATGCAGCCAATGGGGTGTATTTAATGAGAGTTTGCCTGCTGATAAAATGTTATTGCAGAACATGCAAGCGAAAGAGTCTCTTATTTTCCATCCCAGAATGTAACCTTAGACTAGTGAAACTGGGTAACCAGAAATAGTTCTCTGGATTTCTAATACGCTGTATGCTTTTACTCCATTTTAAACATGTTCTGTAATTTATGATGTCTTTCAGCCATTGGAAGCATACAGACACTGTTTTGTCTGGTTTATTCTCCCGGGCAACAGCTTGTGATCTGCCTGCGGATGCGACTCACACCGGTTATTTTCACGCTGAGGTCCAGCGCGTGGCTGGATGTGCCATGCAGCATTTGGCTGCTCAGCTTGAGCACGGAGCTCATCGGTTCCGACAAGTATGTGTTGATCTTTCTTTAACCTACTCACGGACTGCTCGGTAGTTTCTCCAAACTTCCTATTTCTGGCCCAGCCAGTGAGTAATCTAAGAGTGAAATGTGAAGCTATAGTAATGCACAAAACAAAAGCTGGTATTGAGCAACTGAGCTGAAAAAAATCTGAGGTGTCAAAAAGCCCCCACTGCTCTGCTCCAAGCATCTCACGAAGATAACAGATGTGCGCAGCCCTGAAACCATCCTCGCTGCCCCTTCCCCAGTCCTGCAGACGCCTACAGAGCTCAGCACTCCTTTTGCATCCATCAGCTTACATGAAGCTCACAAGTTGCTCAGGTGAGAGATCCACAGCGAAAAACTCCATTTCAGGCTAGATCTCAGTGATCAGCATCACACCCATGCAGATCAACACACAGATGAGGGTTCAACTCCTGTGACCATCACCAGATGATGGATCGCCAAGAACACCGAGAGCTCAGATGAGGAAGCTGAGTTCCTGGAGCAAGAACAGGAAGTGAGAGGCCTATGGACTGGGCACGGGAGGATGCACAAATGCACACTGACAAATCCTACATGTGATGCGAGTTGTGTAAAGCAACAGTTTTGACACATTTTGTAGAACCTTGTCTTGCAACATAACTGTTTTGCACCCAGTATTGTGCATAAAGGGAAACAAACCCCCAAACACTGAGATTTCAGGCAAAGTATTTTCTAGAAGCTACTAACATGTGCATGTATACATGCGTCAGTGTGTGCAAGTAACTCCACAGATCCTTTCTCCACCCCCATATACAGTGCAGGGAAACTGCTAATACTTAAATGGTCGAGGATTTATTGTGGGAAAGCCAACAGTAATTTCACTGCTTCTCTGGAATTCTCCAAAGAGCCAAATTGCACAGCTTAGGAAGAAAAATAAAAGTTACTCTTTAATTTAGGATTTTGAAGAAACCATAGTTCTACCGGTCCTAGAGTCAACCACCCGAGTGTACAGACCCATTGTATGTTCCCAGAAACTGCAGGCAGCAAGTTCTTCCTTTGTAAGCAAAGCTCCTTCTACTTAGTGCAAAAACAAGCTTCCAAAGGTAGAAACAAGGCCTCAGAAACCTACTTGGTCACAGACATGCTGAAACCCCAGTAACCTTCCCTGACTTTCCTAAGGATTCCTTAAACTTTCCCCTGTGCTCCTCCAAAATAAGAGGGATGGAAATGCTTTGGCAAGAGGCAGAGAGATGTCCCCAAGACACGGCACTACATCTAATCTGGAAGCGTGGCTTCCTTTATCATTAGGGGTGAACAAAGTGAGATTTTGCTGGAGAGGTTTGCTGTTTACACAAGTGCTTTTGATTGGACATGTGCAACTCCGGGGAACACCAAAAAGCAGGCTGTTGTACTTAAATGTGTATTCCATTTCTTGTCTGCCGGGTGGCATCTCAAAAGATGTTATCTGACACCCCAAGCTGAAAGAGAACAGCTCTGTCTTCATTTTCGGGTGTACGTTTTTCCCTGGAAGAGGGCAGCCAGTGGGAAGGACCCTCTGTGCTCTGCCCCACTGCTGTTCCCCGCGCCCAGGAGCGGCCGTGCATTGCAACACCCTCGCACAGCAGGGCAGGCTGTGGCGTCCTGCAGCCGTCCTGGGCAGCAGCCAGGGGCTCTTCCTGAAGGTGCTTCATCCCGTGTCCAAGTCTCTTTTATGAGTCCCAGACTTGCGTAAGAGAAGTGATGCCAAGTTCGGTATGTTGTTGGTTTTACCGGCTGCCTTTTTAATTAAATTAATTTAGTTCATAATGGGATGAGAGACTACGAATGGCAAGGTGTGAAAGCTTTGCTTGCCTTTGTTCGGGTTGCTCAGTCTTTAGCTGGAGATGCTCACCCAACAGCCCAAGGCCTCAGTCAGTACCGGTGGGTGATGCAGACGTTTGTCTGGTAGGAGCAGAAGATTAGAAGCATTAAGCAGCCAATCCCAACTAAAAAGAAGGGAGCAATTGGCCTTGTATTAAACTGCTACTAAGTGACATAAAAAGTGAGCCTCCCTGAAGTTCATTTCAAAGCCTCCAGCAATTGGTTCCATTACCAAAACCTCAAACTGGCTACTTCTTCAATCATTTGCATTTTAGACCTCTGTGCACCAGGTTTTCATTAGCCACAGACATTTGGAAACCAGGTACTTGCACGATTTTTGCTGTCCTCATCCTTAAGCCAAATGACAAAAGGCCCACTATGGAAAAAGTGCAGAGGAAAAGCTCAGTGCTATGGCCTCCCTGTGTTTACTTCTCAGAGCTCACCACGAGCAGACCTCCTAGTGGCTGGGTTCACCAAAGACATATTCAGTGTTGCGCAGGTTCCATACCCAAGCGATTTTCCTTCACATCAGATAGATTTCTCATCCAGCTGGTAACTTCTCTTGCCACAGAGATCAGGAAAGCAAGTTAACAAGCATTTGCCAAATTTCACAAGAAACTCTGACCATGCAATAGGACCCGGCTACACTTTGGTTGCACCCAGCCACATGCCCTACCCAAACAGATATATCTTAACCGGGGTGGGAAATGGAGCAGATGAACTGTGCCAGCAGTTGAAAGGTTTTCTAGAAACACTGAAAAACAAAAAACAAAAAACATTCAACTGTAGACCTCACAGCCTCATTGATATGTTACAGAAATAAAACACTTTGTTTGGAAGGGGTCATTAAGCTTTTAACTATCCACTTAACATTAATGCCACTAGCAATGTTGGTCAAATAAATGTTTGTGCATGATTACACTTCAAATTTAGATGCAAGGCTATTGCATATAACACGATCTGTGTAGACTTGTTTCTGTTCTAATGGATTTAAATTGCCAATAAAGCGGGGCCTAAAACTGAGATGCAAAACAAAACTTGAAGACCAAACATTTTCTCCATTATTACTTTTCAAAATGCTATGAAGATTAAGGGGATTTTGTCTTGCCTGTACAAAACAGGAAATTAAAATTTTCAATTAAATTAAATAAAAATTCTGTTTCAGCATCAAATCACGCACATGAGAGCTGTCATGTGCAGCTCCTCTCCACTCCTCGCCCTAAGGACAAAGACTGCGCACACCCTGTATACCTGCATGTGGTGCGGTAGCACATCAACCTGCTCTGCTGCATGGGGGAAAGCAAGCTTTTGATCCCAGCTTTGCAACAAAGTGGGAAAGAGGCTTCCTTACAAGCCACTTGTTGCCCCACAGGTGCAAGTATAGTCCTGTGTTCATTTACCCTTCTGAAAACTTCAGGCAAGGGCAATGTGCAAGCAGCTGTGCAAAGGAATAAGCCTATCTCATCTTGGAGAAGAAAGCAAACACAACACGCCCAAGACTGGTGTTTCTTTCCTTCACCACCAAGAAGTCCCCACCCCCTTCAGGGCCTGATCCTGCCAGTCTTCAAGTATCCTGGTAGCACATTAAGTAGATGCAAAAGCTGTCGATCATCTTTTACAAGCTCCCCGGATATTGCAGGGCTGGGTTTTCCTAACAAAGCCCTTTTGTCTTCTGAAAGAAGTAAGATCTGCAAACAAACTATTGTCCTTAGATTTTTGCAAATGCAAAAAAGGACAAAATTCTTGACGGAAATAAGTTATGAAGTACTTAGCCTCTACAGCATTAACTGCTTTTAAAAAAGCAAGAAAAGAGACAGTATCCTGCCTGTTATCCTGGCATGCTGCAGAAAGTTGTGTAAAATTAAAAAACAAACACACAAATACTGAAAAATTCCGAAACAGAACCCACTACTCCATGCAGGTGTACCATAAATATTGTTTATAAACCTATACCCATACTTGAATTTGGGCTGTAGCAAAAATTTAATTTATATTCAGCAGAAGGATTGCTGCTAATGCTGCAGAAAACAGTGCAGATTAATTCTCAACATTAATTAGAGCAGAATAACCCAAAGTTGTGAACTAATAAAACACCTTACAAGCAATCACTGCTAACAGCAGATTTTAGACAACATGTAGTTCGAAGCTTAATAATTTTGACAGACTTTAGCAAAAAAAAAAAAAAAGCTACTGATGGATAAATTAAAAGGGCCTGAAGGAAACGAAGGGTTACAGAAGTCCTAGAGAAGGTGAGCCTTGGCGCAGTGAATCACGCCTAACCCAAACACAAGCTACCAGCTTATCAAGGAGGCTCAACCCACTCCAGCAACCAAGCCAGGGCCAAAGAGCAAGTACACACCTGGGCAAGAGCAAGTGCCAGGATGAAAAATGTTAATTTCTTTAGTCCGTGTGCCCTGTATTAGATCATGTAATTTCTTGATTATGTACAACTTCTTGGGTTTGGGGGGTGGGGTAGGGTTTAAGCCATATCAAATCTATGTAGCAGTACAGACAGTTATAATACACAGATCCTGATCTATAATCCTCTTTCGACTATCTCGTGCGAAATGCATTATTCTAATCCCTATACAGTCAACCCCACCCCCAAACACAACACCAAAACAACCCTCACCCCTCCCCAAAACCCAGAGTGCCTTAAAGGTTTGATACTTGAATTCAGGTTGCCTTTTAGCTCTTCCTTGCTGCATTTTTTCTTGGCTATACTTCTTCTACCAATTAAACATTTCTGAGACACTAAACCAACACCCCTGCTTTTGTTGAAACAGAGTAATTATGATTTCCCTGCAGAACTCATTATTTGTTATACAAAGGCCTGAAATGGATACCCAAAACATGGAAAAGTAATGTAAGGAGTGCTGCATAGAACTTCTCCATGTGGGCTTTGATTCCTAAAGGACAAACAACATTTTTCTTGCCAGAAGCCCTTTACGCCAGGTGGCACAGATGGAGAGCAAACCTGAAAGACTTGCATCTCTGCTTTGGAACGCTGTTTTTCCTGGCTGTTTGGGGACCCAAGTCTTCTTCCAGCTAGAGGTGTACTGCCTCATTACTTCAGCGGGCTGTGAAGATTTACCTTAGGGCAGAATGTGACCTCGTGTTTTCATAACATGGTGCTGCAGATACTTATACTCTCCCAGCCCATACCTGTGCACATAAAGGTGCTGTTAGCTTTAGATAACAGCTGCCCATGCAGCTGCTTGCTGTACAGGTAAATGTTTGCTATTCCTCTCTCTAAAAGAGACTACTACCCCTGTCAAACTAAAGCCTTCCTTGCTCACACCACTTTCAGAAGCCTTTGATGTTTAACTTGGTCCGTAGCTAAGGCAAGCTCCTGCATTTTAGCATACTGCACTGCATATGATCAGGAAACACAACAAGGGCATGTATGCATTTTAAACACGGAACAACAAACTTTATGAATAAATTTAGTGTAGTGAAACACGGAGCCTACGAAATAGCTTTCTAAGCCTCAGGAAGCTTCCTCACTTGCTTTCAGTTTGTACAAGTTGCAGCGAGAAAGTGGTGTTCAGATACAAACCCTAGCTATCACCACTCATTTTCAGAAAGCCCTTAACTTGGTGTACTGGAATAATTTCACCGCCTTTAATTTTGAATTTTAGAAGTTTGCTGGTTCCAAGTTTAAATGTCAGGACTGAATTCAAAATCTCTTGTCCGGGGAAGCAGCACCTAAGAGCCCAGCTCTACGGTTTTCTCCTGCACCTGGTGCTTGTGGTCCCTGCAAGCAGTATCCCAGCTTTCATTAAGTAACCCAAGGTTCACTGCTTCTCTGGGCTTCACCGCAGTGAATGCAGATGAGAAGGGAAGTTATTGGCGGCCCAATCCGTTTCAGTTCTTCTTTTTTTCTCTAAACCTTCACTAGGAATTCAAGTTTCATTATACAGCTCATCTGTGTTTCTAAAGCCCACAAAAAGCAGAATGCCAATACTTGTAAAGGCATAGAGCGTCCCTCCATGTCTCTGTGAGAAGACTACCAAATACATTTTCTGTGTGGTTAAACCACTACAGACAGTGAGCCCAGTTCCTGTGCCACTAGGAACTCCTTCCAGATAAACAGTCATCAGACTTCTAAGCTCTTCTGTCTCTTGGCCTCAAAAAGCATTCTTAATATACATATAAAACAGCTTCTTAATTCCTGCTAGTGCTGGAAAGCATTCCTCGCATAACATTGAGTTTAACATCAGAGTGATTAATTAGAAATCAGGCAGAGGCTGCATTTTTTAAAGGTGTACGTACATTTTTGAGATAATTTGCTGCCAGCCTAATTATTGTCGCAATGCATTCAAAACACCACCAACAAAACATGTATTTTAAAAGTTCTACTTTTGACTATAAATTGATTTTTTTTTTGTTAAGTTTCAGGCAAATTAATATACATATAATATGTCAGAGCACCTTCACTAAAATCTATTTATTTAATACAGTACTGCAAAATGCATGGAAAATCTTCAATATGCTGAAGCCCTCTGCATATTAGTACCAGGCCCAAATTAAGTTACTGAAAAGACTTCTTGGGGACCTTTGCTCCACCTTGCTCAGCTGTCCTTATCCTCTGCTTAGCACCACAAAGGTGCCCCATGCAAAGTCCCCAGTTCCAGGATACAGCCACTGTCACTGCCTTTAACTTAGTGAACCTCAGAGTCCTTTTGGCATTTGCTCAAACAAAATGAGGCTGTAGGATAGTTATCAAGTGTAAAGGTGCTCCACTGTCCTAACGTACAAGTGGCAATAAAGATGTTTATCAAGGGAGCATATCTGTGAAGATCAAAATGGAAATTAGATAGTAGGAATATCAGCACAAGAGCTGGAGGTTGTTTCACAGTGAATATGTCAACAGCAGAGGTAGAGAAATCACCCAAAAGTGATCTTTTAGCGTTCACGCCTCCCTGGCTCTCTAGATGGCTGCCTTCCAACCCAACACAGCTTGCACACAGAACTCACAGCTTATCCACATTGAATTATCTGTATTTTTCACAGGCATTTTAACTGTGCCCAGATTTCACCAGGACTTGGGCTCAGCTCTGAACATCTAGCTGCAGCAGAAGAGGCAGGCAGATTTCTGCAGTGCTCCCTCCTAAGTTATCCAACTAATGACCTTAATGGGAGAGAAAGGATGAAAGCCCCAGTGTTGCCATCCTAAAGCGTGGTCTTGAGTAGACCATCAGGAACAGCCCTGGAGCACACTGGGAAAAACACAGTAGCCTCACAGAAGCAGAGACACCAGTAGACAAGCTGCTCCCTTCAGCCCCTCACGTCATTTACCTAACAATCAGCAACAGCTCACTGGTTCACATTAGTAGAGGAGGCTGAAATTCAGGCCACAAAGAACAGGACTCATTCTTATGCATATATAGATTAGCACCTATGCAGTTGTTTTTTTTTTTGCATATGTTGATTTCAAAACACTTTCAAAGAATAAAAGATGCTGACCAGTAATTACTGTGAATGAATAGGGAAAACACACCACTTGTGAAGTATACATGTATGGCATTTTTCTGTTTTTATTTCAAGAATCAGAAAACTGAATTTTTACTTTTATTCTATGCAATCTGATAGTAACAACTTTGAGAGGGAAAACAGTCAACAGGAGGGCTGCAATCAATCTTCTTGCAAACACTGTGCTACTGAGCATAACAAACAATTTCTCATAATCCCAAATATGCTTTTTATAAGTGCATAGTTTTATTAATACACAGATACTCAGCTCTTTCTAAGAGTTTATGAGGATTAAGAATACAAAGAAATGTAGTAAATTCATTAGCATAGAAGGCCTTCCTACGCTACAGTGGCTTAACAAGGAAACTCCCGAGCAAGATGTCAATCTCACACTACAAGGTTATCAGTGATAAAGTAGAGTCTCACTGAGTTCAGACTAGTTTAGTCTTTCCTAGCCTTTACTAGGTCTCTTACCTCTTGTACTTGCATTGCATTTTATTGTACAGGAACATTTATAATGCACCATTTTATATCTCTAGGGTTTAATAAACAGAAAAATATCATTATACACATACCTTGACACCATTCCTTGCTCTCAAACACAAGTGGTGCACGTATGTAACATGAAACTTTGCCCAAAATTCACATCCATAAATCATAATTTCCAGCAGCTTCAGCTTCTGATACTTCCATTTGTCATAAATTTTTCAACAACACTCAGAGGCTCTTTTCTAAGAAATGCCAAGTACCTGCCCTTAAAAGTGTCTCTGCTTGAGCCTCTCAAAATTATTACTCCCTTAAATAATACAATTTTTGTCCCGTGTAAAACAAGGCTCTTAAACCTATACAGGCTCTGTATACCTGCATGCAACTCCATTGATTTCAAACGGACACATGTGCATACATGTGAAACAATGCATTTGCAAAAGCAGCTAAATCGCTGCTATTGCTAACTCTCTCCATCAGAACTTTTTTCAACTTCAGAACCAACTCATGCTGTCTGACTGCAGCATTCAGCAAGCGTTAAGCTCCTACTCTTGTTTTAATTTCATGCACTTTAAAAGTCTGTCTAATGTACTTTCTGAAGTGCTGCATTGACAGGAGCTCCTTAAGTACTGGGTGGTATAGCAGTTGCTGTTGTAACACCATTTTTTCTTAACTATAAAGCAAGAGTGCCAGATGCCTGCATAAACTAAGAACAGCACATTAACATATTGTTTCAGGGCTACAGTAAAAAAAATTAATTTTATTTCTTTTATATATATACACACATATATGTGTATATATGTATACAGAAATATAATTCTTTGCAAGAACTTCTATTTAGAAGTCTTGGGTCCAACACATCCAGAGTTGAAATGCCACTCAACTCAACCAAGATCATCCCAGAAAATTTTGAGATGCCCCCTTTTTTGCTACAGTATCAGAACCAGCATGTTAGCTGGCTGAAGCCACATCACCACATACATACCTAAAGAATTCACTCAGTCCCATCCAACAATATATCTTAGAAACAATCTTTTAGGAAAAGAAAGGGGAATGGCAATTACCAGACTGTGTACTTACTAGACTTACTTTTAAGCACAGCCAGTTAAAAGACTCATTTAAAGTTGTAACATGGACACCGCAATACCTTCTGATGTGATTATAATTTATAATCTTACTTTCTATTTCAGTAGAATTAATTTTTGGCATAATCTTCATATAACATAGTGTGGTATTCTATATCAGCTTCACCTTTAAACTAGATGAGAAGAGTTTTCTTAGGCAAATAAAGTAATAAAAAAACCTGATCCTGCAGTCCTGGCTGGCAAAATATCCATAGACTTCAAAGGAATATTATGCCTAAGGTTTGCTGGATCAAGCATTAGTAGAAGATGCGTGTCCCTGCTGCAGCGTTATTGTAATAGAGAAGCAAGAGTTCCAGATTTTCTTCTTTCTCCTCCAGCTCTCCATAATTTTACCTTTTCCATAAACTCCCCTGCACGTAGCTGCTGTGCTTTTCTTCAAAGTTGCGTAATCTCACATGGGAGAGCCAGATTCTCTTCAGGGCTGTCCTTGAATTCCATGTTACCACCCGCTGCCAAATACATTAGGAAGGTGGGAATGGAGCGAGAAGCTTTATCACTGCTAGTGTACCAGTCAACGTCATTATTTTAGGAACCGTAATTTTTCTGAGGTAAAGCTTTCATGAAGCAGCACGGTTGCCAACTGGACAATATATTCCCTCAGGATACATTCCTACCTACATCCCCCTACAGAAAATTAAGCAAATACACACAGACAAGTGGTAACACAAAAAGAACAGACCCTGTGTAGGCACATTTCAGTTCAACTCTTCTCTAGAATACAAAAATCAAACTCTACCTACAGGCAGGTAAGGCTCCTATGCTGCAGGGCTGGAAAGCTCACGTTCAGCTCTTTGTTGTGCTCTGCATTAGCAATGCCACTGCATTAGATATGCTGAAGATCACCAATGCCAGGGCATTTCACTGCTTAGCTAAACTAATGACATACAGAGCATTTTCGTGCTCTCACCACTGTATTATGAGTGTAGTCCAACAGCTACATTGCTTAATGCACTGTTAAATACCCTGTGCTATTTGTTCTCTCACAAGAGAACTTCCTGCTCTTCTTGCTCTGAATTTTAGTCCATTTTGTATCAGGCTGTGGCTGACAACAACCAATCATGTGGAAGGGATGAAGGGGGGAAAAAAGGGAAGGTTATGAAATTAATAGCTGTGAAAAAATAAACAAACAGAAAGGGACCATATGTTCACACAGCACGTAAGTTGTAGACAAAATTTAAGTGTTTCGGCTTTTTTTTTTTAGTGAATGGCTTATTAAAGGCTAAGAAAGTAATTATTCCTTTTCAATGTTCATGCTCTAGTAAGCAGCATGCTAAAAATATACAGAGAAAACGAACAACAAAAGAACTACAATAAAACTATTTTTTAATTATCCTCTCTATTTCAGACACAGACAATGGCATTTTCTATTTCTGCTGATCTAAAGGGCTTGACAGAGGAAATTCATGGGACTACAGCTTCAGATGAAAAATTACCTTAGCCCCACCCAGGTGAAAAAGTTCTGTGCATTTACAGCAACTGTGGATATGATCCATTAATTTTAAGCTGACTGGATTTTTTTTTTATTATTGTTCTTTGAATTATTATACCTTTAGAGTGAAAGTCTTATTTTATATAATTATAAAAATATAATTGATAGTAGCAATTTATTCAGGGGCTGAAGAAGTTCATTGGCAATCTAACAACGGATGGAATTATTGCTGACAATTTTACAAAAGCTTTTATCAAAGTTTATGGGCCATTAAGTCCAACAGTGCGATTACCACTACGATATCATCACTCTCAATAGTACAGCATTGGCCCAGAACAATCCATTTTCTAATCCTATTATAACTAGTCTGTTTACTCAGAAGTGTTATGTTTGCTATTTCTGAAATGATCCAAGCCTTTGAAACAGTATTTGAGTTTAGCTCATAGGCAGGACCCATTCAGTATCACATTAAAGCAGGAAAAAATAGCCTGAGTCCCTTTCAAGTGCCACTGACTAATTCAGATTTTCCCTTCATGGGATATGTAGTGAATAAAAATAAAAGTACAGACAAGAGCTGAGCATACAAGCACACATATTCATGATATGAGGAAGCAGCTGTGGGAAATAGGTAACACACTAAGAGGTAATATTCCTCTGCAGAACCCCCACAGAATTTAGCTCTTGATGTTAGCTAGGCATTGGCACTTTTGATGCCATATGCTACTATGAATCAATGTGGTTCATAGTAACTAATGACCAGACACAAAAGAAAGAGAGAAGGTGTTAATTAGCTATTTTTAGTCTTAATTCACTGATTATGATGTGCTCATTGGTACAAAACAGATTGCTGCTCCTCAAATCAAAAAGGTCCTCTTTTGGAAAAAGGCTCTATTCTTCCTTTTCCATGCTTGACAAATCTTGTAAGTGTCAGGGAGAATTATCCACGTATACTGATGAGAGCACCTTACACACTGATTAACTAAAACTTCAGAAAAGATGTTGCTGTATTAGTTAATCTGCCACAGCCAACTGTGATAAAATGATGCTGCCTATGTTATCTGCCTCATTAAGGTGGGAGAGAGAAAATAAGAGCAGCCTTGAAATAATAAAAAAAATCATTAACATGAACCATTGCAGAGCTTAGTAGGATGGAAACAGACTGACAATACCTTTGCTCAACACTTAATTACTTTTTGAAGACCAGAAGGAATTGAGAGAGCATATCAATGACAATCCTTTCCAAACCCAAGCAAAAGGAAAAATATCAAACTGATCTAGTAATTGGACACGTATCTTAACACAGCTGTTTTAAGAAATTATGAGGGATCACTGAAGAAGCTGAAGTTTGGATTTCAACCTCCTACTACAAGTATCCTCATTGCAAGTGGTCAAATTAGGAACTACCAATGGCAGAACATTTGCTTCTACAACCAGACTAAAACTGCTGCAGCTCAACTGCTTATCCTCCATTCCAGGTAGGTGGAACAGAGACTGGAAGCCAAGCACATGGCATAAACATGACCTGCATGCTTCTCTTTCTAGGTCTGTGGTGAAGGACTTGCCCCTGCTCCCACTCCCGAGGACTGAACTTCTGCCATGAGTTTCAGGGAAGCAGTAGGAGCACCAGTATCTACCTGGGCAAAGCAGCCATGACAAACACCAAGCTGTTGCAGCCTTGCACCTCCCTCAGCCTGCTGCACAAAGACATGGGCTCTGTTCTAATGTTTGCTTTCCACAGCTCTGCAAGTGAAACTTCAAATAAAAGCCTGTGTTCTGTCCTCAGTAAGTACAAGCAAATAAAGACCAGCTAGGGATGTTTTCATTAGAAAGCCAAACACTAACTGTTCCACTTGTGTGGGTGATCAATGCCCTGTCAGCTGCTGCACCTCAATAGTGACTGTCTCACTGAGAGCTATCAGATACCAGTCAAATATTGAACCTGAAGAGCGAAGTATGTTCTTTCTGGACGTAAGTCTTCTTCTGTTCACATTACCGCAGGTCTCCAGCAGTAGATGGGGAGATGGGGCTAATAGATTTTGTGAGAGCTTGTTTTCAGGGGAGTGACCTTTCTGCCTTATGTTGGCTCTGAGAAGCAAGTTCCACCACTTCTCAACAGCATGCCGCCTTTCAGCAAATGCCAAGGGCCCAGCACGATACACATCACTCTGCTTCAAAACCCATGTTCATCTGGAGACCCAGCAATTTAAATCATGGTCCAGCTGTGGTGGTTTTACCCAGCTGGGCAGCTGAGCTCCACCACAACTGCTCTCTCACTCCCCCTCCTCAAAGAAAAAAGGGGAGAAAATATGATGGAAAGGGCTCAAGGGCTGAGATAAGGACAGGGAGATCGCTCAACAATTATTGTCACAGGCAAAACAGACTAAGCATAGGGAGATTCATATAATTTATTGCTCCTTACTAACAGACTAGAGCAGTAAGAACTAAAAGCAAACTACAAACACCTTCCCCCCCCCCCCCCATCCACCCTCTTCTATATCCTCCCCCAAGGGGCGCAGGGGAATGGGGACTGGGGGCAGCGGTCAGTCCTTAACATTTCATCTCCACCGCTCCTACCACGGTGTCCATCTGTCAGGAGCAAACTGCTCCAGCACAGGTCCCCCACGGGCGGCAGCTCCCCCCAGACCCCCTGCTCCTGTGTGGGCTCCTCTCCATGGGCTTCAGCTCCAGCCCGGGGCCTGCTCCTGCAGGGGCTCTCCATGGGCCGCAGCCTCCTCCAAGCCACATCCACCTGCTCCACCGGGGGCTCCTCCACGGGCTGCAGCGTGGAGGTCTGCTCCCCCATGGGATCTGGCCAGCAGTGGGTCATTTTGGGGCCATTTGGAGCTGGTTCTGATCTGACATGGGGCAGCTGCTGGACTCTTCTCAGAGGCCACCCCTACATTCCCCCTGCTACCAAACCCTTGCCACTTATGCCCAATATACCAGCTCTGACAAAGCAGCTTCCAGGGTTGGGATTATGCTGACTAAAATTTCAGTTTCCCCAAAAATTGGTTTGTTTTGTTCTAGTCTCATTGTTTTTTCACTTGAGTTTTTCTGTTTATTTTTAGACAAGAAAAATAAAAGGCAGGGATTCCATGCAAGACTAGTCTTAAGAGCAGCAAAGCATATGGAATCCTTTTTAACAACTGAGAATGTCAGGTTTCCATTCATGAGAAATAAGCTGTAATAAAAACGGGTAAAAAAACAACAACAAAAAATCCACTGCAGAAATGAAAGAACTTTTGACTACAAGGACATTTTGTTCAACAGCTCCTGACAAGGTAGTGCCAACCAGGACTTGAGGACATCTCCCTCACCCTTTTTTTGTGGGAAGGGGGGGGGAGAGATTCCTGTCCTCATGAGTCCAGTAAATGATCCCTGTACCTCCAGATTTAATGCATCAGAAGTAAGCTTGACAAGTATTAGTCATACCTGTTTCTACCATAGCCATTTCTTACCAATGATTAAAGGAAATTAAGAAAGTTTTGTTTTGCTTTCAGCTTCCAAAGTCATAGTTTGTGCAAAGTTCCCTGCCACGACTTTTCAGGTAAGAGCAACAGTAACTTCCACTTGTAAAAGAAAGACTGATCACATATACAAAATGGTATTTTTATCTGGCACTGAAGATCTGGTATCTTCATAATTTTGAAAGGCCTTTTATCAAAAAGGTATCCCTCATCTCTTAAATATCTTTTATGTTGTGTAAAGTGAGAAAAAAAAAAAAGGAAAGAAACACAACACCAAAATTTTCTCCTCAATAAAGCAGATGGTGATCTGGTCAGGAGGTCCCCAAATCTTACCTATCTGCCCTATCTCCAAGGAGCACCATTAAACAGAGCTACTTATTGCCATAGTTAGCTCATGACATATTTTCTTAAACTTATCAGCATTGTTTTGTACAGGGTATTACCACTTATGACAGAGTAGCTAAGTGACAATATTTTTTTAAATACTGCTTTCAGAACATCAGATTCACATGGGATTTTTCAATAGCACAATACAGTTACTTAAAATTAATGCAAGCTACAAAATAGCAAAATTAGGAAGCAAAACCCAAGAAGACCTTTTTTTTTCCATATTCTACACAAAATTATGCTCTTGTCACAAGTCCAAACTGAACAGCAAAAGTTTGAGGTGACCCACGAAGCACATCCCCTTGGAAACACAAGGGATAACACGTAATCCATGCGCAACATCTGAGAAAAGCTGTTTTCTCCATTCACTGGAATTTACAGCCCAGGAACATATGAAGGAAAGCAAAGACTGCAGCAAATTGCAAATGGTTGGGAAGAACCTGCTTGAGAATTCCCTGGTACGATTGAAAACTGGAGGTGCGCTTGGCTAGAGGAATCCTTTTCCCTGTTATGCGTCTGCTTGAGAAAAACGTAAGTGTTGAAGATGCAGTGCAATGCCACCTGTACAAAACAAATGGATATCTCATTTTAATGTAAGCTTTGGTTAAGTGGCTTGTGTTGAAATGCCACCTAGCATTCCAAATGTAACCCAACTTAATCGTATCTATTGAAAGCCACATAATAAATAACAAGAAATACGCAGCATGCCATCCTAATTGCAGAGGTTGTCTCATTTACTAGTAGTCATTTATTTATTCAAATGACTTGAACTATGTGATTCAATCTGAATCATGGGAACTAGTTACTGATTTGTGCAAACAGCCTCTTGCTTCTTTGCTAAAGGCATTGTTGAAATAACTGACCCAACTGCTAAAACAAGCTTCCTCCTTGAACCCTGCCTCCTTCCTTAGTCTTACCTCCCAAGTGAACTTCAGAAAACACAATTGTTCTACAAATGCATTTTGAACTTTAAGAATATCAATGACTAACTAACTCAAAACTGAATTAATTACATGCAATGGTATTTCCAAGATCAGGGAATTGCTAAGCAATAGAGAATCATAACATGTAGCCATAATAAAAATACAGCTCTGAAAAAGTATTGGTTACTATCTTAGATTCAAATCAAATTCATCTTTCAGAAGTGCACATGTCTCTCTGATCTTAGGGGAGGGAGGGGAGTTTGAATACAGATCCCTAGTGAGAAGCTGCTTTTTTTTTTCTTCAGTTGGGCATCAGAAATATGAACACTGCCATTAAAACTGAGCTGCAGCTATGTAAAAACAGTGATTTCAGAAACAATTCAGACTTCACAAGAAAGTATCTACTTGAAGCCCATTTTGACTTGCAGCTACCACCTCATGCTGCTATTTCAGTAGCTGATGGGGCTTCCCCATGCCGTCTGAGCAAGGGGCCAGGCACAGGCAGAGAACACGTGCACTTTGGCAGCAAGAAGCCAAGCCAGATGCATGCCACCACAAGTCACCACATCCCAGGCCAGCCACTGTGTGCGTTATGGCCAGCATCCCTCCAGGGACAAGGAGCTGTTGGGGAAAGAGGCTCGGAGTAGCTTTCAGGAAGGAGAGGAAAGGATGCTCTGCACCAGATGTCATTTCAAAGCTTGTGAATCACCCCCAGGTAGGAAGCTGGTTACCTTGAACTACAGACAGTGTTCATCATCAGCTAGGGCACAGGGCGGGAGGCCAAAATCCCAACAGGCAATTTTGCCAGTGGCCAGATGTGTTGCCTCAGGCAACCATTCAAAGTCTCCATGGCTCTGATCCCACGGGTCCTAATAGGTAAAATAATACTTTCCCTACCTAGAAGTGCTATGTAAGTTTGTGGTGCCCCAATGCCAAAAGCGTTCAACTTCCAGGACTCCCCTAATTATCTTCATATTTACAGCTGCATTTGGTGATGGGAAATCAGGGATTATGCCACTGTTTTGATTACAAAATGCACACAAACCCAGTTCCCACAAACTGATAATTTTCTTCTTGTAAAATCCAGAGCTAAAGCACTACTATCCTGTCATCAAAACGGCTGTTTTATACCTTCTTCTCCTTCCTTCATTCCACATTTCCCTGGAAAACATCTCGCCTAGCATCACCCTGCTCTGCCAGAGGAGCTGTCTACTCCAGCAACCTGGACTGAGATATTCTGCAAAACTGCCTTTGCTAGTACCACGTCAAATCTTATTTTTGAGGGGCTTGGGATGGACGGGGTTGGCAAAGCTGCAGCTTCTGCAGGTGACAGGGAGGTGGACGGCACGGCTGGGAGGTGAGGTGGGTAGCACCCGCCCTTCCCACAGCACCTTTGCAAAATAAAGTAACCACAGAGCGGTAACCACTACACACAGAAGGCTTTTAACCCACACAGCAGCACTGCCGGCCCTTGGGGCACTGCTACTGTTCGGCAGCTTTCACTCCACCTGCCCAGAGGCCTGTCCTACTGCTGGGACACCAATAAACCCTGCTGTGCCAGCCTCCGGATGGAGGGTGACATGGTTCGGTGCAGGCACCACACGCAGGCATGCCAGCACAGGTAACCAAGCTTTTTATTATTATTACTTGATGAAAATGGAAAAGCTATCACAAATATTTCAGACTATATTTATCCCTCTACTTAACCTTCACACAGTTTGGAGCAAGGCTTTTTTTTTTTCTGTACACAAATGACAGTTTATTCCAACCCCCAAACCTCAGTTTTTCAGGGAGGAAGAATAGAATTGAAGTTGGTTCATTAATTTGAGCCAAAAATGCAGCAAACACACCTTGCTCCAGAAAATGAGTGGGAGGGAGTTTTAAGAAAATTAAGTGGTGCTCTGGTATTTTCAAAATAAACCTGCAAATTTTCATTTCAAATAGCATTTGATTTTCCTTTTTTAACCAACTTAAAAAGAAAAGAAATAGTCTCAGGTCTTCCAGATTATCCTAAAATACTTTTTGGTGTGTTCAGTGTTCTCATTTTTTTTTCTTCTTCACTTCAATAGAACCACCCTAATATATTTGTTTCAGTTTGACTGGAAGTTATTCTTATTTTCCTCCCTCAACCACTGAAACAAACAAAAACCACCCATGATTTGATGCACTCTCATAGCAAGACATGCATGTGAACACGTAGATGTTTACTTTCATGTACACTGATGTGCCGGGCTGGAGAAGGCACACCAGCAGGAGGAGGAACCTTGCATCTGCCTTGCATGGATCTGTCAGCAGGCAAAACCTACTTTGCATTAAAACTTCAAAATGAAAGCTCACACACCATTACAGTCTACATAAATACCAATTGCTCTCTCAACATGGTAGCGAGTGTACAGCTTAGCCAAATGGTCAACTCATGTCTCCTTGTATTTTCAGTGGTCATCAGAAAGTTTGTGTTTGAACAGGAAAACTAATAAGGATTTCTCATGCTTCTTCCCTGTGAGCAACCCTTAATACCGTTATTAAGCCCAGAGAGCACAAGACTCACACCTACACATACATGTTCTCTGTGGGACAAATCACTAGGGCACATCATAGCCCTTTCAATACATAACAATTTTGCTTCAGCAGGAATAGACATTTGTATTGATACAACTTCTCTGTACATGGAACATCTTTTTTTCCACATTTCCTTTAGGAATGACTTCTGCTGCCCATATTCATGCCAAATGCTCCGCAACTATTTCTGAAGAAAAAAAGTACATTATTACTCAGTGCTATTAGGTCAGCAAAATTCAGCTCTAAATAAAAAGCATTACAGTTCGGTTTGGTGTAATTGGAAGCCAGGAAGTAACACATCGAGAACCAGAATGGGCAGGAATGATACTAGATCTCATCCTACACCTACTAATGACATATTCCTGGAAGCCAAGTTGCACAGGAGAAAGCCAAATTGTTACACATGTAGTGGGGGCAGCAAATACTGTACCAAGCTGAACAACAACCATCCGCATCCCCAGGAAACATCGAGTGGTGGATTCCCATCCCAGGTACCATTAACTCCTGGCAAAGCAAAGTTGACCTAAATGCTTTCTACCCCCACCATCACAGAGCTGATAAATCCATGCTGCTGGCTCTCCGTGCCTTCATGTGCTTCACAGGCTCTCCAGAGCTGGCAGGTACAAACGAGGAGCAGCGGCGTGAGGATTTCTAATGAATCACCCTGACCCGGCTTCCATCCCACCCCTGTCACCTGGACCCAGGGGTGCCAGGCATTGATTGCATCAGCCTCGTTGGAAGGGCACATCCCAGAGGCGAGGGCCTCTCTGCTAATCCCTCGTCATGCCCGAGCCTTTGACGTCATGCAGCCTGGGCGAAGCAGCGGCTCCTGCTCAGTCATCGCCCGCGTCCCAAGTGCTGGGTGAAGCCTTGCGTAGGACCCAGAGAAGCAAATTCTGCACTCGCTTTTCAAACTGCACTTACAGCCAGGCACGTTGCTCAAGCTGACCCTGGGGTGAGAGCAAGACAGGTGACTAGACTCATCCCGGCAATAATTACTGCTTGAGCATTCATCAGAGGCTACACACCTTCCACAGCTACTGCATGGCAAATCCAGGAGGCAAAAAGCTGGAACATGCCTTCCACTGAGGAGCAAATAAAAGCCCTGCTCCCTTCCCAATCACCTTCTGTTAAAACTAGCAAAATCCTAGCTAGATTGAGTGCAGTCTCTGTGCCAGCTGAGCCCCAACTGACATAACCGCATTTTCAATAGTAGGGGCTCAAGGAGAGCAGCACAGCAGAATGGTATTTTGAGAAATAATAAAAGATTTCTAATGCAATTCACACATTTCCAAAATAACAATTGTTGTAGCTAGCCAGTCACTTTTAGACAATAAGACATCCCTCCTCTTTTGACTGGTATAAATCGGGTTTGTGAGCTGAGTCACCCCGGCAAGCGCTCCTCACGTAGACCGGCCAGAGGATGCTTTTGTGGGTACGGCCAGTTCTGGCTTCCCAGAGCAAAGTCCTACAAGTCAAAGTACTTCTGACAGTACAACCACTGTTGCATTGCACAAGCACTTTGGCAATACAGACCAGAGCGTAACATGAAATTTGACATGAGCTCTCGTACCTGTAAATGCTAATGTGTAGACCATGACATGCTGACTACCAAATTTTGAATGCATGTGAGTTTTTTCTTTGATGCAATGCTCACATGCACAGGGTGACTGTACCCTCTGATACACACATACTACCGAAACTTGGACTAATCCAGGAGTTTGGTTTTGCACTGAAACTATTGATATTGCTACATTTGATGAAGGTATGGTCATCCTCCCTGAAATGAAGTAAACCTTTCAGCAGGCTGGTTTCTGAAGAGCTAACAAGCTAACGCAGTTTGTGCTAGAGGAAGATAAGGACGCCTTTTGAAGGAACTGGTTTGGCTAGTCAGCTATCTTGCTGCTAAAGCTCACATATCCCAGTGATTTCAGTGATAGATGGATACCCAAATACAAAAGTCAGCCCCGAGGAGCATAATGGCATTGTGTGACACTCCCTGAAAGTCTCTCTCTATAAATTAACAAATGAATTACAATGGACTACTCTGATTGTAGTCTCCAGGGCATCGATCTTGATTTCTCATTTATCTGCAAATCTCTTCACATACTCTTGATGCAAGAAATAATACGTTTGTATTTACTACTATCATTTCTGTGGGTAGTTTGTTCACCCTACACACATGCACACACTCTGTTGAGACATCAGTCTCTTTTGCAGCATTTTGCACATAGCCACTGTATTTGTAAGTTGTCTGAATTAAGGAGATAACTGCTGTCACTTTATCTTCCTTTTCTTGCTTATCTGAAGTTGCCCTTAACAATAGGATTTGGGTTTTGCCCTTAGTCATTCACACATCGAAGCACTGGAGTAGGAGCAGGTCTATACTCAAGACTTCTCTTAATTGTATTATTTCACCAAATTCAGCACCTAAGTTTCCATACCTCTAACTGCACACACCTCTGCGGTTTCACAAATATAGTTTCCAAAATAAAAAAGAAAACAACAACAACAAGTTTAGTCATTTACCAAGGAGAGGAGAGGAAAAAAGAAAAAAAAAGCGCACAGTGCACAGACAGGACCTTAGGTAACAAACAAATAAATAACAGCTCCCCCTGCCTCTTTCTCCTGTTTCCATACAGGAAACTCCTCTTGCATCAGTGATAATACAAACAAATGCAGGTACAAGAGCGGAGATCATCTGAAAAGGCAGAGCTGTCTGCACGTAACTGGAGCAAGCACTACACAACCCACAAGAACTGCAATGCTTGTGTCCGTCACAAGTAGGTATGGAATAACATGCAGTGCAGAAACTGCAAAATCTGAAATGCAGCATCACATAATATCAGTACGCACGTAGCCCACTGCACAAAATATTACATGGCTCTCTTTCATTTCATGTGGAAATGAAAGCATCCTTAAGGAGCATCCTTCAGCATCCTTAAGGAGGTTAATTTCCCTTTGTTTTCCAGAAAGCGATATAGAAGACATTGGTTACACAAGGGTGTCACAGAGAACTTCTGCAGCCACAGAGCTGCCCAGTGGGTTTGCATGTCCACTCCCAGCTCCCATCCCACGACAGCTGTAACTACAGATCAAAACTAGTGATAGAAAACCAATAAAGCAATGAAAAGCAGTTTGCTTAACTGTAGTGCCATCCTTGAGCATTGACACACAAAATGGACATTGGTCCAATGCATCCTGCAGGAAGCAACATGCCTGCTGTCACAGATATTTATCTTCGATACCACCTAAAAGGCCATCCAGCAAACATCAGTGGAAATCCAGATTAGTTCCACCATCGTTAATCTGGGTCAACATTAGAGCAGGTAGATAGAGATAGATATTGATCCCTTTCAGTGTACTTCAGTTTCCAACAATGCTGTTTGGTTTTGGAATAAGCACAATTGGTTTTTGTTGTTGTTTTTCATCTTCACATCTACAGTCTTACAACTAAATAAGTTTTCTCTAATCCATATTCAAAGAAATCTTTCTAAAATTTTGGGAAAACACAGAACTATATTTAAATTTCCATTAAACCATTATGTTGATCAGATTTTATAGGTTGATTCAGACCTTCTTCTAGCAAGAACATTTGCCTGGGTACTTTTATTTATTTATTGAGGCATCAGCTCTTTTCGGGAATAGAACAAAGCAGGTTGAAATTTTTAAAAGTGTAAATTCATATGCCATTTGAACTTCTAGAGGCAACAGAATTTTTTCATAAAACACAAGTGTTGCACATATTTATTACAGCACATTTGCTTTCAGAATTATTCTGAATTCAGATGCCTAGGAGTCCTATAATGTGACCGGACCTCAGCAGGCTTTGATGGTCTACTACCTGTTGGACCTATTGCTTCAAATCAATATCTCATGATTCTCAAATGCTGCTTCATTTTGTACCCATGACTTATTTTCTTACTCATCCTCAGGTGTGGAGAAAAACAAATAAATACCAAATAACTGATTCAACTGTTTTGCCTTCCCCTCTGCCACCAAGTCTCCAGCTCTCCTCACAGAAACAGTTACTCACTAACAGAACATATCGTGAATAATCTCCGTTTGGTTTATCACATAGCTGTTGATTATTTAATAATCCTCAAATAAACAGCACCCTCACAATTTCATGAGACACAGAATTAAACACTATAAACAAGGTAACAATGTTTTTCTCCTCACACTTTACATATTCTGCAGGGTATATGCACCTGAGATTGCACTTCAAAAGCTTTAACACAGCATAGGAGGTAGAGTCAGCTTGCTTCCCATCATTTTCAAAGGGTGAAGAAAAAAAAAAAACAGAAAAGAAAAACTGCCCATGTTACATCAACAACAGGTATGAACTTGATTTCTGGAGCAGGAGAGCCTCTTCACTTTTTTAAGGTTGTGCAACTAGTTATTTCGAACGGGGTGTTTCTCCCTTTCAGGATGGTTTTACTGTTCACAGTCACGAAAGACTACCTAGGTCGTTTTAAGCCACACATAGCTCTTCTAATCACTATTAATTCTCTTCTCCCACTTTTTCTTTAGAAAGAAAGAAAGAGTAAAACAACAACAACAACAAAAAAGAAATCTGCATTTTTCCCCTTGCTGGCAGATTTCCAAGATGAAGAGGACTGTACTCTGCCTGGAACAGCAGTCAGGGCCTGCTCTCAAAACTCACAAAAGAACACCACACACGGAGAAAAAGCAATGATCTGACCAGCCAGAACCCTCTTCTCACCCTCGAAACCAGTTTCTCAAATATCAAAAGCGGCCCCGGTCCCCTGCGCCCTGCCCCGGCCGCTCCGCGCAGTTCCCACGCACCCACCGAGGGGTGACAGCGGAGTCGGGGCGGCTTCCCCACGGGGGAAAGGACGGGAATAAATCGCTCTTAGGTTTAACAACGGGGGAAACTGAACCCACGTGACGTTTTCCCTCTTTCCGCGCATCCCCTCCCCAGGTGCGTGCGGGGATATTTCCGTGCGCACATCCCCTTCCCGGGTGCGCGCATCCCCATTTCTGGGCACACATCCCCTTCCCAGGTGCGTGCATGGATATTTCTCGTTTTCAAGCGGGACAAGCGGAGGTGTGGGGGCAGAGCGACAAGCAGGGGGTGCCGGAGCCGTGTTCGCTCGGGGGCTGCTCGGCTTTTCCCCGCCGAGCTCCGCGGGGAGCGGTGCGGGATGGGGCCGGCGGCAGCACCGGGGCCGAGCCGGGCAAAGCGCTGCGGGAGCCACGGGGCGACGAGGGGAAGAGAGGGGAGCTGAGCGGAGCGGGGAAAGGAGGGGGAGAAAAAAAAAAAAAAAAAAAAAAAAAACACCACGAAAGGAGAGAAGCACAAGCGATGAGATGTGCCAAGGTTTATTCCCTTTATTTCCTCCACCCCCACAAAAGAAAATAAACCTAGAATCAGGAAGTCGGAGCTGCGGGAGCGCTGCAAGAGGTTTGTTTTCCCCTTTTCTCCCTTCTCTTTCTTTTTTTTTTTTTTTCTCTCCTAAGGAAAGAGGCCGGGACTTTCCCTCCGCCGCTCCCCGCGGGAGGCCGCGGCGCGCCGCCGCCCGCAGCCCGGCTCCCACGGGGTGCCTCCGGCGGGACCCCTTTCCCCCTTTTTCCCCTCTTTCTTCCCCCATTTGTCCCCCCTTTACCTTTTTTCTCCTCCACGGCGAAGCAGGGGGCGACGCACCCCAGCAGCAGCAGCAGCACCAGGACAGCGGCCCCGGGGGGGCTGCGGCCGCCCATCCTGCGGGACGCCCCCTCTTGCAGTAGGGTCGGGGGGCACGGAGCTTTGCTCGGAGATGCTCCCCTGCACCCCAAAGTGCTCAGCCCCTCTGGGCGGCGATGCTCCGCAAGGCTGGGCTCTGCATGCTGCTGGGCGGCCGTCGAGGGCTGCGCGCACACGTGCGTGCCCCGCAGCGGGGGGGTGGGTGCTGCTTTCTTCCTCCTCCCTCTCTTCTTCCTCCTCCTCCCTCTGCTGCCCCTCCTGCTGCCGGGGGCTGCGGGGACTTGCGGGGCGGCTGGGGCCGGCTGCGGGACGGGGAGCGCCCGGCTTCGCTCTCAGCCCGGCCGAGGAGCGCAGGGGCTCCCTCTGGGGACGCCGAGGAGGAGGAGGATGGGGCGGGAGCAAGGAGGAAGGGGAGGAGGAACCCCGCCCAGGTGGGGAAAGGGCGGCCCCCCCCACCTGGCCCGGGATGGAGGGAGAGAGAATATTTGGGGGGGCAGGTCCTCTGTCCCCCTCCCCTCTCGGGCTATGGGGTTGGTGTGTAGGGGGTATATCCTGCTGCCCGGAGGCTTCAGCCCGTGCGTTTACACCGCTGCTTGCCAAATAGCTGCGTGGCCCTTGCACAGCCTCCGGTCCTCATCGTGTCCCCCCTGGGGGGCGCAGCGCGGAGTTTCGGCAGCAGCACCCCCTCCTGCTCTAGCCCGTCCCCAAAAGGAGCCGGGATGCAGAGCGATGCCCTCCTTTCTGCTCCCCCCGAAACCAGAGCAAACTCGGCCCCGAGCAACCAGCCCTGTTCTCGGGGTGCTCAGCTGCCCCCCAGTGCAATGCCAGGTGTGTGCGTGCAAAAAAAAAACCAAAACCCTGCACTGCCCCTATGCCTCTTTTAGCACCAGGATAGCAGGAGCCCTATCTGTGCGTGCTGCTCCTATTTTCTTGCACTGGCGGTGAGAAATTGCTCTGTGTAGTAAGTTGCTTAATGAACACACAATAATACAAGTGTTCTTGAGATGCTGCAGGGAAATCCACAGGCATTAAGCAAAGGAGCACATGAACAGTGATCCTCCCCCCGCAGCATCTTCACCCCAAGAGGCAAAACCAAGCTGTTCAGTATTCAGTGGGATATGCTTGTGGTACCAATATATTTTTTTTTCTTTTCTTTTTTTTCTTCCAAACAGGCTGCTGTCCGTAAAGTGGAATAGGACGTGAAGTGCCACTTGTCTGGGCTGGGATCTCACTGTAAATGGTCTGCCACCTTCTGATTCAACAGTCAAACTTGCCACACGCTGCTGGTAATTTCTTTCCTCCTGTGAGGAAAGAAATACAGTCGCATAGTCAATAGGATATGAACTGTTATGATTAATTGGGAACTCCTGAACTGAAGTCCATAATGACATACGGTTTGGGGGATTACGTGCTAAATGCCTATGTCTATCACAGTATGCTGGAACACAATGGATTGCAAAACTGCCACTGAGTGTATCCTGACTTGCCTCTGTGATGCATGTCTTCTGAGAGATGTGTTACTTTTCTCTTTCCAGTCAGCTTCCTCTGGACAGTCTTTTTCTGCTGATAGTTTAACAAGTTACTGTGCTAATTAGGCAAAGAAAAACACCACCCCATTGACTTACACTAGCACAAAAGAGATGCTTGAACACATGCCTTTAAACACGTATTATGCCTGTAATCATTTATTAAGATGAACTGGGTTACAAGTTAGCTTTTGAATGATGTAGCTGGCTTTCTGTTTTGATTATATTTTGTAAATAATGCAAAAGAAATACTTTGAGGTAAACTCAGACATTAATAACATCCATACAACTCTACTCATATGATTGGTTCTGTGGCTGTAGCAGAGGTCAGAATCTGATCTTACAGTGCAACATTCATTTCATTCAAATCACTTCAAAGACCCTCACATGCTGCAACCTCATAAATTTTATGTATATATGATTCATTTTCATTTATTTAGACAAATTGGAGGATTTTTAAAAATGAGACGTCCAGGAAAAAAAAATATCAAATTCTAGGGATGGAATATTTGCAAAGTAACCTCGACTCACAATAAAGATCGCAGCTTGCATTGTATGAAAGGAAGTGCAATTAAGACATTGAAGAAAAGAATCTCAAATCAATTTTATAGATAAATACCAAACAAAAACTTACGCCTCTAGATACGCATGTTGAGCCTCAGGATACCAACATGGAAAGCAATGGAGTTTTTAAAATCTAGAAGGAGAAAGGATGCAGTGTGACAGTTGAAAAACAAACTAAACATGGGAAAAAGGAAACATCTTTTGCATGTGAATTCAGAGGAGAAACTTGACAAAGTCCTGTCCTAACACGCTGCAAAACAAATACTTGTATTACAGAATTTTTCATGCAATTGTTATTCTACCTGCTGTACTGAGCAGGAACATTTCATACTTAATTCACCACTCATCACGTCCTGTCCTTGAATGAATCCCCATAAAACCAAGCATTTGATCCTAACTTAACTCCTCCTTCATTCCTGACAAGGTGAGTGAGGGAAGACAAGGCAAATTCCCATTTAAATTTTCTTTCCCACACTGCAAATATCCACAACAGGAAAGTCTCACCTGATACTGGCAGTGCGGCACTACTAAAGCAAGCTACTGTGAATTCTGTCTTCCCATATATTTGAGCACAAATGTATTGTTTTCATGACATCTGTGCTCTACTTGCCAAGGTCACTAGGTACTTAGAGACTCTAAGACTGAGGTTTTAGACATTTCTGATCACAGGTAGGTCTTTCAGGCCTTTTTCAGTAAAAACTTCTGAAAGTTTGAATTCAAACATGGTATTTTGCCTAAATAGTTGGTCACATACCCAGCGACTAGATTTGGTATAACTCCTTTGAAGCTAATGTAACTCAGTGAATTTCAGCATGGACGCACAATATTCCTTCATATTGCAAAACTTTTATTACCATCTGCATATGTACATAGATCAAAGGCCATAGGACACAGCTCAGGCTTTTGACCACTAGCTTTTAAATTAATAGTTCATAGTGAGAATATCACACTAAATATAACATCTTGGTTCAAGTTTCTTTTGTTTTACTTATTTTATAATACATACCCATCTTGTATCTTCTGTATGTTTAGCATAAACACATGTAAGCTGGTTTCCATTATCCATTGAGAACTGGGTCAGCATTTGCCTCTCTCCAAAAATTCATTAGCAACTATTCCTCAATGACAATACAGCAGGAGAGGGACTCTTTGTCAGGGGGTATAGTGATAGGACAAGGGGTAATGGCTTTAAATGAAAAAAAAAAAAAAGGTAGATTTATATTAGATACTTGGAATAAATTCCTCACTGTGAGGGTGGTGAGGCACTGGAACAGGTTGCCCAGAGAAGTTGTGGATGCCCCATCCCTGGAAGTGTTTGGACGAGGCTTTGATCAACCTGGTCTAATTGGTGGCATCCCTGCCCATAGTAGAGGGGTTGGAATTAGACGATTCCTTCCAATACAAACCATTCCTTCCAATACAAACCATTCTATGATTCTGTATTGCAGAAGTGATTTTAAAGGCCAGGCTTTTTATTGGAAGAGAAGAAATAAGTGGAGCTGAATTAGCAGGGTTTTACAGTCTGGCTTGCTTAGATCTCAGTGTGTGGTGTTTGAGATTGTGGACATTGTAGTTTGCATGATAGTTTGTATTCTACAACTACCTGCTGAGGTTTTAAAGCAAGAACTGAGGTAATAATTCTTTGAGCTTAATGGCACTTTACATGTTCAAAACATTGCACAAACATTAACTAATTTATCTTTGCAAATCTCCTGTAAAGCAGGTTAGTAGCTATCATTTCCATTTTATAGATGTAAAGTAATTTGCCTTGGGCAAAGTGTTAGTGGCAGAACTGGGGTTATCACTCAAGAGCTGTTTATTCTAAACATTGTATTTAAACCTCGTCAGATTATGCTCCTTCTAGAGAGCTTCCCTGATTAAAATGTATATGTCTTTACACACTCAAGTTCTCTCTGTCTTCTCTTAACACTGTTTGCTTGTCTGTACAGCAGCACACAGAAAGGACAAGACCAACACACACGTGTGCTGGAATTAAATCTTAATTATACTAAATTGCATAGTCAGTATTTTGACACATGACTGTGTGGTGTTATCTCAAGTGAGTCTCCAAACTTTAGTATTTTAATTTCTTTATGTCCAGGTTTTATCTGTTACCTCAGTCCACAAGTTCAATGATGCCTTTTCTAGGAAAACTTCTCCTAACTCAGGAAAAGACTTTTAAATGTTTTAAACTTGGATAAGATTTGCAGCACCAGCTTATTCACTAATAAAAGTAGGCCCAAAAAAAAGAAGATATAAAAACAAAAACTGACACATTTACGGCTGTACTAGGATTTAGTACTAAAAGATGACATGCCACTCATTGCTGAAGAGAAACTGCTGGTTATCTATTTTCTGAATTATGGGTTCTCTTTGAAAAGCCCCCTCATTTTTGTAGATATAAAGCAGAAAAGAAAAAAAAGTGTTTTGTGCGTTTTGTTTAATATCTAAAATAACTACTCAAAAAAGTATGTAGCAAATTATTTCAGTATTTAAACTAAGCGTTACAATTGATAATATTAACTGAACAATGTTACCAGGGTATCATGAGAATAATTATACAATATTGATAAAATATTAATTATACAATATTGATGAAATATAATATATATTTCAATATAGTTTTAATACCCCAAAAGATATTATTTCTTCTGTCTCCCTAGTTCTCTACTGAACTGTTGGAATATGAGGCATATCTATAGGCATCTACTCAACAATTTCAAGGAGTAGAATACATTTCCTGCTTGAAAGCATACATCGCTTTCATATTTATAACATCATATTCACACTGCTGTGTTTTTTCACATAATTTAATGTGGGACAAACCCTGATGCTAGACATTTCTTTGATCTCGCTGAAGTAAGTTACCAACTGGGTTTTACAGTTTGTACAGGTAAGGACATAAGGATGATACTGTGATCAAATGAGATATGTTATACCCACAGCCTTTGTTAGTAAACTTTGCAGCAGCTTTCTGCAGAGAAACAAGCTTCTAAGTTGTTTCTGTATTTTAACACTGATATACTGTGCTAACATGCACTCTCTCAGCCAGAAGTCATACCTCTCTGTATGGTTGCAGCAAATACAATTTGAACATGTTGTTGATCAATCTAGTGTCAGTAAAAGTAATGCTAATGTCACCAGTTCATAAATATTCAAGGTGGGTGACTGGTAATAGTAGGTGGCTGGTTATTAACATTAGTGTTGCTAATGGAATTGCTCTCACTGTCCATTCTGCACAAGTGAAGAAGGGACTTTACAGCTTTGCTCTCCTAATTCCTGACTGGTTGCACGGGCTGTCATAGCCCAGGTATGTCCACAGTGAAAAAGAGAGGCAACAACACACGGCGATGACACAAGCCTATGCCCTGAACTTTGCCTTATGGAGAGTAAAAGTGCTGCAAAGCCAAGCTCAGGTGTGATGTCTGGTTGGGGCTGGGTGTGCTTAACCTTCATTGTCCCTTCCCTTCCTGGTGAAGTCCTTTGATCTGTTCCTTCCCAGCTCCTACCCAAAGTCCAATACCATGAGCAAATATAGCAAGTGGCTGCTCAAAACACTGTCTCCCCAGGTGTTTGTAGTGCTGGGAAAAACATGGCAAAGACAGAGAAGAGGAAAGCTGATAGGCCTGAGTCAATGCACAAGGAATGTGTGTTGCATCAAGGGTGCGGCTAACGGGGGTTTCTTCAGATTCAGCCATCTCCTGCTGTCTGCATCCAAAGCGGACACAGATAGGAGTGATAAGAGGTTGCAACACCATGATTCTCCTAAACAACTGCAGCTACCAGTCCTTATTTGGGTTAACTAATATGGAAGAAGTCAGCCTTCCCTTTTACCCATGCGGTGACTCATTATTTTGCATTGTAGAGGTATCCCTGCTTTAACTCATTTTTCTACATTATTTTCTATAGGTTGCTCAAATTAAAACAAAGACACACAGAGGCTGACTATACTAGTAAATCCAGCATTTTCAGGATCATCTCCAACGTGTAAATGAATTGCCATAGAGTAGCTCGTATCCACTGTAATGCTAAACTCTCTCAGCCTTCAGACCAGTGTGATAGCACCCAAACTACTGACCAGGAGCAATCCTTGGCCTCTGCTAACTCTAAACCCATGTTTAAGAGAACACTAGCTAGCTTACCCCTGGACTGTTCATATAAGTGAATAGCGCAGGTGATCTCATCCAGGGAACACTCACTGCATAATTTACCAATATGACACAGCCATCCCTATTTCCCAATTTTTCAAAGTCAGCAACTCTGTTTCTCATTCATCTCAGCATCAACGTATTCAATACAGAATATCTCAGTAGGCAAATTTTACTTTCTAGCCAAAAAAAGCAAAGATGATCATCAGTTCTATTCTCCCAGCTCTTTACTATAATAAGCACCCTAACAATCATAGACACTTCATTGCTTGTTGTTTAGCTGTGACTCCAGAGAAATGCCATTTAAATCATTACCTTGTGTTTTCCACATGAAATCTTGGTTCAACAGCAAAGCTGTCACTGAAGAGAATGGGAAAAGGATTTTTTCTCTCATGTATTTTAAGGTTGTGTCCCCAAAGCATTTTAACCATAAAGTAGATGGTGATTTCTATTTTAAGCAAAATAAGTCATAATGCTTAAAAAAAATCTATCACATTTTATTTAGAACTGTATAGCTAAATAATAAAGACATATGTAGCAAACACTGAACAATTCAGTGTGATTAATCTAAATTATATCACAGAGATTGCAACTGTGCTGAAACAAATCCCCTAAGAATATGCCAAGCAACCAGTCTCCTTTTGCCTTTACGATAGCTGTAACTTCCAAAGTCTTTCTCAAGTAGATGCTTTCTGCAGCATGTTGGAGAGATTCAGCAAATGGGACTGAGTGGAAGAACAGGTTGTGGAGACCAGAGAGGCTGCAAAGAGCCTGGCTTCCCAGCAATGATATCTTTATTTTCTAATGAGGAGGAGTGAAGGTAAATGCCCCTAAGGAATGTCTTACTGCAACTTGGTCAATGTAGCAATACACAATATTGAAAGCTAAGATTTAAGCAGGTAATGTGGCATTGGAGGATTGGATCTGTAAAGTAAAATATCTGGTACAGAGGCTCTGACATTGTCCCTGTTCCTGCACATTTTAGTTCAGATTGCCTCCAGCATCATATGATGGAGTGAATGTCTATTAGTGGTTGGGGTGTGCTACGTCTGCACCTGAAGTGCACCTTTCTGTTTAGTTTGATCTGGAAGAAACCCAGCTTGTGCACCCAAGGCAGCACCACAAAGGGAATCAAAGCGTAAGTGGAAATTACATTCAAAAGCACGTGTCTGATCGACACCAAAATGCTTCTGCAAATGGGTTTTGTTTGCACTCTTCCTTTTTTGCTTCCCCTTGTTTTCTCTTTGCCATTGCCCCTGTTGACCACAATTATAAAAAATAAAATAAAATAAAATAAATAAAATAAAATAAAATAAAATAAATTTGTTTTCCTATATAAATTTTAATCTGTAGAGGGCAAGATGGGACCAGGATCCAAACATCAGTCTCTGAGGTTTCCAGCCTGGGCTGACCGCAAACCCAGAATATAAACCAAACCAGACCTTTACAGGTTACCTAGAAAACCGCTCAGTATGAAAATGGTGGTGGGATGAGAATGCTAAGAGCTTCCTCTTTACCCAGGGAATTTGAGAGATAAGCTAGATGAAGTAACCATGGGTAATACAAAACATACAAAAGACCTGTAATGAAAACAAAGGACTGGATGCATCCACCTTTGAGAACAGCATGAGAGCTCTGCAGAGCTGGTCTGGCAGCACACAGCAGTGGGCAGGGCAGGATCCAGGGCTAGCCACTACATCCTCAGGAATTGAGTGCCACTACAGGATGGAGGGAAAGTTAGTTAATCCACAGACCAGAAAATCAAAGGCTGACATCACTTTTTAGCTGCTGTCAAAACATGGATACAAAGAAGGGTTGAAAGAGGTCACCTGAATGCTCTGTGCTTTTTGTTCCTCCCTATTTATAACATGGTCCCCAGCACACCTCAGGATATCTGTTTGATCTCAGCTCCCTGGTATTTATTTCTTGAGCTCCCAGCAGCTTTGACAGCAGTAACTCCCATTCTGTTCAGACAGATGAGCAATTCTCTGAGCATTTCAGTAAACCTTACAGAGGTAATTAAGATATAACTGTCTCCACAGCTTCCTCTCCTCCAGACCCAGGTTCAGATGTTAAAATACCCACGTGACTTGCCACTGAGAGGAGGCTAACCTCTAATCAATTCCATGTGCACACTCTCAGCTTCCATCAGACCCCCCAGCTACCAACGTGCGATATCCTGCACCAGTGGTACGAACACAATATCCTGATATAATGGAAAGCATACCAGAAAGCAGCCCAGGGATATAGGAAAATAAAGCAAACTGTCTCCTGACATTTTTTGGTTTTAGATGGGTCAAACTGGGTAGGCTACATCAGATTCTCCATCACCACGTCTTTGTGAGCAGCTCCATAACTACAAGCTCCTCATAATTTCATTTTATATACTACTTCCTTTCCCAGCCACTTCTGCAGATCTGGGGACCCAATTCAATTGAAAAAATCAGACCCATCACAAAAACATTAACTTCTCTAGACCTACTTCCTTCCTGAGCTCACTGCTTATTTTACTGTAAAAGAACTGATGCTGCAGTTTTCAAAGAGGCAAACAAGGACCACAACTTCTATTCCCAGTCTGTGGGAGTGGGAAAGTGACTTGAGCATAAATACATGCAATTTGATACTTTAAATACATCCTAAAACAGCTCCTTTTCCTTTAAAACTGATTTCCTCTGAAGACAGAAATTTATCACTGATGACTCAAGCTTTCTCAAGGTTTTATCAATTTAAACTTCAATAATCTTCTTCCTTCATGCATTCATGCTACACTGCCTAGACCTCACTCAGCCAGTGAGCGCTTGCTTGTGCAAACTGATACTTCAGCTTTTCTGGTTTATTTGGGTGATCAAATGCCTCTTTATTACTCACATTGCCTAATTTATTAATTTGAGATGAGGATCTTGTTGAATTGCAGACAAGTCTGCAAATGGATGAGTGGTTTAAAATCTTGCCTGTTTTCTATATGGTCACAGCAGAAGGAAAGCAAGTGCCTGGGCCTCTGAGCAATGGAACTATTGCTGTCTGGTGTCTTACAAAAGACTGTGCTTTCTTCCTTTGCTCTTTGTCATCTGCAATACCCTCTTGTACCCTGCAACGCCAGCAGGATTGGAGCAAACCTGTGTGGAGACAGATGCATGTTAATTGGCCGTGTTGGCTGATGGCAACAGAGCAGAGAGCTGCTGCGGGCTGCATCCTCTTGTCTCTACCTACTGCCAAGTTTCACAAGGTTTGCAATGTCCTTACTCTTCCACGGGATTTGGTTAGAATTAGTTAACAGGGACACGGACTGATAGACTGAGTGACTGCATGAATCTTCCTTCCAGGCTGAAAAATAGGAAGCTGGCAAGAAGCTGCAATGGCCTGACTTGAAACAGTCGAAATGTGACCTTGATGTCCTTGCTAGCACCTCAGTAATAATGACAGGTTTAGAGAGTGCAACTCCATGACCTTATTTGAATTGGAGCACGTTGTAGTATGTCTGAAATCTCTAGAGGATTTTTTTTTTTTTTTAAGTTTAAAGAGACTATATCAGGACATCAGTGTGGTCCAAGGTTAAGAAAGTTGTTATGGCTAATGGGAGAGGCATATGCGCTGCATGATCCTGATGTTTGTCATTCACAGATCTGCTCCTGACCTCTGTTTTTATCTCTGCATCTCACCCCTGAGCTAACATAAAGTACAACAGAAGCCAGACCTACTTGAGCAAGCCCACACAGAAGTCAGAGGGCTTCCCTGCAGAGTCGGCCGGCTCACACAGACTCCCCTTGGGAAAAGAAACCAAGGAGGTCGCATTTCTTTTCCAGTTTCTCAAGAATCAGAAGATTGACCTTACTTGAACGCCTGGCTTTACTTAGCAGAGAGAAAGCAGCAAAAGGAAAATAAGAATTACAATGGAAACACTCAGGAACACAAGTGGGAGCTTGTCACTGCCTTTCTGGGAGACCCGTGTGCCTTACAAGTACAAAAAGTGTGTGGGGGGGGGGGAGGGAAAAAAAAAAGTTTTCCCAGAGAAGGAAAATCTTCCTCTGCAGACTGAAAACTTGGAGGCTGAACTAGGAGCCAGGGCCTTTTAAGCTGTAAGCCTGCCTCAGCCCAACCTCCCCCCTGCAAAATAGGGATAACAGGTAGCACAAATAGTGTCATTGTTAGAAATAAACACTTAATGTCTATGTGGTGCTTTGCAGCCAGGTCAGGTTTTAGGAATGTTAAATATGCTTAAAACTGTGACCTTTCACCATAATTTTGGTTTGGTATACCCAAGAGGGTGTTTGCTGTTTGAAAGACCCGCTGCACTCTCATTTCTTGAGTGGCGTTTTATCCCTGAAATCAAAAGATGGCGAAGTCGATGCAATATGGCATCAGTATTGCTGTTCTGTTCTCTCTTAATTACTGGTGTGGTGACGAGTGCTGTGTAAATCAAGCCAGCCGGGTAAAGGTTTCTTGCCACAGGCTGGTTAACCACTACATTAATACGAACATCTGACACTTCATTTTCTAGGAGGGGTTAAAAGCAGGGGGAAAGCTTGGGGGAGGCCGGTGGTTTGTATGTTTGGGGGAGCAGGGACAGAGGCTGTAAGCTCCAGCTGCAGTCAGTATAGATGTGGAACCCGCTTATGCCTGCTCAGAGAGAGCCCAGTGTGAAAGAGGGCAATGAGCTCAGATGGGTTTAACTGCATAATGGTTGCACATGAGCCTACAGGCAACTCCTAAACAGACAAATAATTCCCCTCCATTGGTAATCAGAGTGGAATGATGTGTTTGAGCCTCTTCCCATCTTTAAAAAAAATAAATCCAGTCAGACCATTCTTAATAGCAGCATTTCCTAGGAAAGGTATTTGTTTATTTTAGTGCCTGTAAAATTTGTCAGAACGATAGTCTGGGAAATAGAAAGCCTTGTCTTATTCACAGAACAAGTATAACAAGTCCTGCAAGCTCTCTTCCAATGTTTCACCAATATGCCTCAACTCAAAGCCAGCAGATTAGACTTCATATGCAACACAGCACAGATCTTTTTTATTTTATTTTATTTTATTTTATTTTATTTTATTTTATTTTATTTTACTTTATTTTACTTTATTTTTATTTAATTTTATTTTAATTTAATTTTATTTTATTTTATTTTTTTATTTTTTAAAGAAGATAGTGAGGATCCTAGCACTGATTCTGGTAGGAACCAAATACTTCAGTATCTTTATAAATCTGGGTCTGATGCTGATAACTACATCCCACCCAAATAGCAACAGGGTTGCTACAAGTTTTGCTGGGGACAGGGCCAGGACGTTGGGAAACCCATGCTGCCAACACTTGCCCAAGAAGAGCAGAGGTCACGGGTCACCTCCTGCAGGCCCCGTAGCCCACAGTCAGGAGCAACATTATTTTGTCAAAGCTGTGATTTTGCACTCAGTGTCCAGCTTAGCTCTGGAGCTCATCAACACAGCATGTCATGACAGACGTGAGCAAAAAATATGAATTCATCAGAGCGTTCAAATTCATTGAGGACTGTTAAATACAAGGACACAAGTTCAATTAGTCTCTCCAAAAGGGTCTAACACTGCAGCAGCTTTTGGGAGCTGGGGGTGATGGGAGAATTGTCATGGAAACAACAGTTTGTTGTTTGACATGGTACAGCTGATCTCCCATTGTACTGAACTGAAGCTAGAAAGCAAAAGTGGAAGTCCTTAGGCACTCTTTCCCACCTTCTCAGGTGTTTGCATATACAGTACAGCTCTTCTCTTTCCTCTGGTGAGAGAATGGCCTTCATCCACGACCACCAGAGCTTGTTTTGAATAGAAGGGAGTGAATTTCCCTGGTGCCCCCTCAGGTTCTGCTCTCTCACTGAGCTCATGGAGTGGGCCACATGCTCATCAATCTACAGAAAATAATTGAGGAGTGACAGGCATCTAAGGACTGCTAGATTTCTGAGATATCCATGAGAGATGGGTGATATTTGTGTTGTGTTCCCCCAGTTCAGCTCTGATACCAGGCTGCCACCCACATGTTTCTTGTAGTTGGCTGTGTAAATCACTCTTGTGTGATGCAGACCCAGCCAGAATCTGTAGTACAGAAGTACAGGAGGGAAAGAGACAACATTTGTCCCTAATGTTATAGGGATAGGCTCTAAAGCTTGACCCCGTGTTAAATAGTGCTTCATTTCACTAGGAGCTTCCCTGTTCTCCAAGGTATTACTCACAGAGGAGTGACCTACTGATCATGAGTAAAGGCTTCGGAATCCAGCCTTTAATGTGGAGCACTGTCTTAATAATATTGAATATGTAAATCTCTGCTTCACACAATGTATGCATGATATTAGGGAAACACTGCATAACAATGAGCAAAATAAGGAAAGCCGTGCAGAGCGCTTCAGTCTGTATTAAAGCTTGCCCAAGTTAACACAACCCTGTTGATTTACATGGCTGTAGGACAAACTCTTCACTTTATTTTCCATCAAATTGCTGGAACAAGATACTGACAGGTTATTTAAAGAATGCTCTCCTCTCTTTCCTTATCAAACCTGTCCATGCGTACATCCACGTGCAGAGGCATTAGTGTCAAGCAGTACTAGGAGACTGTCCTCCGTAGGCACACTGCCACAGATCCCAACAGTTTCACAAAAGACAAGGATACTTAGGACCAGCAATGTTTGTTGCCTGACATTCCTTCATCTCAAGCAGCAGATTTCATAAAACAGTTTGCTATGGCAGAGAAAGAAAAGAGACAGCATTATATCTTTGAGGACTTCTGGACGTATATTGTTTTACTGTAGAAAAGCAGAGCGTAAAGTAAATCAGAGACTGCTCTGTTCTCTATGCCCAGTGGTCCAACCTGTCTGCTAGCACCACTACAAAAGAATAGATCAAACTCATCAGATTATAGCCTCATGAATTATGTTTGTAATTGATTTTTGTGTGCGTATGGGGCGGGGGGTACTGAAGGGGTGGCAGAAAGGCAGAGAGGGAAGGAGAAGGAACAGAGTTTGTTTCAAGCTTGTCCACCTTATCTTCACATAAAAAAACTCTCTTATTTTTCTTACTTATTTTTGGTGTGATTGAACTTTTTTCACTGCACAGCCTAAAGACAGGCGAAATTAACTCATGCAATATATCACAAAAGTACACTTAGGTTCTTTGACTACTTTAATTTCATGTATTGCTTGCAGTTCACAACCTACAGTGAGATGTTCAAATGTGATTAAGAGAGCTGAGAAAGGAATAAAAAACATTATTTAAATGAGCAAATGCCGCAGTTTGCACCGTATTGTCTACCTCCACTTGAAATTGAACAACATCCAGCCTAAATATCTGTGCAGTTACTATTTATGTAGAGGTGTCAACAAGAGGGCACAAGCTGATTTTATGATGTGAATCAAGTCTGGTAGAAACTATTTCTTCTGGAGTTTCAGCAGTGGGTTGGCCTGATAGATGATATAAAAAGAAGACTATCCCTGCCCTAAGGGGCTTGCAGTCTAAAAAAAGACCAAAGGAAAGTACTTGTCTCTTGCAAAGTGATTTATTTGGTTGGTTCTCTCAGTTTATAGTCTACTTTGGAGGTGGGCACATTTGTCATGTAAATTTTAGCTTTCTGTGAGAAGTGCAGAATAGGCCATACTGAAAATGCATCGTGCTGTTTCAATTTTCCCCAAAATTTTGAACAAATCCAAAATATTCCTTCTGGTCTGTTTCAGACATTTTGAAGATTAAATTCTTCAATTTATTGGTTAGGAATTATTTTTATTTCTAGACTTCCTTTACTATTGTGCCTAAAGATTAAAAGAATGCATCATGGACAGTATCTGTCACTCCGAGAAGAGATTCTTTCAAACTTTCACTGAAAAATCTGGTGAAAAGTTTTTATTCCGAATAAAAAAGTGCACTCATATTCAAAACCTGAAAGTTGCCAAACAACAAAAAAACCTGCTCTCCATTAAGCTTTACTATACTAAACAAAACTAATCATTTCCAGAATGAATATATGCAAGTGATCACTGTAAATAAACCTGCAGCACAGCAGAAATCTGGACTAATTGCTGGATCAGGTCCTCTGCAGGACTCTAGTTTAGCATTCCAGGTCATAATTGGGTCTCTGACCACCTGCTATGGTCACTGGAAGTGAATGCAGCTGGACTTGGCAGGTCACTCCATCAAACATTTGCTAAAGGATGCATAAGTGCTCTTGCTAGCTGCTAGTTGCAGGTCAGACTTTAGTCAAAGCAATTTGTTGCTGATCTCATCTTGCTGTCAGTAGCAGCAGCAGTGGCAAAGGTCACCAGGCAAAGAAATAAAATTTCCTCTCTCCAGTGCCATGGGGCTTTCTGAAAACAACAGAACGAATGCATGTTAGATAATCTACAATTCATAATGCTTCCTAAAATGAATAAGCACAGAAAGTAACGTGGCTTAGTGGAGACTGCAGGCTTTGTGCCAGAAATCTGGTGTCCCAGCCTGCCAATGACTTGCTCTGCATCCTTCAGCAAAGGGTATAACCTCCAACCCTCCGCTTCAGTTTCCTCTGCTGTGTGGTGCAGATAATGGTACCTACACTCACTTTATAAAATATTTTAAAATATACATGCAAGATAGGTTGTATCATTACAGGGCAAGCACACAAACAAATATATACACACCCAGGCAAGCCGTAGTGATACATAAAATGCAGACACTCCCATGCACAGAAATGTACTGATCACCTTAGGCTAATGAAGTCTGGGTGGTACTGCCAGTATTCGCAGAGTGCACATTCAAATAGCAGCGCAGGTCTGCATAGGTGCGCACAGGCAACCAGCAGGCCGTTTTGCTCTGTGTTTGCTGGTGTCGCTGCTCCTGGGCTGAGCTGTTTGGGGTGGCTGGCAGTGGGGCCAGCAGCCCCCCAGGATGCTCACGAGCTTGTGGAGCTGCTAGCAATTCTCTAGGGTAAGAGAGTGACAGAGGACTTCATATTCACAGCAGAGGGAGAGAGAAAATGGCTCCCAGTTTCTAGAGAGCCTGGATTTTTATTTAACATAGTCGCTCTCTTCTTTCAAGGCCTTGTGTAATTAACAGCATCGAGAAAACACTCTGAGCCTTGCTAGATGAAATGCAGTGTGACTTGTGGCCAGGTTCCAGAATTATGTCTCGTTCAACACTTTCATCAGCCGTGAGTGGCCTGGCTTCTTCCACAGAGTTTTAAATTGCTATCTTTGGAAATGCTGAAATGAAAAGCCTTGGGAGGAGAAAGGAAACAAAAGGAAAACCTGTTGTGGGGAAGATTAATTTCCCCAACTTTAAGTACAATTTTACAAGCAATCTGAAAAGTTTATTCCAGATGGTTCCATGCTTTGTAATTTTCATACTCCCAGAGTCCTCCCACAGGAGATCAGGTTATTAATACTATTTCATCAGAGACAAGTCTCACAGGCATAGCATATCATGAGTACATGGCACTGCAGCTGGCTTTCTGCTGAGATCTTTATACAAGCAATAATCTTTTTACTGTCTGAGATACGCCTCACCATTTCAAGCCTTAGAGCAGCTCACATGTAGTACACAACTGAGTCTTGTTTTATGTCTGCTTGCTAGATAATCTACAAAGAGGGGTCCAAACTCATGAAATTAAACATCGCATTAAGAGAAATAGCTCTGGTGATGCGCCACCTCACTACAACCTGGCCAGTTTCTAGGCCCTTCCTCCAAATTTCATGTCATGTTCCCATCAAATTTTATGCAGGTTGTTTTAAATCTTTGCCATCCTTGCCAAACCAATTAGCACACACTAAACAGCACTGGTACAATTACACTACCTGCAGTGTTCTGACTAGAGTAAGAAGCTGAGTGTTATTCTACCCCAAAAGGAAGAGACTCCTTACTCTATCCGGTCCATACCGTCACACAGACAAGAGTTCAGGCACATATGAGCAGTGCTGTTCATGATCAGAAATAGTATCAGGTAACTTTGCACCTCATACGGTCTCTTGAATTCAGAAGCTATTCACAGCAATTATGTAAAATAATAATAATAAAAAGTTAATTAAAAGAAAAAAGGTACCCAAATAATGATCAGTGACTGAACAGAAACATCCCAGCTTGTTTTTGGTCATTCCATAACCAGGAAGATCAGTTCAGTTTCTCACTGCTTTTATAATTTATACAGGAAACTACTCTGCAAGCTACCAGGCTGCATTTGACTCTGAATGAAACTGTTACTTTATTAGGTAATGCAGTCTTACAGACTTATATTACAGACTATATATTAAGAATATATTCATATGCAGGCAAATAACTTTATCACTGTCTGACTGACTTTATTGCTTTGTCTTTCAGCATGTTAGGCATTACAGGATCACCCTGAGTTTCTCTTTGAGTAGCACCTCCCTCCTTGCTACTACTAATGCTTCAGGCACCACTTCTAGTTTGGTGACTGCCAGTTACCAAATATATAAGGCTCTTCTAACCTGCTTTCTGAGAAGAAACAGAGACTACATAGATTAGCCTAACTGTAGTGCTCTGTGTCCACCTGTCTACCCACCTTAATTTTTGAGTGTACTGACAAATTTTATCTCAGCAGACACCCCCCTAATGTGTCTACAGTGAGAAAGACTGGCATAATTCTCATTAGATACCAGAAAGTCCCCTCAGAGAGAAGTGTTCTGCAATGCAGCAAGTTTCCACCAATCTTCTCATTCTCTTCAAACACCGAAGACAATAATCATGAAATAGGTATTTATAGAAAATTAGGTTTACATTAGTTCATCTGTTCTTGGAACTGCTCCTTTTCCTATCCTCAAGACAGTGATGAATTTTACAGTTTTGTCAGAATTGCTCAGCAACTGCTTGTAATAGTTAAGAAATATTCAATTTCCAAAAGTTCTTTGAAGCAAAGACTCTTCTACATTTTTTTTATGCTTGGCATTCTGTATTTGTCCAGCGACTCAGAGTGTGAGCATGTTTCCTATTCCCTGAATGGATAACTCAATCTGTACGTACAAGAACAGTGCCTGAAGAGAGCACATCAATCTGCATGTAGAAAAAGATAAGGAAAGGAGAATCCTGTAAGAGTTAAAACTGCTTCAGAAATGTTAAACACGTTCTAGGAATATGACTGACTTTTTGTATATAGGAACATAAATAGTCTATGATTTTAAGAAAAGTGGTGTTCAAGTTTAACAACAGTTTTTATATTTTTTTATACTCTCTTTTATACTCTTATACTATATACTTCTTGGCAGAAAATAATTTCCTGATTTTTATTGTATATAAACATTTAATTAATGGATTAGTATTTGTATTTGAAAAAATAAAGCTTGCCTCAACATTCCTGTGCACAAATGTGATAGATAACTAGTTGAGTTGCTTAACGCAGTATGAGAAGAAATCACATGGTGAAACACGGTACAAACAACACAAGTAGACGATCCATACACACTAACTCACAAGAAGCCAAGTGAGTTGAACTTGCCAAAAACAAAGCAAGCATTCCCAAATGACATCAGATCCACTATTAAGCCAACAAGCTCCAAGAGATGGGATAACTGTAGAACAGCACAAGCATCTGCAGCAGGTCGGCAGCTTCCTACACAGGCTTCCTCTGCTAAGCATCTCAGAAGAGAACTTGTCTTGCTCTTAAAACATCTCACTCGAGGGTTACTACCTTCTTAAAACACACAAGAAAGTTTTTCCATTCCCCAGTTGCTTACTCCACGAGGAATAGAGGGTTACGGAAGCATGGCTTTAAGTCTGTAGAAATGCTTGACTAACATCTGCTATATTTTAATACTTCAGTAATAAGGTTTTATAGATGCTGGATATAGAGACTGGCCACAGAAAGGATTAAAGCTGGTATTTTTCGGTCCGGTGTGACTATTATTAGGAGTTCTGCATTTTACTCTGTTTACTGCTTAGGTTGTTATAACCTCCAGGTATTAGCTAGGGACTACGGAAAAAAATTCTCAAGAAAGACAACAAAAGCCAGTCTGCCTGGTGGCCAGAGCCTGCCTCTGAAAGACCTGTGCTACAGCCTGTAGTACACCTTGACTGCAGCACTCAATCACTCCAGACAGGAGAGCCCAATGGCTAAAGCTTGTGACTAGCAGGCAAAATACACATGTGCAACTCAACACCAGCTACCTTGTATTCACACTGGACAAAACACCAAGGCCTACATTTGTGAATGGCCTCTTGCCTCCCTGGAGCAAAATGCAAACCAGTTATTAATTCTTACCTCACAAGAGTTTAGTGAAATTTTAAACATGGTATTTGAGACCTTTACCTGAAAAGTATTCTCAGTGAATTATTATAGTTTGTTACCAGGCCTGAATTAAAAAAAAAAAAAAAAAAAAGCAGCCTTGGTCACTTGATTAAAAGGAGATTGCATACCAACACAGACCAATAATTTGAAGCCAAGCATTTCCATATGAATTAGGCATCAGGAATAGCATAGTTCTTGCTTAGGAATTGCTGATAGCCCTGTTTGTCCAATCTAGAGAATTTAATCCTTTTTTTGGCTTTTTGCTGAAGAGGTTGTGGTGGGGTTGACATATCAGTTGAGCTTTGGTGGCCTTGCCCTGGACTACGCAGCTACAGGAGGACAGAGATACTTACCTATCGAGGCTTCTTCTGGAAGTCTGGTTTGAGAAAAGATAACTAGGTGAGGTGTCCAGTTGCCTGGGGGCCTGAACCAGAGCCCACAGGAGTCAACAGAGTCTTTCTTCTCCATGGCAGGATTTGAACATCATGGAAGTGCCTGCCAGCTGTAGGGGTGTTAAAAAAATTTCCACTCAAGTGTGCAAACTTAAAAATTCTGTGTTCAGTCCAAAACTATAATTGAACCGAGATAAGCAATTCTCAGAAGGTAAAAATGTCTCGATGTAAGATGGTCTGTTTGCCAAGTCTATAGTATATTACGACAGAATTCTCCTAATCAAGCTTTTGCTGGTTGACTATGCTAAGTTTCCTTAAAGGCATTTTGAACTCTAGAGCATCCCCCATCTCCTTTCTCCTTTACAAATTCTCTGATCACTCTCCATACTTCCCTGTATTTCTTACAACCTTCAAATTTTCAGAGGTGTTCAGTACTCCACGGTCCTGAAACTCTTCTCTGAGGGCATTTTTATGATGCTCTCATCTGACAAGGGAATTACTTGATTTCAGTCTTGCTCTCTGGAATTCTTTTGTGAAGTCTGTTGGATTCCAATGCATGTTAAGAGGGTTGTGCTGCAACTGGTCACTGGACTTGCTGTATTTCATTTAGTCCTTGCTTATAAATAGTTTTGATGATAATTGTTCTAGTGTGAAACCTGTTATATGTTATCTTTCTTGAAATCTCTACCAGTATTTAACAGAGAACTCCATTCCACATATTTTAAAAAAGAACGCCATGCTCATTGGTTCTGCAGGTAAACTTGAATAACTGGTGTTGAAATGACTGGCAAAAATAGTAAAACAGATGAAGTAAATCCCTTTTCTCTCATAAAAATAAATAAATAAATAAAACCTTAAAAAGGATATCTGTATTTGCACTGCCAAAAGGCAGAAAAGCAGCACCCATATTTATTAAGATGACATGATTCCTAAAACTAATCACATCATTTGTATATGAGGCATTTTTAAATGCCTGTGGCCTGCAATACCAGATACTAATGAATAAATCTGCTTAGGAAGAAGAGAAAGGGACTGTGGTCATTCATTCTAGGAAACCCCTCCAGTGCAACAATGGGTGTTCCTGGTCATCTTCCACACAGAGGCTGCTTTACTTCCCAGAAAGCGGGAACTAACTTTCCCTTAAAGTTCAGTTAGTTGTAGGACAACTGCAAGGACAAGTTGGAAGAGATTTCCATATGCCTTTCTTTTCACTACTTTGTGAAGACCAGGTTTAGAGGGGGCTGAGAGCAGGGCATGCCAAGAAAAGTTCTCCAAGGAATATCCCTGGATCATTGCTCGGTTCCAGCAATCCCAAGAAGATTGCCATGTACAGTTTAGAGAAGCTTTCATACAATTGCGATCTGTTGCCAGTTAGCCTTTGAAAATTTTCTCCCACAATATAGTAAAACTTTCTTCTATTAGAAATTCTCTGTGCTAAATTTGTCTTTGAGAGTTGCAAATCTCTTTTGTTAGGCATCTTTCTACTCACTCTCTGTATTAGAGAATGCCATCAGAATAAATGCTGTTTATAAACCTGTGGAGCTTATAATATGATTGGGAGCTGGGAAAAAAAATTCTTTGCCTGTGAATTGCCAAATCTGTGGTAGCATAAAGCTGAAGATAGACATTAAAACATTAACTATGAGAATGCAAAGCTGACTTTACAATATTTTGCACTTATCAGAATCTTACTCAAGTTTGCAGAGGTAAATGCAGAATTTATGAAAGCAGACATGAATATAATGAACTCAGGTGTGCACAACGACTTAGTGCTTTCAATACTTAAACTTCAAAGGAAATAGTTCCATAGATATAATTCAGAGCTAAGTGCTGCCATCCTTGCTCTTATCAAATATTATTCTACTGTCTACCAAGTACTGTGTGAGTCAAGATGAATTTATGTAGCTGATTCTTCCTGTCTGCAACTTAACTTCATCAGTTTACAATTACAGCAACAGGACTGTGGATTTCAGTTGACACCTAACCTAATTCCTACAGCATCGAAGGATATCAAATGCCTGGGAGGAATTCTCTACAGAACAAGTCACCCAAAAATAAACTTGGCATGAGGCTAAACTTTAGGACTGGAAACAGCATCTTACCACTTGTCCAGCATCCACACAACAGATCTGGAGCCGTGGGAAATTTCATAACCACTCTGTGACCACTACGACAGCATATAGGTTAGAGGATCAGCCACAGCATCTTGTTCCATGTGCAACAAGGAGCAGAGCCAAACATAGCCTATAATCATCTGTAAGGGGATGCTTAGAATGAGTTGGCTTGGCCAGAGTTTGATGTCATGTTTTTAACAGTTGAAATGGATTTCAATAGTTGAAATGGATTCTTTTTAATTTTCATCCACAAGAAAACATTGTGGATGGATTTACTGTTCATCAGATCGAGCACAGTACTCAGCTAGGTAGGTTTAGGAATACAATCCCACCACAAACTTCAAATATATTGTTCTTTATTTCTGCAAGGAGAATAAAAGTGATTCTAATTGTTTTAAGTAACATAACTAAAATTATATATGCTGCTCTGTTCACCTGCATGTTTATATTGTATTACAAATCTACCCACACTTCAAAAATATGGTAGTCACTTATGTACATTTTCAAGGTGGGTTTCTTTCATCCCCTTTTGCTCTGCTGATAAAACTTGTTCTTGATGTCAGCAAACAACCAGTTGTACAAACAGACCTAACTAACTGTCCACATTGTCTGTGTGAGGACTACCATTTTTCCTATTAACCTGATCTCATGCACCTTGTAGCTTAGTTTCCTAAGGCAATGAGGTTAATGTAATCACACATAGTGCATGTGTGTGTGTATTTGTGTGTATGCATAAACTAAGTCAGTCTCCTCCAAATAATCTTTGAGCCCACTGGGCAACCAATCTGATTTAACAGATCTAACAACCTCAGAGATTTTGAGTTCCTCCATCTAGGCAAAGAGGCAAGCAGGCACGGAGGAAAAAAGCCCTTTGAGCACCCCCATTGAGAAGGCAGCTACAGTATGGATGTCCTGGCTATGCAGAGGTGTCCTAAACTCCCAGTCCTGGGGAAACACAGCTGGAGTTTACATCTAAGTAAACAGAGAACCCCACTGCAAGACAGAACTGTAGGGAACCACAATTTACCCCCACAGTTCTTGGACCTATGAGTTAGGTGTGACTTAGGTATGGGTTAAGATTTAGATTGAATCTTGAGACATGACCACTGCCACGTCCCTTGCTCAGGCACACCTAACCCAATTTCTACAACAATGAAGCCTACCAAATGTTGAGGGAGAATTCTCTGAAGAGCAACTCACCCCAAAATAACCTGTATTTATGAAGTTTTATACCCTTACTGTAGGCCCAGGGTCCATCACACATAGCAAATTAACCGCTAATGGTACATACCATTTTCCTTCCCCTTCATTTAAGGTGCTCAGTAACTTGCTGTGGATACAATCGCTGACAATTACACGTTCCAAGCTATGGTTCTGGATTCACTGGAGGGGGAGGAGAGAAGGAAAGCAAAGACCATTGACCCTTGGCTGCTCTAGCTGTTGATGCATACTACTGGATTAAGGTCTGCAGGTACTCACACGGGATAACTCCTTTCATCCTGCTCTGCCTTACAGTCGAGGGTATTGGCTTTGGCTATGTTATAAAGGCCACAGAGACTTTGTGTGTAAGCCAGTTTGTGGAAATGTTATTTTTCTTTTCCTGACATTCCCCCCCTCCAAGTTCCCTAACCAGTAGGAAATACCGTCTCTCGTGTTATTGGGCTACTCCACCCAAAGTCAGAGACTACAGTGGTCATTCTGCAGCACAGGCAACTTATCTATAGGCAGCCAAAGATGGTAAAAGAACATGCAAGTCCTGCCAACTCATCAAGCAGTGACACTTCCTCATACTTGACTGGTTGTGAATAGCTCTATCTTTCTAAGGCAATGACTAGAGTTAGACCAACAAATATGGCCTTTTGTACACTGTTTATTTTCCTCATGGAAGTGTCTTGTTTCATGAACAGTATTACCTCCATACATTCCAAAGGAAGTGTCATGGGCCTTGCAAATCAACTATTCCCAAAGGAGAACACAGGTTAAGCGTTGCTTTATGATAAACAGAGCTTGAATTTTTTGAACAAGATACACTGAAACTAGACAACTGAACAGCACACAAGATAATCACTTACCAAAATTTCAAATGAGGATTACTGTCAAGATATAAGAGTCAGGGGCAGTATGACAACATCTATTGCTGCTTAAACAGTTCCTTCTGTCTGTCTGTCTGTCTGCTCCTCCCAGAAGCTTCCACAAAAAACTTTGTGCGGTCCCCAGCTAACAGTATGATGATGAAGGAATCATAGTATGCACCAGCACCAAGGAAAAGATACTTCTGAGATGATGGGTGGAGCTGCAGACAATGACACCTGTTAGGAAAGAATGATTCAAAGATGATGGATCACCACCCAGCACATGAAATCATTCTCAGGACAAAGGCAAAACCATAGGTGACAAATTAAATGCCTTTTGGTTTCTCCATAAGCAAAGAAGTTTACTGCAAAGAGCAACTGGTTATTGATCAGCCTTTTAGGTGAAAGACAAGACAGTGTGCGCATCCAGGTTATCTTGCCATGGAAGGCAATGTGTAGACAGGAGCAAAAGGGGAGCTGGGGGAAGAATGCACGGACACCTGTGTCTGTTGGACCTCAGTGGCAGGGCATACATAACTGGGGCTCCTGCCACTGAGGAGATAGGGAGATAGGCAGTACTCCCAGGCACCTCAGTCTGCACAGCTAGTTCCATGACAGCACAGCCACCATAGAGCAACCATCAAGAGATAAAAAAAAAATTGAGCCCTAGTATTGCCCCCCAAATCATGGATGCTCAAACACAACACACCCAACCTCTGAAGTCAATAGGACAGCAAGAAAATTCTCATGAAAACAAGTTTACATATTGCATTTTGATACCGTATCAATACAAAGTGAGGAGTGACACCTGCTGAGTACCTCCCACATCCTGAAGCATTAGCTCAGGATTCCTCTCAGTGTTTGAATCTTAAAGCTATCACAGGGTAAAGTGGTATTGTTGTGAATTTAAAAGCTGGAGCAGGAATTAAGATTTTGGCAATATCAGACAGGACAAAAATTGTCTTTACTATATTAGAAATGTGTTTGGCAAAACCATATATCTAAATGAACTTTTTGGTTTTTTTTTCAGTATTTCTGTCTTTTGTTGGTAGCTTGTTGCCACAAAAGGTAATGACACAAAAATATTTGTGTGAGTGCAAGCACTGAAAAGGCAGAGAAAAAGCATTGCTATTTAATCTGTTAGGAAATATCTATAAAGATGCTACATAGACAACTGCAAAAGAAAGTTGCCTTTTTTTCTTGTTATGTGTGACACGGTGTTGGGTCACACTGGCTTTGCCTGTAAGCTTATCAAGAGTATGTCATCCTTTAAGAATCTCTGATACAATTTTGGTTGAAGTACCTTTCTGGAAAAGAGGACTCTTGAGTAAGAAAAGCAGTTGTACAAGATGACCTAATAGTTGAATAATCTTTTCCCTTTAGGCAAAGCATGAAAGGACATGAAAGCTACAAAACTGGGTAATCAGAAATAACTGGAAATACGCATCCTGAACATGATAGATCCCAGGGGTCACTCAAAAACACATCACTATTTATTTGTCCCCTCTAAACCTGGGGAGTCTTTGGAGAGTCACAATCTTTTTTATTCTATGTGGAGAAGAGACAACCTAGGATATGGGATAAGGTTAGGTTAAGAGGAGTCAAAAACAGACCTTTCTGAGACAGATAAGCAGCACCCTCCCCATATGCTTACAAGTGATCTTGGTAGTTTAGGGGATTAAATGGCTAGTGCCAGTTATCATACAAATCAGGGAGGGAGTCAAAGCATCCTGTAGAAGACTGTATTGCAGGGGTGAAACTGCCTGTCCTTAATGTGAGCAAAGGTGTGGACAGGCTGGCAGGGTCTGTAGAGGGAGATCTGTGCTGTAGGACCACTGTACCACTCCTGAGTTAAAGGGACTGCAAGAATAGCTCTTGGGATCCCAACTCGAGGCTGGCTGTTAGGGGCTACCATAACATCATGAAGAGAAGGTACATGAATATTTTAAGCAAAGGAGAGGAATTGTGGGTTTAGAGGAGAGGGCAAGGGAAGACAAGGGATGAAATCTCACCTCAGGTGCTGGGGTCAGCAAAGTGACTGACTGCTCTCCAGTTTGGAAGTAGCCTAGAATCAGAAATTTAGAATACTGGATACAAGATAAGCTTTATCAAGCAGACTGTGCACACAGGCATAATGCATTGAAAGACGGAAAGGAAAGGAAAGGAAAGGAAAGGAAAGGAAAGGAAAGGAAAGGAAAGGAAAGGAAAGGAAAGGAAAGGGAAGGGAAGGGAAGGGAAGGGAAGGGAAGGGAAGGGAAGGGAAGGGAAGGGAAGGGAAGGGAAGGGAAGGGAAGGGAAGGGAAGGGAAGGGAAGGGAAGGGAAGGGAAGGGAAGGGAAGGGAAGGGAAGGGAAGGGAAAAGAAAAGAAAAGAAAAGAAAAGAAAAGAAAAGAAAAGAAAAGAAAAGAAAAGAAAAGAAAAGAAAAGAAAAAAGAAAAGAAAAGAAAAGGAAAGGAAAGGAAAGGAAAGGAAAGGAAAGGAAAAGAAAAGAAAGAAAAGAAAAGAAAAGAAAAGAAAAGAAAAGAAAAGAAAAGAAAAGAAAAGAAAAGAAAAGAAAAGAAAAGAAAAGAAAAGAAAAGAAATAGACAATGCTGTTTTAAATGCCTTTTCATCTGGCTGACAGAAGCTGTATCTCCATTCTGATGTGCAGACAGGGATATATTAACCTGGCTTGTGTCATGTTTAAGATGCAGTGGCTTGGGCTAGATCTGATGAGGATGCTACCGGTATGTTTCTCATGTTAGGTATAAAAAGGCCAGGAGTAAACCTGTCCCACTAGATCCTTAGTCATGCCTTGTTGAGTTCTTGCTCTGTTTTGGACTACTGCAATCAACCATCCCCAAGGTTTGGGGCAGGGGACACAAACCAGTATGAATGAGGTGTCACTGGAGTTCATAGAATCATATGATTATAGAATGGCGTGGGTTGGAAAGGACCTCAAAGATCATCTAGTTCCAAGCCCCCTGCCATAGGCAGGGATGCCACCCACTAGATCAGGTTCCTTAGGGCCCCATCCAACCTGGTCTTGAATACCTCCAGGGAAAGTTGTTTCCTTTCAGTCTGTACTGCACTTCCTGTACTGGACTTGCACTATCCCAAGTGGTCTTGTACCCTTAAACATCTCTACATGTCCTCATGCCATTCTTCAGGGTGTGAAACAAACACCTTCTGATGGACTACGTTCTTTGGTAGAACACAACACAGTACTCACATTAGTTCACACACTTTGAGCACAAAAAATGACAGCTTTTAGTCAGGAGGGCATTGAATGACTTACACTTTACTGTCTAGGAGTGTGAATATTTCCCTATATCTGCACCTGCAGGCTTCTTAAACTGGCAGAATTGCAAGGCCCTTTGGAAGGAAGAGATGCAAAGCTGCACAGAGATGGTACAAAACTCCAGCAGTTCTGACCCCTTCTCATCTCACAGGGCAGACCCTCTTCCCACAGCTTTGGAGATTCCTGCCTTATGAAGAGACATCAAAGTTGGCAATTTAGCCTTTTTTTTTCTAAAAATAGTTTAAAAGAATTATTTTACACATTTCCCTTATTTTCTGCTCTCCTGTTGTCCTCCACTGAGCACAAGATCTTTGGACAGTAACAAGTAGCAGGTGATACTAGCAAATTTCTTGTTCTGTGTGAGGAGAACCATTTCTTCAATGACGACCATAGCAGGACCAGGACTTTCTTCATGTGACAGAGTGCTCCATTCAGAAACTACATGCTGTGATGCCTAGTGATTCCCATGACACATGTATCAACTCCTTGCCACATGGAAAGAGCTTTACAGAAGGATTGCACTGTACTTGTTTTCAACTGTATTATTACACAAATACTCACATTGCATTGTTTTTGTGAGCATAATCTAACTGTATATGCAAAGTTGACATGGATCTCACATTCAGACTCTGGAACAGAACATCCATCTCAAAAACAGACCAGTGTGATGTTGCATATTGTTGCCAGGTTCCCAAAAGGCTGTAGCTCTAACAGTTTGATTCTCAAAAAACACCCTCTACATATTTGCTTGCACCTTTTTTGTACTGCTGTCAGTATATGTGTCTATGTGCACAGATCATGTCCTGCATAAGTAAGAATTGTGAAAAGGAACACAAAGAAAGTATCTGTTACATGAGTACATGCATATAAGTGCAGAGGAAATATCTGCTCTCATTTAAATAGAAAAGTAAGTATTGTTAGGGTCTTGTTGACTTTGTACTTTAACTAGTGAAGTGCATTTATATAGTAGCAAAAGGTACTGAAGTGGTCGGTCTCTACTTGGTGTGATGGAGAGTAACATAATTTAGATTTATTACTTCTTTAAGAAACACTGCAGATGTTTTCATGTAAATACATTAATTTGAACACAGGTAAAGAATGACGTTTTATGGTCTATTCATTTGTTTCTGTAAAGTTTGAATGAATATATCTTTTTTTTTTTTCCTTGTTGAAGCCTTTTCTCTTCTCATTGTTTTGAATTATTTTTGAATCAATTTTTGAATTATTTTACCCTTATATTTACCCTTATATTTACCCCATAGTTAGCTATAGCAGAAATTGGCTGATTCGAATACATTTGCTTGCAAATCTTACAGAGCTATAAAGCCAGTGATTTTTTTAAATGATTAGACCTAACCATAAATATTCCATTGAAACTTTTTGTCCTTTTTCCTTCAGTAGAACATCTAAGAACATGTAAACATACATTAATTTAACCATATGTTTAACTTTTAACAAAAAAAAAAAAAAGCCTGAAAAAGTCCACCTGTGAGAGCATAAAAATCTCATACACATCATTTTTATATACATGCATAAATACCCACCAGCAGCTTTGGCTCATCCTCTTTACAAGCAATTAGTTATTTGAGACTCTTGATGAAATGATCTATGAAAGATTGGTGTTCCAGACTCCCAATGTTTTAATAGAGATTTAATTGTATCTTTTGGGTAAGTGCCAAAATGATGAATAGAGTTATCACAACATTCTCTGTAAGTGCTAACCCCAACTTTTTGGTACACTAAGTGGAACCAAATTGACCAGGTAATAGTTGAGTGGTGTTAAAATAAAGGAGCTGATACAAGCAAAACTCCCCAAATTACTGAGCTTGCATTTGCCCTTTGGGAGGACAGTGCAGAGTCCAAATGCTTGAGGAGTTGAGGTTTAAAATATAATCAGGTCAGAGGTGTTATATGGGGTATTTCTGATGCAGATCAAAGGGAATTCTAAAGAGCTCAATTAATCCTTCTGACCCAGCATGATATCTGCTCTCACATAAGCAAAATCCTATAGGCTGGCATTCATTATACTAAGGTATTATCTTTTTAATGGCCAATTCACAACCATTGCTGAGGGTATGCAGAAAAGCCCATGAAACATAGATTATTTTGTATGAAATTGTAACTAAAAAAACAGATATACTCTCCTGAACAGCTCCACGTCTTGACCAGTTCTTGTTAATGTACACACTTGCAATTCCCTTTCAGACTCCATTTCTCTCTTGCAGCTCAATCCTCTATTGAAATGTACTGTAGGTTGTAGGCAGGTAGGGCTAATGAAGGTGACAGACAGCACTATATATTCTTACTGAATTTCTGTTGTATAAAAAATTCTGGCTTTTTATGTCAAATCATGGAGAGGTCTAGAGATACCTTCTATGCATGGGCACTCACTTTGTTGGGAAGAGACTGTCACAGGCACGGTGCACCAGTGTGAAAGAAGACAGGGGAACAGAGCACAGATAACATTCAAACACCTTCCCGTGATAAGGTGAACACCCCCTCCCAGCTTCCCTCTCACAGCATGAAGTGGAGCAGACTCCCTGATCCTTCCTGCCCACTGGCAGCACGCACCAACCTGGTGGCGTGCCCTACAGCTCCAGCTGCTGCTTCTGGCATGACCCCTTGCCTCGGGTCTAAGATGTAACCTCAATCACACAACGTGTCTTGTATCTTATTCCCTGGGCCCTTCCTCAGATTTTTATATTAACTCTGAACATTACCTTAGCTTTTGAGGACTACATGTTCTTGTCATAAGAATCAAAGCATTTAAACTTAAAGTAAAATAAATAACATACACATATGTATTTTCTCATCACTTACTGTAGTGCAGCTATCAGCACAGAGAAGGAGGTGCCACTATTCCATCTGAACTGTCAGACCACTGAGCGAGAGATTGGCAATTTCTGATGTATAAATTTCTCTGTTGCTTCTGAGCTTTAAAACTATATCAACAAACACATCAGGATTTGCTTGTATTCATTTTCTAGATCTGCTGATTCCAGCCTCTTGCAGAAAGTGTATGCTGCCAGTGAGCCTGTCCTCTCATCTCTGAGGATGTGCTAACACCACAGCTCTCCTGAGGTCAGGTGGGAAGGGCTGTTCATTGCTGTATTGCAGGAAGGCTTGTTCTAGCTTAAAAAGATGCAAACTAGTTAATCAGCACTGGAAGTTGGATAGCTAGTTATAATCTCCTTTACATACTCTTTGGCTGTCTTGCACTATCCGTACGAGACAGAGAGATCTAACTACAATAAAAAATTCTGACTTTAAGCATCAGAGACATCGTTGTTGATTGAACTAAGATTGGAACATCAGAAGAAATTTGGGATGGGAGGAAGGCTACAAGAGCTGTGTCCTCAACAGACATCATGTCATCAAGTCCAAGACAAAAGCCTAGTTCACATACAACTCTATACAGAGTTGTATAGGTACGCTCTAGCTGCCAGCTTTAAACCCCATGGATTTATTTTAACTGCCTCTCCATTACTATAGACTCTGTAAAAGCATACACAGTAATGGGATCCCTGAAAGAAACTCCAAATGGAGAAGAAAAAGCATATTTATGCTTGCAATTGCAGACACAGGCAGAGACCAAGCAGGCCATATGGTCTGACTTTGACACCTCTCATCCATCAAACCAGTTAGTCCCTCTAGTACTTCATATACAAATCAGAAAAACCACAGGCTGGGCAGACATGAAGCTTCCTGCCCAGGAATGTTTGGGCTGCAAAGGAGTAAATCCTGGCAGCCAGTGAGCAGAAGTTAGCACTCAAACTGAAGTCTGAGATTTGGGACTGCACTTCACATTTGAGTACCATTTTAGGTACATTTGAGAAGACAAAAAGGTCAAAAATCTTTCAGGTATACTAGTGTAACTGCAGCAACTATGTACTACAACAAAAGGCTTTGCTTATACTCACTAAAACTTATAGAACACTCAAAAAAGCCTGTTTCCAAGCTTGATGGACATTATATGTAATATGTCATCACATGTGGGACACAATAACACAAATGCTACTAATTTTTGCGATTACAAATTTCATTTGCAATTTCTTGTAAGACCCAACTCCCAACTCTCATTCTGATGGAGATGAATTACAGTCAGTCCATTCAGGTACATTTTGATGCAGTTCATCAAGACAGGAACTGTTTTTTTTTTTTATTGTGTTCCCACCCTTAGGTGTCTCATGAATGGGCTCTGTGAAGTGTCATCAAACACAGGTGGGAATAAGCTCTGGTTAACCAGTTTCTAGATGCCTTCATTTAATAACTTGCATGGTCTATCCCAGTAATGGGATATCTGAGTTTTTTTCAGGACTTGGGAAAATAATATGAAGTCAAATTTATAATTAAACAACAGAATGATACCTTTTTTTTTTTTTTTTTGACTAGATAACCAGAGGATCATCCCAACATAAATAATTCTATGTTAATCATTTCTTCCATAAGCTTTGGGTTCTACCTTATACATTTAGAAACATAGTTGAAGAACCATAATGTTTCAACCTTACTCATGTCTTTCAGCTAATCATCCAATAAGCTCTATCAAAATAAACAGGATTTGACAGAGTGAAATCCCACTCAAGGTGAGGGTGCAGCAGAACACAAGGTTTGCTCTATGCTGTTAAAATGCAGCTATGTATATTTGTGCACACACTTTTTAAAGCAAACCCAGACAACCCCATACTCTGAGTTTGGAGGATGAGAAGATGAAAGCAGGTGTGCTACCTTTCAGATATACTTTGTGACTAAAAACTTTTCACCAAAACAGCCAATCCAGTTTGCCATGAATTTGTTATGATTGTTAGCCTTGACTGCAGCAGAGAGACATCTTACAATGTAAGGGTTTGGTTCAAAGCCTGTGGAAATTAATGGAAAAAATTGCCCACTTTACAAGCGGTTCTGAGAGAGTCTTCCACTCCTGTGCAGTAAGAATAATACTTTAATATATGACACGAAGCAGATAACTGCTAGGAAATGTACTGCCTTTTTTTTTTTTTTTTTAATGTTTTGGCATTTATTTAATAAATCATAGCTGGAGGGGAGAGAGATATGAAGGGAAGAGACAAGGAAATACCAGATAGGAGAATAGGAGAAGTGGTCAGAAATAAAGATTTTCTGCAGAACTGCAGTTGGAATTTCTTTTATGTACTTTATCCTTTTTTTTTTTTTTAAAAAAAATATTTTTAAGATGAATGGTCATACTGTTTTTGCCCTGGCATTTTTGCTGGAGAATTCCCACTGAAGTACCACTTACTTCACCAGTGAGAGATGCTTCACAGATAAAAGGCAGGGCCAGCACAAACAAGAAAAAGGTAGGAATGAACAGGACCTATTGTTCAGACTTGCAGAGATTACAAATAAATAAATAAATAAATAAATAACAACAAAACCCAAATAAAACACGTGATTAAATATGTGAGAACTGGCTCAGCTCTTTAACAGGTTGTTTGGATTAACATACCCACAAGGAAGAAAACACCACAATTTTATGTTTGCAGTCCAAGTGTTCAAAATTCCTTAGCCCTGCACTTCTTCCTGAGAATGGATGTCTACTGTAGATGTGACAAAGAGCTAAATCTGGAGTACCTTGAAGGAGATCTACCAAGATGGAAAGTCCTGAAAAACAAGAAAGAGAGGATGACACAGGAGCCCTGTCCTGCTTTCACAGCCACATTCCCCAGATTTCCTCTCCCCAGCAGTAGAGTACCCCAAGTCAGTCTTTGAATCCATCAGCCAACAAAAAAATTAAATTCAACTGAAATCAAAACAACAAACAGGAAGTTGCCCCTTTCAGCAATCACTGTAAAAAGGGACAGGCAGTTAACACGTTTACCTCAGAGGCATCCTTTCCTTTTGTGTAGTTTTGCTATGACTACACACACACTGCTGTAATCTATTGCTCACCAAAGTCAACGTGAATTTAAAATTTTTATGTCATGCAAAAAGCCCAATCTCTGTTATCTGAGATGGTCCTCAATAGGCAGCAGTTGCACAGCCCTGAATTCTGTGAAGTGTGGTCATTTGGGCTTTGGAAAATCAATAGACAGGGAAATAGCTGGACATACCATTGGATCAAATCTGCCTCACAACTCCCATTGTCCTTCCAGACAAAAAAAAAAAATCTGGCCAGGTGCTGCTGAGCATCCCCAGTGCGCATTGAACACTCAGGTCCTTGTCGCACATATTTTGAAGGGCTACTCCATGGGCTGCAAGTGAAGTCATGAATGGTATTTCTCTATTCTACTTCTTATCTACTTCTCCCATCCAGATTCTCTTTCTCTGGACTGTTGTACCATTTCTGAGATCAGAACCCAAAAGAAAATACTCACTGAGCTGAATTCTCTCAGTGAATCTGAGATGACTCAGATCCAAATCCGTTTTGAGAAGGAAGTCTCTGTACGTGCATCTTTACAATGCTTTCTAACAGTGCCTACGGGGTCATTAATTATGACCAGCCGTTGTACCAGCACTCTGCAGAAATAAGTTCTATAGACAGCAATGGCATTTTTTCTGTGTTGTGAACGTACATGTGATTAAATATTTTCCTGGAACACTGTGGACTGACTTTTTCAGAAAAGCAGCCAATGTTCTGGATGTCCCATCTGAGACATCTGACTTCCAGAGGGGAACGTCAGGAATTTCTGAAGAATCAAAACCCCATACCCAGCACATGTTTTGAACTGGGCACCCAAAACAAATGGTCATTTGGAAATAGGCTACTCCCAAATATCTCTATATACTCTGATGTGGAAGTGGTGTGGCCACCAGAAAAGAGCAAACTATTTAGAAATGTTAGGCATCAGAGAAAAACATTCATAAAAGCCTATTTGATATCCAATTATAAAGAAAGAAAAAAAAAAGTGCGGCAAGGCCGATATTAGCTATTGAAACAGGAAACACTTCCAACTCACCCAGTTCAGCTGCATTTGTGTGGCAGAGCTGGGGTTAAGAATGGCCCAGCCAGAGGTACACCACCAGCTCCCAGCAATCAGCCATGTCAGTAATTTCTGCCAAAAATCTCCCCTGGGATCACTATGCCTATACATTCACTGTCCTGCGTGGAAGGCCCCCAGCAAAGGACAAGGACAGAGCAGTGCAGAGTGGAGGAAGGGGAGGTGTTGTGCATAACCCCCAGACAGGACACGATCCGGGGGCTCCACCAACTGGTTACCAGCTCTGAGAAGTCTGACCTTTTATTTTAACTCTTGCTGATTCAGGCCTTACACTCCCAGTACAACAGAAGCTGAAAGCAGGCTTCGGACTGCACGAAAGCTAAAAACGGAGCAATGGAATTCTTGCCCTTGGCATGAACAGCTAACACAGCAGCTGGCCGAAAATATTATAATGCATGGGAATCTGGCAGGTGGCTTGGGGTTGCATAGCTTTTTGGGAAATATTCTAAATTACCCCAGAAAGCAGAAAACAAGAGAAAATGCATTTTGCACGTGCTGCAAACTGATAAATTAAAGATTTAGATGACATAAAAGATACCATCCGTGTTTAATATTAAATATAAAGCCCAGAAATAACTCCAGAAGTTTCTCATGTCCTGAGAGCAGAGCAAGATAACTCTCAGGGAAGGGATACCACATGCATACCGCAAGTTCTCCAGATGGCAGAGTCCAGTCTGTAACAGTTCAACAGTAGATCACGCTGCTGCAAATGCTGGAGGAGGCACTTATTGGTTTGTAGACTCTGGAGCTCTGCTAGCAAGAGTGTTTTCCATGCAGGAAATGAGGAGGGACCTATTGCATGGACAGGTTTATCCCATGGATTTGCAATGTGGACAATGCTGTTTGAACCCTCATTTGCCTTCTCAGGTGATCCTACTTCTCTCAAAGGATTTTGACATTTACAGATGTTGGCCTAATTATAAATAATATAATGAGTTGGATTAAAATTCCCTGAGCTAAAGACAGGGCTCTGCTCCACCTGGTCTCCCCCATCCTGCTACATACTTCTTCCAATCAGGACACTGTAATGCATTTAAAAGAGAGATAAGAGACTTTGAATGTCTGTACATGCCATCAGTTTCTGAAAAAATATTTCCAGAAAAACTTCTCACATGTTTCAGGATATTTTGCTGACAACAGTGGAGGTGTAGTGCTCACACAATTTAATATAAATGACACAAAATCAACATGATGTTATGATGTTTATGCTGGTATCTGCCCCGAGAAAAGACAAGTTTCTACAGTTCTCATTCTTTTGAACAGATTATAAACCACACCTAAAGCTTAAAAAAAACTACGGATTTAATTCTGTGAGTTTTCCTTGGCTCAGCAATGGGAATATATAAATATTTACAACAACAAATTTAAACTATTTCCTGGAGAAATGGATTCACCAAAGATGTATCTTTTAAATTCCTTTTTTTTTTTTTTTTTTTTTGTTCCAAAGCCATCGAGTTAGATTTAGATTAATACTGAAACAAATTTAATATTAGAATTGTGACCAATCAGCAAAACCTTTATACATATCTGCATATATTCATTTTTACACATGCATTTTTTGGTGCTAGCCAGTAACTGTTGGGTCAGCTTTTCTTCTGCTTAGATGATATCTGCAAAGCTTGGGGCCCAGACTATTTACGTGCTTCTCTATGTATATTTAACATCATGTGAGGGTTTATCTTAAACATCTTTACTGACAGTTGCAGCTTTTTTTGACTTGTTTTACCCCATTCTTTGTTTCTAAAGGAAATGAAACAGCTCTTACCTGAAAGGGAAGAACTAGGGTCAGTTCCCTGTGTAAAGATGTGTGACCATCCTCCTTGGCCATGTTACTTACAAGGTTGAGCACATCCAGTTCTGCCACAGGCTTCAATTTTCAGAGCATGCTTCATGCTTCTGAGAGTGTTTGCCCATTGCAAACGAGGCCCAAGGGGCACCCACACATCATTTAACACTTCCTACAGGTCCATGCAAGATGCAACATTATGTTCTAGGCTCAAGGACATGCTCTGTGATTCTTTTTTCATTCCCCCTTTCCCCTCTGCCCACTTTTTCCTCTTCCTAAAAACATTTCTGTAAAACCAATGCCTTTAGTATCGCCACATGTTTTGCCACAGAAGTTGCAAACTCACTAAGAACCAAGGAAACACTGCTTATGATTTAACCATTTGCCAATTATTCACTTTAATGTTTTAATGTCATGCAGCTTCATAAACTAATTCTACGCAAGTTTGATTTTTTTCAGACATTTGATCAGTCCAGCTTGCCTACTAAAAATGATGCTTGACTCACATCTTGGCAACAGTGTTTATTTGACATGCGACGGTGAAGCTCTCTAAAATACTGTAGTCAGGCTATTCCAAATTTAGCCTCCTACATCTGTGTGTATTAGTGTTTGGGTGAGACTGAATTATCGGTGTGTGCTAAGTGGGTGACATAAGTCTATTAGTGCACCTTTGTTGTTTAATTACAAGCTCTGAGCTGAAAAAGCCTTCGGAGAGAATATGTGTGTTCCTTGTGGGCTTTTTTTAATCCTGTTTACATTGGGTAGCTTTGTGCTACAAGAAAATACGAGTCACTTTAGTCCACATAGATCCCCAGCCAAACTCCAATTACTTTTGTTTTTCTCTCCAAATAAAACTACGTTCTGTAAATCCAAACCTATTAAAAATGTGCAGCTGTGAAGTTACAGCCATTCCTACACTCAAGAAATATTAAACCACAGTGCCAAATGTTTCTAAATAGAGGCATACCTGAAGACTAACCCGCAATGGGAAAGGCTGACAATGTTCTGGGTTTCATGTGGGAATGCACCATCAGGATGCTGTGGAGAGGAGAGTTTCTTACTGAAAGCAGCTGTGCAAAGTTGGCTGGATCATTCTTCCAGCACATGATGGGCCATTCTGCAACCACAGCATCTTGCCAAGGAGCATCCTCCAGGATCGCGACAGCTTCGGCCATAGCAGAGGCGTTAGGCTGAGCTCCAGCCAAGCCCCGGGTTGAGATGACATACTGCTTCTGAAATGTTTCTTGCAGTTTCAGTTCAGTGATGTATTCCCAACTCCTTGTCCCAGAGGTGGAAAGATCTGGGGGTTGGTTCACCCTTTAAAAATAGGAATGGAATCCTCCCATTCCTGTTTATGAGAAGAGAGCAAACACACAGCTGCTCGAATGAACAGTGGCTAAGACTTCTTTATTCATGTCTCAGGAAAGCATGAAAGCAGCACAGGGAGCTCAGCCTCTCCAGCAGTGGGGCAGGTTCTGCTTTGGGGCTGGGGTGGCAGGAAAGGGCTCTCCTGCCTTCCCTACCATGATTGCACCCTTATCCTTGCCTAAGCCATTTCCAATGGCTCCTGCGTGGCTGTATATTTTGTAATTCCACCATGGTTTTGGAGCATGGATGCAGACTGGGAGGGCATCTCCCTTGTTACCATGTGTATGGTAAGCTAGGCTGTATTTCCACTCACTATGAGCTGAGCAGAGACACTCCTGCCTGCTGCTGTGAGGCAGTGCCCATCCTGGGTGGGCAGTACTTCTTTCCTATGGTGCCACGATGCAGGTGCTTCAGGTGATCTGACCATACCTGTCTGCAGTGTATACAAAGTTGGGGAGGACAGGGCAGCTAAGATTTACTTCTACTAACTCATTCCTACCTGAGACCTTACCTTCAGGGCTCTTCAAAACAAGCCTTTGGCTTTGGAATGTGTCAGATCGCGCCAAAACACAGAGAAAACAGATGAACACAAGGGAAATAACCTGAGGTTTTAAATCAAGCCACCCTACGCATGCTCACATAGTCTCCATTTCACTTCACACAGCAGGACAACACACAAAAGCATTAATGCATTCAGAATATTTGTTTTCAGGATAAAAATGCAAGTATTTCCAGCTAGCACAGCAAACTAATTTTCTTGCCAAGATTTGTTGCATTTTTCTTTAGTTGTAGCAACAACCAATAGGTTTAAATCTGAGAACCAATGAACAGACTCCCTGCCTCTCCTCCCTCTTTGCTGAGAGTTTGAATCTCCAAGAAATGAAGCTTCCTTGTTTTAGTCCAGGGAACTTTTAAGCACACGCTTATCCTCAGCTAACGTGTTGCATTCAAATAGGTGATGCACATTTGCCAAGTACAGTGTGCATTTAAGTGCTTTCAGGGATGGAGGCTGGAATATAATTGGTTTCTCACAAACTCAATCTCTGAAAGAATGGGATTGCAAAGAATTTATCTTGCATCAGAGTGGATTTTTTTTTACAAAGTCTCCAGTTTTAACAAGAAGCCATTGGTACTTTCGAGGCTTCTAAGTCAAAGCTCCTTTAAAATAATGTATTTTGATGTTGCACAGGCATGACATTATAAGTTATATATATATATATAATTATATACATATATTTATGGTATATATATATACTTTTTTTGTAAAGCATGGGAGCCTACTGGATGAAAGGTACTCTGCATGTATGTAATATCACTGTCATCATTATAAATGCACCATAGTCACAAAAGCCTAAGGTGATTTATTATGGACACCTTTCCCTATATAATTTTCTAACACTGTGTGCCTGGGTGAACTGATGAGATCTCCACTAAATTGGGGTTGCCTGTTATTTTATTCAGAATGGAATGGATTTTCTTTCCTTGAACTCCTGGCAGAGAGAAAAGAATCAAAAAATAATGGATTGTAGATAATAACATTGCACGTTGAGATAGGCATAACTGATACACAGCTGCCAAAACTTTTCCCGCACACATTTACATCATTTCGTTGCAAGATGAATAAGGCAAAGGTGAGAGACAGAATAGGAGCACGGTGTTTGCCATTTGGTCCCCAAAATACAAAATGTGATCCTCCTAATAAAGGTGGTTCTCCTCATATTTTACAATAGCCAGTAGATGGTCTGCCTGGAAGAAGGGTACACAAATAGTTTGCCTTCCTTCAGATATGGAAGGTTGATTATGTTCCACTGAAATTGTATCTAATCAGGCTTTTGTATACTTTGGCCCAAATGTCACACCACATCTCCTGCTCCTGCTCTGGAGAGTTCTTACTGTCAGAGTGACGCATTTTGTGAAGATTTCAAGAAAAATACAGGCATCCTGGCCAGCAATGCCTCTCCCAGGCTACACGGGAAGCTGTAGTTCAATACGTAATGGGTTGCCCTGGCTGTCAACAGAGTAAAGCTGCCCAGGACAAAGGCCTGCTGGAGCCCTGCAGCTCCATCGTGCTACAGTGGCTGAGGCACACCGACTCCGTAGCCAGCAGCCAGCAGGACGGGGATGTTGTTATCACACCATGCTGACTGTTTTCCCAGCCTAGATGGCCAGGTGTCCCTTTCCAGCTGGATGTGTCTGGTTCTCCGCTTCTCTTGGTTCTCTGGCTCAGGAGCCAACTGCTTCAACCGCTCTGCACCCTGTCCTGGTCTACTCCTTTCCTGTTACCTGATTCAATCTTATGTAAAGTCCCTTAAAAAAAAGATTCTTGGGATATAAAAAGATATACAAACTATGCTTGACTCCTTCCTTCCTTGCTGTGTCTGAGTATGTACTGCAAAGCTGGGAGCCGTGGAGTTAGCAGCAGCTGCCTGCAACTCATCTGTTGGCAAAGCTGAAATCACATTCTCCAAGTGCCAAAAAGATAGTCCTTCTGGAAGGAAGTATCGGGTGAAAGAGCAGGAAAGCGAGTTCACTTCCAAACAATAAACATGCAGATCGGAAATAATTGAGGCACTAGAACAAGGGGGAGGGAAAACAAAACAAACCATAACAATGGATCCTCAGATGAACTGGTTTTCCAGTAAGCAAAGTAGCAAGAGAGAAGAGAGTGCAGGCGGGGAGGAGCAAAAAAGCCCCTGTAGGTAGCTCAGAGCTGACAAGAAAAAGGCTTTTCACTGTGTGATAAAGTCTGAGAAGTTGCTAATCCTGTATGCTCAGTGTCACAGCGACAAGCTGGCATCGTGGCAGTTCTGGTGAAACAGAAGAAATCTTTCAGGACCTGCCTGCCTGCTGGCTGACCTGCCAGTAAGCCAGGCAGCTAGCCATTTTGCCTGGTTTCCTTTAAGAACACTGACAAAATTGACATATTTCAACAGAGCCGTTCAGTTCCACCGAATCCCCACCTTCCAGCAGACTCCTGTCTCATCAGGAGATTTCCAAACAGCTCTGTGATGTCAAACAATCACAGCTATTTCAGTATAGGATAGCAGGATACCATTCTGTAGAAAGACATATAGAAAAGGAGTGGAATAAAGCCCTTACCCTACTACCAGACAGCACATATGCAGTGTGAATGGTACCTCCAGGCTGCTAAGCTGATGACTGCTGGATCTTGTGGGGTGTAGGGGAACCAGGGACAAAAAATTCTGGAAAGCTGGGGAGTACACACAAACTGGAGGGAAGCAGGACTTTTTCTGTGGCTTCACAGGACGCTGTGTGCTGACATAAAGGTACATGCTATTGTTTTCTACAGCACAAGAGCTATTTTCAGATTACTCAATTCAGGCACCCAGCCTGGCTGGTTAAGTTACCTGGCTTGCCTCCTTAAACTCCCTTAATAGAGAAGCTCTCCTAGAGGCAATTCAGAGCAGGAGCCTAATATAGACTTACTGAATTGTTCCTGGAAGCAAGTCTCTCCCTCTCCCTCGGTTTTTCCATCGACTCCAGAGGGAACCGGGAGAGCCTAGCTGGCTAGCTTAACCAGCCAAGTTGGGTGGTGAAATTTGGGTGGTCTGAACACCTCTGCTATTGCATGGGGCCTGGATTAGGATTTGAGCTTTGTCTTGAACATCTGTATTTGCTAAGTACTACATCACTCAGCTTTAATGTTACTATGATTTAGATGAAATACCTAGGCATATACTTTGTTTTTTACTTGCACACGTTATGAATGTGAAAATCTAGAAGTGTAGTGTGTTCAGTAATGAAAGGACAAGGGATAAACAGTTAACTAGCCCAGAAATAAGCAGAAGTTCATATTCACTGTGGGACATTACCTCTGTTGGACACTGCATCTTCCTGTGTTCTGAGTCACAGCAGTGAATAACGAGTATTAATGAAAACCCTGAGTTACTACATGAGCAACGTGGTATTGTTCACTCATTGTTCACTGGCTTTCTAATGAATTCTCTTTACGTGCGTCTGTATTCTGTCTGGTTTTCACAGCCTCCCAAATATGAACATGCCTCCCCAGCTACATCTTGCATTATTGCATTCCAGCATACTTGCCTTACGTGACATACCAGTTACCTTCAAACAAACTTTGGGCTAAGTTTGTGAAAACTAATTCAAAGGTTGTCATTTAAAGAAGATAAACATTTCACGGCTAGGAACTCTGAAGCTAAGCTCTCAACAAACATCTAGTCAGACGTTTCTTTCAGCACTGTGAAATAATATGCAGACAACCCTCTCGTGCTTTTCCACAGCTGGCCTTCAATAGTTTGTGCTCAGACCAGATTAGGAGGCTGAATCATAAATTATTCCTTAAAAAAATAATCCAAGTCACTTGTCTGTGCTCCCAAGAGCCTGGTCCTTATCGCAACAGAGTGAGCTGCCTCTCCTGAGCCACAGGTAACAGTGGCAATACCTCCAAGCACTTGGCACGCAGGAGGAAGAGCACTGGACAGACCAGGTCGTGTCGCCCCAAGCAGGCACTTGGGAGAATGACATGATCCTGTACCTGGAAGGTTGTTCATTCCCCGTGTGATGCAGAATCACCAAAAAGGTGACATTTTTGTAGCCCAGACCTCTCACCACTTCCTGAGCAGATGAGACTGTTAAGGAGAAATACATATTTATCGACAGAGCAAGCCAAGCCTGAAACTGAAAGGTCAGGGTGTTGGTCTGTCAAGAAAGGGGGAATTACTAACTCATTTTTCAAAGCAGAACCACAAAGATCTGGTCATACCCTTTCCACATCATGGAGGGGATGGGAGGAGGGAGATAGATGTTTTCCAGTTTTGAAATCAGTGCTAGCGCATACTGTTTCTTACAGTTTCCCCTAGCTCAGGAAGCATAAAAGGATCTCTGCGCACTCAGACTCTTGCAGAGAAACATCAGAGAGGAAAAAAACCAACCTTCCCATGCTCCTGTCACCTGATTTTCATGACACAGAACCCAGACCTGCAACTGTGCTATTATATATTCCTCAAATAGGGGTAGGTCTGAAAACATCTGGCCTGATCACATCATCCTTGGCACAGATGAAAATTCATGCATAAACTCTAATAAGCAAGAACTACCGATAGGGAAAAAATGCTGAGATTTTGTTGTGTATACTTTGGAAGAAGTAATTATATTTTGGTTATGTAATCAGTTATACAACATAAATTCTTCTCAAAGTGAATGGTAGCTCCATCTATAAAGGCTTTTGATGAGGGTTCCAAGAATTTATAATAAATCAAGGTATAAATGGGCTTTTTGGTGGTGCAGGTTGGAAATCTTACAAGGAAGCTAAGTTTCCTTGAAAAAAAACACTGCTTTTGAACAAACACTTTATTTTCATTGAAATTTTACCAAATAAAAGACTTTGGGCTGCACTTGGCTTCTTGGAGGGTCTGTTGGAGGCCAGTGGTCCTCAGACCCTGGAAGCCATTTGCCTCAAGTCAGCTCATGCCTGCATCTGCTCTTCAGACACATCGCCAGCCCCAAAGCAGACAGGCCTGAGGGTCACCATCCCGCTGCCAGAGCTGCTAAAACTAGCGGGTTCCTGGCTCACATGCTCAACAGCTGTGCCTTAGGAAAGGGGACTTTGGAAGTTTCTTGCAACCACCCCAAGAAATTAATATTTTTGAATACTGGTGAAGCCAGGAGGGCTTCCAGCTTGATTACAGAAAATTAAATAAAAGTTGGATTCTCATCAGAAACCAACTAAGCTGAATTAAAATAGGAAAATATCCTGCAGGCCTCTACCTGGCTACCATAAACTGGCTGTCTGTGTGGCACTCTCAGTATCAGTCACCTACTTTTCCTTCAGAACTAGAAGCAGCTTTATCAAGACACAGGACAAGGCTATCAGCTGGTACCCATCCAAGTCAGAGAGGACTATATCAGACCAAATCAGTCACGAGTATATCCAGAAAGCTCAGTGTTGGGCCAATCAGTGTGGTTAGACATTGGCACAGGTTGCCCAGAGAAGCTGTGGATGCCCCATCCCTGGTGGTGTTCAAGGCCAGGCTGGATGGGGCTTCGGGCAACCTGGTCTGGTGGGAGGTGTCCCTGCCCATGGCAGGGGGGTTGGAACTGGATGGTCTTTAAGGTCCCTTCCAACCCAAACCATTTTATGATTCTGCGATTCTGTGATTCTATGTACAAGTAACTTTCCTCTGTCACTTCTGAGAAGCTTATATATATTTACTGTGCTTAGTGCTCACTTTTCCATGCTTCAGTGAAAAAATGAGCAACATAACAGACAACAAATCCTCATGTTTCAATGTAAAATCTTGTATCTTTCCTAAAACAAAATTCCAAATGAATGAATAAACGACAAAACTTAAACTGTTTGAAAAAAGAGCGCAAGTACTTTGACAGAAGGCAAAAAAAAAAAAGTCAGGATGGGGGGAGGGCTTGCTTAGATATTATAGCAAGTGTCTCTAATATCAGTAGAAAGAATGTGAGGGAGAAAAAGCATGCAGTCCTTTCTTGTGTTGTGTGCACAGGAACTGGTCTACAACAGTCTTAATACTCAGTTCTGGATGCCAATAGTCAGTCAATAGCCAGCAATATTAGGCTAAGGGATGAAGCAAAGATTTAGGCACCACTCAGAGTTGTGCAGATTTTAATTAATTTTACTACAGTAACCTTAAAATCCTGTTTCTTTCACTACTATGGCCTGAAGTCAATAATACATTTGAAAGCGCATGTATATCTTTAACATAACTTGAGCACTTGAGTAGCCTCATTATTTTAAATGAACATGTGCAAGTACTTTCCTGGGGCCTGGGTATGCTCTTACTAAGTGGCTCAAGGGCTCTGACCAAATGAAGAACCTCGCTTCATTTTATTTTATTTTTTTAATTAAGTAGAGCATGACAATAAAGATTCTCTAAATCATGTCCCTCATTAACCAATAGAGGCATTCATTATGATGCAGTCATTATTTATACTTCATGGCTCCAAATTTAAGCAGCATCATCCTTACAACAAGGGTTTAGAAAAAACTTTCAGTGTTTTACATTGCTCCCCATGGTGTCCTAATGTATCTGGAGCTGTAATACAGGGACGTATTTAAGGTATTGCCTTGGTTTGATTATTTAGATACATCATTGCACAAGTCCAGAAGATCTATCAGGAATTCTTCCTTCACAGGGTTAGGTCTATGTCAGTCCATCAGGATTTGGTAGGACTGAAAATTTTAATTGTAGTTATTATATGATTTTTTGCTGGTGTCTTTAATGTTTTTCTCAGAAGTGATGCTTTGAGTTGCCTTACGTATTTTGGCCTTCTTCAAGGAAATATACGAAAACCCTATTGTCAGCTTCTAGTTTGGAGCTTTATGAATTAATGCAGCAATCCCAAACAATGTGAAAATATCTAATGCAGTAGACACATCTGTAAACAGGACTTTCTCCTTCTCTACCAAAGTAAAAACAAATGCATTTTCTTGCTGAACGACCTCCACAAAACAGGCTACATCTACTTATGCTAAGTTAATTAGGTCATAACATCTATGTTTTCTGTTGACAGATGAACAGCTTCTTAAAATCAAAACGAAAACTTTGCCTCATTTGCAGGATGTCATTTTAAAAATATTTCTGGTCAATATAATATTTTTATAAGTTTTTATTTTTATGACAATATTTAACCAAATTTTTAGCTTGTAGCTTTTCAGGCACCACGCTTCTTGGGCAGGTCTCCACTCTTTTTAGTACTGAAACAAAATCTTGAATTTTTGTTGAACCTATGTTAGAGCCTCTTGAAGGACTAAACCCATCAATTTGTAAATATGTATCATGCAGATAGCATCATACTGTTGATTTTCATTTGAATGTAAATATATTCAGTCATTCAGTGGATCTGAAGCCTACAATAAAAGGTTAGAAAAATACTTTGGGGGTCAGATGGAGAAATAGTATAGCACAATCTTATTAATAAAATCATCTGGCCCTGTTTTGAATATATCTGCTCTAGCTTTTGGAAGCCTGTGCAAGAAAATGCCTTCTAATTTACACCTTAAATGTATTCACAGATATGTCCATATTCATATATATACATGCACGTGTATGTGTGTATATGTATGTAACAGTGAATAACTGAGAAAGTGCCAGTCTATATAGGGCTGGTCTTGATGCCAAGAAAATAATTAATAGACAGTTGCAATAATTTTCTAAATTATACTCACAGTAATAATATAAGAGCTTGAAAAGGGGCTGTGGTAATATTTTTGACACAGTGTGAGGCTGTTCTTTTCCCTTTATAGCTCTGTAACAAAGCTCTTAGACACATGCATAAATCCCCAATGACTTGAATGGAACTTCAAAATGTGTTTAAGGGCTTTGCATAATGGTCCTGGGACTTGAAAGGTCAGAAATGGCACATATCTATTTCCCAGAAAATACTGATATTTTGATATTTTTCCAGTTTGAAGTAGGGCAAACAGATAAAATTGCTTTGCAAAATGAACAAGACAGAATTAATTTGTATTCCTAATGCTATGAATTTCAAAGAGATTTGACAGATGAACCATTGTAAATTAGTAATACAGAAAAATAAAATTTATCCCCATAAGATCAATAAAAGCAGCTAAATCAGAACAAAATACATTGATACTATCCCAGTTAAAGAAAAAAAATCTCAATTTAAATGTTTGCTCTGCTCAGAACTATAAAATCAAGATAATCCTCAGAAACACATTCAGTTTCAAAAACATGTAGATTTCAATCTTTTTTTTTTTTTTTTTTAACCAACGAGCCAGTCTTATCTTCCAGTTTAATCATACAAAGCAAATCTTGATATCTATCCTACCTTCAGCGTTACCACTGAGTTGCTACAATACAGTGCAGCAGAAGCTGATCTGTGTGTTTCTTTACACAATAACTAGAGCCCAGGATGCATGTTTCATGGCTTCAGGTTATGAATCAGTGGCTGGGTATTTTTATAATGATGCTCAGGTGAAACCATTCCTAGAAATACTGCATATCATTTTGTGAGCAACTGAATACTTTAATACTTTTTTCCCTTGCAGACAAAAGCAATAAAAAGATGCATTGATTTGGGAGAATATATGATCTCAGAAATATGTTTTAAAAAAAATGATTCACCTAGCTCCCATAAAAGGCCTACTTTAAAACAAATCAGGCTTGCTCACAGCAAGGTACTCGTCCTCTCACCCTCAGCCCTGTTATTATTCATGCTGCAGTAGTCCCGAGAAGCTCCAGGTTCCTGTTGTGCTACATGCTGTGCAAATACAGAGTGGTCATGCACTTATTTATTTATAGGGTATTAGATTTCCCTGCTCCCAAGTGAACAGGTAAGGTGGTGGTTACTGAGAACACCACACATATCCAGGCAGCCAGCCACAGAAAGTAATTTCAGTCTGAGCCTTTGTTTTAAATAAACACCTGCATTTTCATATGGAGAAAAAACATTTGTTTCACAATGAGTTGTCACAACATGTTTGTGTGCTAATGAACCAAAAGCTCTTTGAATTCTATATTCCATCCTTCCCACACTGCAATTTTGCCAGCCCTGACTATCCCTTTTACTGCTTTTTTTTTTTTTTTTTTCCCCTAACAAAACATTTTTGCTTAGCCCTGCAGTTACTTTGTAATTCCTGTATCATTTACTGTAGTTAGGGGCCATTTCTCCATCTGCAGGAGAGAGAAGCAGATAGCCATTGCTGCTCTGTGCAGACAGGGAGCCACTGTTTGACAGGATTTCAGTGGAAAAACATCTTTGGTGGTCAGTACAGGGAATCTGAGACAAGGGTGCTCATCTTATCCAGGACCATTACATAGGATACTGTGCTTGTGGCAGCTTGCATACAAACCATCGAATCACACAATATCCTGAGTTGGAAGGGACCCACAAGGATCATCGGGTCCAACTCCTGGCTCCACGTAGGATCAACCAAAACCCACATGGTCCCACTGGCAGCTGTACGCTCCAGTCTATTTGGTCCCCAAGGACTTCCATGGACAAGGCCCTTTGCAAACTGCAGAGCTGATATGGGAGCCTCTGGCACATGGTAAAGCCCTCCCTGCTCCCTCTGTGAGCCAACCTTTGCTTTCAGCATCATAAAACACGGAGTCAGCCTTCACCTTCCTCTGTCACCTAGACCTGTGTCCCAGAGGAGCTTTTCACAAGAAATTCTGTTTTCCTTGGGCTCCTTGATTAAGGCAATTCCTTTGACAATCACAGTATTTAACCTTTCTGCTCCTCAGGTTTCTCATCAGGGAGAAACACATATAGAAAAAGTGATGTTATGCAAGCTCAAGGTTTTGTTAACATAGGAAATTTCTCATGGTACTCATTATATCACACGAGGAAGAAAAACTGAGTCATTTTTAAGTATAGGAATTAAAGCAGAAAAATAGCCAAGAAATCCTTAACTTGAATGACTGCCCCAAACTCATCCCTCCTCCCTTCCCTTCTGCCTTCCTGTAATGTGCGGGCGGGCTTTCCCTGTGCTCATTAAAAGTGTTTTCCTTGTCTGTGTTACACTGCACGCATCTCACATAAACTCTTAGCTAGCTTCATGGCAAAGTGGAAGGGACTACCTAGGGCTCTCTCTTCTTCCCCAGGCTTAGGAGACAGGTCTGCAGCATGGTGGGAGTACGGAGAAAAGGGGCTTATGGTGGAGTGAGTTTCTTGCAGCCCGTGCTGGGGCTTGGGGATGAGCGAGTAGCCCAGGGCACATGGGTGGTGCCTCCACGGGCCATCTCCGCAGAGCATTCACCAGTCATCCTCAGCACCCTGCAACAGGAAAAGTTCTTTTGAACTCCTATCTTCCTTCCGAGTCCTCCTTTCCTCCATGAAATTCCATGAATCCCACTTTATTTATTTATTTATTTATTTATTTATTTATTTATTTATTTTTCCCTGCATGCACAGACAGGGAAGAAAAATGTTCAACAATCACCCAGAACTTTTTCTGAAGCAGATACTGAAAGTAGGTAGAGGCAGACAGCGGGACAGCTCACCAACCTCCCTCTTTCTTCTCTTTGAGGTATCCACCCAGGCAGTCCTCAGGGGGATGGTGTACATGTCCCAGGTAAGTTAACACCCAGCCAAAAAAGTCATAGGCCCACCCTACCTGGTGGGTTTTGGCCAAGCAAATCAAGGGACAGCCTGCTGCCAAAAGCCTCCCACTGGTCATGCTTCCTGAAGCACCAGGTCCATCTCTGGGCCACAACCATCACCTCCCCCAGCCATCACTCCTTAAGCAGCCCTTCATGGACCCACTCACCAAACTGTACACATCTAAGGTGAGTCTGTAGGAAGCATGGGCTTTGCTCCTGTATCAAAGGCTTCAAGAAAGCTACCCTTCATTTTGTAAGCCACGCCTTGAAAGTAAAAACACTTCATAAAATGCACAAAAATATACCAAGCAAGAAACGCCTAAGTGCTGCACACATGTTCCTTCCGAGACTAGACCACTTTTCCACAGTGATGACTGAGGGATCAGAAAGAAAAAAAATAATCTGTATTAATGTTAAAGAGAAGGGAAGGGAGGTGCTTTCGGCTGGAAGGCAGAGGATGCAGTGTCGTGACTCAGTTCTTCCACCGCCCTGCTGCCAGCCTGCGCGAGCGAGTCACCTCTGTCCCGCTCCGTGCCCTTCCCTCCAAATCGTTCAGACTGACCCAACATGCAGAGATGCCAATCACAGCCAAGGCTTTGAAACTCTTCTGCGTAGGTAAGAAAAAAAAAAAAAAGGAGAATATTTCCTTTAATCCTTGCCATGACACAAACACAATTATGCCAATTTAAAACAGATGAGTTTTAACACAGAAGAAAGAAAATGAGACAAAAGGGGGAACTATCTGATAAAAGTTTTCTGCTGGAGGTGTTTTAGACATTTATTGCCATTTTTACTCTGCCACACACCTGTTCTGTGCTTCCAGGGATATAACTCAGCTAATACTAACGACAAATATTGTACCATTCCCACAGCAGAGTTAAACCAAACAATTAAGTAAAAGTCTGTTTTGCTTTGATTTGGTGCTGAATTTAACCCTTGGATGCCAGAAAGATTAAATTTTCAAAAAGGAAAATTCCTTATTTGCAACTAGGCACACTGAGGCTCACTGGGATTGAAAGGACCGGAGTGGTTTTCTTGCTACTTGATGAAAGGGAATCAGGAGGCCAAAAGACCATTTTTATTCCATCTTGAAAGACAAACTTAAAAGAAATGCTCTATAACCAGAGGGGAAGGTGGTAGGGTGGGATAGAATATTCCTCTTCTGTTTATTAAAAACACACCTTGGGCACCATTCTAATCTGATTTAGGCATCACGTGATGTGTATTTATTACATGGGAAAATTGCCTCAGTGCTTTCACTGACACAGTTTGGACCCAGACTGCAAAAGCTGCTCTGCATGCAGAGGACTCTCCAGCACCCAGGGATGAAGCAGGAGGGAAGGGAAGATCAGCCCAGGAATAAAAAGGGAATATCCGAGGGAGAGCCACCTGAAAAGGAGCAGAAGGTGGCTTGAGGCTTAGTGAGCAAGGAGGTCCAGCTCCCAAAACCTGGAGAGCAGCGACAGCCAAGAAGGGTGGGAACACTGATGGCAGCTGGTAGAGGGGAAGAGAGACGATGGGGTGAAAACAGTGGTCTGAACCATCTTGGAGACATGCCATAAAGCTGAGTAAATTATAGCTGCCGAAATTACATGTGAAAAGCCCAACCATTCCTGAATGTGCCGAATCTTGCTACTACACAGTTTCAAGGTTTATAGCCTGGAGGTGCAGAAACCCCAGCACGAGGGATAGGCAGCAAGGCTCTGGTCTTCCAGCTACAGCAAGGAGCACCTATGGGTCTCCAGGGCTATAGGACACCCACTTCACCCTAAAGGCGACTCGAAAGCAACTGGAAAGCAGCCAGCCATGAGAGGAGGAGAGCGGTCTTACAGCACAGGATTAACAGCCACTCGGTGAGGGCTCCTGCTGCACAGCCAAATCTGGGCTACACCGCGATGGGGCTGTGGGGCTTGACATCAACATGCAGTGCATGTGGGATGGGGAGGGAGGGCGAGGGAGACAGCCGGGTTGTCACGTAATCAGTAGTCTCTGGTCCAAAAGGAGGAGTTATTATTCAAAAATAGCCAGTTTTCTGGGCAACGGCCCAGGGCAGTACTTTGCTAGAGGTCTGTAGAAACTGAATCCAGCCTTTTCCCTTTGCTGCCAGCCAAAGGCATTGCAACAGGCTGCCCGTATCACAGTTCCTTCTCTCTCCAAGTAACACAGATTGTGAAATCTACACTTGTGCATGAAACAGGCCATCCCAAATGTCTCCAGGGTTAAATCCCAAGCTCTTAGAGTAGACCAGTCGATTGCAAAAAAACTTCAGGAAGAACAGGACAGCATGCCAACCTCAGTAGTAAGTCTAAGATTACTGTCTTGAAACTGAAGTGCACTCCAGGTTCTTATAAACAGATACACTTTCTCTGGAAAAAACTCTCCCTGCAAACCTCTGTGCTGCACAGAAAAGCACATTTAGCCCAGGCTCATCCCTACACATAGCTGGGATAAGTCTGTTGCAGTATCAGAGACCCTCTGTGTGGAAGCCTACAGCAGTGGGTGAAGGAGTAGCATGATGTGTATGTAGGGGAAAAAATATTGCAAATGTATCATTAATTTCAATATTCACCAAAGCTCCTGTGTGCCCACTGGGAGTTGGGGCCCCAGAGTGGTGAGTACTGTGCAAGGCTCCATCCCTGAAGGGCAATGTGTAGAAATCACGGAGGCAATGTAAACCGAACATGCTCTCACAGCAGCACAACTTTCTCAGTCGATCACTGTCTCAATTACCAGGTACCCTGCTAACATGGGATCCTGCTTCCAAGGCCTAAGGTAGCAGCTTGTAACACGATGTGGGTAGTTTTACTCATTTGTGAAGATGAAATACATCTCTGCTCCACTGTACATTATGGACACATCCTCAAGACTAACTTATCTTTGCTGACGACTTTCACAGAAACACCAGAGTGAAGCCTGGCACTGCTGACGCACACCATGCTGCCCTCTCTGCCACGCCAGCTGTCAAAGCCATTGCCAGGGCTGCTCAGCCTGGAAAACAGCTGGCAGTGGCAATGGCTTACACTGCAAGATTTGGTGTTTTCTCCAGTATCAATCCCCTTCCAGTACCTCAGCTCGAGCTAGAACAGATACATGGGGTTGCATATTCTGCTCCCTGCTGCTGTATTATGCAGCAGTGTTAAGATCAGACTAGGTGTGATAAGGTCCCTTTTGACAACATCTCCTAGATTTCATTCTAAAATTAGCCATGTCTTCCTGGAGCCTGGTGACAAATTTTATAATCTATTGGATTTATTAATGGTAGGTTTGTTACATCATTATTGTCCATTGTCAAGTATCAAAACAGACAAACTACAATATGACACAAAAATCCCTCATCCCGGACCATGTAAAGCAATTTCAATGGGTGAGACTATAATGGTAGCAGCATTTTATGTCAGTTATTGACATAAAACACAAACAAATGAAAAATAAAACAAACACTAACTACTCCTGCCTACTACATCCTCAAAGAGATCCTATCTTTTCCATAAATAGGTGTAAAATATTTAGTCCATGCCACATTAAGACATGGATTCTCTATTACCAGGATAGAAATCCACAGCCAAGTCTACAGATAACTAAATCCCACCTAAACATTGGCAAGAAGATGCATATGTAGGAGACATTGATGACTTTATCTGTGCTGCCAAGTTTAAGTCCTGCAAATACTTTCCAAAGGTGAATTCAGGGCAATTATTTATGCAAAAACATTGTTCTCACTTCACAAATGGTATAAGACAGAGAAAATCACAGAAAAACTGGCTAGGAAGGGGCCTCAGGAAGAGGTCTACATTTCCTCCTGCACTGAGGAAGATTCGTATATACCTAGTCTTTTTGGAAGTTGGCTCTGTGATGGAGAGAAATGCATGTTAGTGTGAAAGAAACCACATATTGACTTTTTATGTTACCAGGTTACTTCTTACAAAGTTACATGGCCCAGAAGGGCAGACTGCGGTTGTGGCAGCTGGGTATATTATTAATTAGATCTTTGGCTGCAGCTTAAAGGGTGTATTGTATCTCAGAGGTCAGACTTTCCTGCTGCCAGTGCCATCAAAGAATTTGTAATTGACTCTATAATTCACTGTAACTTTTCTGGCAAAACACTGCATTGAGAACTACCTGACACTTCTTCCTACATCAGACATAAGTTCCTTACAGTGTGCGTGGTAATAATGGTTTATTTTAACCCTTGCATATATATATATAGACATATATATATATATTTTTTGATGCACAGAATATCCACTGAAATCAAGACTAATTTTTTACTCATAGAAACTATGAAACATAGAAACTTACTCATAGAAACCTTATATTTCACATGAACTTCATCATGATTGCAAAACCATCTTTGAAGAAAGCAGCAATGCAGAGCCACTTCCAACTGAAGGCTCTTTTTTTCTTTTTTTTAATATTAAATTTATGATTTATCATGAAATTAATTTTGGCTCAGCTAAACTGACTGTCAAGTAGAGAACAATGCCTTGCAGTCTAACCCTATACCATCTCTGTTTAGGTACTCAAAACAGCTCTATATAGGTGAATTACTCCTACATGACCTAGCCCCAAGCTCTGGATAGATCTTACTAGGATCATAAATGGATTACTTTTTCACTTCTCAATCCTTACACTAGTTAAATATAAGTCAGAATCTAAGTCTAAATATAACTGCTTCATTATGTAGTTAATGTGCATTGTCTGCGATTTTCAAGTACGTCTTGTTAAAAATAAACAAACAAACAAACAAACAAAAAAGGCAAAGATCTATGGTTTCTACAGCCACAGTAGAAAACTCACTCCAGAGCTGTTTACTGGTCCACTATGCAGTTTGGTGGTACACACTGTTGTACAAATTCCATGAGTTAGTGCCTGAATGCTAACGGCAGAACTGCATTAATGGAAGGGAATGGAAAAGGAATCAGAGAATTAAAAGAAAGAAATAACAACAACTACAACAAAATATCTGTACTTGATAGCCCAAACACACATTACTGTAGTTTCTAATCAAAACTAAATGGACTTAATTCAGAGTGTTTGGTTTGGACACAAACAGGTATTCCCCTTCTGACTAGAATCAAGTACACTTGTAACTATAGTAGTGCTTTATTTTGTTTCAGAGAAGGTTACATGACTATAGATTTACAAATTACAGATTCGCTATGGAGGTACTCATTCTCGAGGCTACTGTTGCCTCTCCAAAACATTGCAGGAAAGTGTTCAGGCAGTGAGAACCTGAGTTTGCAAATTCCATGTTAGATACCGCTTTGACAAAACATTAATCCATTTCTGCTAATTCATTTTACTACCTTAGCCTCAGCTATTGTAGGAATGACAATATGGTTCAAGAAGAATTGCCAGTCACCCGTATGTCCTATAAAAGGAATATTTAAGAGAAAGTTATGAGTTCTTCCCACTTTCTGTGGAATAAGTGCTTCACAAGAATGTTTTCCTGAATTGAATGATGACAGAAGTCCCTGATCAACATCGCCTTCATATATAATCTCTGCTTCAAAGGAAAGAAATCAAAGCTTGCTAAACCAAGCCAATTTGCTTAAAGTTACATAGTGTCAAGAATAAAATCCAGGTATCCCAAATCCTGGGACAATAAGAACCCTTTTTGTACACTATCATCCCATTTCTTCTCCAGTTCAACAATTCTAGCAGGAAGATATTGTGCTTGGGCTTTGTGAGATACTGGCTCCTTAGATTTAGATGAGAAAAAATGGCATATACTAGACCCCCAAAAAACAAAACCCAAACCAAAACCCTCCCCACCACCTGCTACCCTTGTACAAATATTTGTTACAGTATGATTCTTAGTGATTTTCAACTTAAAATTAATTTTCAACTTTTTTTGTTTGTTTGTTTGTTTTTTGGTGGTGGTGGTGTAACTTTCTGATCATGGAAATTTCACTTTGTTGACAGTAGCTTACTTTCTTATTTACCTGTCATTGATCCCCTCAGAAGCAGCCCATGGGCCAGAAGGGCTCTGCCAAACATAGGCTGAAATCACTTCTCTGAAGAATTACTTGTTAAGTGATTTTACCCCCTAGTTTTTTATACTGCAACACAAATCCTTCCGTAAATCTAAAACAAACTTTGCATTCAAATGGACCAGATTACTTTCAGAATTTATTACCTCCTATCTTATCACATCTTCACTACCTTTTATCTACACAACCCTCGTCATACATAAAGGCTTTAGGGCCTTAATTCTAAAATGCTTCTGGGTCTGCAGATCCACCTGCTCTTCTAGGACAGAAAACAGAACTCTCCTCAAACCTTCTCACGTAGGGAAAAACAGTATTGCTCTCTAGTAAGGTCACTGATTACAAGGCCATACTTGAAGATGGCGAATGTCATAATGAAATTATATCTGTTAAAGGCTAACCATAAAATACAAAGAAGTAACCAGTAAGCAAGGTTTCTGTGCCAATACTTCAAATGCCTTAAACAAATGCCTTTTTCTCCCTAACTCAGACTGCTGTAGATGGATGTCTCTTCAGGACTTTTCCTCAGAGAGGCAGCTAATCTCCTCTGCTTTCACCCACTGCTGAAATGTAGAAGCCACTCTTGGGAAGAGCTGAGGTCCTGGACACGCTCTACATGATTGGCATTCCAGCCCTGAATGATAATCCTCAGCAACCCCAGGTTTAAAAAAAAAAAAAAAAAAGACTCTTCTCATGCCACCGTCTGTATGCAAGACAAAGGAAATAGTAACTTCTCGTCCAAGTAAAAGGTCTGAAGTTCAACAAGGTGACCTGTAGTCTTCTACAGATACTACTGTAGGCTGCTTAATAGCCATTGCTGGCTACTGACTATACAGTAAAACTATGAGAGAAAAGACAAAAATAATTGTAACAACTGGAAGTAGAGGTATCAATATAAATATGCTATGTATGCATGACTGTTGTTGGGAAACTTCATTTCCTTGTTTTCCTCCCTGTGAAGACATATGCATTTTGGAAAGGAATAGATGAAACCAAGAATCTGCTGAATCTTGAGCAATAGTTTCATCCATTTGACTAACATTTCAACTTCTACAGTGTGACAAAATTTCAGTCTCTCTTCAGCTTTGAGATCCCTCATATCAGAGCTGGCTGAGCAGCTACCTGTTGACCAGACACCCCTGGCAAGTAGCAGCTTCAAGTGAGATTCTGGGACTGCCCATAATGGAAGAGAACATGCCTTCTAGCAGCACCTTGCCCTAGCAGAAGTCTTGCTTGAAGACTTGGTACATGCTGCTGATGGCAGGTCCAACTGGTGGACCTTCCACCATGGTGTGTTTCTCTTGTGTGTTTCTCCTACAGGCAGATAAGGAAAAAAGACCCTTCCCTTCCTCCTAGAAGTCACTTGCAACATCTGACATGTCAGAAGAAAGAAAGCAAAAGGTCTTAAAACCATAGTAACAGTTATATCTAAAATCTGAAGTGTGACCTTACTTCATATAAGTATCTGGAAGTTTAGCTCTACCCAATCTATCCAGATCACTTGGGTCTGCAGCAAATGGGCTATAAGCTTTCCAAGAAAGCAGTCTTTATGAAGTTATTACTATTTATAGGGAATGTAAGAGGCATGATGCAACCCAAAGTTGTTTTTCCTGAATCCCTACGTGTGTACAGGTTCACATTGCCTTCAAGGGGCAGCTATTCTGTGATGTGCCCACTATCACAAAAAAAGTCTACCCTTCCTCTTTTTCCCCCTCCTTCCACTGCCTTCCCTCTACCCACTCAGTTTGGTGCCTTGTGTTGACCCTTGAAGTGCTGTGCAGTGAGCGTGAATATGCCATTGCAATCTGGTAGCACTGTACATCCACTTCACGCAAACATAAATTATTTAACAGGGTTCCAGGCAGCAACAATCAGGCCAACACCGTTCTCACTCTCATGAAGACATTTCTTTTTTCTCTTGTCTTGTTCACTTAATCTAAAAGGTCACTTCAACTGGAATCATGCTTATTCTTTTATAGGGAAATATAACACTACTTGTTTCCTTCCAGAGAAGCCAGAAAGGCTGGAACAACCATTTCTTTCACAGAATTACTGCACTTCTGTTTCTCTTCTTTTCTGAAACCCAGAATTTCAGAAGGGCATAAAATAATGGAAAAGTTATGATGAACATTTCTGGAAAGCAGAAATGGAAAACATTGATTTAGGTTCTCTCTAAAAGTAAAAATTATTATACGCAGTAAGTCAGCTCATCCACCTTGTCTGAATTTGCAGTCCCACAGTCTGACATTCAGAGCTATCACTAGAGCTATCATTCAGAGCACACACCTTTGAAAGGATGCATTTTTTGATCAGCTTTGACTTATCACTGAAAAATGGCAAAGAAATAAATGTATATTAACTGCATATACCTATACAATTAATCAGTCCTTTATTTTTAATTCAAGCTGTCAGCGATTTGTGGCAGAGCTGTGAGCAGTTCTATAAATTCTGTATTCCCTGCAATTCTTCCCTGTGGATCCACCACCTTCCTTTGCCAGAACTGAAACCAAGCTCAGCTGCTAAGGCAAAAATTGCACAGGCCAGTGGAACAAAGTTTCCTGGTGTGTGACAAGAAAATGATGCTTGATTCATTAGCAAGGTGAAAAAGCAGAAAAACAGACTTCGTACAAGAATTGCAGTTCTGCAGACTGTGATTTGAATTTCTGAAATCTGTTCTGAAATCTGAGCTTTAAACAACTTATTTTAGCTCTAAGTCTCCCACGGGGCATTTCTGGTTATTCTGAGAATTCCTGATGGGTAACAGCCTTGGCATTGCCATGGTATCTGTATTACTCAGTGACTAGCAGCTTCGCTATTAAAAAAGTTTTTACTTCAAAAATAAAAGCAGTATTTGATGCATGTGGCACCTGGAGATCAGGACTGAAAGTAAGCACCCATGGGTCTTCATGGAGTTTTGCTTTCAGTCTTATCCATGCGATCAACAACATTCCTACTCAGGAGTGATGGGTGAAAGGAATGAAAGGCATGAGGAAAAGTCTTTATAATTAAGCAAATAGGCCAAGTTTTGCTCTTGCATGTGACTTTTACTGTGCCAGAAAAAAAATAAAATAAAAAAAAAAATCTTCTCTAGAAATACCTAAGCTAGAGTAATGAAGATAAATGAAAATATGTTTTAGTTAGCCTTTCATCCTATTTTTTTTTTCTTCAATTAAAAGCTTAAAAAGTTGAATTCTTCCGGACAAAGAAATTATTCCTCATTAAAATATGATAGGTCTCTTGTGGTAGCACCTCAGGTGTGCCTTCTGTATTCTTATGTAACAGATTCCTCTTTCTTTACTTTATACAACATTTTACTTTACAAGCGATGTGCTTAATATGAGCACAAAGTGAAGAGCTGCGTGCTGCCTAGGTGAGTGGCAACACAGGAACTAGAGAAGTGCAGGCAACTACATGGACATTAAGTAGGATTTTACCTGCTTACCAGAGCAAGCATCTAAATATAGTCAGAAGAGGAGTGGCAATGTACTTAATCACCAAGTCAGAACCCATTAAACAGATCAGTATATTGTAAAGATATTGTCAGTGATGAATGAGCCTTTCACTTCCTCCCTCCCTCCCTCCCTCCCTTCCTTCCTTCTTTCCCTTCCTTCCCTTCCTTCTTCAATTCCTTCTTCCCTTCTTTCTTTCCTTCCTTCTTTCTTCCCTTCTTCCCTTCATTCCTTCTTTCCTTCTTCTTTCCTTCCTTTCTCTCTTTCTTCTATGGATGCCATTATGGGAGAAAGGTTTTCTCCCCCCACTGGAATTATCCAAAAATAATAATATATATATGTGTATATATATATATATATATATATATGTGTCTTTATTCATTATTTTTACATTTTTCTTAATAAAGAGGTCATCCACAATTTCTTCTTTTATATTTTTCATCCGAAGAAAATCACTTACAAGTCACGAAGGAATGACCTTCTAGCTCCATAAATCAATGTGACAGGTGATTCAATCAGCCACATGCTTTCTCTGATTTAAGCAGCTGCTGACTCCCATAGAGCACACAGAGTGCAGGTCCCAGGGGCCCTGCAAGTGATGGAGAAAGCAGCAGGTTTGCACTTTTAAAACCACTGAAGCCTGGCTGAGGAAATCACTGACACAAGTGAAATAAAAGGGACTGAACGTTTAATTTGCATGAGCTGCTGGCATTGCACACACCTCTGCATTACATTTTCTCACTCTGCACACTGTAAGTTTTGCCAGAGAAACTGCAACCTCACTTCAGACTTTGTTCATACAAATTGATATATGAGTCTGTGCCTGCAATTTTTGTATGCTTCCCAGGCATGTGTTTTGTGAACTTTAAAGGAAGAGCTGCAACAAGGGTAGCAGTAATACTGTTTAATCTCAAGTAGGAGGAGTAGAGCTGGACAGGCTGCTGAGTGCCAAATGATGACCTTCACCTGGTGGCCCAAATTCTCCTCAAATTCAGAAGAACTTACTACATCAGGATGACTCTCAGCTGGATTTCTTACGGCATCACTTCGGATTTATTCAGATAGATACGAAAACAGGATTCAACATAGTTGTCATGACCTAACAGAAGATGGAGTTCATGTCTGCAACCAAACAGATGTACCTCTGTCCTACTTGGGCTGTCCATATTTTAATCCTCATTTAAACTTTACTTGCACATTGCTATCTCAAAATAACCTGCAAATTCAATAGTTTATAGTGCTTTCCCAGGACTGAAACCTGTCCTCTCTTAGCTTTATTTTTTCAAGCAACCAAAGGAACCACAAAGAAAGATTCATGAAGTTTTCCTATGAAAGCTGAAAAATCCCTTCTTTGAATGCAAGTTGCCAGTATGCTTCTAATTCTACGAAATCTGATCCAAACAAGGTATTTAGCAAGACACAGTGATTAACAAGTTTGATTCAATTACTTAGAATCAAGTCTCTGTGCCTCGGTGCTATTTTGTAGTAAACTGTACAGATGCAGTGAAAGGAAACAGAAATGGGGAGAAAAACCTATAATATTATTGTCAGCCTTATTTACATAAAAGTAGTAGAATTCACCTCTCTCTTGGGGGACAAATAGTAGAAAGGCTACAAAAATTGAATTATTCCATGAAGTCCTGCAACATAAATCTAGCGTAGTGGCTCAGCCAAAAGGTCCATCTAAAACTAGTGTCCTGTTTCAAAAGCACAAATGATGGAAGTTCAGGAGAAAAATATGTGAAATATAATACATAACAAAATAGTTGTGCCCATGACACCCTACTAGTGTTTTAGGGAGCACCTATAGATCGTATCCTGTTCTTTATCAGTTGGTAATCACTAACAGACCTGCATTTCATGGACTTTAAAAATATATTTTTAAAAAATCATTTACAGCTTTGGACTCCAATATGTCTTGTAGCAACAAGAAACGTCAATGTTACAGTAAGTTTTGTGGGGGGAAAAAAAAAAGAAAAAAGAAAGACATTCTTCACTTTTGTCTAAAGCTGCTGCATTACAATTTCACTTTTTGGAGAAATATTAAACTATGTAGGTAGATGAGAGAGATCCACAAATAATTTTCTCTGCATCATACACGAATTCACAGAACTGCTTCTTCATATCATCTCTTTGTTCAAACCTGAAAAACCATAGTCTATTTACTCTTCCTTGTGTTGGAGACATTTCATACCTGTGATAAGCCTTGTTATACTTCTCCATATTTATTGCAGTTGTGCTGCCTGTTTCAGTTGGGTTGGCCCAGAATTGCATGCAACCTTCACCATCTAAGCACAGCATAGTTTTATGCATACAATGACGTAATTTATGCTTTCAGTTTGTTAACAGAAAGTAAACAGACCTACGCAATCACATGCAAAAGAAGGGACAACCCAGCCTCAGGTCTTAGCTTGCCACCTCCCATCTTACTGCCTCAGCACTCTGCCACTGTCCTGACCAAGTGGCACGTCCCCTGCCAGGTCTCCACTGCTGTGTGGAGTTCAAGCATTAGCATGCGGCAACTGCACGAAGTGTGCACGTTTGTCCAAGAAGAAACAGCTGATTTTTCACTGCCTGGCTCCTCTTGCCCTCTCCCCCACACATGGTTTTGATCGAGGCTTAATTCTGGGAAGTTTTGCGGCTAATGCTACAAAGGAAAACAGACTGATTTACTGCAATAGTCTTTTTTGGCCTTGGAATGGAAAAAAACTGTGGTGCCTAGAAAATTTGGAGGACATACTCCCCCAGTTGGGAAAAAGAGGAATGAAAGCAAAGGTCTCTGTCCCTTTCTCTTACAAATCACTTTTCTTCCACTTGCGATGTGTTCCATCATTATTTTGCCATGGATCTGCTCTCTTCCACATCTTGTTATCATCTTTTCTCCCTCACATACACCCATTAGGCATACATGACTTCAAAGGCTAACTGGCAAAGGTATTTCATAGTTTTTATCTTTAATTCCCAGTGCATCAGCTGTTTTTATGCATGTTGTTTATCTCTGGGCCACAAAATGATCCAGACTTTAGGGGAACAGCAGCTCATGGTCCCAGTTTTTTTTTAGGCAAGCTTCTAGTTTCCTCTAAAGTTGTGGCTTTCTATCTGATTCTCAGCTGACAGTGGGGAACGTGCAAGCATGAAGAGCAAAATACTGGAATCAAGATTGTTCCTTCATTCAGGATAAAAGATTCTCACCTGAAATACACAGTATGGGTAAGAAATCCCTGAAACTAATCTAGCCTTTTACAGGTTGCATTACTTCACTGTTTCAAGCTATTTTTCCTTGGACAAAATGAGTATACAGCGCACACCAAAAACATGGAAAATATTTAGGAAGAGAACATGGAACACGCCTCCCAGCTGGAAAACTAACTTCCTCATCAACCATAATCCACCAAGACAAGACAAGCTTAAAGCTTGGAAGAACAGAGACTGCTGGCTGGATCTTAAAAATAAAAAGAAAAAAAGATTTGCACTTAAGTCCATCTGAACATTAGGCAATAAATAATTATTGATTATTCCACTTTAGTAGTTGGACAATGGTTTAAAGGCTACATTCTTAGTTGGAATAAATTTGTGTAGTTTTGTGAATGTGAATAGAGGTTTGCATGAGACAAGAGCTTTATATTTTTCTAGGTGCTTACTGGATTCACTATTTTTTCATTTTAAGCCAAAGAATGGAATAAATTTGAGGGAATCATGAATGGATTAAAGGAAAACATAACATAGGAGCTTGTGCCAATGCTCCAGCTGCTCTGAAACTACAAGTTCCCCAGGCTGAAGCTAGAGTGAAACATTTGTCTATCACTTCATCTGCTTCAAGGATTCCCAAAGAAATACACTGCTACATTCCAAAAACTCAGTCATTTGTCCTTTATTGCTTCATTTCTTGGAATATTTTTGAAAGCTCTCTGTCATAAAATAAAGTAGGACTAACGAAATGAGCAGATGAAAAATAAAAGATATTCCCAAGGAGTTAAATCACTAAGTTATTCTTAGAACCATGGAGATGACAAAGACTTTACTTTTTCCATAAAATCTGTAAAATGTTAAAAAATGAAAAAAAAAATTGTAGTAACTTTAACAACACAACAAACTGTCCAGGCATGATACTTTCTCTGTCTCCATTTTTATTTAAAGCAAGATCCACATGTAAGGAAGAAGTAGATGCAGACACAAGTTGAGAATCTTGTGTCTCTCAGACCTCTGCTACACATTGTATTCATATTCTACCTCCCTTCACAGTAATAAAATGTTTCATAATTTATCACAGATTTGTAACTCATTAGAGATGGGAATGCCTGTTTGCAAATGGGAAGTTGAGACAGAGGAACTAAAGCCTGGAAAAGGTATTTAGGAGCTTAAATCCCTTTCAAATGAGTAATTTAATTGTGAAATTTTTCTGTTGATCCGTGGCTGACAATAACAGGAGATGAATTCAAATGTCAGGAGTCACTAATAAGCATTGGTTCTAGCATCTTCCCAGAAATGTGGAAAAATTAAACTGTTTGGCACTCAGATGAGCTAATCTTTCTCACTTGCAAAGGATGTATTGGGCAGCTGTACAAAGAATGCTTTAAGAAACAACAGAAAAGGACAACAGGAAGAAAATATGATTCTATACGATTCTGTGAAAAACAGGTAACAGGCAATACCAGCTGCTTCTTTCCCAAAGTATAACAATAAATGTGTGAACATCCCTCTCTGATTTTCTGCTGAGTACCAGCTAGGACAGCTGGCTACTTCCCCTTCTGTGGAAACATCTGACCCGCAGCTAGAGGGTGCTAAATCCCAGGGCACTGTCCCCACATAGGGCGTCAGCCCCAGCCCACCTGACATAGCTGCTGCTCTTCTGCTGGTCACTCTAGCTGGTCTCCTGCCACTCTGCTATTCCTGCTCTTCATGAAGTATATAGCAAAGAATAAGGACAGCCATTGACAAGAGGTAACATTTTAAGAAAAAATTCCCTTCTTTTTTAGGCTCTGATTTTTGCACTCTAAAGGTGCAAATTATTGTCCTGGATTAAGGTGGCTCCAGCACTGCTTAGAATTGGTTACTTGACTGATTTTTACACTCAATGCAATTGCTCTATTTTATGAGATGCTTTCATTTATAACAGAAATACACTCAAATATGATAACACAGACATGAACCAGACATTTAAGGCCTGTCCATTCTTTTTGTTCATCTCCACGCCTCTCAAAGATATGTTCACTGAACTGTCTCCCCACACCAGGGCTACTTTTTCTCCTGAAACATGTCTTTCACCAAAGTAAAGGCAGTAGTTGTAATTGCAAGATGTGAGCTCCATACTCCCTTACTCTTTGAGTGTAAACAGCTTGTTCTGCCATCCAGCAAGTCAGGTAGATCTTCTTTTCTGCTAAGCAAAGTATTAATTAATAATTATCTCTTTCATTCCTTGAAAGAAAAATATCTATCTCACTGTCAAAAGCTAATATTTCCAGACACTTGATCATGAGTCTTATAGTAGTGTTTGCATCGAAAAGAGGAACAATCTTGCAGTCTTAAATTTCTCAGGCACATTGAGGATTATGTTTTAATTCTTGATCTCTGCTCACAAGTTTGAGCATGGCTCAGTTAGGTGATAAACAGTATAATAAGGATGAAAAAGACAATCCTCTCCCAAATTAATCCAATCACACATTGTTAGGAAGAAACAATTGAGGTTTTAACTTGACTTGGACTTAATCCTCATTAATATCTTTATTTGGTTTGGATGTAGTAAGAAAGAATATGGGGAAAAAAAAGAAGGTGCTGGGTGATTCTGATCATTGTGCTTGTGAGAGAATAAAAAGTTCATTTTTAAAGATGGATGCTTTGGGCATCAGTAGACAGCATATAATGAAGCATGTTTTTCAAAATGGGATGGAAAGTGTTGATAATAATTCCACCCTTTTGGATGCTATGCTAAAATCTTTGTATTTCTCTGAAATTTTAAATAATTTATGCTAATCCATTTTAAGGAGGCTTATATTTCCCTGTTCAGAAGCTCATGTAGGATATTTTTTCTACTTTTCTTTCATACTTCTAAACAACTTGAGAAACAGAGGGCAAACACTGACAGTAAATATTATCCCTGTAAGCTAAAATGATCAGGAACAGTAGATTTTTTTCCAGTCATGTCCAAGCTTCTAGTCATGAACATAGAGCTATTTATTTCACCACAATCACTGTCAAATATACTACATTTCTGAAATTTAGAGCCTTATTTTGAGACTACTTTGGACCAAGTCATCTTTAAAAAATAGTATTAGTTAGAAATCTTGACCTGAAAAGATATGAACTATTTAACACTCCAAATACCTCTGCAGGATGGATAGTTATTTGTGAGCTCTTCTGGCTTTAAGGTTGGGGAAAGTAGGGACAGAGCATAAAATAACATGCCCATGGCCAGGTGATAACTCAGAGCACCAGTCCATGGGTCTTGTCCTGTGGAGTTGGTGCCAACTGAGGGAGTTCCCAGATTTACTCCATGCTTTCACCTTTCCTGAATCCACTGTGTGTGCTTAATGATCAGAAACTGCACCAACTATCCACAATACAAAAGAATAAAATGGATTCATTTGAGCCCCTCCCTGGGTTACAACTGGTTTACAAGCGAGAAAGCATATGTGTGCACATGGGGGCAGAAGGACAATGTGAAAACCTGGAGCTGTCTCTCGCAGTATCCTTCTGGACAACATGTCCAGCATACCGCTAGAGAAGTACATACAATGAGTGAACAATTGGCTGACAGGTTGAACTCCATTTTCTGGGGTACATCCAGCATAGCTTGGCTGGCTGAGAGAAGGGATTGTCCTGCTCTACTCTGCACTGGTGCGGCCTCACCTCGAGTACTGTGTGCAGTTTTAGGCACCACAATATGAGAAAAACATAGAACTATTAGAAAGTGTCCAAAGGAGGACTATGAAGATGGTGAAGGGCCTAGAGGGGAAGACTTATGAGGAGCGGCTGAGGCCCCTTGGTTTGTTCAGCCCAGAGCAGAGCAGGCCGAGGGAAGGCCTCATGGCGGCCTGCAGCTCCCTCACGAGGGGAGCGGAGGGGCAGGTGCTGAGCTCTGCTCTCTGGGGACAGTGACAGGACCCGAGGGAACGGCATGGGGCTGGGAGAGGGGAGGGTCAGGCTGGGTGTTAGGGAAAGGTTCTGCACCCAGAGGGTGGTTGGGCACTGGGACAGGCTCCCCAGGGCAGTAGTCACAGCACTGAGCCTGTCAGAGTTCAAGAAGTGTTTGGACAGCATTCTCAGACATATGGTATGATTTTTGGGTGGTCCTGTGTGGAGTCAGGAACTGCACTTGATGACCCTTTAGGTACTATCTAACTTGGGATATTCTATGATCCTATGATTCTACAGTTTAGACTGCCAGTACTTCTAGACAAAAGGTCTGAACTGGCAGAGCAGGAAAAGATGCAACTTCCTGATCTAATCCCAAAGTTGTGGGTGATGCAGGTCACTTCTTCTTTCTCAGAGTTTACCACCTGAGTTTCCTATTTGTTTTTTAAGATTACCCTCAAACACTGATATTTCTCTTCTGGCTTTCTAGTACATTAATATATATATACCTAATATATATATATATTATATAAATATATATATATATTTAACCAATGATATCCAAAGGAATTCTAAAAAATGCGCCACAGCTCAAGAGAGATCAACATCATGGAGGGAAGAGAAAAATTGCCCTTTCGTGTGGTAATTTATATGTAAAGAATAGTACACAATGTTCATCAGTCACAAGTTTAACCAGGTCTCTGGCAGTTTGTGAACCAACAAAGTCAACTGGGGACAGGGTCTGACCAAACCAGGCCTGAATTTCCAGTGATCTCACTCCCTTTCCATGGACTCCACAACAAGGTTTACGTATTATTTCAGTATGGTCTGGCTAGATACAGTGAAGTTAGAAGTAGGTGTAGTCAGCAGATGGATTTTGTTTTCTTTTTAAGTTAGGAAATATCTTAATAAATTAAAGTTATGAATGCTCTAAGGTGCATGCCATTCCATGAGCCTCACATGTACACAGTAAGTGTTGTAACACTAGTTACAAGTGTTTGCATAGCCTGCTTTCTCATGCTATAAAACACAAAAAGTCCACCCCAAATTATCAAATAGGTGTGTTAGTATTGCTTAAAGCAAAAAGAATTTGTATATATATTTCTCTGCTAAATGAAGATTAAGAGGGTAATTGGTCTTTAGGAGGAGTCAGTAAACATAAAAGGGATTCAGCTACCAGCAATGGATAAAGTTGAAATGTTGCTTAAATGTGAAAAGGAACAATACCTCTTCGATCATAAAAGAGTCTCTGGAAGATGACAGTGGATGGTTTTCCATACTAGTACAGTGGTAATCACTAAAAGGTCCACATTTACTAATAGTTATGAGGATTACCGTGAGTCTTTTGTATCTGAATGTGAGAAGATAGCATGTAAGATGCACATGCCTTAGTAACTGCTGTAAGATTGAGCAGACTAGTACTGCTTGGGCATGAACCAGGCTACGTGATACAGCAGGCAGAAAGGTATAACAATGTTTTCACTTCTCCAATAGTTACAAAAGCAGAAACCAAAATCATTTGTCAAATGCATTCCAAAGGAGGGATGTAATACAGTAACACAACATAGCTATCTTCAGATGGCACACACCTCTACTATAACCACAACTGAACACAGACTAACTACTTATAATTGATACGGGATGTAATCCCAGGACAAGGCCAATAATTATTCCTCCTCTGGACACCACTCAGTGTCTTCTCAGCTACTCCTATGACTGAATGTGGAGAGAATGGTGACTATTTTCATATTGTTTTTCATCCATCTAGTTTTACCCTTTCGCTTGAAAAGCTTCCAAGCCTTAACACACTGTAAAACTGACATCTGAAAGAAGGCATGCCTATTCACTGAGATTTTTGGATGTCTAACAGATCGGAAGTCCTATTACAGAGCAACGTCATAGAATTCTTCTTCCTGTTTTTCTCCATTTTGCTTGGTCCAATAAACATTCAGTGTTTTGGCAGAGAGACACTGGAGCAGTTGCGGGATCAGGGCGAAATCTGGGGAGAGTTCAACAGTGTAATGCTGCGCCTGGGATTTTTCAGGCTGAGCTATTCAGACACTGCAGAGATGGGGCCACTAACAAGAGTGAGACAAGCTGGTCCTACCCATGCAAAAAAGATTCATGGTGCTGCTCTTGATTCTGTGTATAAACAAATGACTTTGCTTCCCAGGATTACCAGGCTACACTTGCCAAGCTGGCTGTTTTTGCAAGGGAGGCCACTGTTCTGGGGACTCCCTTTGGCCCTATACGCTTTGGCAGACCTCCTAGTTTTCTTGGTGGCCTCCACAATTGAGACAGAAGATACTCCAAACCTCAAAACAACCTTCAAGTAACAGCTGGGAAACTGCAGCAGTGACCCAAATCAAACATATTCAGAGTTCTGGGAATGAGAGCCATTCCTACAACAGTGAAAAGGAGAATGCAGAGGGGACCAGAGCACTGAGAGATAAAGGGGACCTGCAAATTGCCCATTCAAAAAAATCCTCCAGAATGCAATAAGGCCTTCAAACTGAATTCCTTTGATGATTACAAACATGCTGCTGCAACTCATTTTTCTATCACATTCCACAAGGTTTTCAAAAATTATTTCTATAGAAAGCTCTTTATTTAATCCTTTTAATCTCTTCAGGTGTAGTTTCTGTGTCATTATTCAGTTCTGATCTTTAGGTCTGTGGGATTTGTACTGTGGAAAAGTCTGAAGTGTTGCTTTTCAGTTACATTTTATTGGGGAAAAAATAAGTTTAAATTACTGAAGCAATATCAAATGACCCAGGCAGCAGTTCATCAGGTTCACACCACTACCAGTTAGAGCAAGCTATGAGTTTATAAAGCATGAACCATGAGAACAATTGTAACACAGATCCAGCAAAAACTCCATCAATTCCCTAAAGAATTGCACAGCTGTTTTAGGCGGTCTACATCTATCTTCCCTGGGTGCATGCTTTGATCATTTTCCCACAATGACATTTCATTTTAGATTTTGTGACCTCCTCCCTAATTCTTTGTTGCCTCACTCCTTGAATGCCTGGTTTCTTCTTGTGCTCTATGCAAAGTGAATCCAGCGTGGTTTTAAAAGTCACTGAATTGAGACAACTCTACAGCCCATGCGACATTTACTTTGTATAGGAATAAGCAACTCTCTCTGTAGTTCCAGGAGGCAAAAAATAGCGGGTCTTGCTGGGTGGTTTCTGCTGTGCCACCCCCCATCTCTGCCCGTGCTGCCTTTAAAAAAAAAATCAATTTACAATATGGTTCATGGCCTAGCCTCACAAATAGCTTTACTGCTGCAACTCAGAGAGCAGCATGGGGAAAGCTGTGGCTTTAGTGGTTAAAGTATTGAGCGCAGGAGGCTGAGATCAGTTGTGGTACATGAAAAGTTGCTTTAAACTACAGGGAATGAAAAGATAATTGCGCTAGTTTTAGTATGAGTGTATTCTGTAGGTTAAGATTCACAGGCAGTATATATTGGATTGGCAAGAATCTAAAACAAATACAAAAAGAAATCCCTTAACATGAGGGAAAAGTCATTTCTCTATTCAAATATCAATTTTTATGATGCTACATGCAAGTAAGACTCTTTTTAATATGTGTCTGCAAGAAAGTTTGGGATAACCCACTGAAAATGTAATGCAGTTGAGAGCCTTGGGTCAGAAACACTTTTTTTTTTTTTTTTTTTTTTTGAGGTGAAAGAGAAGATAGCTACTTCATGGAATTTATTCTCAGTTGCTCTGTCTTGGCAGTGGACACTTCTACCTTGGCCAAGCAAAGAGATACAAGTGCTAATGTACTTTACCCCATATTTGGCAGGGAATCAATTGCCAGCTCATCTGACAAAAGGTAACTGATTTAGCCATGGAGAACACCTCATCTGCCTCGCCCCAGTGCCTAATGTCACTGAATAGCCAACACCTTCCTCACACAAGGTCCCACCAAGCCCTCATGCTTAACACCCTGGCATCCTCCCCCTTGTGGTTCACTCCGAGCAGCACAGCTAGATGCAAAACAGGTCGTGACACGAGTGGTGGTGATGTTCCCAGTCTCTTTCTAAGCAGTAATTCAACAGTTTGAGAATGCCTGCCATGTGAGAGAATCAGGTTCAGTTCGTTCTCCATCTGAACAGTTGTGAGGCTGCACCTCCTCTGACACAGGCAAATATTTTAATCCTGACCAGAAAGTTGGGGCTGTCCATCAGACCTCCTTGCTGGGCAGGGGTAGAGAGAGATCAAGCAGATGAAATTGTTGCAATTATTATAAAAATAATATTTCTGAAAACACGATTACTGAAGTACTTAGGAACAAATATACAACTCTAACCCATATAATCAAATAACATACCGATACCTGCTGTAACTGGAACGGTGGGCTCCAAGTCATACACTTGTTTGGTCATCATATTTCTTTTTCCTAGAAGGGCTTACCTATTTGCCTTAAAGCTCAGCGTGGAGCTGAGGAGAGCACTTACTACGAATCATTGCATGTCTGGTCATGTACTCTTTTCTCATTTTCTCTAGGTCCCTCTTACAAAATATTCCATCCCCTTTTGAGCTGCCATTACAGTAGGCTGCAGCAAGGTTTCAGGTGAATTTGTGATGCATTTTGAATACAGAGTACGCAGGTCAGTTATTGCAACAATGTTTGCCTCATGTGAGACAGCTCTTACTGCATTTTCAGTTTGTTTCTTTTTTTTCTTTTCTATTTTCAAAAGACCAATAACTATGCTAACACTTATTTCTTAAAAAAAATAAAAATAAAAAAAAATGGCACAAATCAGCTACAAAGCAGTAAGTAATGTTATGAATAGGAAGCGCTGAACTAGATGAAGTTTATCTTCCAACTACTCAGTTTAACTTGCTATCCATCATAGGCTCTGTGAGGGGCATTATTCATCAGCAGTATTTTCATCTAGAACTCTGAATGTGTGTTGAAATTATCGCTGGCAGCTTGACTGGAAGAAGAAGAGGCCTTTTAAAAACTGCACTAAAGACGTAAGATACTCAGTAAACACAGATGTGTGTTTTGACAATTGTGGAGTTGCATGATTAAACTTCAAACACTAACAGCACTTCAAGAAGGTCCCTCTCCTCCCCTTTGCCCCCCCTCCCCTTTTTTTTATACTCAAAGTGTTTATAACCAAAGTACAAGGATGTTGGACAGCAATTATTAAAATCACAAAGCCTCAAGATGCAGTAAAACTGCCCCGTTCCTCTTAAAACCCAGCCATTCCAAGACACACAGAAATGCAGAACAAAACCATCATCACCAACAGTAAATAAAGGTGAAGAATCGGTCAGAAGCAGGGAAGAGCAATACCTTTCAACTGGATTCAAACTACTCAAAGTTTGAAACATCCGCCAGTGCTAAAAGCCTCTCTAAGAATGAAGTGAGGCTCTCAGCAAAGCAGAGGAGAACGTGTCCAAAGGGGACAGGTCCACCAGAGTGGCAGGCTGAGTTCAGGCAATTCCTCAGAGGAATCCCAGCTTAGCTGCTGCCAACACCTGTGCACGTGCAGGGCTACTCCAGCTGGAAGCTTGTCTGCTGCCCTCTCTTAGCACTGTGCAAGCCTGTGAAAGGCAGTGAAGCCAGCTGTTGTATTAATAGCAGTGCAGAAGAGGTTAGGTAGAGGTCAGTGAACCACTGCCTTCAACACTGGCACGGCAAGCACACCGGAGGCCACTGGAGAAGCTGTCATTTTACAAAATGCATACAGCTCCATAAGGAGGATGACAAGACAAGACTTCTTGAAGCACCTGTTATAACAATTTTCTAAACAGACTTAAGTGATGTTCTTGGTTTTCATGCATGGGGCAGGGAGCTGGAGCAGGAATGGTGGAAGAGATGCAAAACTTGAAAATGTTGGGAAAATCTGCAACTGTGAATGTGCAGGACAAATGTGTGTGTGTAGGGTGTCACTTGATCTTCAAACACCACTGACCTGTTACATAATATTTCTCTTCAGTGAAGCTGGCTGGCAACCAGTAATGTTATGGCAAAATTGGACGTAGTATAAGTGTTGTTTTAAAACCCTTTTTTTTTTTTTTTTGTAAAGTGTGCTGAAGAAGCAATGATAGCTCCTGGACAAATTATTCAGTGGGTTTTTTTGGTCAGAATATGACTTGGAGATGTTTGGATGAATTAGGGCTGTGAAATTTTCCCTTCAGTGCTCCCCTGAAAATCTTATCAAGGACTGAACCTTACCATTTGTACTATCCCAGCTCCTCCTGCTTTTCAGAAAGCAATAATTGCACACAGCTTGTTTTACTTAGCTTTAGATCTCCCCCCGGGAACCAATACTTCTCATTTCAGTGAACAGAGCTGAAGCTGAGAAAACGAAGCCTATTGTTACTTGAGCTCAAGAGGCAAAAGCTGTTTGGAAGTTTTATAAGTTTGGCTTAGAAGACGAGAATCTTTCCTACCCTCATGATCCATTGGGACCAGCTGAGCTACAGACTTATGCTTTGATAATATGGAGAAATGTTTCTTTCACAACTGCAAGGGCACCACCCTTTTCCAAATGCCTCCATCCGTTGAGCAGAGCACCCTGGCAGCTCTGTTAGTGCAATTACAGTCCATCTCAGGCACTGAATATATATAGGGACCTGGATTTTCCCTAGACGTTCTATTCAGATTGAGTATAAATGAGCCATAACTACATCTCAGCTGGGAAATAAGGAGGTTTCAAACTAGCTGAGCAGAGAGGATCGATCTGGAACAGTCATGTCAGTGGAAGGAGTGAGTGCAAAGGGTCTAATTATTTTTGAGATAAAGCTTGATCTAAGATCAGAGGGAATAGCCGCCCACGGAGTGATGAGGATGCTGCTCATGACATTACTTCCAGCCTCATGGCATACTAAAGAATTTGCACAATGCTAGGGACAAAAGTAAGCCATTAGGCTAAGTTGCTGCGCACAGAGCTAACTTGCGCTCACTGCAGCTGTATTCCCATTTCTTGACAGCCCAATTTGCACCTGCTGGAGAGCAGGAATACATAAATCTTAATCCAGTGGAGAGACCAGGGGCAGTTCAGAGAGTGGGGGAATTCACAAGATATGTCACTGAAGTCCATCTTCTGTTGGTCAGAGAGGTGTTGGATAGCTTTTGCTGTGGACCTTTATCTTTGCATAAGTTACCATGAAGCAGCAGGGCACCCCCAGCAGCTCACAGAATGTTCTTGGAGGAAGGAGTAGTGGAGGAGCAATGGGTGGGCAGCTCTTCCTCATCATCAGGTCTTCTTACTGACTCCTCCTGTTCCTGTGTTCTCTCCTCTTCCCCTCCTCCGGAGAAGGTATGAACCAAAAGGCTGAGCCTTTTGTCCTTGTACCTTCTGCTGTCTACATTTCTCATTTGCAAACAGCTGGCTGTGATCCTGTAAGACCTACAGCAGGTGAAGGGGAACTGTGGGTTAACCATCTCCAGAGTCCAGGTCAGGTCACACTGCATTTAAGCGCAGACATGGGGTGGGCTGGAACCTCTTAATCCCATCTCCTCTCTTCCACTTGGGAAACTGGCACAAGGAGTTCAGAGCAAAGGTGTTTGTTACTGTTCTTCTGGATCATGCTAAAGCAATTCTTTAATCATAAATTGATTTAAGGTACAGGATTGGGTTTAGGGTATTCTTATATTGCTTATCTTCCTGGCTAGGGCTGAACCTATCACAGAAAAAAAAAAAATCTGTTAGGAAAACCTGAAGGGATTTTCAGGGTGTTTGGACATAGAGCGTTAAAACTTACAATTATTTCTCATGTTAGTGTAAGTCAATCACCACTCACATTAGCGTACTATACTGAATAACTAGCACTGGGGATCCATCTCTCTTGCAATTCTTCTCTCAGCATTTCTGTAACACTACCAAAAGTTTCAAACGTTGTATTCTACTTCCTAATTACTCAATAATTTTGACACACAAAAATGTTTTGCATGTTTACATATCACAGATGAACCAGAGGGATACACGCCTTATTAGCTCTGGAAATGGTAAAGAAATAGTGATTATGTCAGCACAAGCAAAATGTTGAAAGTAGGGCCTAACACAGCATTCCTACTTCTGCTACAGAAAGGCAGAATTTTGGAAGCTTTTTACAATAGTAAGATATATACATATATATATATATATTTTTCAATGCTGCTAAGGAAATACATCCTGCCAAGAAAGCCCTAACTTAGGGAATTTGCAAAACATTTCCCCGCACATGGTGAACTTTGGATTTCTGACAGCACATACATCAGGCAATTCAAAGCTTAGAGGTCTGCCTTGCAAGAATTGTTTTTGTTCCCTTTTTTGGCTTTATCATCTCGCTTCTCATTTGAGATTTGTGATTTTAAACAAGCCTTTCTTTCAAAACAAGACATTTTTCCTGCTGGAATTCAAACAACAGTCCTACGGCACTACATGAATTATCCCCTTAGACAAATGTCAAAATTTATAGCAACTCAAAACAAAGTAGTGTCTACTGTCTTCAGTTCAGGCTTACAAGCAATCAAAACCAAGGAAGATATGTAAAATAACCTAGTTGTGTATTTTTTATGGGATATCAGAAATACTTATGCACCAGCGCACTAGTGTAAAGCATAAAAGAGTACTTCTGTTGTCTTTCATACAGATCAGACAAATGGGCACATGTGGATGAGAGCTCATCATAGAAGTTTATTTTCTATGAAGAATTCAGTAAAACTGGTATTGCTTTCTCTTAGGGGTTTTAAAATTAAATTTAAAGTTAATTTTCAGTTATAAGCATGTGGTTTTTTTGTTTGTTTGTTTGTCAAAAACTTATATGTTTAGGTTTTTGAAAGGAAAACCTTTCCAAAGCAAACAAGAAATAAATATATAGCAAAAAAAAAATTACGCACTAAAGTTTTGTTTTCTTCTTTTTGTTGAGGGAGCAACACCCATGAGAAAAGTCTAGCTTCAGTATTTGGTGGTTTGCTTTATTATTACAGGTTTCCCATACCTTCAAGAGAGGCAAGAGCTATAGGATTTGAATCACAAGTGTCATCAAATGAGGACATGTCTTTCAGTATATAAATCAGAACCGTACATGTGAGGAAGCAAAAGCACTAAGCTAACCTATTGACTTCAGTGACTGGTTAGCTGTTTTTGAAAGACTGGCTTCTGTTTTATGATCCTGATTTTTGACATCCAGTTCTGAAAATTTAGATTTAACTTCAATGGCTAAAATCTGTAAGCTGTGCAAGTTTTGTGTAAGTTAATATAAAAATACAGAAAATAATATCTTCATTATGAGCACAGAATATTGTAGAAGTCGAAGTTACATTTACCTCTTTCAACCAGTGTAACTGCAGAGTACCATCTGTGACAATAAAGCTATTCACAATCAATTTCAGTGTAGCTACAAGCACAGTTTGGTCCACTCTCTCTTATGCGGTTTGCAGAATGGCCCTGTGCTACATCTTCCCGGTAACATGCTCATAATTACTTTCTGGCCCAGACTTGGTCCTTTGAAACTAAGCAGATGGTCCTGGTACCCCACTGGCCCCTTCTCTATAAAAAACAGTGCTGGCAAGTGAATCCTTTGTAGATGTAGCCCAGGACAGGGCATTCACAGTGACAGCTGTGGGACCAGCTAACCCTTGACTAATGGGGCATTTGTGATGGCTCTGGTTTCTGAAGACATTGACAGGATTGGAGCCACACTGACAACCCTGGAGGGAGGTCTGGTATTTCGTACACACTGTCCAGTACATCATTTTTACATTTGGGGGTTATGCATGGATGCACATGATCTGGTCTCTCCCCAACCATATTTTGAGCCTTCCTAGTGCTTGGCAGTGCATGTACATTCTTTTTATATGCCTTAAAAAAGAAATTAAACCAAAACACCAGACTTGGAAGTGGAGGCCCACAGGAGCAAAGCCATGGTGTTGCAAAGTAACTGTGATAAATAAAGTTCTGTGATTCCGTAAGTCTGAGACAACAAAGTTTGTGAGCAGCACTCTTTCTTCTCCCTGCCAGCTCTCTGAACTGCTGCCCAACAACCAGGTCCTTCTGTCTGGCCACCTGTCATGAGGTGCTGCAGACTGAGCCATGGCCTCAGAAGAACTTGTGCACTGTCACTGGTTTTGCCACTTAGAGATGGTTAGCCTTTGCTAGTCAGTGGCTTGCAAGAGGGCTGCTGCCTGTAAGTAGCAGAAAAAAATGTATTTCTCATCAAGTGAGTCAGCAGATAGGACAGAAAACTGCTCTGCCAAATGAGAAAATGATATTTTAAAATAGGCAATACCTCAGAGGAGGACCTGTTCTTTAGGCTTTGTATATGTGCCATGAAAAAATGTGGTGGAAAGGCAGCCTGGAACTCTCTCATCGTTATGCAACTTGCTCCAGGTGTTGCTGAGCCTAGTTTCCTGATCTCAGGTACTTAACATTTGACGCCTACTTGCTAGAGCATTTGGTTTTATTCTTTTACCAGAAGATATGGTACTGGCTTTATTCTAGTAGGAGTATGACCTCTGAAATTCTGCCCATATGTAGACACCCACCTTGACCAAGTTTGTATGGTTGACAAGACATGTCTGTGCACATTAGCCAAATAAAATTTCATGCCTTTCAAATACTATTTCTACATAGAGTCACTCTCTAGTTGAGGTCAGGCCTGCCTGATCTCTCTCTCCTGCCAGCCACTTGGCTCAGGATATGAAAGTGAGTTCTCCTAATTCATCAGATGCCAACTCACTGAAATAATCAATTTCTTAACAAGAACTAAGCTTAAACTAAACACATCTTGGAAGTTATTCTTCAATGCATTACCTCGGTTATTTATAAAGTGCTTTTCTGTTGACTTATTATTTGTTCATGGTTTTCTGCTGCCCATCTATAACTACTTGCACTTCTAAAATTAGAATCTCCCACATCTCATTAGAAAGATGTGAGTTTTCAGAACAATTGATCTGTTAGTCATTTTTTCAGTGCTGTTCTTTCACTTTCTACTCTTCCACATAGACCAGCATAAAACCTACACAACAACTATGCACTGTTCATGGGAGCAGGGGTAAGCTAATATTTTTCTACTATAAATCCAAGTAAATCTCCTTATAGACCAAAGTGGGGCTTTTCAGAATTCCCTTGAGGTTAACAAATGCAGCATCAGGTTGCCCACGGAGGTAAGGACACTCAAAAAGCTGAGAACAGCCTTCCCATACACTTCATAAGCGTCAAGAAAGTTGAAGCTCAGTCACTTCTGCTAATGTCAGTTTGGGCACCATGATCAACTAGAGCGTCTCAGGCCACAGAAACTTAAAGGGCTTTATATGCTAAGTACATCACTCAGAGCTTCACTCCAAGTGCTATCAGCAGCCAGCTCAGCCCATGAAGTATTCACGTGCTGTGCTCCAGCAAATTCATCATTAAACATGCAAGATGCAAGAGCCCATTTTTTTAAGGTTTCAAATGGTCTTATGCAGTTCCTTGCCTAGAGAGCTCCTTAACAACTTTGTTCTTGAAGTAATAGAGGCCAAAGGATGACAGTGAAACCCCTGCTATGGGTGGCCAGTTGAAACTTACTGGAAAACAAAACAAAATGTTTTTGACTTCTCTGAGGCAATTTCCATGCAATTAGAATAAAGTCCTATTTGTGATATTCAAGGGTGCTTCTCAAAGAGCTCTGAAAACTGTACATTTATCCAGCTTGTCCCAAAACTTGCTTTACTTTCTAGGGAGATAGGGATGCAAGATAGTATATGCTCAGTGATTCAGTTTTGTGGTCATTGAGCCACACATACATACAGCACTCCTCTCCCCAAAACAAAGAGCTTTGTTTACTGTCATTGGGTTCAGACAGCACTGTCTGAGATCAAACCACAGCTCTTGACTTGTTCAGGCAATCCTGAAGGATTTGGGAAAGTGGGTGAGTGAAGAAGAGGAGAGAGTGGGTGAGATGATCAAGTCAAGGGTGGAGATTATGAGAGGTGCATTATTTTAAGGGAATATTCACATGCTGAGTAATAAGGCCATTGAGGCCTCCAGATGGACATGGCTCAGTAGCTCAGGGCACAGCATAGGCCAGATGTCTACACCTGGAAAACTGCTTATTTTGGGCTACCTAAGCAAAGATGTCACCCCTTGGGCTCACAGTAAATGGCGTCAAGACATCTAGAAAATATCAGCTGCATCTCACTTGTGAATAGCTTTTAAAATACAAACAGAACTGGAAATGGTAGCTGATAGAAAAGCAGAGACACGCACCTCTCCCATGTTTTCTGTATCTGTATCTCTGAAATAGAATGGCTAAGGCTTTTGGATATAACCTGTGATTTCTCTCAGCTGTTGAGCTACCAGTGACAGACACTGAATGCTTCAAAGCACAACTATAATCTCCATTTGGTGTCAAAGGTTAGAGGATAAAGAAGGAGAATCACGTAAAGGAAACAATACAATTTCTAACTATACTAACATCTTGGCTGTGTACACTTGTTTCTTGTTATACTGCAGCCATTTCCCCATGGCAAGAAGTTTGTTGAGAGCTGCCACTACCACTGCCTCTGCACCACAGAACATCGAGGTGGCATGTCAGAGCTTCACAGGCACCTGGGGCTGTTTGTTCATCCACAGCCAGGTGAGACAACAGGGCTCTCCCATCTGGCAGAGAAACATGGCCCAAATGCATCTTTTCTCATCATATCTAAACTATGCTTCCTTATAAGCACATCTCTTTGCTTACTAATACCATGGTTACAAGCTAGTCCAGTAAGTATAGCCAGAAGGCCACAGAAAGTTATCACTAGCTACTGCTGGCTCCAGGAAACAGGCAACAGTAGGCTTCGAAATACTGGACATGTGTGACAGTTTTGTTATCTCTGAGCTTTCAGAGATTTGATTCTGAAATATTTAATTCTTCCACAGTGGCAAGGGGTTTAATGAACGGGATGTTTCAGAAGGCAACGAGACACCGTGGGATAACTTTCACTCACTGGTAACAAAGTTTACTGCTAATGAGCAAAGCTCTAAGGTTGCAAGCCCAAGTTGCAATGGCAGCTGTACTCTTAGAGTCCCCAGGGGAGATACTATCTTTGCCAGCTCTTCTTTGGCTTTTACCATTCCAGAGGCTTCACTTTATTAGCAGAAAATTGTACCTACTTTGCTATTTTCCAGCATCAGAGAGCCAGTCAGTTATTTACTGCACCAGGCATATCCTCCATGATACAATAAGACAAGGAAAGTTAGCTTCTATTTTTCGTATCATTTATATACTGTGTATAAATAAGATGCAGAGATAAACGCTATATATGGGAGTGTTGATTGAACCCCACAATGGTGTCTCATTTTCATGCACATGTGACCCCATGTTGGCTGATACTTCAGGCTGCTTGCAGTAATTCTTTCCATCGTATTGTTGACAGCTCCATTTCTGGTTTTTGCATAATAGCCTGGATTAGCAACTACTGCTTGGGATTCTCAACATGTGTCTGGCCTATGATTTAAGGAGACAGATACTAATACAATAGAAGCCAGAAAGAGAATAGTGTGGCAACAAAAATTGTTGGCACTGCTTACATGTACCAAGAGTGAGAACCAATGTTGCTTCTTCTGCTGCATGGAAGAAAACTCACATAGCTGAACATGAAGTGTTAATTAAAGAACAAGGATAAACTGGATTTTCTCCTGGACTGATCAGGAGCTCTTGGCCAAAACAAGAACACAGACACGCATCCCCCCCATCCCCAGCTATAATAGTCCAACTGGCCCGTTAAAAACATTTTATGAGAATGCTTAGAGTTCGGTCACATCCAAGTCCTACACAAAGTCTTTGGCTAACCAGTTTATCATTTGCCCATATGCTATCTATTAGGGGGCTTGCACTGAAATGCTTGTGCTCCCTGGTTTCTCATTTCTACTCCACTTCAAAGCTTCTTAATTGCAAAATTCTCCTGCTCTGAGGATTTGAATTTCAGTGTATTTTAAAAGAATGAAAAATAATTGATATCAAGTGATAAAGGATTCCTCCTGAGACTCTTGGCCCACAAGACTTACATGTTATTCATGCTGTCATTGAGTCCAATGCCTTTTATATTGTTTTGAGTTTTGAAGTGGAGCAGCACGCCTCATAGCCATTTTCACCAGGCATGGCTCCTATCCACTTTCACTGCAAAGAAAGATGTATTGCAATTTCTTTCTTATTCTTCCACACATTTCTGGTGACAAAGACAGCAATGATCAGAAGAGGGAGGCTTATCATTAATGACCAGTATAAAAACTAATTGTTCCTGTTTTGGCTGATGCTTTAGAAAAATTAGACCCACCAAAGGACTCTTTTTTCCAGAATGGAAAGCTGAGAAACTTCTCAGATAACTTTATACTCCTGCTCAAACAAAAGTCAGAATTTCAAACCCAAAGTTGTGATTTGCTTACGTTTACTTTCTGGGCTTTTCAGGGCTTCTCCCACAGTGAGAAATTTAACAATTCCCAGGACTATGAAAACAGAAGGAATTTACTGAGTTATATCACATCCAAATGATAATGGCAGAATTTCAATTCAAGGGAGTCATTTTTTCCATTTTAGTGTCCTCCTCTATACGACACCCCACCCTTTTCTAAAGACTTGCCAAAATCTCATTCCTTCCATCCAAGCTGCTCCAAGAAAAAATGGAAGTAGCTGTTTTCTTCTGTAAAAGCTGACTCGGGAGAAAACATTCTCCTTTTTAACACGGCATGCAGCATGCCATCTTATCAGGAGCTGGACCAAATAAAACAAAACAAAACAAAACAAAATAAAATAAAATAAAATAAAAAAGTCTTTGAGACATTTGCTTTGTTCAGTACAGGTACAGAGACCTTCAAGACAGCTTAAATCCAATCACTGACAGGCAGTTTTTTTCAGAGGGCTCTCACTATCTGCCTTCCATTTGATCCCATACTACTTCGGACACGAGCATTTCTGCACGTCCAACCAATAAATTTAGACATAGAAGGCACTGTCTCTGGGAGCTGTGGTAGTGGGAAGATGAAGAAGGACAGCTCATGAATTTTATTCAACTGTTGCAACTCAGTGTGCAATTTAATGCATAAAACAGGGCCCACTGTGGAAAACACTCTTAAAACAGCCATTAGGTTTTGCATCATCACACAGAAACATCAGGTTACTAAGAATCAGGCCTTTTCCTTTCAAGCAAGCTGAGGTAGCCACTGTAAGGAAGAATACACATTTTTGGAGGAAGGCATTTCCATATAACCAGCTCCACGGAAACAGCTTTTTAGATATGGGGTCTTTCCTTCCCCTTCTCTCTTCTGCAGGCCTTGTAGGAAACTACATGGGCAGTGCCTGGCTATGAACACTTGGGCAGCCTAAGGTGCCTCTGTTACCATCCTGTCCTCCAGGGTGAATATCAAACCACGGAGCCTGGCTCTGTGTAGTCATCTGGCTCTTTTGCCTACTGCCATAACAGCCATTCCTGCCTTTCCAAGGACAAAGCTGTGGGTGAGCAGAAAGCTAGGTCACAAGCTATCCTAGATGTCTGAAATGTGATAAACAAAATAGCTTATCTGATATCTGCCTCTGTAGAAATGGGTGCTTGAATAAATGACCTGCTGCTCAGAAGCAAAAAGCGGCACCTGTCTGCTCTCAGCATTATCTGGAGTCTTGGGGCACAGGGGCCTCAGAAAATTAGGGCATTTATGGGACTTCATGGGCAGCAACAAAACTTTTGCCAACAGTTGCCAAGACTCCAGCACTTACCCAGGATATGGGTGATGTTGACACTTGCTAAGCCTACAAGCTACAAACAAAAATAGTGCTACAAGATGTCTAGAAGGGCATTTGGCTTGGTTTGTTTGCAGAAAGAAGGAGAAAGAGAGAAGGAGGAATAAAGAGCATGAATACTTGTTGGCATTTATTTTCAGAGTACTAGCTTAATCAAATTCAGGGAAATTCCTTGTTTTCACATGACAAGTGAGACTAGAGACACTGGTAACTTACCAGTCAGGACCCAACTTACAAATGGCAATCATTTGACATTTACAGACTAAACCTCCTATTAAAGAGAGCCTTAAGCATTGTATATTCTGCAGTTTATGAACACTTTTTGACCTAAAAATATGCACTACTCTGAAATGGACACTTGTTTATGCAAGTTATCTTGATCACTAAAGAGAGATTCCTGTTCCTACACAAGAGATTTGTGCCCAGATATGGAAACATGTCTGCCTTGGGTTGCTTCTCTGTCTCCTGCTGCAGCACAAAATCTCAGCTGCTTGAACACAAAATGTTTCTTAGGCCAGCTCTTACCCACATAAACACAATAACACCTTCTAACACTACAATACTAAGCCACTATGTACGTAAAAAGAATAGGAAAATAGGTTAGTCATGATATTGCCACATTAGCTCTTGAATTTCCTCTTCTACGAAACTGTAAACTAGACTAATAAGGTTAACTTTGCTGGGCTGTCCCTATGATCTTGAACCCACTCCTTCCTGCCCCCTCATCTTTTGCTGCAGTTTGGCTACCAGCTCTGTCGCCTGGCCAAATTGGTAACATAGATTCCTTTTGGGAGCAATGGTCATCTGCTCTTCTCCTCCCAGCTACTGAAATCTCCTCCTGGCTCCAAAGCCACTACAAATTCAGGCTGTCCTGCATGGTCTGTGATTTTGTGATTTACATATCATATGGCTGCTCTTCACACATGAATGCCTTTCATTTCACATTCAGCAAAATTCATAGGCTAAAACTTTGTCCTTTTCTCCCACAAGAGGAGAAAGCAGATCAGAGTGCTCTGCAAGCAGAGAGAGCAGGGTGGGGGAAAGAGGTAAAAAAGTGGGAAGAAGGGAAAGAGAAAAGGTATTACCCTTCTTCAATCACACTGAAGTATCTGTCTGTTTTGGGGAAATATGTGGATATGTGAAAAATTGAGAGGAACTGTTCATGAATTTTATTCCATTGTTGCAGATTGTGTGTGCAATTTAGCTAATTCATAAAAGAGGACCCACTGTGGAAAACATTCTTAAAACTGATATTATGTCTAGCATCTTCTTACAAAACATATCTGGCGACTAAGCTTTGGGCCTCTTCCTCTCAGGGAAGCTGAGGTAGCCTGTACAAGGAAGAATATACATTTGGGGAGAAGGTCTTTTCTTGGTAATAGTCTGATGCCTATGGTCATCTGGTGTTGTCAGTTCACTGGGAACCAGAAGTGCTCAGAATGGACATATAAACCTCACACTTCCTTTTTTTAATAGAGTAAGTGACTACCTTATGGTCACAGCCTAAAAACAGGGTAGGATGTTTGAAGCCTGGTACTTTCCCTTCAGTCAGTGAGGGCTGAAGATGGGCATCCCTTCGGGATTTGCCCAGCTGATGACATGCACACTTTGACAAGCCCTGCTCTGCCAGCTTACCCCAGCAATCTCCAGCTACACTGCTCAAAGGCCTTTCCAAGGCTGAAGTGCCAGTATAAACACTTAGTTGTGCACTTTCTGCTGGTGTTTGGAAGAGAGAAGAAACATCACTGCATGAACTAGACACAACCCAGAATTCATTCAGTTATTTCAGCTATTTATTTGTTTTTAATCCAAGCTGGTGCTTCATTTCAGGAAAGCATCTGGAAACATTTGTTTTCAAATAAATTTGTTTTTAGACTAAACTTTGGATGACAAGCTTCTGAATGAAGGGAGCTTTTCTAGCAATTTGTAAGAGAACTGCCAGCAGATGGTAAAATATATTGTTAGCTATAATTAGAACAACATAGACTTAGACAATAAAGTTCGAGCTCTTGGGCTGTACCTGGTTTTGGTTTGGCAGGAAACTTCTATCTGAAAAAGCTGTTTCAATGTGAGGCTGAGTGAGGCACTGCTGATAAGCCCATGCTATCTTCAAAGACTGACAGTAGCTACACAGCCTTGCTAAATGGAAAATTCAACCCCAAATGGAAATAGCCTAGGTGTTCATAGTCTACTTTGTTAATAAAATTAAACCAGACAGACAGATGCTACAGAGATGAGCAGAAGTGTCTGAAACCTCGAGGTACCATTGGACAAAAGGCACAAGTCAATCTGATCTACCTATCTATTTGTAAAGTGCCAGCAACTCAGAATGGATATACTGATGCCGTCGTAACGTTAGCAGGTAATCAGTTCAGCCTTTGATAATCAACCAACAGAGCCATTATACCAAATTAATAGATCAAAGTAAATCTGTAATGTATAACAGGAAAATAGTTATTAATGTCACTGCAGAGGTTAATCTAAGTCTTGTGGGTGGTTGGGCTCTGCATCTTTCCACGTCAAGAAGCTGCTAATGACTGTTTTCTTTACAAGCAGTTCATCTTTATGAACCTCCTCTGATGAGCGTGCTCACTCAAGCTTTCTCTCCCACAATGACTTTTGCTGACTGATTTGAAAAGGAAATGCTTTTCAGGGACACAGGGCGCAGCGTTTGGGGGGCTTCCTGCTGGCTCTGTGCAGCCCTCTGTTCCCTCTGTGCATTTCCCTGAGTTGAGCCAGATGGCGGTGCGGCACTCGGGCAGCCAGAGAGCAGATGACACACTCACGAAGCACGGTCAGCTCCAGCACGCCGTGCAGAAGCCAAACTGAGTTTCTCAGAGTCAATCCTCTTGTGGCATTTTGAGGTTTGCTCTAAATCTGCAAAGGAAGGAATCGGAACATAGTTGGCTGTGATTTGTCTGCAGCCTTAGAAAGCTGATTAATATTTTGTTTGGGAGTAAGATCTTAATGCAGTCACTCTCAGCAGCTTTCTGAGCATCCAGCTCTTTTTTCAAATGTTCCAGCATAGGATATCCATGACATACAATCTTACATTAACAAAATTATATTATCAAGCTTTTTAATATTCAGAGAAGCAATGAAATTCAAAGCTACCATCTGTACATCAAATTGTAAAAGGCACGAAGCCATGAATTGCATTTTGTGCTGTTTTATATCCTAAACTGCGTCAAATCACAAGACCTTCAGCTATGCCTTAGCAGGGATGACTCTGCTCTGGAGAGGCATGAGAATTGGTTGTACCAGAGGGATTTTATATTTAAGTTTCTCTGTAGTTTGGGGATTGCAAAGATTAAATGATGTTTTGGAATCACCTTTTTCCTGCCTGAGGTGTTCAGTCCAGTACCTTGACCAGACACTGCATGCTGCTTGTTCTTTTTTGCATACTTGGCTAGTTAGGAGAAAAACGGGAATATATTTGCTGGAACTTTCCACATACATTAATTCTTGGCCAGAACTATAGCACAAGGAACAGCATCATCCAAACAGTACTTTCAGAGAAAAGTCTGAAACCATTAGAAAGGGGGACCTCTAATAAAGCTGGCAATTTAATCCATATCAGCAAGTTACATAAAGCTGGGATGTAAATGTGTCATTGCAAACAGTCCAATGTGAATATTTTAGTCTCTGGGTCAAAAGCATTAAGGTTTATATTGTCTTCAGAAGTATAGTGCATAGTTCAGAGTCTGCAGCAGCAGAGGGATCACTCCCTTTCAGGTGAGGGCATAATGCATCCTCAGCCTATCCTTCACAGCAGAAAAGGAGCCAGGGCCCTCTCAGAGCCCTCTCAGAACTGCCTGACACAATCCAGTGAAAAATGCAGTCTAGGAACCCCTGCTGTGAAAGTGGCTTGTTTTGCACAATAGTCTTATGAAAGATGGCATAACGGTTGGGAGTTAATTCCTGGTCTTCTATAGCCAGTGGGGTTTTAACCTTTAGGTCCTTGCCTGCTTCCTGGTGCAGTGATGTTTTTCCTCAGTAACCTCACTGGCCTTTACTCTTCATCCAACAAAAATTTGGAAATTCCAGCCTGATTTCTCAAGACCTCCTTAAAAGTGACTGAAGCAAAATCCCCAAGTCGGAGATAATCATAAATGCCTTCCTGCCTGCAGAAAGGATTTGCTCAACTTAGTCACACAATAGTTCATGCAACTTGGCTACTGGTGGAACCAACAAGAAGGAAAAGTCAACCTTTGTAGCAGTTTAACTTAGAAAGAAAGAGAAACTGTTGGAATGTATCCTAGAATGGTTATGCTGTCTGACGGGGTCCTATGCATGAACATGTGCCTTGGTTGACATGCCCTGGGACAACATGCTCTTTACCCTTGGGCAGACAGGTGATAAATGCAAGACTGCCCTTTCTGCCTTTTGGTCAATGCAGTGAGGTGCTGCACCATGCTAAGGAATGTGACCGACTTGGGTTTTCTGGAGTACATTGAGCAGACATGAATCCACACTGTAAACCTTGGCTCATCCCAGCCAAGACAATTTAATCCCTTTGGAGCTTTCTGATGTTTCTGTCTTTTGTCTACTGGAGAACATCACCCTTTCAAGTCCCAGGCAGAAGCTTCCCAGAATCTCAGCAACATTTCCTCCCTCTCACTGGTTAAGTTAAACAAAAACATCTTCCCACACGTCTAGTGTGAGGAAAACCAAGTATTTTGTTCCTCATCCTTTCAGCTCCGTTTTTAAATACACAGCTGAACATGTGCTGTCATTACAGATCCAAACACCACTTCAACACATATTGCTTCCCAGATTCAAAACCATCCATAGCGGACTTTGGGATACATCCATGGAAGCTTGCCAACTCTTAGGTAAAGTTGAAATGAATTTTATAATGTTTCTTTTGGGTGCTTTGAATGGTTTTGATTAGAACTACCTAAGCTAAAAGGATCATTCCTTTATATTTTAGACACTGCTACTTCCTCAGAAGAGATTTAGAACATATTTTCCACATACACATGCCTATGCTTACATTGGAGAGCTACATATCTTCTATATGTCTAATAGAAACAGACGTAGCTGGCATTGTCTTCATTCCCAAGCTGTTAAATATATCAGACTCTAGACAAACAAAGATTGGTACTTTGGAACATGTGCATAGAATTAATCAGATGTCATATTCATCAGAAAGAAGCCAGGGCCACAAAGTTTGGATTCATGCTGCAAATTATACTTGAAACTTGATGGTTCATTCCTGCAGGCAAAGGGACGACTGCAAAGATCATTCGTGCCAGAGTTTGACAGAGCTCCCTGATGGCTTGCCTGGCCAGCTTGGAGGACCCAAACTGCACTGGGGGGAAAGCAGGCAAGATCAGAGAAGGAAGGCTGGTTGTGAGAGAGCAGCTGAGCACGAAACCTCAACACTGCCAAATCCAGGCAGTCGACGTGGCAGGATCTGTGCAAAAATGGCATTTACTTAGAACTGTGAAGGGAGATAAGTTCAATATTGTTCCCATTTTCACTCTCTGGAACCTTGACTACATTTCTTAGTGCTGTGCTTAACAATGTTTTGTGCTTTAGACACTTCCAGATAAAGTTTACGTTTTACTCTGAGTAATATGCGTGTAGCGCCCACTACCTTGTGGAAATGCTCTTTCCATACATCCAGTTTACAATTCAGCCCTCATTTTAAGATGTAAAAGATGGTTTTCTTACCATCCAGAAATATCTTGCCCAGTGCAGAATTCAGGAAATTGAGTTACACAACACATAGGAGACAAATGTCAGCATGACCCTGAGGATGCACTTTTAACAGGAATCAGAGATATTTTAAAGCAAAATTAACAGAATGGAATCCTGTGGAGTGACCTAATGGGGCAGCACATGTTTGTCTAACAACGTGACCTTCCGGCTTTGGAAGTTTAAACAACTTCAGACATTTTTCACTGGCCTTGGTACTCAGCTTCTGTTTTCCTATGTCAGTTCTCTACAAGCAGTGCAAAATATTTCCATCCATGATGGAAAAATGGTGATTTTTCTTCCCTGTGACTTCTTCCCATAATATAAAAAATGCCATTTGTTTAAAAACCGAGAGAGTGAAAGTTATTTATTTATTTATTTATTTTTGTTTAGAAACCAAACAGAAACAAAAGCCTATTATGTGATTGTGTACTGAATGCATTTTAACTGTATTTACACATGGGACGGGAACTGCCAAAACTAGACAGGTAATAAATGCACTGAGCTTTCAGACAGTGCAAAGCTGAAGCACAAAGAAAGAGGACAGGAATGTAATACTAAACAACTCCCAGGAGAGGCTTAGGAATGAAGATGGTAGGATTAGAGGACAGGAGAGGACCAAGTAACCTGAGGCTTATTTTTCATCCCTCTTCTCCCCCAGTCTTCCTCAGGAGGTGGTTTCTGAAAGTTTGAACACACTCAGACCTAATGGGATGGGATTACGAATCAGATCTAGCATCCTGTTCCAGGGAATATCTATGATCTATGGAGCTTACATGAGTGGCCCCACACATAACATCCTACAGTGATGTTATTGCAGCTGTGGAGAAATCCCAATGTCTGTATTTCTGGATGATTACAAGTGGACATTGTGCCCTGGATATAACCTTTTGGTTTGATATGTAGTATACTGTAAACCTACCATGACACTCAGGAACAGAATTTCAAATCGAGAAGTGTTGGTTTCATTGCCTAACACCCATTGATACTAATAAGGGTGTGGCAGTTAAAGCAGAATGCACAGCTTTGAAAACATGCCAATCCTCAAGTCTTTACTATGTCAAAATCATCCCATCAGGCTGAATTCAGCATTGGCACAGATGACCAAAGCCTTTTGGGCACACACACTTAACTGTAATTTCATCTGAGGGATAGCTGCAGTCTAATCCATAGGGTATCATGCTTTCCATTAAAACATATTCACAAGGTGGCTCTTATCACTTCCTCTGACATTTCTAGCGGGAAAGCTAGATGTAGTAGTTAAAAACTATGCATCTGTGTCACTAAAATATTCCTAGATACAATTATAACCTAGCTTCCTAGACTATGTTATAAGGTAGAAGAAAATGATCTTTATTTTTATCTTTATATTTGGACATTCTCTGGCCACCACATTTATCACAAAAACTATTCTGAATGAGTCTGAGTGACTGCTAGCACACTTCTGATGAATAGTTAATAGTGTATTGAGAACTAGCAGTTGCAGGCTTTTTCCCTGTTAGCTCACTGATTGATTTTCCTCCCCTGCTTTAACTTTGACTTTCTTCTGTTAATAAACATTAACAATTTTCAGCCACTGGGAAAGTTGACTGGAAAAAAAATCAGTATTCCCTGGTGACTGTTTTGTTGGAAGTGATAACCTCCCTGTGTTCAATTAGGCAAGCTGCAGATGCGTAATAAATAACTGGGGAAACTGAAAACACTTTTTTTCTCCTGAACTGTTCACACACACACACAAATGCAAACGCACTGTAGAAAGCTCATTGCTTGTCTCTGCTGCCTTTCTCAGAAGGGTAATTAAACATTTCCCTCATTTGTTCCTGAGAAAGATTACCTTCTCAGTCAAGAAGAAAAGCATGGCTGTCCTCTTATCTCTTTTAAATGGCTGTTGTGAGAGCAGCTTAAAAAGTACTATCTAGAAGATTTTTATTTATTTTTTCACCATACTTCTGACACCATCATGCTGGTGCGTCATTTCCACTCATCTGCTAAAACAGAAACACAATGTTCCAGCACACTTTGTGTGCCCAAAACGAAGGGGTCCACCAGGCAACGAGAACGCAGGACAGCTATCACATCTACCCCATGCTCTCCTTTTGTCCAAAGAGAGGACAAATAATATAACTAATTTTCTAGTCTCAGAGATCTAATTTCGTCACTCATTACTAACAATGCAAAGCTGCTCCCTATTGTGTCTAGCATCAGTGAATGCAACAATTGTTTCCAATCCTACTCCCCCCCCCCCTTTTTTTTTTTTTTTTTTTTTTTTTTACAGTTAGAGCCTAGCTATCGGCAATTTCAGGGCTTTATTATTATTCAAAGTGAAGTTTGGCACATAAGATAGAAGGCTATTTTTCTTTTTGAATTAAATCTGGCTGACATTTGCTTAGCTGTTTCTCAGCTCTACAAGTAAAACAAGAGAAGTAGCTTTGTTATTTCAGTCTGTTTTTATCATTTTTCAAGAACAGCTTGAATTAAAAAACAGGGAACTCATATGCTGGGCTTTGCAAATAAAAAACCCTTTGAACAACTAAAATGGTGGACCAGATTCAGAGGTTAAATGTCAAAGGGTTCAAGGTTTTCATCAGAAATAGATGGAAGAGTGTGAAGCTAAAATCCGGGCTCTGCTTAAATCAAAATCAAAGACTCCCAGTGTCTTCAGCCCAATATCACGTAAAGCAATGAGGAGGAAGGAGGAGCTCAGCTGAAAGTTAATTCACATGGAATCTAAATTAAACATCCTTGTATGATTCTTCATTGTGAAAGAGTGCTCCAGAAGATAGCAAATCACCCAAAATGAAGCTAGGGCTTTAGAGATATCAAAGGTCTACAGACTCTTAAAGACATTTCTAGAACACACAGACAATTGCACCCTCTTATAATAATGTACAGATGGATTTAAACTTAATGGAATTACAGAGTTTTCTATTGTGGTCTGTAATTCTTCCACAATGTTGTTATCTAAGTCTTTGGATTGAGCTCAGTGATTCACAAACTCTGGAAGTGACTCATGACTTCCACTGAGATCACCATTATGACAGGTAAGCCCTGAAGAAAGGTGCTGCCGGCAGGTATACGGAGACTGTGATTCATCCATGAAGCCAGGAGATGAATGTTTTCCTAGCTGAATGCTTCTAATCATTTTGGCCACATCAAAACAGGCTGATTTGCAGCAATCACAGTGCAGAGACTAACCCAACAAAGCTCAAATCTGGTTGAGGAGAGGACAGGAGAGGAAGGGTTCCTCATTTTTGCTCTTGTACAGTAGCACACTTCTTTTACTGTTTCAATACCTTCACGGAATCAGTGAATTAGTGAATCACTAATTACCTTGCTCCATATAACAATTGTTTTACTAGAGATAAATGGTTGGATTGCCTCATCAGGACAGTAGTAGTCCCAACATGCAAGAGCTCAGAACAACAGGAGAAGTCTTTCTACTGTTGCTCTCCTTCCTAGGCATCACATCAGAAACTCTCTGAGGCTAACTCACAATGAGAAAGATGTCCTCCTTCCCCCAGTAATTAATGCACAAGGAGGAAGATCATGACATGCAACACAATTAGTCCTAATGTGTTGAAATATTACCTGTATGGAAGGTGGTGCAGCATAGATGATCTATAACTTGAGATACCTTTTGACCTGACGAGAAAAAACAAACTATGCTAGATGGCAACCCCCAACCTTGTATATAACTAGGTTGGTTACTGGAACACTTATCAGAAGTTAGGTTCTTTCTTGTGGTGTTAAACATGTACTTCCATCATTTAAATGGACTCCTAAATTGTAGCAACTCAAATGAGCTGCACCGGTTGTACAAGTACAGATTTTGCATGGAAAACTGTATAGTTTCCTTACTTTACCTCTGGCTCTTGGGCAGTAGTTAAAATACATTAAAAACACGATGAAAATATGCTCACATAGCAACTGAGAAAGGGATTGAGTGAAGAAAGAGCAAGGCACATGGAAAACATTTTCTGCATGAAATACTTGCTCTTCCTGCTTAAAAAAAAAGGGGGGGGGGGGGGAGGGGGAGGAGGGCAAACGCTCAGTGAGGAATTTCAATAGAAATCCCAAATGTTAAATTTCCCTAGAGCACATTCATTAAGCATGTACAGGCAGATTTTCAAAAATACTCATTTCTCAACAACTCCTATTAAAAATAATGTGACTTGCTGTATGCTAAACAAATTAAAAAATGTAGCAGGAACTGGATAGGAAGCACAGCCTTCACAAACATTGCAGTGCCAGGGATCTGCCAGTGATCTCAGCGCTGCCACTTCTCTGCCTGCTGGCTTTCTGTTCTCTTATGTCAGTGCTACTAGAAACATTTTTTAGACGAGGCAGATACTGTGAGCTGGTTTCTCATCTCAGTCATACAGCACCTAATCCTGAGAAACTACAAAAAACCATGTAATTATTTGGCTTCATCATATTTACATTGATCTGACACATACATCGAGGAATGGGAACCTGGCCCTGAAATTCCACATGCCGTGTGGAAGGAAAGTCACTTGTTGAGCACCAACAGCATGCTCAGAAAGTGCCAAGAATCACAATAAATTAATATTTTCTTTGTGTCATTAAGAAGCTTGGAACTAGATCCAAAACAACACAGAAGTGGCTTGGAAAAAATGTCTTGCACTTTCACTGCCATCGTATGTCATTCTGCCAGGGTGATTGATCCTACAGAAGAAGAGCCAAAACAATCAGAATGGGGGTTTCCCTTTGCAATGAGGACAATAAAATACATTTGCTATTTAAAACAAGTAATAAAGATGGAAACAGTGAAACAAAAAAAGGAGATGATGAAATATGTACATTTCTTGCAAAGACTTAAAAATAGAATGAAATAATCATAACGATCAAAATTATCTCAATAAATAGTACACAAGTTCATCTGCTGACAGCAACCGTTGTTCTTGACTGATGGAACTAAATCAATAGAAGCCTCATTTAAGCCAAGACTCTGCTCACCAAAACTTTTGCATCATCTTAATTAAGCCTGGTATAAGGGGAATCGAGAGGAGGAGAAGAAAAAGAAAGATGATCACACTTAATTAAACTGACACAACTATGCTTTTAGAAACCCCTGAGGTCCTGGATTACCCCTATATTTAACAATCATGCCTCTTGTGCCTCTTCCTCCTTCTTGTGCCTGAACTTAGAAGAACACCTCAGCTTATTCCACCCAATACACAGACACAGGTGTTGCTGAAGCCCTTTAGCAGGCAATCGCTGAGTTTCTCAGTGCATGCTCCAAAGAGTAGTTCAGTTGAAGCCAAAATTTCAACATGTTAGAAAGCCTGGAAATTGGAAAAGGAGAAAAAGAGTAAACAACGGGAACACATGGTTAGAGGCAGCAACCAAGAAGATTTCAGATCAAATATGGATATAAATAACAGAGGAGCCAACTGTGACAATGAATGGCAGCAATAAGATCTTCTCTGATCTTCTCTCCCCCTCTACCCCCTAAAAACACAATAAAAAACAGTAACTCTGTGGCTGCAACTGGTATTGGGTCTTTTCTGTAGCTATCGCTTTCCCTACAAATTATCAGTCTGATACTTCCACCAGCCAATGCTTGCAGAAGTCTAGTCTATCTCTTACATTACCGATAGAGACAAACATGAGAGAGCAAGTTACATCAGCATTATGAGCAACCATCCACTCTTAGCTGGGCACTGCAGCTAACATGAAACATATTAGTATGGAACTGCTTAAACAGACCATGGTATGTGTAGTTGAAACCCTTTTGCCCTTGGTGTTGTAGTTACCGCTACCTTCCTGAAGGTTTAAGCTCCTAGATCCTGCCACACAGTGGTAAACTAGGAGTGGTTTAATAAATGCCCTCAATTAGTTACATTTTCTGAGCTATTGAAAATCCAACTTAAGCGCTGTAACTATCTATACCTCCATGCACAAACTTTCTGTAAGGTTTTCCTGGAACGATGTAGGCTTATAAAGGATTGTATATATGACAACATATAATATATAGTATTGTAAATGTATTTATCTGTACATATACAGAAGAATCCATTTATAGGATTTAAATTTAAATTACAGATCCAATTAGTGTTTTTTTTTTTTTAGTCAGTTTGTTTATTTTAAGAGGCTATTTGGCTTTGACTTTTTTTTTCTTGTTTGTTTGTTTGCGAGGGACATCCTTGGTTATGTGCTAGTTTCAGCCTTCCCTTATTTGTTCTTTCCATTTATTTTTTCAGCTCTCCTTCCTGCTGTATATTAAATGAAGGACAAACATGTTAATAGCATCAAGAGATACTGAACGGATATTTAAGACGATTAACAGGCATGCACACCTGGCCCTTCATATTAACCTATATCAGAGTTCCATAAGGTTTCATTATACAACACACAATAAAATAAGGTTACCAGGTGAGAAACTAAATTACCAAGTATTTAGATCAGATACCCAGATGTAATTCATAGCAAGTCAAAATGCAATGTGTAAGCTGAAGCAAGGGAAAGGAAAATAGAAGAGGCAAACACCTGAAAGAGGTACTAATTACATTTTGCAGTTCAAGCAGGGGAAACAACAAAAGAAGGGAATTATTTCAGGTTATGTTCAGAGAGAGTTTAGATTATAACCTTTTAAGAAAAGGCCATAAACTGCTAGGCAGAAAAATCAAGAAAAGGAAAGGATCCACAACGAACCTACAGTGATATTATAGCTTGACTTGGGTGGGGGAAGAAATCACTCATGGGAAATTTTGGCATTTGTCACAAAAATGTGTTTAAAACCAAGATGAGTTTCAGCTGCAAAGCGTGAACCTGGAGTTCAAGCTGGTCTATATGTAAAAAGTTGAATTAACCCATTAAGATTCGCTGTTGCTGCCATTTTAATCCCATTTTTTAAAAGTTTGGAAAAAAAAGGGGCGGGGGGGTGGTGGGGAAGGTTGGATTTGGGCATCTACAGTTATAGACTAGTCAAGTCAATCTTTGAATCTAATTGACATGTATCCAGCCAGGTCTAAATATTCACAAAAATATTCCACCCCTATCTCCTAAAAATCTCTTAAAAGCACTTTTATTTAAATAAAGGTAACTTTGTGTGGAGTCAGTGGTTATTTTTAATTGCACATAAAGTTTTCCCCAGTTCCTTTGCACAGTGACAGTTCTGCTGGCACTTGATTCTATTTCCACACTACGCCCCTCACACTTTTGTTCCCTGTATCCAGCCTTTTGAGTATATTCAGCCCACCATCCGATTCTTATTTGTACCTTTCTTTGCTGCAAAACAGGAACAAAAAGTAAGGTATCACAGAGCTGATGTACTGAAGAACATCAGCTGTGTTATACCTAGAAATGGCTGGAGAGGGATGAGCAGAGGAAGCAACAGGAAGGAACCAGAGCAGTATTTCTTTTCCCATTGTGCTCAGCTGGTTATCAGATGCACTCACAAACCTTGGGAGGTTGCAAGCAGTTGATGATGGCTAAAACCAATGCCATTCAGAATCTCAGCTCCACCCCAACTGCTATGGAGGTAAGTGGGATTGCTGACAAAGGGCTGTCTCGTGCCCTCAGTAAAAGCACTGCATACGCTGTACTCAGAGAGAAGAAATCCTGTCTATGAACACAAAGTAGTTTGAATAAAGCAAATGTTTGCTCTGGAATTAAAATCTCTCTTCAAGAAACAATACAACAGCCTATGGTTTTTCCTTCAAGTGATGGTACTTACATTCTGAATTGTTATGAGTCACAAAGGCCTGGAGCCAAGGGTTTCTCTATGATTACCTATAGCATAGATGCAGGTCAAAGCCCTGCTCCAAACATGAGGCAAACATATAGGTCAAGATATGTCCTTTACATCCTCCCATGGAATGCGTAGAAGCCCTTTGTTTAGCTGGCATCAGTCAATAGCCAGCTTTAGATTCTCATTCCCTTCTCATCTTGTCATTTTTTTTCTCTCATTTTGATCCACTTCTGACCTTAAATATTTTCAGGGCTGTTATACATTGCACAGTCTGTGGCCTAATCCTCCTGCTCCCTACATGCTGTGAAAGGCCCATGATGGCGTTTCACTTCTGCACCTGGCACCACACGTTCCTACGAGTTTCATACCACCCTCCGAACACCTGCACTCCATGTGCTGGTGGCCATTTACTGCAGATTCCTACCTCCAGAAAAGAAACCTAAACTGCTAGCTACTTTAGAGCTGTTCAGAAAGCAGCATGGCCTACGTGGTCACAAGTTTGTCAGAGACCATAGGATCGTTGGATAACTGGAGTTGAAAGGAGTATGGCAGCCTTTTGGTCAGCTTTCAGTGGATGACTCCCATCTTGGCAGCAGAATACTCACTCACTAACTCTTACCAGAAGCTGTCAAATACTACCAAGGGACCAGGGCAGTTCAGCTGCAGATACATATGATCTCTTGCAGTCGGGGTCTAGATGTAAGTGTTTTAAGGATCTTATGTATTATCCCTCGTCTTCTCCTACATGGCAACAGGGGTAGGTGTCAAGGACCACAGTGTGGGTGAGACTAAGAAATCCCTGAAACAGAGAGAAAGTCCTGAACACTGCTACAAGCCTGCTCACATACTGAAAGCCAGACAGGCACTTTACCTCCTTACCAAGGGGTGCGGAAGCTGTCAGCTCAAGTTTCTCAGACACCACCAGTCTCAGTAGTAGCTTTGATTTCACAGTCACAAGAACTTGAGCCTTGGAACTGGGGAATGGCCAAATCTGAGGCCCTTGTTCCTATTTGTTCAAGGCTGCAGTTGGCTAATAACTTCACCAAGGTGTGCATGGTAGCTATTTCTGCACAGCACTGTACTGTTTGAGGACTATTTGATGTTTTCTCATTCCAGCCCTCAAGGTCTGCCTAAGTTATTTCTGCTGGAAAGGGACTTGCCTTGACACCTGACTGTTTTTTTTTTTTCACAGAATCACAGAATGACCGAGGTGGGAAGGGACCTCTGAAGATCATCTGGCCCAATCCCACTGCCAAGCAGGGTGACCTAGAGCACATTGAGCATGATGGCATCCAGGTGGATTTTGAATATCTCCAGGGAAGGAGACTCCACAACCTCTCTGGGCAACCTGTGCCAGCACTCTGTCACCCTCACAGTAAAGAAGTGTTTCCTCATATTCATCCAGAACTTCCTGTGTTTCAGTTTGTGCCTGTTGCCTCTCGTCCTGTTGCTGGGCAGCACTGAAAAAACTCCGGCCCCCATCCTCTTGACACCCTCCCTTCAGATATTTGTATACGTTGGTAAGATCCCCTCCCTGAGGGGGAGGAGGATACAACAACAACAGCAACTAAAAACATCAGGCCATGTCCTCTCGATTCACAATCACACGCGCACACAAAAACCAGACAGATCATGTGTTTTGACTGTGATTATTCAAAAGTGGCCTTGCTTTGATCTCAGGGCATTGGGTGAACTTTTTTTGTGATTTACTACATACAAGGTTGCTTAGGTATTCTCAAGTTTAATTAAATGTACTGCTTCCTTTCCTACAAGAAGGAGAAGCCATGCAAATTTTTTCAGGGTTGCCATGTCACCACAGCCTTTCTAACTTTGCCTGACATTATTTAAAATTTCACAGTTGCTGCATACTTGGTAAGAAAGCTAAGCTCCAACAGATATTCATGGCTTAAATAGCTAGGTAAATACAGATTTTCAAGAAAATGTATTACATCTGAAGTCACTCCAATTTTCATTTTTTAATTTTTAATGGTCATTTCTGTGGAGGAGGAACTAAAATAGAAAAATAGAGTGCAAAACTGGCAGTATTACTGACCCATGATAAATATGCTTACAATTCTTACACCTTTAGATGACAAATATTTTTAAGATCTTCTGTTGAAATCCTGTGTTTTGGAAGCATCAGCAAGTCTTTATTGTTTGAGTGTAACAGAGTATCACTTTTTGATTACCAGACAATTAATGAAACTGCAGGAAAAAATTCACCCATACATCTCCTTTAGCTTCATACAGCATTGGTATGTAATTTGCCAGACTTTCAACTTTCATCTCCTCCTTTTGACATAGATAATGCTTTGGAAATATAATTAGGAACATACTCTGGAGGAATCATCTTAAGGTACAGCAGTCTACTGAAAAGCTGCTTAAGATTTAAAAAAAAAAATAAATATCAGAGCAAAATGGCATTTGTGAACAGCATGGTAATACAGACCCTCGCAACTACCTTTTCTTAGGTATTATCTAACCATAATTTTCCTCCTTTCTAACTGTCCTTGGCAAGATACCACAGTTAATCCAGGCCTACAGCAAATCTTGAGAGCCTCCGATGTTTTCCCAGAGGAAGGACACAGCAATCTGGCTGACATGCAAAGAAGTTTGAGTACTTTTAAGGTCTCTCTGCATTCCAAGATAAACAAAGAGGAAAACTCTTACACCCACCTGCTGTGCTCAATTACTGGCAAATTATCAGGTCTCTCTTTCTGCAGGAAGACTTATACAAATAGAAGTCTTCCCTGGACTCTAGTTCTTCTGCAAGGAGAGGGTAAAGACCTCTTCAACCTCCCAAGCCAGCTGCCAGGCTAGGAGTTGCAACCTCCAGCTCCTCCCTGAAAGCCTTCCTAGCTAAGGTTTATAGAATCTTAGAATGGTTTGGGTTAAAAAGGACCTTAAAGCCCATCCAGTTCCAACCCCCCTGCCACAGGGGAGAACACCTCCCACCAGACCAGGTTGCCTAAAGCCCCATCCAGCCTGGCCTTGAACGTTTCCAGGGATGGGGCATCCACAGCTTCTCTGGGCAGCCCGTTCCAGTGCCTTATCACCCTCTCAGTAAAGAATTTCTTCCAAATATCCGATCTAAATCTACACTTTTTTAGTTAAAAAACATTCCCCCTTGTCCTATCACTACACTCCCTGACAGTCCCTCCCCAACTTTCCCGTAGGCCCCCTTTAGGTAACAGAAGGCCACTGTAAGACCCCGCCGGAGCATTCTCTTCTCCAGGCTGAACAACCCCAGCTCCCTCAGCCTCTCCTCATAGGAGAGGTGCTCCAGACCCTTGATCATCTTCGTGACCCTCTTCCTGACTCGCTCCAACAGGTCTGTGTCCTTCTGGTGCTGGGGGCTCCAGAGCTGAATGCAGTGCTCCAGGTGGGGTCTTGCAAGTGTGGAGTAGAGGGGGAGAATCACCTCCCTTGCCCTGCTGGCCACGCTGCTTTTGATGCAGCCCAGGATACAGCTGGCTTTCTGGGCTGCAAGCACACATTGCTGGCTCATGGTGAGATTCTCATCAACCAACACCCCCAGGTCCTTCTCCTCAGGGCTGCTCTCAATCCATTCTCCACCCAGCCTGAATCTGTTCTTAAGTTTAGTCAGCATCTTATTTATATGGTTGATAAGCAAATGGATTTTGTTTATATCAGTTATCTCCCTTGCTAAGAGCAGTAACAATACATGCCTATCAGAAAATACAGGTGTACATTTCCTCAGGAGGGGAAAAAAAAAAACAACCTTGCTGTTGACACAATCTTAAAATGTTGGCTACTTCACTGCAAATACCACACCCATAATATTTGCAGCAGATTTTGCCAATTGCTGATCTTCAAGTTCTTATGGGATATAATCTGTATTCAGAAGATAACTCCAGGTAAACCCGTGTAAATAAATGGAGTTTTAATGTTAATGCCTACTTTTTAGGGTCTTCCCCCATGTTAAAAATAAAAGAAAATCCTACATTAAGATGTGAGCTGGAAATATTTTGTTTCTTTTCTGGGTAACTTTTAAATCTTTAAAAAAACAAACAAACAAACAACAATTTTGAAGAAAAAATGGTTCAACACTTTAATTTTGAAAATACTGAAAACACATTTTAACAACTGATTATTTTTTTTTAACTAGCTCTGTTTAGTGAATAGGGAGAAGCCCCTCCCAAACAGTGAATTTGTTCCAATATACAATTAAATAGGGAACAGTTACCTATGTGTAAACCAGCTCAGTGCATGCTTTTATGCAATATCAGCCTCCCACTAGACCATACTGACTGATTCTTCCCAGTTCATGTATTTCATACAGCAGAGGCTCATTGCTGAATCGTGTGCCTTTTAGTCTTTTTATCCCAGAAGTTTGTTTCATTTCTTTGGTGAACATGTGGCTACTTTTACATCTTTCAGCAGTGTGCTGGCATTTTCTTCTTCTTCATTTTCAAGACCAAACATCACCAAATAACTCACTGATGATAGCGTGTCGTATTCTCTGTACCCTTGAAACAAGTCTCCTTGGTGGAGAAGTTAAATTATGTTTTCTCTCCTGCCAAATAGAATAATAGAATCATCTAACGTCTGAGCTGGAAGGGACCCACAAAGATCATCAAGTACAACTCCTGGGCCCCCAAAGGACCACCCCCTCGAATAAAAAAATAAACAAATAAATCAGACCATGTATCTGAAAGCATTGTCCAAATGCTTCTTGAATTCTGACATTAGTATATTCACTTCATGTAAACTATAGCTTTTATTTCTTTTCACCTTCCTGGGCTTATCCACAAGTTTGAGAGAGTATCTAACCAAGAGGAGACAACCTTTTCATCTGAAGTTAACTTATGACCAGTAAAGTCAAAAACACAAGAAAGTGTACATCGATCATCCTTGAAAACTAATTATACCAAAAACATCAGTTTCTGTAAAGGACAGGAACAGTTATGGAGAAATATCACAAAGCTAGCATAGACACCTTAGCATATTTATTTGTTATGAAGAAAGAGGTGAAGCATAAAATCTTCTGTATGCTTCATCGGCAACTTTCCAAGCAGGACAGGTAAAAAACATGAGTTATGAGATTAAGTAGAGACTGGCACCATCATCCACTTTCCTTTACTGCACAGCCAAATTAAATTTTGTGCTGTTGACCCTTGCAGCCAAAATAAATGTATAGCTGGGCCAAAGCTGGCTGGTGGCTCCAGTTTGCTTAGCTTTGCCAGGGTTAAGGATGCTTGGAGTATTGCATAGGCGTTGCCTTCAAGTCTCCAGGGCAAATGCCTTTTGCAGAGGCATGCTTCAGTGACACAGTGTGCTGAGCATCAAAGGAAAAAATGCAAAATAACTAGAGGAGAGGTATCTCTCCTTCTGGAAGAAGGGAAACAGTTCTGGACCTGAGGAAAGACATCCTTTTCTCCTGTCCCCTGCCAATGTCTGTGGTGTTCTCTCCCTCCAGTCTCCTGGAGCCAGGCATGGTAAATTTATAACTATAGAGAGATATAGATAATACAGTGTTTGCGAATGTTCTCAGTGAGCTTTCTGCTTTTCTTAAAGACCACCTTTTCCATTAAAGGGAAGAAGCCAGCTGACAGAATCTGACACTCACATATAGTTTCCTGATTTCAAATTTGCGCAGAGCTCATGTCCCCACAGCACTGGGTCTTACTTTTGTGGAATTTATGCCTCACCTAGTCCATGCAGCTTCCATAAATCAAATTGCATTGCTTTCATGTGCCTCTTCTCTGAAGGCAGAGCCCCAAACCAAACTCAATTTTCAAGCAAGCCATTTAAATTCAAGAGAAACAGCTTGCTTAATTGTTCTGCCTCATGCATATTCCAACCAATTCTGGAGAGCTTCAAAAAGCTGAAGCCACCTGTGTTTTAGGTAGCCAAATAATAAAGACTCTCTAGTACTTTTCAGTCATGAAGGGAGTGCCAAAAAGAGAATCAGATCTAGACCAAGCAGATACCACAATGCTGCAGCCATTCCTCATTTCCACTCCAGCCTATTAGCTAAGCTATCTGGGTATGGCAAGCATATGAAAAATAGTTCAGACACTACAGATTCTTCAGGGTGGGTGACCAGAAATACAGTAATACTATTGGGATGCCCTGAGGATCGCTGCCTTAGCTTCTTTGAAAAGGCAGTACTTTCTTTAGATTGCAATTACAAGGTAGTCAAAGCATATAATGGGCAAAAGTACTGCATGCAGCTGTAACTAATTTAGAGAGCACTCTTTCTTTCCCTGGAGCTACTACAGTGGAGAAGCTGTTCCATCACTCTTTTTGGATTGGTTTATTGTAATGACCTTTTCTTATTCTGATCAAGTTTATTGCCACAGAGGTAAATTATTGTCTGAGTTATTTCATGTCTACTTTATACAGCACATGTTGAACCATGTCTTTCTTAGTGCACAAGCATGCAGAAGTTTAGCTACAGCCCCAAGTGTTACATTAGTTATCTCTGAAGGTTCTCTTGACCAAAACAAGCTCCTGTCTTGTCTTATGCGCACCTATCTTGAATAGCAATGTCATTGGAATTAGATAAATAAGGGTAGTATGTGTTGTTCTGTCTCCCTGTTTTCTCCACTTGGTGCTTTATTTTGAAGGGGTACAGTTATCCCTTTCTGTGGTCCTGGGTGGAGACTGAAATGTGTCACTATTCCACCTGGTTCTCCTGATGACAGCCATCAAACTCCCTACACCCAACGAGCCCAGCAGGAAAGCAGAGCTCTTAAATATCTATTTTTGTTCAAAAGCATGGGGCACAACAGGGGAAGACTGACATTTGAACAAGTCTGTCAGTAACAACAGAATGTCCCAGTGGCTGCCTCCTTTCTCTCTTTGCATAATGCCTGCCTTCTCTGTGATGCTTGGCCATCTCCTCTATTGTGATAGCGCAATTGAGAGAGATGGGACACCACTCCCTAAGTGCTATTAATCTTGTTTTAGTTCAGCAACACTACTGACAGATTTTTTTACTAGTTTTGAACACAAAAAGTGAGCATCCAGCACAGGAGCCAAATAATTTTTAGCCCAATAAAAGGAGCAACATCACAAACTTCTTCATAAGGTCTGTGTACCAGTGATGAATATTCACATTGGCTTTAAACCGGTTATAGACTGAAGCCAGTGCTAATGGGTGCAGGTGCAATAGCTCCTGGAGCCCTTGCAGTAATATACTTCTCATTCACAGCCAACAAAACTCCCCTGAGTAATTGTATTCATATTATTGCTGTAGCTATTACTGAGTTATTACAGTTATTGAGTTATTACAGTCACTGAGTTTAATAGTGATCTTCAGGGAAAGGCAAGCTGTTAAGGCAAGGAGCTCACTATTAAGTACCTTACAGCAATCCTTCGAAGGTTGTCATTGGACAAGGCAGAACCATCACCTCTGAGCACCCTGGCTTAAGGTCCTGCTAAACTGGTTTCAAGGAGCAGGGCAAAAATCCAAGAAAGCACAAAAACAAAGGACTCTATTGCTTCATTGAGGACATCAGGCTCTTGTCCAAGTGAAGGAATTGTGTTCATTTTTTATATTATACTACCAGAGACACAAACCCTTGTCCCCATTTCTCATGACCAGAAACACTGCAGCGAGAAGACTTTGTCTTGCTATAGATAAGAGATCTGACAGATATAGAGGAAAGGACATGCCCCAACGTAAAGTAAAATAGAGCAGATAATGGAGCGTGAGCCAGTGAGAGGGGTCATTCAGTAGCACAGAACTCTGCCTGGGAAGACTTGGGCTCAATTTGTTGGTCGTCCTTTCAGTTCCTGTGTGATCTTGGACTAGTCAGACATTCTGTGGCCCCTTTGAAAAAGCAGACAGGCAGTGTTCCTGCCTCACTGGATGTTTGTGAGGATGTGCTCAGATACTTTACGTAAGGCCATGCAGACAGACTGCCAGTTTCTGGTGAAAAGACTGGTAGAGCAGCAGACCTGAGTATCACACAGCATCAGCAGGCTGGAGACTCAGTGGTCCTTTCTCTTCCTCCACTCTCCAAGGTATCTATTAAACCAAAGATATAAGTACAATCATTCTTGTAGGTCAGATGTCCTGATCACTTTAGGAGCTAACAAAGGATTCAGCAAGAAAACTTTTAAAACCAGAGCATAGAACTCTGTCAGCTGTTACACGTACACACACAAAGAAAAAAATAATTAAAAAAAAATCAATAAATGAAGTTTTAAGTTTTAAGATGCATTTAAAACAAACAAACAAACAAACAAAAAGTAATTTACTGGCAATCTCAATATAGTTTATGGTAGATGAAAGTCTATTAGCTGCAGAAGTCTGTTTACATTTTTTCTACTGGAGTTTGGCATATTAGTTGTATAATAATCCTGGAAATAGCCAGAGACAGGGTAGTCACAAAAGGCCACTGTGACATATTAGATTTAAGAGATAGTTGTGCCTCACTTATAGATCACATGCACCTTTTGAAGCCAGAAGCAAAACTGTCACCCCAGGTAACAACAGTATGACTGAACTCCTGCACGATTCTGATGGTTGTTTGCTGGTTAGTTCTTGAGAGCCACGGCTACCGAGAGCCAAGCTTTCTGTGGACCCCTTGCTCTTCATCCTGAACATGGCACAGAACAAGTGGCAAGAAAGCACACAGCCTTACTGCACTGCCAGAGATTGCTGGTGGAGAGCGGGAGCACTGCACTTGTCAAGCAATGAAAGCAATTCACCAGGGAGAAGCAATGGAGTACGTTTGTGCAGCAATACTCATAATGCAAATTAAAATGGATACACGTCACTCAGATCTGAAATTAAAAAGCAACATACAAATGCAGCCTATCATTATATTGGTTTGCTGCTTCTGAGAACATAATCCCATTCATGAAAAAGTCTTTAACCCTTCAGCATGCATAAGTATTATGTAACACTCTCAAGAGGAAGATCCTGTCTTCTCAGAAACTGGTTGAAGTACTTAAGGATGCAGCAAAGGAATAATTTCACAAAAAAAAATATCTCTCTGCAGTTGTCAATGTATTAACCTGCAGTAAAGCAGCAGGCATGGGATGTTTGGAGCAATTCATTCTGTTGAGGCAGAACAGATTGACTCTTTCTGAGTGCATGGTCACACATCAGCTACCTTCAGAAGTACGCGACGGTCAACCCCCACCTCCTGCAACACGGTCTTATGTACAGTGACAAAGATACCAGGCATGCAAATGTTAGGTAAGCAGACCAAAGAGTACAGCCATTGCAGTACTTCAGGAAGTCTTGAAAACAAGCCTTTGCTCAGACACCATTTTTTTCCTAAATATTTTGGTTCAGCTCACAGTCAGGGCACTGGCTGGCCTACTTTGCCTGCATGTTATCTAGGCCCTCAGATTAAATTTTGCAGTCCTCTGCAACATGGCTGGGTAGTAAGTCAATGTAGTAAAGAACATTTGAATCTTTAGAGCCTTAGAAGTACCCAGATTTCAGAAAGGCAGGACATGGGCACAGGCAGAGACAGACAAGTCGCCCTCGAGCGCCTTAGCTGAACAACAACACACCTTAACTACCCACACCAGCTCACAGAAAAGAAGCTGTAAGACAATTTTTAACAGAGGAGCTGATGTTTTTGGGGTACAAAAAATGCATGCCAGCCCTCCATTTCACAAGCACAGGTCTCCACTGCGCATTCCTTCAGTGATTCCTTGTGTGTGTCGACTGCCTGCAGTCTGTGCAGCCTTGGCCAGGCATTGGGGGCCAGGAGCCCTCTGTCCCCCCTCTGCTGGAGTCCTCTGCGCCCTAAAAATACACGGCTTCAGCCCAGAGATATCAATACAGAAACTCCTAAGTGGCTCCAGCTGCACACAGACCTTAAAGACTGCCTTTATATACAAAGCCATGTGTTGGAAACTGGTTAGCCAGCTTTAACTATGAATTGGTTTTACATTGCTGTATTTACTCTGGAGCATTCACCTCTGGGGCAAGAATGCTGTACGGTTGTATCTGCTTTCAGTCCATGCATTTGATAAGAGATGGCGTACGGCAGCAGGCTGCCCTTATGATAATGCCATGGAGAACCACCTTTTCACCCCTTCCCCGGGGCAGCTGTGCTTATGCCGAGAGCTAATGCTCACCCTGCAAGCATTTCAGCATGTTGCAATGAAAGAGCAAACATAAATTTAGCTTTCTCATTTCACAAACATAGAAGTTCTTGTCTGTACACACCAAAGGCAGACAAGAATAATTTTCTCCCAGCCTACACCACATAGGATCTGTTATCTCCTGACAAATATCGGGGCCCAGACAATCCAACCATGGCTAATTTCCAGAGCCACAGGTGCACTAGTAGCCAGTCAGTACAACACAAGGCAGCATAAGTACTCTGCTGAACTAAAACAGGGCAGTAGAAGGCTGTAAAATATATATAATTATTGCAGCTAAGCTCTTCCAAATAGCAATGTGTTAAGTAACTTTAGTCTAAGCCCTTAGCTGCTACCTCCCATGAAATATTAAACCAACCCTTTATTAAATAAGGAAAAAATCTTTGTCTAAATTGCATTTTTTTTCCGCAAGATGTTTCAGTTCCTTTTATTTGACCTTCTCTAGCTACTCAACAAATCCTTGTATTTTAACTTTCATAGTCTGACCTTTCTTATTGTCAGTTGCTTGCTTGTTAACACTAGCGGCACCACCCAAAGGCCTCTCAGGAAAACTAAATATCAAATTAAACTCTGAAGGACTTACAGAGAAGAGATGCTCTGCCTTACATTGTATGAATCTCTGTTGTACCCTCAAAGATATGTCATATTATTTCCCACACCTATTGTTAGTTCTCCTGCACCAACATCCTTAGGTGGAAACCATTTACCTCTGGATACACCTCTCATATTGTTTCTTCAAGTCAAAGCAGTCCTTGCGTGAAATAAACATGATGTGTTCTGTCATGTCATAGCATGATATTTATCCCGTGCAGGAGGGAAGGAAAAATAGGAAAGGATGCTCTTGATCGATGAGCTTCATGGGAGCCAGCATGCTTTCCTGCCTGGAACAGAACACTTGTTTCTTGTTTGGTTGTTTTTGTTTGTTGTGTAGGATGTCAATTCCTGCATTTCTTTTACTTTATCTAGTGTGCAGCTATACAGAACCCTTACATTGACATCAAAATACAGAATGAACAAACTATTTGAAGAGCAAAAATGAGATTGAATGTGAATGGATGAATAAAGACACCAATTAAGGGCAATCCCTTAGATCCCTTCTTACAGTTAAGAGCAAAATTATTTTCACTCCTTCAAATTTCAGGTGTTACCTGTACTATATACTGTGCAACTCTATGGCTTGGGGGGTAATTTGGATTTATGCAGCCTACTAAAATCTTGCAGTGGGTGTTACTCTACATTTAAACTGCATAAACACTCAAATGCTCTTACCTCTTAAGTAAGAGCTGAAGTTGCTGCATTTGTTCACCTAATGCCTGCCCCCTGTTTGTAGCAAGAAACAAATCACTGGTGGATTTAGAGTAAACACATGCAGAAGCTGTGTGTTGTTTTATGAGAACAACAGCTGAGAAAGGACAATATCTATTACCCGAGCAGACACAGCTCTTTCAGTGCAATACACATAGAATACATATTGTCATTTAAATTCTGTGGGGGCTTGGGAATATGCAGCATGAAAAGAGGAAACAAAGTGCTTGACATTTAGGAGTAGTATTTGCACAATCTGAATTTCAGACACTCTTGTAGGTACAAATGAAACTTTTAGTGTTATTACATGCAAGACTAGACAAGTTAACCCTGATAGAATTTCTTCTTAAAATATTGTATTAACCCACTGAAAAGACGTTGAGAGTGAAGAGGTGGGAAGGAAACAATTTCCCAGCAAATTATAATGTAAGTAATATGAAATATCGATCTGAAATCATAAACCCATGAGAATCTTTTTTTTAAAAAAAGCTTCCTGAACTGGACAGCACATCCTTTCACATAAAGCAGTACAATCCTCTATATGATGCCTGCTGTCATCAGCTCCAGTCTGGTTTATTATTAATTAGTTCTTACAGAGACAGCAGTAGATGGGAAAGCTAAATGGAATGATATATCTCGTAGAATTTTCCTTCATATTAATTCCTTTTATGTCTGAATTAAAGCCAGAGGCTATGGAAGTTAATTCTATGCTGGCCATGCTAGAACTCTAATAACCTGTGAAAACTACAACCTTGACAAAGAGAATTAATCACTGCTTGCATGTATGGGCTTGTGAAATCGAGCAAAGGTTTACATCAGTAGGAAATGCATTTTTCTTATGCTGACTGAAGGACATGAATCTACGTGCTCACTCCTCTTGGCATAATGAAACAGTGATTAAAAAAATAAACCTTTTTACCACCTTTCCAGAAGACAGTGGACTTGCCAAACCATTTGAAGTACAAAGTTGAAAGATTTACTCACATAGGATTAAATGCAGAAAGAGAATTTCATAAAGCAAAGCTGTTACTGAGCCATTGCAGAGAAAGCAGAGCCTGGCAGCAAGGCTGGCAGTGTAGTTACCCCCTACATCCAAGCTATTTTCCTGCCCAACTCAGAGCCATTACATTCAGTGCAGAGACGGTAGAGAGAAGACTGTTGGTGGTCCAGGAAGCTCACAACATATCCTGGGAGCTAGATACTGAAAAACTCTGAAGTTAGGCCAGGATTGTCATTTCTGACATTCAGGATCCTCAATAAAATCCTGATCCAGAGCATGAAGTCCGTCTTGGTAAACATCCAGCTGAGAAACAAAACAGTCCCTCTGCTACTTGTGAGATCCTGGGGGCTAGAGTACCCAACAGGGGACTCAGATTCGGCTCCTTCTAGTACAAATGCAAGCCACCCTCCCATTTCCTAGGCACGTTCCTTCATCCACCTCTTCACTGAACCCCACTGAGGGTGGATCCCTGTGGGCTGAAATCGGGCTGTTGTGTAGTTGGCAGGAACTGTGGGGCCATGGGGGCTGAGCAAAAGGGGACACTGACTGTAGCCTGGCCTGGGAGGGCCCTTAGGTTTAGCAAAGACCTAGGCAGTCTGGGCTGAGCCTGTCATTGCTCAAACAGTTATATGTTGAACTCACTGCATTCTAGATAGTCAAGCATTGAATGAAAACTGTTCCAGGCGGCAAGCACCACATCGCTCTGCACCTATGGTCTTTGCTTATTTCACTCTCCTTCCAGCCCACTGCTTACATTCCTGGCTGTAAGTTGGACAAAAGCAACCTGGAGGTTAGGGCACTGTTTTAGGATATGTGGGATGCAAGACTAAATCCCTTTGCCCTGAGAAAGGAAGAGATGCAGATAGCTCCATTCTTAGGTAAATGCTCAAACTACTACACCATTATACACAACAAAGGAAACAGAGCTCCCAGTCCTTTTTGGAGGAAGCCAGCCCTGGTTGCTGCACTTTGTTCTCAATTAATTTCTGCCTGCATGCACATTAAGTGTATTCAAAGACATCAGCATTAGACTAGGTCCCTCTCATTTCTGAACTGCTGTTGTGCTACATAAGGTGCTAAGCAGGCAGTCTACATTTTTCACAGTGAGGGTTGCCTCTTGCTCTGTATTTGCACTGCATCCACACAGAGACATTCAAACACCGCAGAGGATCTGGATCAAAGCACCTGTTCCATATCACAGAACAATTCTCTGATGGAACCAAGAACCAGGTGGAAGAATCTCCAGTCTTCGGTCAAATATTAACCTATAAACAACATCTACTCCCAAGAGTACAAGTCCCATACTACATACAGGTTCATAATTTACTTTCGACTAAAGAAACTTAAATTAAGATGACACCCATTTTTAATTCTGTGTGCATCCATTGAGGGTTACTTATTTTTGCTAAGCTGAATAATTATTTAAACTTGTTTTGCTTTAGTAACACAGTAAGTGAAATTGTTTATGTTCTCTTGAATATCTCCCTCACATTTCCGTTGTAATTCTGCCAAACTTTCTTCATACTCAGCAAAACAAAACAAGCATATATATATATTTTTTTTTAATTAGAAAAATGAGAAGACTACACAGTCTCTACAAGAAATTCTCTTTCTACAACAGCATTTCATAGGTCACCTTTCCAGTCACTATAGACACTGTAAACAGTACACTGGTTATCCCTGCAGCCAGAGGGCATTTGTAGATATTTAAAAGAACAGATACTGGAAACTTGATAGCTCTTAGCTTCAGTGACCGGCCAGTAAAATTCCAAGATGTATGCCATGATTCATGAGTTGAGACCCTGCTTACTTTAAAGAAAGATGTCTTGACTGAGCAACCCTTAAAGGACAAAACTCTTCTGCACATTCATAGGAAACCCCCAGATAGTCCCTTTGCCGCCTCTGGGCTTTTCCTGTGTTGTTACATCATATCAGACCACACAGGACTTTGCCCACTAGCCATGAGAGCACATGCCATTGTGCATCACAACGATCATTATCTTCTGGTCTTAGTGCCACGAACAACATATGGTTGAGGACTTCAATTCCTCTTGAGTTAAATTGGCAATCTCTGTCTGTGTGCTGAGGCTCAAGGTAAACAAAGACCTCAGGAACTTTGATTTATTGGCACATTCATGAGTGTTTTTTTGTTTGTTGCCTTTTTTTTTTTTAATTCTAATTTTGGTTTGTTCATGGCTTCCATAAAGCCCACACGTACACGTTACACAAGTCACACAGGGGAAAGTTCATTTGCAGGAGTTTACTCATCTCACAGGGCTGTCTGGCTCAGGCCACTCTGTCATTTCCCCAGCCCCAAGGACAGCTTAGTTTTGTGCAGGTGACTGACCTGCGAGTCACAGGCAAAGTACAGTCAGCTTGTGAGTGGCCATCAGACACAGGGGATGACTAACAGAGTACACAGTGAGATTAAAGGAAAGATGGAGAAGGAGTGGAATGAAGGGACCAGCAGATTAAACCAGATTAAACCAGCAGGCAACAAAAAGAGTCAACAACAACAACAAAATCTTTAACGGTCTTTTCAATAGTTTTTCAATAAATAATTTTATAAAATTATATATCTTAAATAAATAATTATCTTCAATAAATAATTTATCAGTAACCTTCCTTTGAAACTCGGAGCAGGCCATAGAAATCACAGGAGAACTGCAAAGCAGAAGCAACTCTTCTTGTCCAGTCTCCTGACACAAAGCAGCCAACATCAACAAAATCTCATTTTATATTCCAAAGGGAACATCTACATTTAGAAAAGTTCTTTTTTTAATGTCCAACTGTTGGCAGCTGGCTCATGCCACAATGAATGAGAGCTTATATCCTTTCAAAAAGGAATAAAATGATCTGACAATGGATGCTCTTATGTTCCATATAATCACCGAATCCTCTTTAATTCTTGCTACACTCTTAGCACTGCTTCAGGCTCAGGGATTCCGTTGTTTACCTTAGCTTCACGTTGCAATTCACTTGTGATATGCTCATGCCCCACCATGAAGATTTGTATGGAATGGGCATGTTGTGGCTGTGTTGAGGCAACACAGAGCTTCTGCAAACGCTGAATGGTAATACCTGCATTCAGACACAGCACTAAGCATCACACCTGCCAAAACACAGGTATGATGCTGCATGACCACATCCCTTACTGTAACTACACGCTTCATTTTGCTGAGCGTTGAAGTTTCATTGTATTCTCTGGGGTCTTTTTTCACTATATCTGTAACTTAAAAAGAACCAAACTCAGAATATGCTTTGTAAAAGCAAGCTCCACAATGTGAAGCCTTGATCAAACAACCAACATTATCTGAGGGATTACTAAGGCAGGCACTTCAGGATCAGAAAGCATTTCCCAAATACTCAGCATTTATTTGGAGAGGATGACATTCTAGAACTACACTTTCTTTACCTTTCTTACACTGGAGCTACTGCTTTTCTATGAGATGATACCATACTAAAATCAGAACGTTATTTGTTGCATGTTTAAGGCAATGAGCTTTCTAATCTTTTCCTTTTATACTTAGTGATAGTTACTCTCTTATAATTTTTACATTATTATTTATTCTTTGCAGGCTGATCTAGCAGACAGGGATGAGTCAGTTTTTAGGATGCCTGCCTGAGACTCATAGACACACAGGGTGCACACGTTGCAGTAGATTCACTCTGGGTTTTAAGCAAATCACTGAATCTCTCTGTTTTAGCATAGTGATGGTAATATTCCTAGTTGACAAGGGTGTTACAAAAAGTTCTTTGGATCAGTGTGGCAGCTATAGTCATGTAAACATGTAAGATGCATCTAGTGTTGAGAATGAAAAGGAACTGGTAATCAGTACTCAACAAACCCTTCAGCCTTTCACACATTGGTGAGGTGTGTTGCTTACTGGGTATTCAGAAGAATCTGCAGGAAAAATCCTGATCCAGCTGAAATGCACAATGAGACTGATCTTGCTGGGAGCAGGATTTGGTATTCTGTATTTAAAACAAGAGAAGCACGGTCTGAGGTAGATTTTGAAATCTTGTCCTCGGGACAAGTCTGTCAACCGGCAGGTGTAGGATAAATCTGTCCAGCCCCAAATGATCTTATGCCATTATGTAACATTAGAAAATGTGTTTGCCATTCTACTCCAGAGCACTGAGTTATACAAGAACCCTTCCCCCATCACCAAGGCATTGCACAGCCCTGCCTCTCATTATTAATGAGGATCATCTTTCTGTTACATGTCCAGGCTTTTCCTTTCTGATGTGGACTGGTTTGATTCCCACAAATGAGCCTGCAAGCAAATGATTGCACCGTTTGCATTTCGTGCAGAGGTATGGCAACCAGCCTGCTTCGTCCAAAAGGCTGGATCCCGCGTGGGGGGAGTGTGGGAACTGGGCAAAGGGGACTCTTCTCGTCCTTTGCAAGTTTGGTGTGATATTTGGTATATTAAACTCTTGGAGGAAACACGCCAGTAAAAAACATGCAGGCCTGAGCTTGATTACGGTCTATTTCTTTCAGCATCTCAATCATCTTCTAATCCAAAGAGAATGGGTTTATTTACTTTTTCCTTTTTCTTTTTTCTTTTCTTGCATTTAAAATAAACAAAGCTTTATGGCACTTGGAAGAAATCCGGAGCTTGAGTAATGACCACAGAAAACACAGAAAATTAGCTTTAAAAAATGTTAGAGGGCGGTGCGGAAGCGCACTCCAGGACATTCCCTAAGCAGGTCTGCCAGTTAATTCGATTTTTATTTACGAAGAATGGGGACCTTCTCAGCCTACTCGGATTTCCATTTCTTTCAACCATTTACACATATACTTGAATCATCATTATCCTTACCTTATCTAGTTGTACGCACTATCTCTACCCTAAATATCCCACCTGTGTATCCTCATGATAACCCTTCAGATTCTTTGTAGCCCCAAGGCCTTCCTCAGATAAGTGAGCTATATCACCATCACAAGGAGGAGGTGAGTAATTCCTTGCTAGTTGTAGCAGCGCTAGCTGCTTAATTTCTTTACCAGATCCTGTTATTAAAACGTGGAGTGACAAGTGTGGAGCGAGTGGAGTAATTTCCTTCCTACAAAAAGGTCAAAGCTGGGAAAACATCAGCTACAGTGATGTGCAGAGGTTAATGTTACAAATACAGCTTGCTAATTAAAGATGTGGGGCTTCTAATCACGTCTACTGGAACAACTCCAGTGACTTTGGGAGGAGTCGGGTTCATAAGACAATCCTTCTGTTAAGGGGCGAGCAGTCCTAGAAAGAAAATAAACAACAAAGGGAAGCCTTACTACAGGAAAGATGGGAGTAGAAAGCATGTACACCTCCAGCCTCAGAGTGGGAAGTGGAACACTGCTACTCAACACTCCCAAGGCAGTGCTGATCTCTGCAGCAACCTTTCTGAAACATGCCACAAGGAGTTCAGCCTTGTGGATAATTGAATATTGCTGTTCCTTGCCTGTTTTCTTTCAGCAGTGCATCAACTTTTCATACTTCTCTTGCAGCCTCAGATCCAGAAGGCAAGTGATTATATGAGAAGTTCAACTCTCATTTGAAATGACAGAAGATTTTGTAGCCTTAATGCTACAGAGAGAAAAATTGGGGAAGGGAGGGGAACCCCTGAGGTTCAAAAGCAGTAGGGCAAAAAGGTCCAGTGCCAAATGCAAGCCTGACTCCTCAGTATTGTACATCTGGGAGTTACAAACACTGATGACATAGAATTGCAGTAATGCCAGCTGCAATCAAGAATTGTATGATACTTTTGTCAAGACAAAGGTATTAACACAGCTGCCCTGGCAAATTTTCCAGCTTTCGTCCTCCCAGCCCTTGGCATTTAAATGCTTTCCATTAGAAACAGGCTTTGTCTCACTTCTGCCTACAGAGACTGGAAGCTGACTTGGCAGCACACAGCATCCACCATGCTCCCGCTTTTGGCTATAGGTGAAGAGACCTCTTTACAGACAGAGCCAAATTTTCCATTCATTCAGTTCTCCACTGATGTAAGTTACCCTGCATCCTCGCTGGTGGAGGAGCAGATACTGGCACAGGGCTGTGAAACACTTTGCAACTCTCCAGCGTGAAAGATGCTGTTCAAGAGAAGGTATAATTATTAACCCCTGAGCTAGAGAAGACTCTATGAGAACTTGGAAGGAAACCTAAAACTTTTAAGCAAGAACGAACTAGTCACTTGAGGGAGGGTGGAGGGGGGACAACAAAAATGTATTTTATAGGGTGGTAAGGCAGCAGCAGTCTTGTTAGTGCATGCTGGTAAATGCACCTATTTCTCTCACTCTCCATCTGAAAATTAAGGTTATTATGAGGTGCATATTTCCTTTGTCGTACTTCACTTAAACATCTGGATCCAGACTCTGTGGGTTGGGCCCCTCCAAATGATCCTCAGTACCTCACAACTTGTGCCTCTAGGGATTGTATTAAGATTTGTCCTGCATTTATTGGTATACTTTCGTTGTGGTGTGAATGGCATGTTCGCACATATCTGACTAACAACTGATAAACAATGCTAACAGGCTGAGCCTTTATGGATGAAAATGATTTGTTATTTATCAGGTAAATTTATCTCCTGTGTTTGCTAGAGCTCAGTCATCCTCCCGTAGGGCTCAAAAGCAGTGGTTTGGTGCCCCAGGGCTGAGCCAGCACTTCTCCAAAACCTCTGTCTCTGACAGGAGGTTCTCCACCTGCCCCCTATGTTTCAGCAACACCTCAGCACCCCAAATAGGATCAGGATCAGCTTGCACCTCACACAAATGAAGGGCAGTCCCTGGCTTGAATGGAACCAAGGAACAAGTGACTTAGTCCTCCTTCCCTGTCAGTGACCTGCTCTCCAGCTCCCTGCCCTCCCTCCGTTGTACCTTGCCAAGCTCAGGACACAAAGTGGTGCGCTTGCCCCATCTATCTGTTCTGGCCACATCCCCTGTGTTTCTGCTCCTTGACTGCATGTACCACCAGTGCTTCTCCACTGGGAAACCAAGGCCACATCACCAGAAACCCACAGGCCCTGTGGGACTGGCAGCTGGTCCGGCCTCCTCACCATGACCGGTGGGGCAGGAAGCATGTTCCCAGTGGGGCTGCACAGGACAAAGAAACTGCGTGTGTTTTTAAGGCTTAATCTCCATCATTCAAATGCAATATTTTGTGTCCTGTCAGACTGACGCTCACCTGCATATGTGCTCTGTGGGACCCACAGTAGGAACACCGAATCCTTTGGAGCAGCATAGCTAACACTGGGACCACAGCTTCTGGGAAGGGCTGTGGCCAGCCAGGTAGCTGAAGACTAACTTTGAGTAAAAGCATTTCAAAAAAGCCAAAGAGGAGAAGTGTATACTTTAAATCAGAATATAAATAAATGGTGGAATGGGAGAATTTCCTGTTTTTCAACCTGCCGTAGTAATGTGGTAGCCTGGCCGCACCTTCTCAGGTAGCCACATTGGTTAGTCATAAGAAAAAAAGGTAAAGTAACCCAAACACAAGATCACATTGCTCACATTTTACCTCAGGCAAAACTTTATGGGATCTGACCTGTTTCATCCCCTAACGTTTATCCTGTGCTTCCTAATAAATGGGAACCAGACCCAATTCTTTTGCAACAAGGCTCTGATCTACGATGAATTATACTTTCAGCACTGTCACTGTCTACTGCACTGGGTGGCAAATTATTCAGCCACTCTGTGCTTCAGTTTTATTGTCTGCCCAGTGATGATAATTTTGCCAACCCCTTTTGAAAAAGCTCCCAAGATATGTTTACGAGAAGTCTCATTTCAACATTAAACAGAGCCTTCTCTCCTGATTGCGAGCAGCATGCTGAGGGTTACACGTGCCCATTCAGCAGCATCATTACAAAAGTACACCTCAGATCGTTGAGGTTAATCTATTTTAGACCTGCCATTACAGGGAAAATAGGCAGTTGAGTATGGTACAGCGAGCATATCTGGAAAGAGGATGAGCTCTCCCTTTCCAGCAACAGAGATCTGCCCTTTCTTCTGCACCAGGGAGCAGGAATGTCTCCTACGGTTAGTCTGACACACAGCAAATTAAATAGTAGCCCTCGCTGTTCTCCATAATTAATATTCTTTCCTCACACTGCCTCTGCCTCCTTTGATGACTTAAACACCAGCTGTAATGAGCTGTCCTCTATGCTTAGGTTTCTTTTTGAGTCATAGCTTCAAAAAAACCAAAACCTTTAGTTTGTTCAATGACTTTCAACCATATTCCTCCCCTTCTGTGAAGTACAAACAGATCAGTCAGCAACCACGACCTGTTCCCTTTAGGACAGAAATCCTACATCTTGAAACAGTTACAAAGAGCTGGAATGGCTCCTTTTACTCCCTTGTTGGATTCAAATGGGGCATATCGGGGAGCAGATCACCAAAGGTGACATTTCAGTAACGTTTTCAGTTACCATCCACCGAAATCAAAGAATACTTAAAAATGTGTAAATAGGGGCAAAGATATTAACTTTTTATCCCCACCACAAAGGCTTCCTCCAGCAGGATGTTTTGGAATAAAGCCACTGTTGTGTCCCCATCACCAATGCAGCATTACTAAAAAATAAAATGAATATCCCACCCACTGGATGAACTCCCTCAACAACAGCCTCTGTCCATCTGGACAGAGCTGCCTCCCAGCACAGGCAGCTTTGGTTTCATGGAGGCTGCCAGGTATTATAAAGCTGAAATTCCTGTTTGGACGTATTTGGAGCACAATTCTCAGGACAGCAGAGCAAAGGAAAGAAAAGGAGTGAAAATAAATACTCCCAGGGGAAGTATTAGCCATGATATAGAAAGAAATCATTATAGCGTAACTATGCACTTATTTTGTCACTTCTTATTAATAAAAACTCATAATAAATAATTACTCATCCAACTGTTTTTCTTCAGATACTATATATATATTCCATTGCTGAAGGCAAGATACTATTACAGCTAAGCCTTTTTCTATTGTAAGAAATTATTACCTTACCTTACCTTACCTTATCTCTTATTTGTTCTTGTACCTTTGGAAAGTCATGTCATGTATGCTGACTGAAATAAACAAACAAACAAAACAAAATAAAAAACACACACACAAAAAAAAAGACCAACCTTACAATAGCTATAAAGAGAAAGAAGAAACTTAGCAGAAGATAAAAGGGCGTTTTGATAAGTAGTGGCAATTTGTTGAAGAGTAAAGGAAGGTGAGTGACAGTGATGTGCTACTCTGATGGTCAGTGAAAGGTTTAAGGAGAAGGGGAAAAGCACAAAAAGCCATTCCAGGCCAAAAAGAAATTTGTCTCACTTGTTTTCCCAGGTTTTCTTCCTGCTCACCACCAGAAGTCAATTTTTTTTAATGTCTCTTTTTATTAATTTCATCTATTTTTTTTTTTATTACTGTCCAGCATCTATGTTCAAATTATGTGTGAAGCACCCTTCACACTTTCATGCCTGATGAGTCGCTCCATAAAGGTGTAGATTAACAAGTGGCCAAAGAAAATTGGAGATTCAGGACATATTTCTCTGCTATGGAAGATTTATTATTATTATTTATTATTGCAGTTTCACTTGTATTTAAAAAAAAAGTGATTTTTTGAAGGACCTTTTCTTTTTTTCTGATGTGAACAAAGAGTATCTACTTGTTATATGTTTTACAGCTATGCACCTATGTCCAGCTATCAGAGAACCAAGAAAAAAATATCATCACGTGTTGGTGTACCCAGATATGAAAAAGAATATTCTGGCATGCTCTGCAGGTTTGCAGCAGGGAAGAAAGCTGTTCAGTTTATACAGATATCTCTTTCCTGTTGTGTCATTCCCCACTCACTCATGAATGCCTAAAATACTTCTCTCCCTTTTCCTACAGGGGAGCGTATATTCACCATACACAACTGCTATGAAAAGATGAGTTTCCTTCTGCCTTTCCTGAAGCTGAAACAAAACACATTGTCAGGTATGCTGCACTGAATAGTAATGACTATTTAAGTTATGCTGCATTGAATAATAATGACTACTTAAGTAGTAGTATCTATTTTCTTTGAGCTGTTGGTAGAAGGTACCACCTATATGTTTTAAAAAGCACTTTACAAAGGTTGTGTGCTTTTCATTAACATAAACTGATGGAAATATTGTAATTGGGTCTTTTTTCTTAAACTGTGCAACTCCTCTCATGTGCTATTCAGTTCTGATTGTTAAATGACATACCTTGTAATATATTATTTAGTAACTTCAGGTACCCATACATGCCCAAACATTGTGACAAGTACTTTCTATGTGTTTATTACATAGATCAGCATGTCCTTATGAAGCTGCTTTTAATATTTGAAATTTGACAAGTCTGCCATTAAAAATTAACAACTGCCCCCTACTACATTTGGGAGAAACAAGCAGATCAACAAGGGCGTTAACTAACACTCTTCAGATCTTGAATTTCTTCTCCCTAAATTATGCTTGTACATGACAAAAAGATTTATCCTGGATCGGTATACAGGAATATTCATTGGGGTCTTGCAAGCCATGCTTAGAGCTATATGTGGAACTCAAGGGGAAAACTGGCTTTCAAATCCCTATGAAACCAGGCTGTTGTCAAACTCTTTTAGAACATCTTTCCAACTGTATGTATTCTTTTTAACAATGAGGTTTATTTCTCAAACTGAAATAGCTCTCTTTCTGTAAAGAAATGATGGAGATGGATTTTTTTTTTTTTTTAATTTACCTCAGGGAAGGTAGACATCTCCAGCTCTGCATCTACAGCAGGGGAGTTCTCCAAAGCTGCACTGTGGCAAAAAAGGACCAGGATTTATCTCCACTAGGACTGTGTATTGAGATGACCATCTTCAGCTCATTATTCAGATACCAAAAGTGGTCATGTTGTACATATACAGCTGAGAAAACCACCTCAGATACTGCCAACAGGGTGCTCCTTGCAAAAATCTCTCGTTCCTGTGAGAAAATGAGAACGAAGTTTTGGTTGAACCCACATCCTTCAAATTGGTGATAAATAGAAAATAATGTGCAGCCAGTAATAGGACAGCTGCCTTGCCAGAGAAATCCACGCCCAGAAGTGAGCTGGACTTGAAGAAACTCTGTACATCTAGATGGACATAAAATGTCAGTAATGGTGGAGAAAGCAGGGAGATATGTTACCCAGAAATTCAATGCAATTAGAAGGATGGGACACTGTATTTGCTAATTGCACTGGAAAGACCTGTACATCAGATTTTAAAATTGCTGTTCTATATATAAGAGAAGAGCTATTCCTGGAGTTGTTAACACCTTCAAATATTCATTGCTGCTCACTTTGTCTTCCTTCAGGGTTCAGGTAATATTCTCATCCTGGCAGTTCTCTATGGTTTAACAAGTATAAATGAAATATTTGTTTGGTAAATGACCCTTAATAAAAGGGCCATTAACAAGATGAATGGGGACAGTTAAGGAAACTGCAAATCACAAACAATGAACTGTCAAACTAATTCACCATAATAGAGACTTTTCTCAAAACAAGGCAAGTGTAGGGCAGTGTGCAAGTTTCAAACAGGCCCCTTAAAATGAGGTTTCTTGCAATGGACTAAAGAAACGTGCTTAAATACCTTAATTGATGCAGTGCTCACTTGCCAAGCATAAGCAAAGTAAGAAGTTGGTATTATCAAAGGCTCAAAGAAACACAGGCTTTTATTAACATTTCAATGAGAAAAAAAACAAACCTGTAGAGCTTGGACACTTACTGTCCAGCAGGCTGGCACAGCCTCTGCAGTCCCAGCTCCCGGAAATTATTATAATATTGTCTGCCCTCACCTCCAGAGATGGATCCTCAGTCAGAACTCGTCAGAAAAATGCAGTTGTAGCTGTACTTCTGAACTCAGAGACTCTCTTATCTAGTATCATGAATCACACTTGAATAAATCCTTTTCATCTGATCATTAGAGGAGGTAAGTCATTTAGTGGGGGCACAGCTCAAAGAACATCCACAGTACAGTAGCAAAATACACCTAGAAACCCTTTTATGCCTCTAGGCAGAATAAGGATTTGCTTTCCAACACCATTCACAAGTAGAGCTGAGTTTGCTAGCTGTGGCTCTTTGTGACTGCTTGCAGGCTCTCATCCAAGCCCATGTTTTGAACATCACACTTCCCACCATGTACTTCTGGGGACTGAATACTGCAGTGGTGCTTGTTGTGCTGCCAGTGTAATTATAGGTGTCATGAGGAGGGCAGCAACCCTCTCGGAAGGAAGCAGGTGAGCACTTGAGGCAGCCTGAAGATGATCGCTTCAAGGTGCAAACAGAGAGTGGCTGCTGAAAGGCTTCAGGTGGCATCGCCCCGTGGATGGAGGTGGCTGTATCAACCCTGTCCTTAGCACCTGCAGCTGCAACTGAGCAGGTGAGAGCTAAATGCTAAACACTGTACAGATTTGCCCTGGTAGCAAAAAAAAAAAAAAAAAAAAAAAAAAGGATTGTATGAGCCACCAGGATGGATCTCAAAACCTGCAGCATAAAACAGCATGGCTTTCTGCAGCCTGCTGAGGCAGATGGGAAGGTATGCATTTCATCAGGAATCTGGATGGTTTTGTTCTACTTTGTCAGTAGAAACAACCAAACAAACCCCTACATAATGAAGCTTCTTTACCAGACTATAATCTCTTGATTTTCTTTTTTAATATAGAGAATTAGTACCTTGCTTTCTTGATATAGGGATGAAAATAGAAATGTAGTTTGACTGAAGACCTGATCTTTAAAATTTTTATAACTGCATCAGTACTGTTCAGTCTCCCTTTGAAAGGAGAAAAAATATAAAAACAAACCCCAAAATATCCACCCCTCACCCCCCCCAAAAACAAACAAAAAACCAAAAAAGCAGCACAAACAAATCCACATTAACCTTTGACAGAACCTCAGTTTAGGCACCAAAAGAGCTCTTGGTTGTGGAAGCATTAGCACTGCAGTGCCTTCACGCTGTATATGCCTTTCTGTAATTTTGCTTGGGGAATTTCAGAACTTGCAAATTCATCTATTGCAAGATACGCATGGGAATGAGTGCAGGGAGCACGCAGCCTGGGGCTCTACCCCAGGAACACCTAAAGGCAAATGTCTATGGCACCTGGAACTGATGGAGGCTGCTAGCTCCTGGTTTGCCTAAATGAATGAATGATGGAAAAGACAACATTAGAAAAGGCTCCTAGGGCTTTGGCTTATTATCTTGCCATGGACACTCATGGCCAGTTAAATGCCTTTTTTTTTCCCCAGAAAAAAACTATTTGAAGACTAGCAGGCTAGATTTTCCAACTTTGAACATACAGATAGTAGTAGCACTTCAGGAAAAATTCCTAGTTTGTTCAACTGGTGAACTCAGAGTCCATTTCCCATTTCAGTTGGTATTTTGCTTTAGCATATCCAGAAAGATAGCACCCTTGTTCAGGGGCATGGTTTAGTGGGTGACATTGGTAGTAGGGGAGTGGTTGGACCAGATGATCTTGGAGGTCTTTTCCAACCCTAATGATTCTGTGATCCTTGCTACTGATAATTTGCAAGTGCTGATAGCAAACTGCAGTACCAGTTGGGGGGGGTGGGTGCGGGGGGGGGGAGGAAGTGTGTGTGGGGGAAGCCTTCATGGGTCTATTCAAAATCATTTCAGAAGGTACAACAGATTTTGAGAAAGAGATGGAAAAGAAAAACCACTCTGGTAAAAGCTTAAAGAGAAATTAAACTCTCTGAATACTATTCTTTTCATTATATGTGTCTTACTGTTTGCAATTTTTATTTTAATAATTTTCACAGGGCCAGTGGAAGGAAAAGAATTAGGTAAAACCCCTGACACTTTTGTCACACTGGGGATATGACATTTCAGTCTTTAAGAATCAGGAGGAAAGGGTTGTGTCCTCATACTAAGTATGATAGTGAAGCCCATGGGAACACAGCTCTGCTAACTTTCATTGCTATTTATCTTTGCGTTATTCTTAGTTTCCCAATCTTAGCAAGGTTTGAAGAGAAAAACATTGCACACAAGTTGTGCTGAACTATCAACAAAATTTTATATGCACTTAGATATATTATATACAGCACATACTAGTATTTGACATGGGACGTAGCAGGAAAACACACACGCTCAGGTATAAAAATATTTTCTTACAGCACCTGATAAATAATTTTGTTGTTTTAAATAATGCTAAACAGCAATTAGAGTAAGAAGGTTTGCAGAGGATTTGATTTTTTCCTTCTAAGAAGATGGTCAAACAGGACTGCTGTTTATGAAATACTAGAAATAAGCTAGTCATGAATGAACTTTGCAATGAGGTAAGAGGAACTTGATGTCCAATTTCCACAGGGGAGGGAAAACAAAGACCATGAAACTGTAAACAGTGGTTAATGAAAACAAGCCTGTTTGGGAAAAAAAAAAAGAAAAAAAAAGAAAAAAAAAGAAAAAAAAGAAAAAAAAAAGAGACGTGACTGAATGTGAGATATAACAGGTTGGAAGGGAACTCCTGAGAGCACACAGGTATGGAAGATACAGTAGGGACTACTGGTTTTTAAAACTTTTTATGAAGAACACCACTTCCAGGTAAGAACAATGCAGCAATAAAACACTCGCTGTAGCCAAGGACAACCTTATATTCTATTTGCACCTCACAACACATATGCACAGCCTCTGAACCTGCTTTACCTGGTCTTTACAACTCCAAACAACAGTCTGCATCATCAGAGCTTTTACTCTGCCAGACGTATCTTCATTTGACATTTTTAGGAAATTCATGCTAAGTCGAGGTACCACAAGAAAGCAATTTCATAGTTAGGTGTAGAGACCTGCTTGTCTCATCTGCTCACCTGAAGGAAGATGTGGGGAATGTAGGCATGGAACAAAAAAGCAGCCTGACCAAAAAGGTTGGGTGACATTAGGTGGAAAATAGAACCAAAAATAAAGCCAATGGGAACATCCTAAAAGCATTATTCTGGGCTCAAAACCTACAGGCTGATCCACATATCTAAATTGAGGTACACACAAAGTTTGCAGAGGTTCAGAATAACACAGAACATTGCTGAAACGCTTTTAAAAGGCTCTGCAGTACTAGAACAGAATATCAATGGCATGACACAGCTGTGACCACAGGGACTGGATGCTAATACGAGACTTGTTCTTTAAAAAATAAAACAATGCAAACAATACTTGGCAGGGATTCACGTGCTCTCACAAGAAACACTTTTCGGTGCACAGACTTTGCAGAGGTAAAAATTAAGTATTTAGTAATGTTTGTTGGTTTATGAAATGGATTATTTAGTTATTAGCAGAAAAATATATATTATGAATATGTTACTGTGAGCCTAGGGTTTGGACTTCAATATAATTTTATATCATGTCATGATTTACACTTGGAAGCAAACAGTCACAGAAATAGTTAAGCAAAACAGATCAATGCATTTTATGAGGCCTGGTAATTTAATAAGCCACAGGATAAATATTGACAAGCTGCAGACAGGTGGAACAGGTTTGTAAAGAGACATAAAATGACTCTTCTAAGGTTCAGGAAACCTTGAAGTTTACTAACATGTTGTACAAGATAAGTTCTTGGCATGCTTTCCTCCTGCTAAGTAAGGTCAATCAGGTTTAATCCATGCAGAACTGGAAGGGCTTTTCATGTTCTTCTGAAGTAACACTGCCATCTAGACGTAACCTCCTTACTCATTCTTGCTGTTGCTGATAAGTTATTATTTAGGAGACACCATGAATCCAATCTGGTTAGAACAGAACAAACAAAAGCAAAGAATACCATGCGTGTAAAATAAATTTGTAGCTAAAGTTTTGAATATGGCCTCAGGCATGTACTACTTCAGAGGAAAACCAGATTGACTTAAATTTATCAGTAAAAAGGCGGCAGGGGAGGGCTGGGATACCAAAATATAGTGAATAGCTGAGGCAAATTTCTAATAAATATATAACATATATTAGACAGTATATATATGTGTATATATATATATATTAGACACAAGACTCCTATAAAACTAGATGGGAATTGGATAGACATCACCATATACTTCTGAAGATTGGGGCCAGTTTGACTGATGGGGTCTGTACAAGAACAAGAGATACGTACCCCCCTGCAAACCGAAGCACCTGACAGTAAGCTGTTTATGTAAGCTACCAGGTTTTACTGTCAAGCTGAGAGTTTGGTTGCTCCTGAGAAACTGCAGATTTGATTGAAGCCTGGATTGCAAGATTTCTTAGTCTCTCCAGCACCACAGTATTAAAAACGTGATCTTCCAAAAAGAAAACTATTTTCAGACTAGGGGCACACACATGCTCCCTAAATAGTAAATAGGCACAGATTGAGATAGGAGGATGAAAAGGTCACTTTTTTTGTTTGTTTTGTTTTCTTTTCCTTTTATAATCCTGACCTTTACCTAAAAGTCTCATAAGATGACAAAACAACCAACCAAGAACCTCCATTACGAAGCTCTGACACCCAACCCCTTATTGCATGTTTGCATTTTCTCACTTATAATATGGAAATCCCATTTAATCTTTTAATGCCTTCAGAAGGAGCTCCAATTTGCATTGCCTACCAGAGGGAACAGGGCAGTAGCCCATCCACAGAGTCCCACAGTGCTTGTGTGTGTGTGGAAGACAGACTGGAAACGTGGCACCCTTTTCACATAACACCTTTGATTCGTGTCCATGAATAAGCAATGCAACTGGCTATTCAATTGTGTATATTCATTGTAGTTCATAAAAGCAGTGCAGAACCAGTACAAGTATGAAATAGTCTGCTGCGCTTTAGCAAACGAGCTGATCAAGCTCTGAATGTATCACTGACAGTGCTGTAAGCCAGAAAGAAAGCCCATTGATCAGCAAATCCTAGGGTAAATCAGTATTGATCAGCAAGCAAATCCATCGGAGCAGGTAACAGTTAAAAAAGCCATCCTGGTACATGTTGAATGCAGAAATTAACTCAAAAGAATAATAAACCAGGCAGACTTCACAGAAAACAAGATCATTATCAAAGTATGCCTAGAAGACATATCCCATTGGATGTTCAGCAGAGTTCAAAGTTGCGAAAATGATAGGAAACACAAAAGTAGAGTTTCACTAGTGTTGAAGAATTGCAGAAAAATGCCCTTGCTGTCCTGCACTGTTGCAAAATGGATATAAAAATACTACAGACACCATAAGTGAATTATATAGGATAACCTGCAAATAACATTGGAGTTGCTGGACAAGAAGGAATAAATACAGAGAATACCAGGAAATCAAAGAAATTGTTGAATATTTTTAAGTGCCTGGATCACTGGGTAGCTCTGTAAATAATAATAATAATTAAAAAAGAAAAAAGAAAAAAGCCGTTTCCAAGAAAAGGCCAGCCAGCTTTGCTCTGACTTAAAACAAACAAACAAACAAAAAAGTAGCTTTGGCGTTCAGTAGAAAGAAGCCACAAAAAGGCACGATCCCTTCAGAGAGCCTGCGTGTCATGTTTGCTCCATCTGCTGTGAGCGGGGACCTGCCTCCCTGCTCGTTCGTGCACTCCCTTTGCTCCCCAGCCACGGCAGCCACCTCGCAGGCAGATTTCCTGCAAGTGTGGTTACGTTCGGTGTGGGAATGTGGGAATGTAGGATGCAGACAATGAGTGTTTAATGGGGGCTCACAAGGTTTTTTTGAACTTGTGCTCAGTTCATTGCTAATGCAATAATTGATTACTCTTCCAGTCATATGTGGTCAAAATTCAAATAAACCTATAAAAACCCTTTCTGGGAAGCTGCAAGGCATTGGAGCAGCCAAAAATTTAAAGAAGTAATCCCCTGTGTTTCTCAAGACAAACAAATGACTAGCCCAAGGGCTGCTGAAGAATTCAGGGCAAGGCAAAGCGGAGCAGAAGTGGCTCGGCACTATGTCGAAACTGAGAGCTGGCTGCTCGGTCCTGAACAATAAATACTGTGCCCTTGGCCAGCCCCAGTGTGTTATCTCCTGTTTGCTGACACTACCTCCTGGTAGTACCCATCCAGGGGATAGTCTTCCTGTAAGCTGCCCATTTCCCAGACAGGGAAGCTGTGTGTGTTCCTCCATATCTGAAGAACAAGAGGCTGGAAAGAGTTAATGATAGCACAGGAACACCATCTGTCTTCTCTCCGAATTTACCAAGACAAATGCCATACAATATCCCAGGTGTGGTACCATATTAAGTGTTGTGAACTTAACACCACTGTACACTACGGGGGCAAAGACAGGTGTCACGCTTTACAAGGACTTATTCCCCAAAACTGTTTGGATGGCTTCAGTGGAGCTTTAATAATTTTTCTCCTTATTTTGGGTCTGTGATTGTTTTTCTCCTTAGTTGTCATTGTGCCCAGCACAGCTCTTTAATCTAGCTTCCTCGCCTCACGTAGAAATATGAAACCATGCTGAACACAGTAAATATGCATCTTTTTCACAGTTTTAAAAATGAACACACTTCCCAGAAAGAACAAGGGAATATTTGTGGAAACCTTGTAATGCCCTTTCTTGTGGTTATTTGAATGGATTCAGTCATTTTAAGAATGTATCTCTAGAGAGAGCTTATCTCTCAGGTTTTCCAGTCACCATCTCTTGTTACTACAGTTTATATTTTTCATGTAATAAGTTCAGTGGCCACCATTACATGAACTAAGAACTCCAGTTCCCACTGGCAAACATCCACATCACCAAAGCCACTGCTCTGTCTGGTATTGACCGATCAGCTGGAAAACTGTGTTCATAAAACATTGTAATGCATTACAGACATAAAAACATGGCCTGTCCAGAAAATGATTAAAAAAAAATCTCAGAGCAGCACAGATAAGTCTATTTATTCTGTCAGGATCCATTTCTTCTTTGGACAAATAAAAGGACAAACATCCCAAGCCCAGCAGCCCCCAGGAAGACTGACTCCAATTGATAAAAATACATGTGTGGAAAAATGTTGTATGAAACGATATATGTTGCAAGATTTTTTTTTATTTTTTTTTGCCAGTTAATTTGCTAAATACTTTCTCTACCTTTCTACATAGCTAATTCCACTAAAGTCAGCAAGCTCCTATAATTCCCAGTACAAACCTCCCCAGTCGTAGCAAAGGTGTACTTCCTCTTATGGTAATGGGGTTTTCTCAACTGCCTATCTGCATGATGAAATGTTTCCTTAATTTCCACCTCCCCTTTGCTTTCTGCCAGATCCTGTAGGGAGGCCAAAATCTTGTGACTTGTGACTAGTTACCGGGGGCTGGATTTGCAGGTAGTGGTCTCACCGAAGCTGAGGCAGTGATCATTTTGTGGGATAACACATCCAGTAAGGACTTAGTTTACACATTCCTACCAAAGATTCAAATATTGGGGGTAAAGTAAACCAGGACAGGATTAAATCCCAAACAGGAAAACATCTTTGTGTAAAACCAGAACTGAAACCAATAATTATGTTCCTATGATCATTTTCTCATTTCAAAATGAATGCAAAAAATTTTTGTTGGCATTCGCCTACACACTCCATACCACCAAAACTCCCTGCTGCTACCTCTCCACAGGCAAAATTTTCTCATCATTCATCTTTCCAGGTGTTCCTTCATACTGAGACACCTGCCTGCTTCATTGAGCCTCTGTGCATTTCCAGGAAAACAATTCGCAGTGTTGAAACCTCAGTTGATGCACAAGATCCACTTCAACATTCATTTATGTCCAATTAAAGGAGCATCTTAAGTGCTTCTGTAATGCAACCACCGTTTGTTCCCTTTGAGAGGTTCAAAACAAAGCTGCCACAGATCCCTGTTGGTTTCCTCAAAAGCCACCATGGCCTCCAGTGCAGGTCCCCCATCTCAAACTGTCTGTACTGGCAATGGAGGTGCTGGGGTTTCTGCACCAGGGAACACGCCAGCGGGAGCTGCAGACACCACCACATAGCCCTATGGCTTCTCATCCCTGATGGCAGGGCCGGACACCTGGGGAAGCCCTGCCACTCTCCTGGGCTGGGGCTCCTTCTCCCAAGCTCACCAAAGAACACCGTGTGCCAGAGCATCACCCTGAGGGTCACAAAGGTTTGCTGCTGCAGAGGCCACACAAGGCAGCTCCAGTCAATGCACGTGTGTTTTACATAACAGATTGTCCTTGCCTGTGACATTTTTGCTATACCCAAACCTCCAAATAACAGATGGTAATGACTAAACCTTGTGCAAAATGAAGAAATCAGCTGATGTGGTAAAAGCATCGGTCCATAATAGGACTGTGGGTAATGAGACCATGAAGACAGAGCACTTGGGTCACCCCATCAGACCACATCACACTCAGTGCATCATTACACTTGACATTTCATCTAGCCTGTTTAATACCTCTACTGATAGTATGTTGGCCACACTGCTCAGGATCAATTTCTCCTATTATTATTAGGCATTCTTTCCCCTTACTCTTTAATCCAAAGTCTGTCTCACCCTGGGCATGGCAATGATTAAAAAACCCATAGCTATTGTATCAGGAATGCTAATTCCCTTGTCCTAGTGGAGATGTAGTTTAGAAACTAGTATGTACTGCCTACCTCATGTTCTGTTCTGCTTTCAAGGGAATGTGGTGGTTTTGTCCTAGGTGGTAATGCAGAGCTGGATTGTGTTTCTTGATGTAGAGACACGGCCTTCTAGACAAAAAGAGGGCTATATAAATAACCCGGCACACAGAGAACAAAGGGGCCTGAAATCTATCATACATTAAGTTAGTGTTGCCTGGGAAATAAATAAATAAATAAAAATCTGCAGAACACCGCTTTGCTAGCTGGAAAGCATGTGCCATGAACTGCCTACCTTAACGCAGAAACTCCCAAAGATTTGCATGATCTGAATTAAAAATTGATTCATTTTTCTTAGCATGAAAACCATTTAGATTTAACAGAATTTCCCCTTTTCATTGCCTAGAGGCACCCACAAGTTAGACAGGGGCTCTACTCAATTCTATGTTAATGCGGCTGTCAGCTCTCTGTGTTTTCTGGTGCAAGTGGATAGGGAGCAGGCTAAAAGACCAGGAAATGAGGAAGGGGGAAACAAATTTCTCCAAGAGATGGCACTGAACAACTTTCTGAAGATAGTGTGAAGGCGCATGAAGGGGCACCCCTTCTGCACAGTCTTTCACAGATTCCCCACTTAAAATCACTTTCTTATTTACAGCTCACAGAGCAGGTACTAAGAGGGAAGGACAAACCTATGGCATGCAGACAGTTTCTGTGTAACACGCGAGACACCTCACATGAGAAAAGCCTGCTTGGTGCTCTCTCACTCCCAGCTCACACTTCATGTGAGTAAATAACTCACATGCTTGTGGCTTGAAAGCGACTGTCTGAGTAATTCATCCTTGGCCAAGTCCAGATGACAGAAGTATTCTAGATTAGTTCTCAACTGAGTAGAATTAAATTCCAGGGTCATTTATATTTTAATCTACCCACATTTTATGGTCTTGTTACAGAAAAGAAACCGCTGGCTGCAGTTCAGAGGTTTTCTGTGGAAGCCCTCTCAGCAACGCTATGCACCACGGTGAGATTCCTCTCTCCATCACGGCTGTGAGGGCTTAGACATCTGAAGTTAACAGATTTTTTGTGATCTAAAGTAAAATTGGTCTCAAAACTAAGTCTTCAGCAGAGGGTTGATCATTTGACTCAATCTGAGATAGAAGGCATCAAGTCACAGAGACGAACATCAGAAGAAATGATGCTATGCAAGCCAACAATTATTTATCCTCTGTTTTGGTAAGGAAAGATCATTTATGTTCAGTAATTCAGCTGAGAGTGTTGACGCAGAGTTAATAATTCAAATCTACCTACTTCATTAGCATCTAGAGGTCATGACTTCTTGGTGATGTCCTACTACTTATACTGACAGTAGTAGTTTGTTTTCTAGCGGTCAGTTAACATGGGTTCCTGATGCAGCTTTCTCACTCATGGTATGAATTGTTAGCCAGCAAGGCAGCCCAAATGGAATTGTTTCCATGATAAATCCCCCCCACATCTGAGATTACACATCACAGCTGGAACTGTAATTTTATAACTGCTAAATGGCAGCGTCAGCCAAAGTGGTTAGAAGTTCAGCGGTGTGGTCTCTGTTCTCACAGCAATATCTGCACCAAATCCCAGGCTTCGCAATGCCACAGGAGGGACCCTGGCCAAGCATCCTGCAGACCCTCAAAAGAAGCGGGCCCTGCCAAGAAGTACAGCTGGTTTAACAGGGCCCATCCACCACCTTAGTGGGATTAGGAGATAATCCTTTTCCTCGGGGGTCACAGTTCATTTTTCCATCACAGACGCATTACTGGCAGCATCCAAGATGCTGGATTACTAACTGTGCATCATGCAGCCCACAAGGCTGGACAAAGCACATATCAAAAGTGATAAGATCACCCAAAACAAAGCCATAACCTAAGAACAGACAGTTTATATTTGGCTACATCACCTTCCTGGCAAAGTTTGTCAGGCTTTGAACTTGCAGAAAACTCCACTCCATTGGTAGGATTGGCCGCAGCTGCTTCATTTGACCCTGAAAGGCCGAAGTAGTAAATTCCACTTGGTTCACTGGAAATTCAAACATGTGGAAAACTTCTGTCTTTGTACCGATGAGGGCTTCTCCCAGCACACCAGAGATGAGCCGTTAGAAATGGCAGGAGTTTGGCAGGCTCATAGATGGAAATGGGTGCAGGTGGAGGGTAAGACTTTCTCAGTAAACCTGGAGTGTATGCTGTACGAGAGCATGATCAAAATTAACAGGTCTGTGAAAGTAACAGTAGTCTTTAAAACTTGCTCTGGCTAGCTTTCATCCTCAAACTTTGTCCTCAGTTAGGCAGGGGCGTTCTGGTTCACTGATTGTGCAGGGTACACTGGGATCCTACAGGTCACTTAAGAAAACTAATATTGTGCAGCCTCTCAGGATCTGCATCTCTTGGACACAAAATAATAATAAATTCTTTCCCCTATAGGGAGGAGGGGGCATGAAGATTGTTCTCATTGGCCCTCTTTTTGGTGTAAGGTGATTCGCATCGAAGCCAAGGGACTTCACACAATCAGACAAGCTTCTGTGATCATCATAATTATTTTAAGAGAAAATTATACACAGAATTCAATTTTTCACTTTGGATATCTCATCCCTCCCCAGAAATAGGGTGACAGACATCAGGACTAGTAATAGGCCAACTTGTTTTTCTGGCAACAGTACACTTGGTACGTGCTGTTTGTTCTTAACAGCTCTTGCCTCAGATCACTCTACAGACAAAGAGCTTCAAAGTTTTACACACAAAGGTCACCATGTACTCCTTCAGTCCTCTACACAGCAGCTGTAACTGCAGTATTACCACTATAGCTATCGTGCTTTTTCTCCTTCTTCTTCCATACAAAATGGAAAATTCAGGACTGTTCCAGTACTCTTCATTTCTCTACTGAAAAAGACACAGTATCACAACTATCCAAATCAGTGCCTTACTGTGTTGGCATGGATGATTTGTTGGTGAGTATTACACACACTTCCATCTTCTTTTAAATCAGACCACATCAGGTTTCATCACCAGATCTCAGAAATTCACATATCTACTCAACTATTTCGCTAAAAGCACTTCAAATTTTCTCTGAAAATTGCCTGTCACTGTGACTAACTGCACATTCCACACAGCCACATCGCTGCATTTTTCCCCCTAAGAAGTGTAGCAGCTCTGGCCAACAATAAACAACATAAAAGAATCTACGGAGTTTCTTTGGAAAACTGTACCGTACATTTTGCTTACTCGTTATCTCGGGGGAAATGCTGCAGCAGCATATCGGCGTGCTGCAGTGCCACCCAGCGTCCCCAGCTCAGACGATCACGCCATGTATGCTGCCCTTGGTCTCTGCATCTACATGTCCTTGCCCCCACTGTGGGCAAAGCTGCTTCTGAAACGCTCCCTCGTAGTCTCACTCATCCCACCATGACCTCTGAGCAAGTGCCTATGCTTCCTTCTAAACTCACCAGCAAAAAAAAATCTTACCTTATAAAATGTTACCTGCCATGTAAAGAGTAGGTGGTGAGGAAGCTACCTCTCCCTCTCAATACGTGAGGACAAGGAGAATCAATGCACTTGGTGAGGTACTTTTTAAAGTTAGAAGATGTCAGCCAGCATCTAGAAATAATGGGAACTATGTATGACTAAACACAAGGAAAAAAATTAATGGCTTCTGCTTCTTACTGGACTGACAGTAGGTCACAGGCTGCTAGATATAGTGATTTATGGACTTTTGGCTGGTTACATGGCTGTCTAGACCTAAGTGGTTGTCTAGAAAAGCCAAACACAGGGGTTACCCCCTGGCCCTGAGCACCAAAGTTACTCATTTTCCTTTCTACTAAACTGCCCATGCCCAGCTGAACACAGGATTTCTTAGGCACCCCATCCATGCCACAAAATACTGTACTTAAAGCTAAGTGCTCTGGAAATTTATATGGCCTTGAAAGGAGGTGGGACATGGCAAAGAAGTTCTCATCTGAGACAGGTACCAAAACTCCCGGCAGTTGTCACAAAAATCACCTTTTGCCAATAACTGTGGAGGATGCTCTCATATTCTTCTTCAAAACAGTCTCCAGAGAGCTGTGCCCAAGTTTTATGAAATACCATGGTGCTTAGGACAGCTTCTCTCTGTCAGTTTCTCCCCCAGTCACACACACAGATTTTTGAGTACATGGCCTCAGAAAGTGCATGACCATTTCCCTGCCTGTAGCCAGAAGCCAGCTCTAACCACTATCATGACAGACGACATATGCTGGGCAATGGAGAGTAGTAAATGAAGAACATGAATTTCCAAACGCTGTTTTCCTCAGTGCTGTTTCTGACGTGGCACCTCAGGCACAAGGTCAGGACAGGAACAAGCCAGCTTCGCATTGCTCTGATGTATTTTGCATCTCTCCATGTTTCTAAGAAACTCCCTGTTCCCAAGCTTTCCTACTGAGATGTAAACGGATAAGAGCAGCTTTCTGTATGAAGACAAGGCTTACTCTAAACAAGTTCCTCACCACTCAAAAGTACAGAGACAAACTAAGATTTTTTCCAACATTGTCCCTTAAAAATTCAGTAGTATTTTACCTGACTATGCAGCTGGGCCATACAGCAGCTCCCATCCACTCCTTCAGCAGACAAAGAGCTTTAAAAACTTCAGCCCAGCCCTGACCAAGGATGTCTAACTCCTCTCTCCACTTCCACTTTTTTTTTTAAAAAACAAACAAACAAACAAACAAACAAAAACTTCAGGCTGCTGCATGTATAATGCACCCCAAAATATTTTCAGCCAACTTTTACAATATTTGGAGTTTTATCATATACTTCAGATCCCTTGAATAAAATGATTTTAATAAGTCCTCAAAATAAATGAAGTTAGATGCTCCCAGCACACAGTTGCAGATAAAAAGACACATTTTGGATAAAAGCTCAGAATTTAAATGAAAGCAGAAAAAGCCCCCAAAACTTCAAATTTAATCGTTTTAAATCTATCCCTTGATTTTGCTTTATTTTATTTTAAAGGCTCAAATCCTGTTCATTTCTTTAATGACTGCAGGCCTCGACAACTGATGACGCAATGAGTACTTTAAGAAACAAATCCAGAGTTTGGCAAGTCTCTGACACAAGCAGCGTACCCCATGTGCCTGAAAGGCAGCGCTTGTCGAGGGATTTGCTGACATCAGAATGCCACCAAACCTGCAGAGTGTGCCTGGACAAGCAGGATGCCTTTCGAGACCTCATTTAATTTTGCCTCCATGCCAGAAGTTCGCTCTTCTATTTTGAACTCCCTGTTGAATGCCCACTCTTTCCCTTCAGCAATGATTCCCAACATTGCTAACCCTGAAGTGCCTCATTCTCCTGGATGAAGAACCATTAAGAACGTCAAATATGTACACAGTGAGAAAGAAAATGAATTTCCATGGGAATGCAATGTCTGTATGTACTACCTTCAATGTGTATTCAGGCTGGTGAAGGAAATGGTCCTCGATTTTCCATCCCATTCTCCAAGGTCACCTAAGGACTACCTGAAGCAGTCCTTGAAAACTGGGACTCTTTCTGGAAGGTCATGTGAGCTTGTATGTGTATCAGTTATTTATTTAAATGATGCAGTTTAAAAGAAGTACCAAAGCTGTGTGTCTGCTTTTGAAATTTTACTTTGGAGGAAAGAACACTGGCAGATGACATCCAAACTGAGCTCATCTTTTCAGCAAATCTTTCTCCCTTCGTTTGTCATGTGTCAAACAACAAACCACACCTCTGAGAACAACTCCAATTCAGAGAAATCCCAAACTGACTTTTCAGGTAGCCTCACTGAATATGTTGGTTAGCCTGTACTTCCCATAGGACTCAGCCTTTCCTCCAGGTCAGTTTTTAGACTGCTGTTCTGTTCTTCTGCTTATTTCTCTCAGTCTCTCCCCTGTTGCAAAGAAGTGGTTGCTAGTTCTTTTAGGTCTCTCCTTTGAGTTATTTCTAGCTCTACAGATAACGTTTTGTAGACTGGCCCAGATTCTTCAGCATTTTTCTGAATTTGTACCTGTTTAGGAAGCTTTTTTTTTCCTTTTTTTTCCCTGTCTCTTTGCCATTACAAAGGGATTTTCTTCTTAAAGTTTCCTTGTTTTCCTACACACTGCTCCAGAGATCTCTCTACTTGCACCAGGGCTTTCTTTTGAGCATTGTCTTGCTCATTCAGGAGCTTCTTCTGAGCTCTCTGGAGTTCTTAGTTCTTCTAAGGCTTTTTTTTATTATTATTATTTATTATTTTTTTCCCCTCTATCCAGTTCTTCCAAGATTTTAGAGGCTTTGTTTTGTTCATTCTTGGCCCTCTCTTGTTCCTGTAAGGCTTTTTTTTTTTTTAATGTGTGTGTGTGTTTCTGTAAGTTCTTTCAGGATCTTCTGTGCTCTCTTGTTTGCTGGCAGCTCTTATTTGAGCTCTCTCCTGTTCTTTCACTGCTTTTCTTTGTGATAGCTGCAGTTCCTCTGGAGCCTCCTGAGATCTCTTCTGTTCTTGTAATGCATCCCTCTGTGCTTTTTTGGCTCTCATTGGAGCCTTTCTATGAGCTTTCTCCAGTTTCTCCAAAGCATTTTCCTGAGCCATCTCTAATTCTTCCAGGGCCTTTAAAGTGCTGGGCTCTTGCTAGTTCCTATAGGGCTTTTTCAAATCTCTTTTCTTCCAGGGATTTCTTCTGAGCTCTCTTAGGTTCTTCCTTGGCTTCCTGCTGATTTTTTTTAATCAGTTCAACAAAATCCTGCCACTGAGCTTCCTCCAGTTCCAGCAGAGCCTTCAACTGCTTTCTCTTTTGTTCTTCTAACAAGTTCTTCTGTGCCTTCTCCTCTTGCTCCAGAACTTTCCATGCGTTTCTCTCCTCTTCCTCAAGCCCCATTTGCTGAATTTTAAACTGCTCTTCCAACTCCATCTGCAAAGCAATCAGCTGTTGCTCTAGTTCTAGGTGCTGTACTGCCTCCTGCAATGCCTTTTGTCCTGGACTCTGCTGTTGCCCTGTCACCTCCTGTGCTGTGCTCTTCTGCTGAGTTAAATCTTCTGCCTGACTTGTATCTGTTCTTTCTTCATGGCCTCGTCCAAGATCTGTTCTTTTCCTGAGAGCAGTTTTGTTCATCCAGGGCTGTTTTCTTAACTCCTTCCATATCTTCAGGGGCTTTCTTAGTTCCTAATCCAGGCTCTGCTGGTTCTTTCATCATCTTCAAAGTCATCTTCCTTTGGCTTTCTTTTCTGAACCTCTGTTAGCATGGAATTGGTGTCTTCCATATAACCCAGCTGGTATGCTTGTTCGAAGTCTCTGGCAGCCTTGTGCCAGCAACCCAGGAAGCGGAATGCCTTCCCTCACCCTCTAGAGCATCAGGGTTGACCTTTATTGCTTTATCATGGTCCCTAATGGCAGCTATTGGTTTTAGCAGCTTCAGGTAGACACTGCCTTGGTTCACATACAAGACCGCACGCTGTGGGTCAAACCCAATAGCATCAGTGAACAACTCAACGTTTTTGTGAAGTTCACCTGCTCTCGGTGCATGAAAGGCTTCCCTCTTCTTTATAATGGTCTGTTTCTTCGTCTTGCTAGCTATTCTCAGGTTGTTATCCTCAGGCTGCTTCATCATATCACTAGTTACCTTCAGATTCCTGTGTCCCATCTCTGGGGAATTCATCCTCTTCTAGTTTGATCACCCTTTCAGTATTTGGCTCCAACTCCCTCTCATACCTTCCCAGCTATTTACTGGACTCTCATCTGTCCCTTAAATTTTTCCTGAGCCTCAGAATCTAATTTAGAAGCCGAGGAAATGTTACAGGCAGCTTCTTTTAAACATCCTGAAAGCCAGAGGCTTTTTGCTCTTATTTATAGGCCCGTGCTGAACTGGGACTGAGCTTGATAGCTCTATCACAAAGTCTTTATTTAGCTTTTGCATCTGCAGGAAGACACGGGCTCTGTTAACATGTAAGGTGGCAAGGTAAGGGTTCAGCTTGATGACACTGAACAGCAAATATATTAGGAAATTTCCTGCTGCTTTAACTAGCTTCTCTGCGTATGTATAGCTTAAAGCCAATGGTATGTAATTTTCTGTATTTCCTACTGATTTCCAGAGAAAGCCACAATCCTCGGAATTTAGAAAAGAGCAGTTTAATTTTGCCAGGTCCTGTATCTTGCTGTAAATTTTCCTTGACGGCATGGTGCTGAGGTCCCAAAAGGATGATATTACACAGAAATTATTGTCAGTAAAAGTACAGGAAGAAATACAGGATGAAAAATGAATTACCCTAGAGCTCTGATTATTACGTTAGTGCCACGTATCCATGGCAAGAATCCCTGTTTTTCTTCCTTCCATTGTCTTACTGCTAGACCTACTTAAGGCATTAAGGACAGCTGCAGGGTGACTTCATGAACTGTAGTAGCTTTTGTTGCTTCATACACTGAATCATCTTTGGAATCCTGAGATGGGTTCTTAAAGTTGTATCACACAGTAAGGAATTCCTATAATCTCTCTCCCTCTTCAGTTTATTGCACATCTTATGCATCACAGCTATGAGTGTATGCACAGGTTATGAAAAGCAGACATAGGACTGGAAAGTCTGTTCTTTTGTTTCGACACTTAAATGATGACATTCTTTATAAGCCACAACCAACATGAAGGCAATAACAGCTGGCTAAGAAAATTATATTTAGACATACGATTTGGTCAAGTATTTGTAATCATTTAGATATATGTTTTGGTCAGGTATTTTCCCTAACAAATGAAAAAAGAAAACTAAACTGCTCATCCTGACACAGCAACACATGCCTATTGGAGATGCGTTATTGTGTCAAAAAAAACTTCACAGTGTAGATATAAGTGGTAACCATTGCTAGGACATTTTCCAAATTTTTGTGAAACTAACTTTTTAAAAAATTTATACATTTGCTTCTTGGCAATATATTTACAGTTTCAAAAGCCATTTGAGAGACAATTTAGCTGAATCCAGAAGAGCCAAGAAATCTTGGGCACAGAAAAATCACATACTTGTTGAAGATTCTCAAGGTGAATCCCTGTATATCCTTACTTAACTTTCATATTAGCCTGGGACTGATGAGCCTCAGTTTTTGTTGGCGTATTAGTCTGGGGCTGATGACCCTTGATTTCTGTTGAAGCCCCCGGCCTATGTTTGTTCTTGAAGTGATTTTGTTCTAAGGCATCCAACAGGTCATAGCAGGCTGGTTTGGCACTGTATGGTGCTAAAGAAAGGCAACTTCTCTGCTCTCCCACGATTTCGCAAAGAGTTTTAATGCTTCTTTTCAGATGAAAAAGTTGTCTCTTTATTTTTTCATTGTTCCTAAAAAATACGTGTGTTTCCTCTTACCAGTTTCAGTAGCTTAGTATCTTGTCCACGCTAGGAACGCTCAACTCTCAGTTGTTGCTTTTTCCCTTCTGCCCTTGCTTCTGATCCTCTTGATGTGCTTCTTCCCTTTTCTGAAACACCGAGCTCTGGACTCCTACTTCTTAATCCATGGTTTTATTCATACACCATTGGCTTGCATATTAAGTCCATAGATCTTACAGACTTGGAAAAAACATGTGGACATGAGGCTACATTACTTTGTGTATCTCAGTCCTTGAACCACACTTTTTAAGTCTGCTAACAAGTGAACTTAGAAGTATATTTGCACAATCTCTGCAAAATTAATCAGCAGAAAACCAACACAGAGAAAAAAAAAAAAAAAAAAAAGAATGGTCCAGACAGACTCAAGAGTTAACACCAATGCAAAAGAAATTTCTTTAACCTGCCACATCTCCAGAACCGAAAAAAAAAAAAGTTAACCTAAGTATGATAAATGTACTCTTCTGCATATCTCAGTCACTGAAAAAAAGCAGTTTGTGGCTGTCAATGTTTTGAGTATAATAATGCCATCTAGTGAGAGAAAAGGCTTAATGTGCTCAATATTTACATTCTCTTATAGGTGCAATACAGAGCATTTTAGATTTGTTTATTGAAATGCTTGCATGAAAAGTGCAGTACAGGAAGGAAACTTTCTTCTCATGCTGCAAATTTTTTTCAAGGCAAGACAGTAACAGATTTTTGAAGGGACACCTCAATACTTCATTTACATGGGAAGATTTTATTACCACTTCTGGACTTGCATATATATATATATAAAAATAAAACTTCTTGTTTCTTACAGAATGTTTAAAAAAAACAATTTTTTTCATTCATTTGTCTTTAAAAAAATGTCAATTGTAATTGTAATGACAATTGATCAGATAAAAATAGATTTCAACGTTGATTTTATTTCTGTTGTTTTGCTGACTCCAAGAAAGGCTGGCAGACTTTCTGTCTGCCTGTTAAATACCTTTTTTTTTTTAAAAAAAAAATATTTATTTATTTATATTTTATACTTAGGTTATGTTCATGCACTGAGAAATCTAGGAAAATATGAAAGACACTTATGTATGCAAGCAACATTCCTGGGCTAAGAGTCTAAGGGAAATCTTGGACCAAGGTCAAAAGTCACCAAAATCCATGCAGACAAAGATTCCCAGACAAAAAATGAGACCATGCCTGTAAGAAGAATGCAGGTAGAGATGCCTGAATTATCTGTAGAGAAAAGATCTCAAATAAATCAGATTCTACTCTCAACCCTTTGCACTGCTGCTTCTCTTAGCACAAGACGATTTGGCTTGCGCAGAAGCTGCCCCTGCACCCTGACCCACACTGCCATGGAGGGTGTGGGGGCGGAATGCACGTAACCAGGAGTGTGTGTGTAAGCTGCAGAAAAGCGTTTAAAAATCTGTAGGTATTTGTTAAGATCCTGCGCCTGATGTTGTGGTTTTATCTATTGCACTGCTTTTATTGGTCCTGAATATTTAATTCACTGATTGCAAGTTACTTGTTTTTAATGAATCAGTGGGCCCCTTTGATGTGATTTGATTTAAACCATGGGAGCAAACAGCTTTTTGCTGAGACAGCAATACCCTGCTCACCACAGTAGATCTGTGAAGCTTATTTGAGCACCTGACTCTTCCCGTGCAAGGCCAATGCAACTTCTCAGACAATACAAACTGCTCTGGATGTCAGGACACCTAAAGCTAGCTGTTGCAGCATTTAAACCCCATGAAATGTAGCTCCGTGAAAGCAGTGGGTACTCAGAGAAAAAAAAAAAAAAAAAAAAACACTTCTGGCAAATACATATATATATATATAAAACTCAAATTTTGCTCTTTTAGTTTGCACTGTAAGAAGGATCCCCTGACAGAATTATGACTTCGCAATTCACAGCTGTTATTTATGCTCTATAAAATGTCACCAACATCTGCTACCAGAGCTAAGTGGAGTACTGCAATGCGATTTTAAGCTCAGATGTAAACAAACAAAAATTGTTTCCAAACAATGGCATCAAAGGCAACAAACCAGAAATAAACCTGAGGATTTCAAAAACAAAAGGGATGTTAATCTGCTGAATTTTTAGAAGATGAGATACATATCAGAACAGAGAACTTCAACTTACCAAATATAATTCTTATGTGTCTGACTGAATAAATTGAAGGTTTTCGAGTTTTCATCTGCTTCTATTTGCATTCTTGGTCCTCACATTTAATATTCACAGAAAGATGGACGCCTCTTCGTATACTGCCTTAGGATCTGTCACCTCTGTGCACTTCAGAACTGCCACACTGACAGTCATGTCAAGCAAGAGACGTCTTGGGACACCAAGCCAGAGCTGCGGGCACCTCCTGTGCTGGTTCATATCGTGTAGCACTCAGGCTAGCAGCCACCCTGACCTGGCTGGCAAGAGGAATACGCACACTTGCCTTGGGGCTCAGGCTGTCCTTTACAGCATCTGGAGATAGCTCTGATCAGTGAAAAGGCATCAGTTCTTCCAACTCAAACAACTGAAATTTAGAAGGAGATTGTAAGCCCACTTGGAGAAAATGTCATCGTTGCCAGCAGGGATACTAATCAAGATGTGCACTTCGAAATACACACAGCCTGGTTGTTACAGTCTTCAATGGATCTCCACTCCCCATTTCGATTCCTTCAGTACCAAATGTAACTGCTCTAACATGGCTCACCAAGAGCTAAAGAACCTGTCCTGGTCTCCTAAATTCCAGTAAGATCTGCACTTCTTGTGCTTTTCTGCAAGAAAAACAATTGGAAAGGGACAATAGAGAAAGCATTGGAAGGCCAAAGGCTGGATGAGTGGGCCACTTTTATATCCATTTGTTGGAGCTTACTGGCAGCCAGTTTCCGAGAAGAAAGATTTACTGGGATAGGTGATGAGGATTTCTTGCAAATGCGCAGCTCTACCCACATACCCCAAAGCCCAGAGAAGCCAGAGTCAAACCATTAGCAGCAGTCAGAATAGCTAGTTCTCCCTGAAGTCATGTTAGCACCAAGTTATATAGGGTAGAGCTGGTGCCAAACAGCATTAAGATATTTCTCATGCTAAATAAGATCAATGAGAAGATTTCCTCTAGCTCTGGCAGATGGGAAAACTTCCCAGTGGAGGGCAGCCAGGGAGTTGAAAGAGTTGAATATGAACACTAGCTAGCTTTCAGCTCCAAAACAGATGCTCCTCCACTGATATTTGGAGATGTCAAAAGACTGCATCTACAACATTTCCCTAGCACCACAATTTTAATTTGGCACAGGCAACTTGTCAGAAAAATCACAGAAGTCACCATTTCTAGATGACCTTTAAAACATAATGCCTTGTGAACTCTAAATTTTCAGCGAACAATCTTGAGAGAAGGACAGCTACAGATGGCTTAATACCCTGAAGACCTGCCTGCAGAAACACGACTTGAAAGTGCACAGGAGCTGATGAATCAACCTCTAGATAGCCTACATGTTCATAGCCTTGGTGCTGTCAGACCCTCTGAGATTGTCCTAGCTCCTGGAACTGGCCAGGACCATACTGTGCTTTCCCAAACAGCTCTTCCTGAAGATACCCCAGAAGGAGATGGATTTTATGAAAATAGCACTAATTGTGCCTAAGGGTAGGATTTATAAGTAAGGTTTGGGATTAAGGAATGAAATAAAACTCTCCATTTTGTGGACTGTTTGAAAGACTTGAGGGGGATGCTTAATGAGGGTGACAACGTTTCAAACAGCTCCAAGAATGCTCAGGAATCAAAGAATGGAAAAGTGAAGATCATCCAGAAAAACAACCTGCAGAGGTAATTAAGAGCCTGAGGAGAGTGAAGTCTCTGCATTCAACATGACATTAAGAGGACAGCAGAGAGTTTGAAACCAATGCAGGTAATCCTACAAATGATGTATCTACAGCTATCTGATAAGCAACATCTATAGATCAAAATGCAGTACTCAAAGACTACCAGTAAGCAGGCCAAAGCCACATGACTAATTAACTGCAGACAAGAGACTCAGCCAGGACCCGATGCTCAGGAATAATGTGTGGTCCTGGAAGCTCTAACCGATGAAAGTAAAAATGCTTCCAGTAGCTAAGAGGAGCTTCTTTTTTATTTATTTTTTGTGTACCACATTTTACAATTGTTTGAAAAATCCTAAGTTCTGTTAGCACCACCTGTCTTAAACCATGCCAAGCTATAGATTGCCGGTAAGATTAGAATTAGAAAGCGGTTGATGTGATAAAAGACCCTAATTTATCTAATTGGAGCTGTATATTCTAAAGGCCAGTGGTATCAATAATCCTGAACTGACAATAACAAAGATTTGTCAGCCCTTAAAAGCCTTAAATCTATACAGCAGACAGAAGCTATAGATTTCCTAGCACTTAATACAGTTTTAACAGCTTAATGATTAACTTACAATTAATTACTTCATGTTCAGTGTCCAGTATGTTTGTCAGGTTCATGTCTATAAGCAGTTTGTCGGAGCCTAAGTACTGGTCTACCTACACTGTAACCCCAAAGGAATAACCTCTGCAATTGCACAGGTCAGACACCTTAGACATCAAATGTCAAAGCTGGGATTTGACCTAACCACCAGGCATCTTTATCCTGCACCCAAGACAGACTATGCTCCCGAAGATCCACTACTTCCTTTCATTGAGCTGTTCAAACAACTCGGGGGATACCTTGATGAAGACAAATAACACTGCCATGCTCTGAGTCAAAGGGTGTTTTGCTTTGTGATTTAATTGCCGAATGGGCTGAACGGAGAAGTACAACAAGAAGAGCTATTAGAAGAAAAAGAAATTAAAAAAAAAAAAGTTTCAGTAACTTGACAGTGTAATCAGTCCTTCACATCTCTGTCTTGCATTTTCTCTGGTTCCTTAGCTCATGAATTCCTTCAGCTCAGACCTCTTTCACCATCATGCCACACATTTTATTTTTTCTACTTACTTTACGTACCATACCTGAATTATTCGTGGCATCATCACTGTAGGGAAACACAGAAAAATGCCTCCTTATCTCTCTTTCTACCTGCAGGATGTGCCAAGCAACGTTCCTTTCCTAAGCAGCTGATTTCTTCCCAGAAGTGAGCAGGCTGGTGCTGGAGTAGGGTTACTCTGCACCACTTCACCTCTTCTCTCTGAGCCTCCTGTGAATGGGGAGGGAATATACAGGTGACAGACGATTTTTTCTCATAACCCGAGGTAAAAAGCTTTCTGAAGACAAGGCAGTTGGTAGTTCTCATATATGTTATCAAACCAAGTTTAAATCATGCCTACAAACCCACCTAGTCTTGACCTATGAGATAATGTAGATTGCACCTTCTCCTTTGCTTTCACTGATTTTATGTAATGGAAGGAGCTAATCAAGGGTAGTTAAGGGCAGGCTGGTCTTTTATAGAAAAAATCAGGCTCAGAGGTGAGTAGGGACTGAGCAGAAGTTTCTTTTAACCTAGAAAAATCTGTCAGACAACATTTATCAGTGATTCCATTATATTACATATATATATATATATATATATATAAATGGTATTAATTTCTCATATGTGTATTTTTATGCAAGAAGAGTGAAATGTTAAGTTTATCAGGTAACTCCGAAACCAAGGATAGTAATGCCTTGTGATATCCATTTCACGGCTTGACTCATCATTAGCTTCTGATCAGGATTACAGCTCTTACAGATCCAGAGCAGGTATCGTTACTCCAGCAGCATAAACCCAGGAAAACAAGACAAAACAAACAAACAAACACTAATTATTTATGCTTATGAAATACATAAGAAATCAGCTTCTCAGCTGCAAGCAATAAGGAGAAGTCTGTTGACTACACTTGACAAACTGTAGTATTACAAACACCAGTACCAAACAGCTGCTGGGCACTTAAAAAATGAATTTTACAAAGGTATGCCAGATTTCACTCAGATGATGTGCCACAAATTTGCTAGAAGTGGGATACACAATCCAGTCGATAGCATTGTCAGGATAGCAGGGCGTCCACACATTAAGACAGATGCAAGGTTCAAAGTGCAATTTGCAGATAATCATTTGGGCAAGATTATTTCATACTTGACTAATTTAGCTAACAACTTCAGAAAGGTTCTAATTAAAAAATACCAGGGGCTATCACTTGCTGCCAAAATTTATAGAGATGCTGCCGTTGAAATATTTCCATCTAATTATTAAAGAAAGCCTTTGGCCTGGTCAGGAATTGGAGAACAGACACAAACTTGGTGTAGCGTTAGCAAAACTCGCTCTTGAAACTTCCTAAATCTGATTACTTCGACATTTTTAACTGTTTTACAACACTGTTAACTCCATGATTAGGAGGAAGTGACATCTGGGTAATAAAGGCATCAGAAAGTATTAGATCCTTAGGTACTTATTTTTTAAACAAACACAATCTTGCAGGCTTCTGTTCTTTTCTGCAATGATGCAAGTAATTGATTTTTATCTTCCTAAGAAAGGAAGTGAAAGAAATGAGATTTACAAGTATTTCATCGGCCCTTCCAATTGCAACTGTTACTGATGGTGCTAAGAAATTACTGGCTATTTTGTGATGAATAGCTGCTGGATATATTTGTGCCAATTAAATGGAAGACTCCCCACATTCTTTCAATGAATAAAGACTTGGATAAATGAACAAAGTGGTAGGATAAATAAGCGGATCTTAGTATTTGTTGTGCAGGGTCACATAAAACTCACTAAGACTGCTGCAGGCTGGGACACCATTGAGAAAGGCCTACAGCTTCCTCATGATGTGAAAAGCAGCTTCTCCCTCTGCTCTCCCTCTGGTGTGATCCAAAGGCTCCTCATTTACATGTCCAGCAGCAGCCTTTGCTGATGAGGAGTAACACAGCACACTTGCACTACAAACTCACTGTCATTCCTTCTTCATGTCCCCAGAAACTCAGGATCCAGATTGCTTATACAAACTGCACGGTGAAAAGTGTTTTTGAGTTGAAACAGAAATAGAGAAACAGAGCAAGAAACCCAAGTTATCCATCCCCCAACAAATAAAGAATTGGAGAGGGGACAGAAAAGTACTGGTGTAGCTTTCCAGGGCCACCACTGGGCCTCCTCCAGAATGTGTGGTTTCTTATTCCCAGGGAATTAAGAGGGAATTAACACTTTAACTGTCAGTGGCCAAACGCTTCACCTCCTGCAGAAGTAGCCAGGAATGTGTGAGGTGGATTATGCAGTCAACTACTGACTGAGAAAAACAGCTTCTCTACTGACTAATATTTCCAGGTCATTCTCAAGACATCTCTAAAGCACCTACATTTCAGATGTACTGCACCTCTCCTCTGTGAACAGTAGGTTCCAGTGAGGTTCCTCAGATTCAGCACTTAGAAACTTAAATAGCCAAAAATCATGGCCAAAAATCATAGCCAAAAATGCATTCAAGGTGACATGCAGGCTTCTTAGGTGACATGCAGACTGAATATTTGTGAAGGCACAAAGGAGGAAAGAGAGGTGTTTAAAGTATCTTTAAAAGAGTAGGAAAAATTGTACAGTAAAAAAAAAATAATTCTAGTTTTCCAAAATTCAAGAACAGTCCCCATAAAACCTTCCCAAACTGATTTTCATTTCTCCTATACCCAAACTCCTCTGCATTTCTTATACTCAAGTTGTCATGTACTTAGAGAACGTTTCTAAGGCAGTTCATTTCCTTTCTGAAGGGTGAAGCTCATGTTGCTAGCATGCCTGAAGCACACAGCTCCTGCACAAATCAGTAACGTGTCTGCTTTGGCACAGGTGCTTGGCAAAATTCAGAAGACCTCAACGGTATTAAGAAATGTGAACCCATAAAAGCTTAATCTGAGCCAAAGGCAAATGTCCTACTTAGTCTGAAAGCAGGAATCAACAGAGGCAGCCAACCAACATTATACAGATGAGAAGAAAGATGGGGAAAAAACAGGGAAAAGTTATTGCTCTTTCCATTGGTAAGAACTTTCATAGAATCATAGAATATCTCGAGTTGGAAGGGACCCATAAGGACCATCGAATTTCTTTTCTATCAACATCCCTTTCAGCTGCTGACTATTACTACCCTGAGAAATTTCTCCTGAACAACAGAAGTACAAGGTGCCTTAAAAGATCACAAAAAAAGAAAGTAGTTTTAGTTTACTACATTTGTTAAAAAAAGGAGGGGGAGGGGAGAGGGAGGGGGCGTGTGATATGCTTTACAAACTGAAGTAAGTGCAGGTTTGCCAAAACGAAGTAAAACAAGATCCCATCCTAACAGTTGGACTCTTAATTAATGTTTTGACACTACAGCCATGCATCATTGAACTCCTTGTTCATGGTTACTGAACAAGCTGGTTGCTCTGTCATCCTGGCTTGAAGCAAACAGGAGCTATGCTCAATACACTTGAAAAGATGCTTTGCTTGCACTTTTTGTTGCTCCTTCTGTATTTCTGATACGATTGAGTCTTATGTGTAATACATGCAACCACTGCATATTTTTGAAAGCTACTTTTACATGTCTGAATGCACACCAAGCACCTGAAAAAAATGTTTCTGCTGATATAAAATACTTTTCTGCTATGAAAAGAAATATCACTTCATTTTCAATCAAACTTTGGCCTCTGGAAAACAACAAAAACATTTTAAGGTTAAGAATATATATATATATATATTTATTAATCTGGGATGGTAATTAGTATTCACTGACATGGTATGAAGGGGACCAGGCCTGTATCTTCAGTTGCCATTTACCAGAGCACCATTCAGAGGAAGCATTCTGACCCACTGTATCTTAACATTATTTTTGTTTGATGAACCCATAAACTATGGGAGAATGATATTGACTGGTATAAAAGACAAGCCACAAACTTAAAAAGTGGCAAAACTAAAACAAAGAATTGAGACATGGCTAAAAATGAGAGAAATCACAGCCATCAGTGGCAGCTGCACTAAACAAAAACAAAATATTGCAAGTATTGTATCGGAGAACTATTAAGTATTTGATTTTTCTCTCTCTACCTCTCAGATGTAAACAGCTGACAGAGGCACGTCTATCCTCCGTTAACTTCTCTATATTGCTTTTGCTATCTAGAAACTTTATCTTCAGACATGTTTAGTCTGAAGTATCATTTAGAGATATCATCTTAATATATTGCCTTTTTTTCTGTCACATTACATATATCATTAAGGGCATACAGACACAAATTTTCCAAGTGTTCTCACTCCTCAGGTCTTTCAAATGAAATTGAATATAGACTTTGTTTAAAAGGTCATCTTTAAAATTATACACAATAAATCTAGCACTGATAAAATATATTTTAGTTGCACTCCTCTCTCATTCCCACATTTCATCTCCATTGAATATTAAGCAGCACAAATCAAAGGATAGGGCTTGTTGACTGCTTCAGACTAGCAACATTTTCTTTCGCAACCAAGGAAATTAAAAGCTGATCTAGTGACATTTCAATAATTAATGATGCTAACCTGAAGACATGGACCACAAACACTTTGTCATCTTCTTCCAAACCCCGAATCTTAGCTATAATTTCTCCTAACATTAATTCCCTATTTATGATGTTCTTCTGCATCTGCACATCTACTGAGGAGGGAAATCATCTTTCTTCCCATCATAAATCACGCAGATGTGCTTATCAAGTCCAAACAGAGACTCGGGAACATTTAGGGGAATGAAAAGCCAAAAATAAATTTTAAATGTCAGAAACACATAGATATTCCAAAGGTTTCTCAAGATATAAATTAATCCTACATATTTATGATAACATAAAATTAAGAAATAAAAGGTCCCATATAGTTTTGCATTTTCTAAAGACTGAATTTTATAGCCACTTAGTCATCTAACAACACCAATGGTCAAATAATGGATCATCAGCATGACTTTAGTCAACGGTATTACTGTGCTGTCTTGCAGAACCTGGTGAGGTATCTGCCTGCAGGCTCTTCTGTACAAGAATGTCCCCCAACACCCTCCCATGCCACAGTCTGCCTTTCTACCCTGGCTCTTCCTTCTCTGCACTGCTCCTTTGTTTGGGCTGTAGATCTCACACTGCTGTGTAATCTTTGTTCTCACTCTAGTATGTCTATTTTCCATCCCAGAGCATGCCCAGATACCCTCTGTCCACAGTGGCCTGTCTTCCTTGAGTGCCACCTTCCTGCTGTTTTCTTAGTCTTCAGTTTTTCCTTTGCTATCTCTCAGGATAACCATTTTTTCTCAAAGCCACAAAGGCAAGTTAGATTCTGTCCCCACAGGCTACTCTGTTGAAATAATCCATCTTTCCCAAAAACTTCCCTTGGGAAGCAACTGATCTCTTGCCTTGCTTCCTTCCAGTTCAAACGCTGCCTTGTGCCATGGCTGTTTGAAGCAATTTGGTGACCCTGGGCAGTGCTGGTTGTGCCTGCCTCCCACCCACCTACCTCAGCTTGGTTCCTGCTGGCTGTCACAGGATGGGAAGGAGACCACTCAGTAAGACCATGTATCCCAACCCATTTTCCCTGTGGCCATAGAACTGCCAGGATCAACACAACGAAGTGTTTAATTCTAGGGCTGCAGGGGCCCCTCATGGGCAACACTTCTGAAAGCAAAAAAACTAGGCTGCCAGCTCTCTCCCCTCCAGCATGCAGAGGGCACACTTCCCTGCCGAAGCCTGTCAGCACCATCCAAAAAAGCCTGAGCAGGAGCAGGAGCTCCTCCCACATGCCCGGGGATTGAGCAGATGCAGGGTAGGGAAAAAGGGGTAACCTCCTGTAGGGAAACAGGGAAGCCTGGAGGCACGTTCAGTCAGAGTTACTACTCTGTCTTCCTTGCAGCACTCAGCAATTGCACCCATGCAATCTCAGCCCACAGAAGGTGATCTTCCTCTCATGCTGAAGACCGAGTATTTTCCCCTCTCCAGGGGATCTCTCACCATGTTTGCTCCAAGAGCCAGCAGCACTCTGGCTCTCTGTGGGCTGCTGTGGGACCTACCTGGGGCAGGCAGGCAGGGTGGAATATGAGAGGCTGAAGCAGACACCTCCCCCACTGCCCTTGCTAAACGTTGGCATAGGTATCCAGAGCCATAGATGTTATACAATAGTCTAATGTGACAACAGTTAAAAAGTACAGCAGGTATTTATCTTTCGTGTCCTCTAAAGAACAAGAAACAGAAACCACAAATCAAAGTAAGTAAATAAGCAAAGTAAAACTATCATCAAAATAATTCTCTCATCCTTGGATCGTATAGAAAGATGCAAGAAAACAAGGGGCATTGTTTCTGTTTATGCAAAATAAATATCCAGAAGCAAATCAGCATAAGCACATTACAGTATAGGATAACAGCTATCTTTTTCTATTGAGAGAATGGTTATTTATGGTTCAGGTATTGCCATAAATGCAGACTTGAAAATTGCCATGCGCAAGCACAACACTTACTTCCCCAACCTTCCAAGGACCATAAAGAAGTAGAAACAAAATACCTTGGTAATAGTGTTGTTTTCAAAGAAAAAATAGACGTCTGGGAGATAAAAACTTTTTCACATTTTCTGTAAATGTAGATCACTCTTTGTAAATATGTATAGAAAAGTAACATACCCCAAAGACTAAGTTTAAAGAACAATAAAATAGTTCAAGGGCTATAAAAAAAAAATAAATCCCTTTTCAGAAATCAGAAATCTTCCTCTCCCCCAGGCTGCTGAAATACAAACCTGCAGCCTGACAGGGGAAGAAAAGAGCTCATAGTGGGAGGGAGAGGACAGCTGGGAAAGAGGACAGCTGATACCTTCTGCCCCATCACCGACAACCCATGGTAACAAAACCCACACAACAAAGCCCATGACAACACAGCCATGTTATTAAGCCACACAATATGTGTCAAGATTCTCCAGAACATTTCTCCACAGGAAAAACAATTTAAAATAAGGAATTTGTGCAAGGGAAAGGTCTATTTTAGCAAATATTTTTTAATCAAAACCTAATCCAACCAGAAGTCTAGGTGATGAATTGCTTCATACACATATCGTTTTGATTAAGCTTAATTTCTATGGTCCACAGCAAGGATCATCATGCAGCACAGTTGGAAACAGGAATCTCCTCTGCTGTTAAAGTCTCTAGCATTATCTGTGACACTGAAGGAAAAAGAAACAGAACAAAACCAAAAAGGTCTGCACATGCTGACATTTCATTCAGAGCACTGGCAACCTGCTCTGCTCATGTGCTCACTGGGCCTGTCAGACCCTCATCTGCTGTCCTTATGAATCCTCCTCTCCCTCAGTGGTAACACTGCACATCTTGCAGATGGAAAACCAGCCTCAAAACCAAGAGAGGAATGATACGCATATTTGTTGTGGAGGCCTGACTCTGTGATCTTACCCTGCTGCTATGCCAATGGAAAATGTCCAGCTGAATTTGGCTACCAGAATTAGGGCCCCATCTGAGGCACAGTGCTCCAGGAAGGCTGAATCAAAGCAAAATACCATTCAAACACAGGCCTTTGGAGAAAACTTAAAGAGGAACTCATAGCAATAACCTTCCAAAGAGAAAGCTTACTTTTGAAGGAGATAGCAAAACTGAGGGACCTACTCTGTGGGCAAAGACAAGGAAGGCTGCTGTCAATCCATTCAATATCCAACTGCCCCTTTCTGTGGTGACATGGTACCTTATCTGTCATGAAGCTTGTCAGCAAAAAGTTAAGCCCTGAAACCACTTTGTATACGTTTAAACCCAAGAGTTAGTTGAGATCAGCTAGCAATCGCCTTATCTGGCAGCAGTCTTTCTGATTCTGGCTGCAAAAAACCCACAGCCTGAGTGATGAATAATTAGTAAGCTTAGGTACTCAATCTACATATACACTACTGTGGCAGGCAGCTAGGCACAGAGTTCTAGATTTACATTAATAATATTTAAATCAAATAATAATGAACACTGTTATCTGTGTTCTTCATCTGCCACATGATCTGATTTGCCTACCAAAAAGCAGAAAGGACGGACTCACTTTGGGCAAACAACCTTTTTTACCCTCCCACAAGGAAGACAAGCATTATACATCATGCCTGTCAAGCTCAACTGTAAAAAGCTTTTTTATTAAGCACCATGCTACACATTCCTCTATACAAACAAGCCACAGGAGTTGACGTTTTTAGTGTTGAACTCCTGTAGGGTGTGATTGCCACAAATCAATAGATGTCTGAATCACAGGCAAGATTTCCATGGTGTTTATTTTTTCCCCTTCCTTTCTCTGAACAGCATTTGTTACAGGTGTAGTGGTACCACCTTCCCTGTACTTCACGCTACAAGGCTCTTAGATCCCTTAGGTGTCTAAAGTGGTTTGCAAACGGTGATGAAAAAACAGATGACAGAGGGGTATAGGATTTACATCTTTTTTCTTTCCTTTCCTTTCCTTTCCCTCTTTCCCCTTCCCCATTCCTCGCCCCCCCCACCCGCCGCCATTTTGTGCCCAGCCCCGCCGGGGAGGGGCGCGGCCTCCCGCCCGTCGCACCCGGTGACGTCACGCCGGCTGTATCGCGACGTGGCCTTCGCTGGCGGAGCAACCGGTAATGGCGGCGTGAGGGGCCTGAAGGGGCCTGGGGGGACCTGAGGGGACTGGGGTGCGGCGGGCAGTCTTTTAAAGGCCGGTTAGGCTGGGTTTCACGTTGCCGCCAGCCCTCAGACATCTGGTATTAGCTGTTCCTGGGGCTCCCTTCATTCAAACGGTCTCGCTTTCGCCATACGTGGCACCAGCTCTGCTAAATCTGTCTGTCCCTGCAGGTAGGTGACCATGGATCAGGTAATGCAGTTCGTGGAGCCCAGCCGGCAGTTTGTGAAGGACTCGATACGGCTGGTCAAAAGGTGCACTAAGCCTGACAGGAAAGGTAAAGCGGGACACAGTGCTTATTTTCTCCTATACTTTAATGTGTCACATATGTGAGTGGTTTTGTTTAATTTGTTCTGAGTGTTTCTCAACTGATTTTTTTTTCTTCTGCGCCTTTCCATAAGGTATTACAGAGAGGGTATAACTATAAGGAACATGTCAGTGATTGTTCATAGAGGTGGTAACTAGGTTACTTTATTTGTGGTCACAGGATTAAGTTTACTGATGCTTTTTGAGGTCGATCAGCAAGGGATTTCATGCGTTGTCAGATAAGCAGGGTTCTTAGTGGCTGCTGACCACATTACTCCACTTCATGATTCACGTTTTAAAATAAATGAACATATCATTTATATACTGTACTGTTGTGGGGACTTAAGATAGTGTCTTTGTGTGACAAACATAATTGCAGCTTTTCCATTTTTGATTATGTACTGAGGACTATTGCCGGGGCCTGTAGAGGAATGAAAGAACAATAATGGAATAAACGCGTCATGAGTTGTTATGGATTGTGGATCTATCCAATTCTACTTACTGCTTTAAAAAAAAAAAAACAGATTAGTTCTATGCTTTGTGGGAAGCAGCATCATTTCTCTTTAATAATATCGTCTGTCTTCTGAAAAAATGTGCTTGTTTCTGAATTTTAATGCTGTTTGTTCTTGAACTGCTTCCAGTGTTAACACGACCACTTTCTAAAGACAGCTCTCTCCTGGGGTCACTAGTGAACATCTCCTGTATGCCATATGCTAGGCTTCCTAACTGAATTTTCTCTTTGTTTTTGCAGAGTTCCAGAAGATTGCAATGGCAACAGCGATAGGCTTTGCAATAATGGGATTTATTGGCTTCTTTGTCAAATTGATCCATATCCCAATCAACAACATTATTGTGTAAGTAAATATGAAACTTCAAATTGCCAAGTTTTGCATTCATTTTTACCTGATTGATTTTAAACAAAGAGTTAGAGAACCATTACAGGATCCATGTTACTTTAGTATCTTGTGCATTTCACATTTTACTATAATATGACAGGTATTGGTAGGTAAATGTTCAAAGAGCTTGCTGAGGAAGTAGATCATTAATTTTGGGTTCACAGCATACTGCAAAATATTAGATCCATAGTTCTGTAGGTTTTTTTTCCAGTATCTGCTTCAAAAATGAACATCAAATATTTTTGATTTCCAGTTTTTTGGTGTATTTTAACCTGTAGAACAACTACCTTATTTGGATATTGCATACTCTTACTGTTTCCAGTTTATAATTTGTGAATTCAGAATAAATGCATGGAGGGAAAGATAAAGAAAACTGTGATTATTTTGGAAGATGGCAGTGCACTGAACAAAGTACTCTTTCATTTGCTAAGTGCCAGAGATATGTTTGGAACTCTTGTTTTTTGTGTAATACCATAAAATACCTTCTGAGATGGATGTTGCAGCGTGAAAAATTTCACCCTTAGATTTGATTGGCAGCTGTGGTACTTGCATACTAATGGCACCAGTTGAAACTTCTCAGATTGTTCAGAGCTGACGTCATCCCTTTTCTAACTGTTTTTTCTAACCTGTGTGAAACAGGTAAAATACTGTTCTGGGACTGTGAAACATGGCTAACTTAGGCCTCTAAGAATTGTCCTGTAAGCAAAGACAAATGTTTGAAAATAGGAGACGAGATAAGTTGTAATGGTAGTACCTTCCTAACAAGACAATGTAGGGAGGCTAAATTAGACTTAAGATGAGATCACTTGAAGGTACTTTGTTAGTTGAAACTGATTATTCTGTTCTCTCACCAGAGGCGGCTGAATGGAACAAGACATCGTGAGGAACAAGACATTGTGACATTAGCTGCAAAGATTTCACAGCTTTGTAACTTGTTCACTATTAAACAGTTTTGGGTTTTCACACATTGTTGATGTCTTACTTCTCTTTCAAAGTGTACATAATCTTACCTACAGTGCTTTTTAAAAATAAATAAATAAATAAAAAACCATTTCTTGTTACAGTTGAATGAACAATCCAAGTAGGAACAGAATAATTCAAGTAGGAAGGAACCTTGAGACACCTGTGGTCCAACCTCCTGCTTAAAGCTGGGTCAGCACTGCATTCTGATGAGGTTGCTCAGGGCTTTGTCTTGTTGCGTCTTGAAAAACTCCAAGGGTGGAAATTGTACAGCTTGTCTTCAGAAGCTGTCTGAATGCTTAATTTTTCTTTTAGTAGACACTATTGTTCAGCAAAAGTAGGCAGTGAGAAAACATCATTACTGTAACCTCTCAAGTGGTGACTCAAAAGTCTATCAGCTGGAATTGTTGTCATTACTTTCTAGAATCACCATCATTACCCCTAATTCCTTTCTGCATTTGAAATTCCTATTAGGTTGTATTATGTACTTGACCAGAAAAAATCCCATTAAAAAAACCAACAAATTTGCATTGCTGACACTATGCTGATGGCAGAATTAAGGAAGCAAAACTTGGTTACTAGGATGTGCAGTCTGAGTTTAATTTAGTTTTCAGAGATATTAAGCAGTCTTTGAGACACTCAACCACAAAGTTGTTCAGACTGCTGGACAGGATGTATATCCTTACTGATTGGTTTTGGATGCTGGTTCTGTCAGACGACTGCACATAGAATTGTAAAGGCCTCTGCATGTATTGACCAAGTGATTTCAGTTATTAAATGACTGAATACTCCAATTTAAAAACTAAACCTGCAGAAATTGGTAGATGCAATGCACTTCATATTGAGAGCAAGAAACGTGTATTTCACTCCAAAAACCTTGCTGTAAATATTTGGTAATTGTAGAAGTTACAGTGCTATTTTGTGTTACAGATTTTAAAATCGGTTAATATTGTGAAATCCAATATTGGTATTGCAGCAAAACTAAAGCTGCTTCAGTGGACACACAAGTAGAAAGTTTCAACTATTACTCTAATTGAGTAATCTTCACCAGCAACTGTTTGTTAGAAATAGGGAAAGAAAAATAGTTGAGATTAATTATGCTTCATGCTATCACATTTTCATAATGAAGTTATACTACGTGCAAATGTTTACCATATTTTATTTTGGTAATAGGGGGAAAATAGTTTAATATTGGGATAAAATACATTGTAAAAATATCCAAACTAGCAAATTAGCAGTTCTTTGCATCCACTTCTGTTTGCAATCATATGCAGTGGCAGCATGTCTTCTGATCAAGTAGTGAGGTACTGGAATGAAGTACTCAGTTGTTACTCATCTTGATTTGGTCGTAAGTGACTTTTATTTCAGGCCTGCTTTCCATTCAGTACATAAAGTCAGTGTTTGCTTATTCCTTTAGGAACAGTTTTATTGTCTTGATTCAGAGAAATTTGAAATTTTGCAGAAATGTGAGTTGGATGAGAAAAGGCAGCTGTAGTTCATCTTATGTTTTGATAGCCATTGTCCACAGCAAAGGCTTGTCTGTCTCGATGGTCACAATCCCAGAGTTGTCATAGGTATTGGAAGTACTGACGAGCGTTCCAAACTTCAGCACCTGGTTAGCTACAAAAAAATAAGAGGCTTAGTGGTACCCATGAAACAAAAGCATTTTTGCACATTTATTGTTGGAAAGACTGCTGGTCCCACAAAGACGTAATCAAATAGCTGAGTAAATCTAATGTAGATGAATAATATCTAAAATAGATGTTTATATTAAATATTAATTGTGGTGTAACATTCTTCATGTCCCTGTTCGGGCGCCATTTGTGGCATAATGACCACACAGACACCAGGGTTCTTTAAGGATCAGTAACTTCTATTACTTTATTGAGGACATAGCTGCCACTTTTTTACTGAGGACATCCTCATGCCCTCATCGTTAAGAGTTTGATGTTATCACCAACCATGGGGCTTGTCGGCCCCCATGGCCATACTCCCACAATTAATTTAAAATATTAAATATTTATTATAAGGTTTGTATGAAACACTATTAGATGACTTGTGCAACAAAATGATACTTAATCCCTAAATGATCATTTTGAGTTTACAGCAGATTATTACAGGAACAAATAGTTGAATGTTCCCCAGAATTTCACATCTGTAAATTTGTATTTCATTAGCTCAGCTCAAGTACAGGTCTAGACAAGGTATTTCAAGTAAAATGTAGCAGAGGGTCTTACTGCAGTTCCAAACATGAGATTTGCTTTAGCTCAGCAGCAAGCCTACCATATTTCAAAATGTGAACAGTTCTAGAGCAGAGGCTGGCAGCTAGTGGTATTATTTAACAACTTTGCTTTGCAGTTAAGTGACTTACATGCCCTGTTAACGACAGTAGTGAGGTAGGTGTCCATCTGCATTAGAAACCAAGTGGCATTACTCTATGACAAATAGCTAATGTCACTTCTAAGGGAGATTAACGCTGCCAGCAATGCAGTTGTAGAAGTTTTAAACAATTGTTCTGTACTGTTTTAGCTGATGTTTTAAGGGTTGCATAGGCTTCCTACAAAGATAAAAACTGGCCCCCAAACAAAATAATGCAATTTAAGCTTTATCCTCCATTTCCATGCTTTTGGAGAAAATGTGCTTGTGTTTTGCAAATATATGAACTTTTTGAACACGAATATATACCCCAAAGGCATGCTAAGGCTAGTCAGTTCTGTATTAGTTCTTGCTCATGTAAAGGTTCACAACAAGAACTCCAAAACTGTCCTTTCTTTTGGTCTGTAAAACAATCCAAATGATAGGTGCCAGGTGGTGATCAAGAAGCGTGCAAAGCAACTTAAGTTCTATTTTGGGATTTGTCCAGGACGAAGATAAATTTTCCAATTGTGGATATGAACACGGGCTATAACAACTCCTGTGCAGCAATGTAGTAACACAAGGCATGCTATGATGTCCACCAGTTGCTGTAAATGACATGGGGAGTTGACCCTGCCAGGATGTATGGCTTGAAAATGACGGACAGTCTGACAAAGGGCAGGGAACACAACATGGTTCAGTGTGTCTTGTGCCAAATCTGCACTTGCCTGTACTCGTTCCTGCTCCCACTCTAGTTACTGGCCTGAAATGCACTGAAGAAGTGGTTTCAGCTGCTAGACAAATGCGGTTGAAAGGAGAGAACAGCATCTGAGTTTCACTGCTGCTTTAAACTGAAGATTCCTGCCATTTGAGTATCTTGGAGTATGGAGCATAGCTGCAATGCAGTGCAGAAAATCAGCAAGGGGAAAAAAAAAAAAAAAAAAAAAAAAGAAGTGCTTTACTAGCTAATTATGTACCTAAAATTAAGCTGCTAGATTCTGTCAGGATGATTTTGGACACGCATTGGCTCTAGGCAGGGTACTAGACAAATGGCAGGACAAATGAGTTCTGGTGTTTGCCTTCAGATGAGACAGCAGACGCTGACAGGGCTGAGCCATGCTACAAGCTGATGCCCTGGACAAGGCTCCCAGAGAAGCTGGATTTCACCCTTCACAGATAAGCAGGTCGTTTAATGAAGATGAGCTCACACATGGGCAGGGTTCCCCATGTAAAAATACTGCCAAAACACTACTGTTCTAAGGACTGAATTTAATACTGACTGGAAACATCCATAACTTGGTGTTTAGTTTAAAATATTTGTTGACACAGGAAAAAAAACCAAACATTTGTGGTTGCTGCATAGTGAAGCTTGAAGGGAAGGAAATCCCCAAACTGTGTGGAGACACACAGTTATTCTTACTCTTCTTTTGTATAAACCCACTCATTTAGTGTCAGTTATTGCTTCTTGCTCAAGACTATCAGAATAATTCTTCCTGTTACAGCTTTGCATATGAAATAACAGCTTTGTAGAAGGCGAGAATTAAGAACGTGGCAGCTTAATGAAACAAAATCTAAAGCAGTATTTCCTCATGCATAAAACGAAATGAAAATCCTGCTTTTTAAATAAAAAGTTCTTCCCCACTAGATGGAGCTTTTTATCTTTACCAGATTTTCTTCTGCGCAAGAATCACGGTTTGAAATGCTGAAGAGAAAAATGCAAAGACTATAAACAGTGCTGTTGATTCACATTGCTCAAATGGACAAATTCCAATTACTTGGTTTCACAACCAGCCAACATCTCAACTAACATAATTAAAAATGCATGCTTTCCTTTCAATAAATGAACAGTAATTAATGTGAAAAACTAGGTTTAAACCAGTAAAGGAAATAACAAGATGTACATACCTACTGCTTCTAGGAAAACTTCCTACTGTGCCATGCATTATGATATGAAGTTTACAAGGTCAAAGAAGTGAGAAGTTCTATCAGTTCATACCTGAGCCATTCCTTTTTTTTTTTTTTAATAGCTTTTGGTCCAACTTGTTAAGTCCTAGCAAGAGCTTATGCCTTGGGAAAAACCTATTACCGAAAAAACATTCTTGCTGTTGAGGTTATTTTTCTCAAATGCCTTCCAAAGAAAACAACCTTTTTTATGTCTAATAATTTGTATTTATAGTTTTGATGGGTATCAGAAATTATTTTAATAATAGATTTCAGATTGTGATTTATTTTTTATTTTTAATCTCAAACTGGAAAATACCTGGGATGTTTAGAATCCTCTAAATAAAAGACATTTTATTTTGGATCATTGAAAATGTTCTTTTAGACAAAGAATGGTATTTTTTTTAATGAGAAATTTCGACTGCTGATTTCAATGAAAATAATAAGAATGTTTCAGCAAAAACAACAAATTCCCTCCCTCCCCCATCTTCCAGCAGCATAAGACACTTTTTCCCCTGAAATTCTCCTTAGTGCTTTGGTTCCAATTGAACTGGTTACTGATAATAAAGTGTTTGTGAGAAAAATACTCAACCCAGCTCTTCCAGTATAGCTGTACTGTTTTTCATCGCTCTCCATCCATAAAGTTAGCATGTCTTAGTGGCACTGAGTCTAGGTGGCCGTGCCTTCAAGGAAAGCAGCAGGGATTACATGAGTACATAACTACGTAATAGTTCTGAAGTCTGACAGCTCTGGAGTTTAGAACTAAAAACAAATGCTATTCCTGCCTTCTTGGGAAAAAAAAAAAAGTTTAGAACCAGGATACAAGTTTTTATGGTGTACTCCATGTTCTTATAGTATCAAAAGATTCTTATTTCTGATGGATTGCAATGTTATCACTAATTCAGACCTACATATGGTCTATGGTCATGGGCAGGGCTTATTTTGATGTGGAAGTGAAGGAAGGTTTTTCTAGCCGCTACTATTATATATAGCAGGTGGTTGAATCTGTCAGGGCTTGAAAATGTTAGAAATAATTTAAAGAAATATGAAGGCTCATAGATGAGCTTCCCAAAGGAGCATAATTACGAAGATCATATTTCTTAGATGTCCCTTTTGCTGACCAAATTATATGATAAAGGAGGAGGCTTCATTAATCCTGAGAGTGCCCACTTCCGCTATTTTATACTATTTTATAGCTAGTCTTTTGATACTTTTTTTTTTTTAATACACGATACTGACGATGCAATGTGGAAAATGTTAATCTCAAATGAAAGACTGTGAAAGCTGAAAAAATCTCACAGTTGCCAGAACATCTGGAAATGTGAACCAAATGTACTCTATAAGTAATCAAGCTGTATATATGTGTGTGTGTGTGTATAGAGATATATTTATATACATTTGTGTATGTATATAACAGACATGTATATAAATACATGTATATAAATACATTTATATATATATAAAACAAACAAATCTCAAAACTAAAAATACATTTATAAAACTCTTACCATGATTGTATCTCTACCATGGTGGGAGTTTTACTTTTTAGTTGTCAGTGCTGAAATGAGACCTAAGCTCACTGCCAGCTGATATGTCCACTGCTGCACTGCATGCTTTCAGCCTGGAAACTGAGCAAATACCACGGACTCTAATTACAGCTAGGTTTGGCCTTGCGGTGTTAGGTGCTGCAAAAACACTAACTCTCAATATCAGGTAACCCCTCAATAACTGTATTCATGATCTAGTAGACTTGTAAACATTATTTGTATGACTTCATTGTATCATTTAAGGCACTTCCAGAAAACAAACAAACAAAACAAAACAAACAAACAAAATATTAAGGACAAATACACATCTTACAAGCTGCACTGGAGCATGACTTGAGGGGGGCATACACAGAGAAAAAATTTTTTCTTACACATAGCATATGTGGCAAAAGCAAATCATGTCATTAATTTGAAAGGCTTAATTGAATGAGCAGGCCCTCTGGTTATTCCTACATCTGTACCAAAAACACATTTGGCTCTGGACAGCCAACGGGCACCTAATGGACATGTTTAGAGAGGAACTTATGAGAGCTCAGTCTTTCTGTCAGTCATGCCTGATAGCTTTCTCCAAAGACATTTAGGCAAATGGAAGCCTTTTGGAAACCCCTGGAATGCAGTCTGACATAATAATGCAGGCATATCATAAAGGTCCCCACTTCATAGAATTTCAGCAATAATTCAGGGTCCTACTGCTGTGACCAAAAGTGTTTGACAGCAAAACACCCTCACAAGAAGTCTAACACAGACAGATATTGTGATATCTACACTACGCTTCCTTTTCTCAACCGTATGTCTCAATTACTTTCTGAAATATGTAAAGTCACACCTTGCTGATTTTCATCACTGAAAATAAAAATAGGTACAGGAATACAAGCAGATTGCCACTCCTGGCATGGATGTTTGGAATATCAAAATAATTAAATATTAATTAAAAGCCTTATTATAATGAATGTAAACCTTTTCCCCCTAGGCAAACGCTGCATCAAAATGATAGAAAATTAAGATCAATAAGCTGAAACACAACTTAAAGTGAAATATTGAATTACCATTTGGTATCCTATTATAGTTTATCTGGAGAGGATTTCCCTGAAGTTCTGTGTTAGGAGCAAAAATCTGCATTTAAATGGGATGCATTAGTAATGCATGAGCTAGTGCTTTGCAGGTCACCATGTGTCTGTGGAACAGCAGCATTAATTTTTGCTGTTTATAAATAAATAAATAAATAGCTTATAGCTTTTTATAGCTGGTTTTCCTTTCATTCCTCCTAGTTTTACACTTGTGATTAGACTGACTTCACTGAAATTAATCTTGGTTTACACCGATGTATACAAAGGAAAAATTGGGTCCTTGATCTCTGTGCAGTGTGAACTGCAGAACTGGAAGTTGCAAATAGCAGTAATTTACAATAAAACATGAACTATTTTCAACACTAACACAACACACAAGTGCCACGAAGGCAGGCCAAGTCTACTGGGAGGGGACAGGGCCAGGCTGAGTTTTGTGTAAGTGGAGATTGCATTTGGCAATTTTTATAACTGCCGTAACTTCTGGTAACTGTTTCTGTTGCACAGAACAATGGTTTTGTAATCTCACCAGATCCATAGAGTGAGCTCACAAAAGCACAACGGCTGGCTGGCCCACAAATACCCAATTCCCCAGGTTCAGGTACTGGCAAAGAATCCCAGCCAGGGGCTCTAGAGCACAGGCTGCCTCGCTGCATGTCGGTGGGAATGCAGGAGATGACAACAAAAGCACTTACTGTCAAGTTTTAACTATTTCATTTGAAAAGAGAAAATATGTTAACAGAATTACATGTTCTACCCTGGATAGAAACCACCCATGCTGGGTGAGCCTTCAGAAATGCAAATGGTTGTCAGAAGTTTTCACATTTACTTCCAGCAGACTTTTCCAGCTTTGTAATCATGGTGGTACTGAAAGAATAGCTAGAACTCCTACTGTCACATCACCTGCTTGGGAGCAATTTAAAATGATAAGCTGATAAAAATTAAGGTGAGGAATAGAGTGCTTCCATACTAGTGTTGCTGCTGCAACTACTGCTTCCCCAAAATTGACAGGAATGGTCGATAGCTGCAGGAAGTTTCCATGCCTATTATCAGCATTTTAGCACTACTAAGGAGATGTGTTCCAGTCTTTGGTTAAAATCAGACTTTAGACTCTTTAACATAATTACAGTGGCCTAGAAAGTCCGACATGGAAACTGTATAAACTATTTTCAATAGTGTCTTTCCTGTCTCGACATAATAAATCTGTACCGATCCTACAGCAGTAAAAGTGATTTACCAAAGATGTAAGTATAAAGAGAGTCAGGGAACAAGCCGGTCTGGAGGATTATTTTGCTAAGCTAAAGGCAAACCCAGGCTTAGGAAGTAATGTAAAAAATTTAGTTTAGCCAGTAAGAATCAGAATGTTTACTTCATTTTTGATGCTTTCCAGTAAGTTTGTATAATGTCTGTCAAACTACTTAGAGCTCTGAGGGGCTGTACAAGTGACAGGTACTATTATTAATAGCGTTCGAGCAGTGAAGAAACAGCTGAAGAAATAAAATACAGCTTCAGTTTGACAGTCACTACTGTAGAGATCTTGCATATAATCTAGACAAAATAACTTATTGCTATTTTGGTCCTTCTCTACTTTGTGTTGTAAGATGCTCTTCTGAGAAAAAGACGCTGCTCTTCTGAGAAAAAGGGGCAAGAGCAAAGTTGAGATGCATCAGCTAATGAGTTGTCTCAGTTCTAAACTTCTCCATAAGACATTCCATAGACACATCATGCTATTACCCTGCCATGCTTTACAGATGTCACTTAGTCACGCAAAGCTCGGGATGGGTACAACAATCTGGTACAACACTAAACAATGAGATTAGCTAAAAACAATGGTGATCTGTCTTGGCACTTAGATCTGAAGCTCTGGTTTGACATGACTGCAAAGAGCCTAAAAATGCTTGCTGTTTTGAATGCAGTTATGCCGCCAAGTTGATATGATGCATCTAATAGTGAAATGTACTGCATTTGCTACAGGAAGGTAACCACACAATTCTAGCAGATGACTACATGAAATGCTGTAGCAGGGAAATTCCCTCTATATTCCTCATGATCTTGCTGTTGGAGACAGGGCTGAGAGACAGGGGAGGAAGACGGAGAAGCAATCTCTTCCTGACCTGATGCTCAGGGCTAGTAAACAGTAGACTGTGTCTGTGAGCTTAGGCTTCAGAACAACTTGACTCCAGAAAAGCTTTTCAACATACCAGATCCTGATCCTGATCAACATCTTGCCTCTAGCTACAGTAATTTTCTAGCACTTCACAATAACATGAAAAAAAAAAAACACCACACCATCTCACAGAGACCAATCTATCCTTCAATGGGTTCAAGTGTGGTATTAGTTAATCAGAACACATAAATTATTTTTCTCTTCTATTCTTCAGAACCCTGATAAATCCAGCCACATTTATTTATAAATTAAGAAGAACAGGCAGGTAGAGAGGATTTTAAAACACATGCATAATATAGTCAATCAGCTTCTGTATGGTACTGTTGTTCCCACTCTCTGTAAAAACATTTGTGCAGATAGAGTGATTATTTCTGTAACATCCAAACTGGGCCTGTGGCTGAAATGTGGGTATATGGATTTGGTCAGTAAATATTTACACAGCTTGGGTTAAATGGGGATCTTGCTCAAACACTCCACAGAGGAGAACAACAGTAGTGCCATAACACTGCACAATGGTTTCAGCCAGTCAACCTCCTCTACTGCCTACCAGTGCATAGGAAGCGTTCCCAAAGTCAAGTCTGCCATCAAATTTGGCACAACTCTGCTTCCTTTCTCCATGGTGTGGATGCAATTTGCCTAAGAGAGTTGATCTAAAGCCAGTCCCTAGCCAGCCCTGAAAAATGAATTTAAGCAGGCTAGCTTCTCATCCTTATCACCGCTGCCAGTGCTAGCTCAGATCAATATCCTGAGTCCTGTTCTCATGCACAAGTTGCTCTGTCACTGGGCTCCAGTGCCAAAATTAAATTAAATTAAATTTGACAATACTCTGTAAAGTCTCCATCCTTCCACCAGCTTCTGCAGCATTTTGGAGGGGCAGGAAGCAGAGCAGCCCAACAGCAGCTGGCTGGAACCAGTACTCCTGGTAAAACAAAGGTGGCAATGCTACAATAGCGAAGGTCAAAGTAAATCTTTTGAACTCTGGGAGGGGTTCAACATACTGCAGATTTAACCCCATTCCCCAGTTCCGGACTCCACCTGACCCAATCTAGCCCATATCTGCCCAGGTCAGACTCCTGGGTGGCCACCCAGAGCCACGTGCATGCTGCTCGATGGCAGCCAACTCCTGCTCACCCATTGCAGAGTTTCATGCCCCCACCACGAGACCTCATGTCAATCAAGCTGCCAGACCACGCACTGTTAAGCACTATTAAACTGCGCCACAACCCGGGATCTCGTGCTCAGAGAGCACGCTTGCCTTTATCTCTTAGCACTGGTCAGGGTGCAAGAGGATGATACCTTCAGCATGCCCTGTCCCACTGAATCCCAGGACAGCTGGTGGCACAACGGCTGGTGAAGAGCAAGGCCACCTCCGATCTTGCATGCAAGCAGCAGCCCCTCTTAGCTATTAGCACTTTATTGCAAATAACCGACTTTGATCAAATTAAATCCCTGACAAATAATTTTATTATGCAAGCTTTAATAGCGAATGGCACCATTTCCTAAAAGAGTTTTTATGGAAATATGATATTGCATTTACATGGAAAAATGAAAAGAACAAACTAGAGTATTCATCCTTGTGCACAAAAGGCATCATCAATAAAGCAGCTGTGCTTTTGTCTAAAACATTTCTGTGGAAGTGAGTAATTATTATTTAAAAAACCCACACTGATCTGTTACTGACAGCTCACAAGGTACACGTTCATCTACTTGCTCTCCCTGACAGATGATCTATTCTGAGCACAGGTGACTAACTAATAAAGCCTATTATACTTCTAATAGAAAAGTAATTCCATTTATCTTTACCCTTCCTGGCACCACTGCTTCCTTTCACTGCATCAGGGTGGGATGCGGTAAGAGGCTTCTAAAATGAGGTTATTTTCACCCCTACAATTGCTGTGCATTACTTAGAATTTTAGACTGTTTTGCTTTCTTCAGGAGAAACAATTAGACACAGATAATATCACCCTGAGGATCAAGCAAAAGCAATTATTTCTGTTAGAAAATGTCCCCCTAGATCTGTGCATGAACAAGTAAGCTTTTTGATTTTTAATTTTATTACTTTGTCTTTCTGTTAAACAAATAATTAATATGATTACTAACACCCTATGTACCTCTAATGTCTATACTATTTCAATTATAAAGCCATTACTGACGGTTATTAATTCTATTCCATTTATCTTCAAACTTGCATGGTAAACTTAGAACTTTGTTGACATTCATGGAGCTGCAGCTACTCCAAACTCACTCATAGGCAATCCAGCAAACCGTATCTGTTGTCATCCCCCGAGACAGAACATGAAATCCAACAGGAGACATGGTTTTTAGTTCAGAGTCACTGAGTTGGATTAGACGGCTCTCCATTCCCTCAAAAAAATAAAGGATTTCACTGAAATAGTGTTGCCCAGTCTGTGTTAGCAATCTTCTGTCTAAGCTACAAAGTCTTTTCAATTTTTTTTTTAATTTTTATTTTTTAATTTTTCTAATTTCCAACAAAACTATAACACAGCAAAGCCTATCTGAGCTAGTAATACCTGCTTCTTCCACTTTACCCACCATTAGAGCACTTGGCTTCAAGAAGGATGTGCCTGCCTTGTATATGAATCAGTCAGATTATCCACATATGGCTCATTTACAGTCTTCTTTTTGGATGCAAGATTCAGTTTTGTTGTCAATGCTGCAAATACAAACAGCTTCTGTATAGAGGTTTGTCCACATAATTAAAAAAGGAAGATTCATTATTAAAGACAAGTCCTAAGTCTCACTGACTGTCAAAGACTTCATTCAAGTGGAAAACTAGCTACTGAGGATCCTTTAGTTAGTTGTGCTCTCTGAAAAAGTCTGATCGATTTCAAATAATGATTTCCAATAAGAACAATGTTCTTAGTCTTGGTGTGCTTCCTCCTCCTGACCTTTGGAAAGCCTTTTTTTTTTTTTTCCTTCCCTCCTCCTTTTTACAAACTGGCTAGTAATTCATCCTCTACATTCAGAAATGTGTCCAAGCCCTGTGATTGTTGAGGATTCAGTAGTTTTGGGTACATTCTCTCTTGCTTCCTCTCCTCTAGGGAATGCTGCCTTTGCAGGGCTAGGCTATACTTTCTGCCTAGGCGGAGTGGAAATAAAGGCTTCTGCATTAATCACGCAGCCCTCTGTCAGGCACTGCCCAGGCCAGGCAATGTAAGCTCTTGACCCTCAAACGCAGAGGCCAAATGCACCACTAAATTAACGTAGTACACTGTGCAAAGACATTAAAGTTTTAACAGTGCAATTGATTCGGTATAGTTCAACTTTCAAACACATTGGTCCAAATGGATTGCAACAGTCGCACCATGGCACAGTGATGCATGTCAGTGGGCTCTCAAATTTTACTGTACGGAGGACATGACATTGGCTTTTAACTTAACAATAAACCACCCCCAACATACTGTGAGAAATGTGAAGGAAAAGGAATTACAAGTCCAGTAGTTGCATGTAAAATAAAGGGCTAAGCCTACTGCATTATAGCTTGTCTACTTCTGCCAACACTAACCAATTTCTAGCACTTGGGGTTGAAAGATCTTGACAGCTACAATTGCCAAGGAAGGAAATACATCCTCAGACAGACTTTTTTCAGGTTACAGTGAGTTTCCATAAAGTAAATCTGATTTATAGTCTAGGATGTTCCTTATCTCACCTGATATTACTGTCATCTTCAAACATTTGTCATTCCTCACTAATTATCAGTGTCTGAGGGGTGTTGTAGAAGAAGCATTCCTATCAATAGCTAAGAAAATCACCTTTCTGAATTTTATTTTGAGCTCAAAATCAAATTTACTAAAAATGATTGGATCTTAGCTGACATTGACCGTTTGGTGTACTCAGCATTTTCCACTCCTGTTATGTAGTCACTTCACAAAACATATGAAGACTTTCACTACATATTAAGTATCTGACTGATGGTTTAAAGCCACCAGATGTGGTTTTTTTCTTTTTTTCCCCCCTATTATTATTTTGCAAATAGGGAAAATTTTACTGAAAGCAGTATTATCTCAGATGGAAATTTTGCTAAAAGTCACTTCAAAAACATTTATGTCACTTCAAGAAACAATGGTAGCAGCTTAATTTCCTCAAGTTCATATATTTCTTAATAGTTGTATTGCATTTATGTGGCAAGGGTTTGGTAGTGGGGGGCCACAGGGGTGGCCTCTGTGAGAAGAGTCCAGCAGCTGCCCCATATCTGATCAATGCTAGCTCCAGCCGGCTCCAAAGGGACCCCGTGAAGAGGCCCCTGGTGGAGCAGGCTGTCCCCCTGCAGCCCATGGGTCCCACATGGAGCAGATCTCCACGCTGCAGCCTGTGGAGGAGCCCCCGGTGGAGCAGGTGGATGTGGCCTGGAGGAGGCTGCGGCCCACGGAAAGCCCCCGCAGGAGCAGGCCCCGGGCCGGAGCTGCAGCCCGTGGAGAGGAGCCCACGCAGGAGCAGGGGGTCTGGGGGAAGCTGCCGCCCATGGGGGACCCGTGCTGGAGCAGTTTGCTCCTGGGAGGTGGACCCCGTGGTACGGAGCCATGTGGGAGCAGGTCTTGAAGAGCGGCTGCCTGTGGGCAGCCCCCGCAGGATCAGTTCGGGAAGGACGGCATCCCGTGGGAGGGATGAAGTGTAAGGGACTGACTGCAGCCCCCATTCCCCTGCGCTGCTCGGGTGGAGGAGGTGGAAGAGGGTGGACTGTGGGGGGAAGGTATTTTTAGTTTGTTTTAAGTTTCTTTTGCCCATGACAATTATTGGGAAGTGATCTCCCTGTCCTTGTCTCAGCCCTTTTCATCATATTTTCTCCCCCTTTCCCTTTGGGAGGGGGAGTGAGAGAGTGGCTATGGTGGGGTCAGCTGTCCAGCAGGGTAAGACCACCACAGAAGTACCTGAAGAATGAAAGAATAGCACTGTAAATGGTTTCTGATGAATCCCCCATCTACAGCATACTAATACGGCTTTTTAGAGGTGTGGCATAAGTGTTAGAAAAGGAAGTAGAGTTTAAAAAAAAAAAAAGTATCTTTTTGACCTGAAGGAAAAGTCATAGGTGTAAGGGTTTATTTCCTATGTTACTTATAAACTTGCTTTATTTAGGTATATTTGCTTAAAATGGAAAAAAAAATCCTGACAATATGTATTTTTACATTCAAACAAGGCAGACCAACAATAAAGCACATACTATTTCCAAATTATAAGTATTCCTTTAACTACTGCTATGGAGTGTTGTACCAGTAGTTTCAACAAGTCTGCTGCACAGTGCATTAAATGATGGATGTATCCATCACTAGTGCTCATAGCAAAAACATAATATAGCTATAATCCTTTCATTTGAATTCTTCTACACTATCCTATCCTAAATGTTCTACAACATGCAAATAAAAAATCTCCAATATTTCTCTATGTGCTTATGATGCAAGCAGAAGTGCCTGAAAATACATTGACATATCTAAAGATTAATCCTGGGATATTCCAATCAGAGTAAACAGTCTTCATAAATAACCAGATACAGAAGTCTCAAAGCAAGTGGGAACTACAAGTCTATTTCACCTCTTGGAAGATGTGGAGATGATAGACACACATTCCTCTTATATCCTAACTTTGTGAGTGTATCACTACATATCACTACAAAACATCCAGTGATACAGAAGAGGCCAGCATGTCTCCAAGGTAACCCTCAAAACCTAGAGATGTCTCATGCAATCTCTGGACACAACATGAGGTTTGGTGATAACTGATGTAATGATACATCTATAACATCTATACATCTATATAATGATATATCTATTTGTAACTAAAAGCATGCTCACACATCAAAAGGCACAGTATGGAATATGCAGCACTGCTCTTCTAATAAGAGGCAGTCTTTTTTTAAGAACTGTCAAAATAATATCACATATATACCCACTACAATGCAGACTTCATCAGACCAAGGGAAACAGCTTGCAGTGAATCTCAAAATCAGACAGAAATAAAGTCTGATAAGAGCTTAGACTTTATTGAAGGGTGGGTTTAGAAAACACCAGGTAAAACACCAACATTTCTAGGAAGAACTGGAGAATCTGTGCAAGTTCTGTATAGAAATCACACAGACAATTTCTGCAGCAAAGTGGTCAGTACATGGCAAGATGTATGTCATGTCATGAGCAAGAGTGAAACCCTGATGATATAGATTTTAAAGTACAGGGCATAAGTAGAAAAGAGAGCAATAAAGTGTCAAGCCTAAAAGCTGTGAGCAAAAATGTAGTTATATGAGCTCTAACACCATCATCAGCTAGGCAGATAAATCTCTACTTGCTGTTTTCAAAGGGTACCCACAAATAGTCACAGGATTCTCGGAAAAAGCCCAGGACCTTTAAGGATGGCCAGAATACTGCAGGAAGCTCTTACTCAAATAAACCTGAGGTCAATCAGACACAAAAGGTGCTTTACAGATGCCACACATGCAGAGACACAGACACAGACACACACACACACTCACTGACTCGTCCTATACTGCAAGCAGACTGAGGGGATTACAAACAATGCTGCAAAACTGAAAAAGCCCCACTCTTCAACAGCTGGAGTACAGAAAGGTTGTGCTCAAATGTGTCGTTTTGGGAGAGGGAGCACTGCTGAAGACCTAACAGTAGAAGGAAAGCCACTTGGAGAGCCTGCCTTGCTGTAACACTAAATTCACTAAAAGCAGTTTGCCTCTGTTGCTCACAGGTAAACTCCTATTAAGAAGTTTTGTTCCCTCCCTTGAATCATGGACTTCAAAAGTCAGGGGATGCTGAACACAATGTAGAGGCAGCTCCTGTAATTTGTAGAAGACAGACTGGACAATATCATTGATGTAGCGTAATGAGCTGTTTCCCTCCTCCCCACCGTGATTAATGGTGTGGAGAGGAGTTCTGTTCGCTGGGCTGATAGATGCGATTCTGGCCCTAGAGGCATGCCCTATATATAGCACTGTGTGAATACATGCATCAGAGATTGGCAGCTAGAAGCAGCTCTGGGAGCCTTTGTTATTGTCCAGTTTACTCTTTCCTGAGCTCCTCCAGCTCACACAATCTGTATAGCCTCTGGGAAAGCGGCTTTAGAATTGGCTTACTTGATGGAAAAAGCTGCTCTTCTTGATGTATATGATGCAAAATAATGTGACAGTGATTGACAGCTGGAGGTGGGAGAAGAGGAGAGGAAAAATGAGTTAAGTCAGGGTATTGTAAGAAGAAGCAGAAGGGAGAAGAAAAAGAAGATTCCTCATTAACACAGCACGTGTGCAGTGGCAGAGATAAGAGTTGCTGGTTTTTATAATAATAATCATTATTAAAATCAGTTAAGTTGACACAAGTTTATGATGATAGAAATAGTACCCCAGTGATTACTGGATGTTTTTCTTCAAAACTTAATCTTCCCAAATAAAAAATAGTTAATAAGTTTAGGAGTCTGCCAGTCTACTCCCCCTTCACATTGTATGACCCAGCAATATAATGAGAATATAACCCCCAGGGCCCAGTCCTATCTACACTTCCATTGATACGGTACACTCCTCATTCATATTTAAGGTGAGCCAGAACTTGCCTGCCAACTTCTCATTCCCTTTTCCCTTACACTGCAGAGCCAATTGTAATTTTTATTGAATGATGCAATTACATTGCAATAAACTGGGCAAAAGTGTGCTGCTGCTTTTGCACTTTCTTAGCTCGGGTCTGAAAAGAGAAGAAAAAGATGTAATTGATTCCATCAGCTCTTTTTGTATTAAAACAAAAGGTAACACCCAGAGAAGCCTCTTTCCACTAGAAATACAAGGAACTCAAAATTCTAAGTCTCTCACTTTTTTCCTTTAGCAGACAGTACTCACCCAAGAGAGACAACCAATTTTAGCATATCTGCAGCAGACTTAAGTTCTGGACCAGTAGTATGGAAAGCTGAAGTCCCAAGGAAAAAAAAAAGGGGGGGGGGGTGCAGGGATGGGCAGGGAATGATACCATCTTGAAGATACTTGTAGAAAAAATTGAAGTCTTAAAATATGTCAAGAAGGGAAGAGCTTATTTGAACAGATCCCAACTGGCTCTTATTCTTACTGCTGAGTAAAATATCCATTTCCAGAGCTCCGGGAGATGTGCTGGAAACCACTACTCACTGCTGCTATTTGGAAATAAAGTTTTACAAGCATCTCATAAGAATATGCCATGCTTGCATTCAGCCTAAAGGAACTACCATCATTAGTAAACAGGTTATGCTGTAGTTTTCCTTCTGTTGCCTATGTGCACACAGTGCTGTACAACACATACAAGACAAGGTTAGGAAATGAGATGCACAGCAGTTGTCTGTCTTTCAGTACAGAAACCTTTTCTTCCAGAACAGGACCCAAATGTTGGATTTTTTTCATTAAATTCTAGTGTTACACAGGTACTAGTATCAGCATGGAATTGTCATGGTCTAAAATACCAAACCCTTCCCCAACAAACACTTAATTGCTAATGGGACTAATTCAGCATATAGCACTCTTAAAACTTTCACCCTTTATAGAAGGTCATAACCCAGGGTCAGCTTTGAAAAAACAAAAACGTTGAATGTATTTCCTGCTTTGAAAACACCTAGTAGATCCCACCATCATCCCTTATGGAGATCTGGTTCAAACAGTACAAATCTTCAGGCTGAGTACGTTCATTATCATCTTCAGGGACAGCTGCAAAGCCAAGACACATGCACACTCAACTTTAGAGTAAATTCATACCTAATTCAGACCTTATCCAGTTGGGCTACCTAGATACTCTTGTCTGCAGGCTACAATTCAGAGAGGTACTAAATCATGGGCTTAAGCTAAGTCCATACAGACATGTCACTGATATCATAAAAACCTCAGCACCTACCCTGTGTAGTGCTGAATCAAAGTCCTAAGGATTCCTTTTAAAACCTCTGACCATACAGCATGATGAAAAAAGGACAGAGAAATCTGTAACCTCTTGCAAGATCAGCTAGACCCACCGGTGCCTTTAATCCTTGCTTTAAAAAGAAACAAAAACAAGACAAAGCAAAGTCCAGCAAAGCCCTTATACTTTTAAATTAATCTTTTTATTTATAATCTTAATGACAGTAAAACACATCAATAACAACATGGTATGAAAACTCCTCTTTTTTCCCCCCAACAGAATTGTTTCTTAGAAGAAGTATGGTAATTTGTCTTGTCTTTTGATTAAATGAAGGTGGCTTGCTTCACTTAGATATGCCTTGTTTGAGCGAAGCTGGCTGTTCGTTTTGGCACACATAAAGAACACCCAAACCAAAAAATACTTGCTAAGGAAGAGCTAGCATTCAAAAACTACTCAATCTTGACATTGTGCAGTCTCATTTTCATTGCAACATGGTTATGGAAGTTAAAAATTTATTTGGCACATTAAAACAAAATTGGGTTAATCTGACCCTACAGACAACAAACTAACTTCAAGAACACAAGAAAGCCCAGCACTACTTTTCAAGAAATGGTACATACAGAAACCATCCCTCTCCCCTTTTGTCCCCCACTACCCAAACTACATTTAGAAATTCATCCTGTGAAGCGATCTAGACATTCTGATGGCTGCAATTTATCAACATAAATTACTGCGCTTCACAGCAAAGCTTCTGTCATAAGAAAACACTGTGTGCCCTAAATTGCCTGCTGCCCTCTTCAATAATCAGCCTAGCTTTTAAGATCCAGAGATCCGCTGTTAAGGACACCTCGGTGCACACCATGAAAAAAATTGAGTTTCATACACATCAATGGAAACATCCACACACTGCTCTATTAATCTTTAGATTGGGGTCATTCTTCTCTTGAGATGTGGTAATAGATTACTTGGAGAGAAAATTGTGGAAGAGGACCCAGACAGGGACCTGCTTAATACTAAGCCGGCTCGTCTCTTTCCCTTTTGGGAAATGGCCAAAGCTGCTGTTAGCTCTGTACTGACCAACACAGATGCAAAAGGAATGCACAATGTGTTTGAAACACCAGCCTCCCCTTACATCCTCTCAAGCACCCTACACTGAGACTCGTCCTGGCACTGCTTTTCTTCTTTCCTGGACCACAACCTGGTATCCCCTACCTGGCATCCCCTACCCAACCTCCTTTGAATTTCCCTTTCTATTTTCTCTGGGAATCAAAATCTACTCGCTTCTGGGAAGACACAGGAGACAGTGGGCAGGCTCTGACCTTTTGCCTTCTGCCCTGTGGAGATTCAACCCCTAGGTTATCACAACTAGAAAAGACTTTCTCTCCTCTTATTCCCCAGTCCCTTCAGGTAAGCCTCAGCACATTCCCAGACCTTCAGTCACACACTATGTTTTTTTTGATTCAAGACCTTTGAAATTACGTGAGGAAAATATCCCTGGGAAGTATCATTTACAGAGAGGGACATATCCTCATGTTCTCCAGTACAGTCCTAATTTTTATAGTATTTCTTCCCATGTGGGCTCTGAAAACTGTGATGACCAGCAGCATAGGGAATGCCCTCCACAATTCTCCACCCCCAAAGCAGAAATCAGTCCCGGAAAATGAAATCAGTGGGAGTTTCCTCAGTGCAAACGACCAAGAAGGAAACAGTGCCCTGCCTTTGCTCATGAGGGTATAGTTGCTTTTCTTTGGAGGATCCATGTTGGGCTCTTCCTCTATCACCATTTGTCATTCATTCTGCAACCAAGCAGACAGTGTGGCAGGATGGAAGAAAAGCACCTAAAGCTTCACAATGCCTAACTCAGTTAAACTGCCTGTGAGGGCCAAATATGCAAGAATAAACTAAACTAGTCCCAAGCTGCTGCATTTTATGCCAGCATCCAAACTGGCTCCTGGATGGCTCAGAAACACCAGCACAAGGAAGGACATTTCAGCTTTGCATTTCTGCAGCCCTCTGGTGTGCATGTAGCTCTGGAGAGTCTCAGCATTAAGTTCCTTTTGGATGTATTTCTCTCTGTCCAGGCTCACCTCACGTCCTCTTGTACGAGACAGGCAGCACACAGTATGCACCAGCAACTTTGAGGTTTAAGGGCTCTGCTTGGATTGTCACTGCATCTTCCTCCTCATATAGGTATCAATCTCTTCTGTTAACTCTTCTATATTATCGTCAATACAAGTTCCTCAGGATGCACCCAACTTTTAAATGATAACTTCATGTTTTTAAAGTTTTAGGTTCTTCATCATCTACAAAGAGGGATTTCAAAAATTTGGGATTTTTGAAACAACACAGATTGGACTTGATTGAGAGAGAAGAAAGGTATTTATGAGAGGAATAAATTCAAGTATTACCAGGTAGTCCCATATATAATGGGATAGTAGAATACTAGCCAATTCTAATATATTCTCTAATTGTCCTGTTCAATCTCTCATTTATTTCAGTCTTGAATCCCTAAATGTCACTTGTCCTGTGGGAGACTATTACAGACCCTCATTGATATTAATGACATCTGTTTCACAGACCTAGCAACCACCTGACAGCACCAGACATTTACAGCTTTAGAACTGGAGGCTGTTCCATTGTACTGTATCACAGACCACGTGAAATCCTCTGTTTCCATGCTTTGGAAACATCACCCCAGTTTCACAGCAGGGATGACTTGCTCATTGTGCTCTTCTTTGCCATTTAGATGCTACACTTCGTATTGTGCAGAGCCCTCCCTCCCTTTCAGGGCTTGTGCCAGTCTCGCAATTTCACAGAGAGAAAAGAACTTACTCTGCTTTTTGAGACAAGCTGCACAAATGCATGACAAAACTCCGTACTGGGAGCATCTTGCAAAAAAAAAAAAAAAAAAAAGATACAGAAAAAGAGCAGCCAAATATTGGTTCTACCTGGATGCTAAACCACGGACAAAACAGTTTTTGGCTTCATGCAATTGCATTGAATATCTGCACATAATACTTTGAGCACCAACTTCAAAATCTTTTGCAGTTAGTAGGTCTAATTTTTGTTCCCAAGTCACTGTGCAGAGACCAAAAAAAAACATCCACCCACAAAACAGTGACACTGGGGGAGATGGGATGAAGGTATGATGACAGTGCTTACTTCTTTATTAAAGCAAAGTGTCTGCTGCTTTGTTCTTACTTCAGCCTGCCCTGCTCTCAGAGCGCTGTGAAGGGAGCAGTGGTTAAAGCCAGTTCCAACAGTGGAAAACGCCTTTTACACTGAGCTCAAAAGTGAAATTCAAGATCTCTGCTGCTACCCCTGCCAGCAGAGCAGTCCACATGCTAATCCTAAGAACCACCTGTGTAGATGTAGGTATGGTGCACACAGTCTCAGGAGAGCTACCCAGGACTTACCATCAGCACGACAGAGAACAAAGAATGGCCTACTGTCAATCCCACCTACCTAAAAATTGACAATTTAAAAAAAGTCAAGTGATGCTTATGACCTGAAAGGTAAAAAGTTACTGAACCTGGTCCACAGAGAGGCCCCGGCACTGACCCTATCAGCTGTAATAGCTCCAAGAAGCCACCACACCCTGCTCAGGGCAGTTTTCCTGCAAAGAGACAGCTGCGAACATAGGGCAATACAGTGGCTTCCTGCCAAAAATCTGCATTTTAATAACTTTGTAATTGCATATTTTTGCAATCTGTTGAGTCTGACTTATTTTAAGAACATCCAAGGAGTAAAACAGTATCACCACCAGATTTTCTGGTACTTCAAATTTTATAATGAAGTTTGCAACAACTCAGTAATTATAGTGAATAATTCATAATAAGGGTTATAATGATGTGACACATTTTAGTGAATCCCTGAAATTTAGGATGTTTAAGTGATAAAAACAAAATCAAAATTAAATTCAATAGTAAATATTAGAAAAAAATAATTAAATTCTATAATTAAAAAACCAGATTGCAAATCCAGTCCGAGCAGTGGTGTTGCTATCAAGCTGATATAATTTTATTAGAAGTGATTAGCTTTAAACATTATTTTAAGGAAAATGACTGTGGTTCTGCAAGGCAAAACCTTGCATACGGGGACTCACTGCATGATGGGATAACTTATGTGCAACTCTTCAACACAGTGGCTCCAGTCACACTTTGCACAAACCCTTTGAAAAAGCAAACCATCTTATTAAAAATAATGAGGAATTAAATCCACTTTTACTTGGTCATGCTTTTAGATTAGCGCTATTAACAATATATTGGACAAGGGATATGGAACAAGTTTCAAATAATCAAAGTAACTTTGCTGAAAGAAATGGAGCCAAGCACGACTTAACTCACTGTACCCTCATTGTAGACTAATATCCTCAAACTGTTGTCCCTAATGCAGGTTTCCAGGGACAGCTACAAGACACCTAACTGCAGTATTTCTTTCACGTACTTTCATGTTTTGGGATATTTTGAAAATCTCATTTCACATGAAATTTAAATAATAAGCTTTTTACATCTTCACTCTATCTAGATACACCGACTGACCATTCATAATCAACCACTTGAACTCCAGATCTTCCACCACAGCTCCATTTTTTTTTTAACAGACCGACAGCCTTTCAGTTTTGCATTTCTCCTTTTTTTTTCCAATTTAAAGTAAAAATTATAACCACTGAAAGGCTTGTTCCATCCACTTCATGAGTGGAAGAACGAAAGCCCAGTTCTCCAGCCCCTTCTCCCAAGGACGCTGAGGGATGAAATGAAAATCAAGTCTCTAACTTCCAAGATCATCATCTAAGGAACTGTTTCATGACAAAGCAGATGTGCAGTTAAAACGCAAACCACACATCTCCAAGGATCTTCACGCTGAATGAGCGGTGACTGCTTTTGTTCCCCCTTCCTGAAAAGCAGAGACAAAAGCTCTCTGTGGGCAGGTGGCTTCTGCGGCCAGTAGCACACCGGGGCAAGCTGTGAGACCACCAAAGGAATGCTTTGAGATAGAGCTGCACAAGTGTTGAGCCCAAGAAGTGGGTGGCTGAATACAATCCCCCAGCCATCATTGCTTCACATTAGAGTTTATTTCCTCAGTAAAATGTACATGTTTGCTAGCAAGAGATGGAAAGTGCTGGGTGACATCCCGGTGACAGATTTTCTGCATATAATGATATACTGATGTGATTTTCATTATGATTTGCAGACGGAAAGAGAGTATTTTCACCTAATTCTGAAGAACATAACATCTTTTTTTTTTTAACCTGAATATTTAGCAATGGCCTTCTTGACAGCTTGTTACAGTTATTTTTCTGTTATCCCTTTAAACTCAAAACTGTACTCTTCAATAGCCACTACACTTACCATAGCCCTCCAGTTTGAAAAATTATCATTCGGTGCCAATGAAGCCTCTAATGTACCAATTTTAACCAGCAATTAATGAAACACTGAGGGAAAATAAACTAGAGATGCAAGCATTTCATACTGGTCACTAAATAAACATCCTCCTGTGTGTTTGGTGGTAAGTAAATATAAGATCCTAGAAGGACGGCAGCAATGGTAGACAAGCTTTGTGATATACGTGGGATGAAAACTCACTCCACCTTCCTAACCCCAGACCTTTTCAAGTGTCAGGGGAAACACAGCAGTCTTTTCTTCTCCTTGTCAGCTCCAAGAAGCAAACTGAAGAGATCTTTCACTAACAAATGTAAAGTAATAGAAAGCGAAAGACCGTTCTTGAAAGGTTCTCCATCACTCATCCACTAAGAAATGCTCATTGCTATGGCAGCAGCAGCAACACTTTCTAGCAGGGGCTTCCAGTGGCTGCTTCAAGGCTCAGTGATGCCATAGAAGGGAACTAACATTTAATTTTACTTCTTTATTGGTGGGTGGGAGGGATGGGAATGTAACAAATGACCCCTGACATAAGGCATTTCATGGAGAATTGACCGGTTGGGATTAATGGACCTTGGCTGCATTTGGGCTATAAAATTTTTCAACCAGCCATTAATTTTCAAGAAATGCTCTGTGCCTCAGTCGTTATTACTTAAATAAAAACATATATTGCATATATGGTCAAATCAAATTATGGTTAGAATTTTGTCAAGCACAGATAAGGGTGTAAATTTGCTGTGTTGTTAAAGCTTTGCCTTTTACCTTCAGATGACTGTAGTTTGGTAGTGGGAAAGATTATTATACGTGTCCAAGGAAGATGCCCTTGCTTTGTCTTTGTGTAGAACAAACACAGGATTAGAATCCAGAATAACTATTTGCAAAAAAATATTCATCAATTACCTTCATTTTTCTGTTGTGGTCACAAAGTAGTATTGTGTGCATATACACACAGATGTTCACTCTAATTTCACACGACAATACATGTTTATCACACAAAAATATACACTGTGTATTAAGCACATACTGAGCAGTATGGCGTTTTCATGATGGATTTGGGCTGACTGCAATTAATTATGTGCGCCAACACTGTAAGTGTGTAGTGCAGATCATCCTAAGGAAAGGCTAATAAAACCTTTCTATCACACTTACTTACGCTCCCTGTTTTTTTGCTGCATGTCGCAGCAACACCATTTGAGAAAAAGGAGTTTAACAGATTTTTATTGAAGCTATGGTTTGCAAGCCCAAGTCTGTAAAGCCAGGTACTTCGGCTGCCATCAGTGAGGCCATACAGTGATTTGAGAAAGAAAAAGACTATAACCAATAAAATTTTAGAAGCCTCTATAAATGACTTAGAATAGATTTTCTATACAAGTGACTTGACTTGAAAATCTAGCAGTAAGGTCTGCACCCATGATAGGTATATGGTCCAGTATAGTTAGCATTAATGTAAGCTTTTTACCAATAGAAGGGGGGAGTTTATAAGCCTACCAGAGATTTCAGAGCATCTATGTAGAGCCAAGGATGATCCACAGATATCCGACTTTAAAATCTCAACCCCTTTCTATGTATACAGAAGTGATGTCTGGAGATGTTTTACCTTTATGAGCTACACCTTTTTTTTTTTCCACCCAGCCTGGAGCAGTGTGCCTATTGAGGCAGACTGTCCTAAGGTGCAGGACCGTCCTCAGGTCACGAAGCGATTCCTATGTGACAGAGCTAGGAAAGTAACCATGAGCCTTCACCTCACCCCTGCAGCAGCCTGGTCCCCAGCAGCGAAGTGGGTCTCTGAGGAGGGGCAGGGCTGGACATCAAGCTCCGTGCTGCCCCTCCACATCCAAGGCTGGTGGGGTGTTTGCAGGACCTGTCAGGTTACCCCAGCACCCTGAGGGATGACGTTGGGTTTTACACTATTTTTACAACACACCTCGAAGAAAATGCAGGGCAATCTAAATCCACGTCGACATCAGCCATTTATTGCAGGACACATAGCAAAGTTACTTCTGCTTAAATGCACATCATTTCAGTTCACGGGCATGCTGCCCCCAACCCTCTCTCTCACCTCCCCAAATTGGTGCTGGACTCCCTCGCATCCTCACTGCAGTGCCTCTGCGATGCTCTGCCCAATCCTCCTCCCTCTGAAACCTGCCCTCTGGTCTTTTCCCCTATTCTCCAGCATGGGCAGGCATCTCCCTCCATCATCACGTTTTTATATTAATTCCCCTCATGTTTGAGTCCTCGCACCACAAAGTGCCTTCTCCCTCAACAAAAATCACAACCCGAGTTTTCCAAGCTACTCAGCACCTGGGGTTTGCCAAGTGAGAACGGAGTTTCCCAGAACACATGAAACCTGATTTAAGAAGAGAGTTTCAGCTCTCTGAATCATCTGCCATTCCTAATGTCTTCCACATTGCTCTGCCTCGTGCCTTGGTAGCTCTGCAGATTGCACAAAGGCTTTAATCTGAAAAGCTGCATAATATTAAAGGCCATAAAAGACGTCAAAACGAGGGCAGAGCATAATGCGAGTGTTATAATAATACACAACTGGTGAAACAGTAACTTACTGCCTCCACATTTCATGGCCGCATTTGAAATCAAGGAATTAAGATTGCATGTTCTGATTCACCTTGTCCTTCTTCAGCCTTGTACTTAATGTAGTCACTGAGAAAATTGCTCTGCGTTGAGTATCGAGTCTCAAAAGATTATTTTGGCTGGTATTAATGACTGAACCAAAGCTGGGGAAAATCAGGTTTGATCAGGCTCGGATGCTGAATACCTGCATATTCAGTTCTAAAATGCATTTCCTGGCAACTGCCCATTTACTGTGAACATGAACAGCTGGAAGAAAAGAGTGTTTTGTACGGACACAATACTGGACAAAATTTATTTTCAAATCCTAGCCCAAGCCCACCCCATGAATCCAATGCACCACAACTGAAAAAGCGGCCAAAATTTTCTTTGATTTTTCTGTCTTTGTACAGAAATGCAACTAGTTCTACACACTGTGATAAATCATAAAAGAATCAAAAAGAAAATATCAATTTCTGCCATAATAGTGATGAGCACATACAGCAAATACTTATGCTGTAATTTCTGTAATTGATACTCTAAAAGTTGGTGGAAAATGCACGTCCACCTTAATAGGCAGTGAAACCCTATAATGAAGGTTAATAGTAATTGTAATATTTAATTCACTAACCATATGGTGCATAAGAGATCATATAGTGTTAAAGAAATGATTCAAATAGTCTTTATGTCCTGGAAGAATAGAAAAACAATAAAGAAAGATATATTTTTATGCTATGAACTGAAATTCTTTTCTGAGTGGAGAAAAGGCAGGAAGACATCATTAGGTGATATTGCCAGGTAGCCTATGTGCACAAGTGTAGTTGAGAAACACGTAACTAAGAAGAATCATACTTTAGATTAACAGATACAGCTAATGGTCAAAAATGGCCCTCACAAACCCATATGTCCTACTAGAATTTCAAAGAAACACACCAGCTGGCAGAGGAAGAAAACAGCAGTGCAGTGGATTTTTCCAGTCATTTCTGCCGCTTTCCCTGTTCACATTATACTGGTATTTCATCAGCTCAGTCCAATGGCTCTGACTAACCACTGGCTCTAGTTGCATTCAGCTTTTTTTTCCTCCCCAAAATCAACCAACCACCACCACCACCACCACCCCCTTGCATCTCTTGCCCCCCCTTTTTTTTTTCTTCTTCTTTTCTTTTAAGGAAAATGCTTTCCTAAAACAAAGTTTATAGTGATGTAACAGTTCTATCTGTGACCACTGGTTAATGCAAATTCACTTGCTGCTACTGCTGCATCCTTCTTGCTTTGTTTTTCTCTGTTCATCAGTGCATTCAATTATTTTTATAAGTCTTTTTAGAAGACTGAGAGCTTTTTGAGGCAGAGATTGTATATATGTTATATGCTCATATATTGCTTCTTCAAGCCTTTGTAATAGCTTCTAGATATCATAGCGATGACTCAATAATGAAATTTCATCAGCTCAGAAATATGATCCATGTGATGTAGCACAGGTAGCACCTATGCATATAGTTTGATTTTAAAAGCATGAATCAAAATGCTCCCCAAATGGTAGCGGTAACCTGCGCTAGACCTAAGCAAACTATGCATGGATCAAGGGGCGAAAGAAGTAGCTTTTCTTTCCAAGATGTTCAGAGATTTTATCTGTAATGGTTATAAAATGCCAGTTATCAGAGGGAATTTTTAAGTATCTCTGAAAAAATCAGTCCTCCTAATACAGGGCTTAATTTTAGAATGTAAACATTCTGATCATGCAAACTGCATAGCTGGAGCAAAATACCTAATACCTTGGAAATCTAAAAATGTACTGTATTATTATTTTCCAAATCATCCAGAACTCCTTCAGTTTTCTTATGCATATGAAAAACAATCTGCCACTGAGAAGCAATTACCAGTTCCTATACAAGGAATTCCTTATGCTGGAAATTAATATATGTTAGCTTTAAACAAACAAACAAACCTGAAATTGGTATTTCATGACAGATTCTGGTTTGTTATACAAAACCAAATACCAGGCAATCAAAGGAAAGCTATATCAATAAAATTGATTAATAATCATTAACGTAATACCAAAGTATTTTTTCATGTCAGTCCTCATATACTTGGATTTTGAATACATACACAGAATATTTGTATGTATTTCACAAAAATAAACCCAGAAGCACTGTTAACAGCACCATTTAGTCACTTTCAACAGATATTGACAGCGAACACAAGAATTATTTGCCTCCTTTGTACTCATCCATTAAGATATCATTTTAATCACTTGTTCAGAAGCCATGTCTTCTCCTGCCTCCTTGATACTGTGAGGTTTTGAATCAGATCCTTGAATTAAGATTCTGTGAGCGGTTTTGCCTGTGGAATATCCTGAACCTAACCCTGTACCGTGTTTATCCCAGCAGCACTGAAAGGTTTCTATCCAATGCACAGCTCAAGTTGCAGCGATGCTGAATTCAGCCCTGATGTCTGAGCAGCTTTGAAGTCTCACAAGGTGAGCAACAGCAGGAGCTTGCTTGATCTTGGTATTCAGGTTTTTGTTCACTCCTGACTGAACAGGCACTATGGGTGAGGACTTTGATTGGGAAAGAGGAATTTCAGGCCAAAAACCTACAGTGAGATGCGGTCTCCAGAAAGGTTAACGTGTTCTTCTGAACAGCAAAGATAGATTGATGCTCACAAGTAGCGCTGTGATCCACTTAGCAGAGGGATGCAAAAAAAAATCATGCTCCTTCTGCTTTCTGATGCCTTTCATCATTCTTTATGTAGCAAAGTAAATAGTTGATGTTGGCCCGGCACCTGGCCAGTCATTGCCCTGTTCATAAATCAGAATAGAACAAACATCACTGTCTCCACAGTGAAATCAGGACACAAGTTCTCAGTTGATGGTGTTTTCAGCTGTCAGGCTTCCATATTTATCTTGTCTTTTGGAGATCAATCCTATGCAATGCGAATGTGGAGAGGTAGAAATGAAGAAGAGAAAAATTTGCACAGTATCACTCTTCAAGTTTACTTATCTTGTGAATCCATAAGGCACCTCTCACACTCAAGTAATGAGCTCTTTATAAATAAATAAAAAATACAGCAACCCCACAAAGTAAAATCAACAAGAAATCTAACTATTTCACCCTACTAAATGCTAGAAAAAAGCATGGAAAAGAGATCCTCCCTCTTAAATAATTCAAGGCAATTTATTTACATTTATGCCAATATAAAACATTGGGTATGTTTCCAGTATATAAAGGCGAAAAAGTTCTTTAGGAAGCTATATTGGAACATAAGCAACAAAAAAGCCATTTATTGTGGAACAAATGTTTTCTCACATGGAATCAAATACAGTGGATTTATAGACCTGTATAAATAAAGACATTATACAGGACCAGTATTAATTTGGCTGCAATTTCTGCTCTAATTCATAAATAATTGATAGAGCAATCTATTTTCAGAGGTGGCTTGCGTTGGTAATGACAGGCTATTTACTTCTAGCTTTGAGACTCATAGTTCAGCTTCCCTTAAATGGCCTAAGAATTTGGAGATAAGCAAAGTAATGGTCTCAGGACTCCAACCAGCACCAACAAAGGTGAATAGTTTTTTTTAAAAAAAAAAACAAAACAAAAAACAAAAAACAAAAACAACTTTGAAAAACTCTTTTACAGTGGTTTAGCTCTGTCTTATCTGCATTACCTGTTGTCACCCCACAAACACAATGCAACACCTTCAGATCAGGGAACTCCCTCCAATAGTCCCATGAGTAGGTATTCAAAATTTTTTTCTTTAGACATCTAATGTGGATGCACAGAATAACACCACATTGCCTTCCACTGCAGAGGAACTGAATTGCCTGACCATGAACATCTAAATCATAGCTAAATTAGAAGCACTGTGCAATTTAAAATAGGTGGTGGAGATAAAAGAGGTATCTGGAGGACGCATCTAAGCTGCTTCTGATTCACCGCTCAAGACCTTCTTGGAGACTGCAGATCATGAGCCTATGGAATGTAAGGTCCAACAGCAGTGATGCAGAAAGGTGGAAGTAAGTCTGCCTTGAAAGTGAAGTAATTGTCTCCAGGATAAAAAGAAAGTGAGCGCTAGCAGGACTTTTAAACAGACCTGGAACCCACATTCCCCCCAAGTAGAGGCCTGGAGAGAAGAGGTGGATATTCTTTTCTCTGTTGCAGCTCACTCTTTTCAAGTTCAAGAGAATTTGAACAGTTTGGTGCCATCTACAGGAGCAAACCTAGCTTTAAACTTTTAGGGGAAGTAGACCACTAAATAGCTTTTGGTAAGAAATGGCAGCCCAATCTATTCTTGCCACCTCACCTGCACATGCTGCAGAGTGGAAAAATCAAGAGACAGCCAAAACACAAGTGAAGTTTAAATGAGACTCGTGTGAATCATGACTGTAATAACCAGCTCACCTGGGGCATGTCTCCTTTGTGTAGACAGGAGCTCAATCAAAGCAGTCTGATATAAATGGTGTGATTTTATAGGGAATGACTTAAGCTAACTCAACCTAGTATGTGAACGTTTTGTGTTGATCAAAACCAGAAAAATCAATATAAAATGCAAATTCAACTGCTCTAGATTTTGAGTAGTGACAGACCCTGACATTTAGGTTTGAACTCCACAGGCAGACATCTCCATTCAGGTACAGGCATGTCTCCAAATCAGACTGCTCATTTCACATGCTTGGTACAGCAGGTCTCTACAGTTAATGTCCCTTAATTCCTTTAGACAGAAAAAATTAACCAGGCTTGCTCAGCCCAACAATTGGGATTGATAAAGCTAACCTTACCTGGAGCAAATCAGGACGTATCCAGGTGTGCTGCTTTGACAGCAGCATAATAGAGTAGCAAGTCTGTCTGGGGAGGATGAAGTACTGAGTTCTCTCACTGCTGCATCAGGACCACACAGAGGACACAGCCTCAGGGAAAGATGTAAGGATTTACATAAAGGGCCTGCCATGGTAATCCATTACGATGGGATAACCCCACGATGACTCCTTCCTTATTTGCATTTAACACCGTTGTTAAACAGGCCAGGCTTAATCCCCATGCAAATGCTCCACTTAATTTAAATGCTTAAAGCATGTAGGTAACCTTTTCTTTTTCAACAGAGCATGGAAGTACAGAAGCAAGCAGCTCCAACTTGAATCAGCAGGCTGCTTCATAGACTTACAATTTGAAAGTGCATAATAGAGCTAGGCCCTGAGTTACATACGTGAATCTCTGAGCTAATTCTAGTACCTGTGGTACTAATCAAATACAGATAATTTTAGGCAATATAGCTCAAAAGTTTTTAAAACGTTCTCATTGACAAAAGGAATAGCACTTTTCGTACGACAGAGGCCTTTCAAAACCCTCTAGGTTCACATCAGACTACCCTAGCTGCTCTTACTCTATCTGCTTTTCTCTCCCCCCTCACTTAGAGTTGACAGAGCATTCGCCCTACTTGGGTTAAGAGGCTCAATTTTTTAGTCATTTTCTTACTTGCTGTGCAGTACTGAGCTAAATCTTGGGGAGAACTATATAAATACAAATGAATGGGACAAAAATTGAACAGCTTTTTGTTGCTTCTAAAAGCTTACACAGGATGCTACAACATATATTACATTAAAACCTAAAATAATGTAAGCTGTTCCTAACTATTATAATAAATTACTCTCCATGTATTCTGAGGATCCAAGTGAAACAAAAACAAACAAACAAAAACAAAAAAAAACACAAGTAGAAGAGGTGATAACACAAAACGGGCACTATGCCTTGGTAAAAATTAAATAACTTACAGTAAGAACCTAAAGCAATACTCATACCCTTTCTCCTGGGTGATCAACAGCCAATAATTATTTGTTGATTAGCTGCTCAGATCACCATAAATTGGAGATAAGATCAGAAATGGCCAGGAAGTAGACAAAGAAATTTTTTTCTCCAAGAAATCAATTCAGCTGCTTCAGGAAAACATGATTAATGTTTTCTTGGGATGCTGCCTGCACCAGAAGGGCAGCTATGTCTTTAGCCATTATTAATATTGACTGCAGTCCTGCTATAGAACTCTCTCAAGTAAAGCTACCTATGGTAGAATTACTGACCTGTCAAACCTCACCAATTTGCCTTGTAATACCAAGACCATCCAAATTATGTGAGTGCTTGCTAAAGCTATTTATTACTAGTCCTGCCTTGCAATACCACACACCCACTACTAGGCATGGGGAGGTGGATACAGATTTTCTCCCTTCTGCACATGTACATAAACGTGGAGGAACTTGGAGAACAAGGTAACGAACCAGAGCCAAGTGGTTTGTCAACACACTCTTGCATTAAACTCTTAAACCACAGCAAGCTGGGAGAGATGCTTCAGTTCTCCTCTTCATCTTCAAGGTAAGAAATATAGATCTCTGCTTTTTTGTACAAATTTACTGCTTTGGAAATGGTTGTTGAATTTTCTCCCTGTTGTCCCTTGTATTTTTATTTTTATTTTTTTTTTGACGTTACTACAGGACTCATCTTTTGAAAGTCTACCTGATGACATGATGACAGCATGTGGCTAGACTTTCTTAGCTACCAAGGCATATATGTGCATTAGACTAGAGGTGCTGACGTCTGAACGTGCACTTGCAGGCATGCAGTTATCCACCTATGTAATACAGGTTATCTTAGAACATAGCAACAGAAAACACATGCACAATGCTAAAATAAACAAAACAAACAACAAACCCCATCCCAACCACAGAAACCTTCTCATAGCTTTTAACCTTTTCCCTTGTGAGAAAAGACTTTGAAGACGCATATAGAAAAGTTTTTATTACTACAAAATAAGACAATTTATTCTCAAGATGTCAACTGAGCAATAAAGCACAGGTAACGACGAAGTATTTGGCAACTTTTCTGCAGTTTGCTGTACTTCTTTATCCAAGATATTTCTGTGTGTGTGTAAATGAACACATATATAATCCGACTTGTCATTAGCTTATCCAAAACTTGACATGGAGTATAAATTGTTAATGATATGCAAGTAATACTGCATGTACTGAAAACTGTACAAAGTATCCACCAAGGCCAAAAGTCAGCACAAAAAAAAGTAAACAGGAAAACTTTCAGTGGCATCTTCTTTCCTCCAATGAAAATGTAGTTCACTTTAATAACAGTCAAACAGTCTTTATACTACACTGCACAGGTGAAAGAGCAGCAAAGTCCTTCTTTCACATGCAACAGTACTGACAGGGAAATTCAAGATTCCTTAAATAAATCCTGGAATAGCCAGTCCTTGCCTCTTCTCCAAGACAGAAATCTCCAGATCCCCATGCCTTTGAACATGACTGAAGACAACTGACCTCTGAGCAGGATATTGCACTCTAGTGCCACCCTAGATTTTACCCTGCATTTACAGTTGGGTACACTGATTCATGTAAATGAACGTTGTTTTTTATTATCATTATTTATTTAACCGCATGAGGAAGGGTCTAACTCATAAACACTTAAATATTTACATGCCAAGATTTGAAGATCAGCTGTTATATAGTTTGACAGGGATTATATCTCTAATTAGAGAGTAAGAAAACTGCATTCTGTCGTGCAAAGGTATACACTGGGGAAGAAACATGGAGGGTGAGAGGGTTACTGCCTAGCTTCCTTCCTGAAACCCATTCAGATGCCAAAACTTCTGAGACAAACAGAAGATGGTGGCTTCCACTTTGTGTCACAATGTCTAAGAAGAGAAGGGGCATCATACATCTTCCCACATACGACACCAGTGGGTACAGGAGCCAGCATGGCTACTCTGGAGATGCTGCAGTTTAAACACTACCTCTTGCTCAAAAGTGAATAAAATCAACACTGAGCTCACCCAGGCTTCCAGCAGTTACAATGTAAATGAGAAGGTACCCTACTGAGGCTAATTGAGTCATTTATGATTTATACTGGTTTAAAGCAAAGCAAAGCAAAATACTGTCACCTCTGTAGCCCTGCAGCTTATATACTTCTTGTAAATGTGTGCCACTGTGAAAGCTTATCCAACCTCTTTGTCTGAGGAAATATTTGCTTTGTAAACGACATGTTTCAAAGTCACATTTCACATCCAACACATGTTTATACTGAAGTACAATACATTAGCAACTCTTGGCACACCAGTCTCATTCTACATGCAGCATTGATTCTCCGGCTAGAAAAGCTGCCCTTCTTCCTTGATACTTTTAGGCTTTGCATCAATTTTATATCTCAGTGCTCTCTGACTGGGGTTTAACATACTCTAGAAGCTCATGCAGAACATCAGCTACTTTTCAAATGAGAAAAACATATCTATTTCACATGAGTGGTTTTTGTTCAGTTTGCAGGAACACTGGTTTCTAAAGTGCACAGACAATTCAAGCATTGTCATCTCCTAAACCATAGGCCGTTATTTTTACTGAAAAACAAGTTGTTCATTAACACATGTTGATTTTAAATTTTTTTTTTTTTTAAATCTTGTAATAGTGAGGCACTGGCACAGGTTGCCCAGAGAAACCACGGATGTCCCATCCCTGGAAGTGTTCAAAGCCACCTGGATCTGGCTTTGAGCAACCTGGTCTGGTGGGAGGTGTCCTTGCTCATGGCAGGGGCATTAGAACAAGATGCTCTTTAAGGTCCCTTCCAGCCCAAATCATTCTGTGATTGTACGGATTCCTGGACTGCTCTGGTGCTCAGAGAAACACAGAGAGAACACAGCAAACTGGCCTGAACAGCCAAACAAGGTGGCCTCTAGCCATAACGAAAAGATGTGTGAAATGAAAGCAGTAACAAAAATCAATACTTTCAAATGCCAAAGTTTGATGTCCTGCAGGTTAAATTAATTCAAAAGCAAATCTCTGTATTAAGGGAAAACATGAAGTATGTCCAGAATGCTGTATTTGGAAAACCTGCTGGCTCAGCAAGTTAACATCTATCAAACTATTGCTACACATAAAATCAGCAATTAACCTCCTAAACTTGCTTTTTGCATTTGCTGACATTCACAGGCAGAAACGCATGGCACATTGTTTCTATTGCCTCCATGGAGGTGGATAAGCTCATGCAATTAGATTTAGTAAAGATACAGGTTTGAGGCAGACCGTTCTATTTTTTATTTAAAACTAAAAGTGTGGATGCTGATTTGTCAAACAGGTGTTTAAGAAAGGGTAATTCCAAGCTATCATACAATGAACAGGAAAAAAAAAGGTGTGATGAAAAATGCATCTCTTAATCTGTCTAGAAATCATAATTCTCCTATCACCATAGTGAAGTAAGGATTCTCTTCACTCCAGCACAACTTCATAAAGCCAATATCACAACTACTGCCTCTGCTGAAAACTCAGTGGCAGAGCAAATGACAAACACTAAAATTTCCAAGACATTAAGAATGTGCCAAAGCACAGAATCCAACAGGATTTATATGCTTTATTATCTGTCTCACCTTTACAAATCTCTGCAAAATTAATACTCCACCCAGCTAATAGAAATGCTCTCTTCAAAATGTGATTGAGACTAGGTTGCTCTCCAGAGGGCGAGGAACTTACACTATCAGGACTATTGTCGCTTTTGAAATAGAGAGGCTTGTTTAAGATCCAGGATGTGATGTCTTACATCAGTTTTTATATTTTGAATAATATATAAAGTTGCCAGAGAGACTGATTTTCAGGAAAGAGAAAGGGAAACAAATCACTTCCTTTACTTTAAATTAGGACCTTTCCTCATCTCCCTAAGGATGTGGAGCAGGGCACCAAATGATGCTCATTATTTTCTAGCGAAGCTCAAAATGAGGAAGGTGCTAACAGTCAGCTTACTGAGTTAAATCTTAATTCCCTGTTCTAGTGCCCATTCTCATTATGCTTTGGATTAAACCAAACCAAACAAAGAACTTAATAAACATAGATGAAAAATTACACCAAAGAGCAACAACACTAGTAAAGAAGAAAAGGGAGTTAAAAGAAGTTGGGAAAAACAACTACACTACAACACACGCTATTCATGTAAATTGTATAATTATTTTTCAGTGTTTATCACAGGTTTCAGGGTGTACAAGACTTCTGAATTCAGAAGAGGATTTCTCAAAGATTGACAGCTTTACTAACTATTCAACCAACATGGCACTGATTTCTGAGCAGAGGGGAATCCAAGCAGGCCTGCTATTAATCATGGGCAATTAATTGGCCTTGTGTTCTAAAAAAAATAAAAATAAAAAATCAGAGGAATAAAGTCTACAATATCTTGTTGGGTATTTTTTTTTTTTGCTTTTGCAAACGTGACCTTTAAAATTTATATAAAGACTCTTAATTAAATGTTCTGAATTACAGCCAGTAAAAACATATAAAAGCAACTGTTGTACTTTCATAGCATGAAAATGCCAAAGGAGCACTCGTTTTTCAGTTTCCAGGTTTCATCAATTGTTAATAAAACATATTAAAAAAAGAAATTTACATTAGGAAAACATAAAGGAAATGTTTGTCAGCACAGCAACGGTCATCTTTTGATATTATCAGAGGTCTGAGATGGCAACTATTCCCCACACAGCCAATTTCAAATTCTGCAGAGGCCATGAGGATGAAGCATTGTGACCTTGTAGGATGGATAAGAAAATCTCCAAATGAAGTATGTACTCCCAACTACACACATTTGCAGCTTATGATGAAAAAACCCTGAAAATATACAGAAACAATAATGATAGCAATTCATGAAGTACTTCTTCACAAAAATATTTCACACAGGAGAGCAAATAGGCAGCAAGATTCATCTGAGTAAATGCAAACACTGACAATGTCCTGTGGCTGCAGCTGCACAGGGGATGTGACTCATCTTAAGGTAAACATCTGAAGTAAATCAAATAAATGATACTCTCCAACTGCCCACTCATCTACTGAGCATAAAAGGAGCAAGCATGAATAGCTAGCTGCAGACCTCTAATGTTGGGCAAGATGAATCACAGCACAGGTACTACATTTTCCTAACAGCACTACTGTGGACAGGCAATTTATCCCTTAATCCCTTGTCCCTTCTCCCCTTGTAGATGTTATATTTCCTACACACTTTCCTAGTTATAATTTCAGAGAAATGCAGTAACTGTTATAACTCTGAAGTGCCTATATCAAAACTGTAATGGATTATGTATCTGTATGGATTCCTTGCTGTTAAGGGAAGCATGCAAAGGTATTCCATCTGATTACATGGACATCATGAAAATGTCTAAAATATTGTGAAAAGCAGCCTGCAATACGTTGAGTAACGTAAACTATAGTGACAGCTTTACATCCATCCAAAGAGCTACTACTGGTTTATACTGAAGGAATCTTAATAAAAAGAGTGACCTCAGTTTCCAGAGAGCCCTTTGGTTTCACCTGCACTAGGAATTACAGGGTCTGTCTGGTGGAACTGCCATTTCCATTTGTTCTCTCCATTGCCCACCTGGAACAAGTCTACAAGAAGTGATGGGGGATCAGAGCTAGGCAAAGGTGGATGGAAATCAATCATTCAAATCTGGTGTTTCTCTGGGAGCTCATCTGAAGTGCAACAGGAGGAGTTAAAGGTCAGATTAATACCATACAAAATGAAAGGAGAGTTATTACACTAAATATGAAGTTTGAGAAATCATATACTAAACAAACAGAGAAGGAGACAGAAGGCAGCCCAAGCTGTTTTGCTGACTCTCGTGTGCACATATATTAAATTCTCAACAAAACACTTTTATCATAATTCGGCAGTAAAGCTGGCAAGCAATTCTCAGTAAGACTCCCTCCCCTCCCTTTCACGGCCTTCCATGGTCGCACAAGCAATCCTGCAGCTGGCCAGCTGTCCATCACTTTGTGTTGTCCTGGGGAAACAAGTATAATAAAATGCACAGACTGATGAATAAGCGTTGATGTTGCTGAATGTGCAGGAAAAGGGCAAGTTCCCCTGCTTCTGCAGTAGCAGAACTCTGCAGAGGTAGCCAACTTTTGAGGAGGGCAAAAAGAAATATTTTGGATAATTATAATAGTATTGGTAGAAATATGGGAGTGCAGTGGCCACTGTTGACTTGCCAAACAGCTGGCTGGAGTTCCTCACAGTGATTTGGAGTCCCAGCTCTCAGTGACCTATGGCATTAGCTTTATCAAATACAGAACACTACAGTACTACACATAATGTGTACGTGTCTGTGGTTAAAACCCAGGTCAAAAGCCTCTAGCGGTTTTTTTTTTTTGGCATTTGCCAGAATGCACCCAGAGGTGCAGAGTCTTTTCCTTTTTCTCTCTAGTCTTTTCCTCTCTAGTCAGCACAGTTAAGAGTAAAGCTTTGCAGAAGTACTGTGAGACAGACAAAGTAAATGCTGCCAAATGGCTCTGAGGTGTGTCAGCCACCTCATCTATCACAATGACTTGTTAAACTATTGAACCTAAAGGGTGACAATTAAATATCAGCACGATCATTTACCTGCTGATCATTTAGCAGAAATATCAACCCTGTCCCACAATCCAAACTGCCTCCCACACGGCGCCAGGCAGAGGATTTAACATTGCAATAACACAAAGGGAAGAATGGCTGTTTCTAGTCTGCACTCTTCCCCCTCCCCCCCATTAAGTGACTAAATTAAAAACTTCCTTTCTTTTAGGACTTGCTAGTGTAAAAAAAGGAAAAGAAAAAGCTATTAAGATTTAAATACAGTATGAATTTAAACTGGTACAGTTATTCTTGTGTAATTCCCTGTAATAGCTGAGAGCACCTTTTCAGACCTCTCAAGTTTTCCTGGGCAGGAATATCAGGTGAGTTGAAAGAAGCATAGGCTGCAGGAATAAAAGTACCTAAAGTAGTGCTATAGGAGCAGTTTGACTGTTGTGATATAAGCAGGATACATGGAGGTTAGCGGGATCTGAAATGAAAAGCTATGTCCTATAGAAAGTTGATAATGACACAAGCAAGAGAGAAAAATACATGCCCTCCCAATGGTATACTGTATAACGTGGGCAGTAGGAGATGCAAAAGGAAATGATGCTTCTCTTACAAATGTCAGGCCAGGTTTCTCCCCAGGATTAAGCTGTAGAAGAACAATGGCAGCATGAGGCAGGAGATCTCCCCGTGGGTTCCTTCTCCCACCCCAACCATCCTCATCTCTGCAAGCTTGGCTCTTGCGTGTTTGCAGAGACCTTCATCTTTCTTCCAGACTTTTGTCAAGATTGCACAGGCTACCCTGGGTATGCTGCCAGCTTACCACCACGTGCTTTGCTGACCTGTGTTTCTTCCTTGTGGGAAGCTGGGACCCATGACAGAACCTGCACTAAGACTACTTCACTTGGGGGCAGGAGCAACAGGGGTGGGTGGGATGAAAGACTACAAAGAGAAGTTTACTAGGGCTTGCACAGGAGGAGGGCGAAAACACGAAATCTATTCTTTTTTTATATCATTTGACAGTTATCAGATATTTCAGGCTCTTTAATATTAAAAACGAATTTCATGCCTGTGGAGCTAGTAATGGTCAGGGACAACAGATCCCCAAGACAGAAACCTAGGGCTGCATTCTCAGCAAACCTTTATATTATTAATGCTACACTTTCTACATCATGCTCACTAAGACTACAAGTGTCTTTGATGTTTTGGCAAGACTTCTGTAAATACTGGATACCTTGTTTAATAACAAATGCTGGAGCAGTCTTAAGAAGTGTTCAACAGAAGGAAAAACAGTGCAGTATTTTTTGTATCATCAGCTACAAATGGAGATCCACCTGTGATCCTAGGCAGCTGAGAGAATAAACAATTTGAGAAGTCAGGTTCTTAACCTTGCAACTTTCATAGCTCTTTTCAAACCCTTTGTGTTTACTTTTAATGCTATTTTCCCTATGTATTTTTGACTTTCAAATGAAACAAAACACGTCCCCCCCTCCCCATATTCAGAGTTGTCATTGAAAGATTGCATTACAGCTGTTGCATCTCACTGAATTCAAAACAGTCTGGGTAGAAGCAGCAAGAAAGAATTTCTTTTTTTAATGCTCTGATACAACCCACTGATTGTGCCATCTGTCCAACACATGATGAAGAATCTCTAAACAGAGAATAGCTGTGGGGGACATAGTACAGTATTTGTATATCTATGCTTGGTAAGAGATAAGAGCTTGTATTAAAAAAGCAAATTCGGCTTCTTTGAACATAATATGTTAGATATGCAGTATGTTTCCAGCATGAAGTGAGGGAAAAAAAAAAACAGAGCAGATCTGTCCAGATGGAGGGGAGAGTACAGCCAAAGGCAGGACAAGAAAAAGGTGCTTGCTCCTGTGTGAAGACCATGTCAATGCAATCTGCCTATCATGAGTGCAAAGGAAGGCATCGGGCATTTTAAAGATGTCTTTCTGCAATGCTGCAAGTCACACAATGGATAAAGAAAATATACAGTTCAAATTACCATGGAAAGTGTGTGCAGAACTATGCTAATAAAAGTGTCAGAGCTAAGTGCTCCAGCTAAGTATTTAATAGGAGCATAACAGCTATCCCAATAAATCTGTCCATACCAAATATCAATTATGCAGGGATCTTGCTCACTGCAAAAATAATTTCTCTGAATTGGCTCCTTATTGGCACCTCACTAATTATTTTCAGTAGGAAGGATCGTATGTCTTTATACTTTTGATTGGCGCATGACAACATATCTTTAAAAAGTCTGATATATTTGCAGGTCATCTCACCTCAGAAAAACCTGGGGGTATTGCAGCCTCATCACGAGGAATTTTAAGGACTCCATGAAAAGCAGTAGAGATTGGACCTGCTGAGCGGCTCTGCTTGCATCCCTGTGCAAAATGCCTCAGTTCATCCTTAGCACTGATGACTGCTGCAGTGCAGGGACTGGGGAAATGCCCGAGAACCATGACTCTCTGGACACACAGGCTCAGACAAGGAAATCATAACCAGCTCCTTCACGTGCCCTGCAGGTACGAAGCTAGCTGAAGGATAGAGAAACAGCTTTTGGGCTGCAGGAATTAAAGGATGGTCATAAATTTTTACTCTTGCAGTTCTTATGTGCTTCTTTTCTCCCCCAGAAAATGCATTGCTAAAACCCCAGGCCTTAGAGTGGCAAGGGCCATTCAGCAGTGCTGCTCTTAAATCTGATGAGAACTGAGGCATGAGAACAACAACTTAAAGTATTCAAGAGCAATTTTTTTTCCCCATAGAATTTAAATTATACAGAATTGGAAATATTGCCCATGCAAACACTGTAGATTAAATAGCTGACTGTGGCTTAACTGTAAGATCTTAAGAGTTTCACTTGAAGAAGCAATGGATCTTTAAATTCAGCAAGGCAAGCAGAGAAATAAATAAGCAAGACCAGGTTTGTGAAACCAGTGGAACCAACACTTCAAAACCCAAACATCAGCTATTGTGTTTTCTCTCAAAATATCCTGAGTTATCTAAAAATCAACAGTATGTCTTCTTAACAGTGAGAAAACCTGCAAGATCAAGAAGCCAGAAATACACGAATGCAACAAATTAAGAATGATTCAGTTCTGTGCAGGAAGGGCTCACAAGCTATAAGCATAACCATCCTGTCAATTTACTAAGTACAGCTTTAATTAGCAGTCTGACAGCAGTCAGTGCCTTCAGACTTCACTGTGCTGGGCGCTGTGCTAACTAATCCTGAAGCGCTAGCGCTGTGCTAGTCCCAATCCTGAAAGAATTACTAGGCAAAACACAACGAGGAGATGGGAAGGGAAGCAAAGAAAAAGACTTCAGTCTTTGGCAACAGCTGCATGGCATCTCCAGTGACCCAGCTGGGAATAACATCACTGTTAGCTTTGTACAGAGATTTTCATCATCTCACCGCACTTCAGGGATGCCAGTGGTATTATTCCTTTTTTTGACGCAGGTAAGATGAACCACAAAGAAGTATGCTTGAAGTGTCCCTGGGTTACCCAGCACATCAGGGCAGACCTGAGAAAATGCCCGAGTCTGCTGGTTCCTAGCAGAGTTCCCCATCTACTGACTATGATGTATCTAATCTAAAGTATAATTTAAACCTCTAATGGAGTATAATAAAACATCTTTCCCTTATGATATCAAATCCAGACAGAATATTGGAACAACTATCCAGAACATAGGCAGTGGATACTCATGGCAATAAATATTCATGTTGACATCAGATCATAAAAATCACGTAAGTGCTAAACAATTTGCAAATGATGAAAAGTATGTCCTCCTCCATTTCATAACTCCATGAGAGACGTGGAAAAAAGGGTTGAAGATACTGCTGTTTAAAAGTGAAGGGTCCTCCATACTTAATAATAAATATTAGCAATTACCACAGCTTTTTGTGAAGCGACAAAGCCATCCAGCAGTTCCTAAGCCTTCAATTTGTTAATTCTGGATGTAAGTCCTTCCTTTTGCCTGAGACTCTAGACCTACAACACAAATTACTCTTCAGCATTAGTTGAAAGGGTTGAAGTTATGTATATGAAACTGTAGTGGCAATGATAATCAAGACAGATACAAAGGGAGAGATATCAGTAAAAAAAAAAAAAAAAAAAAAGAGTAGCACTACCTTAGCCTAGGAAACAATAACTTTCAATATTGCCTTTTTCAGTATATATATATTTTCCTTTTTCATAAGGGAAAAAAGTTTCTAAAGTATTTGCATACCTCAATAAGCATTTCCTGGATTTAAAAATATTTCATCACAAACGTGAATGCAAAGTAAAATGAGCATCTTCCCCAGAAGAGCCCACCCAGCACAAGTCAGAAATACTTGTCTACTTGTAGGCCAGTTTGTTTGACATCTCTGCCCCTGTTCCCTACATATTTAGAGAAGGGTTTTAGACTCTTCAGTTAGCTAAAAGTGTGGTCTAATTTCAGAGATGATTAATAGTTTCCTTTAAAACACCTAATGATCCATCTGTGATGCCATCCTTTGAGATCCCCCCAGATCTCTATTCCTACTGAAGAGTGAGGCTCTGCAGCTGTTTATTTTTCCTGTAAAACTTCCTTTTAAAAACTAACATGCTGATGGGATCATTTTCTGCAATGAGGAAATATATTTTACTGAGATCTACCACATGACTTTTAACAGTCTTCCAACTAATCGGGAAGCTGCGCTGAATACTACCATACCACATAGGTTGAGTTTGTTTTGAAAGTTGAGATTGGCTCTGTGTAAGTTATCTAAACATTTCCGATTTATAATTGATGATTCCAAATGAAATTAAAAACAGAAAAGATCTAGGAAAGGAATACTGTTTACTGACATCCAAAGGTGCTTTAAATACGTATTTTGGGTTTTAAGAAAACAACAGCCTTGTGTTGATTATAGAAAGAAAAAAAAAAAGAAGCAAGAAACTAACTTTATGTGAATGCAAAATTATGATGGAATGCTAAAAAGCATTCTGGATCTCTAAAAGTACCAGGTTTTTCTCCAATATCCTCATAAAACAACAGCAACAATACAATGCACTTGGAGTTTCTTCTCGTCTTTGCATTTCAACATGTTTTTATAAACACCAATTAATTAAACTTCAAAAGGCTCCTGTGAGATACTGTAGGTAAGTATTATTATACCTATTAAACACATATAAACCAGAGTTACAATGTTTAATTATTTTCAGAGTTGTTTCTGTTCAAATTGATTTTCCTCTCTAAAAGAAGATGCTGATTGTCTATTACTTTTAGAACAGGTTTTTATGAGTTCAGTTTTTAATAGGCAACATTTCACTGCTCCCATGCTTGCAAATGCATTTACTCATTTAGGGCTTAAAAAAACCCCAATATATTCAACCAAAAGCTGGTAACATACTGCATAAACTTAGACAAACAAGCCTCAAACCCAAACCAGGAGTAACCATGGAAAAAGGCACACTGATCTTACCAATAGTCTCTTTTTTCCTGGTTGCAGTTTTGGTAACTTCCCAACCAAATTCAAAGGTAACAAGCAGCTCCCCCTAATCTAGGCAGTTCTGAAATAGCTAGCCCCAGGAAAATATTCTCCTAACTCCCGAAGACTGACAATATACAGGGAAATACACAAACACACCAAAGAAGTGTTTGTGTCTTTTCAGTTTTAACTATGGATGGTTCCATTATTCAAACAAGTTAATTATCTGCTCTTCTGGATATTCTACCCTCCTCACATGAAGAGCACCCACGATGGTTTACATCTGCAGTGAGCACTGCATGTTGTATGTTATTACATTACATGCAGCCAAGGACAAGGCAATCAGGCAGCATTTCACGCTGCTGCCAGGAGCTCACAAGGTAGCTACATAGCTACATATAATCACCTAGACTGGAAAGATCTTCAAGCCTAACTGTCAACCTGACCTGCTGAGTCCCATCACTAAACCACGTCCCTTAGTGCCATGACCACACATCTCTTAAATACCTCCTTGGATGAGGACTCCACCATCCCCCTGGTAAGCCCATTCCAATGCTTGACCATCCTCTCCATGAAGAAAATGTTACAACCAATAACGAACAAAACCTGATACTATCTCAGTCCAATGTACTCGAAAGTGAAATTGTGCATTGCAGAAAGCAGCACTTTCTCATCACTTTTTGATTTAGCACTGTTCAGTTTTGCTGAGTATTCCCTGCTGGCTACTGAGTCTGCATTTCATCCAAGTTCCAGAAGAACAAGATGTATTTAGTAATTATCTAACTGTAATAACCAACTGTTAAGTCTTTCAAGAACAGACAGAATAATGAATATGTATGCGTTCCAAAACTAAAACATGCAAAGCAATACAATTTTACTAATAATTAGCTTTGCTTTGATATAAAATGTCATGCAATTGTATCAGGCGACCTGCATCAGTTAGACGCTGAAGGATTTGATTTAGTGCTTTTGATTGTTCAGGAAGCAAATTCTCTATGGAGAAAAATCTACTTTGCTTTGCCTCTGAGAATTTGGAGCTCCCATGTAATTATCACTGTGATTGTCATTCCCAGCCAGATTAGTGACAGTGGAGACTAAAGTGTCATCTCTAGGCTATGGAAGAAACTATATATTTGAATCAGCTCCTGCTACCTCCAGCAAAGTTGATCTGACAAGGCAGAAAGTCTAAAATACTGAGTACCACAATTCAGTGCATTTTTCTTTCCAAGACAAAACACTGCATTTTCAGGCAATACGATGATTTTTATTCTGAAGAAGAACTATCAGCAGCAGCTTGAAAATTTTCTGCTACTGCCTTACATTAGCTGAACAACTCATTAGGGGGACAGGAGCTTCACCATCAGCTTCACCATCAGACAGGAGCATTCCCATCAGATTTTCAGTTTATAACTGTGGTGGTTTTACTCTGCTGGGCAGCTGAGCTCCACTACAACCGCGCTCTTACTCCCCCTCCTCAAAGGGAAAGGAGGAGAAGATACAATGAAAAAGGGATCAATGGTTGAGATAAGGACAGAGATATCACTCAACAGTTATCGTCACAGGCAAAAAAGTCTCAGCATAAGGAGATTAATTTATTACCTATTACTAACAAGCTAGAGAAGTGAGAAACTTGAAGCAAACTAAGAACACTTTCCCCCCATCCACCCTCTTCCACCTCCTCTGCCTGAGAAGTGCAGGGGAACGGGGAATGGGGGCTGCGGTCAGTCCCTGACTCTTTATCTCCGCCGCTCCCTCACGGTCACTCTCTGCCCACTCCACGTGGGGTCCCTCCCACGGGATGCTGTCCTTCCCAAACTGATCCTGCGGGGGCTGCCCACAGGCAGCAGCTCTTCAAGACCTGCTCCAACACAGCTCTGTACCATGGGGTCCATCCCCCAGGAGCAAACTGCACCAGCACAGGTCCCCCACGGGTGGGCGGCAGCTCCCCCCAGACCCCCTGCTCCTGCATGGGCTCCTCTCCACAGGCTGCAGCTCCGGCCCGGGGCCTGCTCCTGCGGGGGCTCTCCATGGGCCGCAGCCTCCTCCAGACCACATCCACCTGCTCCACCGGGGGCTCCTCCACCGGCTGCAGCGTGGAGATCTGCTCCATGTGGGACCCATGGGCTGCAGGGGGACAGCCTGCTCCACCAGGGGCCTCTCCACGGGGTCCCTTTGGAGCCGGCTGGAGCTGGTTCTGATCTGACATGGGGCAGCTGCTGGACTCTTCTCATAGAGGTCACCCCTGTGGCCCCCCACTACCAAACCCTTGCCACATAAACCCAATACAATAACATGGCAAGTTACTTCATTTCACTCATTACATATCAATCTCTCATCATGAGGAACTCTATTCCTGATGCTTAGGACTCTTTACTCTCCTGCTAGGAACAGCAGAAGAAGGATCCTTACTGCCTTGAAGGATCTGTCATTTCTCTACCTTTCTGCCCAGGACACAGGACTGACAATTGTCAGTGTCTGTAACTTTCACATCACGGGCTGTTTCTCTTCCAATTGCTTATACCTAAACGCTGAGGAAACAAAGCAATTTAGGCTACTGAAGCATAGAGAACAGGCAAGTCTGGGATGTAGATGGCACAACATTTGCAACACAAAATAACACTACAAAAAGGAAAAGTTACATCAGAAGCACCACTTTTTGACTAGACACCATACCTCCTTGAGATCAGTGTGGGTCTCCCTGTGGGTCATCTGGGATCACCAGGTATATTAAACTCATTCAGGAGTTTAATTTTGGGAAACAAGCTTTCTGCCAGAGTTAGGAGGTGCAAGCAAAAGAAAGGCATGAGTTACTGCAAGCAAAATATAACATTAATTTCCTGAAGGTAGATTCCTCTGATTGTTTTATAAACAAGTACCCCTGATAGTCTGAACCCTTCACCCATATATATTTAAGACCTGTCGACACTTACAAACATGTCTTCCATCTACATCATGAGTTTCCATCTTTTTTTTTCCTCCTGTCTCTTCTTGAAGAGTAAAGGCTGCATAGGTCCCAGACGCAAGGGGGGAAAAAAGTAAACGGAAAAGAGAAAAACTGATGTCCATACTACTTATCTTCTGCATATGGGAAAAATTCACAATGCCATACCCTTTGCTTTCTGTTTTCTACATTAGCTCTGTAATGCTTTAGTCAAAGCATTCATCTGAAAATCAAATGGAAGGGAGTAGAAGGTTTTCTCTTGAATGGTGATGGCTAAATATGTGGATGCAAAGGATATCATCCACATGACTTTCCTTGGAAGCAAGGTGTTAAAATACCAGCACCTTACAGAGATGTGAAAAATAATACATTTTGCTTCCTATGCATAAATTCAATTACCTTTCTAAATTCAAAGTTGAAATACTTGATAGATTTAGATGTGAACTCATGACAATGCAGTTCAAGACAAACAGGTTCCTGAAATTTTGGTTACTATACAACAGACCAACAATCACAAGAATGATCACTCGAGCTGAAAATTATGGCATCAAACGAAGCCCCAAAAGTGGCATTTCTTCCAGAATAAAATATAACCTGTCAACATTGGATTTTGTTTCTAGAATGTGCAAATCTGCTTCGCTCACCTTCCTTTTCCATCACCCTGTATATAAATGTTATGTAGTAACATAAAAGCCGGAGTTAGAATGGCTGCAGTAAGAATTCTGCAACCTTATGCTCCTGCCAGCTGCTAGTATATCTGCAGCAAAATAAAGAGACATTACAGCCTTTAGAAAGCACCATCAAGTGGCTATTATACAGTAGTTTTACCTTTCAAGCCAGTGATGCAACATGCCAAGAAGGTACCCACCAAACATCTAATCTGCACTTTCAGTCCTAAAACTGATTTACATAAAAACTACAACTCTAAAAAGCAACATGGGCTAGACATAAGCCTTGTTCGTGACTATATCCAGTTCTAAAGCATTCCCTCTGAGCCAGCTGAGATCATGTACATCAGAGAAGATACAAACAGGCTCAATTTGAAGAGAACTCAGTTATTTCTCAAAGAGGGCTTAAGGAAAGTGGTAAAGAGTTTCCACCTGTCAGGTGAACTGCTAAGAATCCACTTGTGGTCAGTAAACACAGTTTAACAAGAGTAGTTAATGAAAGATCGACTTCCCAAGGCATAATGGATATTATTTTCAGTTATGTATACCTGGACTCCTATGGCTCAAGATTTAGGTCACCTTGTAGCTGCATATCCTTTTACACCAAGTGCATTTACTTCCCAGGCTGCGAAGCAGAATCTATGATTATATCAGCTCTGCTAAAAATTCTGAAAACTCAGGGGAGAAGAAGGGAAGCTGACTTGTTCTCTGCTTGACACTCCATGCTTTGGGCCCATAAACCCACTTCCTAATGTCTGCAGATCCGCAATGCCACCTTTAGAAACCACAACTAGAAATCAAGTTTTCAAGTAAAGGAGCAAAAGTCCTCCCATGAAATCTTTGCAGCTAAAGTCCATTAAAATGCTGAGGCAGACTCTCAATTGCCAACCGAGTTTGACAGTTCAGCAAGCAATCCAAGGTTGTATTTTACAGCTGCCCAATACTGCAATAGCAGAAAGAGGCTAGAGATGTTTAAAAAAAATGTGGCAGGTTAGATCTTTTCAACAGAGATAAACACATATTATTGCCATGGTGCAGGCAGTTCATTGTGCTAGGGAATACCTTCTGAAGAAGGGCATATAGTTGTAGTCCTCTGTCCAAACAAAGGAGAATTTAAACTGAAATGATGAGCCCCTAATCTGGGCAGAGGAAAAAACAGCTGTGAAGAGGAGGCCAAAAGGAGGAAAATACCCTTTATCTGGAGGAAAAAGAGCTACAGACTCTAGGGGTCAAAAGAGCACAAAAGCAGCCACTGCTGTCAATTCAAGGATTTATCCTAGTGGGATACTGAGATAGGAGCCTCAGGTAAGGTTTGATAATGGATACTTAGGAAAGAACTTTAAGACAGGGCAATGTGGAGCAGTATTTCCCACAGCACACCCTTCCTCAAAGGACAAACATCTGTACCTTAGGTATTTCTTGAGATAGAGACTGCATCACTGTGTTTACAGGCTTTTTCTTCCATAATTTTGTCAATTTTTTTTTTCCTAACTCCATTTATATTTCTGGTCCACACAGCATCCTGTGGCAGTGAGTTCCACAGCTGAGCTCCACGTTACATAGAGGACTCCAGTCAGGGGTCGCGCAGTGTGCTTGACTGGGGGAGCAGACTTCAACCAAACAAGCCATAGCTCTAAAATTCCCACCTACGCAACCTCTTTAGGTTCAGAGATGGACACAGCAAACAACCAACAGTTGACCAAATGTTTTAAGAGAAAGGCAGTATCTGTAAATATAATTTTACTAGACACACTTTGAAAATAGCAACTATGTACAATAATATTAAATACATTAAAAAACAACAACAACCAACCAAAAAAAAAATCTTTTATCCTAATTAATTCCTATCATTATAAAAACCAAGCCAGAACCCAGAATACCAGTATTCCTACCTTTTAATTAGCTTCATTTATCTCAGGTAAGACAAATGCTCTGTGATTCAATTTCCTCAATGAAGAGAATGGGAACATTGTATTTTCTCACTACAAAAATGTATTCCAGATTAGGTAACACACTTAGTTTTTGTAAAGCATCTATATAGACTGCTAATGGCAGGTGCTATACAAGTGCAATGAATTATTTCCTTATGTTTCTCCACTTCCTCCTCTGTGAACCCTTTTATTAGCAGATGCAGCTGGGAGCTAAATACACTGGTGACTCTGACTGACTGATGTGGTAGTGTTTATGCAAGTAAGCAGAAAGAAACACTAAATCAGAGCATAAACAAATCTTAGGCTAAATGTACAGATGAAAACCTAGCACATACTAAAAATTGTATGTTCCTGAAATTAGTATTTAGTTGGTAAAGATCCCATTTTTATTTTCTGGTTTAATTTTCAAATAATTTCAGTACTAAAGCATAACTGCAGACTGCACAGGGAGAAAATACTGAAATGGTTATTTTCCCCAAATTTAGAAACCATCTGTTTTGAAGTTCTGTTTGGCTAAGCAAATTACAGGACTCACAGACCAGCTAAGTGCTGAAACATATATAAAATACCTTTTCTCCATTGCAGGAGAGGAATGTCTTTAGCTGAGCTGTTTTGCATGGTACCTCCAATTTATCCCTTCTCAATTCACTCTAGCATCTGTGTTGCTGGTGCTAGGGTAACAATCTCATCAGGGTGCTCAACAAAGGTTAATGCTGACAATAGACTGGCAGCACTTGATGTGTAAGCAAACAGGACTACCATTTCACTTGCATCTAAAAGGTCAACAAAACAGAACCTAATTCACTTCTTTCATACAAGCCCAAGGGCAGGCACATGACAGAAAAGCCAGCAAGTTCATTGTCAGGTCTACAATGCCATAGGAAAACTAACAGATTTCAGCGCTGCAGGTGAAGTGATGTAAAAGGAACAGAGCAGGGAGCAGGGGCTGCTAATGATCAGGGGCTTTTCTTTGGCAATATCCTGCTTATTTTTTCCTCAGTGAATAGAATAGAACAATTTATGCAGAATGAAGACTTACCCTGTAATTTAATTACCACAGGTTACTTTTTGCATTGTATGATACACAAAGTGCTGATATTAAACTCAAGCTGCTGCAATAAAAATCCCTTTAATTTAATCTCACTACCAAATGTTGTTGCTGTGATTAATAATTAGCAAATGGCAGGTGACAAATCAAATAGAATTATAGCGTCATTCAGATTACATGAGCCTCTTATCCCACCCTGTTTTTCTAGCAACCTACTTGTTTGTCATCTTGTTCCCATCCACTTCCAATTATCCAAATGTACTTGTTCTGCCCAGAATGGTACTTACAATGTGGCTCTATAAACATTTGGTACAACGGCCCTCAAATACTGCACTGTTAGTGTCTTGCAGACATTACTGATCTATGGGGCAGGAGTTACAAAGGCTGGCCTTATCGCGAGGAGACAGGATGCTGGAAAGTGGAGAAGAGAGGCAGGAACTGTGAAAGAGTGATGCACGAATGAAGAGAAACAGCATCTCCTCTTGGGAGTAGTGGATCGGTGGGTCTTCCTCACCCAAAGACATCACTTGGCAGTGCTCAGCCTCTCCATGTGCACTTTCAAACTCTCTCCTATTAACCCTGCTTCCCTGCTGCACATGTGTGCAGGCTCTGAAACTCAGCTGGAAGAAGCTTGGTGCCAAGCCCTTTGATATTAATGGCAAAGTTCATTCAGGTAACAGCTCTGTGGTTATCCCAGCCTACAATATTGGCCCTGTATACTCTTTAAAATATTACAGTTTGAATTCATATTCAATACATCATCATCTTGCCAACAGGCTCCATCCTTGCTGAGGAAGAGAGTGTTTACAGCAGTATATAATGATAAACATATAAAGCCATCATCAATCATTCATCAGTTACAATTACCATTTGCATCCATTTATCTAATCACAGTCTGCAGTAACTGCTGCACTTAAGCAGTTCAAAACCACTTTAAAGATGGAAATGTTGAGGATAACTACTGCATAATTACCTTCACATTTTGTAGCACTCTGCTAACTCATATTTCTGTCCCTTTTCGGGTTTAATGTATATTAAATAAAGAGGAATTATTATTTACATACACCCCCACTCACCTACACACTCACATGTACTGACTGTGACAGTGCAGGTGAGAAATAGCAGAGTAGTCTCATAAACCCAATTTAATGCGCAACTTCAGCTGTCTCAGACACTTAGCCTCTTAGTCCGTCTCCGCTGCTACTTTAAATACACTGTATCTCACATCTAACTATAACAAAAAAACAAAACCCACCACCAGTACCAACAACAACAACAACAAAAACACACAAAAACTAACCTCCTGTCTTTTTTTTCTCCCCTTCTCCTCTGCAAGATCACCTGCCAGAAAATTATTTCCTACCTGTCCTGGATGTCAGAATTCATTCTCAGCCCTCCCTTCCCATTTCTCTTTTTCATTCCCACTAATCTGAAGATGACAAACACTGGTCCTGAAGTACTGAGAGCTTAAAGGTCAGATAACTTCCAATGTTCAAAAGCTATACCAAAGAGGACAGAAAATGCTTTGTTCTGCAGTGCCTACAATAACTTAATTTGCTATATGACAAAAACAATGGATTGTTGAAGGTGGAAGGAATTATATTTGTGTATTCTTTCACTTCTTCTGTCTTTTTCTTAAAATACGATAATATTCAACTTTCTACACCAAAATGGATGCTTGTCTGAAAAGCATTCTAAAGTTTTTGGGGGTTCAATCCAACTCTCCTTGCAACACCAAAACTGTGATTCCCACCAGCCAACCACACAAACACACAACTGCTACTTCACAGAATCATTGAATGGTTTGGGTTGGAAGGGACCTTAAAGACCATCCAGTTCCAAACCCCCTGCCATGGGTGGGGACACCTCCCACCAGACCAGGCTGCCCAAAGCCCCATCCAGCCTGGCCTTGAACACCTCCAGGCATGGGGCATCCACAAACTCTCCGGGCAACCGTGCCAGTGCCTCACCACCCCCTGAGTGAAGAATTTCCTCTTAACCTCTAATCTAAGTCCTACCCTCTTTTACATTAAAACTATTCCCCCTTGTCCTGTCATTATCTGATTGAGCAAGAAAACCACTCTCCATCTTTTTATAAGCCCCCTTTAAGTATTAAAAAGCTGCAATGAGGTCTCCCCAGAGCCCTCTCTTCTCCAGGCTGAACAGCCCCAGCTCTCTCAGCCCTTCTTTGTAGGAGAGGTGCTCCAGCCCTCTGATCAACTTCGTGGCCCTCCCCTGGAGTCACTCTAACAGCTCCACATCTTTCGTGTGCTGGGGGCCACAGAGCTGGACGCAGCACTCCAGGTGGGGCCTCACAAGGGCAGAGCAGAAGGGGACAATCACCTCCTTCCACATGCTGGTCACTGTTCTGTTGTTGCAGCAGGATGCAGTTGGCCTTCTGGGCTGCAAGCGCGCACTGCTGGCTCATGTCGAGCTTTTCATCCGCCAGAATTCCCAAGTCCTCTGCAGGGCTGCTCTCAGTGAGTTCTCCTCCCAGTCTGTGCTCATGTCTGGGATTGCCCCAACCTGGGTGCAGCACCTTGCACTTGGACTTGTTGAACCTCACTAGGCCCACTCTCTACTTAACAGCTTTCTCTACAGCATGTGATTAAGGAAAAACATCAGAGGACCTCTTTGCAGCATTCTTAGATAGTTGTCTAAACAAAACAAAACCCACAACAGTCTAAGCTTCTAAGAGAAAGTCAGTAACGTGTGCTGTTGGGCAAGCCTAGCCTACAGACACTGGAGATTACAGCAGCAACGGGTGAGCGCCCAAACCACCTCCCATTTGGCATCGTGGGGGACAGAATCGACTTCTGCAGGAGCATCAGTGGAGAGAGCAGGAACCGCAGCCCTGCACTTCAGCAAGAGTGCTCATCAGCCCTCCAGGCTCTCGAACCTCTTGACGCACAAGCTCTACATCCTCATGCTCCAATTCTGCAGACATCCACTAAACACTCTCCAGCTATGAATGTCAACTGTGCTGTGACAAAAAAAGACCCAACAAAAATAACAAACAAAAAAATCCACATTATGTATGGAGTGCAGGCTGCACAACCTATTCTGTAGATGGCACTATATGTTAAACAATGATTTTCTTCTCTTTCCACAGTACAGTTTCTGAAGAAAATAACCCAAATGAAGCCTCTAACACAATACAGAATATATATTTATTTAAAATCAGTAATCTTTTCATGGTATTACCTTTCAACTGCAACTCCACAAGTTATCTCCTAATTGCAATAAATTATCTTTATTCCTGAAGTACAGAACTCCTGGTCAGGACAAGGTGCACTGTACAGATGCAGAGTAATAGAGAGCCCCTGCCCCAAAGAGTTAACAAGACAAACAATAAGAGAAGAGACACAGCAGACTAATGAGAGCTAATGATGTGTTCCAACCCTGCTGCTGGTCCCCAGCCTGTTGTGCTACCCACTGAGTCAGCAAGTGGTGCTGTGTGCCATGGTAACTATTAACTTTTTTTTTAAAAGGCTGTCTTCATTATTAGGAACTTCTGAAGGGTTTGTTGAAAATGGCATCAGAGGAGGTATGCCACAAAACTGGCAGAGAAATTCTGGAAACACTGGTGCAAAACCAAGATTGACAAACAGCATGTGAATCATTATCCTGGCAAGTTAGAAAATGGCATAAAATGAAAAAAAAAATAATTTCATAATAGCTAGTAAAATTCTTTAGGAATTCAGCTGGGACACTAAAGTAATTCCTGTAGCGTTAAAAAGAATACAAGTTAATCTCATGATTCACTGACAACAATGTTTCCCTGAGGTATATGAGATGTAAAATTAATTGCCAGCAGGAGAGGTCCCAAAAATCTGTCTTAAACATTTCAGGTCTGTTGTAGAACTATACTAACATAAGCATGTAGGGTAACAAAAACCTGCATGATAGAACAAGTGGCACATGCAGTTTCTGAAGAACCAAACTGCCTTCCTCGTGTATGCTGCAAATGAACAATACAAATCTCTACATATGCTCCTAACAAAAAGCTGTCTTTCAGAGTACTGCCAGTGTTGATCTGCAGTTATCAAAAAACTGGTTGCAGGCTGTTGGAATGTTACAAGGTAAACACATCAACTCTTTGTGTTTTAACATAAAAAGGAATGATATTGAATTATTCTTCTACAACTAAGATTGTGTTGATGTTAATATTTCATTCCAGTTCATGACATGATGAAAATTTTCCCTGCTCTCTAGTGAGTTTGTATAAACAGTCAATCTGGACTGAATTTTGATCTGGATTGAAAATCTTGCTCTACGTATGGCAGACAAAGCCACAAGAGTATGGTACGTTTTTAGCATTGTAAAAAAAGCAAACACACAAATTCACATCCACTGTGGTTGATTCACGTAGTCCTGAGTGTCTTGTTCTCTTACAACTCTGCAGACGTACCATATTCTGGTGCTTTTAGCAATTCCAATGAAAAATTTACGACTGTTTAAAAAAAACCTGGTACGTATCCGGAACCCTTTTCTTCCAGAATTCTCTCATGAAAGATTTACTAGCTGCATGGATCTGACAGCTGTATTGGTAGGAAACCACATCTGTTGAACTACAGGTAAAGGAGCCACATGCAAGAAATATTTGAAAGTCATTTGTCTTTCCGTGTCTCCATACTTTGCCCAGACAGCAAAATCGGGAGGAATTCATGTAAATTACTACAGCCAATCAGTAATACGTAAAAAATATGCAGAGCTAGAAAAGAAAGTTTTATAACATTAGAGAGTGAGAAGAGATATTCAAATGGGAACCAGCACTGACAGCTAACCCTGGAGACTGAGATTAAAGTTGCTATCACCTTATTTTACATATAGAAAAGCCACTTCAGGCATTTTTGAAGGTTATATCTCCCGCTGCAGAGTTTGACTTGTAGTAAGTACTTCTGCCCATGTTTAGCTTTACACACTGAATAATCCCCTTTTATTTCATGGAACCAGTCACATGTGTGAAAATACATGGAAGGCTATGTCTCCTGATAAGTCAGGGGGTTCAGTTATCCTAGTTTAGTGAAGGAAAGGACAGAGGTACTTCCAGATTACCATACTATTATTAAAGACTGTGTGTATTTTTTCCATTAATTCCACAAGCTCGGTATTAAGCTCTAATGATTTCATAAAACATGAATTCTTCAATATACATTGGATATAAAGACTACGGGAAGATAAGGTGAGCATGTAAGGGTTTTATAATAATTATTTGAGGGATAAAATTTGAAGAGATACTTGTTTGTATCAAAGCTATTCATAAATTGCAGAGGTCAACTGAAGATCATCTTATTCACAGAATGGCTTGGGTTGGAAGGGACCTTAAAGATCATCCAGTTCCAAACCCTGCCATGGGCAGGGACACCTCCCACCAGACCAGGTTGCCCAAAGCCCCATCCAGCCTGGCCTTGAACACCTCCAGGGATGGGGCATCCGCAGCTTCTCTGGGCAGCCTGTGCCAGGGCCTCACCACCCTCTGAGTAAAGAATTTATTCCAAATACCTAATCTAAACCTACCCTCTTTTACTTTAAAACCATTCCCACTTGTTCTGTCACTACATTCCTTGATAACGGGTCCCTCCCCAGATTTCCTGTAGGCCCCCTTTAAGTACTGGAAGGCCACTGTAAGGCCTCCCTGGAGCCTTCACTTCTCCAGGCAAAACAAACTCAACTCTCTCAGTCCTTCTTCATCAGAGAGGTGCTCCAGCCCTCTGAGCATCCTTGTGGCCCACCTCTGGACCTGCTCCAACAGGCCTATGTTTTCCTTATGCTGCTGACCCCAGAGTGAAACACTTTACTCCAGGGGTTAAAGGTTAAAACGTCTTAAATCACACAATGGATTGCCTCCATGCCAGACATGCTTGATGCACCTTACATGTGTGTTAGACAACATTTTTTAATTTAAAACTTTTCTGTTTGTTACAGAACAAAATAATGTAATACATAGGAAGAAAGCATGTTTTTTTGTGTGTTTGTGTTTGTGTGTGGGGGGGAGGAGGAGAGAGGTTTGGCTAAATTTCTTGGAATGAAATCTAAAATTTGACATGCAAAACTGACCATGCTTCAACTGCAACTGACTAGATTGAAATGACTATCTTCAATAGTAAACCCTGTAATTATTATTATTATTAAGTGATGACTGGAAATATAAAACCTGATAAAAAAACTAAATGTTAAATTTTAAGCTACCATTGTCCGATTTCAAAATACACTAAGGAAATAACCTGAAGAATACTGATTCATTAATGACACAATTTTTAATTCTACATTATTTTCAGTACTTAATCCAGATTCATGACATCAAAGCTTTCTGTAATTATGTTCTTAAGCTCTATCTATGCTTTATACAATGGAAAAAAAACCCTCCAATATTTCTCTTTATAACCATTTCCCTCCCCCCCCTCTGTTTCTATAAGCAAAACAAACCATATCGTTCTTTCCAACTCCTTTGCTTTAAATCAAGAAGCAAGCTCCTGATGAGTGTTCACACAGCTGATTAGAAAATTATCTTACAAACAGCATCATTAAGTGGCATGCCAATCAGCAGTGATACAGTGGTATTGCTGGCGCCTGTGTAAATTATAGAGTAATGCCTTATGCTTGGGAAACCTAAACGTACAATTCTGAGATTTCTTATTGGCAATTAGATTATAAACGCTGTGTTCTAATGCTTAACAGCATGAGAATATATTCATCACATACTGTATTTGTAGAATACAGAAAGGAAACAAAAATCCTAATTGGAGCAGACTTTATGAAGAAGCTGTTATGAAGGAACCTCCAACACTGAAAGCTTATAAAAGACAAAGCTTTTTTTGACAGGAACCTGTCAGAGAAAAATCTATAAGGACTATAGGATCTCTTGAACTCTATTCCACCCCCAATTACTTGGATTTACTATTTGTTTTACAACATGTACCACCACCAACATAAAATATATTAAAAATATTTGGACTTGTTTGAAAGGTGTCAGTGGTTTTATCAATAATTTATTAAATACAAGAGAAAGCTTCAAAATATAAAAAACACAGCAAACACAGCTACCACATACTGACCTAGACTTGTGTTGATACGAGGTGACATGCTACACGCTTACCTGTTAATAGTTCATGGACTCACATGCACACACAAGATGATTCTTAAGAAATGTCAAGATTGCAAAGTCATAGACTTGGGACTTATGGGATGCCAGAATTAAGGTTTGCCTGTGAAATTTTAATTCAGGTTCTTCAGCATTCATCCTTTAATTACGCACTCACATTAACCAAGTGGGCCAGACTCTTTCAGTAAACAGTGTTTGCTGAACTGACACATTTCAAGCCCTGATTCATTATAGGGCTTTATGCCTTATTTACTGCATAGATTTAAACTGCATTGAATGTGCGCATATTAAAATGCTCACAGACGTCTCTGTGGTGCTCAGTACAACAGAACTGATAATGCCATTGCACCTGCTCAAATGCTCCAGAGCAAAGGCACAAATTAATGACAACAGTGGGTGTCTTGGAGATGAAGCCACGGGTTTCATTTCTGAGTATCCTGTGCTTTGCAGGACCAAGGCAGAGCCCTCAGAAATGTCAGGGTGCTGAGCACCCCACTCAAGTACTGTGAGAAACAAATGTCTGAGATGCATGTTGATAATGCACTTGCTTGGAGTAAAATTATAGACAACTCTTGAATTGGTAGCCCTAAGAACGCCAAGTGAGAGAAAGTCCTTCTTGTTGTTCCTTCTTGTTTTTAAGTCAAATGACTAATGCCATCTCTCGTAACTGGATCAATACCCAGCAAATCTTGTGGACAGGCATGTATCACCTGAGCTGACCAGTCTACTGACAGCAGAAGTAGGTTGTTATCCCTGGACAGCTGTGGAAAAAGAGGGATTACTACAGCAGAGAAATAACATGACTGAGAAATGCTGTCCTCAATTCAGGGTTTCAAAAGCGAGTATGTCAACTGTCTACTTAAAACACCTGTTTTTATTTTCTCAGTCTCTGTGTTCATATCTTCCCATATTTTGATGTTATCTGTCCTTCCTTCTCTCCAAAACATGTCTCTACTCCCAGATGCGATCTCCCAGCATCCTGGTTTTCCCTCTCTGTTTCTCTTTTCTCGTTCCCTTCCTGCTGTTGCCCTGACTCCCCCATGTATATGCACAGCCCAAAAGATGCTGTAGCAAGACATGTATATATCTATTAGAAATTTGTATTTTCCGACTCACCTGGAAAAACAGATTTGCTTAGTGGTCTGTAATTGGTATGTACATCTAAAATTAATAGTTCCAGAACACACTGATTACAGTTAGTTATTACTGGCTGATTAATTACACATCGGGATGCCATAAACAACTCACAGCCAAAACATAACTTTTTTGAAGTATTCAACAGTCAGTGATGGCATCCACCAGACTTCCATCCTCTCCAGAACTTCACACCACAGCAAGGAAAAATCTACCCCTTCTTCTTTTCCACAAACATCTAGTGACAAAAACTGGTAGAGAAAAAGGCCCCTCAGAAACAGCGTGTGATGTATTTGTGAAAGGTGCAGCGAATGAAGAATTGAGGTATAGTAGAGGGAATGGAACTGCTTGTCATTAAGATACAGGAACAGATCACTGCTGAGGATTTCCCCCCCGTGTCATGTTTTTAGGGAGAAGAGATAAATCACATACACTCGTATCTACTAAATTAGAAAGCAAGAGTCAGTTCTGCTAACTACATGAACAACCCCCCAAAAATCCAAGTATCACGTTTGTTTGTTAACTGAGCCACCACAAACAAATACATCCAATTTTTTAAAAAATACTTCTAAAACTCTAGGAGATGCCAGACATGATTGATTTCTCCTCCTACTGGTCCTTGCCCTTTTACGGTTCTGCAGAGAACATTGGGAACTGGCAATAACTCACCACACGCCTCAGAGAGCTTTTTTGTGTTTGGAAATCTCTCGGCAGTGTGACATTTACATTCATTATGGCTGATTCTGGGCATTTAAATATGAAAACAATTAAAGCATATTTGCAAGGGATATGACAAATGAGCATTTGCACTCTGGCCAATTTTTCACTGACTTTCATTCAAATACACCATGATGTTTCATCTTTGCCTCTGCAATTGTCCAAATGAGATGATTTCCCAATATCCATATGGGCAGGTTGACTGATGAGAATGCCTTTAGAATTAAATGCCTTTAGTATAAACTCAAAGGTCTCTTTCTTGGACCAATTCTGCTTCTGCAACTACTGATGAGATTTCAGAGCCACCACTGAAACCCATAGAATTACCGTGCATTCACATCAATCTAAATGGTAGCTCCCTGCAGAGCTCTCTCTTCCCCAGAAAGGTGCTCAGTGTTTACAGTTCCTACCCTTTAGCAGCAGCAGGTTGTTTCTGATTTTCATGTGACTTTAGTATCCTTACTAATCAGCTGCAACTGAAGAGATGAGGCCTATCCGTACCAAAATTGGTCTGAGTCAGTGCACCTCTTGTTTCATATCTCCAGATCACATTTCCATTAGAAGAAGGGACTGAAGTAAAACGGGGGATGCAAGGGAAAAAAAAAGTGTTTTGCTCCTTTGACAATCTTCTCACCTCTATTATTAATGATGAAATTAAATTGTGCAGTTGCAGTGTGCCGTGGCAACATAGCTAGAGATAAATAAGTGCCTAGAGTTTACTTCAGGATGGTCTTAGGCTGTGGAGAGCCATCTGCTTTGTACACAGCTATGAAGGAGAACTCTTTTTTTTTTTTTTTTTTAATATATATTCCATTCCCTTCCTGGCAATTACTGCCTGGCACTGTTCTATGGAAGGATCACATATACACTTCCATGTCCTTTTAAAGAAGGCTGGGCTAACCTTAGTGCTGGTTTCTGTTCAGATCCAGAGTACACATGAATCTTTCTGTAAGTGGAGTCCTACATCAGTAATGTCTCCAAACAGTGTGATCTGGAAGAGCACGCAGGTTTATCATGTTAAAACTGCTTTTCCAAACTGAATGCCAGGACCCTGCTACAGAAGAGCCGTAACCAAATCTCCCTTGCACTAACTCCAAACATTTGTTGAAATCTATGGAAATGGACTGAAAGCGTGACAGGAAGAACCTCAGGAGATCCTCACCTCAAGTCCCTTCACAAAGTTTGACCGAGGTTTTGAGCTGCTGTCCAGGAAAAAAATGCAACTACAGCTTTAGGGGCTAAGCCCAACTGAGCTGTGTTCATCACTCCTTTAACGTATGCCAAATGATCTTTTGGGTTCAAAATCATTTCATGCAATGCTAAGCAATGCCCTCACTGTTGCCTTTGCTGACTTGCAGTAACCCAGTAGGATGCCAGGCTGCCACCATCAGAACATCTGCTTTGTTGGAAAAGTATTTCAGCAGGCCTTGCCTTGTAATAAATGATGTGACCCTGGAAGGCAAACAGCAGCACTCCTGCAGGCAAATAGCTTGCAAAAGGTCAAAAACGCCCAAAGCTTTGGGAGCAGCAGCATCACTTCTGTCACTCTGCACTACCCAGGGTCTTAGCGCTGCAATGAATAGGGAAAAGATAAATTATCAAAGCTCTGCAGACAGATCCCAGTTGATGGACTGGGAAGTCTTCTATCAGTGAAGAATGAGAAGAGAGGGAAGGACAGGAAAGCAGAGGGGAACAGTGGACAATTCAGCTGTGAAGCTTTTTCACTTTGCCACTGAAAATGGACCTCTTCCTGCAAGTGCTGCTTAGTTTGCCTCACTTAGAATGAACTGGGGCAGCAAAGTGTGCCATATACACTATTTCAGTTATGAAACAGGTTAGAGTGCTTACAGAAACAGCTTTGCTAGATGCATAGATGTTCGTCTTAATTTATTGCATTTTCCAGAATCGTCCCTCACCCTCCGACTTTTTTTTTTTTTCCTTAGGGAGTTACTTCTTTTCTTTCATCTTTTAGTCTCTGCCTTTCTCCTAAAACATAAAAACCCACTGCTTTTGCAACCTGTTTGTCCCATCTGCAATGCCCAATGTCAACACAACCCCAATGTAGTGACAAAACAGTGCAAACATTTCACTTCTACTAACAATGTAAACAGCATCAAAAGGATTTTGAATCCTGTTTTTCTACCTGTGAAGTTAGTTGTCAGTGGATGCTCTGCTGCTACAGTTAGAGGAAGAAGGTCTTGCTCCTGTTGTTATTGCTATTGCCATTTGAAGTGAAATGACTGGCATTCTTTTGAATGGCAGCATTTTACAGCAATTTAACTTCCTGCCTGAAGAAGCCAATTTGCATGAAAATTATCTGGAAAGCGCAATCATATACACACACATATATCCATATGGTGATATTTTCAGTACAGGCATGACATACAGCATATCAAAGGCCAGAGGGATGAAGAGTAAATTAGCTGGTGAGATTATTTTCTACAGTAATTTACTAGAAAAGGAACCATTTCCGAGAAAAGTCTACCATTACCCTCCAACCTCTTCTATGGTGAACACTGAAGCTGATTTCTGCCTTCATTCTCATTCAAGTTCCATGAAAGCACCACTAAGGACCTAAATAAGCATGCTGGGTAATTCTGGCATTATTGGATTTTTCTTTATTTATTTATTAGGCATGGGAGCTGTTATCAGCAAGCAGCCAGGTGAGTCAAACCAGACAAAGCATTAACTGATTCCTTTGCTGTAAATCAGATTCTAATAGGGAAGAGATCTGTATCCCTTTGGGAGTGGAAAGAATATGTTTATAATGTGTTCTGAATGTGTGCTGCACAATAGCAAGTATGGATAAAAATATTTTCTCTAATCAATTTTCCACTTTATTCTCCAAGTTCTTTCACCCATAAGATGAGAACTAAAATGAATGTTCTGTTTTTGCCAACTAAGACATGCATGCATAAAAGCATGCATACATGTTGCATCCTCACACAGAAACACAAAAATACTGAATTCTGCACTATTAAAAGTATAATCAAGACATCAAGTGCATTTGTTTCTGAGCTGGCAGAATAATTTACAGATCTCAGGTTTATCTAATTCAGCCATTAAAGTGAGAGCCTTGGTATCCTACTTGCAACCCCAATACAGCTTCTGTCTTAGGCATTTATCCTTGTCTTTTTCTATTCAGACACTATGAAGTCTCATGACAGCACCTGTAGATTAGACACAGATAACGTTTGACTACCCCTTGAAGGTTTTACACATTTTAATTAGCAGAGTAATCCAGATATGCTCACAGAGAAATCTTTGTTAAACATTAAAAACCTTGATGCAAAGCCAGCTCTTTCTTTCACTGCAGTGTTATTTGAATTTTGAGTTGCTGGAAATTATTGCTTGCAAAAATGAGGGCTTCCCTCACACCTAACCTATCAATTTTTGACTGTTCAGACAGAACCAAAATTCTGAAAATAGTTTACAACCAAGGAACTTAAAAATATTTTGAGGACTCAAAAATTAGTTAAAAAAAAAACAACAACAAACAAACCTAACTTGTTAGATCACGTTCTATTAATTCCATGACAAAATGGGGAAAAAGGGTTATCATATCATATTTGGATTGAAAATTTCTCCCATGATTTACACACCAAAATATGAATTTATAACCAAATCACTTTATTCACTGAGGTTTATGAAAGTATGTCATAAAAATGCCATTAATAAGCAAACAGGGAAAACACTGCTGCTCCCAGACGTCAGCATTAGTGCAGATATCCAGGTCAGACTTCAATGTCTTCTCATTCCCTTTTCTTGCCAGATGAGCCTTCACTTCTCTCCATTGCAAATTACAGGAGGACTAACAATTTTATAAGTAATAGCAGAAGGCAGCACAAAAGCCAGGAACACAATGAAAGCTAATATCAAACTTACATTATCTGAATATAAGGCTTATTTACTAAGAAAAAAATTTTGAGTCACAATTAATGACATGTTCTATTTGAAATATTGGTTTCCCTTTTGAGGATGCAACTACACTTCTATTTGTTTCATCAATATCTGAACAGTAACTTGATTCAAAATTTGTATTTGGATGAGTAAAGTTTAGCTCCAGTCACCTGGAAACAAGATCAATTTCAGGTTGTAATGGCTTTGGTGTCTCAGATAAATTAAATATCTTCAAGGAATACCAGATTATTTTTGGTTTTATTTATCTGTGATGATAATGCAGAGAAATAATTTCTTCATTTACAACCTGTGAGAAATATGAATACTGAGTCTGAAAGTATAGCCTGTAACAGGATGCAGTGTACACATCACTAAGGAAAACGTAGTAAATGTCTGAGGTTTCCTCTAAGTGATGGAGAACAACAATGACTGGGAGAAGAAGGGATGGTGGTGTCATGTTAGCACAAAAGAACAGTCACTTAAATACTTTTTTTTTGTCTTCCAGAAAAAAGGAAGACCGAATTAAGTATAATAAAAATCCCAGCAGGTCTGTATCTAGCTATGCCTCTTAGGAAACCAAGGAAGTCTAATACAGCATAATTAGAATGCTAAACATTGAAGAAACTGACTTCTCAAGCCAATCCTAGATATGAACTGTTACTACTTTTTACCACTGCACCTCGTTCCCCTCAAACTGGTACAGGTAGACTAGTAAACCCTTTCTTCTTAAGGACGTGTGAAAAACTTCGTTTGAAAGAACAAAAATCTCTATTTTTTTGGTATAGGGTGACATTTAGTTTCAACAGACAAAGGCAAATCGTGATGTCAGGAGTAACAAAGCCATGTAATTTGTGATAGCAGACAGACCACCTTTAAAATTACCGTCTTTCTAATCAGCACCTTGTAAAACTGATTAAATTTATGACATTAAACTCCAAAAAAAATCTGATGTATCTAAAAAATAACCTGTTTTATAACTATTCAATTAAAACCACAAGAAAGGACTGTAGCCTCACAGAGTCCACCAGATTTTGATCCACAGCCTTTTACAAAGTGATAAAAGCTTCAAAGATGTTCTCTTCATTAATATAAGGCTGGTTTGAGCTTCTTTCACCTCACTCTGCGGGGCAGACAATTCACTGAGAAATGGGTAGTCCGTCAGTGCAACTGGGCATAAAATTCATTGCACAACAGGAGAGGAGCAGATGAAGATTCAGTAACTTACTTGTCAACTATACTTATCAGTACAAATGAAAATATTTGACTTTTTCAACTTAAGAGAACTGTCCCTTACACCATACATTTAGCTCTCACAATCCAGTTTAAGAGAATAAAAACATCACTAGCCAGACAGCTCTCCATCCTTCCATCTGGCAAGTCTCTCATATCATGAAATTAATGCCATATTTGTATCTTTCATCATACTACTTAATTTCACATACTCAAATCCTCCGTGGAACAAGACACTCCCCAGACTAACACACAGGCTGCTGGCCAGCACAGTGGGTAAACCTCAGATTAATCATCTGCCAACAGGGGCAATGCTCAGCAAACTGTGACAACCATGTGCCCTTTCTACACTTTCTGCATGGAATAATAGCTCTAAAGTCTGGCCATGCACAGCAGACCGCAAGATCAGAGCCTGAAAATTACTGCTTTGCTTCCCTTAAGTTCTTACGAATCCCTATCTTAACAAAAATAAATAAAAAAATAAATAAATAAAAATCCCATTATTTTCTTCAGTAAATACAGCCTGAATGACTCAGTGTGGGAAGAGAGAGCAGGTGGATGATTATATCTTTTTTTCTGTTTGTCAAGAAACTTCCTTTCTCTACAGATAGATGTCCCAGTTCCAGACCAAACACGCTTTTCCCACTTTAGAATGAGAAAAAGAACCATAGAATCACAGAATGGGTTGGGTTGGAAGGGACCTTAAAGATCACCTTGTTCCAAGCCCCCTGCCATGGGCAGGGACACCTCCCACCAGACCAGGCTGCCCAAGGCCCCATCCAGCCTGGCCTTGAACACCTCCAGGGATGGGGAATCCGCAGCTTCTCTGGGCAACCTGTGCCAGGGCCTCACCACCCTCACAGTGAAGAATTTATTCCAAGTATCTAATCTAAACATACCCTCTTTTACTTTAAAACCATTCCCCCTTTTTCTGTCGCTATAGTCCCTGACAAAGAGTCCCTCTCCAGCCTTCCTGTAGCCCCCTTTAGGAACTGGCAGGCCGCTCTAAGGCCTCCCTGGGGCCTTCTCTTCTCCAGGCTGAGCAACCCCAACTCCCTCAGCCTGTCTTCATAGAAGAAGTGTTCCAGCCCTCAGATCAGCCTCATGGCCCTCCTCTGGACTCACTCCACAAAAGAAAAAGATGTAATTATTCAGAGCTGACAAAAAGACAATATACATAAAGCATTTCAGGGGAAGTGACATGGCTTTAATAATCAGTATCATATTATTATTTGTCTGTTTTAACTTCAGGGCTTTTAACTAGGAGTTAGGCACTTGCAGCTTCCCCTCCCTGGAGAGCAATGTATCAAGATGGTAATGTATCATGACCCCAACAAATGCTCTATTAAAACAGCACAATGACTCTCAAATGGAAAACACATTTCTGCCTGCGAAATCTCAGTTTTAAATATAACTCACTTTTTTTTTTTTTTAAAGTTCATTTCTAGAAACAAATGGCCTGTTAGGGATCCACTGCCATGCTCTGCCTTGCAAACACCCAAAGCCCTTCGGCACCGGCGAGGCTGGCATAAAGGCTGGGTTGGCCAGCGGTGCGGAGGCATGCAGCTGTGACGACAAGCCCACCACCTGTGAGGCACCCGACTTACTGAGGTTCCACCTGAGGCCGGTGGTGGTGACGCTGTCGCAGGGGTTCCCGATGGGGATGAGGCCGCACCAGGCGCCTTCCAGTCCCGTGTCCACTTGCAGCTCGTGCTTGCCCTGCAACACAGAAGGGCCTGAGGTCAGTGCAGAGTAACATGCTTACACAGAGTAATAACAGCCAAGTGAAGTTAAGACACATTTTTTTGTGTACACCTAAGGGAAATTCAACTTGTACCCATCATTACGGCACATATGAGAAGTGGCAGCTATGAATGACAACAGGTTTGTGGCCAAGCTTTTACAAAGTACTCAAAGACCCCAGGTGAACATCTGCCAGATATCAGCATATAAACAGTCCCAGTGAAGAGCAGATAGTGGAAATCTTCCACAGAATGGAGAGAAAATGCTAAATTTCAGAGTCCTGGCACAGTTTTTATTTTAAGAAACTAATTTGTTTATTGTGACTAGCTACAACAGCAAACGAAAAAAAGTGACGAGATCAGTGGAAAATTCATACTCTGGTCTTTTCTGCATAGGTAATTCATTCTTTCAAACAAACGTGAGCTTCATCTGGAGGAAGGTTAAGATTCTATAGAAATGTGGGTTTCTTTGGGGTTTTATTCTCTTGTGGATCCACAGGCAAGTTAAATCCTTGAGCATGTCTTTTGTACACAAATTCTTCACCACTACAAATAAAATCAGATCTGCCTATTTTTCAATCTACCAAAATAAAAAAAAACCTCTGAACTCCAATGCATTATTCAGTGAGTATGTTACTAAGCAAGAAACCAAGGTCTTATAACAAAAGAAGAAAGAAACAGTTGAAGGATAAATCTCATAAACATCCAAAACAGCAAAAATACTTTCTCACAGATTTTAATTTGGGGAATGTACTTAAACTTTTTTATTTGTGTCCTGTCTGTCCTCTCATAGTCTCCTTCCAAATGCCTCTGCAAATTTAAAGTCACTAGTTAGAAAGTCAAGACTGGAGGCAAAGTATCTTATTACTGAGATGCTGATATCTGAGGTGTTTGACAGATTCTCCTGTTAATGCCAAATGCATTATGAAGAAACAACTTCAATACATGTCATGCTCTCAGTTAACAAATGAACCTTGGAAAAGCTGTCAATTAGGGAGTATTGGATTGCATAGCTTACGCCTGTTTGATTGTTTGCAGGGCAACATGAAAACCAATCCAATATCATCTATCTTCTCAGGGTGTCCAGCTTCATGTGGTGATGAGCCATGTATTCCTATAGTGGTTGTGAATGCTTGCCTGCCAAATTCAGAGGTGTAACAAATTCAGGCTTGATAACCTTTTAGCTGTGCAATATGCCATGCTACTTCTTTCCTGCTGTATGGAGAGAGGAGGAAAAGGAGAGGAGAAGTACGAGTGCAAGCTCTCTCATGAGGCAATCACAGATATTGTCTATAACGATGCTGCCAATGAAGGAGAGAACAAAGGAGTGGGATTGTCTGTTCTTGCTGAATGTACATATTGCTGTTGCTCAGGGTTATTTGAGGAGAAAATTCACTGCATTCATCTATTAAAAAGAGAGGTAAAAGTAATTGGCCCAACAGAGAACCTAATCAAGCTCCGTATTACTCAAAACTGTGCCTACCTATTATTAACTTTGCATTTTTCATTTTCTGACATTTTGGCCCAGCTTACTGAATTGAATCCGTATCTGTAAGAAATTTATGTAGAAATCTGTCTTTCTGTTCTCAAGAAATAAATCTTTAAAACAAAAGATGCCATTATCAGAGGCTTGCCAATATCCAGGATTGGATTAAGAGTCTTTCAATATTTGATACTTCCCTAAAATGCTATTTCACACTTCCTCATGATTATGTGAGAATCTTGACTTCCTTCCCTAATAAGGTCAGTTTCTAGCCCTCAACAATAATAGTAATTTCAAACTAGGAGCCTAAAGGGCTAAATCCAAGCCAGCAGGTAGGCAGGAAATAAAATATTAAAATTCAGATTATTTTTGTAAAAAAACTCTCAGCTGTTAAGCCAAACTCATGGCTTGGGGATTGGTTTACTGTTATTACACAAGACAGAATTTAAGACTTTTATTTATTTAAAATAAATCAGCAAAGGACCTTATTATTATTGGGGACAGTGGGGACAGAAACCATAAATGATCATTGGAAAAAACCAGACAAACAAAACAAATGAACATCTAATTTTTGCCAAAAAAGATTAACAGCTAATGCATTTGTCCAGTAAGGCTCTAAAGTCAAAGCACTGCAAGTCTGCCACATGGCAGGGGAAATTAGGTGCCCAAGCTTATCTTGGAGTTTGCAAATACAGATCTTTCAACCACAGAAGATGGAACTGTTATTTGCAGGAGAAAAGGAGGTTCAGAACTTGTAATTTGAAAATACAAGTATTAATTTGTTCTATTTAAATCTCTGTGTTTAAAGGAACAATTATATACTGGCACTTAAAATATAAAACTGTGTTCAGTTTCTGCAAAACTCAAAGTTCCAAAATTAGGATTAAAAAAGAAAACCAAAGTCTGACTAAATAAATCCCTTGCCCTCCTCAAGTGTTTTGTCTCTGCAGGAGGTAACTGAAATATTTTCACGTTTTAACTTAAGAATCAAATATTACCATGTTTGAATGTTACTGGTGATAAAATAATGGCAAATAATACAGCTGCATTGATTTTTATCTTATTAAGTCAGTTTTGAAAAACATTGATCAATCGTCATTATTGATTTTTTTTCTTCATTTTGTCTGTCATGCTAGGAAATAAAATCAATTTCTAAGTTCAGCAATAAGAAGAAAATGTCAGAAGATATTTTTAAGAATACTTCATCCATATAGGTTAAACCTTCTGTTTTGATCCCGATGTCTTCTGTTATAAGAAAGCATTTAAATATTAGTGGTTAAACACTCCCTCACTCCAACATTTGTTGCTGAGGAAGGACTTAACACCATAGTAGTTCTCTGTCACATCTCATAAGTCAAATGAATAGAAGCCTGATTGCAAAGAACTCATATACCTAACACTACCATATCTGAGACTGTAACACACTAAAATCCTTAGTCAAAAGCTTGCAAGCTCAAAAGCATGTGAACAACATCAAGACAAATGCTGACAGATGCTATGTGTGCTCAGGTAGCCTGCTGGCACTTCATGAAAGTATAAAGAAATGACTTATCCAAGTGCTTTCCAGACCAAACATATTGCAATAAATGTATACTATAAAATAGATACCAAGTAAGAAAACACAATGAAAGAGAGAGATAATGGGAGCTGATCTCCAGTAGTGCATTCTGAAGGGATCTAAAGGGGAAAAACCTGGAACCTGGCAGGTTAGAGCTGGACACAGAAGAGAGGCATCAGACCAGTTAACAAGATGCTGAGGAGGAATAAGGAGTCAACATTAAATTAAAAAAAGGGGGGGGGGGAAGAAAAAAGAAAACGAAGGGAAGGAAGGAAGGAAGGAAGGAAGGAAGGAAGGAAGGAAGGAAGAAAGGAAGGAAGGAAGGAAGGAAGGAAAAGAAAGAAAAAAAAGAAAGAAAGAAAGAGAGAAAGAGAAAGAAAGAAAGAAAGAAAGAAAGAAAGAAAAAGAAAAAGAAAGAGAGAAAGAGAAAGAGAGAAAGAGAAAGAGAAAGAAAGAGAGAGAGAGAGAGAAAGAAAGAGAGAAAGAGAGAAAAAGAGAAAGAGAGAGAAAGAAAGAAAGAAAGAAAAAAGAAAAAAGAAAGAAAAAGAAAGAAAGAAAGAAAAAGAAAACAAGATATTAATAAACAGATCTTGGAAACTGCTGCAGGACTAGGAGAGGTGAAGTGCAATGGGGAAGGAAAAGGAACCAGTCACACAATTAGAGGACAAACCAACCTTACTCCAATTTTCAGGCTGCCCTGGTAGTTTGTCCAGTAGAAATAAGTCTACTGAATAACTCAACTCATAAAAGTCATAAGTGGTGTATTTTCACCTGTGTCTACTGTGACATCTGGGGCAATGGAGAAACAGGATTTCTTGAGATCTGACCAACAGCTCTAAGATACCTCTTCCACTAGCTAGATCTTGTTTTCCATAATCTTTCAATAAAATGTCTTTTTATACCAGCTTTCTTTCAATGATTACTCTATAGATGGCAGCACATGCTTGAAAACAACAACAACAGCAAAAACCTAAATACAGATGTCATAGTGTTACCTAGGGAAAAGGCAAAAACCACAATCTGTTTTAGTATATAAACATCTGGGTGCAGAAAAAGTTACCGGATAAAATAATCAAATGGGTGGAAATTAACACTGTCACCAAGGACTGCAGCATATTGGAGGAGGAAAGAAACAAGGATGAAACCAAGCTGAGAACATTTATGTTAAAAATCAAATATCATGATTGGCAATAAAAGAAAAATAAAGTTTCAGAAATATTTCTCCTACTCATTAGTTGTGCAGGTGCTTGACTTAACAATAATAAAAGTTTTTAGGCTGAGATTCTGGGCATGATAAATACAGCTAAGTTTCCCAAAAGGATGTATTTAAGAGCTATTTTATTGTAACCCTAACACAATGCCAAGTTACTATTACGTGCATGCTACTCCCAGCACATTATCTGAGCCAACAAAACTTTTTGCTACTGTTGAAATAGAAGTATCCTCAGCTCCAGTGAAAACTCAGAAGTCTAAAAGCTCTTGTGTATCATATCAACGGCTGCTTAAATCAATCGAAAACCCAGCAAATTTATTGTACTTTGAAACAATATTTAAAAATTCTGGACCCGATCCTGCTGACACTTACTATCTTATGCGGGTAGTGCTCCTGTACTGAAAAGGATGGGCTCGAGAGTATCAGTTATTTACAATACAGAGCCCCATTAATCCTACCCTTCAAGAGGAGCACTTCATAAAATGACAATTCTACAGTGAATAAAATCCCAGGCAGTACAGAGAGAATAAATTATAATCATTAATAGACCCAATTAATGAACACATCTGCTACAAACCAATTTATGACAAGGGTGTAGAAAGAAATCCCTGTGGAGGTAAGTGCCACTAAAATGAATAGATTTACTATACCCCAAGGTTATATATTTAAGAGGTTGCAACTGTATATCTAATGTACAAATTATCCACAAAGAGCAAACGATCCCACAATTTTACACATTCACACACTTTTCCTAAAGGCCTAGTAAAAGTCTCCTGAGAACAAACTTCTCATGTAATCCCAATGATGACACGTTTTAATCAAGCACATGAGGTGCATCCTCTGTTTGCCCATTACCTGTTGCAGCAGGAGTAAGTAAAACAACTCTCTACTTTCTATCTTTCGCAGTCTAGCTTACATGACTGACAAGAAAACAGCAATCACAGGTGCAAAAATGCAGAAATATATGTCTCTGGAGACGGCAAGCTGTTAAGACTGTCAGCAGCATAGACACTGCTAACACACACACAAATGAAGGGATGAAAACACTTTATCAAGCAAATAAGATATCTGGAAATACAAAAGTTACATTAAAAGGGAGTTTTAGTGGTTTCATTTCTCTTTACAGATATAACTTAAAGACTGAGAAATGCCATAAATGCTTGTTCCTGTTCTCCTCTGAATGCAATCGCAAAGAAATGCTCATTCTATTGAAACTTGTGTTGAAAAAACAGGTGGAATTCTACATTTTTTTCAGTCTGCCATAAACCAATGCAAAGCACACCACAAATGCAGAGTGAAACTCTGATAATCAAGAATGGTCTGGACGTTCTTTACATTCAAACAAAGCTTACACTGGCCAAGTCTGACATTTTATCCTTGAGCTTGTGAATTTGATGCCTTATCCTCAGCAGGCCCATCATTACAGATTTAATTAGCATTTTTAGTGATGCCTTGAAAAAAAATCAGAACCATTTTCCTTATATCCATTTATGAGCGTACAGAGTATAACAGATTGCAGATAAGAGGAAAAAGTAGACAAGCTGCTGAAGATTTCATATTGTCTGTATAATTATTATGCAATGTTGCAGTTAAATTGTCAATCAAAGAGGGCCCTTTACTAAGGAAGGGCACTAATATTCTGTAATTCCTAAGTGATGAAAATTACAGCATGATCTTTCTCACTATCCACTAGTTTATCGTACCTTTAGTGTCACTGCTCATTCTATTCAGATAATCTCTTCTACGTAGGCTACATTCCCTAATGCCAAGGAAAATAAGAGAAGTGTGGGAGTTAATTTAAAAGACAGGATACTGTTTACCTGATTAGTGGCAAGAAACTATTTCTTCTCCATAGCACTGAATTACCAAGTATTGCTGGAAGGCACTTTTATGCTATGTAAAATACACGGGATTTTTATGTGAGTACATAGTTCTACTTCATGATCAAGAAAAATGATCAATAGCCTACTAGCCACTATCACTAGTTTCTTCCACTCCTCAATCTACATCCATGTGATGCTCATTTTTTTATTTTTATTTTTTAACATGTTGTAAGATCCTGCAAATCACGAATCCATAAATCCTCTTTTATACCACCATTTTTTTTGGTAGAACTTGTTTCATACTGGGGGTCTTCACATTAGGATTAATGGATTCATAAAGGCCTGTTCTTTGTAATTTCTTCCTTGGTGCAAACAAACTACTGGGCAGAGTTCTTTGCATTGAGCAGGAAAACTTCACAAATTCTCTCTTTTCTCTGATTTCTCACTGTTACTGTCATACTTATCTACAAAAGAAAGAGACTTAAAGTAGCAAAGCAGGAACTATTGAGACACAATTCTCAGCACTCCCAGAAATCAAGAGATCTCTGTGCTACAGGAGGGAATTGTTGTTATTATAAAGATATGCATTAACCCAGGATAAGAAACCATACCTATTCTTAGTAGATGGGGGAATAGTTTCTGCCTTATACCAGCAGGTTTTGAAGAAGAGTTATACCCCAGACCTTGTGCTTGGAATTACTGCTTCTCTCTACACCTGTGAAATTCAAGAACCTGGTTTTCAGGTCAGGAAGAACAAATATAATTAAAGACTCCTCAAGCTGGCCATTCGTACTTTTCCCCCCCTTCTTTTTTACACCTTCCCCCTATTTTCAGTAGTGGCCAGCTGGATATTATTGTCCACACACAAATCCATTTTTTTTTCTTGGAATAGGTGGTGGGGAGACAGAATACTGTACTGTCCTGAACTCTGCTTACCTCCTTTCTGAATCGCACTTGTGTGCGAAAGTCCATTTGTGCAGCCTTTTAATAATGGATAGAGCATGAGTTTCCTTGCATTTCAGTGGGGACTGCACCCACATCATCAGTGACAAATTTGATCCTCAGAATACAGAGGAATATTCACAAGTACACTGAAATCATTCAAAGTAGGCCAGCCTGAGTCCTAAATCTTTGACAGTGATATCTTACCATAAACCTGGCATCTTTTCTCACACGACTTTGAAACTCTGAAAGCTGAATGCATCCTTCCAGCACCCCATTTGTCATCAGAGCTATAATTCTGAGAGAGCATCCCAGAAGAGTTATACTGCTATATTTAAAATACTACCAAAGGAGGAAAAAAAATGTGCTGTGTAGCAGATAACAAAGGAACAAAATCCCCATGTGACATTTATCTTCTGCCTTCCTTGGACCTATGTGGACGACCTCTTGCATCCCCCAAATGAGTGTTCAAAATTATCAACATGCTGACAAGCACACTCTGCTTCAGCATGACATCCCTTCTTATTTACTGTTTGGGAATGAAATAGAATTTGCACCCATGAAACAGGGGACCACTATAAAACAAGTAATGCTATAGCAAATACAAAGTAATATAATGCAAGAAGGAAAATCTTGACATAAAAACAGAAAATAAGGGTCAAAAGAATGGCACATCACTGTAAAAACAATACACAGCTCACCTTGCCAAATACACAGAGGCTGGAACAAGTAATACTGTGTATTTAGGCCATTTGACTCACATACATTGCATTTTCCAGACATAAAAATTTTCAGTCCATTTCACACAACAGCAAGTCAGAAACCATCTTCTAGAAAAGGGGCTGAACCCTCATATAAAACAGCAGCTTTGCTAAGTGAAATCTACTTGCAGCCTGCATTATCCAGATAGAAGAATCTAATTAGGATCTTTTGTGACAAATGTATCAAAAAAAACACAACATAAAGGTGAACTAAAGAGAAAACATCTGGCCAAATCCTTGAAAAAAATCAAAAAGCTAAGCAATTAATTTCAAGCTACTTAAAGTACTAATAAACCTCAGGAGAACTACAAATTGATGCCTCTTGTTAAATAATACATAATCAAGGATTGTTTGTGGAATTGGGTGCTTTACTCTTGAATACTAGTTTTCCTTTCGTTCGAATCTTCCCTGGTTATGTCTTCCTCTTGAAAAGCATTGATGTGATTTCATTGCTGCTTCTGTTCCAAGAAGTGAAACGCCTTTGATCTAGTAGTAGGAGAAAATTACATTCATGCCATCTAAGATTTCAGAATGAAAACTCTATTGCTTGCCCTAAACTGTTACCAGCAGCAACACAATGGAAGTTTGCAGAACCAAAAAAAACTTTTCTGCTAATAGAAAATGCATTGTCTTCCAGCAAATCTCTAAGGCCTATCTATGGTACGAAAAAGAATTTGAAGGTGTATTTTTGCCCAGTTTTAAAAGAACTAGCTAGTGACCTGGGAACTTGGGGTTGGGAGAGGGCAGTGAAATTTCCAACAGCAGATACTGAGTATTCTCTGAGGACTAGGTCTCTGTATTTCCACATGGTGATTTTGGATCCTGTAACACTGTGAGCTTACCTCCTCAATTTAAATTATCAACTGTGTAAATGAATGAAATACATTATATGCAGGTGTATTCATTTTCACAGTTTCACTGTATGCTTATCAACATTTTAGCCAAATTTCATTGGGGTATATATGGATTGAGAATTACTGTATTTAGCTGAATAAACAGTCATCTTCATTATATAAAAAGAACAATGTATGGGTGTGTATTAATGTATTGGTCTGTCCATTTGTCTACGTCTATGTCAACGTCAGGGAAAAAAAGTTTGACCTTGAATAGCAAGCCAAACTCCTCTTATCTAACAATAATTTTTCCTCTTTCTAAAATAAGTTCATGTGTACCCTCCACTGTTCCCCACAGAATAAGCCACAGAGCTCATTTATTTTCATCACTTCTTATCGAGATGAAGTGGTCCAGCTTTCCAATACCACAGACTTGTATTTGTATCAGCAGATGTTTCAGCAGACTCCTCCTGTGGCTGCTGGCTTGGGCTGTGCCCCTGCCTGGTCCAGCCCTACAGCCAGCAGCAAACTTTTCCCCAGTGCTTCCTACCCCCTGCCCCCCAGCTTCACTGTGGAGGTGGCAGTGAAAGCATAGGCCATGGAGCTCTTGACATCGAGCATAGATGAGATTATTGCAAATCTTTTTGTTTGTTTGTTTTTTAATTTTAAGCAGATACATTATTCCTTTGTGTCTCCTCACTCCCCAGATCTGGAAACTCTGAAACATGAAACACAGACAGGAAAGGTAAGAAAAAAATATACAGGACTTTTTATTCAGCACTGAAACAGACTACTAAATGTTTCAACAGGAAACTTTTACCTGTCCATGAAGAAGATATATGTGCAGAGCACCACTTAGTTCAAAGTGATCTGAAAGCGTCTGATGAGAAAGGAAGTTTTGAAATACAACTTTTCTCCTCAAAACACAAGATCCCAATGTTTCTGTTCTGTTTTGATGAATAGGCATCTAAATCAGAACTAATCTTTGTGAGGACTTCACAAAATAACAGCACTAGAAAGACCAGAAAAAGGTTCATTACTTTAAAGTTTCTTCTGAATAATCATTTCAGACAACTGCAAGTTTAAAACTATCTGGAATTTATTGCAATCTTGACCTGAGCCACTAAGTTCCAACACAAGCATCTTTGAAAAAAAAAAATAATTATAATTTAAATGTGTAACTTGAGCATTGAAACAAGCAGCAATTAATATTTCTGGCTTAAAATAAGAAGCCCGTGCGTGGACACTCAGGCATGCACAGGGGATTTGCAGAGGGACCCCTTCTAGAACAAGGGCAAACAGATCACTGCTACTCTACAGCGCTTCTTGCAAATGAGAAGCTCAGTGCAGGATGCTCTTCAGAAAGGCTTTTCTGATAGGGCACTTCATTTCTTCCCTCCTCTCCAACAGCTCTGCTCATCTCCACTTAGTGAAGTCTTATGAATTTACTTCTTAACAACCAGGATTTGAGACAAAGTGCAGAGCAAAGCCTATGATGGACCACTGGAAAGACAGAATCACTTCAACCTCCAGATGAAAAGCAACCGTGTCCATGGCTGTTTTTAGGCAGGTTTTAGGAAAAGGCCTAGACTCTTTCTGGCAGACTACCGGAGCTGGAGGCGCCCCTACACAGGTTCATGGGCTGCTGCTGGCTGCATCACAGTAATGTGAGGAGAGTTGGGGCCACGAAACCACCAGCAGTGTTTGCGCTGCAGTGCCCAACGCCTCCTGGCACAGGCTCAACTGATTCTGCACAAGCACAGGGCACTTTCTCACATGAAACAGAAATTGAACCCCTACAATACAGATACATGACAGGAACCGACATCTGACAGGCAGCTGACAATCACTACAGGAGTTTACAGCCTTTCAGTGGATGGCTCTCTTGCTAGCAACAGGCCGCCGTTAATAGCCAACAATCCCCGTGTGGCCTGTTAGGAGGACTGTATGTATAATTAGCCTCATTTGTTCTAGCTACAGAGCCGAATGTGGTGGCAGGATGAAACCAGATAAACAGCTCAATGTATTAACAGCATCTCTGGAGACAAAGCATCCATTTGGTGTTTTAATTTATTTATTTCAGGTTTTAGACAGAAACTAAATGGAAGGTGAATAAAGACTTGCAGACTTTGGTCAAAAGTATGTTGATCCGTCATTACGGCCAAGAAATACTATGCATATCAGATTAAAAAGAAATCCCCTCAAGATATATAGAGAAATATGCCCTGTTTTATCAGAGAACAAAATAGGCATTACAGATTTCTTTTGGAAGAGAATGGTAGAAGACCTCTCCCTAATCTGGTACACTCTAATGAAACACTAGTCCACAATAACATTAATTCAATTTATAGGCTTTATTTTACTTTAAATAGTTACAAAATTAGCTACTTGAGAAGCACTTGCGTGGATAATTGCTGCACACCTGGACTGGCTGAAATGCACCGGGAAGCTTTATATGGTCACTTAGTGGAGGAATATTTAGAGTAATAAATAAGGTAGGTTAATTTGGTTAGCTTTAACATAGGTAATGACAAATAAGTTGACTACTATGTGCTTTCATTCAGCTAGTGCTGAAATGTTCTATTCTACAGTATGGTTACCAATCCAAATTACTTTCGATATTTGAGCTTAATCTAAATCTAACTACAAAAGGGTTGATTTACATTAGATATTACAAAGAAATTCTTCACTCAGAGGATGGTGAGGCACTGGCACAGGTTACCCAGAGAATCTGTGGATTCCTGATCCCTGGAGGTGTTCAAGGCCAGGCTGAATGGGGCTTTGGGCAACCTGGTTTGGTGGGAGGTGTCCCTGCCCATGGCAGGGGGGTAGAATTAGATGATCTTTAAGGTTTCTTCCAACCCAAACCATTTTATGATTAATTTTGAAAAGTGTATCTTGTTGAAAACCCCCAAATTGTGTTATTTCAACTAATTTACATGACAGAGTAATGTATTTCTTCTCACAAAAAGTTCATCAGAAATTTAATCTTGTCATCCCAGATTTCATATTATTATTTTTGCCTGTCTCTGTACAATAAAATTAGTATGTGCTCGTCTTAGCTCCCTCAGACAGAATGAGGTTTGAAAAATAATTTGTTGTGACTACATACAAATGTGAACAACTTGTACATAACATAATGAGCCTCAATCTCCACTTTAGATCAAAATTTTGTAAGTTGTCTTTTTGGGATGCAAGGTAGTAAAATTTCACGTCTGCCTTCTAAATTTGTACAGTTTGTTTTACTCCATTTCTCTTTCTGTCTTCTGCTCTTCTTTTGATAGTTTTAGAACAGCATCTTATCAGCCTCAAGGACTAACAGATTCTTGAGATGAGTGTTTTCTGTTATTTTCCAGAAAACATTACTTCTAACAAAAGTGGGTCATCGCTGTCTTATCACCAGCAGTTGGTGAGGAAACCTGCTCATTCATTCTTAGCCACCTGCCTAGGATTCCCCACAGGTTCTGAAAATGCCAAAGAACAGCAGATTTTCATTTTCTATTGTTCAAACGCTTCTTTTGTCTGTTGACAAAGACACTGTAAAAGCCTATCAAAGTACAAGTTTAACTGTATCATGATTTCCTCTTGCCACATCTTGGCCTTAAGTGCCACACTAGAATTTAAGTCAAATCCACAAATCTTGAATTTTAGACAAGTAATCTTTCAGTGGTAGAACTGGATATGCAGTTGGTCCTCCACCCTCTTCATGTTCTTCTACCTTGAAGCTTACACTTCGATTTTAAGGGGAAAAAAGAATGAATAATTCAGATCCTCAAAGTGCTTACCATTGCAAATACAAACATAGCTAGACAACAGAAATTACTCTGTTAAGTAAGAGTACTTACTCTGTTAAGTAAGACTAGAGAATTAAAAGCAAAGTTCTATTGGGGCATCAAAAGTTTTGGGGCAGCAGAACTTAAACAAGAACAAAACTGCTGGCAAACAAAAAATCATAAAGCTTTTGAGAATTTAAATAAGAGTGAGAAGGAAAGCTGACAAGTGCTAAGGAGCATTCAGGTCAGACAAAGACATCTGCCAGGGACATCAGCCACACAAAGGTAACTTTGAATCTGGTAGTGGAGGACAGGACAAAAAAATGGAGTTGAAATGAAGGAGGTGCAAGCTGAAATCGTAGAAGTAATTTCCATAGAGGAAAAAAAGGGTGATCACCAAAAGATGATACAGGAATTACAAAAAAAAAGTCTATATATAAAATAGTATATTAGTAGGCTTTTACTATTGGCAATTCATATTGTGTTTACATTAACACTTTAGATCACTAACCCCCTTTTAAAAAAAAAAAAGTAAAAAATCAAACCCCTCAACTGTCTCCACTTACCGTGCTTTGATTCACACCAAGCTGGAGCACGCACAGCAAATTTCTTCTGTACAAAACTAAATTGGAAGGTGCTCTTCAGAAGAGCACCTGAAGCGCTCCAGCCACTAATAGGCACGTGCAAAATCAGTCCCAGAATAGGACTAGTCTGAAACAAAGCAGCTTGAAAGGCATGCAGCGTGGACATCAGCCACCACCAAGTGTTTCAGCCCTGCAAACCTCCTGCTCTTGGTCTGCACTGCTTGCTACCACAGACGTAGAATCAGAGCTAGAGATAAAGGAGGTCTGAAAGAAATGTGTTAATAGTTTGAGGGTAGTGTCATCTACCTGCATACAGTGAGGCAAATGATTATGGTCAGCAAGATTTAGGAAAGCAAATTCTTGATGTCTTGAAACAATTTATGTGATGTCTTTTGCAACAATTTATAAATACTGTACACTCAGTCTATGAATAATGTGGTTTATCTTAATATGCTTTAAAGAAAACAGGCAGGCAACAAACATCAGCTCAGGACAAATTCCTATTGAATAGCTAGCTGGGGACTGTTGCAATGTAATGTCAAGATTAACAAATATGAAGATTTTACTTTTTAACACCAGACAAGAAAAACATTGGCTCAGAGGAAGCCAGAAAAAATTCTGGATCTGAACAGTTTTGTTCTGGTTGCATGGAAAGTCATGTCACATCCTGGCAAGGAGATGGGGTCTTTAGAGGAGCTATTTGTTAAGGAATCTGCTGAGGATGTTTGAAAAGATAATTCTGCCAACACATCACCAGAGAAGACGAAAGCATACTATGTGACAGAACTAGAAGCAGCAAACAGTCTGCATGCCAACTTCCTTACAGATTTTTGGTTTTACTGTTAAAATGCAGAGCATTTAAGGAGAATCTTCGACCATTATATTGACAGCTGGTCACCTCCTGAAAGGAGGAATCACAGGTGCACAAAGTTAAGGGATCTGTACTGAATCTACTAGCCCTGGAACCAGTCCAGCTGCTGTTTGGATCTGCTGGCTCTGCAGTACACAAGACAAGAAGCTAAATCTTGACTAATGCTCAGGAAGCCTACAACTGTTTAAGGACCAACTGAGCTGGTAAAAAGAAATCAATCAAACATAAAACTTGTACCCAAAACACTGAAATTTAACTTTCCTAACAGCAAACTTATAAAACCTAGCATTTTGGGACCTGCTTACAAGTTAAAGAACAGTTTTCATACATTATACTTCTGCTCCATTTGATATTTTATCCTCCTGTGTGTAAACTTCCTGCTTGCTAAAAATAAACATTTAAAATTATTTTATTAGAAAGAAAATTAAAAATAAATACAGACGGGAAAAAGCAGCATTGACCCATGGTTAAATGTGTAGAAGTTGGCTCCTGTCAAAATTGTGGTTAAACCTGGACATGACTTGGGACATACTACAAAAAATAACCATTATCTTCATGCCTACAGGTGTGTATATGGATTTAAATAATAAAATAACTACCATTTACACTGCCCCATGCTGCCACACTACGACTGTAACTAAAGAACTCAAAAATACTCAGGTCAAAGAATAAATAAATAGATTCTTCTTTACTAAACCTTTTCCCCCTTCCTTTCCTCCTTAATTATAACCATACACGACTCTTCATTTTGATCTGGAGAATGAATGGTACTGATTTGCACTATTCTAAAAGGAAACATCTGTTTTTCTCTTTGGAATTGTTTAAACCTAGGTGTTAGAAATAAAGTTAGACAAAGAATAACCAGAAAGTTCAGATCCAACCTTAACCCAAGCTTTCCCCAAGCTTTCAATGTTAAGTGGTAGGGTTTTCATCTTCTATGAGGTTTTCATTCTACTGCACAATGTGACTCACCACAGAAACCTGCTCTTGGACCAGCACAGGAGAAATATCTATTGAAGATATGTACAGCTATAGCAGTTTTAGAGTAAGTTAATATAACAGACATATTTAAAGGGGTAAAATTTCAGTGTTCAGATTATGCACAAAACCAGAATTCTTATCTTTGTCTTATTTGCTTCTAAACAGTCTCTTTGCCTACCCGCTGAATGTATGTATGAATATTCCTATCATTTTTAAACACCTACAGCTGCTGATGCTGAGACAAGATCTCTATTACAGACTGCTCTGCAGTTTCCTGAAATGCTGAATTGTCTTCAGTGTAGATGTCACTTGTAAGAAAAAATCCTGTCTCTGAGGGCCCATCGGCGGCTGGAAATCTCAGCTACAAACTTATCATTGGTTCTGTTTTGCAAAGGGGCTAATTTTCCTTATGCCTTTTTTTTTAAATGTCAAAATTACTAGCTGCTTCACTGCTCGTCTGTTTTCTACCTGCTGTCTTTGCAGCTATCAACCGCATAATCCTTAGATTTTTGGTTTGCAAGGTATAATCAGCAGGCAGTTTTCATCAAAGCAGCCAGTGATTTTCTGAAAGGATTTTTAAAAGTCCAGAGTTTTTTGACTTCCCCCATGCCCCCAGAAAACAAAGAAAGAACATGACCTAAACATGAGTTAGTACCCCTAACCTAGAGTTACCACAGGTATATCCCAACAGAAGTGGGTCAGTACTTAAAGTTTCATGTTCAGAACAGCAAGCTTTCTTTTAGGATATTGCATTTTAAACTACTAATGGGTAAAGTTAAAAAATTCATTTTGTTTCCTGGCTTTCTGTGGCTGAGATAGCGTTAAGTCTATTCTATGTCTGGTAGTTTTGTTTTAAATACTTGGCACTTTCGGGCACAGTTTTGAAGCCTGCTCTTCTTTTTGTATTTAGAAGTACATAGACATGCATACCTCCAGATGCAATTTAAACATTTTAGACTTGGTGTATCTTATTTCCTGGTATAATGAAATGTTTAAGGAGACAAACATATGTTTGTTTTTAAAATCTGAAGAATCGGAAAGAGCTCTGATTAAACATCTACCTATTACACATTCTTATGAGCTATTCCAACTATCACTATAAGTAATGCAAGTCTAGACATCTGTTTGTATATAAAACCTCTGGACAACTAGCAATGTGTTTTCTACTGGAGAGATCGTGTATATGCAGCCACGCACAACACATTCATCTTTTTCCTCTGCCCAAAAGCAGAAGGGTTTTGTAAATAATTGCCCTCTTTCCTCATATTCCATCATCAGAGGTAGATTCCATTCTTACAGAATCTAAAGTCCTTAAGGCTCTGGCTGTATGGCATAGATCCATCCATATATATGTGTATGTGTACAAACTGTGCTGAAAAAAAAAATATATTAATAAAATTCTGTTCATACCAAGCACATTTTTTCATACCAAGCACGTTTTTAAATACTATTCCCCTGATGAAAAGGACAAAAACCTGGCTTAGAAATAAATTATAATGTGGCATAAGTTAAAGATAAGATGCTATGCTATATAAGAAACAGAAATTTGTGCCACATCTTGAACCGATTCACTGTACATTAAAGCTTAATCTGAACACGATGTAGGTCATACAGTAAACACAGGATATATGCTAGGTATATATAATTTGAAGTATAGGAGGATATACTGTTCCCAAATCAGGCCACTGATTGATCACATGTACACAGATGAAAGATGAAAAAAGCTTTTTGCTGTAGGCACCTGTTTTTTCAAGAAGAGAGGAAGGAGGGTCATTTTCTTTTGCTTCAATAACAAAGGCTTCTGACTTTCATTAAAATATTGGGTGATGGTAAGAAGCTGGACAGCAGCCAAAGATGGAGTTCACCGCAGGGATTTATTAAAGATAAGCAAGCCCCAAATTTGAAAGTACTTTCTGCTCCATATGTAAACAGAATCTTCATATTCTGTCTCAAGAATTTCTTCTTCACTGCCTGCCTTCACATCATCATGTAAAAATATTTCAAAAACCATTTCCAAAAATGCATAATCACTTAACATTGCCATCTGCCGAGCCAGAAAAAGAAGAAAAAATCTGTTTTGACTTGGTGAACGGAAGATTCTATGTTTCAGTGACTACCACTGTACACCGTAAATGCCCATTAATCAGTCAGCTGATAATGTTTAATTTTCACCATCTCCCCTAAAAACATGTTAATGACTTCTGCAAATTACTGGCATGCAGTCTCTCTCAGTTTGTGTGAACAGTACTGCATGCAATTATGCGGCACAACTAAAACCCAGCAGGCTACAGGCCAAATCTTCGTTTCACTGCAAGACAACCTTTTACCATAAATTTCAATGATGAGAAGATGGGATTTTTTTTTTTTTGACTTCCACATACTGATCCAACTATCATGAATTTGAATCACTACTAAAATATGCTGCAGAGGTTTCAGTAAATTTGAAAGAAGGATGAGGAAATCAATGCATCCTACATCCTTGAAAGTCATTTACGTTTCTACTTCTGGCAGTCCCCAGCTAACCCAAATGAGCACTGCTCATTGTTTTTAATTTAAAACACAAATTTCCCACCTTCCAGAAATTCTCACAGGGAACCCTGTATAAATAAGAAAGTCAGCTGGCAAGTGCGGCAGGTATGTGGCAACCCATTCAATCCCTTTCTGCTTTCAGATTAGCTATTATTAACAAAAGGCAGAGAAAGGCACCACAGGATGCGTTCTTCTGTGGCTGTCTAAAGATCAGCTCCACAATACCTGCCTGATGGGGAGAGCTCTCTCACCCCCTCTAAAAAGAGAAAGAAAAAACCCAAACCTACCCTGAGCAACATGAATGACTCTATTCATTCCCATATTCAAACAAGATTATTGGTAATTGCCTCTGCATGCCACGAACGCACTGCCACTGATGAACCTTATGCTTCCATGCAGCGTACGGGCCTGCTCCCTCGTTTTCCTCCCTCATGTAAATAACTCTCTTGACCCTGTGCTCACATTCCTGAGGAAATCTCTTTCCATTGTCTGAAAAACAGCAGGTTTCATAAAACTATAAGCAAGGGAAGTAGGTAAAGTGTCAATCAGCAGATTTAAATTCTACTTGTTGTCAAGGCGATGCAACATCTCTCACCGGCAGTCACGTAGCTTTTGCATATTACATTCACCTCTCACGCAGCACTCCTGTGCCTGCCCTCCAGAGCCCAGAAAGGCTGAAGAAAGGAGGCAGACATAATTTTGCCAGCACACAGAAGTAGTAATGGCAAGGAGGAACGAGCTCTTTACAGAAAAGTTGTGTGTGAGGAGGGCAGGCCTAACTCACGGAGTAACTACTAGAACCTGAAGCTCCCTCTCAGGTGATCTCCCTGATAAACACATCACTGATTTCAAACACCAAATCCCACTCCCATCACCCTGGGACACACCCCAAATGTCCAGGCTTTCATGTTCCTCCTAATGAAAAAATAAAATAGACGGCTCATGAGATTGGGATGTGACTGGGGGTGTGTGGGGGTGTGTTTCCAATTAGGCCTCTTCTATTTTCCAAAGTGAGATCTAATATTCCTAAAGCAGAAGAAAGACATAATGAAAAAAATCAGATCCTCTTTATACATCAAGCAGAAATAAAAGGACACAAAAAATGCTTTGCTTTTCCCACCTAAGAATTCAACCGACTACCAGTGACTAATGGATAATCAAACGGCATATTGCTATTTTATGGAAACAGGCCACCTCTTGAACCATCTTTTATTCATTCTTTTGCAGAAGTTGTTTCATTTTGCCTAATTTTGCAATATTAAAATGAAGGTCAAAAAGGACTGTCTCTTGTTAGTTACGAAGTTATTCAACCGAGTCCACTGCATTAATTACAGCCTGTATACTGCCGTGCAAATTATGGTTAAAATAAGAATGAGTGAGAAAACCCAAATTAGTGTTTGAAATACTAATCTGAAAATAAGATTTCTGCATGCTTTTCTAAGAAAATCATTTTCCAAAATCCATTAGTTTTTTCTTATAGTGACAAGTAACCAGTCAGCAGTATATTGGTATTTTATTGATGGATACGGCAAAACAACACATAAAAGTATTTTCTGTAGACTCATTTACAGGTTTTTCTCTATGTTTCTTCAGATGTCATTTCTTCAGTTGATGCCTGTTTCACTTTCAAAGAACTAATATTGGTCTTCAAAAATTTACTTTGATTAAGACATCCTTCCTTTACACTGCAAAAGTTAAGAAATCAATTCACCACTCCAAAATTTTTTTGATCCCTAACACTAGAACCAACTAAATTAAAAAGACGTGCCTCCCCCCAGCTCATGCCCTTGGAAGTACAGATGTAGGTGTCCCAGTTTTACTAACCATTGCAGATGCACTGAAATGTAGAAATTAGCTTTCAATTCAACATACACATACCTTCTCCCTCATGCCCCACACATTTTAAACACCTGACAACAGTTTTATTTCAGGACGGTTAATCATCCATGAGTATTTACTTATAAAAACCTATTTGCAAGAGAACATAACTAGACCATAAAAATTTGCTTTAGGCAGAGCCATGCACAAAACAAAAGTTAATGCTTTTAGTTTCTATCCAGAATAATAAAAATGTAAGCCATTTGAGCACTCCTAAGTCATTGACACCAGTGGGTCGAGTAAAAATAGCTTTTTACTTTTAAATTAAGTTTTACTTAACAGAGTGTAAAGATACCCAACTGCTTTCACATTTATTTTAGGTCTAAGATGCTTCAGAGAACAGGCAAAGTCTGACAGAAAAGGCCTTTTCTTAGGAGGAAGGGCTCTTATTGCAAAAGGCTCCCTTTTCTGCATCTCACAGAGAGAGGTGTCACTGGAAGGAAGTCTGTTGTAGGTCATGTTCCTGTAGCATTTCAGTTGCATACCGCTGAAATTTTGGAGGGGCATTTTCAAGCACACTGCATTCATCTGCCTCTCTTATCACTAACATCAGCGTTAAATTCCCAGGGGCCCAGTGGGAGCTAGGTAAGTTACACTGGACATTTTCTGAGAAAACATTAACAATGACTTACAACACTGCATAAAAATAGAAGCATTCATTTTTCTAATGCCAACCTCCTTACCCTTCCCCCATGTTTTTCTTTCTTCAGACATATTGACTGACTTCCTAAACTACTGGTTTCCCATTTGGCCTGACAGAAGTATTTGTATATGGCTATAAGAACAGTTATCTTTAGATTCAAATGAATAGAATTTTTCTATTACATTACAAAACTAATGCTATATGGATTGTTATACAGGATATTTATGTAAATGTGTGATACACCATCCTGTCTTTAAAGCTCTTTCCCCATCCATTTCTACCCCAGACTCAAGCCTATCAAAATTTTTTAAGGAGTTCTTTATATTTTTAAGAAACAAAGCAACCACCACAATAGAAAACAGGTAGAAAGAGGTACTTACAAAGTAACATATGTATAAAACATTAAACAATCAGAGACTCCTAAGCACTGTTGTCAAAGTCTACTGAGCACATAATTTATATATTAGTACACAAACCATTGTTTCCCCACCCCTCTATCCCTCTATTCTCTTTTCTGCCTTCACTTCTTTCTTAATAAAACAAAAAAACAACCAACCAAACCAAACCAAACCAAACCCCTCTGTTCACTCTCCATTCCATTTTTACTTTCTTTATCCCCTGAATATTTTTCTATTTGTCCTCTACCTCAAGTGGAACCTCCTGAAAGCAATATAAGTTAAACCATATTTGAATTTAGCTATTCATAGTGCAGTAATCATGTGTATTTAAGCCTGCACCAAATCCTCTTATTCATAAATAAATAAACGAAGAGTAAGAATGGACTTGGACTAAACCTCCAATATGACATTCCCAGAACCTGAAGAAAATTCAGATCTAACTTCAGAGTTGACCTTCCCTAATCAGCTCCACATATACCTACAAGTAAATTCCATCTCACTTTTAGACAAGAGGGACATGAAAAAGGTATAACATTTTGAAGAATATATCAAGAATGAAGAAAAAAAGTGCAGACTGGGGACAAACATACTTTTGAAAATTGTATTTTCTGAATTGAAAAACGTAATTTTTTTCTTGGCTACTCAGACTCTGTGCCAGCAATGTCAGTAAGACTTGCTAAGCTAAGACATGTCAAGGCAATGTTTCTCAGCTTGGTATAACATTTTGACGAGTCTTTTAAGTCCTTAAACTTTAATGAATATGGAAGTGACAATAAGAATGCACTATATATACAGTGTGTGTTTGCTGCCTAATAGAATGTTTTTTTTCCTACCAGGATGTGTTTTGCTTGTCACCTCCCCCAATGTGGCTGGTTAATCTAATGAACTCACAAATGCTCTTAAACTCAATTTTTTATTATTAAAGGCTGTGTGGTTTTATTTACCTGTGTACACAAATACATCCCACAAATACATCCTGCTCATCATACATATCAATTGAGAAAGAAAGAAGTCAAACTTTGCCATCATCTGTTTTCAAAAACTGCACTAATCTCATTTTCACCCTTATACTCACACGCACAGAAATGAAGGGGCCTATTTCTAGCATTCCTAATACAGAAAATTAAACTAAAGAGGGTTCAGGAGCCATGTTTGATAGCAGGGCTCAGGTAGCTTTTCAAAAAATTAACTCCTGTGAATGAAGTCTTCTCTCTACAAAAATTCTTCTGGGCAGCACAATTACAAAAGTGTTTTAGAAAAGTGTAAAATTTCTCATCTACATGGACATACAATTCTGAATAGTGCCAAACATTCTCCTTCTTTCCAGTTAACTTTTTCATAAACACATGCACTTTCCTGCTGGTGCATGAAATGTCCGTTAGTCCAAGCAATGCCTTAGGTACAAAAAGTGTTAAATGCTGCACAACTACAACTTAAAAAAGTTCTACTGAAGTAAATGTCAGCACACACAATACTTTGCTGCTCTGCATGCATTTCTACGACAAGTGTCTTTGGGATACTCATGTCATAAGCTAATATATTATTTTTCCCTTTTAAAAAATGCATACAAGTAGATCTTTGGAGAAGACTGAGAGTGTTCTACCTCTGTTGTTTTACAGTTTATAGGAACAGACCCATCTTTGCAATTCTGTCTAGATGAAAGCTATTCTATAAAACACTTATTCAGTTTCTATCTAATTTGTCTTCATATCATAAAATGGGAAAACCCTTTTTAACCAGCAGAAACATTAATCAGTTCAAATGAAGTAGCCTTCAAATAATTCCAATAAATATCATTATATTGCTTCTCCCCCCCCCCCCCAGTAATAATAAAAATGTGGCAGAAAACACTGTCCCCAAATGACTTATAAGCATATTCTTTCCATCCATCCATCTTATTCCTGAGTGCCTAACAGTTATAACACTATGGTTAATAACTTCCTCTTCAAAAATCGTGTTCCATTTCTGAGAACACATTATGGGTCTATAATGAAACTCAGCAAAATGTTCTTTATTGGATAACATTAAATTTTTAGAACTATGTAATTTTCTCCAGGTATGTAAGAACACACCCACACAGCAGAAAAAATATGAGGAGTTTTGGAAATGGAAAGGTCCTACAGCCAGAGAATCTTACTTTTTCACATGACTTCTTTTATCCTTGTGATAAATTTATAATTGCACATGCCGACCTACAATCTTCAAAACAAATTTCATTATGTATTACATAGTATAACATGTTTAAGTGATTCTTATTCACAGAAACTTCCTCAGCTATTCTGAGATGACATTACTTCCCTGTAATGTAATAAGCTTTATCTGGCTTCAAACTCTGGCTCCGTTTGGCCCTCACTGATTTTGTTCAGGTCATTCAATTGTAAGGAACAGATTGGGAGCAATTCTGTTTATTTCCTTTGAAAATTTCTTAGGGTAGAGAAAAGTCATCAGACTTTTTGAGTGCCATTCAGTTGCAGGTAATGAATGTTAACACTCAGGCTAGTGCCAATTAGAGCCCATTCTGAAGAGACTGATGTGCCTTGCAAGACCTCTGTCCCTGGAGATGAAAGATGTTGTGTCTGATTTGGGAAACTCATTGCTTTGTGATGCAGAGACGGGGCAGGTAGGAAAAAAGCTCATCCTACCAGCACACCTCCCTCTGCTTCTGACTCCCTTCGAAGTCTTTCTGTGGTGGCCTCCTCAGCTGGCTATGTCTCCAGCTACCACATTATTATGTACTTGCCAGAGTGCTTGCCCTCCAGAGCACCTTTTGTGACAGCTTATGTATGAAGGTCTAATGAGAAAGTCCTGCTCCTTCCAACCACAGTCTGCAATCAGAGACCCAGATTATTCAAGTGTTTCCTGCAATTTTACTGGGAGATAAGTACATATACAAATATTCACTCAGTGAAAGCCTATAAAACTAATGAGAAAGGGAGACACAAATATAACAAGTATCACCTTTTCCTGAACATAGGTTACCTCTGCAACTCACAGTAGATGGTAAGGAATAATCTCCTATATACTAGTATGCACTACCTGTGATTTTTCAAATACTGAATTATAAATACTTGGTGAGAGCCCAGTTTTTATATGGTGTGGTGCACAATTCATGCACTGAGATCTTACCAGAACGTAGAGCATTGTAAGAAGGCTCAGGGGAGACCTCATTGTACTTTACAATTACCTTAAAGAAGGTTGTAGTGACATGGGGATCGGGCTCTTCTCCCAGGCACCAAGTGATAAGATGAAGGGAAACGACCTCAAGTTGCACCAGGGGAGGTTAAGTTGCATATCAGGAGAAATTCCTTTACTGAAAGGGTTATGTAGCATTGAAATAGTCTGCCCAGAGAAGTGGTTGAATCACCATCCATGGAGGTCTTCAGAAAGCAGGCAGACGTAGAAATTAGTAGCATGGTTTAGTGCTGGCTTTGTCAGTACGAGGTTAAAGGTTGGACTAGATGATCTTAGAGTAGTGTTAAGCATGAGTGTGTATGTGTGTAGGTAGGAACCCTTGTGAAAACCTTATGCAATGTTAATTGTGCATCTGACCAACACACATTTACAACTGCTATGGACTGTCACAGATCTCCACAGGCAACCCACTGCATTTAGACAAGGATTGGGCCATAGTTCTCTGAAGTTAACAGCATCACTGGGATGTCCGAGACCTTACCGGTCACCTTGGGAGTTATTGAAGCTTCTGTTAAGGGCCACAACAGTAGAGTTCATGGCTGAAATAACTCCAATGCCGTGAAGATTAAGCATGGATGAGAAATGTAACAGATAGCTGAAGTTCACTTCAATTTCCTTTTTAATCTATCATAGATCCAGGTGTTTTGAATCTCTTAACATTTTTCCTAAACAACACAATCAGACAACAAAACCTTCAATTTTTATCCTGGTAGCTTTATTACCATATCTATCCTCCGCTAGTTCTTCCTGTAATTTACTGCGTCCTCTTCTCATCTCACCTGCCCAAAGTCACGGCACACTCCTTTCCAGACCATACACAATTTGTAAGATCTGCATTGCCTCTCTGTTCTCATTGTATCTTTTCACCAGTTTTAGTCCTGCACAGCATTAAGGGCAAATGTTTTCCCTCCACATCCAAAGTTATTGACTAACTTGGCCTAGAATACAAACCTAACCTAACACTTATAAACCTCCTTTGCCTTTGTGCTACAAAACTGAAGTGTGATTCTGATTTTCTCACAGCATATTCAGTCTCTTCCTCCATGCTGAACATTACACTTTAAATACTTTATTTGACATATATTTGAGAGTGATCATAATTCCAGGAAAAAGAAAGAAAGAAATGTACTGTAGTTGTATACAACTGTGGTGAACAAGCACTCAATTTTTGTATTTTTAAACTAATTTCAAGAAATTTCTCCTTTCTTTAAAAACATAGGTCACCAGGCTTCTTAGAAGGCAAAGGATCAGTTACTTGCTTAGGGATTTGTACAACATTTACAGTTAGAGATTAGTTAGGTTAAGAAAGCGGGAAAAAGTGCCTGTATGTCCAACCTCAAAGCTTTATCTGACTACATGCTAAAGCAAAAGCAACATACTGCTATGCTTGAGTGGTCTGTGTTCATAACAGCTCATTGCACTGGGACATGATATATGAATTTCCTAGAAACCCCACAGACTGAGAACAAATCTAGCTGTGAGCTCTGTTATGTGATATGAGAGGATTTTCTTTTGCTCAGTCATCTATGAAAGACTGTCATAGGTATAGTCATTTTTCCTTCTGCAATTCTAACCTACACATACCTAACTCATTAAAAAAGGCGGGAGGGAACAAACATCCATCTTCTAATGTCTCCTGTGAACTGTTCTTTGCTATGACAATCAAAGCAGAACTTTTGTAGAGAAAACTCATTTTATTGCATAGTACAACACTCACTGCTCGTGCATGGGGCAAAAAGCTAAATGATATAGATTTCTAATAGTTGTCTACCGCACCCTGACTACCTTTTCTTTTCTTTTTCTCCATGGATATATTCTTTATTACAAATAATCAACTATTGTTACAATTGGTGTTTTTTTTATTTGGCCAAGCTAAATGATGTAATTCTCAGATTCAGCTGTGAGATTTCTTTTTCATGCTTCTTAAGAACTGATATTAATTAACTTATAAATGTCCAGCTTCTCCACAATATCTTCTAAGGAATTTAGGATGAATATTTGACTACTGTAGAAAAGTGGGCTTTTGTGATTTTCTGAGAAGAATAAGCATTTTCAGTAGAAACCTCCATCATCTTTAAAGGTCACTCCTAATCAAGTCACAATCACCAAGAAGTGGGACAAAAAGTCCCAGCTGACAGGTCACTGGAGATGGAAACCTGAAAAACTGAATACAATTCTCAACATGCTATTTACTCCCTGGGTAGCTAGGCAAATCATTTTACTTCCTTCTGCCTTTGTCTCTCTCTCTCTGTCTGCAATATAAGAGTAATATACCTTGAGATCTGGCTAAAGAGTGTGACATGAGATGTAGTCTGAGATTCACTAATGCACGATCAGAGACTATATGAAAAACTAGGTATGTTATTATTCCTTCTCTTACAGATTCTTCCAAGAAATAACTATTTCCACCAAGGACTTTGTGTGTCAGCTGCCCCTCATGATCAAAAATGTTGAGAATACACAACCCAATTAAACTGATTTTAGATATATAGTCTGTTTGCTGAATGAAAGAAATCATGCCACTGCAGTATCACACTCCAGTAGAAAACTCTACAGACCAGTGTAAAGGAGGTCTAAACACTAGTCTTCATTTCAGATTTACTTCACCTCTGTCTCCCCCTCTCCAAGATGACCATTAAGCTGGAATTAGCAAAACAATCAGTTAAGAGAAAGCATTTGAGGTAGGCCCTAGTTGACTCACCACTGGATTCCCTCAGAAGGGAAAATATGTCCAGTTATAAGACAGTGCCCTCAAAATATACCTGCATTTCCAGAATCCCGTGGAGAAACACTGTCAAACTGTAAAAAGAGAAGATTTTCTTCTCACTTCCCAAACTGAAAGCAAAGTTTGCATGGGAACAGCCAGATTCAGGCTCTGGGCAGGAGATGCCTCTGGGCTTCTAGGAGGAAACGCCAGCACAGCATCAGTTTCACTTAACTGCATCGTTTGTCTCTGTCTCAAAAACTCAGCCTCCTACTATCTTTCAAGATGAGAGATGTTAACATTATTATGCAGAGGTTTCCAAGTGCTACAGAAATGAGCAATTACATTTGCTTCATTATCTGTAGACTCTGGCTTTGGTTGATGCTTGTGAACATTGCTGTCCTTGCCACAAAAGAGCATAAATTAGGAGAAGGAACATCCAAGCTGCACATCTGGATTGCATTACCAACCCTAGTCACCATAGTGTTGACAGTCATTTCTGACCATTTAATGCCTTTTAACAGACTACATTAAATAGCTAAAACTGATTCACTTTCCCAGGTGACTTGAAATAAAAAAAAAAAAAAAAGTGTTTTAGTACTTTATCTCCTTTGAGTTTTCTAAGGGTATATTTGTCAGTTCAGTGTACTTCCATACTAGAAGAACTTTAAAACTCGCTACACTGTTGTTAGAAAAGCTGTTGTCTAGATCTACAGCTTCAAAACACCTCCCCAAGGAGACAAAGAACATTTAATACAATAATCTAGAACAAGATTTAAGTACAAAAGAAAAAAAGAAAGAACATTTTAATGAAGGATGTTACTATTCATAAAACACAATGGAGATTACATATTTCCCTGACACTTCTGCAGCATCACTGATTGCTTGTGAGCAAGGAAAAAAGGAGATCCATGACTCAGACACGTGAAAGACCAAGAAGTGACACAGCCTGAATGGCATTATTAATTTAGCTGATAACATTGAGCTTACAGAAAATTGGTAAAATATGTGTACAAGAGATGATGAGATAGCTCCTTTAACTGCACAGGCCCTGAAATACATTTTCATTTCCTACATATATCATGTGGCACAACGCAGTAGCTGAATTTGTTTATGATAGCTCAGGCTGCTCCTCAAGAGCTCTGTATGCGGCCACACATCTTGCAAAATGGGACTACACCAGGCTCCCCACACTTCCTATGGGATTTTAGGAACCAGTCAGCATGGGTGGGTGAAGGTTGTGTGCAATAGTTTGCACACTCACAAGACACGGAAATAACTCCTGAAAGGACAGGAGGGTCTGAGACTTCATGTGGAGAAATATGGCCCCTAGGAGACCTACTGAGTAACATTACTAGCCAAAAGGTGTACACTCGCATACCAGTAAAACTTCCCTGATGGCTAAATCACCTTTGGGTATCTGTGATTTGTTATGGTAAACACAAAAGTGACACCTAGATTTCACGACAGTGTTAATTGCTTTAAAGTTTTGTGGTGGTTTTAACCTGCTGGGAAGCTGAACTCCACCATAACTGCTCTCTCACTCCTCCTCCTCAAAGGTAAAGGGAGTGGAGGCGGGAAATATGATGCAAGGGGCTCAAGGGTTGAGATAAGGACAGGGAGATCAATCAACAACTACTGTCATGGGCAGAACAGACTCAGAATAGGGAGATTAATTTATTGCCTATTACTAACAGGCTAGAGCAGTGAGAACAAAAAACAAACTAAAAACACCTTCCCCTCATTCATATGCTTCAACCTCCTCCCCCCAAGCAGTGCAGGGGAACGGGGACTGGGGGCCGCGGTCAGTCCATGACGCTTCATCTCCGCCGCTCCCTCAGGGTCACTCTCTGCCCCTGCTCCACGTGGGGTCCCTCCCACGGGATGCCGTCCTTCCCAAACTGATCCTGCGGGGGCTGCCAACATGCAGCAGCTCTTCAAGAACTGCTCCCACATGGCTCCGTACCACGGGGTCCATCCATCAGGAGCAAACTGCTCCAGCACAGGTCCCCCACAGGTGGCAGCTCCAGCCTGGAGTCTGCTCCTGCGTGGGCTCTCATTATGAAGACGTCTGTCCTCACAAACTACTGCTATGATACTGAGGCCCTGCTTCCCAGGATGTGGCCAAACATGGCTCGATCATGGGAAGTAGAGAATAATTTTTTCCCCCTCTTTGCTTCTGTGTGGCCTTTGCTTGTTTTTCCCTCTTTCTTTTCCTTTTAATTAAATTATCCTTATCTCAACCTGTGAGCCTTTTTTTCTTTCCATCGTACTTTCTTCTCACCCTCTTCTTTTGTGGAGCAGGAATTTGAGAGTGGTTATGGTGGACTTGAGCTGCCCAGCAGGATAAAACCACAGTAAGTTTCCACTGGTCTCTTGGGTACGTTGAATACCCTATCAGTTTTATTCCCAGGCTCCTCCAACAGAAAGGAGACAGGCAGCTCCTCCTTAAGGATATTCACCAAGCTCTCAGCTAATGAGATTCAGCCTGTGGCACCACTGCCACAGAAAACTAATTCCAGATCTTCAACTGCTCTCACCTCACTCTGAAGTACCTCTGCCAGCTGAGGAAAAAACTGCTGGCAATTACAAAAAGGAGTCTCTTTTACCAGAGAGGCTTCTTCTTTTGCCTGCCCCAAAAGCAATGCGATAGCTGAGAAAGGAGTGAACAAGGTGACCTCATTATTAAGAGCCTAAGGAGAGATACCTGCTGTAATACAGCTTTTAGATGCATGTATCTAAAAATCTTTAAGTTGCTATGAGGTAGGAAGACCTGAGCCTCCTAAAGCAAGGGCACATTTCATTACCAACACCGTGGTTACTAGTAGGGAATTCTGCATGCTAATTATTATTCAATCTGATAATTTTTTCTTTGATCAGAATAAAAGGATTCCCCTCTGGGTGTAGCTTCTTCTCCCTCAGGTACCTGACACTGCTGAAACTGAAGGACATAATTCAATTAACAATGGATGGGAACTTTTAATGAAAATTAACCATTCAGAAACAGATGTTGATGGTACAGAAATCCAGATACTCCCTATGAAGCGTCACTGGCTGTCATGTGGATGGGAAAACACAGACAACTTAGAATTATACAGCAGATGAGATACTATACTTACATCTGTGGACCACAATTCAACAAACTGCTTAAGCACACACTTAGATTTCATTAATCTGCTTTGCCATATGCTTCAATTTATTCTGTACATTTAGCATTACTAAGTGTAAAGTGTATACTAGAGGTATACACTTTAATACTAGTACATCTTCCCAGATTGCTAATTCACCTTTGGATATCTGTGACTTCTTACGGTATAGACAAAAGTGAAACCTAGATTTCAGGGTACAGTTAATCAAAAGTGAAAGAGGACTACATTTGTGAAGCAGACCCCATCGCCAGGGCTGAAACTAATGCTAACCATTTGCAAACCAGCACAGCTGAAAGGCTGAGTACAGACCAACATGGCTTCTGTGACTCGTAGTTCAAAATGACTAACATGAATGCCAAGCTTCAAGTTTAAAAAGCAGGAAATAAAAAAAACAGTTGGAAAAACAATGCCTACATAAAGTTTTATGTTGCAACTTTTTAAAGTTTTAGGTTCACATTTTTGTTGGCAATACAATTGGAAATATAAAATTAACATAGTGAGCTCCATTTCTAATTGTCCCCCTCTTCCCATTATTCTCTTTTGGAAAGCTGTTGCAGAATCTCATTAAACCAATGATTAGAGACTTTTCTTCTAATTTCCCATGGAAATTTATCCATTACTGGTTTAAACCAATTTGCTCTTGTTCTAGTATTGGCCTTGCACTTAAACAGACTGTTTATCTCCCTGGCATTTACTCCTTCAGTGTATTTACAGACAGCAATCATTTCTCGTTTTGGCGCTTGTTCTGAGAGGTTACACAAGAGACTAAAATAAATCTCACCTTGTACGGTAATGAAAACATGAACTGAGATTGGAGGGGACAGAAGTAGTATTTCTGAATGTGTCCACACAGTGTACTGTATCAGGAGATTCCAGATTCTTCTCAACAGATTCTTGTATAATGGCACCAATGCCCCTTTTCAATATATCTGCATCTCTGCAAATATTTCAGAATCACTTACATTGTAAGGGGTCTTGGGAGATCATTCAGTGCAGCCTTCCAATCAGCTTTTGAACACTTCCAGGACTGGAGATTCTCTGGACACCCAATTCCTTAACTATCTTCCTACTTAATTATCTTCATAGGAGAAAATTTTCCTTATAGCAACGTAGAATCAACCCTGTTTCAGTTTAGGACCACTGTCTTTCTGCTGGATGCCTCAGGAAAGAGCCTAGGCTTCATCTTCTTGCTAACCTCTTTGCAAGTTTTGGAAGGCTGCTATTAGCACTGCCCAAAGCCTTCTATTCTCCGGGCTTTACCAGCCCAGCAACCTCAGCCTCGTAGGGCACTCAGCACTCCCAGCCCCCAGCCATCTCGGTGGCCCTCCACTGAACTCGCTGCTTTGACATTCACAGAGCTGTCCCCCCAGGATCCCTTCTACTGTGAACTGCTCACTTCCCTGAAGGGCCACCACATATTTCTTCTTCTTTGCCTGTGTTTCTTGAAGAGCTGTTATCTCCCTATCACAGATCTCCAAGCATATGAGCTATTCTACCACTTCACAGTTTTTCCAATGATTTCACTGTTCTGTGTCCATAGATGGAGCTCTAGCTCCTCCTGTTTGTTTCCTAGGCTGCATGCATTTGTGCACAGGCACTTGAGAGGGGTTTCCTTTTGTCTTTTTTCATCTTTCCTGAGGACTCTCACTTCATTCCTCTGTCCCTTGTAGTTATCAGCCATAACCTCTACTCCTCACTTAACTCTAAGCTGTCATCACCATGCCCTGATACAGCCCAGTTTAAAACCCTTCTCACCAGGTTTGCCAGCCTCTCTCTTGGCATAGATGTTTTTCCTTCAATTTGTCAAATGGATGCTGCCTCTCTCTCTAGCAGTCCTCATGCCTCAGAGGAACCCGTGATCATAAAAGCCAAAGCACTTGGGACAGCAGCCCCATAGCAAGCTGTTAACTCACAAGTTGTGTCTCTACAGAATCACAGAATCATCTAGGTTGGAAGAGACCTCCAAGATCACCCAGTCCAACCTCTGACCTAACACTAACAGGTCCTCCACTAAACCATATCACTAAGCTCTATATCCAAACGTCTCTTAAAGACCTCCAGGGATGGTGATTCAACCACTTCCCTGGGCAGCCCATTCCAATGCCTAACAACCCTTTCAGTAAAGAAGTTCTTCCTAATATCCAACCTAAACCTCCCCTGGCACAACTTTAGCCCATTCCCCCTCGTCCTGTCACCAGGCACGTGGGAGAATAGACCAATCCCCACCTCGCTACAGCCTCCTTTAAGGTACCTGTAGAGTGCGATAAGGTCACCCCTGAGCCTCCTCTTCTCCAGGCTGAACAATCCCAGCTCCCTCAGCTGCTCCTCGTAAGACGTTCTCCAGACCCCTCACCAGCTTCGTTGCCCTTCTCTGGACTTGCCCGTCATCCACAGATTAAGGAAAATCTCTGCCTTTGTCCCCAGATATCTGTAGTCTAAGTTGATTTATTTCAGATTTCCTTTGGCGGTAGCACTGGTGTCCATGCAGATGAATAGCAAGGAGCAACAGTTCGAGGACAGATTAACTTCAGCAGTCTCTCTGCAACATCCTGGCTCCAGGCCCTTGCCAAGCAACACAGCTCCTATGACAGCATGTCTGATCAGCACAGATGGGTGCCTCTGTCTCCTGTGGAAAGGCATCTCCAACCACTGTTACCTGCTTCTTCCTCCTGCTGCTAATCACAGAATCATATAATCATTTAGCTTGGAAGAGACCTTCAAGATCATCAAGCCTAACCATCAACCTGCCCTACTGAGTCTCATCACAGAACCATGTCCCTTAGTGCCACATTCACACATCTCTTAAATACCTCCAGGGATGGGACTCCACCACTTCTCTGGGCAGCCTGTTCCAGCGTTCGACCCTCTCAATGAATAAGTTCTTCCTATGTCCAAAAAAAACCCTCCCCTGGTACAACTTCAGACCATTTCCTCACATCTTATCTAATGGTGAGATGGCTTTCCCTGAAGGACTTTGTTCCCTTTCATTGATAAAGACCTAGAAAAGGGCAACCGTACAAAGTTGGCCCAGTCAACCACCTGCGTCAGAGCCTGTGCTACAGAAAAGGCATCGAGGGTGTTAGTAATTGGAGACTTCTTGCTGAGAGGCACTGAAGCACCCATTTGCCATCCAGATAATCTCTCCAGAGAAGTTTGCTTCCTCTCCAGGGCCCCCATTCATGATATTACAAAGAGGCTACCAGGCCTGGTGGGGACTGAAGCCTACCAGCCATTCCTACTCTTTCATGTAGGATCAAATGAGGCTGCAACAAAGAGACTCCAAAATATCAAAAGGGACTTTATGTCCCTTGGAAAGATGTTGAAGGGACTGGGAGAGCAAGTAGTGTTTTCCTCTATCCTCCCAGCTGGTGACTGGACGAAGGAGACGAATAGACCAAGTGGACAACCGTCTGCATGGCTCGTACTATACTCAAGGTTTGAGTTCTATGATTTTGGGTGCACTTTTGAGAGACTGGATATGCTGACACCAGATGGGGCACAGCTGGCCAGGTAGGGCAAGAGTGTTTGGGGCAGTAAGTGGGCTGGGCTTATTAGCAGGGCTTTAAACTAGATTCAGCAGGGGAAGGGGATGCACCACTGAGAGACAGAATGGAACCTGGGAATACTGTCACTTTAGGAAACAACAGGGAAATACTTGTGAACTGTTCTAAAGCAATTAGGAAGGGTTCCTCTGAAAAGGTGATGTGACTGACAGCCCAGCTGAAGTGCTGCTACACCAGTGCATGCAGCATGGGAAACAAGCAGGAGCTGGAAACCACAGTGCAATTAGAAAACTATGACCTGAGTGCTACCATGGAAATGTGGGGGGATAGATCCCATAACTAGAACACCAGAATAGTGGGCTACCAGCTTTACAGAAGAGACAGGCAGGGAAGGAGGGGTGGGGGTGTTGCCCTCTATGTTAGGGAATGAATTGATTGAGAAGAGCTGCCTCTGAGAAACAGCCACGGACAGGTTGAGAGTTTGTGGGTAAAAGTTAAGGATTGAACCAATAAAGGGCAGCTTGTGGTCGGGGTCTGCTATGGGCTGCCTGATCAAGGGAGCCTATTGGTGAGGCCTTCTTGCTTCACCTACACAAAGCATCATCCTTGCACGCTCTCATCCTGATGGGGGACTTCAGCCATCTGGATGTTTGCTGGGAAAACTACACAGCAGGATGTGGGCAATCCAGGAGACTCCTGGAGTGCATTGAGGATAATTTCCTGGACCAAGTATTAGACAAACCAACCAGAGGAGAAATGTTACTGGAACTGGTGCTCACCAGTGCAGATGAACTCATTAAAGAGCTTAAGATCAGAGGCAGCATGGGCTGCAGTGACCTTGCTCTGGTTGAGTTTGTGATCTCGAGGCATATAGGCCTGGCAAAGAACAAAGTCGGGAATTCCTGAAATTCCAAAGAGTGAACTTCCAGCTATTTAAAGACCTAGGGGGCAAGATCCCCTGGAACACCGTCCTTAGGGGCAAAGGAGCTGAACAGAGCTGGCAACTCTTTAAGGATATTTTTCTTAGAGAGACAGAACTCTCCATCCCTCTGTGTCAGAAAGCGGGCAGGGAGGGCAGACAACCAGGAAGGCGGAGCAAGGACCTGCTGGTCAAACTGAGGCGCAAGAAGGAAATGCACAGGCAGTGGAAGCAGGGACATGTGGCCTGGGAAGAGTACAGGGATACAATCAGGACATGCGGAGATGGGATCAGGAAACCTAAGGCATGAACGGAATTGAGCTTGGCAAGGGATGCAAAGAATAACGGGAAGGGATTCTATAGGTACATTGCTCAGAAAAGAAAGGCCAAGGAGAGTGTGCCCCCTCTGAAGGATGAGAAGGGAGAACTGGTAACAACAGACATGGAGAAGGCTGAGGTACTCAGCAACTTCTTTGCCTCAGTCTTCACTGCCAGCCAGGCTTCCCATGTCTCCCATTTCCCTGAACCTGTAGAGGGCTGGGGGAGCAAAGTCCCTCCCATGGAAAGCAACGAGCAGGTTTGAGACCACCTGATGAAACTGAACAGGTACAGGGCTATGGGGCCCCATGCCATACATCCCAGGGTCCTGAGGGAACTGGCTGATGGAGTTACCAAGCCTCTCTCCATCATATTTGAAAAGTCCTGGCAGTCAGGTGAAGTCCCCAGTGACTGGAAAAAGGGATACGTCACTCCCATTTTAAAAAAGGGTAGAAAGGAGGACCTGGGGAACTACAGACCAGTGAACCTCACCTCTGTGCCTTAGAAAATCATAGAACAGATCCTCCTGCAAGCAATGTCAAGGCAGATGCAGGACAAGGAGGTGATCTGGAACAGCCAGCATGGCTTCACCAAGGACAAATTGTGCCTGACCAATCTGGTGGCCTTCTGTGATGGAGTGACTGCATCAGTTGACAAGGGAAGACCAACTGATGTCTCCCTGGACTTCTGTAAAGCCTTTGACACAGTCCCCCACAAAGGGACCTGAACTAGCTAGAGAAGTGGGCCCACATGAACATAATGAGGTTCAACAACGCCAAGTGCAAGGTGCTGCACCTGGGTCAGGGCAATCCCAGACATGAAGACAGACTGGGAAAAGAACACACTGCGAGCAGCCCTGCAGAGGGGGACTTGGGAATTCTAATAGATGAAAAGCTTGGCATGAGCCAGCAGTGTGTGCTTGCAACCCAGAAGACGAACTGCATCCTGGGCTGCATCAATAGAGGAGAGACCAGCAGGTCAAGGGAGGTGATTGTCCCCCTCTGCTCTGCCCTTGTGGGGTCCCACCTGGAGTGCTGCATGCAGGTCTGGGGCCCCCAGCACAAGAACGATGTGGAGCTGTTAGAGTGGGTCCAGGGGAGGGCCATCAAGATGATCAGGGGGCTGGAGCACCTCTCCTGTGAAGAAAGGCTGGGAGAGCTGGGGCTGTTCAGCCTGGAGAAGAGAAGGCTCCAGGGATACCTAATTGCAGCTTCTCAATGCTCAAAGGCAGCTTATAAAAAAGATGGAGAGCGACTTTTTGCTCAGGTAGATAATGACAGCACAAGGGGGAATGGTTTTAAACTAAAAGAAGGGAGATTTAGATTAGAGGTTAAGAGGAAATTCTTCACTCAGAGGGTGGTGAGGCACTGGCACAAGTTGCCCAGAGAAGTCATGGAAGCCCCATCCCTGGAGGTGTTCAAGGCCAGGGCAACCTGTTCTAGTGGGTGGCATCCCTGCTCATGGCAGGGAACTAGAGGTCTAGTTGGGACTAGATGATCTTTAAGGTCTCTTTCATCCCAAGCCATTCTATGATTCCATGATTGGCTCTTAGGGCACATTACCAATTCTATAAATTTAGATTTCAGGGTGGAGAAGCAGCCTTCGTCCTACTGCCAGAAGTCACAAGCTTCCAGCCTCCTTTTCTTGCTTTCAGTATGAACTCATTCACCCCAAATATCTCAATCTTAGGATTAGAAGTAGGAAGCTAATGCAGCCCTGGGGGTCAATGGGGCCCAGCAGCACTGTTGGCAAGTATTTTCAATTGCACTTAACTTTAGGGTGGCAGAAACATTGCATTCTTAAAAGACATTGAAGAATACAGTCCCTGATAACTGTCTCTTTTTGGGATGTCATGCTAACAGCAGACAATGTGTTCTGAAGTAACGTAACCAGTTGTTACCAACATGAAGAAAATTCAGATTGCAAAGTAAATAACTTCCTATGGCAAGGAAATGACTTCCTATGAATAGCTGTAGCTAAATCTTGTTACTAGTAGTACAGCATTTTCCCCAGGACCTCAGATTTTACTAAATATAATCCTTCTTTTGCACTGATCTTTTTTTTTTTTAAACATTTTAGAAACTGATTTTAAACACTAAGTGTAAACAATGAATTTAAATATTTTTAAACAAAAACTGTAAATTGATACAGTTAACACCACTGCCACAGCAGATACAGAACTAGCAGTCATTCTGAAAGGGATTGGAAAAGCCCAAGCAATTTTACAGACAACATATTTTCAAATATAACTATGAGGCCAGACTATGGATGCTCACCTTTTGCAACTTCAACTAAATCCAGTATTCAGATATGAGCAAAAAGAAACATTTTAAAGTTTTCTTCTAGAAGAATCCATCAATCCTTCAAGCATGGACAACCATTAAGTATTTAGCATTCTGATTGTTCTGTTTTTGTAGTAGATAATGATTTGTCACCTATTATCACTTCAATTTTTACCGTCATTTACATTCAGTCTAGGAACAGTAATATTGATTTTGCCTGCTACATTTTTTAATAGCATGCAATAAAATATTTTCCAGACATTCATTCTCTTTCCAGAAGAGGCTGTGCCTTCAGATTACAGACTTTTGATACCTGCTAGTTTCCATACAGAACCTTCTGTAATGATAAGGAGTGAAAAAATCAAATACCCCCAAAGTGGCACTGAAGTATTTTTAATACCTGAGGAGGAAAGCACTCACTACAAAACTTTGGTGGAATTCATCTCAAGCAAGGCAGTAACATGCTGTGATAGAGGCAGTGTCACTTAGTGGGTACCACAGCATCCTGGGACTTGAGACATTTGGGCTGCATTCCACCACAATACAGCTGAACAGTTATAACTCAGCAATAATTTGTGGTACACAGACATGTTGCAGTAGACATCACCTCAATAGTTTCCAATACTACACAGATGAGTCCATATTGATTATAATACAACTGAAGAATCAAGAGAAAATACTACGAGACCCAAGAGGAAGAGATGAAGCCAGTATGACAAAAGGGCATTGATGAACTAATACTTCATAGCAGTAGTAGTACAGCAGAAGATTACATAAATTGTGACTGTTGGAAGGAGATGAACCCAGGGAGAAAATCTTCAGGAAACCAGTGGCTGCTGAAGTTAAAACAAGAATGTTTTCTGCAGAATTAAACTAAATCATGATGCACTGAGAAAAGACATATGATGGGATCCAAGAGTCAAGAAAAATGAAAGCAAAAGTAAGATCAGAAAGAGAAAATAAGACTTGCTCTAGGATGGTTAATTAGTAAAGGAGCTGACCTCTGATCAGGCAAGTCACAGAACATGTTAATAATTAACCCTTTAAATTTCTTTAATCCTTTATGTCTGATTGTTTACCTTAAACATCCAAAATATTGTGTTATCCCCTGTGGGTGTCAGGTGGGAGACATATTTTAAACCAAAACAAAATAATCATAAAAATAAAATCAATCAAAAATACCAATCTATGAGACCTCCATACAGACAAGCATTTGAAATTTTTTTCTTTTTAAAGTTAAAAAAAAAAAAAGTTAGAAAACTTATCCAAATTATGTACAAAGTATTTAAATCTGTTCGTAAGATTTTGAATCAATATTAATTATCTTTTAGATACTAGTTTCCTTTTGTTGTTGTTGTCAAAAACCTATTCATGAAAAGCTTGGAAATTCTTTAGCTCGCCACAAAATCCTGGTATAGGAGTGAAGTCCTGGCTGGGAAAAAAAAAAACGAACAAAAGTAAAATGAACAAAATGTGAGTACACTCCACATTTGTCTGTTTACTTACAGGACAATGATTAAATGCACACACACCATGTGAAAAAAATGCTGTGGTCTTCCTCAGTGTACTTCTATCACCAAAACAGAAGAAAGTTTTACCAACTTCTCATTGTTCTCAGTTAAGCGTGAACTACATACAGATAAACAAACATCCAAGACAATGTTAGCTATTTTGCTTCCAATCACTTAACATCATGCAACTGATGCAGCAGCAGATCTGTTTAAAAGAATAATGGTAATAATGGTATCAAAGAATGGTAAAAAGAATAACTACTACTTCATCACACACACATAAATAAAAACATCAGAGCACTGCAGAAAGAAATATAAGGGTGGAGATGAAGAGAAGTATTAAGACTTCAAAGGAAATGCAAGGAACTGACAAGTTTGGGGAAAATCCCAGCTCTGAGAAAATTAGCTTTGTAACAGAAAGCTTTCCTTGTTTCCATCAAACAAGAAAATAGGTATTATCATATTAACAAGATTATATTACAATAGCTAGAGGACACAACAGAGAGCAGAAACCTCCCCAAAAGAGCTTTATTTAGGTTCAAGATTCTCCTAGATGACCATGCATCAACTGCTGTAGGAATGAAAAATCTGGACAATGACTGAAAAATGTTGAGAGTGGAACTGTTGAAACTTATCAAACACCAGATTCAGAATTCAGAAACAAATTGCATGGTTCCAGAATCTAGAAACACATAAGTAGACTAGTTCAATCACTGTTCCTTATATCATCTTCTTTGATATAAGGAACTATTAAGATGTGAATTTAAAAACAGCTGTGTGATTAACATATCTTGCCATAGAGTATTACTTATTTCTTAAGAGTTATAAATAGGTGAAAATCTCGCTTAATAAAAACAATTATTTTTTACTTGGCAATGATGGCCTGTTATTTTGCTTTCCTCACTGAAAGACAAGGTTTTTTAAGTGGTTACCTGCAAGCTAACAAACTGACTTAAAAATTTGTTGCAACAATCTGTCTGTCTAAGGAAGGGCTGTAGACAAAATATTTAAATATTTTGCATATGTCTTCATTATACAGAAGTAGTCCATAGGTATTAGATGTCATCCTCTGCAAACAAGTCTACAAAATATCTACATTTTTCCAAATGCTTCACAAACTTGATGCAAACTGCACTTTTAACTGATACTTAAAAAAACTTGAAAGGATATGATTGTTGCAGAAGCTAGTTATGATTTCTAAGATAATATATATATTTTTTCTACATTTCATACTGTACTTTTACTGATGCTGGACTATAGCTAAGCTATAAAGAATTTAGCTGCTAAGAGAAGATCCCACTAAAATTTTCCGTTGGTAACAGTGAGAAACAAGATAGAAAGTAAAATCTTTGCTAGTTCAGGAAGCGACTGACAAAAAATGAATTAAATTTGGATCACTGATATCCGGCAAAACACAGAAATCCTGTGGTAAACTTGAAGCAACAAAACTTGATAGCCATACAATACCATGAAATAAACTGAAGTCATTTGGACCCGGAGCATTCTGAAGGTCCCATTTAGACAGGACCACTACAAAAATACAAGGTAAGAATGAATAAGCGATTACCAGCCCAGTGGAGTTTCTCCAAGAAAGAAGAAAAAGACAGGTTGTAACTCTAACAGTCTTGATATGTTTAAGGACAGAAGTTGAGCTGTAGCAAAATCCTCAAGTTTTCTTACAAAAGAAGGAAACCAAGGCAGCTAAACGACCAACATAACAACTTCATTTTATTATTATTATTATTTTTTCTTTTCCACCTGGAAAATGTGCTCTGGAAGCAGAAAAAACCCTTTCCACAAGGGCTTCTGGGACTCCCGTGAACAAGTTAGGCTCTCAGACAAGGGCTCAAGAGTGCTAATTTTTTAGATATTGGAAGTGTTTCTGTCCAGCTGAACAGCTGGCTTTCTCATTAGAAGAAGCAGTAGAAGAAGCATGTATTTAACCAGGAACAAAAATTATATGTTTGAGAACTCTATAAATGCTCATTCAAGTGACCTACAGGGAGACTGAGGAGGAGACTCACTGCTTTGTCAACTATAAGTTCCAGAAGGTCTCTTGGAGAGCAGAAACCAAATAGGAAAGGCAGCCTTTCGGAATCACAGAATCATCTAGGTTGGAAGAGACCTCCAAGATCACCCAGTCCAACCTCTGACCTAACACTAACAAGTCCTCCACTAAACCATATCACTAAGCTCTACATCTAAACGTCTCTTAAAGACCTCCAGGGATGGTGACTCAACCACGTCCCTGGGCAGCCCATTCCAATGCCTAACAACCCTTTCAGTAAAGAAGTTCTTCCTAATATCCAACCTAAACCTCCCCTGGCACAACTTTAGCCCGTTCCCCCTCGTCCCGTCACCAGGCACGTGGGAGAATAGACCAACCCCCACCTCGCTACAGCCTCCTTTAAGGTACCTGTAGAGTGCGATAAGGTCACCCACGAGCCTCCTCTTCTCCAGGCTGAACAACCCCAGCTCCCTCAGCTGCTCCTCGTAAGACTTGTTCTCCAGACCCCTCATCAGCTTCGTTGCCCTTCTCTGGACTCGCTCGAGCACCTCCATGTCCTTCTTGTAGCGAGGGGCCCAAAACTGAATACAGAGAGCCAAGTACAGGGGGACAATCACTTCCTTAGCCCTGTTAGGCACACTGCTTCTTATACAAGCCAGGATGCTGTTGGCCTTCTTGGCCACCTGAGCACACTGCTGGCTCATATTCAGTCGACTATCAACCAATACTCCCAGGTCCTTCTCTGCCAGGCAGCTTTCCAGCCACTCATCTCCCAGCCTGTAGCTCTGCTTGGGGTTGTTGCACCCCAGGTGCACGACCCGGCACTTGGCCTTGTTGAACCTCATACAGTTGGCCTCAGCCCATCGGTCCAGCCTATCCAGATCCTCCTGCAGAGCCTTCCTACGCTCGAGCAGATCGACACACGCACCTAACTTGGTGTCATCTGCAAACTTACTGAGGGTGCACTCGATCCCCTCATCCAGAGCATCGATAAAGATATTAAAGAACTGGCCCCAGTACTGAGCCCTGGGGGACTCCACTACTGACTGGCCTCCAAATGGATTTAACTCCATTCACCACAACTGTTTGGGCCGAGGAAGGACAATAAATATTTTGTTTAAATATTAAATACCTGTTTAATCCTCCCCCCCCTTCCTTATTTCAACTGAGCCTACCCACAAGATGTACAAATAATACAGCAAAAGACGGCATGCAAGGTTTCCCAGATTCTAAAGTTATCCTCCAAAAGAGACACGTGCACTAAGGATTTTCTCCACTGAATGTCGGTGCAAGCCAGATGTTTCTTATACAGATGAGGCAGCACAAAACCAAACTGATAACGTATTTTTGAAGTTCCCACAATAGTCAAGGAATTAGTTATGATATTCAAGGAACTGCCAAAGAAAACTCAGAAGCTGAATGTATATACCCTGAATTTCCCATTACATTTGACTCTCCAAGCATGGATACAAAGAAAAGCAAAGAACACTGATGTAGAAAACTGCACCAGCACACTACAGCAGAATAAGTTGTCAGTCTTGTATCTTCCTCAGCTTGTATCTATCACAGTGCCTGCAGCTAGGAGCAGAACTCTACACCTGGTCACTCTGTCTGCATGTGTGTAAGGCGGTCCATGTACTGTTCTCTGGACCTCAAGCCAATGGGCACAGCATGGCTCACATGCATATTATGGTTGTTCTCTCTTGCCCCCCAAATGAGGTGGTACCGTCCAAAATGCTTAGTAGGCAGTTACTAAGCTATGGTAGCCCCAGACTCTGCCCAGGCACTGTCTGTGAGAATGATAGCTGGCTCCCACTAAAACTGCGCTTGGGACTGTGCTAACTAATAAGCTGCACAGCCTACTGTATGCCAATGCCTGTGTTAATTAAAGGTCTTATTAATACTGTTGTTACTACTACAGTAATACTGTGTTCCACTTCAGTGCAGAGCTGAGAATGTAAGGGTGTTTTGTTAAAAACTACACAAGCCTCACAGTGCTCATTCAGAGAAAGACATGGGTCTTACCCAATTTACAAACTAGGTGACTGTGAGATCAAAAGATCATATGATTGCTTTCTCTTCAATGAAATGACGGTAAAGAATAGCCAAGACAGCAAGGAAGCCAAGAAGTAAAAGACAGCCAAGAATGAGGAATGAGACTTCTGATTCTTATTGCTCATATTTAGTTGCTGGACTACTATGTATGATGTTAAATCACTCATCACTCTCCCAGGAAGGAAGACATGCACTCACAAGAAAAGCTGTGTCTGAGAAAAAAGGGTTATCAAAGCATTCATACACTCATTCAAAAGAGCCAGCTAATTGACAAAAGTATGCGTCTGTAATGCATTTTCATGTGTAGCTAGCAGATCTTCTCCCTTACATGCCACTGCAAGAATTCTGCATGGGGAACACTGAGCTGCTCAGCATAATGTAAAAGACAGGCCTCATTAACTCTTGGACATCTTCTCATTTCTTGGTCATAAATCCTATTACCTTGTATTACAAACTGCCGTAAAACTCACAGAAAAAAGATAATTTATGCTCAGTGTACAGAAGCTAATGTTTCTGTACTCCTGAGAAGCACACTACCAGAAAATGAGAAAGTATGTATGTGAAACCTTAAGCCATTCGTACTGAGCATGGCTAGCATGATAAACATGACTCTAAGGGCCTGATGTTCTTCAGCCAGGGTATATTCTAATGGTAATTGATATTACTAAAATTTCATGCATAAAATGTATGGATTGTTACATAAAATATCCTGCTCATAGAAGTGATTACTCCTTATTAAGGATTCATGTTCCCTTCCCCTATAGGACCCTTCCCCTCCACTACAGAAAGAAATGAGGTGACTATTCAGTGCAGAGAAACTCCCCCCCGGCCCCCAACTCTCCACTCCCCCCCCCCCCACCTTTTTTTAAATTTCAGTCTTCACATTAGACAGTGTTTTAGAGAAAGCATCACCTCCTGGAATTCTTACACAGTCTCCCTATTTCTGACTCCAGAGTGTTCTTCCTTGCAGCTTTCTTTGCATTCCACACCACAACGTTTTTCCCAATACGTTTCAAAAACGTGTACTGTCTGCCTATAACTCAAGAGACTCCTGACTGCATAAAAATATGATTACCCTTACATTCAGTACATGGATAATATTATTGGTTAACAAAAAAAGGCTTTGTTGACCTGGTCCTCCTTGCTTGGCAGTCTGCAGTGGACTCAAAGTCAGGCATTGTCCTTGCCGTCTTTCTCTTTCATCCTGAAGACTTCTAGCAAGACTCCAACCATGTTTCCTACAATACTGTGTACCTTTACAGGTGTATTAAATATTGATTTTTTTTTTCTGTGCCCTTCCATATCAACATTCCAGTAATATGGAATAACTTTATTTCAAACAAATTACTTAGTAACTTTTTGTGTACTTAGATTTAGAGGGCAGACCTTTTAAGCAATCTTAATGCTGACTTTAACACAAAATTGCCTTTCACTATTGGTTTAAACTTGTCGCTGTCAGTATCTTCAGTCAACTGTCATGGTACTTCCAGATAATAGTATTAATCCTGTATAGTTTAGATAAAAATCAAGTGAGTAGTTTACACATAGGGACAAACAGGAATCCTTAGCTTGGAAGTACTCTTTTCTTCCTACATAATAACTCACTGAGTCATCCCCTTAGTTTCCGTATTAGTAGCTAAATATTCAGCAGCTTGATTTGCTATTCCTCTTTCTATCCTTCCTAGGGCTGTCATGGGATTACGAGTTTCACTGCTCTATCTAAGTATTTTAGCCTCTGCCTAGGTACACATGATATAGAACTAATACTAATCTCCCGCTATAGTGAGCAGAGGGCTAATGTTATTCCGAAGCAAAAATATGGTTATATTTTGCTCATATATCTTATCCAAAGAATCCAATAAAGATCAGATTCTTCTTACCCAAGAGAGAAGGAATTTCAGCTCTACATTTTATAGGAAATGCAAGATGCTCTTAACTTTATCATTTGCATTAGCATTCGGATCTCAAAACTTTGCTTCATTTGTTGCACAGTTTCCATACTTGCATTCAAAAAGTCAGTTGGTCTCCCACTGTGTTCAACCCCCTCCTACCTTGACTTTAAAATTACAAACAAGAGAAGGGAAAGAGAGAGAATTTACAAGATGTTTACAAGAGAAAAATACCATGTTGAACTCCATAGGAAAAAAAGAGTACTTCCAAGTTAAGGATTCCTGTTTGTCCCTATGTGTAAAACTACTCACTTGATTTTTATCTAAGCTATACAGGATTAATACTATTATCTGGAGGTACCACGACAGTTGACTGAAGATACTGACAGCGACAAGTTTAAACCAACAGTGAAAGGCAATTTTGTGTTAAAGTCAGCATTAAGATTGCTTAAAAGGCCTGCCCTCTATATCTGCCCTTTATTCCTGAACGCTAGAAACAGCCTGAAGTTACAGATGTCAGTTACCAGCAATGCAGATTGACAGCCAGGGATGGTAGAAAATAATATCCTGTGGAACTATCCCTACCAACAAAAAAGTTAAATGCTTCTTATACAGCACGATAAAAACAGAACATAAAAAAGTTTCCAGCAAACCCAAAGAGTTAGAAACCTTAATTTCTATTTAAATACGCAGATCATTGATTTTTTCAAGTTGCAAAGGGGTTAATTATTCATTGAAGACTCTTCTGAAAGCAACCTTATGCATGACTAGGAAAACTTTCTTTAGGGAACCTGCTTTGGCAGGGCTGTTGGACCCGATGATCTCTCGAGGTTCCTTCCAACCCCTACAATTCTGTGATTCTGTGACATTTCAAAGTCACTTATGGAAAAGATGAATTAAAAGAATTAGTCTTTCCAGTCCAAGTAAGTATTTTGTAAGCTAAATTTGGAATTCTCCATCTTATTTCAGCTCTTCAACATGTTCTTAAAAGTAACCTAATATTAATCAACTGTGGCCAGTGAAGTCCTGCACCCATAGACCAACCACATGTGAGTTACTCCTCACTTCCAGAGTTTAACCAGTTATCCTTCAGCCCTACTTTCCCCTCACTCTGCTGCCTCTAGTCATGTAGCGTTGCAACAAATGATCACAGTCATTCCTGGCCATACTGGCAAATGAGCTCCTGCGCCTACAGTCTTTCCTGCAGACACAGTGCTTAAAAGTTGTTAATACAGCATTTGCCCCTGTGGATTTAAATCTATAATCTCATAGAACCTTATTAATTCTTTTCTCAAATTACAATAAAGCATGTGTGGTGCAGGGTTTTGTCAAATTTATCTGTGAATGTTATTTATTTTAATGAAATACGCTGCCTAAGGTAAAATGGAAAAGTTAGTTAAGTGTCTAGAAAGCCTGACATCAGGAAAAAGATATTTCCAAGTAAATGAACTGCTGTTAGAGAAGACTCTTTGATGCTTAGATTTGCCTTTAATTTAAAACTTAGAAGCAGAAGCCCTGCAAGATCTTTTGTGTGTGTTGTTTTATGAATCAATAAATGGAATAAGACCTGAAACCACACAAAAAAAATAATACATCTTAAATAAATTCCCTTGCTGATCCCCACTGGATCCACATCATAACGAACTGCACCACTCAGACCACACAAGAACTCTGCCTGACACGTTTGTCAGGAACTCTCTCGTATCTTCATCTTGTAGCTTTTGTTTCTCATACTGCAGATGTCTGTATTGCTACTCAACATGCAAAGGGCTGCATGCTAAATTTAAACTTACTGGAACCTAATTAAAAAGTTTAAAGATTTTTTTTTGTTTATAATCAGAATCCCAGACTTACTCAGATTTAGCATTCCTCCCCTTTTAAACAAACCTATCCTGAACAAACTAAAAATGATCTTTTCCATGGCAGGAGTGCAGAGCATATAATTTGCTGTCCACTGCTCTGCAATATATTTTCAATTTAGGTTGTGTCCCTATAGATTACAATTAAGAAAATGAGCAGTTAATAGTGCCAGACCTACAGGGTGAGGGGAGATGGAAGGTCAGGTGTATTATGAAGTAACTTTTCACAGCACTTACAGGCTGAAGTAGGTAAATCAGCGAGCACTCCTGGATAACTATCACTGGAAAAGGAGTGATATTTGTTGCATGAAAAAGTGTTTCCACTGATGCCATAATTTGGTCAAAGCGTCCTCCAAGTCCACCCAAAGTCACAATCATATCGATCTGAAAGATAAAACAAAAACAGTCAGAGAGAACAGCCACCAGGATACTTTCACATGTGATCTCTAGACCCTGAAAATGAAAAACAGAATCACTTTGTGAAAATAAAAAAAGAAGTAAAAGAAAAAAGACAACTACCGACTAGACAAAAGTAAATCTCAAATACAGACATTTCAGCCAAGGAGTAATGGCTGTAAATTAAAAAAGATTTAGATCAGAGGTTAGGAAGAAATTTTTCACTCAGAGGGTGGTGAGGCACTGACAGAGGTTGACCAGAGAAGCTGCGGATGCCCCATCCCTGGAGGTGTTCAAGGCCAAGCTGGATGGGGCTTTGGGCAACCTGGTCTGGTGGGAGGTGTCCCTGCCCATGGCAGGGGGGTTGGAACTGGATGGTCTTTAAGGTCCCTTCCAACCCAAAACATTCTATGATTCCTTCCATTACTGATAAACTTTGGAAGTGGGAGATTGCAGCCCAGGCCTGTGCCAGAGACCGGAGCACCCTCTTGTTCAAGCCCCAGGCCCACAGACAGCGTGGCCTGGCTGCTGGCCACAGGCCCGGAGCCCGCCTGCCGCTGCTGCCCTTAACTCTCGATCCTCTCATGCTCCAACAAGCCCCTGAATGCTTTTTATTTTCAATAAGCAGAAAGGGAGTCTTCAAAAACCTTGGTTAAGAGCTTTCAGATCCTTACACAGGTTACTGAGTGCAAAGTATTATTATTATTATTACTTCCACAATGCGGATCAATTATGTTCAGTAATTGTAATTTAAAAAGCTACCACTGAGTAAGTCATATCTGGAGCCCTAACACAACGCAGCTTTTAGAAGCTGCATCGACAATGGCTATCTGTTGAAGTTTCCAGCTTTATAGGGCTTAAGTCTATGGCCACTGTGATTACATGAAGTTTTACTCAGCCCAGGAGTCACATAATGGTGCTCTGTGTATCCGGAATGATGCATTAATAACATCGGCTTCTATTTTTATTACCAGGGCTAGGGCTTTATGATTCTGTTGAATATTGGTTTGCATGAAAATTAAGCTCTTTTCCATTTGGTTAAGAATTATACCATCTTTCTCATCACTACCAGGAAAACACTAGAAAACCCAGGCTGAATCAATATAGCATGTTATGTTAGCAGCAAACATTAAAAAAATTATTATTGTATTGCGGAGGGCACATATTTTCTGTGTGGATTACAGATCACACAAAGCAAACACATGACTAACAGAATATGAATGGTAGGAAAACCTACCCTTAAATAGAGACAAAGCAGCAAAAGGTAGAAAGCATGTGTCCCCAGCTAAGCCATAATATATTTCCCATTTTATTGATTCCACTGTAGAAACAAACTGCTTTTGTTTGGCTGCTGCTGACTGTGATTAAAAAAGGTGGATCAATTCTCTGAAAACAATAATACTGAAAAGACCCACCACCACCAGTTCCCTACCAGTCAAGTACCAGTAAAAATGCCCCCTGCCCTAATGGAGGCCATAAGAAAAAATCTGCTACATTAACCTGAAACCACAGTGAAGTTAAGGGGGCTTTGCAAAGGATGAGTAATTCACATATATGGTATTTTTCTTGTGAGTAATGGGACTGGAGCTTAAATATTAGCCCAGTTGATCCAGCCTTCAAAAAGCTGAGCAATTATTGTACAGTTTCCTGGTATATATATCTCACCGTATATTGTTTTCACTTATTTGTTTCAGCTTTGATTTTTTCTACAGTTTAATGTTAAGAATGAAGGAAACACTGACTGTTAATTAACATGATGCATTAACATTCTGAATGTGTCTTCTTTGCCTTGTAAAACTGTCAGCACGTCAGACAAGTTCTGCTATATTAGTTGCACACGTGTACTTACCACGAAGTACAGGACATCTGAGACAATGAAGTGCTCACTGACTGCATCTTTCTGTGATACTGTGTGACTACTGCAAGTTGTAGAAAAACATAACCAAAAATACTTCTGTATCTTGAAGTCTGACAGAAGTGATTCCGAAATCCTACTCCTTCTTCAGTAGCAATAGCAAAATGAACCTTGGGATTGGTGCCCTCAAAATAAGAAAACAAACCCAATCTAGCATGGAGTAGACCTGTTGATAAGGCATTCATTAAAACAGAGGTTTGGGGTTGTGGCGTGCTGGGAAAAGGCTAATAAAGATGCCCAGAAATGAAATGTAACTATTATACAGGGTTTGCACGGATTTGTGAAAATGAAAAATACAAGTATGTGACAGGTATGGAAACAAAACCAGACGGGGCATCCAAGGGACAGGCAGGGAGAAAAGCTAAGTTCTGCACTTGTGTGACAGCAGACAGTCCTGCCTTTCACCAGAGAGTTCTGGCAGCAGTGACAGGCATCCAGACATTGTGGGACTTTTAAAGCCTCTGTTTGAAGGTTTAGATATACACACTGTTTATTTAACAAATACACAAAAGGTTTAGTCCAGCAAAACCTTAAAAGCCTTTTCATCCTAAAACTATCACCTCCATTCAAAAAAACAAGCAAACAAAAACCTCAAGCTAACAAAACAATCAGCTCCTTCCCTGCAATCTCTGCTCCTCTCACTCCACCATGCACTTAAGAAAATAGATAAGCCATGAAAGCATATACATGACTCTTGGCCATTCTAGAACAAGACAAAGAGAAAGTAAATACCAAAGCACAGAGCATTTATAGATTCACATACTTCAGAGAAAAGGCCATTCATTTTTCTAGTATGATTTCCCATACAACACAGGCTACAGAATTATACCCAGCTACTGCTAATCAGCTCAGCAGGTAGCATTTGACTAACACTGTACTTCAACTGAAATGTCCATGCTTCACTTAAACGTCCTGTCAGCAGTCCCTTTACGCAATTTGTTTTCACACTGCGCTATTCATTTCCTGAAAAAAGGATATAAAATTCGAAATAACTACAAAGAATAGCTTAGATCATTGCAAGCACAGCGTAAAGGGGACCATATTCTCTTAGACTATCTAAAACCTGACTTGAGTTGCACAGCATTTTTAAGGGCTATCAAGCTTTAATTTAGAAAGAGTTGAAGATCTAAGGAGGGGATTCAGTCATCTTTAAATGATACTTATACATTAGCATCTCTTGAAAGGGTGTTAGAAGTTGCTACCAAACATCAGGGAAACATCAGTTAAACGGAGAGGGGTAGCATACAGAAAGACTGTACATGGCAATTCAGAGACTTGCTCATTTCTTCTCCCCCTAAGGTCTAATTTTGGGCAGGCTGTGACCTCAGGGAGCAGAGGCTGCCACCATGTCAGGGTGAAGCTGCTCAGCCTCCCGCTCCCACTCTCACGGAGACTGCTGACGTGCAATTTGCTGTAAACTGGTTGCAGGCTTTCTAACCACTCTTCTGTGACAACTGGTCCCGCTTACATTCCTCTTTCTGACATGGATGGATTAAATACAAAGAGGATTTTCCTTATAAAATTGATGAACACATATTTGAGGAGAAGGGTTGAAAGGACAGAGGAAGCTGGGCACTACCCAAGGTAGGTGAAAAGAGTACAGTATCTAGCTTGTAATGTGAGCATCACCATGACATCTAAGAGCAAAGTCAAAGGCTCAAACTGACAGCAAAGGGTGCCCATTCTTTTCAAAACTGTGCTCATTATCTTCAAATTCTCTCCCCAGGGCAAGGTTAGGGCTCTGGACAGACAACTCAAAGGACTCTCTTCTACACGAGTTCAGTTTCAGCCAGACGATTTCCAAACAAACATGCCTGAGTCTCAGAGGAGTGACTACATGAAAGGGAACACATTTACTGACAGCAAATAGTGGCACTGGAACAAACAGTGAAAAAGACCACCCCTAAAGGAAAGAGCAAAGGCAAGAATAACCGAGATGTTGTAAAAGCTCTCTAGCCATAAATAAAGCTTCCTCCCTCTGAGACCATGGAAATCATCAACTGCTAATACCCAAGATATTTCTATACCAATTACAGATCTGATACCATATTTGATTTGAACACTGCTTCCTTTTTTCACCTTCTCACTTCACTGGTATCTTGTCACCCTTCACGATCTTTCTTCATTTCCTACCGTTTATAAGCCTATTGCTTTAATTTAAAATACTGGAGGGAGATGATACAGAGAATAAAATTACTGTAGCAGCATGCATATATTGAAGTATATTATATACTGAAAAGTAAACAATTAAGTTGTGGTGTGAATTCTATGTTTATTATTCCTTTATCATTACAACATGTTATCAATTTCAGTCAGTTTACAACAAAGCCTTCTTTGTTCATAAGACAATTTTGATGACTCAGGTTGTGGTTTGAAAATCCAGATGTATCCTTTCTGGTCTGTGCACTGGTTTTAGTACCAATGACTTTAAAACACAGCAAGCATTTTCCTTGATAACAAATGAGCCAGAGTAGATTTCAGCTCATTCTCCCACAGGTCTATTAGTTCTTTTGTGCTGGCCAGAGCACAGTAAATTTTTTTTTATTTAAATCATCCACAAAATTGCAATGTAAATTTAATAAATGATTAAAATCCCACAATCAATGTCAAATATATAGTAAGATGTTGCCAGTTTTAGTTGATTATATTGGCTTTCTTTTTCAATGTTTTACATAAAGGGCATGTCATTCATTTCCTATGGGAATGACATGCACAGTCACACAGCAGCATCTGAACTTTGCTCAGGTGGGATACTCTTTAGTCTAGCAGAAATGTGCTTGTTGCTTTAGCTATCTGACTCCTCACGGGAGCAAGAGCCCTCAGCCAAAGGCTGTCATCCTCTCTGTGTGCCTGAGATGATAGCCTTCAATCAGTTTCATTGTCACCCCACCGATTCCCTAATCTTCATATTATATTATTCTAGGTCAATTGTCAGCTCCTGCACAAAGCATTTCTTGCTTTTGTTCATTTTCTTACATTTTTACCTGAGCACTTTCTCTGTTTGTAATCCTTTGTATTTCAAGTGGGAGGTTAATTCTTTCTTCTAACAACAAATATGCAGATTGCACTTGTCTGCTTAAAACATATAACACCTGATAGCTAGATGGAACAGGAAAAGGTAATCTTGAAATCCAGCCACAGATGGGAGGAGAAGGAAATGCTTTAGTCTTAGTTCTACTGTTGTCTTGTGTTTATATCTGTGTCCTGAATGACTCAACTTCACTGCTTTAGCTTTTCTATCTCCTACAGGTATACGGAAAGTTTGTGGGTATATACGACATCATCTGGCATAAATTTTGTGGAACATAAACTTCATAACCATTGACTTTAGGTTTCTGCAAGTACGGAAGAATAACTTGTGAAATTCGCGTGAACTGGATCCCAGGCAATCTGAATTTGACTGCTTGCTCTTGTGCTGAATATTTGTGGATGACCTTGATCAAGCAGTACTCCCTGTGCCTTGGGGAGAGTAAGGACAGCAATTATGCCTGCTCTACTACTGCTGCTCAGCTGGAGTGAAGCTCTACAATGCGTGCTGCGTACAAGATCAGGGTCATTGGAATTCCTTATTGCCTTTAACTTTCTGAGTGAAGCGTCCCTGCTCCACACCCTTACATGCCGTTGCAAGTAGGCAAAAGTGCACTAGAACTCTTAGAGTAACCTGCTCACTGAGGCTTGGAGGAGAACATGTTCTGGTTTTGACCCCGATGTGTTTATTGTGTGCATGAACAACCAGTACCATCAATCATATGTCTTCTGCAAAATTTATACACTCTTATTTCAAAACAGCATGGAAAGACACTCACATGTAGCAAGCTACCCCAATTTAGCACCTTACTGCTCCCATGGCTGAACCACTGATAGTGATGTGTAACTGACTGTGTGTGTGTTGTGGTGTCACCCCCACGGAAAAGTAAAACAAATTGTTGTAAGCTATCATGTCTCTAAGAAAGCAAGCCCTAGATTTCTATTAGCAGCAATACAAGAGACCCTCAAAAGATTATGCTAAAATGGTCTAGAAAATCTCTTTAACGATCCCATATTCACTCGTCTCTAGTGCCAAAAGCTGTGTTTGGCACATGCTGTGCTTTTAATTTCTTCGTATACTGCCTCCAGGAGTAAAAAAGAAATAACAAACTAACTAAAACCTCCCATCAATGAACAACTCAAGGGAGGAGAAGATAGGATCACTTTTCCAAGAGAATCTGTTCTTTGTGAGCTTTATATTTCACATTTCACTTAACTCTGATTGTCAGTTGTTACTTAAAAGAAATCCAGAGCATAATCCAAAGGTAGCATTTGCAAAGTCTCCAGCTGACTGTGTATAAAACCAAAAGCATATATATTTTTAATACTGCAGTCTGTTTTCTTTCAGATTACTACCCAAAAGCATCACTACACCTGAGTGCACTAAATCTATATTTAAAAACACAACCGACCAGCATGTACAAAACAAATATCATCCAGAATGGCCTTCCTTCTCCTCTCCTCTGACATGCTTCCATCCTGTGCCAAGGCCAGCAGGACAGCACAAGCACAACCCACCGTGTCCCCTCACCCTGCACCATTTGCAGCCCAAGCCAGCTTGAAGCCCACACCAAAGGCTGGTCCCATGGGTGGGCAGAGCACTGCACAGTGAAGGGCTTCTTTGCTGGTAAGGCTCTCCTAAAAGCTTCTGTTATTTCCCCAGGGGGACCACGGCTCCTGCTGGGGCATGCTGGCAGAGATATCCTCGTGCAGGAAGGTCCCCACCCACTCGGGACCCCAACGCTTAGAGATCCTTTACAGAATTATTTTCTCTCACTGTCACAAAACTTCCTTTCATTTCCCTTCACATTTCCCCCCCCCCCCCCTTTTTTTTTTGTTTCAGTTCCTGATCAGACACTGGCCCAGGATCCTTGGAAAGGTTACAAAGGAGGTGAACAAATGTGTTGTATTTCCAGGCAGCAGGGTAGGTTTTCTATAAAAAAGGGTTATTCTGTGAAATGCACTGCCAGCAGCCCACAGGTGTTTACAACCATACGAACAGAGAAAGCCAACTTTAACACTGTGACAGATGAAATCTTTTCCTGTGGCTTTTTAAACCAAATGAGTTTTTTCTTTTAAATTCATTTTCTGCCTATTTTTATTTTCATTCTGTCACGCTAAATTTAGATAACAAACATTTTTAAAGGAAAGCATTCTGCACAGAACACAGAAAAAAAAGAAATAAAAATCTCCATTTCCAAAGCTATTTATTTTTTTTTTTTAAACTTCATCTGAGTAAGAGTTAATGGCTCAGGCTAGCTAGGCTCAGGCGCTCTTCCTGCATATTTTAACATTTAGTAATGAAGTTTGTATAAAAGACACCATAAATAATGCGGAGCTATACTGAATCCTTACTCTCTTACAGCAACAACACCGAGGAGATAATGATAAGAGAGACATTTGCGTCTAACTAGGAGGAGACATTAGCTCTGCTATTTAAAAAGTTTAAATTTGGGTTCATACAGGTCTGAGGATGTCCTGATAGGTCCCAGCAGAGCAGTAGTATTTTCAACTGGTCTCAACATTAATCTTCGTGATGAACAAGGGGATAATAACCTGTCTTATTATACTCAAGGGTCAGATATAAGACCTGAAACTAAAGACAGAAAAATTTCCTCATGTCTCTCAGGCCCTATGCTACAAATGGTTTCCCTTTTGAGTGATTTCACTGAATACTTGGGCAGTACAGATTTTTTTCTTCTTCATGGGAGTACTGATTTGCAGGAAGAAGTCCTAAATTTATACATTTGTTTCTAGGAGGCCAGTCATATTCTTATACTGAAGGAAGTGGGTTAGGATCTTGGATGTCAATTTTCCTTTTCAGAGTAGGTTCAGTATTTATAGGAGGTAAGCTAAACATAGCCTGAATAACGTCAGCTTACATTCATTACGAAATCTATTTTTTTTCCACACTGTCCTCTAGACCATATAAATATATCCATGCACTTATAAAGAAATGTAGCGTGATTTCTTTAAACTGGAGGCGCTTGTGAAGCTGTAAACATTTTATGCTCAAATTTAATTTGCACAAATACTGAGCTTTAATTGTTCAGTGTTTAGCTGTTCAGTTGTTTAAAAGGGAAGCTTAACAGGTACTCTAAGAAAGCTGGAGAGACCATTCCCAAAGCCACCCCCTTAGAAAGATTTGACACAGTCAAATTAAAAGGTAACTGGTTAAAAAAAAGAACAGCACTGAACATCAGAAGTAGAAAAGCCTGGCTGCCAGGGCAGCTCTGCTGCTAAGTCCCTTCAGTCTCTGCTGAACTTGTGGTACTGCCTTTGTCAGACTGGGAACGCTCCATGGGCTTCCCAGGTATCACCTGGCTGCCTGAGCTTCACAATATTTGTGAAGAGCATAAATTGCTCTAAGACCAATCCCCTTCCCCCCCATTCTTGATCACTGCTGGTGTCGGCCCAGGTTCAGAAACAAGGGACAGTCAAAGGACTGCAGAAGACAGAGAGGCCTCAGGACTATAAGGTTAAACCACTTCTGTGCAGCACTACCCATGCACCCATACACTTATATTTTGCTACAGTCCCACTACATTCCCCCCTGCCCCTCTCCCCCTCCAGAATATTCCTATCTAGGCAAGAAAAAATTAAAAGGGCCTACAACAGATTAAAAAGATTTGACTGGTAATACAATTTCACTGTTTCTTCTGATTATTCAAAATCCAATGTTACAAAAATGGGAAAAAATCATGAAAACAAAGAACCCCAAAACAGTAAGTGTTCTTATATGCACTACTTAGGTTAAATAAGTTTCCCTGAGCAGGAAACCTTGAATAGATGGCACAGAAAAAGGTTAGTTTGTTGATTCACCTACTGACTGAAGGACGAGATCACTGCTGTTTATGAAGTTCATCAATTTGTTCTCTCCAAAGCCATTTTTCTCTACTTATAGATGTAGCAAATTGCTAAAGGTATTTATAAAAATACCTAAAAGCCACAAAACTGTCATTTATTCTTGACAAGCATCTCAATCTAATAGGAAAATATCATACTTGGGATGTAGAAAATGTACTGGCTGTTATAATCTGCAGTTAAAATTTGCTGTACCAGCACAATTTTCTTAATATGCTTAATTATAAAGATAAGCTTACATCTCATTAACCAAACAGAATTTCATAAAAATACTCATAACTTACAGAGGGGATGTTTCCTAACATCACAGTACTCATATGTTAAACGGAAAAAAATAATTTCAAGTTTTCTATGAACATCTCAAGCAACAAACTGAGCTCTTGGTCCTCAAGCTGCAGAAAAATTCCTGGTGTCAAAACCTATGGCTCTTCAAGATTTCCTGCTACCGCTTCCATCTCCAAGACTTCGCCAGTACACATGCAACAGCCTTTTGAGAATAATAGTATGTTAATGTAGCCCACCACTTTCCCAGCATGGAGGCAGTTACATCAGCAATTGCTACTATCGGGGAAGCTAAATAAACTCTGCTGTTGAAGGCAAAAGAGGCTGGATTAATTTAAAAACATGGTAAGGAAAAAAAAATCATTTTTTCTATCAAAAATAGTTATAAACGGGACAAAATTGGTGATTACAAATGGAACGGCAAGCCATGTGTAGTAACCTCATGTTTTGTATTTCAAAAATATTTACCTCATGGCTAAACTGTGAAAATGGTAGACGGTTGTCGGAAACCTTGGATTCTGAATAGATACCATAGTCTAGCTAATGAGCAACCTCTCCATTCTCCAAACTGCCCAAATAAACTGTGCTTGCCCCCTTTGTTCTTCTCCACCACAAAGTTTGACATGGGGTTTATCTGTGTTTTTAAACTAACAAACGGAAATCAATACATTCTCCATCAATTTTGTTCTGCTTCTGCCTTTTTTCTTTAAATTATCTTCACAGACCAAATACAAGCCCCAGCAGAGTATTCAAGCACTGCATAAGAAAAATTCACAGTATACGATGTGGTATGTTCTTGCAGACATCCATTTTACGTTAAATTATTTAACACAAATGCCTAAGATATTTAGTGTCTCTTGATGCCCACAGTTACAGAGGAACAGGTAGACAGCCTGCTCCCTTCACAAAAGATTAGGGTGTTTCTGATATCCTTCATTACAGAAATGTACCTTGCCATACCTTCACAACGGGAAGCCTTAAAATATTTCCACAGTAGGTGGGATGGGGTAGATGTTGCATTTCTGGAAGGTGGACTTAGACCTTAGAGTCAAAATGGTCAGCAGTCAAGGATATGTCTGTATACCCTACAGGGCGGATTTACCCCTGCTGAAAGTTATTATGAGATTCTACGCATTAAAGTGGGAATTCATAGGAAACACTTTAGATCTGGTTGTTTCTGACAAGAAAGGTTTATGAAGAGGATTTTTCTATTAATAACTTATGAAAATCTTTTGATATAGCACCTGACAGTGTAGAAACCTTTTATAAATGTATTTAACTTCCCTTAAATATATCTCATTTGCATTTTCTATTCTCCTCCAGTGAGGCATTAAGAAGAAAAACGCAACAGTGCCACCAAAACTGAACAGGTTTATTCTTAGCCCTGCATACAGACAGAGCCATAAACTTCAGTCTCCTCCTAAGAGCTGCACAGTCCTGCTCCATGCCAGCTTTGGTATCTTCCAGACTGCCTCTCCCTCTGTTTTTGATACTGCCTGTTCCCAAATCCTTGTAATGACCCACCGGTCCTCATTCCTAGGCTTTCCTTTAACTACCATTCCCACTGCTGTTCTTGGCACCCTGAGTTTTTTAGAAAATTAGAACTAGTGTCCCTCCGTGAAATTACCAGCCACTAATGCGAGCAGCAAAATTTCAGTTCAGTCAGGAGCTGAAGCCAATATGTTAACTGTTACAAAAATGTCATGCCATCAAGAATGACCTCAACAGACTGACAAAACCAAAGACTGGTCAAACAGAGTCAGGTTACATCTTTTCTACATGGGATTGTTCTTTATGTCAAGAAATTCTTCTCTTTTAAATCATTACATCTGCTTACTATGGCATTTTCTTTTCCTTCAGGGTCCTTTTCTTCGGGTAAAGACAAACCAGGGAGTGCTTAATATGCTGTTTGAACACTGTATAGCTGAAGTGGAACATCAACAGCACTTCATTGTCTTCTCTCAAGCACTTTATGAACACATGACTTCACTACATTAGGCTTAGTCTCCCTCAACAGAAAAGAAAGTGGACTAATTTTACACTTCCTATAAAAGGGCAAAGGGAAGAATGCTTGCATTCACTTAAAAGAAGTAATACCATAGGCTGCTGATATAGTGAACCTTTAAAATGCAATTTTAAAATGGAAATGTTAGTATAATATCCCTTTACTGCAATGAGTTTTTGAGAAGAGTTGCTTTGGATTTTTTCACCTTTTCATATTGACACTAATGCTTTTATTATCAATTGAAACACACTAATACTAAACCACTAAAAGGCATTTAGTTTTCAATAAAATCAATTTTTTTATATCTTCAGCTCATGTAAGCAAATGAGGTGCTTTAACTTTTAAACAGAAAAGATAATAAAGCTAAATGAAAAGTCCCGGAGCTTAGCTTTAAGACTAAACGGTATTTTAGATGAAACAGTTAAAGAACACGGAGTTTGCAACTCTGAGATAAAGATAATGGCTTAAATCTATCATTACATTATGCAGATTCTCCTTGGAGCTGCATAATTGATAAATACACTTCCACATCTTACTCGAGTGTGCTGCTGTGAGCTGCCTGTGAGTGAGACCAGGGAGAGCGTTATGGAAAGAGGGCACGATAAAGACCAGGAGCTGGAGGATCATCCCCAGCTGGACCACTACCCTGTTGGGAGACCATGGACAAGTCACTTCGGTACATCTGCTTTTTATCTGCAAAACGGAGATAACGATGTTCACTTTTAATGTGAGATCTGCTGATCTCAAAAAAGATACTGTAAGCAAGTCTACCATTTCTGCCAGTTCAGATGGTTTCTTGAAATAGCTTGTGTTATATAAGAGAAAGTTAAGACCAGCAAATCATATCAGACAGAAATTACTGAAAATAAGTTTACTTGAAGGTCTTGTAATGAAGAAACAAAAGTACTCACATAACTATAGAACAAAAAAAAGTGATTAAAGCAGTAAAATGAAATATGCACATGTAAAGTTGAATAGACCATTAACAAGGTAAAAGAAACAAATGTCAGAAATAAAGACAGAGCTATTATGACATTAAAAAAACATCACATAGGGATAGGAAGGTATGCTGCCAGAAAAGTTGAGGGTGTATATAAACATACATGCACATGTGTGTACACATGCATACTCACAGTCATGCAGAAAGAGAAAGGGATATTTAACAGCCTTTAGGCTGGAAAGAAAGTTCAGGAGTCAGATTCTGTTGGTGGTACTTCACCCAACCAACACAATTCAATTCACAAATGAATTAGGGCTGTGGAGAGGGAAAATTAAGACCAATTCTAACTTCCATATGTACAGCTTGGTACTGCTTGTCCTAACATTCACTGCAGTATGTGATTATAAATATACACAATTAGATGACTGAGATATCACAAAATGACCAGAGTACTGCTTCCTGAATGACTTGGCTAAGCAAGCAAATTATGGTATTACATTACACAATGTAAACCAGAAATGAATGACCCCAAGGATTCAAAAACTTTCTAAGAGTTTTTCTTTGAGAAAAGGGAAAAGTAATAATGAACTCAGAAAAGTATTCTATATGACAGAATTACTGCTCTTTGTATCAAACAAGCAATTCAAGAACTAACAAGGTGTTTTTTCTCCCAGATCTGTCTCAGTAGGTTGTTAACTCCAGTTGTACCCTTCATTGTGGTAAAGGCATTCCTAAGGCCTCTTCCCAAACTGAACTCTCCAACAACCAGTTAAATCTAAACTGACTTTGCAGCCTTCTCTTCTGTGGGGGCACTGAGCATCTGTCTCACTGTGTCTGTCACTCAGGTGGCCACAGGCAAGAAAGCTGTATGACATGATTACCTTTCAGTACTCTATTCCTCTGTTCAAAAGTTATTTGTTCACAAGCAATCTGGGTGAGTGGGAAGGAAGAGGAGGAGGAGGACAGAAGTGCGGAAATGGAAAACAAACTACCAAAACTGAATTCCTTTGGAACAAAATATTGCCCCCGTAAGCTCCCGGGAGCTCAAAAATCTCGTTCACATAGAACTTCCATAAAGGTGACTGATAGATCAGGGTAGAAATTTTATCCATCCAGTGCAGCAGATAAATGATAACTTATTCTCTAACCAACTGAAGAACATCTGTTTCAAATACTTCAGTGTCTCACAGTTGAACTTCATCCAGACAAACTATGTCACAGGATTATGGATCCAGGCTATACATTGAATTTAATTAATTTCCTAATTTAGCATATTGCTACCCAGAAAGAGCAGCCACACACACAGCATGACTGTAAATTTTTTTTTCTTTGTCCTTTTTTTTTTTTTTATTATCTACGAAAAAGATACTTTCCTTGTTGGTAATTTCAATTATAAATCATTGGGAAACAGACTTATAGTGCCTCTTTGACACGTACCCTGGTTAAGCCAGCCAGAATCAGTAAAAAGCAAAGCTGGAGATATATCTTTGTTCACCTGGAACCAGAAAAACATATTTTACCTAGTTAATATTTTCAGTTAAAAGGAAAGCTTTTATGATAGTCTTTCCTGAAGGAGAAAAAATTCCACACTGTGACATGCAAGTTTCTACTTCAGGCCAAAATGCAAATGCAGGTGAACAACTTTTTCTCTTTCCACTTTCAGACCCTGGACCTTTCTTCTCAGATGTGTGTACTTTCTGAGTGACTGCAGAATTCAGTGGCAGCTTTCTTCTTGGAAGATATCTGCATTCTCCTCAAAGGTTTTAGATCTATGGCTAGAACAGTCTGTTTCCTTATCACTTGACGTTTTCATGGCAAAATGTTTCCCATAAAGATGCCTAAATTAAGTGCAATTATAGGTATTTATAGGGGCTGGAGTTTCACAGAAGCCAAGTGGCTGCATCCATTAACTGAGGCCAATAAATGTTGCAAATGCTCAGAAACTCTGTTATTGGGGAACCAGGCATCAAACTAAGCACTGCATCATCAGGGCATCCAAAAGTATCACCAACCCTCCTCCTAATGAAGTATACTTAACACTTCTGATCATAGGGAAAATTTGAACCCTTCTACTTTATACAGTTGTGATACAGTTTTGTGTTCTTTTTGCTTAAGCTTCGCATATTAGTTGCTTAAGTTGTATCAATGACTTCCTGAAGCCCCTTATGTCAGAAAATGCAGAAAACCAAAAATAAAAATGTATGCTTTAGTTAGTGAGTATGAATTAGCTGATAGCATCTTCTTATACTTCATGGAACAGATACCGCAAAAAAAAAGAAGCAGCTAGCATTTAAGGAATGTAGTACTTAGTTTATAGATAACATGTCTGCTTTACTTCTTGCACCTCTGAAAAACTGCATTTAAAGCAGGTCTCAACTATGTCTTAAGTATAACAGCATGACAGTGTAACTAAACTGAAGTCTTAGGTTTAGTGCGTTGGCGTGAACTCTACACAATTACTGCAATTACACTCTGGCTTGCACTTTATAAAACATCACAAAGGATTATAGTGCAATATCCTTTAACTAACTTAACAGGGCTTTACCTAGTAGAGCGATCAAAGAATTCCAAGTTTACAAATAGACTACTTACTGTTGAAACACATCTGTAAGCTGTCATGTTCCCACCCCTCTTATTTTAACCACACATTGATTATTCATTATAAAACCTCTTGTGATAGCTTAAAAAATGCCTCTGTAGCTGAGATTTGATAATGAACTGAATCCAGGAAACATTCAGGTTCTTCTTTATTCTAGCGGTAGTTATATTAAGAGGGAAGCACCTTACTTGTCAAAGTCAAAACAAGTCCTAGGTGTAAGTGGCTCATCAGTTCCCATCACACTCATTATCATTCACGTTCTAGGTGGAAAGACACCCCGGTGTGCTTTTCTGATGATAAATGCATAAAATTAATTAATTAAAAAAAAATGAAGTACCAAAGAGCTTCCTGGCTCACATACAGACAGATAAGAGGTGCATGAGGAACTCTCCTATCTCTGTTTACACTGATGGGGGAAAAAAAAACAACTGATGAACAACAGCATGTACTGTGCACTGTGCAACAGCACTCTGAAGTGTCACATGGACATACACCTCCTTCAGAAGACTAAGACATTTCAAAACAGCCAGCAAAACCTGGGTAATCAGCCTGGAATGAGGAGAGAAAAAAGAGGGAGTGGTATTGGCATTCCCATCTCTTGCTACCTTGTTGGAGAACAAGTGATTTCAGGAAGTCAGTGAACTTTCCTATCCTGCTACAATAAAAATGGGAAAGGAGGAGGCTTGCACATGCCCTTCCATCTTGTGTGCTGTTGCTTTCATTTTCTTATAAGTCTCTTGCCCTCACTATTGGTAAGAGGATGTAACAGCTGTTTCCTCTCAGCTCTTTTCACCCAGAGTTAGAGACCAGAGAGAGCTCAGCCCTTAAGAAGGAATGCTCCATGGGGAGAAAAGAACAGCAATCCCAAGAGCACATCTGCCATCAACTCATCACGTTGAAATTCCTGACAAATTTTAGCTTCGCATCTCAGACAGATGAAACGAAGGCCTACGAGACAAACTATGGAAGGGGAGGGGGCACAGTGCCTCCTTTGCCTTTCCAATGAAAGGAGCAGCTGACAACTCCATATGGTTCTTTTTAAGTTTAGCACACTTCTTGCTCTGCAAAGGTTCCATTTGATTTCAGGGGAACCTTTGGAGAAGGACATATTGCTCACCATATGTAATGTTGGCAGGATAAGATTCCCCCTTCCATCTCACCTTTGGGAGGAGAGAAGAAGGAGATATGAACATCAAGGCTCAGTATGCCAAGACTTGAAAACATATTTACATGCCAAAGTGGGACTCCTGCTTTGAACACCAGCCACAACAGCTCTTCTGCATTTTGGGTTGTTCATTAACAGAAATCAATACAAGCTGCCTTTTAAGAAAGCCAGCGCTTGTTTGTTGACACACTGAGTAATCTCTTTTAGCAGAAGCATCGATGTTTACAAGGTGTGCAGTAAACATGGCAAAAGCTCAGAATGGCAAGGCTACAGAAGATAATACTTCATTTCAGTGCAAACTTAAAACATAAACCTAAGTATGTTGAGAGGAAGAGTAATTATGAACAAGCAGGGACGTAGATGTTGTGCCTTTACCTGCAGGTCCTTCTCCGCTATCTTTTTCTGGAGGATCTGAAGGCACTTGGTGAAGTCTGTGAAATCTTGATCCATGGTCTCAATTAACTCACACCCCTAGTGAAGAAGCAGCAAAACAGACAGAGAAAAATAAAATAAACACAAATTTCAGTTTTGAGAACTAATGCTGTCTTTGGTGAAATTAATTACAGTTAACAAATCCCAAAGTCTCTGCATGGAGACAGAAGAATCAAGTAAAAGGCTATATTTTTACAGAGCCCAAAGACCCAGCTAGGTCCCAGCTGAAAAAATTATTATAAAACAGCTCTTTGATAGGCACAGAAACAGATATTCCAAACCTATTGAGTATATTCGTGAGTTTGGATAAGCATGTTCTACGATATTCGGCCGGCTGGACAAATTCTGGTGTAGTGAGCTCTGGGTGATAAAGAACTTCCAGGATCAAGTTCCAGAAAAATGACGTCCCGCTCTGGTACTACAGTTACTACATTTCTGCTACATATATTGAAATGTGTATAAATGTATGTATACAAAATTTTCAAGTTTTCCCAAACCACTGAAGTTGTTAATTTGTAGTAATATAACAACAATCTCCTTGCAGTCGGCTAACATAGATGAGAGCATGCTGAAGTGGAGAAGAGCAGTAGTTCAGACTTCTTGAGTGCTAAAGCAACTCCTGAGCCTCTGATGAAGAGCTGAGTAAGGAAAAATGAAGTGTATCTACCACATAAAGTCACTACTCAAAGGGGCTTCAAAGATACCAAATACCCATACAGCATCATAAATTAAAATAAGAACCATACATGCTGGATTTAGAGGTTCCCTCTCCTACCACTTCAAGGTCCGCTTAAAAGCCTCCTAGCTTTTTCTTTATCTGACAGTTTTATGTTTCTCTATACACCATAACAACTGATAAGAGAAAAACATTCAGAATACAGAATCTTTGCATGTGTGCCTGTGTAACAAAATAATGTACTTCATAAACATTAGGAAAAAAAATAGAACTTTCAAGTTGCTTTTACCTCATTGCTAAAAATAAAGATATAGAAGACAAAATTTCCCAGACCAGTACACGGAGAGTTTGGTGGATTGCACACAATAAAATAATGAGTCTCCAGTAGAAGGACATATGCTATCACTGAAATGCTTCCCCACACAGCCAGAACGCATATAAAACCCAACAAAACTGTCATGCAGTGGGGGATCTGGATGAAGAGAAAGAAATGAGGAGGAGATAATGGTATGCTTTTTATTATACCCCTTACTTTTCCTCCCTCCTCAAAATCTTCTAAAAGGAAAAATGGTCAAAAATAAAGTAGAAACTTTCTGATACCCCGTGTTACTCTAAATGCCTTCTCAGGTAGTAATAACAGGCCTGTTGAAGTGAAGCATGCTATAGATGCATCAGCAGGTGTCACCGAAGACGTCCCTTTGCAGAAGCAACGTTGCTACCACCACGAAGAGGCTAGGGAAAATGCAACTGGAACCTGAATTCAGTGCTAAGTGTCAAACAATTTGAAGAGTTGCCATGTTCCCAGTCTTCACCAGGAATGGCCAAAACATAAAATTGGTAGGGGAAAAAGGGCCTCAAGGCAACTGTGGTCTGCAATCAATATGGGAGTTGTGCAGGGCCAGCCAGAGACACTGAGGGAGCCCAAGAAAGGTATAGGGATGTTCTGGCCCATCCAGCAAGCTTGCAGTTGGACCTGAAAACTTCTGAAGTTAATTTGTTAATCAAAGCCCACTCTAAATGAAAAGATGTGTCATCCACTAAGAACAAGTTGCTCTCAGGCGGGCTCGTTATTGGCAGTGACAGTGGCAAGAGAGACCGAGCTGTGAGCAGCTATAAACAGACAGAACCTCCCTGGTCTTGCACAACCAGCTTTTGAACAGTGCAAGAACATGACAGATGCAGACAAAATCAACTGCGGGGACAGCTACTGCAGGGCACGGGAGAAGAGGGGAACATGAGTTACCAGCTCCTGAATTAGCAGTAGAGAAGGAAGTCTTATCTTTTGCCAGGACCACTCCTTGGCTCCCCGGTGCTGGCAGAAGTGGTTTATAGGTACTGATTTATAAATAATAGATTTAACCCCAACCTGCCGCCAGAACTTCTGAAATACTCTTTCCGGCACTCACTAACAAGCCTGATATCCTCCTTAGACAGTCACTTCTTGGTAGCTGCAGATACATTGCGATTCTGCTTTCCACCCGGGAAAGACCAAACTTACTCAACATCCTCTGTTTTTAAAGTGATGATGTATAACAGCTTAAATTCATAGAATCATAGAATGGCGTGGGTTGGAAGGGACCTTAAAGATCACCTGGTTCCCACCCCCCTGCCATGGGCAGGGATGCCACCCAGGTTGCCTTGGGCCTTGTCCAGCTTGGGCCTTTTCCAGCCTAGGCCTCGTCCAGCCTGGTCTTGAACACCTCCAGGGATGGGGCATCCACAGCTTCTCTGGAATTAAAAGCTTCTCTTCTGTTTAAAAACATTTTGCTTGAAGTTAGTTCTTGTCTAGCTTCTCAGGATGTTCTTTGATAAAATAAGTTCTTTGGAGCAACTACGTGTCACTTTCAAAGCAAGATAACTTTAATATAGTGGCTGGAAGGCACTGTAGGTCATTTGCCACAGCTCCAGAAGAAAGCTGTGAAGTACCACACATGGACATCCCATGTTCAGCCCTGCCAGGGTGTTTTCCACATATTTGCTATAGAAGGCCTTGAAGACAGAATCACAGAAATGTGATTTTCTAAACTTGTAAATGGGATGTCAAATGCACTATTTGTTATAAATGCAGGTTGCTGTACCAACATGTACCTTGTATTGATACCAAGATGGTGCTGTGACAGCAGTAGCTAAAAATGAAACAGTTCAACAGTGGTATCCTAAAACCGTTCACTCACTGTCTGCACATTTGATGCTTTATACAAGTACTACTGTAGATCACACTGAAAAAATGTTGACAAGAGTGCCACCAGTAAAGCCATCAATTCCTTCAAATTAAACTGTGATTCTTCATTTTCTTTCCACATCAAACAGACAACCAGTTTGGGAGCTGACAAGAGATTTTAGACCCGCTCCCTTTGCCAGAATGGCAGAGAGACTGGCATAGTCAGACCCAAGTGAGAACAGGCAGCAGCACTCTGCCCGTATCCTCTCTCTGACCTTGCTGGAACGAATGAATGTTCAGTTCATGTTCACTGATGGTGAGAGTTTTTGGTAAATCTGTTACTCCTGACATAAAAAATCTAGTATTTTATACCACAAAACTGGGCGACAGTTCAGGTGCAGTTCTTGTCAACCTTCACCATATTCACAAATGATGAACATCTTCAAGACAGAGCTTTCTGATGCAGCCAGGGTTTAATGAAAGGACGCTATAGTAATTGCAAGATAGGCAATAATGGTTGTAGTTTTATAGAATCTGCTCAACTTAATAACATTAACCTTTGGTAAGAAAGTTAAAAATCCAAGCAAATGTAACATTAAGAAAGGTTAGAAAAATCAATAGCACACAGCAGGAAAGAAAACAATAGATTGCATCTGATGACGATATAACTTTGCTGAGTGATAGGATGAGGCGCACACAGAATTAGACTTTGGCTGTTCTGTCTCATTATAGCAGTTATAGGAGGCACATTGCTAAAGAAGGAGGAGTGTGCCAGACACACATAATAGGATTATTGAACCCTATATTTCAGACAGGCACTGAAACCAGACAGGCACTGAAATGTCAATCTGAACATCTCAGTACTTCTCCCGTTTTTAGAAATATTATGCATCACAGCATGCTGTGCATTTGACGACCGCAGTGTGTAGATGTCCATTCCGCATGTCCTCATTAATCTCTTAGTAAAAGAAATTTTTGTTTGTTCTTTTTTTTTTTTTCCCTAATCTTTACAAGCATGAAAATATAATTAGGACAGAATATTTAAGATATCCTCATTTGCACTCTATTTCCAAGGCCCTCCTATGGCAAGACCTCTGAGTCTAGCTTTTGAAGCCTGTGTCTGGCTGTGCTCAGCAAGTGCACCAGTGATATCCAGTTCAGTCTTTTAATGACTGTTGTTGAAGTAAGGCTCAATTCTGAGGTATCAATCTCAACACAGATGCACTCATGTATAGTGTTAACGTCAGACAGAGGAAAATCATATATCCTGAAGCTAAAAGAAAAGAGATGAGACAGCTTACAGAGCCTCTCAAAACCACCACAAAGACAAACGGTAAAGTTTAAGGAAGCTGTATAAATTAAATGGCATTTCTAAAGACTCTCCTTTCACTAAGCCTTACCTGCCGTCTCACCCAACAGAACAGTAATGCACCCGTCAATCCCAGCACCTCACAGGCCTGCTAAGTAACAGCTACAGATTCACAGAATAATTTCAGTTGGAGGGGACTTTGGCAAGTCATCTAGTCCAACATTTCACTCGCAGTAGCTCAGACTACCTCAGGTTACTCAAGGCCATTTCCAGGCCATGTTGAGCACCTCCAAGGATGGAAATTCCTTAACTTCTCTGGGCAACCTGTTCCACTGCTTGACCACTCTGAAGTGGTCTGAAGAAGAGTCTGGTTCTGTCTCCTCTGCCCTCCCAAAAGGAAGGGGAACCCAGTAACGTCATCTCCCTTTCACTTCTCTTCTGGAAGTTGAATGAGTTGGTCTCCCTCAGCCTTCTCCCATGCATCATGTGGTTCAGACTTCCCTAACGTATATTTCCCTTACATGCACTATATGGGTGTGCAATATTTCCAGCTCAGAGAACCTGACGGGGTCTGCAAAGGGGCAGAGGGTTTCTAGTTCTCCTCTTTTTAATGTAAATTTCTGGCCCTAGGGAACTTCAGCCACTTCACCTCCTGGATCCCTCTTCCATTTTTGCCCGCTTGAAGAAAAACCCCTAACATCTACAACCTTCATATATTAGCTGCAGTCACCTGAATGTTTTCAACCCCCAAACATTTTTGCACACAAATATGCAGACAAATATTTACACTCTGGAGTAAAATGGATCCAAGACAAGTGCTGCTCTAGACCAGGCGCTGAAGAAGAGAAAGGGGCCCCAGGGTCTGACTGCAAGTCGTGGACCAGGCCTAGCCAAGAACATAGATGTGTGGATGCATAATCAGCCAAGTTTAATAGATGACAGTTATGTTCTACCATTCTTTCTATATTAGGGGGATGGTGTGGAGAGACCAGAAAACTCAATCAGTATCAGAAAGAAAACAACAACAACAAAAACTAGCTTGGGAAGCATTCTGGAGGTGACAAGTCACCCAGACAGTGGCCTGTCTGTGTTTCACAACTGATCCAAAACAACTGTCCCAGAAAGGAAACTGAATGCTAGCATGGGGCAGAGAGGGAGCAGACTAGAATGTTCCTGATAACATTTAAAAGGGGCAGGATTGGAAAAAGAGAGAGAGAACAAGACCCTCTAGCTTAAACTGCTGATAGTTATAAAAGCTGCATAGATTTCCTATAAGCCATAAGTTACTGGAGACTTATGTAGCAAGATGGCACCAAAACCATGCAGTTGGTTTACCTCTATGAACTACAAACCAGGAGGAAATTAGTCAGTTGAATCCTTTTGCATTTGGGGAGTAGGATGCAAATACAGAAAGCAAAGCAGTCATGTTCACTCATTTCTTTTGGTAGTTTCAAATACTGTTGAACAACTAGTATTGAAAAGCTTCTGTTCTGATCAGCTTAGTTATATGAATTGCCTTTTGATTTTTGTAGTAGAGTCCATAAAAAGGAAGTGTAATTGGAGAAAATGATATTGGATATTTAAATAGCCAAAAATACATAATTAAGTGAAATGCATTTTCTTTCATTTTTTGGACTCAAATTTGGCTGACCGCTTGGCATCAGCACAAAACTAATACTGTACAGATTGCCTGGCCCTCAGTTCTGGGGTGGCTGATGATTTGACTCTTCCAATTGCACATTAGGTGGTGCTGCCATTCAGATTAACTACAGGAATTTATTAATCATGATGAAGCATATGCACTGTAAGCCAAATAATGGAGATCTACACTCCAGTGAAACCCCCCAGAACAAACAAAGAATATCCATTTTTGACCATCACTTCTTTCTAACCATACGTAACACTGCTTGATTTATTAAGCAAGTATTGCCTGGTGGCATGAGACAAACCCAGTAAATATATGTAAACATATGCATACCTCTGCAAACCAATAGCTACATGAACTTGTCAAATTTGAGAGTGTTAAAAAAAGGGCAATGTACTTGAAACTTTGACTGCAACAGCTGCAGCCTCTCCTCCCTTCCCCTCTTTCTATTTTGATACGGTCTTTTTCAAAGTAAATAAAATGTTTCCTGTTTGTGTTTTTAATGAGGCAGCATGTGGCTTCTGATGGAGGATAGCTTTTTTATACCATATATTTGATGTGAAGATAGAAGCAATGAAAGTATTCTTCTGCATTAATTATGTTGCCCCCTTTCAAAAGAAAAGTCTATTGATCATGAAATCATGGTGATTGCTTGAAACTAACAAAATATGCATCTGTTTATTTGGTATTTGAACAATACCAAAGAAAGCCAACATGCCTTCTTTGCCACCTAGAGCAAACTGAAGTGCAGAAAACCAAAGATAATAATCACCATAAATCACAGCAACTAAACCCAAACAACAACTTCTTAAAGGGAAAAAAAAAGCCAAACAACAAAGGTAACCTTACATTTGCTGGATAAATTCACAGTGATTACCTGTATTGCAGCGAATTCTTTGAATTTATTAAGCCTGGTAAATAAAAGCAAGCATCTTAGATACTCACCCACAGGTCAGAAATTGCAATGAAACACACATAATTACAATACATTTATCAGAAGATCACTAACAACTTTTACCACTTTTGAACAACCAAGCAGAAAGGTAAAGGTGTTGACTAAAAAACTAAAGTAGAAGGGCTTGTTAGCAGCTGTAGTCTCGAATTTACAATCCATGCCTCTCCATACCCATTTCTGGCATTTAAACAGTCAACCTACATTTGTACATCTCTGTGGAACCCAGACATGTTATTTCTCCAATCTGATGATTAAAACTGAGCACAGCACAGCAGTGACAGCCACCTGCTATTTTTGGATCTTCTTTGAAATTTCCCTTATGTGGCCCTCCTTATCTAAAAACAAAAGTTCAGAGAAGGGAATTTTAATTGACGGTCAGGCTGACTCTATAATCAGTACCGTGAAAATCTTTTGTCTACCACACTGATTGGGCCCTTTGGAGCCTAACCTATTGATAGGGCTGATTAGAGCACCTCTCTTTCCTTGGAAAGTAAAGTGTAAACAGAAATTGTTCCTCTATCTGTGTGCATTTATGTATGAAGGCAGCGTGCGTAAGGGAAATCAGAGTGCTGGAACAGCGTCAGCCTCTGACAGAAGGGAAACACATGCCATCGATCATGGACAACATGAGCCACTACCCAGCCATGTCAGTGAGAGTCTTTTTTGTGGACTTGAATGCACTTTGAACCAAGGCTAAGAACTGTAATGTTTCTAAAATGCTGTAACTTCGTTTAAACACATATTAAAGTAACATTATCTTTGGCACTCAGCACAAATGACAACACAAGTCAAGCACTTTCCTCAAATAATGCTGAAATGAAAACACAAGCTGCCCTAAACACGAACCCCATGTCCCACAAAGCTGAAGAATAGGGAATGCACACGAACCCCATGTCCCACAAAGCTGAAGAATAGGGAATGCAGCATTCCTGGAAATTCAACCATCTGAGGTATCTTCTATGAGGTGGGAGGGAGGGAGGGAGAGAAGCCGCCTGAATTTCAAATCCTGTAACACTTTATGCACAGCAACCCAACGTTTTTTTTTTTTTTTTTTTTTTTTTTTTTTTAAATTAAAAGAGCTCCAGGTTAACGACTTTTGCTTTTTATCACGTGGCATGACAGATGCTCTAAAGAGCTAAAGTTAATAAGCAGGAACTGTATGTGAACTGACTTCAGTTTCCAGACTGATTACCAATTCTCAAGATTCATCTCAAGGTAAGAAAAACAAGGAGAAAACAGTAGGGCTTCTACTGGGGTGATTTCAAGGATCTGGGCCGGCAAATTTTAGCCATTCTGAACACTATCTCTATATGACCCTTTGGCAGCCAGGGGACCCAACAGTACCATGACTGTGAAAATACACAAAAAACCGCAAGAGAGACGTTAAACAGAGTGGCATAAAACTCTCTGCAAGGCATTTCTAATCATTAGGATTATTTAAATATACATGGCCAGCGCAGCTAATCTCTATCTCTTGCACTCAGGATTTATGTGAGGGAATTCTTGTTCCTAAGCTAGTATCTGTCAGTATTTCCCTGTTTTCAGAGGTATATAATTGATCTGAAAAGAATTTGGATTGCGAGAGGGGAGCTGCATCTCAGATATCGATCACTGAACAGAATTAATTGAGAACAGGCCCCAAATGTGCATTATGCTCACAGAAATGGTGCTTTCTTACACAACTCTGCCTACATGTACAAAAAGAATACAAAGGGATTCAAAGATTTTAATTATCTAAAGACAGCAAATTGAAAAGAGAAATATCTTCCTACATGTGGATAAAACTCCAAAATTTGTACTATCAATACAATTCAGCAACACATTCTTCCTTTTGGTATTGGGGTATTAATGAAAATAGCAAGATTAGTTCCAAGACTGATCCTTTAGGAAAGTCACTGATTACTTCCCATTGCTTGTTAGTTTTCCTTTATGAAGAGCCTCCTGTCTTTAATTTGTGTATTAACTTCTAGCTGGGCTAGGTATATGGCCAGATAATACTCATTTTTTTTCCTTGTTATTGTTTTCTCTGACAGTTTCTAAAACCTCTCAGACTCAGCATAAGAGATGTTTTACAAGGAGTAGAAAAAACTTTCTTTAGTAAGAGATTATTCATTGTTTAGAATACCTCATCGTTATAGAATCATTTCATAAAGATCAAAAGGAGAATGCTACGTGGTATGTATCCTGAGCCCCCATTCAGTGGGTCAGCTCCAGAGCTCAGCATTTTAAACGATATGCTGAGCCCCTCTTTCTTCTCCTTCAGTTTTGCAAGCTTCTTTGCAGTCATATTTCTCCTCCTCTATGAAGGACACATTGCTATTTATATAGCTATAGCATTTTGTACTGAACTGAACTTTGATGGGTACTTCTGAAGACTGAATAGATTTTGCAAATGCATAATCTGCACGTAGGCCAATGGAAACAGGTTTCTCAAAGTCAAAAGAAAATTAATTGAAATCGTTCTGTATTTCACCAAGTGATATTAAGATGCAAGTAATAGCAAATAAAATAATAAATAAACAAAAATCAAACCCAGCTTTATAATCCTTTTCCAAACTTCACCAAACCATCTGGGAGCAATGAACACAAGGAGCTGACATGTTGACATTCTGATAGGCAGAAGGGAAAGCTCAGAAAAATGAAACCCCCGCCCAGCACAGCAGTTCAGACTTCATTGCCAGCAAGTGTTCCACAGAGTACAAATACATTTCCAAGTGAAATTCAGGATATATTTCCACATAGATGAAGTAGATTCTTGAATAATCAAAGATCACACATCATATTCACGAAGTTGTATTTTCAATTTGTGGAGGGGCTCAGCTACTCCTAGCTGAATTGTGAGGTTGCTGAATAAACATTAAGTCTTTAGGTCTGAACTAACTTGATTACTTGGTAAGTTGGAAACCAAGTTTATCTTCCAGGTATACTTCAATGCCTGCTTTTTCAGTAGTCAGATGTTGCATGTTTAGTAGCAGAGGACATCCTGTAACTGGGCTGTATATCCTGCTCCCCACTTCCCTCTTCCACCTGATATATAACCAAGTACTCAAGGGGTACCGTTCAGATGGACAGTGAAATACCCAGCTTAGTGTATTGGAAACATCGGCATTTCCATGTGTGAAATGCTTCAGGTTTTGAATAGGTGACAAACATTATATTGAACAAAATAAATAACGTGTAGCCAACTAACAGCAATGGCTCTCTGAGCAACACAGAGCTTTGCAGTAAGAGATTTTGCATTAGTACCCCCTAGGTTTCTCTTAATATGATATTGCTTTCCTTTAAATAGCAACAGTGCTTTTCTGAAGCCTAACAATGGCATTTCTAGCACTCTGTACAGATAGCTAAGGTTCCTGGCAACGGGCAGCTAAGCCACTACAACACGTACAGACATTACAGAAGGCACTACACTGTCACCTTCTTGTGCTAAGAGGATCTATTCAGAACCCATTCCACTAACTATTCTGCAAGCTGTGATAAATCCATTGGACAGGTAATATTTTACGTCCACCTCCTGATTGCTCCCAGTCTGATCTCTATCAATGCTCTAGTGTATGCCTGAAGTGAATTACCCTGAACAATATCTATATAAAAGATCAGATCCCATGATCTTCCCCTACATGACTGAGAGCAGAATTTGTCCTTGTACATCTGTTGTTGACAAAGGGCAATGGAGCATTCATGGGTCGTTCATAATTCAACGTGCAAACTAAAGCTAAAGTGCAAAGAGCTGCAACTTGTTTGCAAGAACTGAATACAGCAAAAAAGCAGACTGGACTGAACACATTGCCCCTAAAAGACATTGTGCTAAGGTATGAATGCAAGTGTTAAAGAGAGTTGGGTGCACACATGAAGGTAGAGTGGCCTAACAGAGTATCTGGGACATGCAAGGAAGCAAGACAAGCCATTTCCCTGACAGCTGCATATACAAAACATGAGGATCTGGAGCACCCTGCTGTGCTTTGAGCTTCCTATCAATTATACAGGTTAACATGACTGCTGTAGGAACCTGACCTAATAGAGTCATTAATACCAACTCTCAGGACATGCAAGCATGATATAAAATTTCCGTAAAGTCCTATTCTAACACACGATCACATCTGGAAACTTCTTTTCCACTTCCCTTCATTCTCGCTGGCCTTTATTTTAAGCTACTGCTGTTAGAAAGAAAAGAAAAAAAAAGATATCAACACCTACTTCTGCATTTTGATCAGAGATCTAAAAAACACTTGCAACTTCAAGAAACTGTGGGAAGAGACATCAGAAGATCACTAGGGCTTTATGTGCACTTTTTAAATTTTTTTTTAGCTTATGCAATTCTTCCACATACGTTATTTTGACTGAACCTTGCCTGAACTGTAAGTAGTTGGCTTTCCCCAACTACCTGGCTTATAGCTAGGTAGGTTATGTCTACACTGAGCAGGTGCAGAACAGCCCTATGAACAAATCCAGACCTTACCCTACGACTCAAAAGCCTCTCCCTGCAAGACATTTTCAAGCAATGATGAACATCAGTGACTGCCCTTTAATCCATCCTGTTAAAGGTTTATCAGACATTTCTGAAGGTTTGAGGTCACTAGGAAAGAAAACACTTTCTTAATGTTTTCCAGGGCTGGATTTTCTGAAGATGATTAATGTACTGACATCATAAAATATGGAGATTAAACAAATGTTTTCAGTAATCCTGTCCATCTTTCTAGAGAGAAAGTTTTTCTATAGTATCCTGTCAAGTGTTGTGCCCACTTTTATAAAAATATTCTTCAGGTCTCAGAGGTTTAACTTCTTTCCGTCAGAAAAACGTACCACACTGCAACAGAAACAGACAGATGTTTCTCCTGATGTTTACTAAATGTACTCTTATTCAGACAAATCCCCCCTTGCATATAGGCATTATATATTGATATATCCCTAGTCCCAGTCAATGCCAGTATCTCTGTAACTCTTTCCCAGTCTATCTTTAAATTCCTGTTTCAAAATCCCTAGCATCCAGCCAAAGAAAACACAAAAGGAAAGCCAATACACAAGCATTACACAGAGAGCAGCCTTCCTCTGCTGACAGAAGGCATTACAGCTGCTCATTTTTTTGCACGAACCCATTGTGCTTTTACTTACATAATGGGACTGCAGTCCTGTGCCTGAATTTGGCCACGAAAATTACTTGTGATGAGAGGCTTTGCTTTTTAAGCTGCAACTCGTACCCTAAATGCCAATATATTCCAGTACATTCAGACACTTAATAGTTTTCTCTTAAGCAAAATCTCCCCCAACGCCTTTCATTTCACGTCTGCCTAATTATGAGTTGTCCACCCATGGCGTCTGGAGGTAACACCCTACTTTCACTATTCATTGTGAATTAGTCATCTCTTCTCCAGTCTTCAGTATTATAACTCCCATCCAAAAGGTCTGGAAAGCAATTGTCTTGCGATCAAGGCACCAAGACAAATAAGGATTCAGTCACTGGTGCTGCAATGGGAATCGTGTATGATCTGGGCAAGCCATCAGCGCGCAGCTACATAGTCATGTCGAGGCACTCAGTGGTTCCCGTTTGCTGTGGGTGTTAGGCTTTGGTTTTGGCCTCTCTCTCAGTCCCATCACCATGAAACGCTTTTGCTTCTCCTATATTAAAATTCTTAAAGTGCATACTTTCTTCACCTTGACTTATACAAAAAAAGAAGTTCGTATAAAAAGGTATCAATCATCGTCAACTCTGCATCCTCATTTTAGTCATCACAGAAACTTTTGCTTCCTTTGGAAATTCAAAAACTAAGCACTCTAGAATTACATGCTGCATCAAGTAATAATAAAAATACCACAGAGGAAGTACGCAACTCACTTCTTTTTTCATTTGAATGAATCACATTGGAGATCCACACTGGAAATATTTTTTAGAGCAGATCTAAAGCAAAAGCTGTTTTTTTTTTTCTCCCAATAAAATTATATTATTACTAAGTAAAATAAGACAGTTACTTAATTTTCTTCATGTAACCTTAAAGAACCATGGTTGCACTTCCAATTATTTCATGTCAAGTCAGTACTTATATTCCCCACATACTGTTTCCAACTCTTCTGTGCACATAATGCAAATGAAATGCGAAGCTGCAGCTTTCAACTATATCGTTTTTTGAATGTGACAGCTAACTACTAAAATTGGTATCTGAATGCAGGGCAGTGGAATGTAAAATACATTGTTTTAAATGGATTAACTGAAACAAATAAACAAACAACCAAACCTAAAACCACTCTGATCACTTCATTCAAATTGTTATAAAGCACGTAAAGGATTTTGCTAGATTGTCAGAATGTAAGTAGGAAATAACTAATGCAGACTTAGGTAAGAATACACCATAAAGTAAAGACTTTCTGTTCAGTACTTTTTGCAAAATACCATATAACACCTTTTCTGGCAGTAAGAGCAATTTCCTTCACTCTTAGCAAGCTCAGCCAAAATTTTGCTAATATTAAACTTCAGACAGTGTTATAGCACCAGACATTTTAATTAACTACTTATTTTTCCCAAATAATTTGGCTGAGTGAACAGAGCTCATTTTAAAAAGAGCTAAGATTATCATGTGCAAGAAGAAATACAGTCCCTCATTCTAGAAGAATTAGTAGGTCATCGTAAATAACATCTGCACGCTTACTGTAAATCATTTTGGTGGCAGAAGGTACTGCCATGCAGTCTGATCAACATTATCAATGAAGCACAGCCAATTATTTTGATATGTTTGTATGACAGATTGCTGTTATTAGTCAACATTAGGATGTTTGATGTAGTTGCACAGGGCTGCCATTCCCTAAACTTCTTTTGTACACAGAATCACACACAGAGAATCATAGAATCATAGGATGGCTTGGGTTGGAAGGGACCTTAAAGACCATCCAGTTCCAACCCCCCTGCCATGGGCAGGGACACCTCCCACTAGACCAGGTTGCCCAAAGCCCCATCCAGCCTGGCCTTGAACACCTCCAGGGATGGGGCATCCACAGCTTCTCTGGGCAACCTGTTCCAGTGCCTCACCACCCTCTGAGTGAAAGAATTTATTCCAAATAGCTAATCTAAATCTCCCCTTTTTTAGTTTAAATCCATTAATCCCTGTCCTATCCCTACACTCTTTGAGGAAGAGTCCCTCCCCAGCCTTCCTGTAGGCCCCCTTTAGGAACTGTCAGGCCGCTCTAATGCCTCCCTGGGGCCTTCTCTTCTCCAGGCTGAACAACCCCAACTCCCTCAGCCTGTTCTCACAGGAGAGGTGCTCCAGAAAAAAAAAAAAAGTGTTTCTGTAAAAATTAAATTTAGGTGAGAAACAAGGGTTTTCTTTCACTTGTATCATGTAACGTTCAACTTCAAGCCACATTTTCACTTAATTGCAAGCAATCTGTAACAAGTTTTGAAATCTATACAACTTAGGCTGTGTCATACCATTTTCATTTTCCATCATCAGCATCTGCAATCAGAACTCAAACAACATTTATTCTTTTCATGATGCAACACTGAACCAAGCTTCCCCTTCCTGCTGACCTGGAATAGCCAAAAGCAAGATTTCCCTTTCCTTCAGGAAAATAGTCCATTTTCTTGAAGTGACCAGGCACAGTTGCTTCATCTACAGACCAGCACCAAGGGGTTGCAGTAATTCTAGTCATGGTCCTGTCACTGCTGTTGCATCAATTCTGGTGCAAATTAGAGAGCTTCCAATCTGGACAACAGGTAAACTCCACAATCCTTGAAAGACCTTCTTAGATTTGCAGGCCCAACAACTATGTTTCGAGTGATCCAGCTGTTTTTTTTCTGTAGGCAAGGAAGATGAGAAACGAAGTGTACAGAAAAAAATTGGGAGGCAATAAGCAGAAAACAGAAACATATGCTACAAGACACTGCTGCGTAGACTGCCCCAGGGTTGGCAAACCAGAGGACATATCTGTGAAAGTGTCAAGGCAGAAGTAGAGTCTCAAACACTAAAGCTGGATTTCTTATTGAGATTTGTGTCACTGCACATTCATCTTCCATTTCATTTTCCATGGTATCTCATATGTTTTGAGTAAATAAAAGAATTACTGCCCCCTGATACTTGTTTTTACATATCCCATTCATCCAATGCCAATCACTGTTGTGAACAGCCTGTCTCTGAGAAGGCAGATGTGGTGCCCGCCTCTCATCCAAATATTTTTTCCATTAAAAGCAATGCACCTAGTAGCTACTCAATACTGAATTCCCCTATCACTCTGAAAACCTCCAGTAACTCAAACAGAAATTAATCATCTGAGAGGATATTCCTGCTGCACCACCCAGATCTCACTTTTCACTCTTCCATTCCAAATATTACGTTTCCCACATTTCAACTCACTAACCATTGTCACAGATTTCTAGCTCAGAAGCAAAGTAAAGACAGTGTAAAACATAAATCGTGAGGTAAGTAGCAACCCATGTACTTCTTCCCCACGCTCCCAACAGTGGCCTTTCCCTATTCAGTAGTGATCCATTCCCATTCACCTTAGCTTAGATTCTGCATAAACCTTTTGCTCAAAAGGCTACTTTGGATAGGACCCATTGTTTCAGCAACTTAGCCCCATAGCCAAGCTAGTGCAAAGGCCAGCCCCTTTATAGGGCAACCACACCCCAAAATACAACAGACCATCGCTGCAGTGAAAGCCATGCTCTGCCCCGACTTGCAGCTGAATGTGGCCCCTCTAGCACCCCTTCCAAGTTCTTGCTCTGGCCCTACATGGCCCAAGGAGCAGCCAGGGTAAGGGGTTCCTCTGCCACCAACAGCAGGAGAGCCACTCATCCATTTCAGAGGTCAACTCTGAAACGAACCCAGGTTTTTAATATTTGGAAGACGTCTCCACCCTCAGAGACCTTGCATTATCAGGAGAAACAACCAGATGGAGTCAACTGAGCCAGATTAGCACAGTACTGAATTTGTTAATCATGGTATAGGAGAAGCAAAGAAAAAAAAAAAAAGAAAAGAACTGACATGCATAAAGATACACTCTACCTAACCCCTGAGGATCTCCTTTACTCTAATTTTCCTAGTGACTGTGAAAGAAGATGAGTTCATGAGCTAACTTTCAAGAAGCACTGAATGGTCTGAGCCCATGACCTGAGAAACGATACAGGGAAGGCGAGAGTCCCTGGCCACTGTCTGAACACCTCTGACAAGGCACCTTGTTTTGGGATAACAGAGCCTTCACCTGAGCAAGGAACAAGGCCCACTGATCGATCTTTTCAAACCAGAGCGAGGGATGAGAGGAGATGCAGGGAAGAAAATGATGTAAACATATGGGGCTCCCTGGTATGGTGGCACTACAAATGATAAATAACAATAACATCAGTCATTTCTAGATTAAGTGCAGGGATGTACAATGAAATCAATAAACCAAAAGGGACAAGAGAAGCAAAGTATTCAGAAATACCTGGGCATGGATCAACAAGTTAATAAATCGGCCTAGCAATGTTGTACAAAGGTTCCTCGCAAAGTATCCCTGACAAACTGAACTTGCTAGGGATAATCTGTATTATCCCATCTCCTGTAACTGCACCTTGTCCCTAAACTGACATCATCCCTTCCTCTGTTACTGATTTATCTTGAGCCATCCCTCTGTACAGAGATGCAAAATAGTGCTAGCGGGATTAAATCAAGTTACCTGCTTTTCAGTAAGCTATTAGCAAAGCTCTAGGGAGAATAAATACTGTCAGTTTGATTGCACCACAATGCTTACAAAGATGCCTTTTTTGGCTGAAAAGTTAATCACAGAAGACTTTATTACTTTGTATACTAGAGAATGATAAAGACGACTAGTGGAATAATTACATTATATTATAATTTCATACAGTAACCCGTTGTCAAGGGCATGGAAATGCTCTGGAAGTACTTTGAATTCAAAATATGCTGTATATTCCTCAAAGGACTGTCAAGGCTTTCCTGTATTGATGACTCCACGTCTACAACCCATCAGCACACCATGACTCCGGCCCAGACACACACGCATTGCTACCTACCTCCACGACAGCTCTGTGCAGAGCTGCTGCAGGCACCTTTGCATCAAGTTCTCAGACTGGGGAGCACTGCTGGTCACGCTGCAGACGCACTCAGGTCAGTCAGAACAAGGACGTTCCAGGGGACACCTAATCAGCTTGGTCTCAAAGCTGAGACCAAAGCCTCTGCTAAAAGGGGAGGGCTGGGAAGAAGACAAAAAAGGAGAGAAGGCAAGGAATGTTGCCAGTGACTGGGGAACATCCACCTGCAAAATGATCTGGAATCATTTTATCAGGGAAACTCACCACATTCAGTTGAGGAAGGAGCTGTTACTGCATGCAGGCAGGAAACAGCACACGCACTGGAACCTATAGCCAACATCTACTCATATTTAATGGTAAGAATATCAAGTGATTTTCAGTTTAAATAGCTAACTGTCCTTAGACCCACATGAATTCCTCAGACCAGCTGTTGACTGGGGGCTTTACATTGCTATACACAAGGGGCATACAACTTTCATGAATTTAGCTGGGAGAAGTAAGCCTGACAGTCTGCAGTACAATCAGAAACCAGAGACATCAGACAATTATTTCTGGAATCACCACAGGAAAGAGGTGTTCTATCTGATTGGGCAAAAATTAAAAATAAAAATAAAATAAAGACTTATTTAATTTTATCTCTAATTCTCCCTAAAACTCTACACTCACGTATCATCTGTCTTGGGTGAAGGAAATGCATTCCCTCTTTATTTTATTTTTATTTCAACAGTACCTGGCAAAAGGGAAAAATAAATAATAAATAGCAATAAAATATCAATCACAATGACAGGCTTGTAACCCACTCCATAACCACAAACTGGACATTTAGTGTGGAAGCTGCTTGGCACAGAAGGACGCAAGAAGAGGCAGATAAAAATCTGCATCTGTCTACAGCAAAGATGCATCTTCGCTTCACTACATTTCAAGTACAATGCCTTCAGGATACACACACAGACTACTCAGAATAATGGATCTATAGACTGCCCTGCGTGATGGATTTTCTGAATTTCTTACTTAAAATCTGCATGAAACATGGTGACAGGTTTGTATGGAGGTCAAACCGGAGATTTCATTTGAGAATTCTGTTTGCACTTTTTGCAGTTCAAAAGCACAAAGGTTTGAAGTTCCAAAGGTCTGAAGTTTCAAGTATGCACACGTACATACTTGAATATATCTGACTTAAGTGAAAATATATTCAGCATACATTGTGTGAACACGTGGCCAGCCTAAACATCCAGCCAGGCTAGCATATCTGATAATTATAGGCATATAGTCAGGTAAAAGTGCTTGGCCTGTGAACTGAGGCGAATGCAGCCAACCTGTGAAAAATCTAAGAAGAGCTTTTGAAATCCAACCTAAATTCAGCTCAGACCAATTAGGTCTGATGGACTCAGGAAATAGAGACAAGCGTTTTTTAGAGGTTTTCTTAACTCAACAACAAAAAGGAAAGACAGCAGTAGTTCTTGGACTGTCTGTATGCTAAATCCACATGCATATGTTTCACTGTAACAGTCACTTATCTGAATTAGTAAATTTAGTTAAGCGAAAACTGGATTTCAACTCTGCAAGCATGAAGATTCTATTTTCCACAAAAAAATCCAGTATTACATCTCACAATGCACATATTAGCAGTTACAAAAATGCAAGTCAATTAGTGAAAAAATATACTGTTAGTTTAAAAAAATAAATTCATAGAATAATTAAGAATCATTAAGAATAATTAAGAATCATTAAGATCATCTGTTCCAACCGTCCCCCTACCACCAATATCACCCACTAAACCATGTCCGTAAGCACCACGTCCAACCTTTCCTTGAACACCCCCAGGGACGGTGACTCCACCACCTCCCTGGGCAACCCCTTCCAATGCCTGACTACTCCTTCTGAGAAGAAACATCTCCTAATTTCTAACCTAAACCTCCCCTGGTGCAGCTTGAGGCCATTCCCTCTAGTCCTATCACTAGTTACTTGTGAGAAGAGGCCGATCCCCAGCTCCCCACACATTCCTTTCAGGTACCTGTAGCTTGCCAATCACATCCACTAGCTCCCTCAGCACCCTCAGGTGGATCCCATCTGGCCCCATGGACTTGTGACTGGCCAGGCAGAGTAGCAGGTCTCTGTTTCCACCTGAATCACAGGGGGTTTATTTTGTTCCCTGCCTCAGACTTTTCCCAGGCCAAATTTCGAATTCCAAGGATATTAATCCATAAATAAGATCTAAGTTGAAATAAACATTTAGGAGATATGGTTGTGCTCTATTATTTCTAGGTTTTAAGTGTTATCTTACTACCTTATCTAGAAATCAACACTAAGCGCTCTATCAAATTCTGGGGAAAAAATCCCAGAACGGTATTTGTAGCCATAATGAACTTAATTTTCCAATATCAAAAAAGGAATGTTGGTATCAACATTCAAATTAATTCTATTCTCATCATACATAACAAGATTTAATTTATCAATTGTCAAATTATCCAATAAAGTCATTAAGATGAAAAATATGCTCCCTCTACAACAGATGCAAATCATATCAGGTCATATTAAATGGGCTACTAAAAACATGTGGATGAATGCTAGCCCAATGATTGTAAAATCTGCTTTTGCTTCTACAGCAAAAATATTTACTGTTTTGTATGAAAGGGGTTTAAAAAACCACCCAAGAAACAAAAAACAATCCCCTGCATTGTTTATATTTAATGATTAGTATTGCAACTGGTAAACTAGATGCCTGGATTCTGTCTTTTAGACTCAAGCTGGCTTCAGGAAGGTCACAAAAGCATCTAAACTGATGATCCAAAAATGAAAACAAAAATTATCTTCTAAAAGTTTCTTTCTCAGTAAGGAAGTCTGGAGTTTGGAGTTTTTGACCTTCTAAGCAGTGTTTTTGCTGATCAGTTCCTCTGTCCTTGGCTGGTCCTCCTCCTCTTGCATACTTCACACTTGCTCTTAATTTCCTTTCTGCGTTCACATGGTTGTACTTGAAGTCTTTCTTGTTTTTCAGCTTTTGTTTATGAACCAGTACCAGGCAGAAGTTCTTTCAGATAAAGGGGGTGGAAATCTGCCTTCTTATCATTTAGTGCGTAAGCTCCTATGCAGATGGCCTGTTCTCAATTTTTTGAGGCTTCCCATTCTGAAATACAATTATATAAGGTTAAAAAAAAAAAAAAAGACAAACTAGAGCACAGACCTCACAGACTTTCTGCTCATCTCCACAGCTCACAATTCAACTTCCGATCGTCCTACCCAACGTTATTTTTGGACTCCAAATCTACCAGAAAATGTTTTACTGTCTACCAAAACTACACTGAAAATACCAATACTTCTTGTCTCTTCAGTGATTTGTGCTGAAAAAGTATCTGCCATCCACCATTCAGGTATACCTGGATTTTACTATTTAGTACTATTAAAAAAATACTATTTTCTCCCCTCATGCCCATAAATGTGAACCCAGATCAGCTGGTTTTGTTCATAACTTTATTATAAATAAAGTTATTTTACATTAACCTTTATTTTTTATTTCTGCTATTCCCGATCAGTGCATGCCTTATAATATCTCTATACCATATTTGACTGCCAATTCATGATATTTCTGGTAAAGCAGTGAAAATCTATTTGCATACCAATGAAAATTATTTTAGTTCTTCTGTTTTGCTGTCAAGGTTCTTGTACATTAGTGTGTAGTATTTCAGTTACTCCTCACTGACCTTATCCGATTTTCTAGCTGGGTTACATACTTTGTCCAACTACAGCTCCAGTCCACATTAAATTGTACTTCTTCCCTCCGTTCCGCACTCTAACCCCCAGTTGTGTCTTTATCCTTTACTAAATAAGGCAATCTTAAATGCTATGGAGACACAGATAAGCTTATCTAACCACATTTTGCATTTAAAAATGAACTGATTTACTGGACACATGTGGTTGAACTCAGTAGCTAGAGATAATATTGATCGTTTCTCATCACCAAGCCCTTCTGCACTTTATGAATAGTACTTCTCATCATCTCATAGCTCATTTTTATTCATACACTGAAGGAGAAAATAAACCATTCTATTTTTTTCAAACGTAAGCATTGAACTGAAGTCAAATGACTATAATAAAATAATAATAGAAGAAATCTTTAGCTGTACAGTACAGACCCCTATCAAAAGCTTCTTTATCTTACTCTAGCTCCAAGTTCAGCCACTGATGTGGATAGATATGTCTGTTCCCTTAAACTTTCAGTAGCTAATATTTTTAAAATCTTTATTTAGTTTGAATGATTTCAAACAGAATCAAGGAATTTGGCAACAAGCGTCACAATTTTCATTTTAATTATGCTTACTTTAGGCTTACTTTTCAAAAGAAATATATACATTTAGTAAAATACAAATACTGTGTTTGTATCTTTCAAACACGCACATATAAATATAAATATGTATATATATACACATATAAACATACGAATAGCACAAATATGCATATTTGTGCTATAATTTGAGCACAAATATGCATATTTGTGCTAGCAATACAAATGGTAGCTGCTAAATACATAGCTGCTGAAAGGTATGTAGAGGATACTATGTTTCCAAAACCGATACTCCCAGAAACGACTGACAAGCAGACTTCAAAAACTATGTTATCTGTCAACAGAGTGACGGGAAGGGATCTCCTGTGTCCTCACACTTGTTGCCTTTCACCCAAGGTAACGGTGTCCTAAACACCCTTTCACTGAATCAACAAAGACCAAAGACATGTTCCCTGCATTCAGGCACATAATTTGGGGTTGGAATTACTGAGACTGCATAGCCCCAAGAATAATATCACTTTCAAGGACAGGTGGCCATTTAGGAAGTGTGTCTGTGTACTGTTCTGTGCTGGCACAACTCATTATTTCATGAATGCCATTTCAAAGCCTGGATCTCTTGTCATAGTGTAATTCGGATTTTGGGTCCAACTGTAATGCTCCTACTTTGTTCATAAGTCAGACGAAACTGACAGTGAGAAAGACTCAGGTGCTGTCATTTCAGACAAGAGAATCATTTGGAAGTAGGGAGGACTGGGATGGTTTGCCATGGGAAGAAATTAAGGATCTACTGACAGATAAACAGAATAGGAAGCTATTGTTGCTTACATTTCCTTCTGTGCAACTTCTTTGAAAGTGAATTTAACAAAGTGAGAGCCACTGTAAACATCAGTAAGATGATTTATGTACTGTTTATCTTTACAAATTTTTTTTGGTATTTATGGAAACAAATCAGATTTACGTGAACTCTTCAAAGCATCTTGAGTTGCCACAAAAATGTACATCACATAAAGCGATGAATAGTGCTCTGTAAGAAACCTTAAACTTTTTATACTATTTCCTTCCCTAATCTAACCACTCATTTTACATTGGCTTCTTTCCTGCTCCACCATTTTCCTCCTGCTGCAGGGAGTTCTGAGCTATTCCACAGCATCTATAAGCTGTCAACCCCTACCTACATTTTTCACATTTTATAAAACCAAGTTCAAGAAGAACCTGTCAAAAATGTCAAATGCAATTATTCCCTTTCTCATATCACTTCATTTCTCTACCTATGCATCTACTTGAGCTTCAGGTCTGCATTTACAAAAAAATGTTACACAGAGCTGTCCTGTATTTTGTACAGGAGGACATGATCACAGGAGAATCACCTACTTTAACTCTCAAACGTCTTGTAATCTCTGTACCTTCTGATAGGATGTTCCTGTTCAAAATGTTGAAAGCCTTACCATTGCCACTGTCTTAACTGAGTTGAAAACTTTGCAAATTCATCAGTTTCTTTTCTTTATTAACGGTAGGAGACAAACCAAGCTATTATCATAGCTTTTTTACCTCTCTCCGCAGACGGTTACCTTGCTCAGGACCCAGCCTAACCACTCCGTTGCCATCAACAACAGAACCACCATCGACTTGGAAGGGGATGCGACTTCCCACCAGGCCACAGGCTGGCCATGCCTCCTGTAAATTTGCTGCATGGTATCACACATTCTTTGGACACTCTTTACAAGCCTGGTGCCAAGGACTGCCACCAAAGCTGTATTCATAGCCTTCAGTCAACCAGAACAAATCAGTTGTTTCTGACTTACAAGTGTTCAAAAAGACTTCCCAGTGAAGAAAGGAGCTTCTTTTACATTTAAGGCACAGCTTTGACTCTTACCTATTTAAGATACTGAACCTCTGAAATTTTCCAAAACCTCTCACTGAGTGGTTCTCAGAGCTAGAAGGATGCTCTTCTGCAGAAGGGGAGAAAAGGAGAAAGAGAGTGAGTCTGGCCACAGCCAGCTATTTCCTTTATTGAGGGGAAATAGATTTAGATAAGAGAAAAATACATAGAAATGTTAAAATTGGAGGAGAGAGCTATCTCCCTTGGCTGACTGTTTCTAACTCTAGCCTCTCCTTGGACAGTGGGAACGGCTCTGTGGCAGCTGGTCTCTACTCATCTGCCTGGGGGTGCAAGCTGCAACCAGGGCAGTACACGGAGGTTGGCACAAGGACTGAAGCACATAGAGCAGTCTAAACTTGGCAATTAAAAGCAGGATACATGCTTCAATCCAAAACTGCCCGGATTCAGGAGGAAGGGGTTGTCCAAACACTCAAGAAACTGCAAAAAAAACATTTGAAAATTTCTCCAATCCCTTTTCCAAGATCAAGCCAAACATATTTTATCACAGCTGCTGTAGCATATGAAAATTGACTGTTGTTGTTTACAAAAAAAAACAACAAACAAACAAACGAAAAACTTGCAACATCCTGCCCCTCAGACCAAATTACAGTTGCTCAAGGCCCAGTGGGAGCTGAGCTCTTTTGGAACAGTAATGGAGCTTTTGCCACAGAACAACACTTCAAGGAGTTTCAGAATCCCTCCATCATCTCTCCCATTTTAACTGATCAATGAGAGAATAAAATGGGAGTTGAACTGTGCGATTCCCAGTTTCCTGACAGCATGTGCCCCACTTCCAGTCCAGGATATGCCCAAGATATTGAGCACACAATCTTATCAAAGAGAGGATTTTCTGAATCGCTCTAAAGACCTGCCGACACATCCATCTGCGTAAGCAACTGTCGATGCCAGATCAGAAATGCACTTCTGCTTGTATGTCAAGTCTTGATGAGTACATTTATCGGCTCTTGAAACCTGTGATAAATAAAGGATACAGAGCATGTTCTGATGCCTGAGGAGATGTTCTCACTACTGTCCCCGTTACAACTTGCACCAGGAAACTGTAGTAGTAAATAGTCCCAAGAGACGCATCCATGCTTGATTTGAAGAAAGAAAGGTTATGGTCCTGCCGTGAGCACTGCTATCCTGTTGAGGCAAAGGCTGACCTATTATCTCTCAGAAGTATTTTTGAGGTGGGATTCACGTAAGTAGCCAGTGGATGCACAGAAAGGGTATAATACCACAAAGACCATTACAAGGCACTATCCCTTCCCTCCGTCCAAAGCAAATATTGCAAACCCAGTCCTAGAAGTAAAGGAGTGTCAGCTGGGGCAGTAATGTATAGGAATACAGTGCAACTATCAGTCTGCTGAAAACCCTAAGATGCCTCTAATAGCCAGGTCTCCAATTTTGACTTCTTCCTACAAATACCACTTCAACAGTAATTAAAATACGAAGTACCTAAGGCACTGAAGTATAGTATCTTCTTTCTTTTTTAGTGTATGTTGAAATACTAGATGGTGAACAAAACAAATGGAGGGCTTTTACAAGCAGCATCTGCACACTGATATGTCAAAAAGATTCTGGCTTTCGAATGCTAGAAATAAATGGAACTGGGTCACAATAAGCAATCATATCCCATGTTTAATCCCTGCTCTGTTCTCTGAAGGTGTCCTCCCACTGCTGAGCTTAAAAGGAGGAAGGTCTTTTCAGCTCTCAATAGAAGGCTCCTCTTGAAGGCTACATTTTTCTCAATTAAATAAAAATCTGGTACTGTTAACCAGCAATTTATGGTAAAATGCCAATTCCTTACTTGAAGGACTGTCATCAATTAAGTGCAAAGTAAATACTTACTAAATTAGTTGTTTCAATTGGATTAATAGTTGCTTAGACACATTGTACATTACAACAGCAGTTGCTGCAGAATTTGGACAAAAGAGTCTTAACACCTGCAAATTTACTCTATGTTCCAGCTTCCGTTGCAGGTATTTAGGCTTTAAGCTCCTTACATGATTTGGGTCTAAAACATTTTGTATTCTTCACCTGATGAAACTCCCACCAAAGTCAAGGAGGGAATAAGCATAGGTGCTCCTGTTTTAATTTGTCTTCAAATGAAAACATCTGAAGTCAATAACAATAAATAAATACAAAATAAATAAATAAATAAATAAAACATGTACTGCTTCTTAATAAATTGAAAACATTAGCTTACAATTAGGGAAAAAAAAAAGTTTTCCATGCATGTATACTTATCACATTCATGGCTGCAAAGATATGGCAGAAATAGTTTATTTGCTGATATATCAGGGAATTTTTTCTATTTCAACCCAGTTCTCTTTCCCTTCCTCTGCTATTACCTTTATATTTCTCTCTTAATGTGCTTCCCCTTTTCAAACTTCTTTAAGACTCCCTGCCTTTTTCTCAGTTTCCATTCCTTATTTTACTCTCCCCTGAGGTTTCCTTACTCTCTCTTTATTCATTTCATCACATAGGGGACTGTTTCCATCTCTAATTATACCTCTAAATCTATTTGATTTGAGGAACTTTTATTTATTTTTTAATCAAAGACTATCACAGCTTCTTCAAACAAAAGAATCTGACAATGCATCAGAACACGGACTAACTCACACTGGTCCTGAGACTTGCTGGATTTCAGCTAAGTTTCCTGCAGAGTCAGCTTATCAAACCTTGATCCAACCCGTCTTTGCTGGGCTCTGCTAAGCACGCTCAAGGAATACAGCAGAATTGAAACAGAAAACCAGAGCTTCAAATGCTTAGTGATGGCCGCAAAAACAGAAAGAATGGGCTCTTGCTGCTGAAGAATATTAGACTCAGGAAATACAGGACAGAAAAATAAGAGAAGAATAGACGAGAAAGATAAGTAGGAGAAATATTCCAATTTGCAGATCTTTCCCCACCTGTTTGTGGTTAAGATAATCAGAACGTTGTTTCTTTCATTCCCCTCTCCCCCTCAATTTCAAATAAAATTTCCTCCTGGTATATGTGAATGCAACTTTTATCATCCTAAACCATTTCTCAGTGCAGCTATAAAAACAAGTGTTGTAATTTGCAATTTTTTGACTAAATCAAAATCCAGTAAGGAAAAATAACTGCTCCAAAATCTGCGCATAAACCTTCCTGCTGCACTCTACCTCTGCTTTGGTCCATGTCAAAACTCAAAATAAACTTACAATTCCATGGTTAATTTATTAATAAAAGCAAGTTCAAATTTGGCAGCCTTAGCTAATCCTTTGTTTCACTGACAAGCAACAAAAGCCTTTTATCTTCTCCACCTTAACAACAAACATCATTTTATCTGTCTTGTTCATTTATAAGCTTGTATAGCACTCATTTATCTGCGTGAACACAAACAGACCAAACAACCATCTTGTGTCTGGATTATCCTTGAGGTTTTGTAATTGTATTGCACTAAGTGAAGTGTAAGCACCATGAGGGCAATTTATGGTAAATACATAGCAGCCCTGAACCATGTATGCCAATCTATTGTGCCTTTTATGTTCATGGTTGTGTCAAAGATGAAGAAGAGAGGTTTATGGCAGCCTTGGCAAATCTCTCTCTTGATTTTGGGGGCTAGGGAGAATGACTCTGCATAGTCTATGCATCTCTTTTAAAGCAGGGGAATGCACTCACCACAATGCTTGCTACAGGTCCCTGAAATCACATCAGAAGATATCCTTCTCATCCTTTTCTCCAGCCTACCAGCAAACCTTCCTACTTCAAAATGAGCAACACACTTCACGTTCTCTCACTCCTCACCTTCTGAAATGAGAGCTACCTGTTCTTTGACAAGATGCACAATAGAAACATTCACAGAGGATGCCAAGCTTCTTAAAATCCTTAAGAATTGTGGAATCAGGATTTTGGGGATCCTTTCCTTGGCTAATGACCACATATGTGTTGCTGTGCTTTTGCTAGTTAATGGGCTCCCCTGCAACAGAATCAAGCTTACAAATCCCACGAAGCATTTGGGCTGAGCTTGGAGTTTGCAGCAACATTTGATGAGCTGCAAGGTTCTTGGTTCTGCACCACTTTTGGAAACTGTTCTAATAAGCAGTCCACAGGCATGGGGCACCGAGCTTTGCACTCCAGGAACAATTTGATCTTAAATTCTCTAGAAGGAAAAAATGGATGTTAAAATCCTACTTACATCTAAAAAGGCCTATCATCTGAGTTCTCAACTGCTAATACCACATTAAAGCTGTCTCTTTTGTCTGAAGAGGCTTAATCACAAAATAGCTCTGTTCAATTTCCTTCTCCAGATCAAGCTGTCATTGTTTAAAACACCTTTTTTTTTTTTTTTTTTTTTTGTTCTATGCACGGGAAATGAAGTTAATTCAACACTTTTTTTTGGTTGTTTTTTTATCTTTTCTCTTATTTCCTCCATCACAGACTGACAGATAAGAGTAATGAGTTCTTTCAGAGATTAACACCAGCTTAATTTTTTAAGATTCTTGGAAGTAACTCAAATGTCTAATGCATTATAGGTTCTCTCCTTTCCCCCCCTCAGGCCATAACCAATATGAGGGAGAAATAAATCTCATACTGCAACACAGTATGAAAATGAAATCGGATGCAAGACTAAAATACCACCAGTATCATTTTTGTTACACGATGCGTTGTTTTCTTACATATTCTACTGTCAGGCAGTTGAGGTTCAGCTAAAGCACTTGTGAGAACAAAGAAAACAACTTGTAACTTGCAAACTGGTATTTAGCTCCCAAGCAAAGGACACACAAACTAACTCTCTAGCACTCTAAAAATAAAAAATAAAAAATGGAGAGAGAGAACTTGGTCACCTTGCATTCTCAATCATACTGGATAAATTAAGGTCTAACTCAGGTCCTACTACAAATACACAGTGGCTCTCAACGACCTCCTAACTAGCTGAATCTCAGCAGTATTAATTTGACCTTACAAAACAAGTAGGACTTAACTGTTTATTCAGGTTCAAAAGGTTTTATATGCAAAACTAGGTTCTAACACAAAGAACACATTTTATTTAAAAATATGCAAGACTAACACTGAATTTGTTTCGTTCACAAATCTCATTTGTATTTAAACAGGTGTATTATCTTCTGTAAACAGCTATCTTGGTGGAATTTTAAACATTGAAATTAGGAATTGGACAAAGATTTTTCTTAGTTGCATGCAAGCCTTGAGTCCTGAAATCCTTCACTTTACAGAAGATCCATTTCAACGGGACTTCCCAGCATGTAATTGTACTTGTATTAGCTCAGCAGGACAGAAAACAGGCTGAACAAAATTTCCGGGCAGTCTATGTAATGCCACAGTGGTTTAGCTGTGCACACACACCTACATACCTATAGGAACGCTCAGTACAGTCATACAAATACCAACAGGAGAGAAAAAGGTGGTTAAAACATGTTCATCCACTCTTTAGCATAACATAAAAAATCAGCAGAATCAAACTTGACTAACAAAAGTCAAAGTCAAAGCCAAAATAAAATCTAGGTGACATTGTCTATAAACACTTAAATTGGGGAATGTATTGCCACAGCTTTTTATGGATTCTTTCAGTCGTCTCTTCACGGTTTGAAGAAAAGTGTGTAATTTGGGGGGCAATCATTATGGAGCTATTAAGTACTAAGATGCCACTCTGACTTAGGAAATCTTTAAGCCATATATTACTAGAAGGTAAAAAAAGTGTATCAAAGCAGCATAACTGTGCAGATATATGCTTTCAAAAGTATCCCATACTGGCACAGCCAAGACCAGACGCTGGTGAATGACCCTCTGGTCTCACCTAGTGTGACTGTCTGTCATGTTCACCTTTACGAAGTGCCACTGAGCTCAGCATCTCCTACAAATTTATGACATTTCTGGAACATTATGATATTACTTTCATTTGGCATGAATAAAAAATCCACATAACCCAAATCACCCACACAACTCGCTTGAAAATGCGATCTTGACAAGACCTCTGAAATATTATTCAAGAACTGAACCATTTTATGATAGCTCTGCTGAATAATTACATGACAAAGACATACAGAAAACGTCTAGTCTAAAATCCTAAACTCCATACACAATTTGAACTATTAATAATAGGATCATCACAGCCCTATAAATCTTTTTAACCTGATGAACCCGTATCTATGTTAAGACACTGAGGCTCTTTCAATTAATAGCAGAAGAACATTAGAAAAAATAAAAAATACAACATATAGCTTGGTTATACAGACCATTCATTTTTCAGTAAGCTAGGTGTGTTTGGTTATTGTTGGAGTTACTTGGTAGCTGTGTTTCAGTGAGCTGACAGGTAGCTAATTCCTTCTAAAAGCTTAGAAGTTAATAACTCTCAAATAAATTGCAGAAGAGCTTGTGCCTGTGGTTTGGAAAGTGCTGTCATGCAGGTGACAGGGCTATGATGGAAAGGAACTGTAATTTTCTCATGTGTCAACTGAGACTTTTCTACTGCCTTTCTCCTGACCATATAGTAACATAGAACTGTTTTTGAGGGAAAACTACATAGTGCAAACTCTCTAAAAGCTGGTTTCTCCACTGCATGTTGGAGATAAGAAGTGGGATGGGATATGAGGTTCCTCAGGAAGCAAGAGGACAGCATTATGAGTAATAACTGCAGTTAGCAGGGGTGCTGCATCTACACAGTTAAATTGGAGATAGGGGAGTGCAGCAAGAACACTTACCCACCACCAACCTCAGTGCCTGTAGCACTGCGACTAAGGGTGGAAAACCATTCAGAAGATTGTGTGTGTGTGACAGGTCCTATTTTGCTAGACCAGTCTATTAGTCTCACTCACCAGAGCAAAGCCTATGGGACCAGACCATCAAAAAGAGCTTTTCAGCAACTTAGAACTAAGGTGCACAACCGGAGATGCTTGAAATAAAGTCCAGGTGGCATTGGACACCCTCAACATGTTAGAAGCTCCATGAGGTAGGCACAGCATTTTTTATAATTATGTCAGAGATGTCTTCAGCAGGATATATAAAAGCAAGGATTGCTTGAAAGCTGAAGTGGTGATTGTCAGATAGGCATAGCCCGTTCAACAGCAAGACAGAACTGTTTCAGATCCACCCGCACAATTTTTACAGCTCCTCCTGAAGGTATAAAACCTCTCACAAATTAATCAGGTTCTAGAATGAAACATGATTTCTTAGAAAACTGTTCAATGTAACAAAAATGGTTTGAGTCAAATTTCTCAATATTAAAAGTTCCATCCTGCATTAAAATTTACTTTTAGAAAACATTTAAAATGCAGGGATAAAAGATAAATTAAAATAGACACAGAAAAAAATCATTATTTGTTATGCATTTGAATTTAAATCATATAACTGAGAGATCAATTAACACTATGATTTTCCAAAATTATTAAAAATTTTGGCCTCAGAAAGCAAGCAGGGAATATGACACTACTACATGCAGTTCAGCAAGACAGTGTAGAAGTTAGAGAGATGTACAAGCACTACCACACAAACACATTTCATTGATCTAATTATACATGCATCATCGTAAAACAGAAAGGCAATGTTCACAACATATCTATTAAGCATTTCTACAACCCTGATAACCATTAACCCTGAAAGTGTAATAGAAAAAGGAAAGGGAAAGTGCTACAGCTACTGAACAGCCTGTAAAAATAAGCAGCTCTATGAGGTTTAAAAAGAAAAGAGAATAGGAAAAAACAGAATTGTAAATAAATTGACAGCATTTAATTACACATCTGAAGCAGTGCCTACTACATCTACAGAAGTCTATGTGCTCCTAAAGCACATACAGTTTGCTTAGTAGAAAAGCTGAACTGGATTCTTATTAAACTGCATAATCTGGACTTCAAAGGGCACTGCATTCAACCTTCTGTTTCTAGGCATCAGTACAGATTTTGTATGATTTTAGATAATGTCTTTGGTCTCAAAAACTTCAAAAACTGAGTCTTGTTTGAGGCATAACAATACAAATGGCTGTTTTATCTTCAAAGTGATGCTTAAAAGGTTTCAATAATAGAAACATCCAGCTAAAGCAGATGAGACTGCAGCGACAGAAATATCACCACGTCCTCTCTGCTTTGTGCAGTGTCATTTCTCATGCGCTTCAGACTGTAAAAAGACTGCCAATGCATCTATTACAGGATCATATGAACATAAATATTTATCCAAGAAGTACAAAGACACTTCTCTATGTCTGTTTTAACATTGACAGAATAAACAAAATATTAAATTGCTGTTTTTTATGCTTCAGTTATAGTGCACTGTGATTTAAAAAGAGGAATTTAAACACGATATTCCATTTCCAGTTGAGGAGTGGTTTTACCCAGTTTTAATGATTTAACTCTTTAAAACATGGGAAAAATAATCAGTTATTTTTTAATGTAAAGGGTAAAAGACTATAAGTACTCACTTGACAAGCCAATGATGCAAAACAAAGGCTGCAGAGAATAAAAGGTAAAGCTGAATAACCTGTGACACATACTTATTCTTTGCCAAAAGCATGAAGAGCCTAAACCATTACTTACACATCCCACTTATAACAGTCTATTATACAATTACTTTCCAACATAACGGAAAAAAAACAGCAGATTTGCCTTCAGATCTCTTTACTAACTATGACATGCCACACCTAACAGAGATAAACATGAAGCAAATAAATCCATTTTATGGACTTTATTTAAATGAGGTTCCCTGACACAATGGTGATAATCCTTCTTAAGGGAAAATAGAAACACTTGTCATGTAATCCTTGCTCAGCTAAAAACATCAGAGGAATTGGCTTGAAGATATCACTTCCAGTAAAACCCTTTGGCTTCGGTAATCCTGTATGTCATGTTTTCTGTAATGCCAAATATCAGCCCTTGCTTTCATCACTTAAATGAGGTAGAAAACCTCTGAGTCTAGGAGCAGCATCCTGGCATGAAGCTGGTGTGATGGAAGAGTCAGACCTGTAATTGCTTCACCACAATGATACATCTGCTTAAAGAAACGTACATCTACTTTACAGAACCATAATTAGTTTCACACACAGAATTTAATACTCCCCTTTCCTACGCAGCAGTATGTGAGGCCGTCTTTGACACAACCACTTGTAAGTGAATATAACTCAATAATTAACATCCATAAGCTTTACTATGAAAAAGTAACATCTCTTAAACATTGGCTTGTTATATCCAGATAGATGGCAAGACACATGAGGAGCAGCTGAGGCCCCTTGGTTTGTTCAGCCCAGAGCAGAGCAGGCCGAGGGGAGGCCTCATGGTGGCCTCCAGCTCCCTCACGAGGGGAGCGGAGGGGCAGGTGCTGAGCTCTGCTCTCTGGGGACAGTGACAGGACCCGAGGGAACGGCATGGAGCTGGGACAGGGGAGGGTCAGGCTGGGTGTTAGGGAAAGGTTCTGCACCCAGAGGGTGGTCGGGCACTGGGACAGGTTCCCCAGGACAGTGGTCACGGCACCGAGCCTGACAGAGTTCAAGGAGCATTTGGACAATGCTCTCAGACACATGGTTTGATTTTTGGGTGGTCTTGTGTGGAGCCAGGTGTTGGACCCAATGATCTTTGTGGGTCCCTTCCAACTCAGGAGATTCTGTGATAAAAGAAGTCATGACGTATTAATTTCTGTCAATAAGTGTAGTTTAAAAAAAAAACACAAAAAACAGCAACAAACAAACAACAGCAACAAAAAAAAAATGGCTACTGGCACTCCTTCGTGTATGTAAAACTCAACATAACTATACAGCATCTTTACAATAATATGAAGGGAAACATACTTTCAGCTTCATAAACAAAGAAAAAAAAAAAAGCATTTTAATTCCTGGTATAAATTTAACCACAGCGATTGAAATACCAAAGGAACTTTCAGCATCACCTGCCCTTCATCTGCCAGTTGAAACTACAGCATTCAAGTCAGACTTTAGTGACAGAAAAGTTTGTGTGACTTTTCACTGCACATCATACTAAAAGGCAGATGGAAGTGCAAAGGGCGAATACCTCTTGGTACTTGCTGCTTGGTTCACTTTCCTTGATATTCCCTCCATGCATACCCTCCATGAACTGCTCCAAGCGTGAGAGCTCCTCCCTCTCTCTCTAAGCTCATTTGTACTGGCCATAATGAATCGCTCAGTTATACATGTGCAAAGGAGTATTCCCTTCCCTGTGCGCCCTACTTCCCACCCTTTTCCTTTGTGTAACATTTGAATATAAGTTATGTTAGGTATATATGCAAAAAAAAACAGGGGCACAAAGAGATGAAAATCTATGTCACCGTATAAAATACTCTGCATACACAGCATGAATTTTGATGAAGCCAAAGCTCTAGCTACCGTGCAAGTCGTTAATAACCCTGGTCTGTCAGCAGCTCAAGACAGGTGCATTTGACAGCGAAAACTCAAGACAGGCGTATCAAGAACAGGCAGGACAGCCTGCTGCCTGGCGGAACAGGAAAGGTGGCTGGGAGCAGAAAACGGGAGCAGAAGCATTAGCAGTGCCAATAGATTATTCTTGTTATTTGGTGAAGACCTAACTACTTGAAGAAGCTTACCTGGACACACATTTCAAGAGAAAAATAAATATTTTATTGTCCAGAAGTAACATGCTTAACTTCATAAACGCCTGGCTCGTGAAATTGTTGGTAACAATGTGGGCAAATGAAACCAGAGTGATATTTTGTGATGAATGTGTGTACTTTCAGGTAATTCTGTGTGCTAAGAATGGTTCTGGCTTTCAATTTGAGAAGGGGTATTTGGAAGCAATCCTGTGGAAAGGGAATACTGTAGAAACATTCTAATGCTGAAGCCATGGAGCATGAATATCAAAAGCTAGCACGAGACAGGGCTTTATTTTGTACTGGGAAATGCTGATCAGCTGGTTGACAGGCAGGATTTCCGTGGATTCTCATCCAGTTGACCACTGAAAACTGCCACATCATATGTCTAAAAGTCTAAGTCTAAGTCAAAGTCTAAGCTTTGCTACAACACTTCTCCCATTTTCCCATTCATAATCATGAACAATTGATAAAAGAATGCTTGAAACAACATAGTTATACTAACTAATGGCATCATCTTGCCCCGTCTCTTGGTGAAATCTGCATATGAGTCAGGGTAGTGCTTCAGTAAGGGAGGAAGGACAGCACAGAAGGAAACCCTAGCTCACATCATGATGTACTTCTCTGGAATGAATGACATTATGCTGAGCTAATCATGCAAAGTTCTGTCACTGCCTGTTTTAAGCAGACCTCACCTATTCCTGGGTCACCAACACAACCGAACTTTGGAAATTGCCTGGACTACCAAACCTGCTTTTACTGGACAAGATACTTTACAAGAAAACAAAAAACAAAACAAAAAAACACCAAACCAAACAAAACACAAAACCATCTCTCCATCTCTCCTAATTCTACATTTCGTTATATTCTTTGCTAAGATCACTTTAAGCATCCACCTCAATTTACTATTCTAGTTTCCTGACTCTGGAAGTTTAGTTTAAAAATGCAAAAAAAAAAAGTATATATGTATACACAAAAATATATGTATTTTCCTAACATGTACAACCAAACTTAAAATCCAAAAGTCATACTGCTTCTTCCTCAGTCACACACAAGGATCTCAGGTCAGGCTTCTGCGGGCTAGATTATACTCCTCATTGTATCTTTACAATCCTGATGAAATGCTGCTTCTTATCAGCACAGCACTTAACATGGGTATATAAACCCTGTATGAATCAGAATAGGTCACTATGTGTTCATAGACAAAATGCAAACTGCACATCAAGACTCAACTACAATGGAGCTGACAGGTGGGATGTAATATCCGGAAAAGGAGACCCTGTGAAAAAGTGTAATACCAGTTTAGTTTAGCTTATCCCTTTCAATATCTGACTGCATTCTTCTCTCTCATACCACTTTCATCTCCCCTCTCTCCCACTCTATCTGTTGAGCAAACCTTAACCTGCATTCTTTGGTAGCTTTAACCTACTCGCCAACATGCAGTTGATATAAGCTTTAATACCAGTCTGTGACAAACAGAGCAGTGCATTTTGCAATTTCCCCATTTATTCACAGATCATGAATTTCCACTCTGCAATGAACAGCATTAATCTGAAGCTTTTTTATTTTCACTTCACAAGCTGTAGCCCAAGGATTCCTTTGCATTCTTCTTGTGCTGTTCTCCCAAGGTGGACTGCCATCATATACTTCTGCCTTCTAACAAATGAGGCAGAATATAGGAAAAAATATGGTGCTCCCTGGGGTACTGGAATCAAGTCCCACACACTCCTACAGCCCTCCCCTCACAGTGTGAAACCATTTTTTTTTTCTATTTGATCATAAGTCCACCAGGGGAGATTTTAGGCAAATTAGAGCCTTGCATGTTGAATCACCAGTAGACCTATCACAGACCTTGAAGTCTACTAGCTCCTGAGGATCAAATACTTACTGCTCTTGCAAGTGCAGCCTGCTGCAAATGTAAGCTGACACACTGAGGCAAACTCTGAATTTGCAGAAACCTGCTGTCCAAGGCATGAGGGTAAAGCACAGTGCTCAGCACAAAAGCCTATACAGGCAGGCAGGTGAACTGTCAAATGCCGAACAGTAAGCTAAAAAAAGAACTCTTAAATATGATAGGAATGTAGCCAACACTGAGCCTTAAGACCTAAGAAACATGAGTTTACATTTATGTTGCTCATTGGAAATGTGTTGACTACATTAAGAATAAATTAATGGACACAGGAATTTGTCAAAAAAATCCATTAAGGAGGGCACTCCACTAGTAAAGCGCACTAGTAGTCAGGGCATAATTCAATGCTTTGGTGGGTGATGAAAGAGACAGATGTTTCCATCTGCAGTTTCCTGCTAAAAAGGTAAAGCCGTATCATGCAAAAATCACAGAGAGAAACGCTCTTGGGAGTTTTTCTGGGTGCTAGCCATACGTGAATCTTGGGAGGTTAATCTTCATTGTTCTGTATCTCACAGAGCAAAAGAAGTCTCAGATTTTTCAGGAAGATTTATCATCGTTTCTTGTTACTATAATCTACAGCAACGTACATTCTATTTCTTGAGACGGTGCTATGAAACCACATCTTACTCAGGAATCAGGCAGTATCACATATTTACTTCAAGCATTGCTACAGTGCCAGGCAGAACACCACATCTGAGCCTGTAAGATGCCTTACACCTGAAGCCTCAAAGAAACCAAGGGGAGCTAAAAACACCTAATAACCAATGGGGGCAGTAATGGGTTGGATTTTACAACGGTCTAACACACAAACACATCAAAGGGATATTAATTTACCTTGGCCTTGTAGTACTCCTTGACTTCAGGCTGAATGGAATCAAAATCACCACTGATGTAATCAGGCAAGAAGCTGAAAGGTAAGCAACAAAATGAAAAATTAGTCCAATTTACTACTTTTTTTTTTACTTTTTTTTTTTTTTTTCCTCAAGAGTGCTAAAGGGTACAAGCATTAATCTCTCAGAGGAACAGGAGACAGTTAAAAGCATGTTAAAACACAAGTTGACACAAAGTAAGGTAACAGGCAAACTAAAACTGTCCCTTCTTTGCTGAGGGAGCTACACATCCTTACAACGTTTATACAGCTCCCCAGGTCAGTAAGGCAAGACTTGTATCTGCATGTTTCTAAAAAGAGAACTTGTCCCCTCAAATATCTTTCAAGCATATCACACAGCAAACTATTTGAAAAAGATTATCTTTGTGCTGTACATGTGCCTTGGCAGGTATCATTTGTCAGATGATAATGATAGCTTCTGAACAGCTGAGAGGTCACAAATGAGGAACTTCTCCCCTTTTTCCTTTCCTTCCTCCTATTTATTTATTTATTAAAAATCACTGAACAAGTTGAATTCAATGCAGCGTATCTGGTTTCAGGCAGCAATTCCAAATATTGCAGTCTGAAGTCACAGGCAAATAATAATAATGGCTCAAATGAGACTGCAGAACCATGAAAGATGGTATACAGGGGTCTTCTGTTGCAAAAACCTATGTCTTTCACAAAGGCCCTAAATTGGTCACCTTCAGTTTCAGAACACGATAAACATTAAGAGCTTTTATGGGCTGTCAAAGTACTGTAACTAGCTTGTTCAATTTAGCATGCGAGAATGTGGTGTATTTTTCTACCTATACAAAGTTTTTGAAGTTTGCTAATCACTTGTCACAAGGAAATGTATTCAATGCGGTTCTTATTCTCCTGGTGATTTACTGCATTAAAAATCTGATGAATAAGTAAAGTAGGATTAGTCTGTTTTGCCACTGTGATATGCTCCAATACACTATGAATGATGTTCATTTTCTTCCTTTCTTTCCTTCTTTTATTCCTATGCTAAAAAGAACACAGGATTGCTAATACATTAGATGACTGATTCAACAAGGTACCCACATTTGTTCCAAAGATTTGTATTTCAGTCATTACTGATGCCAACCATTTCTGTTCTTTTCTTCTCTTATTAGAAATCCTCTCCCCAGAACACGGAAACCAAATGCTCAGGGATTTTTAAGTTATACCTTGGATGTAAAAAATATATATGAAATTGATTTAAAATCCCAACTATCATTTGTAAAGTAATATTGCTGCAAATAACATAGAAAATGCAATGTTGTGATATTTATCTCAACTTGTTTGCCTTTTTTTTTTTAATTGTAGAATGCTTAGAAATATTTACTGCAGAAATTCTTATAAAATGTGAAATGAAACTTCAACTGCACTACAGAAAGAACAATTTAAGAATACTCTGAGGAAAAGAACATCGATACCCCAAAATAGAGCTTTCCATTTCGCCCAATTCTTGTAGTTTCAAGCAGCAGCTATGAAGACAGGTGTTTCAATAGCTGAGGCTCAACTGAGTTTTGAAATTAAAGCTGTGACTCCAGTGTTTTTTAACAAATGAAACACATAGCTCCTTTCCTCCATGGCTACTATACTTTATGATGGGCATGAGAGTTCATTAGCAAATTAGCTTATGGCTCAAGCTGAGTTACAAGGTATTAGGCAAGGCATACTGGGACATCTTTTAACACACGATTTTAAACAAATACTGCAGAGTCTACAAACTCCCCAAAGGAAAACTTACAAAGTTCCTGTGTTCTGGCTCCATTCAAAGATTTCGAAAGAGAGGCAGTGTACCTGGCTACCATTTCCTCTGAAAACTGAAAGCTGCTTCAGCAAAAGCTGGTAAGCATGGTTGTTGTGATTTAGTTTATGGGCAGCTATTGCATTTCAAATTCACTGCCCTCTGCTATTATTATGGCTGTTATAAAAGGATATGTTCCAAAAATAATGTCACCCAAAGTGATGTTACCACACTCGGGGCGGGGGAGGGCAGTCCCTTCTGTATCACGTTTTACTGAGGGCACAGAAAGCAATCTAAAGACATGCAAATACTTCAGTGCTCTGTTTTATATGCCCAAGTCAGGGTAGTTTGAAACCAGCAAAAACTAAACAGAAAATTAGGTTTGTTCCTTCATTGTAAGACTGAACACCTCAACATACAGACAAAAATTCCATGTTTGTAAAATTAAAATTTAAAATTGCTGTCAGTTTACCATCCTACAAGTTTGCCAATGACCTATTTACTGGTTGCACTGTGCCTAAAAAACTACAGCTAATCCTTTTCAATTTGTTATTTTCCTTTAGTTTACTCCCGTTTTAAACAAAGTAAAGTCACTCTAGGCATTACTGTGGTGCCCCTGGAAGTGAGCCCCGGATGTGAGCCCTGGATGCAGCCCAGCAAGTTGGCAATTAAGAACAACAGCAAGCTGCCATGAAAAGCCAACTGGATATGACACATTCACTCTGATGAAAAAGCTGATGTGTTAAGACTGTTCATCTTACTGAAATGCCGTGCATAAATCCAAAAGTGTCTTTGTAATTTTTTCTCTACAGTAACTACAGACTGCAGTGCTTTCGAGTAATCATTTCTCCCGAGCGCTTCAAGAGGAACAACTGGGAGCAGAATTAGCTGAAAAATATACCTTCTCTAAATCAAGTGCTTCTGCACAGCTTTTGCTCTCATCCAAACTAAAACCACTTCCATGACAAAAGATAGATGAAATTCTACATAAATTTTTACAAGGAAAAGCAACAAGAACCTCTATCAAGTCTCTCATGTACTCTGACAGCGTTCCTGGTTGCACTGGGTGTAACCCCTGCCAGGATGCTCTATGTCCCATTTCAAAACACTCTCTGTAAGTATTTTGCTTGTAGCCATCACAGAACCAGAAATGACTAACAGAGAATAAAGAATCCTGGCTGGGAAATAGAGGCCTCACCTCATCAAACATTGCCTTTTTCTAGAACAGCATTTTTCTCTTCCCTTCCCTTTGAGTAACAACAGAAACAAAGAAAATCTAGAAAGAAACTCTTGCTTCAGAAAAAAATATCCATCATGAGTAAATCTCAGTTTGCACCATTTGCCTCAAAAACATATCAGCTTTACCTTCAGAGGATGACTGTAGGTCTTTGTACCTCACCGACTATGCAAACCAATAAAAGCAAGCCAACATTCAGCTGAGAGTCAAAAGCTGTTTTTGACTTAGTCCTTTCAAGTTTTGTGGAACAAGGTGTCTGATTCAGGAGAGCAGAATTTAGTCAAAGCTATTTTCTTTTGCAATTAACAGACTGAAGTCTGCTAATGACAGGACTTAAGTCTTTATGTGCCGAGCTGTCCTAGACTAACTAGCCTCAGAGACGGTCAGCGCTAGCTGATTAAACAGAGAGGGAAAGTACTTGAGATATATATTGAAAAAGAAAACAACAACAACAAACCATACTAAAGGAACGTAAGAATATTTTGTAATAAATGGTTTTCACTTGTTTGCTTTTGGTATAGTTTTGTATTCACTCCAGAGTGCAGAACAATCCAGGAGAACAAGCTCTGGAGAATCCCATTATCAAGCTTACCACCATGTGAGCAGAAGAAATTTTGACAGAAAAAAGTAACCAGAAAGGTCTCTCCATAAAATCTATAACAGCAGCCTTTTTTTTTTTTAAAGTCTGGATTAAAAGCAGGTATTTTATCAGTCTAACTTATGCTTTCCTACCCTCTAACCTCAAATTCATGAACAATTCTTATTCTGTATCACAACTGTATATAAGATGACCACTTCTCTCAGTGACATACATGACACATATCCTTTAATACAGGAGGTTATCTTTTTTTGCCCAAGATGGCAAAAGATGTCTTTGATTCCTTTCCAAAGTTCAGTTTGAAATTTTAGTTTCTAAACAATCCCAGTGATGCAGTCTACTGCATTTTATAACCATGTTTTATGAGTCTTATTAGCTATTAATTAACACTCTTCATATTAGGTCATGATTAGCTCACCTGGCTTAATTCTCTGGTGCTCTACACTGACATTTATCAGAATCAAGTCAACTCTATAATCCCACTGGGACTCAAACTGTAACATTCCTGTGAAATCCTCCTAGTCCACTACGCTTTTTCTAGAGCTATCAAGAAGCATAACACCAGGTACTGAGCAACAAAAATACCTCAAAAGTCTTGGGCCAAATTGAGTTTTGTTTCTCTTCACTTACTGTTCTTTTTCCTTTTTATTTGTTTTTATTTTTTTGTTCCAGACCATTTTTGAGACATACAATATCTATCTAAAATGAGTTTGGAGGTACAAGGGCCAGGATTGCTTTCAGCTCAGGACCTGAAGGCACTTCCATAGCACAGTGGTCATGTTACATTTATAAAAGGAACATACAAACAAAAAAAGTAAGCAAATTTTCAGTATGAAACCTGTAAAGGTTCAACTAGCTTACAATAAAAGAGAAAAAGGAAAAAAAAAAGACCATAAGTTTTGAGACAGACCCCAACTAGGACATTTATCTAAACTGGACAAAGGCTGAAAGTTGAGTGAACAGTTTTATGAACTCCCAGGATGCTGGGCTGCAGAGCAAGGAAAAAAAAAAGTAGCACATCTACGATAATACACCAATGAAATTTTAGTCACCACTACCATAAAACAGTGATCAACTCTATCCATAGATACAGATTATGAAATGAATAGAAGCTATTTAAACTCTGAGGTTCTCATGCTAAGTAAGCACAACCATGCCTTTTGCCTTCAAGAAAACCATATACTTGACACAGCTTAATTCAATAAGCAGAGTTATTTTCAAATATTCAACAGTAATGAACATCATGTTAAATTTTAAACATCTGAAGACTTGCTTCTTTATTCACTTTAAGAATTCAGTGTGAAGTGGTAAATATGTCTTTTTATATAGTTACAAAAGAAAAAAAATATAACATGCCACACTTCAGCAGTTACTTTATAATAAAAAACTGCACTGACTCCTTAAATAAATTGCTCTGGCATCTCTGTTCAGTTCTATCATTAATTCAAAGTTACAGTTTCCTAGTACTATTGACTTTTCTTGTGATGTAGCTCCTTTAGCACATAATTGTCTGCAATTAACCTTTTTTAAACAAATGTTAACATCAGAGACATGAACATTTAAAGGCAGTTATCTGTGGTACCCTTTGCTTTCTTCAGTTACAGCACAGAAAACAATCCCACCCAGACAAGCTGTATGTGCCCCAGCTGTATCACTCAAGGGCACAGAGTGGGTTCCCCATATTTTTTTTACACCACTAAAAATAAATTTTAAAAATCACTGCCTTTTACCCTGGAATAATAGACACACACAAGCTACTTCCAGGCAGAAAAACGCAGTGAAGATGCCATGATTCCGATTTACCATGAAAAAAGTCACTAAAGTCAGCCTTGACTTTCGTAAGCATCTTGTAGTTGGGAATACAGAAGGTAATACAGAAGGCACCTTAGCATTTCTTCAGGATAAATATTTAAACCATTTTAACAACAGCAACAAAATGAATGCCCTCAAAACTAGTTTTCTGACTGGTAAGATGCACAGTTTGCCCTCCTGACTGTCAGTTTTTGACTGGAAGGATGAGGGTCGCTCTGGTCAGAAGGGTGCTAAGTCTGTTTAAATCTGTCAGAAGAATCCCGCTAACTGCTGTGAAAATCAAAGTCTCTTTTTAACTCCCAGAGACAGCCACAGCACAAGTTGATGTCATTTACATTTTGTCTCAAAGCAGCACACTCACATGCCCCGTCTAACTGTATGGAGGGATGTTCTTGGGGAAAGGAGAAATGTCAGACTGCAAGATATATTCAGAGTTAATGGATATTAAATCTATAAATGTCTTCTTGGTATTACCTGCAAGGTTATGGCAAGTAAGCTTCACACCTGAAGCTTAAAAGCCAAACAATTGAGTAGCAACAGAATTAATGAATTTCAAACTGGTCATGAAAAACATTGTGTTTTGGTTCACCTCAAACTCATCACAGGCAGGATTCCCTAACCTAGTAAAAAAACAGCTGAAGCACAGTTCCTAGCTCCACCCTCTGCTTCCCAGTTAAGACCCACCCTGAAGTCAGCTAGCCTACTTTTCCTGACTCCACGGTTCACATCACTGCTATTTTAATCCAGAAGTCCCCCTTATCACTGTATAACTTTTGTATCAGGGTGCAACTGACAATGGTGTTATGCTAGTTGCTGTATGAATTCAGAAACAAAACAAAACAAACAAGAAAACAACAAACAAGCCTGCAAAGCCCATCCCTTCTTCAAGATCTTAGTAATCCCTAATGTTCATTATGCAATTGCTTACACAGAAAAGTAATTCCCAAACAACATTTTGTACACTACAATAAATCTAGACAACAGATTTAGCACAAAAAATAAGAACAGCAGAGAAAACTATGCTACAGACCCAAGATCAACAAAGAATGCGAGTATATGCACATGAAAGGACATATAAAAATACCAGATTTGAGTGACCCTGCCAGAATTCTTTGCATAGATTATTACCAAGTGTAGGGGCTACAATCAAGAAGCTTCATGGTTAAAAGTACTTGTTAATACCTGGAAACCTTGGAGAAGAGCTTCTTTTCCCCTTACTTTATCAAAAAGCTTAGTGTTACAGAGCATAAAAGTATTGTTTTATTTGCAAATGCTGTGATTTAAAGAAAAAGATAAAAAAAATGTGTGAAGATACAAGGGCAATAATGAATTCATTTATGCTTGCTTGGTATGCAGTGTCACCTTGCAAATAATAAAAAATACCTGAAATAAATTGCAGAACTTATTACCCTCAGCTCTAACTGCTATGCAAAGCACACATCAGGGGAACATTTCTGCAGGGGACGGCCAATGAGCTCCCATTATCATTAACAAAAATCATGCAGCTAATGCCCTGCTTCAAAACTTTTCCCTTAGTGACAGAGAAGAGTATTAATGATAGCTACAACTGTTGCATTTTTATTCTTAATTGCCAATATTTGAAACTGTTCTCCAGTTGCAATCAATACAGTATAAAATAAAAGGATGCTCCAATATTTAAGAAATGCTCACTTGTTCATCACGGTGCTGGACACCCTCCTGCATTCAGGTACATACAAGTATTTTGGAAAAAAAAGGAATACTGCACACAGGACAAGGACTGCTGCTAAAATACTTCCTTTTTATTACTTATAGACTCATACATTGCTCAAAATAAAGCATGCACGAATGCAACATTGCCACCAGCACCTCAGAGTCAAATAAAGATGAGAAAGAAACAGATGTCATAATTTGCCCGAAAATTTGAGGAAAACAAGCCACTACATTAGAGAAAGGTGAATTGCTCATTAACATTTTAGACAGTATGTGAAGAATGAAAGGGATAGGATTGTATCTAAGATGTGGTAAATTTACATTGAAAGTCACAAGCTACACAAACTGAGATTTAGATACCAGTCTCAAAAAGGCAGCACTGGGAGCTGGAGTCAGATCTGGGAATCTTCAAGGAGTGCCACAGAAGTTGGATTTTGATGCTCCAAGGTAAGAAGAAACTCCAAGACAGAATAAATAATTTCTCTTCGTTCCCAGATGAGCTAGAAATGGGCATGTTATATTTTTCTCTCTAACTAGGTATTTGCTAATAATCCCTACTGTGGCTTGAAAACTCGTTATACAATTTTAAGTCAGTTTTGACAACTACTATATTAAATCTAAGCATCCATTCACACTGCTAAGAATGGTTAAAAGTCAAACACAATAAAAAGTTACACACAAAAGATGTTCACTGGGATTTCTTTGCTTCCATAATTTATTTACTCTCACCTGAGTACCTGAAGTACCTGCTATGAATTTAGCATCTGTTTAAGTACTTCCAAAAACAGGGAAGACCACCTATGCAGGAGAGGTTGAGTTGTTTTGCTTCTTCAAGGCTTGAAACTGCAAGTAAAGTTGCAGCAGAAACCCTCTAGAGCCCTTTCTACACAATGACTCACTAGCATAATGAGAAGAGATTTATACCCTTACTGAGCAACCTGTTCCAAGCGGGCACAAATGCTGACCCTTCAGGAAAAGCCTGTAGGTTTTTAAATGTCTTAATTATGCTTCTCCTGTTCAGGCCTGCATTTTACTTTCTGGTTTCCATGTACAAATTCTTTTGTAGGTTAATTTTTTGTTTTGTGGCCAGAAAAGAGACATCTTGAAAATTACGTATATGAAGAACCAGCCATAAAAAGTAAATTGCCACACAAAAGATTATTTAGAAACACCTACTCAGAAGACATGAAGTCTTAACAGAGTAACCCAGAAAGAGCATCTGAAGACAACATAACTACTGATAGGCAAAGTTGACTCCCATATGGTTAATGAAAGTATCTTCTGCTCTGAACTCTTATTTTTCTGTAAAGCAACCATTGAACAAACTCTAGACTCTGTGTGTGTATGTGTGTGGATGTGTTGGAGTACCTCAAATACAATAATATGACTTCTTTGGGTTTTGAGCCCTTACATTGATAAGCCACACAATATTTTACAAAGAAACAACACACTGAGGATCCTGAAAACACTTGGGCTACACAGAGGAACAAGACAGAGGAACTGCTTTATCTTTGTAGAGAATGTGAAATCACACAGCAAGCAACAGACAAAACACACGTAACTGCACACAGCTGTTTGAAGTCTGTCATCTCTGTAGGGCTGAAATTTGGTAAGTCACTGGGAGGCAAAAGTTTTGTTAAACCTTTCACTGCTGACCTCTGCTGCAGCTTGTCTGGAGGTGGCGGAGAACCGTGATGTTCCACTGAAGCATCAGCATTTCAAAAGGTAACTGCACCTCCTGCCCAGCCAGCACAAAAGCATTAATTAGAGAGAGAGAGCAGAAGATAAATGAGCATACAAGATGAGAGTTGGACTATAACCGAAGCTCAGTAACCTTTGCTTAGTAACCATCCTTGTTTTCATTAGACTAACTCAAGTGAACAGTCCCCCATTTCTACACAGTTTAGCTACACGATGTGTGATTGTAGTTCATTATAGAACTTGTGATTTAGACAACAACATACCAAAAAGTTTAAACGAAATTCTTTTAAGGTTAGTTCTAATTGCAAAGGTAAAAGGTTGGCATCAAGATGTCTGAAGGAACTGGTGAAAAAGTGTTTAATACATCTGTGACCCTGTCTTCTGTGGGCTGGAGCACCCCAACTGGGTAAGGCTTCTGCAGGTGGTAGAAGAAACCAACACACTTTCACCCTTTTCTTACCCCCCTCACAGTGCCACTGACTACAGGGTTAAAGTACCAGAATGGGTATTTTAGTTGGCACAATCAGCAGGTTTACAGTTCTGAATACAGACAAGCAGTTCTCTCTCTCAAGTTAAGATTACAACTACTTCAAATAATCATTTTGGTGAGCGTAGCGATAATTTAAATGACTCCGATAAAACTCTAATTAAGTTAGAATAAAAAAGAATAAAAACCTTTTATAGTTACCTGACATATGGATGAAATTAAGGAACAAAATAAAACTGCAACTCTTTTTTACAAATAAATCTACCTTTTGATCACAAACCAATATGGTTGGTTGGAATGTTTTTTTTGTAACAAGGTTTTTATTTGTGTTTTCATTTTTCCTAACGGAATAAAGACTGGGGGATTGATAATATATGTTCATCTAAGGAAATGTCATCTATCTCTTCCTGTTTTCTTCTGTAAAATGCTTAAACCTTTAAAATAACCAAGTCCATACGTATGCTCTGCACAAGGATGTCCAGTTGACAATGACTTTCTGGATCTAATTTTTTATTTCTTTCTGTTCCTTAGTGAACAAACCTCCATGTAACAAAACCTAATAAACTCAACCTGTGGTAGTGCCACTCTGATCACTCTGCTGGCTGTCTGCTTTCCCAATGACTATGACTACCAAGTGTAAAAAAAAAACACCCTAACCTTGCTGTTAATGTCTTCCTTTTCACAGAATCACACAGAATCATCTAGGTTGGAAGAGACCTCCAAGATCACCCAGTCCAACCTCTGACTTAACACAAGTCCTCCACTAAACCACTAAGCTCAACAACTAAACGTCTTTTAAAGACCTCCAGGGACGGTGACTGAACCACTTCCCTGGGCAGCCCATTCCAATGCCTAACAACCCTTTCAGTAAACAAGTTCTTCCTGATATCCAACCTAAACCTCCCCTGGCGCAACTTTAGCCCGTTCCCCCTCGTCCTGTCACCAGGCACGTGGGAGAATAGACCAACCCCCACCTCGCTACAGCCTCCTTTAAGATACCTGTAGAGCGCGATAAGGTCACCCCTGAGCTCCTCTTCTCCAGGCTGAACAATCCCAGCTCCCTCAGCCGCTCCTCGTAAGACTTGTTCTCCAGACCCCTCATCAGCTTCGTTGCCCTTCTCTGGACTCGCTCGAGCACCTCCATGTCCTTCTTGTAGCGAGGGGCCCAAAACTGAACACAGTACTCGAGGTGCGGCCTCACCAGAGCCGAGTACAGGGGGACAATCACCTCCCTAGACCTGCTGGCCACACTGCTTCTTATACAAGCCAGGATGCTGTTGGCCTTCTTGGCCACCTGAGCACACTGCTGGCTCATATTCAGCCAACTGTCAGCCAATACTCCCAGGTCTTTCTCTGCCAGGCAGCTTTCCAACCACTCATCTCCCAGCCTGTAGCGCTGCTTGGGGTTGTTGCGCCCCAGGTGCAGGACCCGGCACTTGGCCTTGTTGAACCTCATACAGTTGGCCTCAGCCCATCGGTCCAGCCCATCCAGATCCTCCTGCAGAGCCTTCCTACCCTTAAGCAGATCGACACACGCACCTAACTTGGTGTCATCTGCAAGCTTACTGAGGGTGCACTCGATCCCCTCATCCAGATCATCAATGAAGAGAACTGGCCCTAGTACTGAGCCCTGGGGGACTCCACTAGTGACCGGCCTCCAACTGGATTTAACTCCATTCACCATGACGTTTGCTTTGCTGCAATCAGATCACTCCTCCTTGCAGTCAGGAGAGCTTCCAAATGCTCCCCAAAGAGAAGGTCTTTTTAGAAGCTAGCCATCACCACCAAAAGGGTGCTAACTGCAGCCCTCTGGACAGCTGATCTGAAAAGATGCGAGAGCAATTGCACAGTCATGGAATCCAGTGCAAGGGTGGGAAAAGACCATTAGGAGAAAAAAAAAAAAAAGAATTTAGCACTGGCCAAAGCATCATGCTAGACCCTGAAGTCCTTCTCATTTCTAGGTGCTCCCTTTACACACCAAAAGCAGTGGCTATCACACAGACACTCAGAAGGTATCATCTTTTCTTGTCCTCAGCTACTGCTTAATGCTGGAGTAATTCCCCAACAGTTCAGAGATAAGCTAACCTCCAGTAGCTGAGGATCTAGTTTATATCAATTATTTCATAATTTAGCCCCCAGCTGTTACATATGAAGACTAAGAAGCAGGATGTTTCTTTTCAGATGTATTGCAAACCTGCATACCCACCTAGGCTATGTTGTGCTCATTTGACCTACTGATATTTTACCTGCAGCTTATTAGACTAATTTTACCAAAGAAATGCTGATCCTAAGCACAACTTACAGTTGGTTGTGTAACAATCACAGGAGTCTGCCCAGATTTTTACATCTGGTACATACTTAATGATCCTAACTACTGAGAAAGAACAGCAAATGCATCAAGGCAGCAAATTTGTGCAAGAAGTCCAGTTTTGCAAATAATATTTTCTGCAGCTCATATTAGAAGTCACCCATCACTGCAGAGACTTAACTACAGAAATCACTAACAAGCAGCAAGAATCTGCACTTATGTGCTGAAATTCTTACTGGGTCCCACACATATATGCACTGCTGTTGCTATTAAGTCTTAATGTCCAGACTGTGGCTGGGACTCCTCCACCAAACTCTAGTTGTACGTAGCTTAGAAAGGGGAGAGCTGGCTGTCATCACTAGTGTTTCATAAAAAGCATGGAAATTTGTCGTGGAGGGATGACTTCAAGAGAACCTGAGCCATCTCTCCAGTGTGTATCCACAGTGTTTACTTCCCAATGTAGAATTTAGAGCACACACGGCAGTGTTTAGATATCTAAACACCTGACAGATATCAAAGCCAGGCGGGTAAAGGTATAGATTTAGTGCTCATTTATAAATGGCAATCACAGAAACATTTGCACACACTATCTGTTCCCAATTCTCCCCCTCTCCAGCCCTCCTCCTTTTTTGTCTATGTGGGTTAAAAACACCCTCAGACAGAAAATACCACTTTCTGGATAAAAAGCATGTCATCCAAAGAGCCCTCATCTTGGGGTCTGTACAAGCAATTTTCTATGAAACAGAGTAGCTGAAAAAACTTTTAATGTACCTCTGGTACTGTTGATGCCTATTTATTATAAGAATTATAACAATATCTCACACATCAACTTCACTATTATGATTAAAAAAATACTTATAAAACCCCTAACTGCTATCTTACTAAGTTATATTATCATCATAACCACTGCCATGTAAATTTTTATTAAATTTCAAAACACCAATTAACTTTTCTTACAGAATCAGAAATAGATCTTAAGGACACAGATCATACCCATAAATAATGCAAAAGCAATGGTGGGCTCTCAGAAAAAGCTATCCTCTCTAAGAAGAGAGAGGTTCAGGATTGCAGTGTGGACCATTGCTATGGAAAATTCACTACCATGTGTTTTTTTTTCCACACATTTTAACACCAGCAGATCACTAATTCACAGGCTTGTAAGTTTTCGAAAAGTGTGTACAGTTGGGAGGAATAGTCCAATCTGCCTGATAATGAGAAAAGAGACCCCTATTTAACTGGAATGAGAGAAGAACTCTCACTGAAGTTACTTTTTCAGTTGTCCTCTGAGAAAAAATGAAAGTCCTCCTGAAGATTAATGGAGAACTACATTTCATTGTAAGCAAAAACGCCAACTAAATCCTCAGCTGCTAAATACCTGCATAAACTCAGATGCCAAATAAGTTGGCACCAGTCAGCTACGGCCAGTCAGCCAGTAATAAACAGGAGTTTGTAATTACATGCTGATGAAAATGCACAGAGATTTTTGGACCACTCCCACCTTCAAATTCAGCTCTGTGAGCTTAGGAGGTGAGGCATACCTGCTCTCTCGCTAAGTTAGCGATGGCTGGTGTGGTTCACACAGCAGCAATTTTGGGGGATCCCATCACCCTTGTTTTTGGCAATACAGCTACCTAATTTCCTAAAACACCACCTCCCTTACCTAGGTCCATGATGCAGAGGCAGTTGGTGAACACAAACTCCTCTCAGAGACGTGGGATGACAGATGGGTCTAAGTCCCAAAAAGGGTCATGCTGCAGCAACAAGACAATGCACCTTTTTTTGGAGGCTGGGCTGAGCAATCAAACAGTCATTTCTTTTCAGCTGCTCTCCTGACTGATGATGATAAATGGAAGGGTAGAAGTAACGTGGAAAGATTCTGAAGTGTTATAAGATTTTACAAAATTCAGGTTCTGAGATTCACATTTATTCTTTATAGAGTTCAGGCATTATTAGGTATGAGCAGTTTTATCCATACCTTTCTTTCCACAAGTTGGGCAAAACAGTTTACAAATGCAGCTTTCAGATGTTGATGTACTATGAAAGAAAAAACCTAACATAATGAAAATTACTTTTAGAGCACAGAAGTAAGAAATTAAAACTACAACTTACTGGTAAACCATGCTGTTCTACATTATTATAACACATTTGGCCACTAAAATCATTCACTTCACAGATAATAGAGTGTGAACATCAGAATCAGCTGATTTACAATGCTGGTTGGGGGAAAAAAAATCTACATTTGGACTGACAACTTGTCTGTGGACCTGTGCCAAGATCCTGCCTAATACACTTGAACATGCTGAAATATTAAACCCCAGAAGCACAAGAATGAAAAGAGAAATTCTGATGAGCTCTTAAACAGGGTCATGAACACGACTGTATTTCTGTTGGTGCTACTGAAAGAAGTGAAATATTGCGGCAGCTTTTCCTGTGTGAAAGCAGCAAGGAAAGACTGTTCGACTGACTAAAAATGTGATTTCTGCAGAATCATGAAGGCATCACCCTCCTGATGAAAAGTCCTCTTCAGGAATGCTATCAGCCTGCTCAGAACCGCTCCTGAGATGTATTATGATCACATATATGCATGGCAGTGCTGACCACTTAATCCCCCTTCTGTCATATGCAAGTTGGAGAACAAAAATTACACTGACACCCAAGGGTATTTTATAATAGAATATGAAATAAAATAATAAATTTGCATGTGATTTTGGCTTTGTCTTGTAGTACTGCATTATACACCAAATATTCCTGGCCTCTCAGTCATTACTATTTAATTATGACAGAACACCTTTCTTTCATACTTAATTAACCTTTGAAAGGAGTTTGTGACCTTGGGACCCTTCTGCACACTTGCACCACGCTGTTAGAATATTGCTCTGCCAGGAAACATTTCCTTTTATGCTGAGGTTTAATGAAATGCAGAGGCTTTTATGGGGAATACATGAGATACGAGAACCCTGCATGTGGTCACTTAATAAACAAGAGCCAGAGCATATAAATTAGAATCATAAATTGATACTAGATTAACATTAAAGGAAACCGTGAGATTTTCCCCAGAAGACATTACAGAAAACATGATCTCTAATGTTCTTCCCTACTAGTTTGACTTTGGGGTATGGAAAAAGAAGTATGGAAACAAGGAGGGATTTACCCATGTAATTCTTCTCTGTTTTAGCCCCATGAAGTGCAGGTGTCCCCCCAAGCCCAACCACAGCACAGGCAGTTCCAGTACCCGTCTTTGTCAGAAACTGCTGTTCAATTTGAAACGCTTTGACTCTAAAAGGAAATCAGAGAGCAATAACCTTCTTTACAAGATGAGAGAAGCACGGTGCACGCAGCCACTTCCATTACTTTGCTGCAGAGCTCAGGATGATGGATCAATGTTGGCCCCTCGGTGCCAATCAGCGCGGTTGCTTGCAGAGTGGGCGCAGGTTCAACAGCTCACTTGCCAGCAATGTTAACTCTTCAGAGCGGGTTCTTCATCATCCCGAGAATTCCCTCTGAGAGCTAACACCCCCATCAATCCATACATGCTCTTCACGCAGTTCCCTCGTGTATTAAGCCACCCCAAACCCACCTTATGCAGGTTTTTTTTTTTTTTCTGAAATGAAACGCATCTGAAAGAAGAGATATTGACACTCACGGCTGTCAGTTTCTTAATTAAAAGTATTTGTTGTCAAACCTCAGAGATGATGTTTTAACAAAAAAATAGCACTGAATTGTTTACTGACTCTTCCTTTCTCAGTTGTATTTTTGGAGCAGTTTTCCCTTCCCTCACCACTCAAAATACCTCAGTGCATACAATTCCAATCTGATCCGTCAACAGCATTTAACACACCCGCTGCAGCATATAAAATTAGAAAGCATCAATCCTCCCACAGATACTGCTGGAACTTGCAGAGGCAAATCACATTTCTTGTCTTTACTACTGTAAAGCCTTCCTTTCTTTCTTATGACAGAATAATGGTTGCTCCTCTGGAGTTATTAGCCTGGTTTATTCCAGACACTTTTTTCCTTTTTAACTTTATTGTTGAAAACAGTTTCACTTCTTTTCCATCCAATTCCTTGCTCCCTATTTTTCTCCCCGCCAGCCCCCTCAGGCTTTTGCCAAGTGGCTGTCACCTAACCTGCTCATCTCTCCTAAACACCGAGGCAAAGCCCTGCTGCCGAAGAGCCAAAGACAGTTCCAGTTCATCAGCACACAAAGACCATATGCTTTCAAGCCCTTGAAAAGTAACTTCTTTCTGCATGGAAGAGACGACAATCACAGGCACAGCTCTCAATACTCCAGCCCGCAGCTGAATGCTAAAAAAAAAAACACAACAAAACTAACAAACAAAAAACCCAACACCACCAAACAACACAACAACCTAAAAATCCTATTACCCTCATGCTAACTATATCGAGCTACATCTGAACACTAGACTCTCTTTTACACGGAAGAAAAAGATGGAGAAGATCCGAAGAAGCAGCATTTTATCTGCTGACATTGTTTTACACATTAGGCACTCTAAAAATATATTTTTTTATAACCCTCTGATTCTTATCAATCTTCTTTACTGGCATCATATTAGCTCTCTCCACAGTAATGGGATAATCCAGTCTCCAGCTGCAAATCCCTAACACTGTTTTCAGTTAGGCAGTCACCCTTCTTTATCCATAATGTTTATAATGAATAAATGAAGGGGAACAGCTACATGATTATCTACGGCTTCTATTATTTTTTACGTGCCAGACACCTTTTGCACAGAGATCAGAACACTTAAAGACACACTGAAGGAGGTATGGAGCAAGTGGCATATGTGCGTACTCTGTCTGATCCCAAATACCCTCTCTGCACACTCCCTTTAGCCACATGATGTGCATACCTTGAATGGGCCATCCAGCTTCATTTCAAAAGAAAGTAACTTCTTCCAGATGGAATTTGTTAACAACCTGGGAAAGCCAGGCAGCTTAAGGGTCAGCCTGTGTAGGTGGGATATCCCTCAACAGTTACTAGTCCAAGAACAATTTGTTGCTATAGCATGAATTCAATTCCTGGTGTTACCACTTCTAAGACTATGCTAAGTACTTTGATCCCTGTGTGGGCACCACAGACTAATTTTCAATACAATAAGCAATAACTGTTTACAGCTATTGCAAATGCTGAAATGACTGAAATCAGAGTAATAGATACCCAAAGACCATTTGCACAGCTAAAAGTTACTTTTTTAAAGCACAAAAGATAAAAAGCGTAGCATGTCCCAGGAGGATTGGGTAATTGAAAAAGTAGCTTTAAGCATCTCATTATTGCTCCATTATTTTCACAGCTGCTGGGACAGTACCAGGTTGATGAAAAAATTGGATCCAGCAGTGGCACTTTCCCTATTAAAAATCAACATGGGGAAGTGATGTGACGTGTAAAGCATTAATCACATTGAAAGGGTTCAGGACACTGTATGGAGGGGGTGTAACTGCTTACACCTCTTCCTTCCGCAAAAAAGGAAATGCACAGGCAGCAGAAGCAGGGATGCGTGGCCTGGGAAGAGTACAGGGATGCTGCAGGGATGGGATCAGGAAAGCCATGGAGAAGGCTGAGGTACTCAACAACTTCTTTGCCTCAGTCTTCACTGCCAGCCAGGCTTCCCACATCTCCCATTTCCCTGAACCTGTACAGGGCTGGGGGAGCAAAGTCCTTCCCACTGTAAGTGAAGAGCAGGTTCAAGACCACCTGATGAAACTGAACAGGTACAAGGCTATGGGGCCTGACGACATGCATCTCAGGGCCCGGAGGGAACTGGCTGAAGGAGTTACCAAGCCTCTCTCCATCATATTTGAAAAGTCCTGTCAGTCAGGTAAAGTCCCCAGTGACTGAAAAAAGGGATACGTCACTCCCATTTTAAAAAAGGGTTGAAAGGAGGACCTGGGGAACTACAGACCAGTGAACCTCACCTCTGTGCCTAGGAAGATCATGGAACAGATCCTCCTGGAAGCAATGTCAAGGCAGATGCAGGACAAGGAGGTGATTCGAGACAGCCGGCATGGCTTCACCAAGGACAAATTGTGCCTGACCAATCTGGTGGCCTTCTGTGATGGAGTGACTGCATCAGTTGACAAGGGAAGACCAACTGATGTCTCCCTGGACTTCTGTAAGGCCTTTGACACAGTCCCACATGACATCCTGATCTCCAAATTGGAGAGATATCGATTTGAAAGTTGTACCATTCAGTGGATAAGGAATTGGCTTGAAGGTTGCACCCAGAGAGGTGTGGTCAATGGCTCTGAGCCCAGGTGGAGGCTGGTGACAAGTGGTGTCCCTCAGGGGTCTGTTTTGGTACCAGCACTGTTTAATATCTTCATCAGTGATGTAGTAAATGGGATTGAGTGCACCCTCAACAAGTCTGCAGATGACACCAAGCTGAGTGGTGCAGTCAATACAACAGAAGGAAGGGATGCCATCCAAAGGGACCTGAACTAGCTTGATAAGTGGGCCCATGTGAACTTAATGAGGTTCAACAAGGCCAGGTGCAAGGTGCTGCACCTGGGTCAGGGCAATCCCAGACATGAGGACAGACTGGGAGAAGAACACACTGAGAGCAGCCCCACAGAGAAGGACTTGAGGATTCTGGTAGATGAAAAGGCTCAACATGAGCCAGCAGTGCATGCTTGCAGCCCAGAAGACCAGCTGCATCCTGGGCTGAATCAACAGAGGTGTGACCAGCAGGTCAAGGGAGGTGATTGTCCCCCTCTGCTCTGCCCTTGTGGGGCCTCACCTGGAGTGCTGCATGCAGGTCTGGGGCCCCCAGCACAAGAAGGATGTGGAGCTGTTAGAGCAGGTCCAGGGGAGGGCCACGAAGATGATCAGAGGGTTGGAGCACCTCTCCTATGAAGAAAGGCTGGGAGAGTTGGGGATGTTCAGCCTGAAGCTGAACAAGAAAAAAAAAAAAAAGCTCAAGTTGCATGGAATCAGTTTCCCCTCATTCACCAAGTGCATTTCAAAATCCCAAACAAAAACAAAACCTGATTTCTAGCAGAATCTGTATGTAGTATGCCCAAAGAGATACTCACTTGTGAGCTTTGTTTTCTCTCCCTCTAGAATAAAAGACAAATTTCAGCCATAGTGAGTTGCATTCATCCTTGTGTTAGGGTTCTTCCTAAGTATTATTCATTCAACTTTTTTTTCCCCTCCATTTAGCAGTCAGTTTAGTTCAATAACCATTGTTAAACAAAGGAATAAACCAGGAAATCAGTCCAAAGCCAAAGCTTTTTATCTGAATGCACTTTGTCCTTAATCCATTTCAGTACTTTCTTTATTATGCAGTATGTGCATCTGTACTTATTTGAAATAAAAACAATTACTGCAGGATAGATGTGCATTTATTCCAAATGTGTTCATGATGCAATTACGTCTCACACCAGACAAGTACTTTGGTGGTATTCTGAAATTACCATCTAGACCTTCATCTACTGCACTTTTCTCTCATCTCTCTGAAGTTCTCATGATCACTAGCCCTTGTTCTGATGGGAGACATCATCATCTCAGATGTCTGCTGGAAATTCAGTACAGCAGAGAGGAAATAGTCTAGGAGATTCTGGAACATGTGGAGGATAACCTCCTGAAACATGTGGTGAGTGAGCCAACTATGAAAGGTGTCCCACTTGACCTGATGTTTGGAAACTGGGAAGAACTTGTGTGTGAGGTGATGGTTGGAGGCTGCCTTGGGCACAGAGAGCATGAAATGATGGAGTATTTGGTCTTTAGTGAAGCCAGTATTGCGATTAGCAAAACTGCTACCTTGGATTTCCAGAGGTCAGACTTTGCCCTATTTAGAGAACAAGTTAATGGGGTCCCTTGGAAAGTGGTTCTGAAAGGTAAAGGAGCCCCAGGAAGGCTGGACCTTCTTCGGGACATCTTAAAGACATAAGAACAAGTAGTCCTGATGTGACAAAAGTCAAAACACTGCGGGGAGAAGCCTGGATGAACAGAGAGCTGCTTCTCAAACTCAGAAAGAAAAAGAGAGCTTACGAACTCTGGAAGGAAGGGCAGGTAATTCCAGAGGAGTAGAGACCTGTCGTCAAGCTGTGCGGGGAGAAAATTAAAAGGGCCAAAGCCCAACTGGAACTCCGTTTAGCTAGTGCAGTAAAAGACAAGAAAGAATGCTTTTAGAAGTACTTCAACAGCAAAAGGAGGATTAAGGAGCCTCTCCATCCTTATTGGAAGTGAAGGGAAATGTACTGATGAGAGATGAGTAGAAGGTTGAGTGTCATCACACGGTACATAGGGGACAACCATGTAATCAGAATCAGCTGGCATGGGTTTATGAAAGACAGGTCCTGCCTAACCCAATCTCCTTCTATGACAAGATGACCTGCTTAGTAGATGAGGAAAAGGCTGTGGATGTCGTCTACCTGGATTTACCTACAAGTGAGAAGATGTGAGGCAATGGTCTCACATTGCACAAGGGAAGTTTAGATTGGATATTAGGAAGAATTTCTTCATGGAGAGAGTAGCCAAGCACTGGAAGTGGTAGAGTCCTCAGCTCTGGAGGTATTTAAGGAATGTGAAGATGTGGCACTAAGGGGTAAGGTTTAATGGTGGTACTTGGTAGGTCAGGTTGATTGCCTGATGATCTTGAAGGTCTTTTCCAACCTAGATGATTCTATCAGTCTAAAGTTCACTCTTCTGTCTGTACCTTTACAGTGCTAACATGTTTGTGAGGTGGTTATATTTGCAATAGTGCTTACAAAAAAAATTAAAAAAAAATACATTGTAAGCATTGTGTATGGCATACAGCATACCCTCACCAAGCTAACTCTGGTTTCAGAAATCATCCTAATGCCTTCAGTGCGTATTTCTGCCCAAACACTCTTAGTTTCTTAGATGGGCTAATGAACTAGAGCTGAATGATGTGCCAATATTAATCTAGAGGTCTGCAGAGACACCAAAACCAGTCTGCAAATAGACTTGCTCATACAGAACGTCCCACATAGCTAAAGAGGCATCATTAGACAACCCCAGTGGACCTTCATTCATCTCCATTTATTTGAAGGTTACTCTCTGTAACCTTAGATCCTGTCAAACTCATGAGTTTCACATCCTGCCACATCCCTAACTGCCAGATGATCAGACATCATTCTGCTCAATTATTTGGACTTGCTAGTAGGTGAGATACTTTTGTACAGCTCATGCCATTTCCAACAACCTTTTGAATATCTTTTTACATCACTGCCCTTGTATTTTCACTTGTTACCCAAATGATCTTCTCTGTACTCTCTATCATTGACATTCACTGTGCTCTTCAGGGACATTGCCCCAAACATTTTAAAAGTAGTCTGCATGGCAGACAGGGACAGCAAATAATCTATATTTTTAAATTCAACTAAATCAAGGGATTAGAAGACTTTTTTTTTTTAACCCTTTTTGCAAAAATAAAGCCTAGATTGATATCTAAACAAAGGAGGTAGTATGTGGCTTGCAGATGTGTGTGCATAGATATCTACTCACCTAGGAGCGCTGCTTTTATGTGAACTATGAGTTGAAGGATGTTTGAGCTTCACTGGACATAAATGTAACCAAAAACAGCATTGGAGGTACCACTGTACACATTATACACCTCCTTGAGCAAATTATTTCTGATAGCACCAAAAGCTAGCTCTACAATCTCTTGAGGCTCTAACTTTGTACCAAGGATTAATCCCTGTGTCTTCAGTTATGAAATCTGTAGAGCTGCCTGGCAACTATACCCAGTCCAACTGATCAAATGCTGCTCAGCCCTTCATACGGTTAGCTTTACAACTGGTTCTGCAGTTTTTGTTCCACGGTTTGTCCTCTTCAAAACAGGCATGGGGTACTCTTAACCACTCGGCAAGAAAGGAGACATTATTTATATCTCATTCACCTAAATAGTTAATTTGAGAATTTAAGTATAAGCCTCTCATTCTCATTTATCAATACTAATAAGTAGCCTTGATCATAGTAAGAGGGCATAGTTTCTTGTTCTTGATAGCATTTTCTGTGAAAACAACTGTGACTCAGAATACTTTAAAATGAAAAGCTGAAAGAGTCAATTTGTAATATGGAAATGCTCTTTTGGAATACAATTAGATTTAAAAACAAATCTTAGCAGAGGAACTGGGGAAATAGTTTAAAGATAAATGGATTTGTATTTTAAAGTTTTACTTCTCATTACATTCTAGAAAGCATAAAGTTGCCCCCCCCCCCCCCCCCCCCCCGCAAGCTACTGGCTTCACTAACACTAAATTTAAACAGATTTGAAGTGTATAATCATTTGTTCTCAGAATAAAGGTGCCCATTTGAATGCAAATTGTTAAAAGTCAGAACTTCAGGCTTTCACATATTTAGAAAAAGAGAGCAGAGCCTACTGGAAAAAGAGAATTAGAAAGAAACTCAAGAAGTAAACAACCAGAATATGTTTACACTTCAACAATCACTAATAAGTTTACTGAAAGAACATTTTAGAGACAGCAAAAACTAATCTGAATAATTATCTATGGGTGTTATTTGTGTTCAGTCCCTTTAAGCAATACTTGGTAATTTGAAGTCATCTGGAAGGGACTATACCCTCTCTCTTCCCATTTTCATTATGTGAAAAAAAAAATCTACAAAATTAACAGGTACTGCAACACTGGTAACCCTTCCCTAAATCTCTGAAGGGCAACAGTACAGATCAGCCAACTTCAAGGTCATTTAATAACATTCATTTTAAGGCATTTAGTATTTCTGTGCTCCCAGGCCGAACACTGATCTGTCTTCTTGGCCTTCCTCTCAGTCTTAAAAGAGTTTCTTTCAAATTTAAGATCACTCTTGCCATGTTCAATATAAAGCTCGTATTTTAAGTTTTAGATGGTGAGTACTATTGCTGCAGATCCAGATGAGCTTGAGACTTATAAGAACTTCCAACTTTTGCTTTGTTTCAAACAAGGTAAAACTCCCCCTTCACCCCGAAACACTTGTAAAAAGTATCGGTCCATAAAACTAAGCCTTGCCTGCCTAATACTTCATTTCTATCGATATTTAGAGATCAAAAAGAAACACCGGCATACATTTCACCCTAGCACTACACACAGAGCCAACTTCCCCTGGATCCTGAGAATTGCTCCTTAGGCACAATGAACCAAAACACTATAAAGTGCAGGAGTGCTCCTAGGCCAGCTCAGGACTCTTTGCTGAGCTGCTTTTTCCAGTGGTGACTCAATGCACAGATATTTTATCGCTATGAAGTTCTAACTTCTAGCATGAGGGTGGCCATAAATGATTTTTACCGTGTCATAAAGCCAGAAATCACCCAGATGGCGATGACATTCCTCTACTTACAGTACACTAGAGGCCCAGATGCAGCTATTTGAAGAAGCTGAAGCAAGACAAACGTTCTGATTGAGAGATGTGGGATTAACTGAAGGTGTCCCTATATTCTCCTTTCCTCAGCCACTTTTTTCCCTATATTTTTTTTCCAGAATTACTGTTCTGGACAAATCATGACCCTTTATTTTACTGGTTGGCAATTACAACTTGGCTTATGTGCTCTTACTGGAACAGCACAGTTTTATGGGAAGAGCACCTCACTGCCAGCCAGGAGACCTGGTTTCTAAGTTACTCTGCCTGTTTTGTGTTTGCTGGTCACTCCATCTCTTCAGACTTGTGTTTTGGTTCTTCCCATCGAGCAGATCAGGATCACTTCACAAAAGCAAAGTCTCACAGTTAGGTATGTCAATGTGGCTAAAATAACACAATCCTAACATATTTTTTGAATGCCTTGAGGTATCAAAATAAAAATCTGTGGATTTATGCCAAAACATGCAGGTACCTGAAATGATAATGTGGGTAAAGTCTAACTCCAACCAGGACCTACTACTCCTTATTAAATTCCTTATTAAATACTGATTTGAGGAGGAATCATATTTATTCCCTTTATAGGTTGAACTTGTGACAAAGAATGTCAGAAACTCTGATGAGACCATGTGAACAAGGAAAGCATTTTAACCCTTATTAAGGGTTCATGTCCTCATTTTAAGACTGATTGACTGAGAATCAGAGATGATCTGGTAACTCACTGGATGACATTGAGAAAACTAGTAACAAAAAGTTCTTTATTTACAGTTTTCTTTTTTAATCAGTGGACGGTATTCTCACCTTTTATTCAGGACAAAGCCTGGTACACCTGTCTCTGACACTTGTTAATTCAATGAATTCATTTTGGAAATGGCGTTCTGATGTTTTACCTAGTTGTTTACCTAGTTTTCTTTTTCATTTGTTATTTTGTAAAAAAATGGTATGTCCTGTACTAAAGGTGTAACTATCAGTTTCCAGAAACAAAATAATCAGGAAATAAAAGAAACAACACATGCATGTTTCTGTGACATATATACTTCAATGATAAAAAGCTAGTTGTTTCATAGCTTCTGTAAGAGTATCATAGAATCATAGAATATCCCGAGTTGGAAGGGACCCATAAGGATCATCAAGTCCAACTCGTGGCACTGCACAGGTCTGCCCAAAAGTTTAGACCATGTCACTAAGTGCACAGTCCAATCTCTTCTTAAATTCAGACAGGCTTGGTGCAGTGACTACTTCACTGGGGAGCCTGTTCCAGTGTGCAACCACCCTCTCAGTGAAGAACCTCTTCCTGATGTCCAGCCTAAACTTCCCCTGCCTCAGCTTAACATAGTTCCCACAGGTCCTATCACTGGTGTTTATGGAGAATAGGTCACCTGCCTCTCCACTCCCCCTCGCGAGGAAGTTGTAGACCGCAATGAGGTCTCCCCTCAGCCTCCTCTTCTCCAGGCTGAACAGGCCCAGTACCCTCAGCCTCTCCTCATATGTCTTCCCCTCTAGGCCCTTCACCATCTTCGTCACCCTCTTCTGGACACTCTCCAACAGTTTAATGTCCTTTTTGTACTGTGGTGCCCAGAACTGCACACAGTACTCGACGTGAGGTATGTACTCGAGTACTTGAGGTATGATGAGACTAAGCCTTTTTTCTTAGTGAGGTCTAACTTCTGGGAGTCACAACAGTAGACAACAGTGCAACCTCCCCTCATTATTACTTATAAATATTAATTTACTATACAAATTCCATCTTGAATAGCAAACATAATAAATTCAACATAAATAATTTTGTCTCAATCAAATTCTGATAATATTTATAGCACTTCATTGTGGTTTTTTTTGTTTGTTTGTTTTTGCTTGTTTGTTTGTTTGTCTGTTTTCTTCTTTCTTTTAAAATCAGATAATAATCTGCTGCTTGATTTTCAGGTTGAGGGGATGGTGGAAAAGCCCTTGTCCAGTTTCTGTTATGGCTTATGGAATATAATAGTAACTACAATTAGAATCATAGAATATCCTCAGTTGGAAGAGACCCACAAAGATCATCGAGTCCAACTCCTGGCTCCACACAGGACCACCCAAAAACCAGACCTTGTGTCTGAGAGCGTTGTCCAAATGCTCCTTGAACTTCAACAGGCTGAGTGCTGTGACCACTGCCCTGGGGAACCTGTCCCAGTGCCCGACCACCCTCTGGGTGCAGAACTTTTCCCTAACACCCAGCCTGACCCTCCCCTGTCCCAGCTCCATGCCATTCCCTCGGGTCCTGTCGCTGTCCCCAGAGAGCAGAGCTCAGCGCCTGCCCCTCCGCTCCCCTCGTGAGGGAGCTGGAGGCCGCCATGAGGCCTCCCCTCAGCCTGCTCTGCTCTGGGCTGAACAAACCAGGGGACCTCAGCTGCTCCTCATATGTCTTGACCTCTAGGTCCTCCTCCATCTTCGTAGATCTCCAAGCAACTCCAAGCAAACTTAACTCTAAAACAGCTTTTACAGATGCTTCCACTGGTGTCTCCTTCAAGATTTATCTCCCCATGGTGTGATCTGCAAAACATTGTACTTCTGCCCCTTCTAAAATTCTCAACAGAATCTGAATTATGGCTACATGACTCCCAGATTTTTCATTTATAGCATTGGATGACTAAGTGAACAGAATTAAAGAACTATAATGACTTAATCAATAACTCCACGGAATACATACTCCTGGTCTGACTTTATATTGATGTTTAATATCAAGAGGAACCCAGCAGTAAACCTCGTTCAAAAGCACCAGTCATTTTCACCTCTCATCATTTCTGTGATCATTTGATTCAGAGACCCAATAAGCTTGATATACTTACATAGCTTAGTGATATTATTGCCCTAGTACTTTCAAGAAATACCTACTATTACAGGAAGTTAACCTTAGCTTAAATTGAGGATTGAATCTATGTGTCTCTCTTGAAAGGATTTTTTTTTTTTTTCAAAATAAACACTGAATTAGGAAACTTTGAACTACAGAGCACACGTCTACTGGAATAAAAATGCATTTGAAAATATAAACTTGTGAGTGAAAGTAACTGTATTGAAGATATAGATGAAAAAATTCAAAAGGTATATGATTCTAATATACCTTGATATTGAGAATTTCTGATCTGCACTACCTAAAACAAACATATCATGCAACTCCAAATGGACTCATCTTTTTCTTCTTTCTTTATTTATGGCCGGTAGCTTTCTAGGATTTAAAGATGGATCCCAAGTCAGGTGTATCCTAAAGGAGCAGACTGTAGATAGGGAAGGGTTTTCTGGACACTCCTGATACATCTATTAAGATAAACTCAAGATCCTGATTTTGATCTTTAAAAACTGTTACAGTCTTTGGGTCACGCAAAAAAAAGTCTGATGTAAAAGATTTCTTTAAGCCATTTGACAAATAAAGCACTACCTCAGCTCACAACATTCTTGGCTTTTAGACTGTAATCCTTGAATTCAAAGAGTTATTCACCACCAGCAGCAACAGAAAAGCCATTTCAAATAGTTTTGACCCTGATGTTTTGGAGAAGCCAATATTATCTTTTTTTTTTTTTTAAACATTACAGAAACATATCATTTTATCAACATTAATAAAGAAAAAACATCACATCTCACATCCTCTCCAAAACATAAAACGAATAGATTTTAAAGACAAGAAAAGGTCATTGTACTCTTCTAGTATAACTCCATACAAAGAAAATATCATCCAATGTTTTCTGCATCAGTGCCCTAAATTTTGCCTGAATATAAGATGGCTTAAAAGCAACACCCAGTTTAATCTGAAGCAAAGAATTCAAGCAAAGAATTCCTCTCAACCCTACATTAAGCTACATCAATGGCTAATTACCTTCATAAGTACCCTATTTCTAATCCAATATGGAACATATTGAAGTATATATGAATTTCTCACTCTATGATCCTATTAGAGACCCACGTTTCCACGAGTAGAAGGTTATTCAGGAAACAAGATGCAGGATCTCATTTTACTCATGGGCATTGCTAGATGCTTCCCCACTGTTTCTCTTCTGCTTGACAATATTAACAAAATTACATATTATATAATTATTTTAAATATTTATATACAATTATACAAAATATTTACTAAAATATTTACAAAATTATAAATATTTACTAAAATATTTAACCAAATTTGTTCTTAATGTTCAAATACACATGTAGAGCTTCTTAGAGCTGCCTTGCTGCATGTCTGGTTCAGAGATGAATTATATAGTAGCAACTGGATTTCCATTCATCAGTGAAGTCCATCACATGTATGTTTTATATTTAGAAAACGCTACATCAAAATACACAATCATTTCAGCTTCACTGCTACTCATACTTCATGCGTTTCACAGAAAGAAAGTGGATTTGTAGCATAAGTGATATCCTTAACCATTGCAGGCACCCCACCTCATGTCGCACAGTAACATACAGAATCACAGAATCACAGAATTGTCTAGGTTGGAAGAGACCTCCAAGATCACCCAGTCCAACCTCTGACCTAACACTAACAAGTCCTCCACTAACCCATATCACTAAGCTCAACATCTAAATGTCTTTTAAAGACCTCCAGTGATGGTGACTCAACCACTTCCCTGGGCAGCCCATTCCAATGCCTAACAACCCTTTCAGTAAAGAAGTTCTTCCTGATATCCAACCTAAACCTCCCCTGGCGCAACTTTAGCCCATTCCCCCTCGTCCTGTCACCAGGCACGTGGGAGAATAGACCAACCCCCACCTCACTACAGCCTCCTTTAAGGTACCTGTAGAGTGCGATAAGGTCACCCCTGAGCTCCTCTTCTCCAGGCTGAACAATCCCAGCTCCCTCAGCCGCTCCTCGTAAGACTTGTTCTCCAGACCCCTCACCAGCTTCGTTGCCCTTCTCTGGACTCGCTCGAGCACCTCCATGTCCTTCCTGTAGCGAGGGGCCCAAAACTGAACACAGTACTCGAGGTGCGGCCTCACCAGAGCCGAGTACAGGGGCACAATCACTTCCCTAGTCCTGCTGGCCACACTGCTTCTTATACAGGCCAGGATGCTGTTGGCCTTCTTGGCCACCTGAGCACACTGCTGGCTCATATTCAGTCGACTATCAACCAGTACTCCCAGGTCTTTCTCTGCCAGGCAGCTTTCCAACCACTCATCTCCCAGCTTGTAGCTCTGCTTGGGGTTGTTGCACCCCAGGTGCAGGACCCGGCACTTGGCCTTGTTGAACTTCATACAGCTGGCCTCAGCCCATCGGTCCAGCCCATCCAGATCCTCCTGCAGAGACTTCCTACCCTTGAGCAGATCAACACACGCACTTAGCTTGGTGTCATCTGCAAACTTACTGAGGGTGCACTCGATCCCCTCATCCAGATCATCGATAAAGATCTTAAAGAGGACTGGCCCCAGCACTGAGCCCTGGGGGACTCCACTAGTGACCAGCCTCCAACTGGATTTGACTCCATTCACCACAACTCTTTGGGCCAGGCTATCCAGCCAGTTTCTAACCCAACGAAGCGTACGCCAGTCCAAGCCACGAGCAGCCAGTTTCTTGAGAATGTTGTGGGAAACAGTGTCAAAAGCCTTATACACTGCAATACTAAACCAAATACCAGAAAGTCAGTATTCCTATGATAGGATCATCTTTTCTCTTATAGAGCCCATTGCTCACCGCTTTGACCTAAAGCTCTTAAAGTTTCAAAACTTGAGTACACAACAGATTTGACATCTCTCTGGAAAACAGCATCTGAGACACAAGTACTAATGGTCGTTTTTACAGGTGCCAATACGATGATAGTTTTTGATGCATCTTCACCTTCATATACCCCAAAGCTAGTGACACAGAGGTTAATCAATGCCTTAAGATTTAATCAGAAAGTGTTGAGAAAGAAGTTGCTGTAGTGTGATACAGATAAGCAAGGACCTAACTCTGAAGCGGATAACAGTGCTTCATAGTGATTCAAAGAAATACACAACAGGGCAGGAAAGGCAGACAGAATAAGGCAGAGCAAAAAAACAACATAAAGATCAGTAACTCACCTTTAACTGTGATTAGCTGCAAATGTGTAGCAATCAAGAACACTTTAGCAGTAATCCTTATTACTAAGTGGGAACAGATGTTAACAAAGAAAAAACAATAGTCTAAGGAAAATAAACTCTCATGGTTAGAAAGGTTATTAGGTAGAAAGAGAGAAAATAATAATAAAAAAAAAAAGCAACAGAGTACAGGAGTCAGTCTCTTCCCTTCTGCCATTCCACTGTCCCTGACACAGACAGTGCCCATGGATAGGTATGTCCAAGGAAAAGGTTCCTTCGCTTTCGGTTACTCTTCCTGCCTCTCCTGCTCTACAAGGTAATTTGTTTTTAACACACCCCTGAGAAAAAAACAGCATGATTTCTCCTCATAAGTAGTTACCAAAACGAAGGGTATCTTGTTACTCCTCTGCCACTTCCCCTCCCCAATAATTGGGATTCAGATTATTTTTCACATGAATTTGTAGGCAAAACAAACACATCATAGAAATGACATGCACACACACCAAAAAAAAGTAAGATGTGTAACGTTTTATATACTTCAATCTCATGACCTACAGATCTAACCTCATGAACACATTGCTAATCCAGTCTATGCAGTGCTATGGAGCAGAAAGGTGAGAACTTCCTTGACTTGATTGGAAGAGGTGAACCACACAGAAGCACAGAACCAAGTCAAGATACTGATGGATGGTGCAGAAACCTATTCATCATTTTTCTTGCCAGTAGATGACAGCACAGAGGCAGGAAGCAGTGAGTCTTTAAATCTGCACTTGCTGCTTTTCATTCAAAAGCACAGGCTGACTTGACCCAAGAAGCAAGTTAAAGAACTGTTCACCACTGGGTATGTCTCCTGTGGAGCCTCTTCTCCAGCTTCAGCCACAGCACTTTAAGACAGATACAGTATCTCTTAATTGTCCTAATTGAAGAGAGGCCAAGAAGAGCAACAAAATGGTGACCTATATGGGAAGACCAAACAAGCTGGGTCTGTTTTAGACTAAAACAGAGGAAGCTGGATAGGGGTGAAGGGATTCCCAGTAAAAGATTTTTTAAGAACCGGCTACCTAGACAAGTCAGAAATGGAATGGTCAGGTTTGTTTTCACCCTGAGGCAAGGAAAAAGATGGATAGATCTCTTGAGTTCATTTCCAGACCTATATTTTTCTAGGAATTTGCAATGGACCTTTCAAAATACCACCAATTTCACTTACCTCCAAAGGAAGAAACCCCTATAAGAGTCCCAAATTGCAAGCTGTCCTTTTCCGAGAATGTTATTATAATTTCTTCTGATTCTAAAAGATTCTTCACACTGCCAGAGCAGCAGAAAGACATCTCAGGTGTCACTGAGAATCAAGCCAAAAATATCAATCAAGTTTTTTATTCAAATCTCTTGCATATAATAATCTCTCTAAAATTAAAGGACTACAGTTTTTTGGTTTTGATACAACACAATTAGCTATCAAGACTTTGAATAAAATAGAATTTTAAACAGAAGGTTATGGCAGCATTAAAAAAAAGATTAACATGTCAGTAGAGTCTGAGCAGACAGTTCTTTAATAACACTGGACAGGGAATTGTAGGGAAAATGTTTCATAGAAGTAAATGAATATTCTTTCCAGCAGAGTGATATCTTTAAAGACAAAAATTAAAATTATGCAGGTCTTTTTTTTTAATTTTTATTATTTCATAAGAATCACTTTGAAGGTAAAATATACCTACTACCCAAAGCAATTAAGAGGAAAAGAAGAAAGACAGAGAAAAGAAATACTCCAAGGACCAAGTACGTAAGACTGAAAGAACTATTCAGCCAAGGTATAATAATTCATTTTCCCCTGAATTATATTTATTTAATATGAATATAAAGGTGTGCAGAAGAGATGAATGGGTTACAGGAGAAGTTAAAATGAAAGCTCTAAAATGTTGCTTCTTTTCTGCCTTTGTGTCTCCTTGGAAAGAATCACCATTATCAAAGAGAACCGCTTGCTGCAAGTCGAAAAGATTTCCATTTGTATTCAAGATTAAGGCGTGCATGGCTCTGCAAGCAACTACTAGGAGAAGAGAAATAGATTATGTAAGGGATACACATAGTATTTAGTAGTGCTCAACAGTTTTCAGTCTGGGTGTTAGCAGTCATAGATTTAAGACAATAAAATTCTCACAGGTGACCAATTTTAAGTTAACTTCCATTTGAACACTACAGTCTTCCTCTCTAATTCTCATCTTTGTTTTGAAGGACAGGAAGATACACCATCTTGAATAATATATATCTTGTAGCTACATCATCTACGTGGATTTCTGTAAGGCCTTTGACACTGTCCCACATGACATCCTGATCTCCAAATTGGAGAGAGATCAATTTGAAAGTTGTACCATTCAGTGGATAAGGAATTGGCTTGAAGGTTGCACCCAGAGAGGTGTGGTCAATGGCTCTGAGCCCAGGTGGAGGCTGGTGACAAGTGGTGTCTCTCAGGGGTCTGTTTTGGTACCAGCACTGTTTAATATCTTCATCAGTGATGTAGTAAATGGGATTGAGTGCACCCTCAACAAGTCTGCAGATGACACCAAGCTGAGTGGTGCAGTCAATACAACAGAAGGAAGGGATGCCATCCAAAGGGACCTGAACTAGCTTGATAAGTGGGCCCATGTGAACTTAATGAGGTTCAACAAGGCCAGGTGCAAGGTGCTGCACCTGGGTCAGGGCAATCCCAGACATGAGGACAGACTGGGAGAAGAACACACTGAGAGCAGCCCCACAGAGAAGGACTTGAGGATTCTGGTAGATGAAAAGGCTCAACATGAGCCAGCAGTGCATGCTTGCAGCCCAGAAGACCAGCTGCATCCTGGGCTGAATCAACAGAGGTGTGACCAGCAGGTCAAGGGAGGTGATTGTCCCCCTCTGCTCTGCCCTTGTGGGGCCTCACCTGGAGTGCTGCATGCAGGTCTGGGGCCCCCAGCACAAGAAAGATGTGGGGCTGTTAGAGCAGGTCCAGGGGAGGGCCACGAAGATGATCAGAGGGTTGGAGCACCTCTCCTATGAAGAAAGGCTGGGAGAGCTGGGGCTGTTCAGCCTGGAGAAGAGAAGGCTCTGGGGTGATCTCATTGCAGCTGGTCAGTACTTAAAGGAGGCTTGTAAAAAAGATAGCGAGCAACTTTTTGCTCAGGCAGATAATGACAGGACAAGGGGGAATGGTTTTAAAGTAAAAGAGGGCAAATTTAGATTAGAGGTTAGGAGGAAATTCTTCACTCAGAGGGTGGTGAGGCACTGGCACAAGTTGCCCAGAGAGGTTGTGGATGCCCCATTCCTGGAGGTGTTCAAGACCAGGTTGGACAAGGCCCTGGGCAACCTGTTCTAGTGGGTGGCATCCCTGCCCATCGCAGGGGGGTTGGCACTAGATGATCATAAGGTCCCTTCCAACTTAAGCCTTTCTATGATTCCTCTTTCAGATTTATATCCTCTCCTAGCACATACATTTATACACAACCTCTGTACTTGCTTTTGGATGTGTATGAAGTCCTGACACTAAATCAGTAATAACTAAAAAGAAAAAGTAGACATCCTATTTTAGTACCCATCTCACTTCACAGTGCAAGCAGATTGTTTCTAAGGCCTCAGAAGAGGAATGAAGAGGACATAGTTTGTTTCAGCACCGGTGAAACACATCAGATGTTCCTCTTGTCATCTCTTGCTAAGACCACAAGTTTTTCCAGAGGCTTCAGTGAATCACAGAATCATCTAGGTTGGAAGAGACCTCCAAGATCACCCAGTCCAACCTCTGTCCTATCACTAACAAGACCTCCACTAAACCATATCACTAAGGGCTACATCTAAATGTCTTGTAAAGACCTCCAGGGATGGTGACTGAACCACTTCCCTGGGCAGCCCATTCCAATGCCTAACAACCCTTTCAGTAAAGAAGTTCTTCCTGATATCCAACCTAAACCTCCCCTGGCGCAACTTTAGCCCGTTCCCCCTCGTCCTGTCACCAGGCATGTGGGAGAACAGACCAACCCCCACCTCGCTACAGCCTCCTTTAAGGTACCTGTAGAGCGCGATAAGGTCACCCCTGAGCTCCTCTTCTCCAGGCTGAACAATCCCAGCTCCCTCAGCCGTTCCTCGTAAGACTTGTTCTCCAGACCCCTCACCAGCTTCGTTGCCCTTCTCTGGACTCGCTCGAGCACCTCCATGTCCTTCTTGTAGCGAGGGGCCCAAAACTGAACACAGTACTCGAGGTGCGGCCTCACCAGAGCCGAGTACAGGGGCACAATCACTTCCCTAGTCCTGCTGGCCACACCGTTTCTTATACAAGCCAGGATGCTGCTGGCCTTCTTAGCCACCTGAGCACACTGCTGGCTCATATTCAGCCGACTATCGACCAGTACTCCCAGGTCCTTCTCTGCCAGGCAGCTTTCCAACCACTCATCTCCCAGCCTGTAGCTCTGCTTGGGGTTGTTGCGCCCCAGGTGCAGGACCCAGCACTTGGCCTTGTTGAACTTCATACAGTTGGCCTCAACCCATCGGTCCAGCCCATCCAGATCAAAGCCCTAGCTCTGATGGAGACATAAAGTAAGACAGATTGAAAACAGAGCTATAAAAAAGCTATAAACAGTGGGCTTAGGGAAAGAAGGTATTTTAGACTACCTATATGTTTTTGAACTTTTAGTTGGGAAAAGTAATTAAAGGTATAGCAGAGAAGGCATTATACTACCTGCTACTACATGACTCTCATAGCCGTTGCCCTGCTAGCTGTCATGCAAAATGAGATGACAGTTACGGATGTCAGCGCTCCACTCTTTTTCTGCCCTTACACAGAACAATTGCAACAGTTTTAAAGGAAGAAGTACTTCTTGGACTCCAGTTCTAGCTGATCTTTGTGTTCCTAGCTAATCAATCCTTTACACCAAACATTTCAAATAAACCTCACCTTCTGAAGACCTGAGCAGAAGATAAAATTATTAAATTAAGTATGAGCCAACCTATGGGTATGGAAAAAACATTCATAATTGAAAACTAATTGTAGTACAATACACTAATTTGGCCTTTTCTCAGGAGTTGTGCATATGCATATTGGTTTTGGGCGTTCAGATTTTGTTCACTTCTACCATGTGGCCACAGTTTGTTAAAGTATCATGTACAGATCTGGCAGCTACTTCAGTGACTGGAGTAATCAGATCCTGTTCCTCCACATTTTACTTTAATTTAAAAGAGATGACATCACGATTACTGTTAGCATACCTGTCCTGGCTTCCTTCTGTGATGTGATATAGACGATTAGCACCTCCATCAGCACAAGCTCTGAGTGCAGCTGCAAGTGAAGAAACAGAGCATCAGTGTATTGGTATTTGAAACCAAAAAAAAAACCAACCAACCAACCAAACAAACAAACAAAAAAACACAACCAGTTTACTCAGTTGCTGTAATTTTTGTGTAAACTCAGTGTCTATTGCAGAGTAGGGAGTAAACTTCAAATTTCATATGGCTTTTAGCTTTCTACACTTGACTAATTCTCTTCTTTCTCTAAATTTACATTTGAACCGGTTTTGTCAGACTAATGACACTCTTCATCTGACTATGCCACTGCACTCTCCAAATAGCTTTTATCTATCCTAACCTAGTACTTGGTCATCTTAAATTAAGTGGGGGGCAAATATTCAAAACCTGAAAAGGGATCATCGCGCACATACTTGTCTAAGCAAGTTGGAACTTGCACCTTAAACCTAACAATTTTCTCACCCAGGTACAAAAACCATAATGGTGACTTTATATAAACTAGAAAAAAAAAAGAAATCAGGCAAGATATTCCCTGTTCCCTCTCCCCCTCCCCCCCCCCCCCCCCCCCCCCCGACACAGAAGTACTAACACTACAGTTCCTATACTGTTCCACAGACTGCTCAAATCATCTAATACAAATCATCTGATGTAAAAGCTAGGGCTGAGCATTAAATCTTGAACATTCCTGGTATGAAAGGAACAAAACCACAACCATTTCCAGTGCTTATACATAACCTGGGGAGAGCAAAGAGCATGTGCCACTAATTCCAATTGACTTAAACCAGAACAGATGTGCTGTTATAGTTTGATCCCTTTATTAGACTTAAGTTAGATTTTAGAAAAAAAGTATTCTAATACTATTATTGTAAAATCAGATATAATTTGGTATATTTTATTCATAAGCACCCCTATTAAGGATCATTTAGCTAACACATGGCTCTTTCACAAGAATTTTAAAATATGACGAGCTATTAAAGACTGAAAATGACCACCGTGTCTTAGCAGTCTTTATCAGTTCTGTTCAGAGATGCACAAGTTAGATAACTGCAGTGTGCAGGATGAAAGAAGCTATCACTTTTGCACTAGTGCAGAGCATTCCTTCCAGTTCTGTGAGCAAAGAGACAGGCTGGTAGATTTGAGAGGACTGAAAGTCAGAGTATTTGTGGAGGGGAACAGAAAAACAAGGAGAGGCAAAGAAAAAGAACAGCCTGCCAAAGTTTTGTGAAAAAAGGTATAAATAATCAGATCAGGCACTTCCTGCTGCTAAGAATCCAATTTTCAGCTAAAGCTGCTTTTTTCTTTTCTTTTTTTTTTTTCCTTCATTTAGAATCGTCTCTCAACAGTGATGCAAAACTACATTTTTCTGCTTGGCACTCATTCATTGGGAAATCTGGCCTCTCTCCCTAGCTTAGTAATCAACTTAGCCACACTATACAAATTTGGACAACAAAATTCATGTCTGCACCTCTGTATCTACTCTCCTCTTTAAGCCATTCTTTTTCATTTTTCTGCTGAACTCCCAGCACAGGGAATATTCTTTATGTTATAACCACCACCCAGTACAATGCAACCTTGGCTGAGGCTTCTTGGTAAAAAACAAAAGAGCAGAGCAGCACAAATGCTGCCAGTTCATCACGTGGGTAGTTTTGGGTACAGCAGCTTCTTTTCTGCAGGCTATAAAAATCTGTAGGGCTGGAGAACTAGCATTAAACTTCTCAGCATCTTTTCTAGCATTGCTCCTGCTCCCATGACCCCTATCTCTCTTATCCATATAATTACAATGCCCACTGCTGTAAGCACTACTTTTCTCAGTCTCCTTGTGCAGACTGTGCTCTGTTCTGTCTCCTCATCCTACTTCTCTCACTTCTTTCAGCCACCATTCAAACCCATACTAACAAGGCAAGGTCAAACAGATTTGATCTTGACAAATCTTATTAGCTGAAATAATTTCTAAATGATGGTAGCCGGCCAGCCATTTACAATGGTGATTCACTGCTTCAGGCTCTTGCCAGGTTTCTCGCCCATCCTGATGAATATAACATCACAAGACAAGAACATCCTTTTTTTTTTTTTTTTTTTTTTTTTTTTTCTCCTGTGTTTGGCAGGAAGCTTTTAACTTTTCTCACTTGAGGTTACAACTGAAACTGGATTAATGTAATTCCTTTCACCTAGGCATATTTGCTAAGTTCTCTCAGGGAGTTCAGCTCACACAATTTTGTAACAATCCTTTGCAAAGAGTCTGTAATATCTGTCCTTAAATTAGCTATCTTGCCCATCGTTTTATTTAGCAGATATAATAGATCTACGCAAGGCCTAGGACCTTACCAATTACAAAATCTCTTCTCTCCCCTGGAGCTACAAAAGCAATTTATCAGTTGAGACATTCTTTGTAACCTAAACTGTACGAAGTCTGCGGAAAAATTATTTTCTAACTTCAGGTACATAAGCTGCCTAAAGGATGCTTCCCCAGCCAAACAGAGCCACAGCCTTTTCCTTCTGAGAACAATGATTTTTTAAATCTATTCTCCCATATTTTAAACAAATAAGTGACTTATGACTTCTGTGGAGAAAAAGAAGGGACGAGATACAGAAAATGAGACACAAAAAAGTCTGTTACCTGTCTCCGTTGCTTTAAGACAGCCAGAGCCTTAACTATTGTAAAGTATCTCAGTGAACGTACCAAAAGGTATGCCTGGCCTAATACTACAGCTGGCATTATTTCAAAAGCACATGACCAAAACCCAGAGAAACTGAGTATTATGGAAAAAAATAATAAGTCTTCCTTCAGTCCAGTACACGTGAACTACTTCCAGTACATGTGAACTACTGAGATTCTTTCAAAGATCAATAGGTGCCTAACAACAAGACTATGACACTTGTATGCTGGATACAGGGCTGATATTTCATATCTCAAATCAAAATAGTCACCTTATGTAACTGGAATTTAAAGTTTTCCCTCACATATTTATTCTTATCACTTCAGCAGCGTTGTAAAGTTATTTAGAGAAACTATTTATGAGGCACTGATCCTTTACCAGCAAGTTAATAACTTACACTGGAACGAACCAAAGCCCCAAGTGCTTTAAGTAACTAGCAGGTAATTAACTGATTGGCTGGAGGCCAGTAAATCATATTATTTCTACCACCACCAAGCATTGCTTGATAAAAAGTAATGATTTATATTAGCTGGAAGAACATGTAACATTATTATCTGGAGGTATTTAAGGAGATAGTCAGCAATTCTAAACTTACAATACAGATGGAAAATTTATATGGAAAGATAATAGGAACTGATTTTATACAGTGTCTTTTATATTAGGGACAAAAATTGCTTTACAAACAGCAATTTGGCCAAGGTGCAGCACAGCAACTGTGAAGGCAAATCTAACAGTCTCTAGACACTCTGTAACAGCTCACACAAAACCTCATTAATTATTTCAGCAGAAACTGAAGGACCTGAACAAGATCAGGGCTTTGTTTTGCTTGGCATTGTGAAAACAGAGATACTTTCTTCCAAGAAGTTTGCAGTTAAAATAGATGGAAAAAAATAAAAACACAAATAAGAAGGTGAAAAAAGACACAGACAGATAAGTGCTAAGCATTGCATGAGTCAAAGAGAAGTTATCTTCCAGCACAACCAAAATGGATGGCAGGGCTTTGAGAAGGAAGAATAACTTACGTGGTCAGCCAAAACATAGCAGGTCTTGCACACACCTTCTCTTTTGACTCTAAAGGTTACTATCCCATTACTGAAGAGCCCTCACATTTACCAGGTGTATTGCATGTTCTCTAGCTTATTCAAGTCAGAAAGAACTATGTTGGTAAAGACTTTATTCAAAGGATTTTGGATAATCTCACCTCTGTGAACTAAACCAGATGAAGGAATGGTTGTCCAGGTAACTCACTGAGCTCTGATGGGTCAGGAGAACCATTGCCTCCAGGGAAGATGCCATGACTTGCAGGTGGGGGTTGTAGCTTTTTCAGCCAGCACAGCTGGAAGCAGAGGAAACACGTGCCCTTAGCCACCTTGCTCGGCTGGACAGACCCAAGGTACAGCTTCATGCTTTTATGATGAGAAGAGGTGACACAAAGAGCACAGGGGCACAAGTGCACTGCAGCATGGGCTCAATGTGCAGGTCTGCACTCCTTGGAAATACCGACAATTACAGCTTTTCCAATCTGAATATTCTGTGATAAGCTCCATTCCTCAGAAATAGCTCAGTTTGTCAAATTACCACGCATCTCTATGCATCATATTCATTTCTGATATAACTCCAGTGTCATTCAGTGAACTAGCGAATGAGAGACCTAACCCAGGAGTCATCTGTCTCAATGTGCTGAGTCGTGGAAGAGTGTAAAAGGGCAAAGCCAATGCCATGGCCAACAACTGCTTCCCCAGTTACTGGAAGCGGCAAATGTTGAATCCAGTAGTGTTTGAAATTACAGTCAGAGTAAATATCCTTCAGTTCTGCCTAAGCTCAGAAGGAGTTATGTCAAAAATGTATTAGGAGCCCACAGCATCTCTGAAAGAATTTCAGAGTCAACAGGAATGAAGAAACTAAAGTCCTTCCGAGTAATGATGTTCATTTAAAATGGTGTCTCTTCTGGTAGGAACCAATGAAACAGTCCCTCCCTAACAGAAGTCTAGAGGCAAATTTTAGGGCTGCTAGTGAATACAAAAATTATTCTAACACAATAATGACAGCAAAGAGAATCTCTTTTAGCAAATACAAATAACTCCCTGTAACTGTGAGACAGGATATGAACAGCCTATCAAACATGAAAAGGAAAGTCTTTGCTCTGAGTTTTTTTCCAGAAAAAAGGCAAGTATTTTGTCACACATTTAACAGTCCTGCAGATTCAGGCAGGGGAAAAGTCTGTACAGAACAGGTGCAATTCTTGTACACTAAGTAAGATCAGGGTATAAAAAGGGTAAAATGGAATAAAAGGGAATACGTTTATTTATAGAAAGCACCAACTCTTGGGAAGAAAAAAAAAAAGAATAAATTCTATTATTCCTTGCAATTATCATTTATTTTTCTTTTTTCAAAGTTTTGAAATTGACCTATGTCTGTGTCCCAGTTCAAATTTATGACATCTCCCCTAAACCTCCCTTAGTATATCCCCATGTTCCTCTTCTAATTTTACATAATTCTTCTAGGTATGCAATCTGTTTTCCTCATTCACTTATTGATTCAGTAACCTGGTAACCATAATTAACCTGCCAGCATAATCTACACATAAGAGAACACTGCATAATTAACAACTAGGAACTTTGGCAGTAATATAAAAGTGATAATATATAGTAGATATGCAGAGAATTGCTCGGTTTGCTTGATACATTTGGCTAACACATTTTTGTTTCAGCATTAATTAAAAATATCAATTGGCAACAACAGAATGCATAATCCGTATTTATATGCTTTCTCTTTTCCTTCTTTGTCCTGCAGAAACTGCAAAAACATGTTTGACAAATCCACAGCTTTGTACAGCTGCAGATTGCTAGCCAGAGGATATATCTGCATCTCAAACTATTCCCTCCCACCCATGTGTTTCTTTCTACCTGTGTTATCAGGGCTATATGCTACTGCTATTATATGCCAAATACAATTCAACACAGACATCTTTCTTTTGGTACTTTTTTGCCGCTCTTTTAGCAATTCACTTCTCTGTCAGTCCACAGTAGTTTCCTGCTTTGCAGCTGGACACTGGTCTTGCTAAGGTGCTTTTAAACTATTTTAACTAGGTTTATTCTTAAGATAAGTTGTCTAAAACTGAAAAGGCTTAGCTCTTGTCACTGGTATTTTAAATGTGAAAGTGTCCACAGGGCTTTAAATAAGCGTGATGAAGAAGGTCACCTGCTCTCAGGATATTCAGGTGAAATTAAAAGAGATAAACAGGTGCTTTCTAAGCTGCTATTACAGGTGCACTTTTGTGTTGCTGCAAGTTAATGAAGGACTGTAGGACTATTCAGCACTTTCTAGGATTGTGCCCATTAGGGATGTCACCAAAAATTCCTCTTTTTTTTTTCTGCCTGTGGTGATTAGCAGTTCTACATACATACTTCCAGCTCACAAGCAATTTACAGTTTTACAAATTCTTAAATTGTCTGTGCATCCAAGAAAGGCCCCTCAGCTACCAATGTCTTGTACCTGACTTCTACACAGTCTTTATCGCTCAACAAACATAAAAGACCAGGAAAGGTAAGTAAAAGGTTCACCAACACCAGAGCTGGCAGCCTGCTTTTGTATGGAATGGATTATGAATCTCAGATGAAAAATTACTGCACATCTAGCAAGGTAATTATATGTTTCCTGCAAAACTCCTGAACGTCTTTAATCACTCCACTTTGAGCTGTGAAAGTCATAGAGATCTCAGCTAAGCAGAGGCAGGATTCATTAAGCAATTAAATATGAAAACACTACGAAGGAACCAATGTGCTGATGAATTAGGAAACATTATTCTTTTCTCAGCGCGTTCATTCAATACCAAGATAACATGGTCACATAGAAATGAAACAATGGGAAAATTGTTTAATTTTTCCCACAGACAATAGCTTCCCCTCCACTTTATCAAAAAAATAAAATAAAATAAAAAGTTACACAATCCTCAAATCAATACCTTACTTAAACAAACAAAAACATCCTAAAAAAAAATATTAAAATCTCAATGTTCACTTTGGAAAAAGAACATAAAAAAAGACTAGATCGACCCTTTTTCAAAATAAATTCTTAGGTACCAAAAAACACAAGTGCAAGCAAAAAAACCTCGGAATATCAGTAAATATACCAGGAGTAATGTGCTGTCAGAGACAGAGGTAAGAGAGCAACTATGTTTTCACTAGACTGAGTTTCTGGACTGTCTTCAGGTACAGTTCCATGCAGAGTTCATTACAATGATTCATATTCAAGGCTGCTGGGTTTGAAGTAATCTCTTGTCAGATGTTAGATTTAATATTCCTGCAACCCTCACTTAGTATATGATTTTCTCTTTTCTTTCCTGTCATTCTTCTCACATTCTGTCAAGATAGGGAACTCTGGTTCTTGCCAAGCTGCCTTACACCCATGGTTGAAACATGCTCTGCAAGCCCCAGCAGTGGGAGCAGCCCCATGCTGTCTCGGAGCTAAAACCAGAAGGACGGAGCCCAGACATAAAACAAAGTACTTGTTGCCATCATTTACACTAAAATCTAAGTGACCTTTTTATGACAAGGCTATGTGTCTTGATGCCACTGGGGAAAGAATTGGGAAGAAGTTTATTTCTTTTCATTTCCTCCTTTTTACGCTCTGCTTGAAAAATGACAGCTAAACCAATAATGTAACATTTAATCAGCTTTTCTTTTTGCCCTGAGCATACATCTATTATTACCAGGTAACAGTAAAAACACTGATTGGGATACACACACACACACACCAAAAAAAGGAAAAATGCACTAAAGTGCATGATGTTAATCCTTTCTTCCTGCTAAACTATTTGCTTTGATTATCTTTAAAGAATAATTTGTCACATCAAAGATCCTCACGAACCAAACATGCTGCTGAAATGTAGGAGGTAGGTTCTAAATGTGCCTTAAATAGTTTCTTTTTCAGGGTGAAAAGGAGTCCAAGCTCTCCACGATCACAGTTTTGCATCCTATTGCTGGCAGGTCTCCCAGGGGCTGGGTGGAATCCTGGTTTGCAGACAAACATGCGAGTGCCCCCACTGGGCAGGGACCTGCCCTGGACCGTGGCTCTTCCCCGGGACACGTGCAGTCGGCACCTGAGGTCCTCATCCTCACATCAGTGTGCCATCCTTAAGGGAGGCTGTGGGGAGCTGGGGTCAGCCTCTTCTCGCAGGTAACTAGGGATAGGACTAGAGGGAATGGCCTCAAGTTTTGCCAGGGGAGGTTCAGGTTGGAAATTAGGAGACATTTCTCCTCGGAAAGAGTAGTTAGGCATTGGAAGGGGTTGCCCAGGGAGGTGGTGGAGTCACCATCCCTGGGGGTGTTCAAGGAAAGGTTGGATGTGGTGCTTAGGGACATGGTTCAGTGGGTGACATTGGTGGTAGGGTGATGGTTGGACCAGATGACCTTGGAGATCTTTTCCAACCTTAATGATTCTCTGAGATAGAGCCCGCGGTGCTGGTGCTATTCCCCTTTAGGGCCCAGACTTGGCCTAGAGTGATTCCACACTCCTGCGGCCTGCACTTGGGTCACACGCCAATCAAAACGCCATTATTTCTTGAGACTGAGAAAGGTGTTACAGCAGGAACTAACTGGCGCGGGGGCTCAGCACAACATGCTGCACCCCCTCCAAAGGACGGAAGCTGTCAAAATCGTGGCTGTTGTTAAAGATCTTGGGACCAACTCTGAGACTGAAGCTGAAACCAGCGCTTTAACAACACTCAGAGCTGGGAAAAGCACAGCTAACCTCGTTTTGGAGGTGGGAAGGTGTATGATGACCTTACAGTGGAAAAGAAACATGTAGGAGAAGCAATGCCACCATTAATTCCTCTGTTTTCTCGTCAACAACTCCATCGCCACTCGCTATAGATACAAATGCTTCCCATGTAACCCCATGACCACTGGTGAAGAATCTGCTTAGCCTCAAACATCAAACTGTATACAGACACCATGCCTGCTATCCCTCACAATGTATCCCATCAGGTTGCCTGTCAAATACCATCTTCTTTTATTGCTTCGTAAGTACAATACCCCTCACTAACAAAACTTTATTGTAACTTGTCTTACTGGTGTCCTAAACCTAAAACAAACACATACATCAAAATATAACTGAATGTAAAGTAACTGGAAGTGAGTGCGGTGAGATTTTTTTCTGCATCCATTACCTGACTTAGCAAGTTAAATGGAGATGCTTCAACATCAATTTTATTTCTGAAGTTTTAAAATTATATTGTTTAATAATTCAGGGTAACATGCACTGACTTCTAGCTCTGAGTGCAACTTTTTATTTCTTCATTTCATGTTTTCCATTGTAGCAACATTGATTTCTGACACAATGAAGATAAACAGCTACAGAAGTGATGGAATAACCCAGCTGTCTGCAATTTTAATTGCCAGCCAGAATTGTTATCAGACAAACATTAGAAGCAAACCAATTCTATTCTTACAAAAAGAAAAAAAATCAAAAATATTTTTTATTAGTTTTAGAACATATACATTTGCACAAAGGACCAAGCTGTAATATGAAAAAAGCTCATTTTTTGGTCTTGTGTCATTGATTCAATGCTACCAGCAGCAACCCCCATGCAACCACCACTCCCTGTCCTACAGTGAACAGAAGATGGGGCAAGCAGGGAGGCAGCATATGGAAAAGGGTGGCTGGCAGCATCGAGGCGGCGAAGAAAGAGAAATAACCTCCTGCTGCTCAAGACCACCAACAACACTATGTTCCTCATCAGACCAGAGTTAGTGCTACTGTCTGTTCTGATTCCACTGAACAATATACATTAATAATTCAAGCCAACCTGCAAGCGTAAGGCATTGTGCGTGATAAGTTCATATTCATGACTATGATTAAATATTTTCAGCTAACACATTTATATTCAAATTTTGTTTGCCTAAATTGGATTTGCAGTAGTCTACAACTCATCAAAAAAGTAATCACACACTTATCTTAAATAGCACAAAATGTATTAATTCTCAGGTTACTAAAATACACACCATTCCTTAGCAGCATGGAATAGATTCCCAGACAACCGTATATATCACAGTAACAAAAACTTTTGTGTGTTAAGGAAATTTCAGAACATATAAAAGTCAGAAACTCTATTTTTTTTTTAAAGTAGAGTATTACAATGCATAGATTTTTAAACAAATCAAGCTTGCACCAACACTTTCTTGAAAAATTGTGTAAGCTATTTAAAAGAATAATTTTACTTTAAAAGCCATTTGGAAATATGTGTCAACAACAACAACAACAAGAATCCTACTCCATACGAAATTGCTTTCTGTAATGTATTTTCTAATGTCTTTACAATATAGTTGCCCTATAGCCATACTGTGTAGTCTTGTGTATAGATATTTTTCCCTACTCTTAACAGATAAATGGTTCAATAGATTTTCAACCAAACAATAACAACAGTAAACTAATAAAAACAGAATCAAGAGAAATGGACAAAAGAAGAAGGAAATATTCACTCTGAACATCAACAACAAAAAGTTTTATGGGGTGTTCTTTAAAGGCAGCATAAGCCAACTTAATTTGAGAAATGAGCACGTATTTTGAAACTAGACCAAATTAAGTTAATACTTTAAAACACTCAAAATAAGCCAGCATCTTGGAATTACTTGTCTAAAACACTGGTAGATGGTAACAACTTCTTTAATGACAGTTTCACCCCTTGTATTTGACTGACCCACATGCCTTGTCTTTTCTCTTAACTCTCAAATTTTGGCAATGGAAGTTTTCCCAAGAAACTGGAAATATAAAATCAACTATGAAGTTTGTAATCTCACCTGGTTTATTTCATATGTGCAATAGCTACAAGTACATACACACTGGTATTTCCACTAACAAAGACAAGAATGACTTCAACAGAAGTGACGGATTTGCACTGATATAGCTTTGGTACTGGCACCTAAACACAGCTCTAAGAATGAACAATAATTTTGATATTAAAAAGTATTGCACCTTTCAGGAGGAGAAGAGTTCTGCATCACGACTATCTTGATCCCCAAAATCTTGCCACACAGAATAAATCTAAAATGGAAATAAAATTCTTCCTAGGTACTTTCTTTATGCCAGATCTTCCAACAGTCACGAAGGAAGGTCACCTAGTATAAATTAACAGACAGACATGACAGATCAGGTCTACAGTGTAATTTTGTCAAACATTTATTTATTTTGTTATTTGTACTTTTAAAAAGAGTAGAAAAGTCCATAATGAAGAACAAAATACAATATTTTCATTTTTAAAATAAGAGGTCCAAGTTAACATTTTCAAAAGAAACAGTCACCAAAACCAATCACTTTGGGGAAGTTTTTAGTTATATTGATGACCCAACATGTTAAATCACCACAGGACACAAAGACCATTTATTTGGACAGGCAGAGTCAGCGACAAGCCAGGCTAGAAATCTGAAAGAATGGAAATGTTACTCTGAATGCAAAATGGTATTTCTTGTCTGAACCGAGAGGAAGCAGAGGCTCTGTGCTCTCTGGGGACAGTGACAGGACCCGAGGGACAGCAGGGGAGGGTCAGGCTGGGTGTTAGGAAAAGGTTCTGCACCGAGAGGGTGGTTGGGCACTGGGACAGGCTCCCCAGGGCAGTGGTCATGGCACCGAGCCTGACGGAGTTCAAGAAGTGTTTGGACAATGCTCAGACACACGGTCTGATTTTTGGGTGGTCATTGGTGTGGTGACCCAGGAGTTGGACCCAATGATCCTTGTGGGTCCCTTCCAACTTAGGACATTCTATGGTTCTATGAATTCTCTGCAAATAGAGCAAATGGAAAAAAAACAATACCATCTTCCCTGAACAGAAATATCAAAATCCATACGGAAATAGTATGGTTATGAATGAAGATGGCTTAGCAGCAGTTTCACAGTTCATAAAAGTGATGAAGAAACAAGTACATTGATTTCAAAACCTCCCTTTAATAAGGCTGTGAGAGAGCCTCAATATGAAATTTCCAAATAAAAATATTTCTAGGAGACAATCTAGAATTTATTGAAAAAAACTGTGTTCTCAAGGGGAATAAACTTCCACTCAACATCTCTCTTCATAGCAAGGCTGTAAACAGAATCAGAGGTTGTGCTTATAAAATACAGTCTGTGTATCGTCCACAACGTGCCTGTGGGAAGAACACCAGGCTGTACCAGTTTTCAAGGTGTCCTCTATTCCTCCCTCCTAGATAAGAAAAAAATCACCACCATCTGCCTTTTGGCAAGAATTTTCATTGAAAATTTTATATTCGGGTTCTCCTGAGGATACACACTTAAGACACAGATTTCCAGAAGGCAATGAAGCTGAGGAGTATAATCCCATGAGTTCACCGAAGCGCTGAGATGTTCCAAGCCTAAGTCATCACTAAAAAGTAGATGCAAAACCAAAAGCTTCATGCACGCTGTATTAGGACCCAGTTCAAAGCCTATACGAGTTGGCAGTTTTACTGCAAAAACTGATGAGGACCTGAAAGCTTACATTGCACTGGATAGCAGTAAAACATAAGATTACACTGTAAAATAACTTTACTGGAGGTAAATCCAGCCTTTCAGATGAATTTTAATAGTGAGAAGTTCACAATTTAACACCATATTTTGGGGGATATGAGATTTAGGTATTATTTAGAGAACCACACAATTAGTAATCCCTTTAGTATCAGTAAAACATCAGATCTCTCTAGTCTGCCATGGAAACTACTGAAATGCTAAAACTTTAATTTTGATGTTCTTCCACAGCATGTGATGGGAAAGGGAATTGTGAGGATGCTGTTCACTTGCTGGCCTCAAGTAACTATTTGAGGTAATCCATTTATAGATCTTTGTGCCAAGCAGACACAGCTTGTTCCATGCCTATGAAACAGCATCTTGGGCAGTTCCCTAAGGTCTCCTAAAGGGAGAAAAGCTTAAAATGAACGGAGAGGTAAAGTCTCAGTGGGGACTTCAGTCCCTGCATTTTGAACTGCTCAGTGTTTTAGAAAAAACTTGTAAACTTCTAGACTATTCAGAATATATTTTTAGTAGCAGATTTGTACATATCTCATTTCCAGTTACAAAGATGATCAGGACATTGCAGGTGATTTTATTATCAAAATGCTATAGATTGCTGCTTTAGGCTTTTAGTTTCCATCTGCTCTGAAGATAAATAGCCCTAAAATTGCAATACGAAAGGACTTCCTGCTCTTGTTTTGCTTCATAGATGTATTTATTTTTAAGAAGAGAGACTGGGTTTAAGTCTCTCTCATTAAAGTCTGAAGTTCAGAGGTGAATTTATGGAAGCTATGAAGGTAGGTATTCTTTGTTTTGTTTAAATTACCTGCTACCTAGCTGTATTATTTCCCCTATTTAAGTAATGCTAGCATGGAAGCATTTTGACATCCCTTGATTTTAAGTCAAACCAACTAATCTCAATTGAATACAAACACTGGCCTCTTCTTTGGGGCTATTTGCTCCTTGTAGTTGAAACCTGTGCATTCAATAAATAAAACCTTAGATCTAGCACACCTGAGCTTATTCTGAAAATCTTCTTTAAGAAACATATTCCCAGTGAAATAAGCAAACAAACAAAATCCTAAGACAAAATCTTGCTCAAAATGTAATGCATTACACGTGATATCATGTTGGTCTTTATTATAAAATGGTTCAATGATTCAATGAAAACACCCAAAAAACTTCATAGTAGCTGTGAATCTGACTGGAGGGAGTATTCTTTTTAAATGTTGCAACTTAATTGAAAATTATCACCCTTTCAAATTTTCCATAGAAACATGGCTTATGAGTGTGGGAGAAAAAAATTAACCTAACTATATCTAATACATCTTTATTTAAATCAGCCAAATGTTGACCAAAAAGAATATCAATATTCCATTTAATTTACAAGCTCTGTACATAATAAACACTTCCATATCAGTAACAAAAAATATCAGAAGACAGGATGTTCAAATGTGATTTAAGTCACTGCACCAATCCCATGCTACTACCTACCAGATGAGCTGGAGATACCAATTTAGAACATGTAACATTTTTTTCTAAAGTAGTGTGTTCCTGCACTTGCCCTGGTTTAAACAGGCATTCACAGAATCATAGAATCATAAAGGTTGGAAAAGACCTCCAGAATCATCTGGTCCAACCATCCCCCTACCACCAATATCACCCACTAAACCATCTCTAAACACCACATCTAACCTTTCCTTGAACACCCCAGGGACGGTGACTCCACCACCTCCTTGGGCTCCCTGTTCCATTGCCTGACTACTCCTTCTGAGAAATGTCTCCTAATTTCCAACCTGAACCTCCCCTGGCAAAACTTGAGGCCATTCCCTCTAGTCCTATCTCTAGTTACCTGTGAGAAGAGGCAGACCCCCAGCTCCCCACACCTTCCTTTCAGGTACCTGTAGAGAGCAATGAGGTCTCCCCTGAGCCTCCTCTTCTCCAGGCTGAACAACCCCAGTTCCCTCAGCCGCTCCTCACAGGACTTGTGCTCCAGGCCCTTCACCAGCTTTGTAGCCCTTCTCTGGACATGCTCCAGGGCCTCGATGTCCTTCTTGTAGTGAGGGGCCCAAAACTGAACACAGTACTCGAGGTGCAGCCTCAGAAGAACTTTGTTTGACTTGTTTAATATCTTTTTCATCTTTCACAAGTTCTTGGAGCCTACAGTATTATTAGTCATTGGGCTTCAAAGCACAAGAATTATACAGAAGTCAGTCTTTTCACCCAGCTCTTATCTCCCTGCTCACAGGAACAGCATTCCTGCCTTCCCCAGATGCTCAGTTCTTTTCCCTCTCCATCCATTCTTGACCAGGTCCTTTGTTGGCTTCCCTTGGTCTATGTAGGGGAATTCTCAGACTGATGCCTTACATCTTGAAAGTTAAAAGAGCATAAAAAACAGCAACAACAACACAACAAGCATACATTAGCAGGTAAGGAAGGACTTTCCTCAACTCACCTTAAATATTTATTTTCTCTCTACTTCTTATTAGTTTACCCTCAAACATCTCCACTGGTCATGCATTAGCTAAGATACCTGAGGTCAAGTTCAATCAAACCAATTCAGCAACAGATAATTTAGAGCAGAATCCTTCCTCCTAAAAGGCTTAGTGAAAGGAAAACAATTTCTCTTGTTCTTCATTTGATATTACATGACTAAGCCCCTAAGGTTGTCAGCTGTCTTTCTGCAGTATGTGTATGTAAAACACCCAACACAGCAGGCCTGTTCAACCTAGCAAGGGGCACAAATAACCATGCCCTAATTTCATGTGATACTATCACATAGACTTCGAAAGACATCTTTGATTCCATGATTCACAAGGTGCTACATGGTACATTTGTACCATTAAGACAACAAGCATAGTTTCTCCAGTGAAGAACAAGACCTTCTGTCTCAATGTTTAAACTGCAGAAGGTCTTGCCACCTGCTTGAAACAGTCACCAGAGCTTATAATAGATTTTGTAATTTGTTGTTTTTTTTTTTTTTTCCCTTAAAGATGCAACAATTCCTCTGTGAACAATGAAAATCTGATCAAACTGCCATCTTTATAAGCTAAACTAACCTTCATGTGCTTTCATTTACCTTGTGTACAGGTGAAACTGAATTGTATGAAGTCACAGCTCAACCTATCAATAATTCCCTGGCAGAAAAAAGTGTTTCAGAAATTTGGTTTAACAGCTAGCTTTCCTGCCTAAGAAACATTTGATATTGTTGCTCTTTTAGTAAATCAAAATCAATAGCTGTGAACAACTGAAGTAGGTTAAACTTCCCTTTATGTGATTAATTCTTCCCTTAGCCAACCCTACTCCTAACTTCTACAGCTTTAAAAGGCTTAGCTGGAGGGGCACAGAATGGTATTTGCTTTTAAGCCATGCTTTGAGGGGTTCCTGTACACAGCAGGTCCTCACCCTCTGAGGAGGCCTCTGATTTCAGTGCAGCTACCTGGGCTGAGTACAGCATCAGAACTCAGACCATATTGCATACTTACCACCCTGTCTGAATAAAAGGTACTTCTAACAGTTCAAGCCCTAATGCTACACACCTTTGCTCTTTCTCTCTTCATTGTCTCTACTGAGCACTAATAGCCCCCCCTTTGGCATTTCATCCATTCCCTTTTCAAAAGCCACACATCACCTCATCAACTCACAGCAGCACAAATACCCCCTGGCAGCCTCACTTTTCATCGCACATATTGTATTACATCTAAATGCAGTTCAACTCCTCTTCACCCACTGTCTCCATTGCCTCTTCTCTCCCTCCACCTGTTGCTTCCTATTTCAGAGTCTGCTTTAGGAACTGCACAATTATTTTACTTCACTTAACATTTAGCAACTGTGAGAACAGACAAAGTAGAAAGCATAACCAGAAAAGCACGGACTTTGTAGCTTTTTTGTCCAAATGTATCCATAGAAAGAAGAAAAGAAGACATGTTCCCATTCGGTCAGCAAGAATAAAAAGGGAACTGTCATGCTCTTTCTATCAACATGCAATAACCTTGTGCACTGTCCCACCACTCGACCAGCGATGAGACTACCAACCTGAACTGTTTGCGTGCCAGCAGTTTCTCAAATCCCGTACCAGGCGATATTTCCTGTCAAATTGCAGGCGGGCACAGGATGGAGGCCAAACAAGCCTTTGGGAAAGGTGGTCTGTTCTCAGTGAGCTGTGGAGGTGGCAATGCTATCACTCATGCAGCCTTAAGGGCTTTCAAGAAACTGGAGAGCAGGGGAATTGTGTGTTACCTTCTGTCTACTGCAAAAGACTGCCTCCTCTTTGCAGCAGACGAGGATCACTGTGAGAAGTCACTGCTGACCCTAGCACTCACCTCTGCTACAAACTGCAGACAAAGCCTTTGCAGATGGAGGAGACACCTACCTGCCCCCAGAAAGCATCAATCTGAATCTGAGATTAAAGAATGGGGACAGATAGGAAATTTAATTATATCCTTTTTTCTTCCCGGGCATGAGTGGCAGATTTCCTCACCTATAATGAAAACAACAAGCAGTGTTTAAAGAAACATTTACTTCCCGAGACAGCTTAATTCACCAGGGCATTCCCAGTATTTCCTCTTCTAAAGCGGAATGACAGCACACATTCAACAATAAAATGATGTAATATGCATTTGGAAAAAAATCCAAAAACAAAACCCCCAAACCACTGTTCTGTTACAATTAAAGATACCAAGAAAGAAATGCCTGCATAAGAGGACATAATTAAAAATAACTGTATAGAAAAAAAATCAAATAATTAAAGCTACCCTTTAAATTATTCTTGCAGTCTGTAAGAGAGGGATGTGCTACAAACTTAAATAATATTGTTTGGAACATCAGTCATTTTGCTCTTGCTGAAATTCATTTTTGATAATGCAATAGTAACATCCCAGGAATTATATTAAGTTTCTACTTTGTATTAAAGTAGAATTGTATTAGCATGGTAGAGTATGTGTATCCCTGCTGGGATTACTTTCATGCTGGAAAGAACAATGTTATTTTTCTATTACTGAAATAAGTTATCTATTTTGACAGTGGAAAATATATTTCAGTGAACTATAAACTAACAAAACCTGTCATCTAGGAGAGTATCAATAAAGTTTTTCTTATTGTGTATTTTCAATTCCTAGCCAGCAGCAATTTTGCTAATTTTTTTGCATGAAGTCATTTGATTTACAGCACACCTATGAGCCCACATACTGAAGTTAGCATGTTCAGTGCAATAATTCTTGCTCAGTCCTTGACCAAACTGTTGGGAAATCTGCCTGAGGAAAGAGCAAAAGATTGAGATTGATAGATTTATGTCTTTTAGAACAAAAATCAAGTGTCCTCATTCCAGGATCTCTTTTGATCCAGCCTCTGCCTTTGACTACATGCACCCTAAGAGTGAGCCTCAAAGAAACCTGGGGAGAGGGAGAAATGGGGAATTTGAGTTAGCTTACCTCCAAAGACATCTGTACTCTACTGACATCATTTTCCAAAGTAATCAGGACCAACCTCCAAGCTGTAGGATCACTGGTTTCCATTAATCTTTCATAGTGCTTAGTGAGCCAGAGCCTTCTCTAGCTAGCCCTAACCCATCCCATCAATTTACTGTCAGGGCATCAGAGAAATGGTTTTAAAAGGTGGTGGAAGAGAAGAGAGTCACCTTAGCTGATAAAATCTGCCTCAGGTACAAGGTGCAAACTTCCAGATGTGAATTAGGGAGGCTTTCAGAGACAGGCCTGTCATTAAGCCCCAGCAGCCCCATGAATGGATTGAGCTCCACCCCCCCCCCCCCCCCCCCCCCCGGCAAGGGATCAAGACCATGGTCAGCAATGCAGGTACTTCAGCAAAGGTTTTAGACACATAACTAATTCAAATCAACATGAATATTTCCAAATGTACACCCTACTATGCCATTGCTGATGTGCAATTTACATTGCATTTCACATCACTTCAGAGGCTGACCAATACACTTTCTCACGCTGAAGCCACACATCACACCACACTTGAAGAGGAAGGGAACTTTGATCAAAAGAGATTAAATTATCATATATGTGGTAGAAAAAGCAGCATGGGCATCAGATTTGGGACTGGCTAATTTATACCATAAGGGTTCTAGCTTCTGGCCTTAGGCCTTTTATTTATTTATTTATTTTAATTTAGTGAGAAAACAAGACTCAGGAAGAAGAAAGGGGGCTTGAGTGTATTTTAGAAAAGCAACTAGCAATCAGTTTGGGGGCAGAATGCTACCCCTTTGAGAGAAGGACAAGCTTTATGACAGGTCTGCCTGTGGCAGCAGGTGTCGCTGTAAGGCAGAGGTATCACAACGAGTAAGGAGGCACAGGCAGGAGAACAGAAGCAAGCAAAGATGCTTTGCATTACGTGGTAAGAACATGGAAATTCTTGACAGCTGGTAGCTATGCACACTTTTTGTGCTAAGTATTTCGGTTGCAAACACGATCAAGCAGCAGATTGCTAGTATACACCTGCTTAAAGAAAAGTATGGAAACTTTTACTTCTGTGGTAACAGCTTGCATAATGGCATTATGTGTGGCTTTCCATTTACTTACTGAGTGCTCAGTTCTTCTCCACACATTAAAGAGTTTACTGCTATTCAGTGCAAACAGAATCCCATGCTGCGCCCAGTTAAGCACCTCTGGCACAAGACTGATGGTTGATCCCTCAGAGAACAGCTGGCAACTCCTGAAATGGCGCCTTCAAATTCTTGCAGTGGTTACACCCAGCTGCTAGATTACACTCAGCTCAAAATGAGGACCAGAAATCCTCATTGCTCTGCTCTTTGCTTTCGTGCCATTTCAACCAGAGGCCGATGCTAAGGAGCACCATTTTTGATCTGCTTCAGGTCCCGTGGGATTCACAGATTCCCAGAATGATTGAGGTTGGAAGAGACCTCTGGAGATCATCTAGTCCTACCCCCTGCCAAGCAGGGTCACCCAGAGCACATTGCACAGGATGGCATCCAGGTGGGTTTTAAGTATCTCCAGAGAAGGAGACTCCACAGCCTCTCTGGGCAACCTGTGCCAGCGCTCTGCCACCCTCACAGTAAAGAAGTTTTTCCTCATATTCAGCCAGAACCTCCTGTGTTGGAGTTTGTGCCCATTGCCTCTCATCCTGTCACTGGGCACCACTGAGTCTGGCTCCATCCTCTTGACACCTTCTTTTCAAACACTTAAACACACCAACCACATCCCCTCTCTGTCTTCCCTTCTCTGTGCTGAACAGGTCCAGCTCCCTCAGCCTTTCCTCATACGGGAGATGCTCCCATCCCTTAAACATTTTGGTAGCCCTTCACTGGGCTTGCTCTAGGAGCTCCACGCCTCTCTTGTACTGGGTAGCCCAGAACTGATCCCAGTAATTCTGTAAGGTGTTTCAGTCCACACAGCCAGGAATGTGCAGGGACTGATGTCTTCCTGAGAGAAGGGGTTTTGATCTGCCATCAAAGAGTCTCTCCTTCTGCTCCTTCATGCCCGAAACAAGCCTTCAGTTACTGCTGGCACACAACAACAACAAAAGACAAACAAAACCATACACAACCCTTTTCATCTACAGCATTGAACAACTTTACAACAAAACTGCCAAAGAAATTAAGAACTAGCCTTTTACTACAAAGGCTGATTGGGCAAGAGGGATGGTTTAGATAATTACAATGCTAGAAAGATGCTAACTCATAGCCCAGAGACTGCTAGAACAATGGTGCTAAAATTTACTTAGGAAGGAGTGCTGTTCCTCCTAAGGAACAGATCCTATAAGACCTGGACTTGCTCTAATGGCTGTAGGCCAGGGATAGAAAAGTCAGTGCTCTGACCATCACTTCGAAAAACTACTATTAGAGGTGCTCGTTTAGTTAAAAAATAAAAAGAACACTTTTAAAGCAGAGTTATGCTGTAGTAAGAAAAGGCTGTGCGGTGACTTAAAATGAGGCAAACACTGGGGTAAACCCCCACGGTGCAGGTCTCTGCACCACTTGCAGCCAGCCAGAGGATGGTAGCCCCTGGCTACCCGTATGAAAGCAAACAAGACACTTTACTATGTCTTCTTTTCCTCTTGTCTTTTTTTTTTTTTTTTTTTTTTTAATATCAACAGGACTAGGCTTAAGAGATTTGTGCTTACAGTAACTGGCACATTACTGGCCCTCTCCAGGTGCTACCGTAATAAAAACAAGTCAGACAAAGCACAGAGAAAATGGATAACACAATTTCTACAAAACACACAATACCAACTGGAAGCAACCTCTAGGTTGCTAATGCTCGTCTCTAGTGCAGCGGCACTCTCTTATTTATGTCTGCACAATATCTAATCAAATATAACCTCTGGAGAAGAACCTCATCATCTCCTTCCATTGCTCTACACGTGTAAGATCTCATTTAATGTCTCGGCAAAGATCCTGAGCTGTGATCCGCAATGAACTGCATCTCTGCATGACACAGCTGAAATCCTGGCTCTTCGCAGAAGCCAGATGCAGATTTTGAACTGGACTCTCTATAACCTCAAAGTCTTTTAAAGAGATTACTATTTAACAACATATATACAGCATGGTACAGCTAAGGTAATAACGATTACATCTTTAATCACGGACCTGTCAGGAGCTGAAGCCAGGAGAAGGGGGAGGCCTTTTGTTTGTACAGTACCAGCAGAGTCACCTGCGGAGAAGCGAGCGGTCAAAGTCAGAAAAAAAACATGCCCAGATGATGTGTTTTGTGGTAGATTGGAGCCAGCCGACTGTGACTGAGGAGCTGTGGAGGAGATGACAGGCTGGGCAGGCTAGGACTGGGAGCACTCAGTGGCAGGAGGGAGGTGAGGGTCATGCCAGGGGGGCTTGCAGCAGGCTTGGGCAAAGCAAGCAGAGCCCGAGCCCTGCAGGCAATGCTCAGGATCAGGAAAGGCACCTTTCATTGCTGTCCTCACCTAAGGAGGCACAAGTAAAGCCCAAACCGAGAAAACAGACTGAAGCAGGCTCTGGAAAGACCCGACAGCAGCTTACATGTCTGCCATGTGAGGTGGCTTTACAAGAAGAAAGAAAATCCTGCAGAGCACATCTGGGGAAGAAAAAGGCTGTAGAAGGTTTCACGTCACATGAAAGCATAACATCAAATTAACAACTACAGTCCAAAGAGGCACCTATTTTATTTAAAAACTGGATTTTGACTGCAATTTTTTGGGGGAAAGATGACAGAATTGCATGGCCTGTTAAAATTTGACCTTCCTTAGACTTAAGTAATGGGCTTTTGTATACATAATGGGAACACACTGCTTGCAATATCCATTTGATGGACAATTTCAGGGAAATCTGTTCTGAAAACATGTTTAGTAGTAAAATCAGAAACCATTTTCAAATTAAACACTTCTGTTTTAAAGTATATTTTTTTTTCTTAACAAATTGTTTGAAGTAATGCAGGGAAATACAATCACAATGTAGAAAAAAAGAATATAGCGTGTGCAATGAAAAAGAGAGGACCACTGCTCAAAATGTATTCAGTACATTTGAAAGACTTCTGTTGCTTGGAGTATTAAAGCATGTTAAATTTCCAGCTTTTTTTTTTCCATGTATTTACTGTTATGTGGCAACACTAAACTACTTGTCATTTTAGTAGTTCTGTAATTTAAAAATATTTTTTTCCTCCCTTCTGTCCATTTGCACGTACTGCTTTAAAAACAGTTAACATTTTAAGCTATCAAACAGCAAAGCAGCCCAAAAAGCAAAACTGGATTTGGTTATCATCAAATTCTGGCAATTGCCAGGATAGCAGAAGTATGCCTTGTGGGTGAAAGGCAGAGGCTTATGCTCCTGTAACACAGCTCGTTGTAGTTTGGCCCATATCCCAACCCAAATGGAGCTCCGTAATAGAATGAGCCCTGCTGTGTTAAATTTTATTTATTTTCCCAGGAGTAAGTCACGTCAAGTTTCCAAGGTGTGCTACCACTAGACATGGACAGCCACATATGCATGGTTTGTTCACACCATGCACATTCAGCCCTTGATTCTGAGCCACCTGTTATCACACTGAAATCCAAAGGAGTTTTATCAGAGAGAGAGAACACAAGCCAATAGTGAGAAGATAGCTGAAAAGTCCATTTTTCCATAGCTTTGTTGGACAAAGTACTAAGTTGTGTTTCATTGTAATGACTGGAAAAAGAAGTCTGCTATTGGCTGAAAGCATCAGCCTGTGCTCTGCTTTGCAGAGTTTTCTGCACAACCACGAAGATGAAATTTTACCCAGAAGCAACAGATTCTGCAGACATGGAAAAGCACTGTGGGATGCTGCTACCCTTCTTAGGATCTGGCACTCAAGACAAAGAGTCAATACAGTAAAAACATGTCTCTCCAAGACACCTGATAAACCTGAAAACCATGTGAATACAATTCAGAAGTGTAAGCAAGATAGAAGAGGCTACTGAACCATAATTTATGTTTTCACAGAATCATGTTAAAATATACATTAAAAAGTCTTTCATATCAGCTCTATTTGTGGGAGGATATCATCTGTATCAAAAAGCTACTATGACCTTGACGATAAGATCAAAGTGTCATCTTCAGTATCATCCATGGCATCCTCTTTAGTGAGGTTTCTATGTTATTCATGTTCCATTGATACCAGGTACTTCAGCTGCACCTTCTGCACATATTTAATAGTCTTCCCAGCAAGCATATACTCCTTTTACCCAATATTAACACAAATCAAATGCATTTCTCACATAACTGTTATGTTTGGTGTCATAAATAGGCTACATAAAGAGCTTCTTAAGCCAGAAGTCAAGAAGCACCAGACTGCTTCAAAATGGAGTGTTTTTGAGATATTACAGACTGAAACATTTCTTTTTAATCTTTTAAACCACATTCTAATGATACTGTACCTCAGGTTCAGAAGAGTTGGGCATGTAAGTAAAATACTATTCAAGTTGTAACACTGAAAGTGATCAGAAAATAACAGCACCTGTTCTAAACTTTACTTTTCAACTTAAACCAAACAATGAAGGACAGACTAGAGGATATTTTCTTTGTCAGCACATGAGATAATTAACCACTCCAGTTCTGTCTCTTTAACTCTTACACTGTAGGCATTTGAGAACTTCTAGTAGAGATATTGGCAGCTGGAGCCTGTATGGGGAAGGGGTCTTCTTGGCATTGTGCTCTTGTGCTTAGTGCTTGTCCTTTGTGCTGAGCATCTTAAGCTTTCAAAGGAGGTAGCATGAGTTGGAATCTAGATCCCTAAGGAAATTAAGCATGTGCTAAAGTGTTAATGAATTCTGAATTGGTGTGAATGTACATGTATATAAGAATTACTGCGCAGGAGGGATTTAAACATATGCCTGAACTCAAGCATAAACTTCAGTGACCTGTTGACTTCTACGAGCATACAGCAGTCTGGCAAAGGAAAACACACACTACTTCATGTATGAGTGGAAATTCGGTGGGTCTCAGAGCTTCCTACCATATATTCTGCACAACTGCATCTTTAAATAAAATACTGATTACCGGCATCTCAGATTTTTTAATAGAGAATGCTGGCCTGAGAGATGTGATGTCCTCAAGCCATACCATGCTGACGTCAAGTCAATCTGAAACAGTCCACTTTGGCAATGATTCAGGTGCGTCACATGGTATTTTCCTATTTCCCTCAGAAGAGTTTATAGAAGGAAATAGTATTATTTTATTACTGTTTCTTATTATTTTTGCTGACAAAATAAGTCAGCTTCTAAGAGAGGAAAGAGCAGTTTATCACATGGTGGGAATATCTTGGAAAATATTCCTGTATTTTCACTGCAGAGCTCAACAGTAATATAAGGGAAACAGAGAGAATCTAGCTTTAACCAAAATTTCCTATTTCCTCTGACAAACTTAAGCAACAGAATTTGTTACTTGGACAAAGTTGTAGGGTGTGATTGGATAAAGTAGGAGCCAAATTTATCTATTCCCACCTCCTCCCCTTTCAAACACAAATATATTGCAAGCCTCAGAATACCTAAGTGTAAACCCTACTGCACTCCTGGTTTTCACAGGGTTGTCTCCAAACCTCCCTTTCACCCCTGATATATTCAGCTCACCTTGAATCTCTTGACAGGATAATCTTAATGTACAAAGAAAATACATATTTAAATCCCTCTCCTCCTAATCAAATCTGAATAAATAAAAAGCCATCATTTAATCATTAGTCTGAACCAAGAATGACTAATATAGACACAGAAGAAGTGTAAGTAAACAATTTTATTTTGTGTCCTCCCTCCCCCCCAACTTAAGGGTGACCATTAAACTCCACTTTCCTCTGCCATTTGAGAGTTATGTGGTAATCCCAAACACATGAAAATAAATTGTTTACTCCACCTCCTCCTCCTCCGTGTTCTCAGTATTTATGGTGGTTGTAACTTTGGTATTCATAAAGAGTGACAGAGAATGCAGTCCAAATGCAGCAAAGTCAGCATTAACTAATAAAAGGAAATCTCATCACAGAAGGAAGAAGTTAACAGCAAACTTAAAACCCATCTGAAATTAACACACAATCCAACTCACAGTAACATTGCAGTACATTCAAAGCAAATTCCCTCAAGGCATGCTGAACTTAGAATGAGGGAAGAAGCGAGGAGAAATAAGCAAAGTGAGAGAAGCTCTGTGTGCACATTTATATACATATTTTTTTCGTATTAGCATAGCTACTGGACAAGCCCATTTCCTACAGATTTAAATATACAGCTTTAACATGTTATTTCTTTTATTTTTTTTTATTTTTTAATGTATCATTTTCACCACAGCTTCTAAGTCATTAAACTTAAGACAATCATCTGAAAGAAGAAAATTAAAAAAAAATGTTTTATTTTTATTTTTAACAAAACTAAATCAAGCAGAACTTCAGTTAAGTCCCTTTTCAAAAGAAACTGGATAATCCAAACAAGTTTAGCTCTCATAAATTACTTTCAAAGTGAAAGAACATTAAAATGATTCTTTCAGTTCATGTAGATCTACCAGCATTTTGTATTTTATTGCTGTCTATACTGGGATCCTCTACTTTCACTCCAATATTTCCTTCTTTAGCATAATAAGCATTTTGAATCTACTAGAATCTCTAGGGACTGCCTTAAAAAGAAAATAAAAAAAAAACAAGTCCTACACTGTTTCTTTATATATGCACATAAAAATTGACTGTATGCATATTAAAATCGTATACACACTAGCAAGTTAAAGATTTTTAGCATTTTTTCTAAAGGGAGAAAAAATGTTTTGTAATTTATGTAAAGTTCCTTTAGAAGCAAAAAAACAGTATCTATTGTCAACACTGCATTTTTGCAACACCAAGTGCAGTTTCAGAAATATTTTGGTTAATATTTTAGGCATATGGAACTTGATATTAACTGTGGTAATATTCAATGTAATAGGTTATGCTAAAACTACTTGAAGAATATTAATACAGCAGTATTTATTTTTGAGGCAATAAAACAAGAAAAGCTCCCAAGTGAAAGTTCTGCTCTTTCAACGTCTCAGACAAATACCTTTTGAATTATACTCAACGAGCTTCTTTTAATGATCATAAAAGCTACTTTAAAACATCAGTGTGAACAGCATCCCACAAAGAGCAGCCACAATCAGGGCTCTGTGACTTCACCAAAAAAAACCAAAAAACCACAAATATTTCTCCATGACAAAAGGCAGCTGAACCGGGTTAAAGGTGCACAGGTCCAAAGGAGGGTAAAAGGCAGTAAAGCATTAATGATATGCCACCACCACTAAGTCAAATTCAGGTCAGATTTTGAAAATCATTCACACCAGTAACCCCTGCATGCAGGATGAGCCTCATGGAAAACTCAGGAGGACAGAGCACCAACCTCCTGTGTCCTCTAGCCAAAGACACTGCCAAGAGCCTTCAGGCACAAAGACCGAGCATCTGACATGAGTTCCTAGATAAAGGCACAAAATACTCCAGGCATCTAAGGATGCACAACTAACTTCAGAGTTCACCACATACATCAAAAAAGTGCTATCTGCAAGATCATTCCATTTTCAGATTGGCAACAAAGAATCATGGAATCATAAAATATCCCAAGTTGGAAGGGACCCAAAAGGATCATCAATTTCAACTCCTGGCTCCACACAGGACCACGCAAAAATCCAGCCATATGTCTGAAAGCGTTGTACAAATTATTCTTGAACTACAGCAGGCTCGGTGCTGTGACCACTGCCCACGAATGTGTCTCCTCTCAGCTATTTCACGGCTTCCTTGCTCCCTTTGGCTCCTGCTATTTTGTAAAGGCTACTGGTACGGACCACATGCTTAGAGGACTGGTGGTCAGCTCTTTGGGTTAGATTCCCACGAACTCAGCCAACTTTGGATACCCTGGAGAGGATGGAGATCCTGCAGGCTCTGGGCATAGGTTCCATGTCTGAGCACCCTCACAGGGATGATCTTTTCCCTTTGCCTAGCTGGGAGTTGTCCATCCTCCAGCATGGGCCTGCTGCCTCTCATCTTTTCACCACTGAATGCCTCTGAGCAAAGTCAGGCTTTATCTTCTTCCACGTTCCCAGTAGGCATCTGTAGTCAACACTCACGTCCCCCCCAAGCCCTTTTTCATTAATGCTGACCAAAGGCAGGTCCCTCAGCTTGCCCTTGGATGCCGTGTGCCTGGGCCCCTTCCCAGCTTTGAGGACCTGGGCTGGGCCCTTGTGACATATGGCAATGTTTTCCCTGTACTGGGGAGACCAGAAGGGGACACAGGAATCCACAAGCAGACTCCAAATTTCCAAAAAAGAGAGGGAGACACATACTGGTTTGCTTTTTCTTTTACTCTTGGTTGCTTTTGCTTTTTTATTATTTTTATTATTTTGCATAGTTATTTAGAACTCTTTATTTTCCATTCTTGACAAAGAGGCCTAAGGAAGCATCTACACTGGACCTCAGCGCCAAAGTCCAGCACTTCTACCTGTTGGAATGGATGTCTTCTGCTTCTCCAGAGGAACAGCTGGCTCTGTAACTTCTGTGGCACCACCTGGAGGCCCCAAGGAGCCTGGGGGACCTCTGACAGACTCCTCCTGTTTTCCCTGGCACAGCAGCTCAGAGGATGCCAGTCGCTGTCCTCCTCTCTCCCTCAGGGCTCAGTGCAGCTCTTTGGGAAGTGCTGGACTGGGGAATGGCAAAGGAGGGCTCCTCCAAGCCTTAGCTTGAAGAGTTGCCAGGAGGCAGACATCCCCTGTGAGTCCGCCAGACGTTCATGGACGCAGGGCTCTCCTGGCTGGTGGAAAAGTGCCTGATGGTCACTGGCTGAAGGGAGTGAACCATTTGGTCGGAAGAGGAGAGCCCCTAGCACTCCTGTGAATGTTCAGGTGCTGTCTCTTTGCAGGCAGGCTGCGCACGATGGTGTGGTGCCTGACTAGCCCTGATGGAGGTGGATCCACTTCCATTGGCTGTTCTTCACCTGGACGTGGATCCACCTCCATGGGCTCCACGTCACCATCAGCCGTATCTACCTGCATTGGCTTGATGTCACATCTCCCCGAGAGCTGCAGCTTCTTCAGGGGAGGAGGACTCATTCTTCCTCAATGGAAGAAAAACCGCTTGCGAAGCTCTCGCAAAATCAAATAGCCACTCGCTTCCCTGGGCTTCCTCCTACCAAAGAGCTCCTGGCGTCAGAGGCCCTTGCCACTCAGCGACTGATGGTCTGGCCACAGGGTCCCTCTATTTACAGGGCTTGGAAGAAAAGGCAGCAAGGCAACTTGTGACATCAGGCGGCCATGGCGATGTGATTCTGACAGTGTCCCATTGTGACCAAAATGTGGCAGTGTTGGGAGTTGGGGCCGATGGCCTGAGAGCAGCCCCAGTTTTGAAGGATGAGGAAGGACGGGGGTGCTGAGAGCTCCTTCCTGGGGATGACTCCCCTGGGCCATTTTGCTTGCAAGACAGAATGTCTTCCCCTGGGGCACAGAGACCTGTGGGGTCTCCAGCCCCCTTTTCATCCCCTGCCTGCCATCCCTTTCCATGAGGTGACAGGGGCAAGAGTGTCCCAGCAGGGTTGGGCTTCTCTGCTACCCCGCAGCTGCCTGCAAGGGGAGCTGCCCTGGGGCCCAGATGTAGCAGAGATGGGTCAAAGCATACCAGCACCCTGCACATGGCCAAGGGAGACACAATCAATAAAAGTGTTGAGTTTCAAGGAGTGTGTGAACCCTCCTTTCCCATCCCATTTACACTGTCCCAGGAGCATGAGCAGGTGGCATCAATCTGCCCCAATCCCCAAGGGTGATGGGTGGAAAGGAGAGGGCCTGGCTCCTTCTGGAGCACTGTGCTAGATCAGCAGGTTGGGTTGGTTGGAGACCATGTGTCCTGGCCCCTCCCCAGCTTTGAGGACCTGGGCTGGGCCCTTGTGACATATGGCAATGTTTTCCCTGTACTGGGGAGACCAGAAGGGGACACAGGAATCCACAAGCAGAATCCAAAGTTCCAAAAAAAAAGAGAGGGAGGCACTTATTGTTTTGCTTTTTCTTTTACTGTTTATTGCTTTTGCTTTTTTATTATTATTATTTTGTATAGTTATTTTGAACTCTTTAGTTTCTACTCTTGACAAAGAGTCCTAATGAAGCATCTACACTGGACCTCAGTGCCTGACCACCCTCTGGGTGCAGAACTTTTCCCTAACGCCCAGCCTGACCCTCCCCTGTCCCAGCTCCATGCCGTTCCCTCGGGTCCTGTCGCTGTCCCCAGAGAGCAGAGCTCAACACCTGCCTCTCCGCTCCCCTCATGAGGGAGCTGCAGGCCACCATGAGGCCTCCCCTCGGCCTGCTCTGCTCTGGGCTGAACAAACCAAGGGACCTCAGCCGCTCCTCATACGTCTTGCCCTCTAGGCTCCTCACCATCTTCATAACTCTCCTTTGGACACTCTCTAATAGTTTTATGTCCTTTTTATATTGTGGCACCCAGAACTGCACACAGTACTCAAGGTGAGGCTGCACAAGCGCACAGCAGACAGGAACAATCCCTTTCCTCAGTGCCATGCCTGATGCACCCCAGGACACGTTTGGCCCTTTTGGCTGCCAGGTCATGCTGTTGACTCATATTCAACTTGCTGTTCCCTCGAATCCCCATAACCCTTTCTGCCAGGCTGTTCTCCAGCCTCTGCTCCCCCAGTCTGTATGTATAGCCAGAATTGCTCTGTCCCCGGTGCAGAATCCAGCACTTGCTCTTGTTAAATCTCATGCAGTTGGTGACTGCCCAGCCCTCCAATCAAGATCTTTCTGCAAGTCCTCTCTACCCATGAGGGAGCCAACAGTTCATCCTTAACATCATCTGCAAATTTACTTAGTGTGCATTCAAGTCATGCATCCAGATAATTTAAAAAAAACAACCAACCAACCAACCAAACAAAAAAACAACACCAGCAACAAAACGCCCAAACAAACCCTAGTAAGCTGAAACCTTTGTCACACATCAGGATATTCTTATTGAATATCAGATCCAAGGGATGCACAAGTCAAGTCCCAACCATCACTATTTTCCTGTTTCTTCTGTTGTAACCTGCAGTTAACAGTTTGCTGCTGGTACTCTGTGATAGAGATGTTAAGTTTACACTTTTTTCATGCTTTTCCTTCCTTTCCCTTTTCCCCTCCCCCTCATTCACTTTTGTTTCATGTTTGGTTTGTTTGTTTATATGACCACAGAGCAAGTGAACTGAGCCCACGTCGTCAATTAAACCAAAGTCAATTTAAAGAGAAGTACAGAAGGTTAATTAACTGCTAATGATTTTGGCATTTGTTTAGGTTAGTCCTTTAACTTTACTGATGTGACAGTATATCAATAAGACATGATTTATAAAAGACACTCGAAAAGCAAAAAGGTTGGTCATGGAACATTCAGAGTTGCACATTACATATATGTACATGTGTGATAACAACTGTTTTTAAGGAACACTATCTGATTATAAACATCACTTTTACACCTGAAAGAGTGCATCAGAACTGAACTGTGTGAGAACCAGCCAAGCCTTGCAGAGCCACAGCATATTCTCTGCTTTTAACAAAGTGCTAGTCCTTAAGAACAGAAATATGGGTTTAGAAACTTAGCATCAGGCTTCTATTTATGAAACCACCTCCAAGTTCATTTCATGGCATGCCCTGATGCATTATTTTTTCATAGCTGTGGGCAACACTGAAAATCAAAGACATGCAACATCAAACCAAATTTGAATGAAGGCTGCTCTACAATGTGTAAAACATAAGCTACGGCACAAACAATATAATGCAGTAAATTTACCTCTAGTTAACTTTAATGTAAGAAATTAAAGCCAACTGTGAAAACTGCATGAGAGGTTAAATAAATACATGACTCTCAACCACTTTAAGTCACGGGTCAATCTGTCAGCCTGAAGCACTCTGGCGCAGAAGGGTCTGGCTCCTTGGAAGCGTGAGTACAAATCACAGCATGAATCAAGGAAGCCACTTCTTTCTACTGAGGTGGGAAGACAAAGTGGCACGACTTAGATGAAAACGTGAAAGCTAGCTTTGAGTAGCATTTAGGATTTTGAACAAAAGCAAAAAAAATAACATCTGTTTTTTTTTTTTTTTTTTAACAAAGCAAGAGAGGTACTTTCTTACCAGCTTTAGAATTAATATGTGCATCTTCTACCCAGAGAGGTCAAAGCTAAGACGAACAGGTAACGCGGCAGTGCTCAACACCACAGGTTAGAAGGAATCACTCTGCCATTCATCTGTGCACTGAGATTATAATTAAGCTTCTATACAAGAGCCTTTTTGGGATTCCAGGAGAAAACATGGTACATGTGAAAGTCTTCTATGCTATGGGACATGCAGAAGGAGTAGGGGAGGTACAGAACCTCAGCTAGAAACATTCATCTGACTGCAGCCCTTTTCTAGATCTAATAGCAATGCTGCAACTCCACGTTTTAGCTTCTGCAGGATGAACAGTTAATCATGAACTGTCCTATAGACAGGTTATTTAGAACAAACAAACAGACAAAAAACCCTTGACGTGTTTTCAGCAGGCAACCAGAAGTACACATGCAGAATGCAGGGTAAGAAAGAGACTGAGGCAGCAATCAGCACTTATTGCAGTAGTTCCGAGTACCCAAATAAAAGATAACAAAGTTAATAGTGAACTTTCACCCAGATCAGCTCTCTCCATCATTAATAGACTGCAACCAAGAGAAAGGTAAATGGAAGACAATGATAGGAAATCATTCAGGAAAGCATTTTAAAAATAGCCCTATTGGTACAGAACATCATATGGTTACGCTGCCATTATATATAATACATAAATTCATCCATCTAGCATGGATGTATTTTAAGAAACGTGGATGCTTAACCAGCAACCTGAAGAGATACAATAAATAAAAGATTAATGACTTTTATTATTGGGAAAAGAATCTAAGAGAAGAGTGAGTTTTGCCTTGAAGAAAAAAAAAGAAGAAAAAGCATAAACATTAATGTTCACTATCTCCACTGAACTTCCACGAAACAGAAACATTTGCATACCACGTTGGTCACAGTAAATAGAAGAGCAGCACATATCCAACAAATAATAATAACAACAAATAAACAAACAAACAAAAAAATCAAGATGTAAACCAAAGCTGCAATCCTCATTCTCACCACATTGCTGGGGTAAGAATCAAAGGAAATCTAGTACTATACAAACAAGATGGGTGCAAACTGAGTCTGATAAGAGATGTTTGTGCACAACCTGTTGTAAGAAGGCATATACCCATTTCTCTCAAAACCTTACTAGACAGACTATACCTTTTAAAAATTATCTTAAGATTAAAAAAAAAAAAAATTTGCTTTTGCAGCATCAGAATTAAACTGCTATAGTACTGAGATACAATTCTCAGCTCTTCCACAGATGTGTTGCCTGTGTGACTCCAAGGACATAATTTCACATGACCTTTTCTTCTACACCCAATTCAAGGATCTTAAATTGCTATTCTAGTTTATAATAACAAGCTAGAACTGTTACTAACTATGCACAGTTATGTAGTAATATTAGCCCTGAAATGACATCTGTGCAAGAGAATTTAATGTATACCAAACCACCAACAAGTTCTTAGTGGCCAGAAACTCATGAAGGATTAGCAATGCACCAAATGCAGCACAGATTCCAGTTCATTTCTTCCTGTCATATCCCAAGGCAGATGTCAGGAAGAGATTGAGCTGCTTCCTTCACACTTCATGTTTCTGCCTGCCAGCCACAGTGTTGCTCCTGTGTTTGAGTGACATCATACTGCTGATGTACAGCCATACTATCCCCAAGTTGCAAAAGAAGGTAGCGATGCCTGCTTAAACTAAATTGCTTGGTCACCCTGAAAAAAAAAAAAAAAAGCTGCACATTTGCTTAGTTCTGTCTTCAAAATGAGGGGCAGAACCACTGAGATACCCCTGTTAAATTCAGTATCATCCCTTAGCTCCCTTGGATATACAAGGACAACGCATCTTGTGGCCCTCTGCACAGAGAATTTGTGTTTGGGCTTGTCTGGGGAATGAACGAAGGCTCAGCATGATTTTGTCTAACCAAGGCAGTCTGGAATAGAACTCATGCAATATTACCCTCCCACCATCTGAACGACAAATGTCCACAAAATTTTATTTCTCCTCCTCCTCTGTGTCCCTGATCCCATAGTTACCCAAAACAGACCAAGCTCTGGCTGTTCTGTGACACTGTCCTTTCCATTTCATGCAGGATACATGAGTGAAACAGACCCACAAATCCAGGAACTCTGCTCTCTTCTTGTTCCCTTCTGGAAACAGAAGAATTTGGGAGGGAGGAAGGGAAGACAAAAAGAAGAGGTTGCTTTTATAACTCCCATCCCCTCCTATGCAAGCAGTACCTGGTGAATTCCTTAAGAGAAATCCCGTAAGTTTTGCATCAGTCCTTGACGTAGTGCTATAACATGGTCAGAGAGCCTCTTGACATACCACTGTGTGCTCCCAAGTTTCATGACATACTGCAGTAACAGACAGTAACGTGTTTGAAAAGAAAGCTCGATACAGAAGAGTTGAAAGTGCTTCACTTACAAGTTTCAGACAGTATTGGATATACATTATCGATCCAGTCATGCACAGCTCTGAGGTGCTGTTATCAGGCAGCTTCAGTAATGGAGCCACTCAAGGCCAACACCACAGAAATGGCAAATGTCATAGAAGCTGGAAGACCTTTTTGTCATTTTGAAAATCCTTCAGTTCAAAGCCCTATCTTCCTATTCGCTACAAGCATATTTTGAAATCCAAAAGTCATTTTTCACTTGCTGCTCCTGCTGCTTTTACCCCTCTCCCTTTCTTCATTAATGCACTGCAATAGCACCTCAGGCCTAGTTTTCAAAGGAGCAAAGCCGATGCTGTTTTCTCCTCAGACCTCCATCCACAGTCAAGCTGCCTTCTAGCTTCTCTTAAAAAAAAAAAACCACCACCACCACTACCCAAATAAAAACCCCACAAATCCTAGGGAGATAAAGTAGAAGTAAGTTCATCTTCCTCAATAAAAGGCCTAGTACTCTGACTACTGGTAGAGCTACCTCTCTGCAAAGTGCTGAAAAATGAGGCCACAAGGCTGTGGCAGAAATGTGCAATCTCCTTTTGAAGTTTACTCAGCTGGGGAACAACTGGCAACCAACCTTCAGAATTAACTGATGCGGCTTTTACCCACTCTCACCTAGCCTCTAGGCGTATTTACTTTCACATTAAAAATTTAAATCTGAAACATTTAAGGGGGAAAAAAAAACACAACACAAAACCAACAATTTCATCATTAGCTGTAAGTGAAAACAGAACTTCAGACGTAGCCAACTAGCTTCACAGCACTATGAAGCACTGCTAGAGGAGGGAAAACAGATACTTCAGGCTGCCTCAGCAATGAATATCTTTAATTCACACAGTGATGAGAAGGAAAGCACATCACCCCCAAGCACATCCCTTACCTTATCTGCATAAAATTGGCATATACCACTTATTATTGGTTATATAATACTTCTACTGTGCTACCAAGCCCTCGAGCATTCTGATCCCCCTGCCTTCACCAGATCCATGATAGCAATCCTGAGCAGATACGGGGAATCATTAGACTCCCATCAGTGTTGCAGAACTGACATAAAGAAGGAAAAGGAGAAGCATGCAGAGAAGAGTGTGAGACTATAACCCGAGAAATTTTGCTAAAAGCCAAAGCTATGTTTGCTCTGCAAGAGAACATCAAATGCAATTACAGTCTTCTCACCACACCAAAAGGTTTACTCAATCAGTACTCAGCTCTGCCAGATGATACTTGCTCCCTTGAGAGGTGGTTCTGAAATGTAAAGGAGCCCCAGGAAGGCTGGACCTTCTTCGGGACATCTTAAAGACACAAGAACAGCTTGTCCCGATGTACCGGAAGTCAAGACACTGCAGGGAGAAGCCTGGATGAACAGAGAGCTGCTTCTCAAACTCAGAAAGAAAAAGAGAGCTTACGAACTCTGGAAGGAAGGGCAGGTAATTCCAGAGGAGTAGAGACCTGTCGTCAAGCTGTGCGGGGAGAAAATTAAAAGGGCCAAAACCCAGCTGGAACTCCGTTTAACTAGTGCAGTAAAAGACAAGAAAAAATGCTTTTAGAAACACATCAACAGCAAAAGGAGGATTAAGGAGCCTCTCCATCCTTATTGGAAGTGAAGGGAAATGTACTGATGACGGATGAAAATAAGGCTGAGGTACTTCAGGCCTCTTTTGCCTCAGTCTTTACCTATAAGGCCAAGTGTTCCCAGGGCATCCAGCCCCCTGAGTTGAAAGACTGTCACAGGGAGCAAGATGAAGGCCCTGTAATCCAACAGGAAACTCTAAGTGACCTACTCTATCATCTGAACATTCAGAAATCTATTGGACTTGACAGGATTCATCCAAGGGCACTAAACGAGCCAGTGGAAGTGCTCACCAAGCCACTTTCAAGGACTCACTGGCACTCCTGGCTAACTGGGGAGGTCCCAGCTGACTGGAGGTTAGCGGAAGCGACTCCAGTCTACAAGAAGGGCAGGAAGGAGGATCCAGGGAACTGCAGGCTGGTCAGTGTGACCTCAGTAACAGGGAAGGTTGTGGAGCAGATCACGTTGAGTGTCATCACATGGCACGTATGGGACAATCACGCGATCAGAAGCAGCAGGGATGGTTTTATGAAAAATTGCCTGTGTTTAAGTTTGGGCCACTCACTACAAGAAGGGCATTGAGTTGCTCGAGCATATGCAGAAAAGAGCAATGAAGCTGGTGAGGGGATTAGAAAACATGGGCTATGAGGAGTGACGGACAGAACCAGGGTTGTTTAGTCTGGAGAAGAGGAGGCTGACAGGAGACCTCATCACTTTACGACTACCTGACAGGAGGCTGCAATGAGGAAGGTGTCAGGCTATTTTCTCAAGTGACAAGTGAGAAGATGCAAGGCAATGGTCTCACATTGCACAAGAGAAGTTTAGATTGGATATTCAGAGGAATTTCTTCATGGAGAGGGTAGGCAAGCACTGGAAGTGGTAGAGTCCTCAGCCCTGGAGGTATTTAAGGAATGTGTGGATGTGGCACTAAGGGGTAAGGTTTAAAGCTGGGACGTGGTAGGTCAGGTTGATGGCTGGACTTGATGATCTTTAAGGTTTTCTCCAACCTAGATGACTCTATTATTTCAAAAGCAGTATTACAGTACAGATAGCCACCACAATTACTTTCAAATTTATTAGCAAGGATTTCTATGGGTCCTTGAAAAGGAGTTTAAAATAGGGCAGACATTTTAAAAGCACATATTCCTTTTCTAATATATGATAATAACAACAAGAGCATGTGCAGGAAGTTTCAGGAATGACTTAGATTGATAAGGGAGCAGAAGTAAGTGGGGATCTAGAAAATAATCATAACCTGATTACAGCTATGATTGAGGCAGAGACAATTGTTAAACAAAGGTCTTTTTCTTAAAATTGACTACTTATAATAATCTCTTATCAGTAAGAAAACCTTTCCCTTGCTCCCATTTTTTTTTTTGATGACACTCATCTCAAAGCTAATGGTTAATAATATCTTGATAGGTACTAATTTTCCTTAATCAACAGTAGCAGAGACCTACAGTTTCTTATGTGAAAGCAATACTTGCTTGAATATGGGACTCTTCTTGCCCAGTTGTCTTAGTACTTAGCATCCACTGATATTCTTCAAGATACTAATCAACTAACTTATTGATTGACAGACTTTTTTTTTACAAGCCTGCTCTTCATGTCCAAAGTGAAGGTAATCCATAGCCTTGTTGCAGATTTTCTCACTTTTTCTGATGAACAAGTCAGACTTTTTTTTTTTTTTTGCATGAGGCATCAACCCAAGTTGCTGAATGACATGCATTTTGAGCAAGGCTGAAGAGAGGGGAGGAAGACAGAGAGAGAGCGAGCATCAAAAGCTGGAGGAGCTCCTTCTGAACAGAGTAGACAGTCTTATTGTGCAAAAGTAAAGTACATGATACCGCATGATCAATTCCTTATACAATAATCAGCTGGAAAATGTGTTTTACATGACAACAGATAGATAAAGTGCTTGAAGAAAATATTCTCTGTGGGATTTGCACCTTCAGCATGTTTTTTACTGTCTTCAGTGCTTTCAGCTGCAGGAATTCAAGAACAAATACACAGGGGAATAACTGGGGAAAACAGTTATCACTCAAACCTTCATAGCAGGTACAATCATTCAAGAATTCTTATTAGTGGGGAAAAAAAGAATGCGAAGCAAACACTTGCAGTAGGCTGTATATGCCTGTACATCCAAAGGCTGTACATTGTGGTCATGCTTGAAGTTTCTCTCAACCCACCATGAGAAGTGAGCACGTCCACACCTTGAATAGATTTTTCTCTACAATAGGACTAACTATATGAAAGCCTGTAAGACAAATAATGCCGAGACTAACAATTTAGGAAAAACATATATGCTAGCTGGATAAAGCAAGACAAGATGTCAACATAAAATCCAGCTGTTACTGTTATCTAGCGATACCAATACATACTAATTATATACAGACACAATCAAATGCTAACATTACAACATTTTAAGCTCTCATGGCACCTCATGGAGGAAGGTCTGTGGATGTTTAACAAGACAAATGCAGCTTTGCAGCCTGTTTGTTCCTGATGCTCTTCAAACATAGTGAATTCCCCCAGGCTCCTGTTTTAATCTCAGGCCCAATTTCATGTCTGCAGACAGCCTTCTGCTCCTACCATTAAATATGTTCTCTATATCCAGGGACATGCAGTCTCTAAAATGCAAGCTTTTCCAGAGTGTTCTTCTTCCATGTGTGGCTGCATTTCTATCCCTGAGGGCAGAAAACCTTGATAAGGACTCGAGGACAGGATGAGGTGCTGTGTGTAGTAGCAGGCACAAGAGAGTTGTGTTTTTCTCCTCAGTACTACGTGAAGAGCATCCAAATCTTCAAAGACAAGCATTTTTTTGTGCATTGGAGCTGCCTCGCAGACAGATGCTGGCTTGAATAACAGTTTCTATTACTTTTCCTGATTTCACAGCTGATGTTTTCCACCCTTTTCTCCACCTTCTTCTCTGGTAATTCTATACAGCCATTATAGTAGTCCCTCAAAAGACATTAAAGAAGAAACCAAGTTTTGACTTCCCTCAGTATCATACATCCTCTTGGATCTTAGAAATACTCAGAGATGCTACATGTCCAATTGGCAACTTCTTTAAAAGTAGATTTTAACGATTTCTGCTTCTTGCCACCCAGTTTCTACCTGCTCACAACACTTGCACCCACAAGATGAACTGCCAAGTCAGCTTCAAGAACTGGGTACCTGCATCCTAGCTTACATGTTCCTGAAATTAGATAAGAAGGATGATTATTTCAATATGGTTTTTCAATCCTATCTATAGCTTCAAGTAAAAAATTGCTAGTTGTCTTCACTATGATAGAACTGCAGGTCCTTTGGAATTAACTCTTCACTGAGAATACTGGAAGCATTGATCACTGTGCATATAGAAAACATACTACTCCCTAATTAAGCTCTCTGTATGCACTGAAAAATCTTCCCAGAACTGCTGAATCTGAGTTCTCATAGCACCAGAAATTCATAGAACGTTACTGTTTGGGAACAAAGAGGACAATGACTTTTTCTTGCTCACTCTCTCTACATTTCCACCACCACTGAACATTTCTGACAAAGCCTTTCTTAAAAAAATCATCATGCAGTGACAAGAGACGCTAGAATATTCCATTGAGAAAATTCTGGGAAATATAAGCAAACAGAAGATAGCTTACAACTAAACCATTCAAGCAATTTAGATTATAGAATCTAGATCTAATACTGAAAATAGACAAAAAAAAAAAAAAGAAAAAAGAAGTGTACTGTCCTGGGTCTGAATGTGAATGTTTGCTTTAAATTTTGCAATGTTGTCTAGTTATACTATAAATATTCATATGTTGTCATAATTAAAATTTAGTAGTACTTGACACAAATTGGAAGGCTTTAATTGATTTAGTTATTCCTTATATCACTGTACTTGTTACTATTTTACTAAATGACCAGGTAGGATTTACTTACTTCTTTACCATCTAGCTAGAAAACTTAGGCACTAGTTCTGGAAGAGAAGGGCTTTCCTTTTTGTTTGCTGCTGTAGCCCACATTGCATAGTTTTCCTATGGATACTCGTATTTCCCGATGTTACTATTTTTAATGCCATTCATAAACTGAGATACTATGGATGGTATCAATGAAAAATCAGACACAATTCAGCCTGCCATTATATTTAATGTGGCAGTGGAATGAAGAGGTCACTATACCTTCGCTCCTATTACAGTAAAAATCTACACGCTTGCCTTTTGTCACATGAAAAACATTAGGACATGTTCCCACTCCTTCTCTATATATGGTACTTGCTGCAGATCAGCAGAATTGACTGAGTTAATACCACATCTGGGAGCCAGAAATATTTTATCCCATATCCACTAAACTTGCTTCCTACACAAATGAGATCAGCTGAGTCACTCACTCAGTTTCTATTAAATCTACCAACTCACTTATTCATCATTGGTTTTTTATATAGCCAGTTGTGATTCAGTGAGTTTTGTACAACCATTAAGACTATGAAGACTAAAACACCAGTGAAAGCAATGGGAGATTAGCACACTACAACACACTCCTTCAATTTATGTCCAGGAAATTCATTTGGAAACTTCCATGAACTTTAATAAGCACTACATACAAAACCACCTGCTGCACTGTTGAAACATTTAGCCTCCTTAAACCACAAAGAGACAAACCATGTCCTTAAGCCACAGAAAGCACAGAGAATGCAGTATTGGTGCAATTAGTGGAATTTACTGTATTTTCTAGTTGACTTTAAGTGTATGGCTCACAAAAAGCAATGGTAGATAAAAGCAGCTAGAGGTGGTGAGCTGTATGGTTCTTCAGTAGAGAGACTATAGCCTCTGGTTCAACCTTTGTCAAAATAATATGATTAATTTACATATGAATAAACGTTTTAATATTCTCCATATCAAGTATCCATTTCTGAGGTCTGGTTTCTCTTATTTTGTGAAGACCAAGATTCCAATAACCTTAGTTAAAAATTACTAAGATATTTTGCACAAAAAGTGTGTGATGATATAGCTACAGAGAAAACAAAATACGATCAGCATGACAAAGAATTTGTTCTGCTAGCCATTTTATTTGCTAGGATAAGGAAGAAGAATTAGCATTACTCATTCTCACAGTAGTACATTTTTGGCCTTTTTAGTAGATACAAAATAACTTCACTTTCTTTCCCCATTTCTTTCCTTCACCCTATGAATTTATCTCAAAAGATTATATTCATTGCAGATTTAGGTCTTGCCATTCTTGTGAATATCAATCTATTCACCAATGTTTGCATTCTACATATTCAAACTAAAACAAGGTATTATAAAAGCAGTCACATTTACACAAACACCCTCCACATTTCTCTAGCTAAGGCCATGAAGCTGGCACTCCTTATTAATCTTAACAGGGGAACACTCAGATCTCTACGATTGATCCCTCCAATATTTCTGCCTTCTTCCTGCTTTTTTGCCACCTAACCTTACCCATAAAAGTGGCCTAGAAGAAAGCTGGAGAGGGACTCTGTCAGGGAGTGTAGCCATGGAATCAGGAATAACAGCTTTGAACAGATGGAGGGGAGATTTAGATTTGATGTGACGTGAGGAAGAAATTCTTCACTTGGAGCACAAAGCGCACATGGGAATCAGGGCTGAAGATGCACCTTGCTTCTGTTCTTTTCCATAAAGAATAGAATGAAGTTGCCTAAAAAACAGTGTTAAAAATAAACCCAGGGCACAGGATGGGAGGTGCAGGGCAGTCCCTGTGGCCGAGGGGCAGCCTTTCTCTCTGGCAAGCCAAATGGCCTGGGGGAGCCAGCCCCAGAAAAGGGGCCCTCAGCCCCCCCAACCCTCCTCCTTGTCCATGTGAGGGCTTCTTCCAGGCTGCTCCCAACACAGCCACCTTTGGCCACACATGGGCCACTCCATCACAGAGGCTTGCTGAGGTCACAGTGGCCACCACTGCCACGCTTTTGCTGCGGGCCCTATGAAACAGGCCCCCTGCAGCTGGCCCACCACTCGCTGAGCATCTAGGCCCTCTGACTGCCAGCTTGTGCGGCAGGAAGAAGACTGGAAGCAGAAAGGCGAGCGGCAGGCCTCCTTGGTGTGCGAGGACAGCGATGCAGTCCGGTGAAGCACCAAGGAGGAATGCACCTGACCAGAAAGAGATGTGTCGTGGGTGGAGGGATGGCGCCGGTGGCACAAGAGACACCAGCGCCCAAAGGACCTCTGGCGCCCAGCCCACAGACACATACAGGCGGTACCATCAGCACCGCAACGATGCAGGGAACAGGCCAGCCCCTCAAACATCCAGCACCAGGGGGCCTGGGCCTTACCATAGGAGCAACGGTGATGTGGGGCGAAGGTGGGAACATCAGGCAGAGAGCTGTGGGGAGCAGAGGCATGCCCATAGTCCAGAGCACAGTGCAGGAGCCAGTAATGGCCGTAAACCAGACAGCAGCATCAGACCCATGTATGAAAATCAAGCCAACAGTGGCATGGGACCGAGGCATGGAACTGGACGACCCCCTGGTTCGTCACCCTGGCCTGAGAACGTTCTGGATGGAAGACATCCCATTTGGGCAGTCCCGGGCAACGACTGGCTTAGCCTTCTGCTCAACACCATGGAGCTGGATCCACCAGATGTGGAGGAACAGATGGAAGTAGATCCACCTCTGCCAGAACAGACCTGGGACAAAGACTGCGGCATGTCTTTGTGCTCTGCCATCCGAGAGCACCAACAGCATCACAGGAGTGCCCGGCAAGCCCCCTACTCGTTATTCAGGCTCCGTCGCAAGCATTAGCTTGGAGCCACCAACCACCACGGACATCCTGCAGGCTTACCTGCAAGATGTCCTGGCAATAAACAGCTCTGTTGCCAATTCTCAGGGGTTCTGTGAGTGCTTCTTTTTTGGGGGGAATGGGCTAAAGTTGCATGGGGGGTGGGGGTAGGTTGGATATTAAGAAGAACTTCTTTACTGAAAGGGCTGTTAGGCATTGGAATGGGCTGCCCAGGGAAGTGGTTGAGTCACCATCCCTGGAGGTCTTTAGAAGACATTTAGATGTAGAGCTTAGTGATATGGGTTAGTGGAGGACTTGTTAGTGTTAGGTCAGAGGTTGGACTAGGTGATCTTGGAGGTCTCTTCCAACCTAGGTGATTCTGTGATTCTGTCTCTTCTGCAGTACCAGAGAAAGGGGACACTTAATTGATTTATACCCCACTTTCAGATCCTTTAACTCTAGGCAAAATGCTGTAGATGTTTTACTGCACAAAAAGCTCACAACTGAAAATTTACAATGCTGCAGCAGCTCTCTGCTGTCTGTGGAGAAAGGTCGCAATCCAAACTAGTTATTTCTTCATTAGGTTTCCTATGGTCTTGAATCTGGAAGTTGTGATAGGGTCTTGATATCAATGTAGTAATGTCAGCAAAGTTAGGTGGTAAACATTAAGACAGTGAGTCTAAAAAGAACCTTCCACAAAGCCCAAATCTACTACAATCTTGCTAGCCAGTTTCTGTATCACCATATATTATAAGCAGAGGACTTCCTCTCATGATTCAGTAATGTTTCTAGCACTAAGGCACAAATATCACCTCTTGGAGAGCTGGTGGCTAGCTAGTGGGCTCTTTCACTCACGGCATCAGGTACGGGCTGTTTAACTATGGCATTGCTGCCTAGCTTAGCCACTGTCAGGAAAAGGTGGACACGTGAAAAGGATTATTCTCTTCCTAATCTTCTTGAGGAAACAGAACTTCCCCAGAAGTTACAGCCTGACTATTGCATAAATATTGATCTATGATATCTGTTAGTGAATTTTGCCAACCCCATTGGAATCAGGACTTCTTTAGAGGCTCAATTTCCAGCTGTTGCTTCCAACAATATACTCAAAACCCAATCTGCATAAGCGAAGGAAGATCTAATATCATTTTTAAGTGAGGAAGACTCACAATGGAGATTCAAGAAGGAGAAATAATTATCAGCCCTTTCTAGGTTTGGCTGCTGGCAAGATCAGAGTAAAGAGAAGTGCAAAACATTATCAATGCAAAACACTCAATTCTGTAAATCATCACTGATCCGTACTTGACAGTCTTTAGAAATCATCCCAGAGAACATCTACGCATTCACTGCCTTGCCTGAAATCTACAGTTTGATGGGATAGCTTTTTATAAGCAGAGTGGAGCAAATTAGTAAAGGACAATTTTCTGCCACCTTTTTCTTAATCTGAGGTTTCATACTAGAACACACAAAGCCTTTTTCACTGAAAGCAAGAACAGCAGCAAATCCAGGCAGACTCCCTTCTCCCTCATACTCCGTGGATCTGAGCTGTCCAAGGGAATACAATCACTTGCTTTGCAAGTGCAACATCCCATCAGATGGCCCAACAATGCACGTTCTGCCAAGTTCTGCCACTGTCTGGAAGTATTAGAATGCATTTAAAATAATAGACGATAGTGAATTTCACGCAATAGCTGTTATGAAAAAAAAAATATTCTCATCTGCCACACTGCAGTGAGCAACAGCAAACTTGGATGACCTGCCCATCAAATGCCCACCAATGCAGCAATCTGTTATGCAGAATTAGGTTGTCTCATTATGCTGGCTTGATTTTTTACATATACAAGCAAGTAATAAGTCTTTGAATAGAGTTCCTCAGATAACACACAGGCATTCTCTGTATTTGTAGCCAAAATGCTAATGCCTTGCAGCCTTATCAGGATTCCTAGAAGAATATTCTGCCCTCAGAATATATACTAGTTAAAAAGACTAAGAAAGAGTAACGTCTTCCCTCTACCTTTTGTTTCTAGATTGCTGAAGGGAGACAGAACAAAAGCTTTCTTTCAAGATTTCATATGGATGAAAGAAAGTAATTTTTTTTCATTTAGGAAAAAATAAATAAATCCAACTCTCCTCTTAGGAAGGCATACTCAGTTAAATTACAAAAGCAAAACAGTTAACACCATATCAGAGTATTTCCTGTGCTAGGACTGGGTTCACTTCTGCACTCTTTGGGCTCTGACTTTAATTCTCACTTTTGCTTGTAGCATTAGAATGAAAACAAGTCACTAGGGGTATTGTCACAAGGTTTTTACAGGGTTCTGTGTTGTTAAGGCAGCCATTTATACAGCAAAGAAGAATAAATCAGATAATGTACAATAATACCTAAAAGCCTACATTATTTTACTCTATTATTTTGCTCTGCCTTCCATTATGATCTCCTTCTGATATGGGTTTTAACTATTTTCTGCAACCACTAATGAGGTCAGAGATTATAACAAAATCAGTGTACACAAAACTCACTAAAAGATGGGTCAGTCTTCTTTTAGATTAAAAAGCTTTTAGAAGGAAGCTTGCCATTCCATTTCGGAAACAGAGATCTCTTCCTTCTTTTACTTCTAAAGAGAACATGCACATAATTGTTAGGGATTTTTTCTTGCCATTAGTCGGGTCAAGTGAAACTTCATTAAAAAAAATAAAAAAGAAGCTATGTTCTATCTTTATACTGGGAGCAGTGCTTCTAAGTAGCTTAGAAAAAAAGCAACAACAAAAAACAATTCCTTTCTTCTGCCACTCTCTCTATCCACTTGCACTTAGCACACATTGATTTCTATCCCATCTTTATAAAGGAGTGTTAGCCATCACAGCTCTGCTTTGTTTACTGTAATCAATACTGTTGTGAACATGTATTGCACCTGAAAAGAGGGGCTTGTAGTTTACTGTTACAGAGATGAGCAGGGAGGGGAAATAACCATACAACACTGGTAATTCTCTTAAGTAACAAAATTCCCCAAATCTCTTTTCTGTGGCTTACAATCTTACTGTTTTGCACTAGGTGGGCTTTCTGATGTTTAATAGTAGGTTTATACTGCAATTTCAGTAAGAACTTAGGTCAGGAACTAGAGGGATCATTAGTTATCTTTCAACTAGTTACGTATATTCAGCAAAGTGTACTGCACCCTACTATTTATGATACTTCTATCCCTCTCTCATATCTATATGTATTGGTCAGCCAGTCTGAAACGTATTTTTGAAGAAAAACAGACAGCACGATGACATCTCTTACAGAATACAACTTCACACAGGTGTAGAAGCAACAGACAGGCTATTTTATTAATCTGCAGTAGTTAATATGAACTGGAACAAAGAACTCCAACACCCCTCCTGCCTTGAAGCACATGCACCTTTGCTCATGCAAATATACAGTACCTTGACTAAATTCAGGATGTGAGGGTGTAGTTTTTGTGAAAACATGAACTGTGGTGTGGTTCTGGGGAGACTGTAGCAAAGGGTTTATACTACGCCGCAACCAGAACAGTCCAAAGCTTTGTTATTCACAGTTCTGTTTCTGGACAGACAGCTCTGTGAAGATACCTTATTTATCTTCTTTCATTTTCTGTAGCAGACGTGTATCAGAGTGTTATGCACTACACCAAAAATACCCTTGCTGCCAGTCATCCTTCTAATTTCACACGGGCATCCACTAATGGCATGCTCAACTAAGGAGAAGGCCCAGTACCTGTAAATAAATCAGCTCGGTTCCTTAACCTGCTCATTTGCTTCCTGTTTCTGTTATCTTTAGCCTGTCCTAGATAGCAACTTTCATTTGATGTTATTAAGAATCTTTTTAATGTATTAACTAGTGACTTTTCATTACTTAAGTTTATCTTTGACATTAAGCAACCATCAGCCAAAATACAACAAATATCTAAATTATTAGCTTTTCCAGGTCAGGGAAACTTTGCATCATCATTAAAAGGGAAGCACCTTGTGATTCTTGGATTGTGTGTGATTCTTATCCATTTCCTTATTTTTTCATGGCTTGAATATTTAGAAGACAGAAATCTCTCATGGCTGGAATTTGCTTAGCAATGGAAATGACTTAGACCCATTGAAGCAGCACTTGAGAAAGTTGCTAACACAAGATGACTGTAACATGTGGATATGATGAGGATTTCTGGTATACAGAGAAGCTATCTTGTGCTACCCCGCCACAACCCTGACCTGAAGGAAACAATAGATTAAAACTGTACACTTCTATCCACTAGAAGATATGATTTCTTACTACTAGGTAGCTCAGAGCACCACTGACTTTGTAAGGAGACAAATTATTTTTAAAGTTAGAAATTTCCAGGAAATTATTGCATTCCTTATTATAATGTATGGAAAAGCATTTGGGCTGTCCTGTATACACCCTTCACTAAGGCACTTGTTACAAATGCAGCGATATGAGATGTTATGTTAAATACCTGCACAGGGAGTCCATTTGCTAGCAGAAAAGCATTCCAGCTCACAAGCTGCTGCAGTCATCTCAGCTGCCAAAAAAGCTGCAACTGATTCTTTAATTGCAACACTGGTGCAACAGGGAACTGAAGTGTTAAATTGATCTGTTAACTCACAGCAAACTTTTGGCATGAGCAACCCTTAACTCAACAAGCCTTGCCTTTCATAATCTCCAGCACTGTTTTCCCCTGTAAAATGGGATGTCAGCATCAGACAAGCTTATTTAACATTTTCCTGAGTTAGTCTAGGTGCAGAAATAATCCCCTATGTCCACTTCCTTCATCATGCAGGTAACACAGACCCGAATCCGTGAATAATTATGGTTACATACAGAAGCAGCATAAACTGCAACAAGATAACTATAGCAGCCCAATTACTCTACTCCTGATTTCCCAATGGAATACTTGTTTATTTTTGGAAGCAAGACTGTGACTCTTTCCAGAGGGATTATACATTATCTTAAAGCCGGAACTAAAACTGGCATCTATAGCCACAAATACCCCTCACGCTGACACAGTGATTGAGAAGCTACTAGCTAGTTGAAAAGCTGACTACATTCCCGATAAATCCACTTAAATAAGCATCACATCTTGTTCTCCAATTATCAATGAAGGTATGAGGTTCTGACCTTTAGCAGAAGGCACGGCCACCCCTGGTGTAAGCATCCCTTGATTGCTAATGCATGATACCCGTTTGCGAGTACACTCTTGGTGAGTGAATGCAAGGTTCTCCAGGGGAAGCCTGAAATATCCAGATATTAACTATTTATGAAGCAGGATGAGAAGAAATGGGTGGTGGTCATTCCCCACAGGCCCTGTGCAATGAAGAGCTGTATCATCAGAAACCAGGCTGAGCTCTCTACTGAGGGCAAGCAGGGGGTGTCAGAAAATGGATGCTTTGGCAAGCTCCTACATGCTGTATAGAAGACAAGCAAAAAGACACTGAGCTCAGAAGTATCAAGGGCAATAAAGGTTCAAATAGGCCTACAGATCTTCATTCGTCCCTCCTAACTGACCCTAAAAATCTCCGCGTAGTAATCAGAGGGACAAGACGGAAGACTACTCAAGAGGGCGATTCGGGTCAGGACTTTAGTGTAGGCACTCCAGCTCACCTTTTGGAAGAGCCTGTGTCTCTTCCTTCCCTGCAGGACCGCTGCCTAGCTCACGCAGGTGCCTCAAATCAAATGGTGGGGAAGAGTGATGTTTTCAAGAACTGCTACATCAGTGCTTCTGTAGCAGTAATGTGCTTCCCAACTGCAATTGTCACAAATGATCTTACGGCACCATGTTAAGGGACAGCTCAGTAACCCCACATCACATTAATTAGAATACGAAGTTGGGAAAGACAAAGTGAAATGCTTGTGTTTAGTCTAGCTACTGTGTAATAAGGCAGGATCAGCAATGAATAAACTTTTTATTTTGAAAACAGAATAAGGCTATTTTCAGCCAATTTCTTTTCACACACAGCAGAATCATTTTATCCTACAATTTCTATAACCCTATTCCCCATGCTTGTTTTCTTTTCTATACAAAAGGCACTTTCACCTCATACTATAAGTTGGCTACACATGGAAAAGGAACTTAGTGCACTACTTCTCCACAATTCCCCCTGAGAAAGGACAAGAAGAATGACATAAATGCAGCATTGGAACCAGCAAAATAAAAACAATTTAAAGGATCGCAGTATCCCTGTAAGTCAGTTCAACTTACCAACCAATGAACCAAAAAAGCTCTTGCTTACAGATACTCCCCCGTCAAAGAGCAAAGGCTTGTCTTCCTCACACAAGAGCTGATACTAACATTCCATCCAAGGACATCCTGTCCCTACTCTCTCAAACATCCACCCTCTTGCAAAGGGCAACCTCTAGCATTTTCAGTGTACCTGCTACTGAACTGCATTTATTAACCCAGCTACCCCAAGGATAAAGAAAGCCTCGCAGCTTCTCCCTTTCCCCAGAATGCGTCACCAGTTCCTACCACACCACTAGCCTGTTACCTGAGGAAAGAGGCTAGCCCTAACCCTCTTCATGAGGCACTTGATCCTATTGCACACTCAACTCGTATTGACATCCTGTGTCAAGAACTTGGGCTGGTGATCAGCATTCAGTCGGTTGAAGCCAGACTTCCTATGCTTACTTCCCTAAATAAAAATGCAGAGAGAAGTTCTAGCACTGCCTCTGTCCTCCTTCACTCAAGTGAGCTGATGTTTTCCTATTATTTAAAATACTTGATCCAGCTGTCCTTTCATTACTACTTTTGCACTATGTTCTGCAAATTATGTTAGGTGCTTGTTTATTCAAAACACCCACCAGCTCTCTAAGCCTCTCTTTGTAACGAGCTGCCAGCTTGCCTCTCTGTTCAGCTGATTCCCATTATCTTGAACTCCCCGTCATCTGAATATATTTAGTCTCACCCAAGTAGTTTTGATTATCAAGATTCTACTACAGTCTAATTAGTGACATTTTTATTACTAATTTGTCACTCAGACATTTCCAGTCACATTAAAAATTCCTGCCAGCTTCTCTGAAATTGCTATGTGCTTGCAGTCTTTTTCTTTTTACACGAGATCAACTAAGCATTTTTATTTTGCTGGGTCGTTGGGAGACTTTTAAAGAAACACTTAGGAAAATTGTCTCAAGTAGCATGTGACTTCTGAGAGCCACGACGAGGATCCAGCCCAAGGAACTAAGATATAGTATTTCCTCTCTTAGACATTGGTCTGAAACCACCTGAGGAAGACATAAACATGTGGCACCTTTGTATCCTTATCACTTTGCTTCTGAAGGTATGGAAGCAGTTTTGCTCCAGGTGAACCTGTCTAAGTCAAAGCCCAGCCACAGCAGTCCAGCTCAGCATCTCAGAAAAGTGGCTTAGTGAGTCAGCACAACAAATGACAGATGCTCACAAACAGTTTACCTTTCAGTGGCAGCTCTCTGACAGCTCCTAACAGCACCAACCCTGTGGTTGGCTCTGCCATGTCAGTCTGAGGAGCTGCCAAAACAAGCAGAAGGGCTGAGGCTGGAATTGGTTGAAAGCCTGCCAAATTCTACCTGAAACTCAGTCCCATACATCTGAAGTCAATACAGACATCAGGACAGAGTACTGGGTGCGTGTATATATACCGTAATGTGCCTTGCCTTTGAATTGAACAGAGGATGTAGTTCACGCTCATACAGTCTGAGAAGGAACACGTTCCTCAGGCTGACCAAACTCAGGTAGTATCACCACATCTGGCCTCATGAAGCTCTGAATTTAACATGTAACATCAACCACCAGATCTGAAGTCAAAGGAGAAGCCTTGCAGAGCAAAGCACTAACAGCAAAAAAATAATATATATATATATATATTTATAATTGGTAACTCTTGCCTTCTTAAAACAAAATCTGGACTTCAGAATGCAACATACAGCCTTTACAAAGGGTTAATAAACAATGGCAATATGCATCTCATAGACATAAGCAGTATGTTTTATAACTGTTAATTACATAGATAGCTGCTATTATAAATAGTGCTAAAGCAATCCATTAACCAGATGGCTTTCAGCAAATCAGAATTTATTACTCTTTTAGGAGCTCCTTATAAAAACGTTACTTTCAGATAAAGAACGGGAAGCAGCTGAAGTAGTTGTCCATATCTGCTTTTCACTACAGCATGGGGGGGTGGGGGGGAAGTGTCGTATTAATTTAGTAGGGACAGCTCATCCTATTGGAGACTTCTCCCTTCTTTTCATGGGGAATGGCGACCTTCACTCAGACTTCCACTGCTCTGCACTGTGATGAGGTTGACTAGCATAGGCAGGAAAGGTATTTGAGGATAACACTTCTTTCTGAAACTCTGACCAAAGTCAATGAAACAAATTCTTTTGACAGCAGTAGGATTAGGATTTCTGTCTTAAGTGTCTGTGACTGCCCATGAAAATATAAAACATCTGAAAAAGTGTCTTGGTATTATACATGAATTTATTACTTACTGCCTTGTGAATCTACTGAAAAGCATTAAGATTCTGAGTGAGACAAATGTAATTTATTTGCAGCCCAAGACATCAATATTTACTTATATTTCTGAAGATTTAACATTGCAGAGTTTGACAAGGTAAGTGTGTCAGCCTGCACTTTCAGCAGATACCCTCTGCGTAGGAGTGTAGGAGAGAGTTAACTTTCAAACGTGTCAATAAAATCTATTTCACAAGTCTTATGGCCTAAATAATATCAGTGGGCAATGAACTGGAATTCACACTCATTTAGAACTTTAATAGATTACATTCCAACTGCAACTTGGCAGATAAAAAAAAGAGATTGAAAAATGGCTCCTTAAGTTCGGAATTCATTTTATTGCATTCCTTTAAAGAATGCTTGTTCATGGGAAGTGTTACTTGTGAAAGTATTGCTGTTTGGGGGTTTGTCTCTTTGAGCTTTTTTCATTAAAACCTAAGAATCTATTACGTTGTAGGTTTGTGTTTTGTTCTTTCTCCTAAGCAAACTATCATCCAGAAGGGTATGCCAGCTCATCACCCATATTCCATCCTACTTTAAGGAGATAGGCACTGAGCCAAGTTTTAATGAAGTCGCAGAAAAGATAACCGATGGTTTCAATACTTGAGTGTTTTGCCAACAAGAGCTCAAAGAAGATTTATGTGCCATTATTCTCTAAACATTAATAAATCACACGCAAAAAGATGACAGCGTTCAGTGTGCATTGCCACATAGCCATATACACACTTCACAGCTGATGAAAGCTTTGGCCTCCTGCCTTATCACACCCAAAGTCTCAAGGTAAGCTTTGGAGGCATAAACTATGCTGAGTGTTATTGCTTGAACGGTTCTTAACAATTGCCAAGCACAAAAAGAAGAGTTGCTTGTTATGGATACTCCCATCTTAGCATGACAGGATCTCTTCACAACTTTCACTTGTTAACGAGGAGAAAAGGATCTAGGTATGTCTGTTAGATGAACGTGTATTTTCACATGATTCTGGCAGCATTTTACTGAAGAACCAAAGGTGATGAAAGTTTTAAATGGAATGTGGGAACAACTCCTCCAGGCTCCTTTGGAAAAGCATTCCTTATGCTTATGTTTGAGTACAGTACTATGTTTCCCTCAGAGCACCCAAACACGCAAAGCATTCTCCATGAAAACACAGTGCACCAATCTTTCCACTCAGCTTTTCTCTCATCTGCTTCTATGTAAAGCAGAATGTCCTTTCTAAACGAAATAAAACTTTGCTACACCACTACCAATAGACTGAAAGTACATTCTGAAAAAACAGTTGTTTTAAGGCAAGCAAATGAATAATTACTTCTCAGTTCTAACTGATGAACCTAAGGACTTTTTTTCCTCTTTAAATTTTAGCACTTTTTTTCAAATATTGAGTGAACTGGGAGAAATCTGAGAAACAGTTTAACATTCGTGTCATCACAGTATTGGTTGCTCAGAAGACGTATGTTTGAAACTTGGCTGCGGTGCCAGGTGCTCCTTTCTACTGTTTTCCTCAGCATCTGGAATCATTTAGCACTTCAGAAAGATCCCAGACATGGATGTAATTGCAGTGTGATTCTAAACAGGCTTCTGATTCTGGAAGTGTTTCCCAAACAGAAAATGCAGTATAACGTGAGAATAAGAAAGACCTCTAAATCTTGAAAAATCTTTTAAGTGTACCTTTTGCAGAAGCATGTGGCCCCGCTCATCCACATTTGGACAGAGAGGAAATGTTTTTCCACAGAGAGATCAGAGAAGGACTCCGTGCCTTGATGCGAATCTGTCTGCGTCCAAGTTCATATCCTAGGTTTTCTAGACTCCCCTGGGAAAGGCCAATAGCTCTTAGGTAATCCTAAGAAAAAGACATCACTATAGCTCCCAAGAGAGCAGAGATTGAAATGACTTCTGACCTCTCCACATGGAGGAGAGCCAAGAGGAGAAATGCACTTGTTTCCCAAACCAAAGCTAAAAAATCTCCAGCCTCTGTAAGAGTGCTTTTGTCTCTAATCACAGAATTATGTGCTACCCTTCTCTGTAATTCAAAAGACAAACTTACACATCTTCCCTCCCACCTAAGTGTCTGCAGTGGTCTCGCAGTCTCAGTGTAAAAAAAGGAATGTCCATTTAAGTTACTCTTTTACAGGCCCAACAACTGTGCCTACGAATGAAGAAAAACACATCATATTAAGCTCGAGATGATGTTGCTTCAAACAACCACACTAATTTACAGAAATAGCAATACTGTTCATTTATAATACAATGCTAGGTAAAGTATCACAAATGAACTAGGAATAAGAAGAAGATTATCAGGCTCGAAAATACCCTCAAACCATTCCAAACAAAATCTTTTATAGTTTCTCTTTAATGCTGCCTTCAGTTTGCAAGGCAATGTTTGTGCCATTCTTCTGGAGCCTGGAATGAACTGGATCCTTCTTTACTATAGTCAAACATGACGGATAAAATGTAAATCAAATTTGTTGCCCCAAAGTGCCTTCAAGATCATTTCCCCAACTTTTATGGCTAGTGAGATGGGTTGTCAACTACAGAATACTGCACTGCCATGATAAAGAAGTGCCCTACACAATGTGATGCTACAGTATCAGCAGGGACAAAGTTTCTATGTGCAGTTATTCATGTTATTTTAAGCAGTCCCAGAAGGGCTCACTAGGACAGCACACTTGTAAAAATAAATAAATAAATTGTTAAGACTTGCAGCAAACTTCAACAGATTTTGCACACCTCTAAATTTAATATCTAAATGAGAACAGCAGCAGCATATACTTGCAATATAAGAGAAACATCTTACAGCAAAGATTTACTATACTAATAACACTAGAGCTTACCTATTGTCCTGCACATTTTGAAAAAGGACACTGCATATGTATATTCAAATTGCCAGAGATGAACAGTGGGTCACAAACAAAACTTAAAATGTTGAACTGCATCAGCCAAATTGATAGTGGATTTATTATTCCGACCCTTTCTTACACATTTTTGCATAGTCAGTTCTGCTGCCAAAGCATTTCTAGAAGGTGAATACAAAGGATATCAAGCACTATAATCACCGAATGAAATATGACTGATGCATTAATGCTCACTCAAATCTATAGATCTAAAGAAAGAGCAATAAAATTTAACGCTTGATTTGGAAGTAAGTTTAAAAACTAACCCGATCCTAAATTCACTGAGGAAAGCAAACTTCACAAATCACTGACAAAAGCATTAGCATTTTCCCTCCCGGAGAAAAGGTCAACTTCAGATGCCTTGTTATTATGTATCTGGGTTTTTCAAAGTTCTAATGAGAGTGTTGCTCTATGACAAAGATGCATAGGCCTAAAAAAATAAGATGGCCAGCCAAGGCAAGTTCAAAATCATAGCTTTGCATTCTCTAGTCTTAACCTCATTGTCCTTCCTCTGTGGCTAAACAGAAAGGAAAGATCTGAGGTGGATAACAGCAAAGAGTTGAGGTAGAAGACAGATGAGATCAAATAACACCGATTAACTATAGATATGACCTGGCACAAATTCACTTGACTTGTGATTTTGCAGTAAACTGGCCAAGGAAACCAACTTTAAAGAGAAAATAACCTCACATCTGAGCTGCTCTGCAGAGAGACAACTTAGAGCTTAAGGTTGGATAAATTACGTTTTGGAGGTGTTCCTTCTCTTTCCATTGACTGAAGAGGGAAAGACTGGAACTGACCTCGGAAACTAAGAAACTTTAGCTAAATGTCCCAAGTTAAGTGAGATCTCACTGGGGTACCCTACAGTGAAATACTTCTTAAAAAGAATGGAAAGTGCAACTTTAAACCCTGTCAGTGTGACTTTTAGTGGACATTTACTGTGCTTCACCCATTCTTCTATGCTTTCTCTTCTCTTTCAGGAAGCAGAGAGAAAGACGGATTTACAAAAAATGGAACATAACAGCTTTTGCCAAGCAGTTGCTAATATCACAGTTATTTATATTACAGCAACATCAAGGACAAAGTATATAAAAACTGGAAGAATCAGTCTACTTCCATACTATGTTGATACTCCCAGGAATCAAATTTGGTTGTAACCCCTCTTTGTCTAACCTGACCATGTGATGCTGTGTGCTGTGTGTTAGGTGCACTTCTCTCTGTCCATCTATTTGCTCATGTATTTGTCCCACTGTAACTTTTGAAACAATTATACAACTTTAAGACACAAGCCAAGGAGCATAAGAAGAAATAAATTTTAATTATGAAAAGCAGGCAGGAAGGTAGAACAAACCAAAACAAGTGGCTCTAGAAGATATTTAGAAGTTCCCATAGGCCCACAGTTCTTGGTGAGACTGTTATTCCCACCAGAAGAGGCAGAAGTTCCTGCAGATGGTTTAAAGCCTTTTTTGTAATTTAGATACACCTTTTGATGTCAGATAACAGCCTTGCATGCATTCGTCAAAAGGATTACAGAGCTCAGCTAAACAGAGCTGACATGTGACCTGTGTCACTCTCAGGTCAGAGCACTTGGTAATGACTAAACATTGTGACTTCTTGACAACTATTTACCAATACTAATCAATTTCTCTAGAAATCTCATTAAAAAATCACATTCCTTATCCCTAACTACTTCACATCATTTTAGAAGTGAAAACATCTGAGTCTGAATAACCACGGAGGCTTCCTAAAATGTCATATCTATCATAGAGTTTGCTATTTTCCACACGTTATGAAACCAACAATTCTATTATTCAGCCTTACTATCTTCTGAAAGGAACATGAGAAAAATTTCCTTAACTGAAGCAAAAACAGCTATGAAAATTGGAGAGAGATCATTTCAATACTTCTACAATGTAGGCCTTCCTAGTAAGTTATTCTCCTGGCTTCTAACTTTTTTAAACTTGCAGATTTTGCACTGCTGTACTGCAGCTTCGTCCTGCTGTTTGCTTGCAGTCATGCCAAATAACGCAGCGTAGAGGCATTCTGAGCCTCTCCATTTCTTTATCTTCAAAATATGAGGGCCTTTTCAAAGATTTGCAAAGTCAAATCAGTTCCTCCTCCATCCCTCTTTGAATTAAACACGTTTCTAGAGGGATGTTCCAGACTTTATCATCTAGTCTGACCCAACTATCTACTATTCGTATCTTCTTACACTTCACAAACACAAAGCAAACTAACAGTACAGACTACTGGAAGCCAGGAACTACTGTAGTATTCCATGCACTTTGCAAAGTTGAAAGACAAGTGCATGTTCAGACTTAAGCAAAAAGCCTAGACTGCTAGAAACAGAAGTCCCATGGAGTCAGAGCCTGGGCTCTGAACACCGGCAGTAGCAGGTTGAAGTTTGGAAGATTTGGAATTTTTGGAAAGAAATTCAAATTGGATAATATTCATACTCTACAGCCCTGAATTACTTCAGTGCTAGTTCAGCTTACACTGAACCAACATTCATTCTCATGATGTTAATACCTTATCTAGCACGTCTGAGTTAATGTTCAAACTGATTTTCAGCAAACACAGGAGCGGGCTATCTCTAAAGCAAGATTTTTGTGAAGGGCTCACCCTCCAGCAAGATTTTTGTGAAGGTGTGAACCAAATTAACTCAAAGTAACTGAAGGAATATTGATATCAAGAGCCGTTACATCATGCTCCAAGTCATAAAACTTCCAACAATGGAAGATGATGATAAAACACTTCTAAAAATTATGGGTTGTGCCTGCTATTTCTGAGACCAATAAGATTTTCCAGAATGAGAAATCTATGGCATTCTTTTCTTTCCAATCCAATGTGATTCACTGTCAACGAAACTAAGTCAGACTACCATATGTCACCATCTCTCTTCAGTGTATTCAATACGGAATTGTGAACTTGGGAGAGGAAAGCTGCTAATTGCCACAATACCAGTCCCATTTTGACATTTTTAAATTTTTGGCTGCTATAAATACATGAAACCAAATCAAAGTCGGTCAAATAGCGCTTCATGCATTTCCATAAACAAATCTGTGGTGCAATCAGAAAGAACCAAGACTGAAAAAAACTCCAACGTTCTAATAATAAGGAGAAGGCAAACAACTGAGCATCCATGCTCTATACCATACAGCAGCTGCCTTTGACACAAGACCAACATTTTAGAAGTTAGCTTGCCACACAACTTAGCATATAATATCTAAACAATTGCATATTACAAAAAAACCCTATGCTGTTTTCAAAGTGTAGATGCATGTACTATTTTTAGCATCACCTTATCACATTTATGTACTGCTATAATCTAACAAAACAGCCTACCTGTACAAAAGAGCAGAGACAATGAGTAGAACTGAAAAGCTATTTTCTGACTTGCATGATTTTAAAGTTCAATTTAATATCTGATACTGTGTGTGAGCACAAACCAGCACGTAAACCATTTAGATAAGAAAAAGAGCAATCCAACATGCATCTTCTCCAACTACTGATGTCCCTTCAGGCACTGAAGACAGTGCAGGCTGCATATTCCATCAGCCCTGTATGCAATAAGTACGATCATAGTCTCAACTTAGTACTGAAGAGCTAAACTGTTCACTGTCCAACTTGCTTGTTCTTATTATCATGGTAATAAAGTAATCAAAACTCTTGAAATTAAAGGGCTGAAAACATAACCATATTTAGATAACATAAAATGAGGAGATGCACTTAAAAAGAAATCATCATTTAAATAAAACAGCTGGGCCAAAGCTAATGGTGAGGTGGTACAGTTTGTCTGAGGGAGGCTTTTTTTTTTTAAAAAAAAAAAAAAACAACAACTTTTGTCTGCCCTGAAGCAACTCTGGAATAACAGAAGAAAGACAGACTATAAAACAACAGTTTGATCCAAAGGCCATTGTAAACAGAGAGAAGTCTGACATCAGCAACCCTCGAAAACTTCAAACTTTTACAAGATCTTATATCTTCCGCCTAGTAGTGGATTCACACTAAGCTCTAGCTATGAAAATAACACTTTTGCCCTGCAGTGACTCCCAGAGAACACATCTTTTTAAACACTTTTCACTGTGTAGCTTGAGGCAGTGAAAAAACAAGTGTTTCTTTTATGGGGTTAGGAACCTTCTCTTTTCTGTCACGCGTCTTACTTATGCTAACCTCTTGCATTCGCCCCTAGTCCCTGCGTTCATTGCCAGGACCATTCCTCTTGTTGAATCACTAAGAAAGTGAGCTATTAATGGTCTTTTTTTCTATTGCCTTATGTCTCGCTTTTTGCTTGGGGTGCTCTAAAGCATCCTCCTGACATTACTTTCCAAAGCTCCTTCTTTCAGCTGTCCTCTGGGAAACATGGTAATAGGATATATAGTATGATGCTATCAAAGGCTTTTATATAAGAAAACTTTTGACAATAGAAGTCCCCTAATGGGATTTGCATCCCAGCTCAATAGAAAAAAGCACTGTAATAACCTCCTGTTTTTTTTCTTCTGCTGTAATCATCTGTTATGCTTTTCACTAGTACTTCAAAGCAATTCTCTATTGTTCTGTTACTTTGAACTTATGCTCAGCAGGGTTTAGCTTTTCAAAGCATCACAGAGGGGGATCTTAATTACTCTTTTTTTTTTTCAATTTTCAAAAAAAAATCTCAAATTCATTAAACAAACAAAAATTCCTTTTAGATCTCAGAACTTCCTGTTGGTGGATTTGCAGAGAGTTAAAATCAACAAAAAATGCTGTCTTATGTAAAATTTGAGACACCTGAAGACCTCATTCTATCACAGCTACTACTACGATGAGGGAACTTGAATTGTGCAAAAGGCTGGGAAGATCCAGCTCTCACTTTTGCCAAGAAGTATCTAAAAGTTTGCAGAAATCAATAATAGCTACTTTTCAAAACATCCATACACTTGGACTACCTCTTGAGAGATCTGATTCTGAGCTGGAAAGGCACTAACAATATACATGTCACAGATGAGAGAAGTGTACCGTATCTCTGGGCTTTTAAGCTGAGTTTTGTGAAGAGAACTGTAAACCTTTAGCTCATCACTGAAAACTGGTAGAGGTCAAGGTTATACACTGAGTAACGGGCAAAGCTTGGTCTGGTGAAACTCTGGTGAAACTGTGTCCAAAATCTCAGCTACTGCAAAACTGCTGCAGGTCCTAAGAATGATATTATTTAGTTTCCAACCTGAAAGCATGGTGCTAGCCAACCCTAATCAAGGCCAAATTTTCTTGTTCCTGTAATACAACCTAGGTCCCCTACCCTCAAGAACACTTGAAATAACTGCCCTCGGATTGCTGCAGTTGAAGGACGTTAGCTCACTGCAGGCAGTCCAGCATCAGGTACACCACTGTAAGAAAATGTTGTTTAAAACTACCTCAGTCGGTGCTGAACAGCACATTTAAGTTACCAGATACAAACTAGAAATTTCATTGGTCTTCTAATTCAAATTCGGAAAAATGAACTTCATTGTTGACTTATCAGGAGGCTAATATTACTCTGGGGAAAACAGAGTAGTTTAGCTGAGGCCAACGGTAAGAGTTACTACTCCTCTCGATGCCTGCTGGAAACTGCAATAAAGCAAACAAGTCCATGTGACATCCCAATCACCATTTTTATGAACATTCTCCTATTTATTAATAGAGGCTGCTCTAAATTCACTGAAGCTTTATGCCAGCTGCCAATTCTGGGCCTAGTACAAATTTGAGATATATTACAAGTTCAACAAGAAATAAAAATAAAAGGTGAGAAAAAAGTTCAGCATATGCCAACAAGGCAAGTTCATTGCTGACAGGTAAGAGGGCAAGTGAATGGTGGTTCATACCAATAATTCCAGATGTTTAGTTCAATCACTAAAGACAATGGAGGAAAAGGCATCAATCATGGAGAAGAAAAAATGGTACCAGGGAAAATAAGGTTATTTCCCTCCTGTTGTCAAACTCCAGGACCCTGTTCTTTGCTCTGAGACATTCAAGCTGTTCTAACTGATCTGTTACCTTTTGCTTGGTGTATTTGCCTGAGCCTTACTTTGCTGTTTGTATTTACATTTATATATGCAGCTTTTGGACCTCAACAGATGACACTCAAAATATCAGTCAACAATTATACTGAAGACAAAAGCATCATAAAATGCATGGAAGCATGCGGCATTTCAAGACAGATGACTGAAATTCATGATACAAATTAACACCTTTCCTTACTTGATTACTCAGGAAGTATTTTGTAATTTGCAGCCACCTCCAGGTGCTAACAATTCATTCATTAGCAGCATATTCACAAAACAGTAGGCTGAATTTGACAGGAAAGTTTCCTCACAGTCAAGATACTATTTAAAATCCAGTATCTTTTACAACAATTGAAGTTGCTAGAGATGGAAATTTGAAGCAACAAAGCCAAAAACACCCACCTCGATTTACGGATAGCACTCACAATAGATTTAGTGTAAGAAAATACTATTTACGTGAAGACAGTCTAAAACAAGTTCAGATTTGGGTATATTGCACTGCTGCTGTAGAAGTCTGCTTTCTGCTATCTCAATATACAGATCCCCAAAAATACAGAGCTGAAATCTCTCGGGTGAGCAACAAGCTTTTTATCTTGCTGGACTTCCTCCACATTCATACGTTAAGCCTACAGAGAAATAACTGGTAGGGCAGCTGAGTAAGGAGACATAGCTAGACTCCAAATTCCTTAAGGAATGGTCCATGAAAGAGACTATTTAGGGAAGAAGTCATAATTGACAGACGTTTTTGCAGCCCAGTCTCATAGATTTTAAAAAAGAAAGGACTGATACAATCATGTCTCCTTACTGTCTGCTTATCCAACTTTACACATCCCACAAGTCAGTATTCAGTTAGCCCACTCCAAAAGGATGTTGGTAGTTTATTCTAGTACATCAGTCAGGGTCATTTTTAAATGAATGCTTGATATTCTGTTTGATTTAAAGCTTTCCTGGACAACCTTTATTTGCAGAATACTTTTGAGAAAGGTACAGTGACTAATGTGTCACAACCATTTCAGAGACTGAAAAATGCACATGGACATGTTTCCTTACCATAACGTATAAGTGTAATAGCCTTCCTCTTCAGCTAAGCAGGACTGGATTAGCCAATATTTTAATTCTGTAGCTGTGTTTATCAGTAAGCACTTGGATACAAGAATACTCTGCTAGAAGTTAAATGGAACCTATGGAAAAAACCTATTGTAATATGTCTTTCTCCAGTAGTATATCTGAAAATGTTATTTAACAGCACCTTGACATTTCCAGAAATACAGCATGGATGGGAACTTCATCAGATTGCTGTAGAACATTGTCATATTACTCCAATTCTTAAAATAATTTTATTTTTCAGAGCATAACTTCCTGCTCTTTATAGCTGGCTGTCAATATTTCAAGAACAAAGTACTCTACAATGTACAGCCACTTAGCATGCTACCATCAAGCGAGGACATGCAGACAATTCTGGATCGTTTGAGTACTATAGCTTTTAAGGGAAATGTTTTCAGAAACAAGAAACAATTTTCAGATCCTGATCATGAGACAATTTTACCCAGGTGATTTCTTAGCATTGCAATAATTTTGCCCCTTTCCTAATACTTTACTACGGAGACAAAAAATAAATAAATAAATAAATAAATAAAAATACAGAAGCACTTGCAATCGCTAGACATTGCTGAAATTCTTGGCATAAATCACACAATATCCTGAGTTGGAATGGACCCACAAGGATCATCAAGTCCAACTCCTGGGTCCCCAAAGGACCACCCAAAAAATCAGACCGTGAGTCTGAGAGCGTTGACCAAACGCTTCTTGACCTCCACCAGGCTCGGTGCTGTGACCACTGCTCCCTGGGGAGCCTGTCCCAGTGCCCGACCACCCTCTGGGTGCAGAACCTTTCCCTAACACCCAGCCTGACCCTCCCCTGTCCCAGCTCCATGCCATTCCCTTGGGTCCTGTCGCTGTCCCCAGAGAGCAGAGCTCAGCATCTGCCTCTCCGCTCCCCTCATGAGGGAGCTGGAGGCCACCATGAGGCCTCCCCTCGGCCTGCTCTGCTCTGGGCTGAACAAACCAAGGGGCCTCAGCTGCTCCTCACACGTCTTGCCCTCTAGGCTCCTCACCATCTTCATAGCTCTCCTTTGGGCACTCTCTAATAGTTCTATGTCATTTTTATACTGTGGCACCCAAAACTGCACACAGTACTCGAGGTGAGGCTGCACCAGTGCACAGCAGAGAGGGACAATCCCTTCCCTCAACTGGTGAGCAACGCCGTGCTAATGCATCCCAGGACATGTTTGTCCCTTCTGGCCGCCAGGGCATGCTGTTGACTCATATTCAACTTGCTATCCACCAGAATCCCCAGATCCTTTTCCGCCAGGCTGCTCTCCAGCCTCTCATCCCTTGAGTCTGTACGTATAGCCAGGGCTGCCCCTTCCAAGGTGCAGAATCTGGCACTTGCACCTTCATTGAACTACCAATAAATAATAAGTATGTAATTGAATTTTTTATTAAAGATTTTAAAGAGCACGTTCAAAAATCTCAGGAATTTTCATTTACTCTTCATAAAGCTTTTTTTTTTTTTTTTTCAGCCACTAAAACATGGGCTTCCTTATTTTTCAAACTTATTATAGTTTCAGACATTCAACTCACAGTAATTTCTGTTAAAGATATATTTACATTTGAAAGCATTTACAAAGTAGTACTGCAGATTAATGTATGTTCAAAATTTTTCCCTGGCCATTTCTGGGGAGAAACAGGAATCAAACCAGGAGTTACAAACATCATTGAAATACAAAGAGAAATGTATGATACGTGATAAGGTTAAGGTAAGGCCCCACTGAACCAGGTATTCCTTATAGGAACCTCCTAGACACAAAAAATGTGCAGCTCTGAGAAAAGCAGTGCCCAGACTCTTCCACATATTTTCCACAATTAGGATAAGGACTCTGAAGAAAGCTGTACCACTTCCACTGGTAAAAATAGCTACAGTAACAGCTATATTCAGAGAACTTTTGATGCATTTGAATGATGTTCCCAGCCTTGTGCTTATTCATAGTCTATTCTCAATTCTCTGTATCCACCTCACCTTCCCATATTCAGTGTCTTCATATCAGCTTCACTTGTCATGAGTCTGTTTTCCTTCACCTGCTCCCCTTTAGCCACCTGTTCTCTTCAATTTCTTTTTCAACTTGTTTTGTCCCTCCCTGGTACACCCAACATTTCATCCAACCACCAGCATTTTCTGCCATTTTACTCTATATCCTGATTTTGAATAACACCCTTCTCCAACATTTCATCCTTTAGGACAGCACTATCTAAATCAAGGTATTGCTGACTGTACCTAACACAAAGGGAACATCTAGCCTGGTTAACGACATTAATGAACATAATAAAAGAAAATCATGGCAATCTTCAGCTTATGGTACCTCACTATTGACTCTCTGCATGCTTGTATGGTAAGAGTTGTAAAAGCTGCTAAATGTCCCCTGTAAGCAAGGAATTCAGATTTCAGTGTCCTTCCCAAAGCACAGGGAAGGAAGTTCATGCAAACTTGCACTGATCGAAATAGTTCTTTTCAAAGTATGTCAGTAAAAATAGATTTCATACAAGTCTGTAATAAACCAAAGGCTAATTATCTGCAACCGCTTTTTCTTGAGGTCAAGAGAAGTTACACCTGGGATGATTTTAGCCTGGAATAGCCACACTTAATGTGATTTATTTTTTTTAAACTGAGGACATTTCACATCACACCTTCATTTTTACTTGATGCTAAAGTGACAGGTCTAATGAGACAAGTTATTTTGATAGAAGGACACAAGCTACTTGAAAATAACACTTCTGTCTCAGCATTCTGTACTCAGTATAACACCCAAGATTGCAGTAACTTTAAGAAGTTGGTCAATATTTTTTTTCCTTACACTTTTCTCTCCCTTTTTTCATGACTTGTGTAGCTGGCAATATTTTGTGGATCAACAGCCCTACTGTTTCCTTCTCATTACTCATATACACTAGAATTTTTATGGGATATCAAGGAAGTACAGCTGGTGATCAGGCACTGTTTCTGAAGATGTTTCATTCTTTCCAAAATTCTTTCAGTTCACGTACCAAAACCCCAGGGTCTCCTAGTCGTGCAACAGCTCTCTGCAGAGGACTCTTTCAGGGCCAGGGTCCAGGAGGCACAAGATTGCTGATGCCTACAGCAGCCTATGAGGACTGTCAATCAGGTGTTACCAGAATCTTGTCCTGGATTCACAGCTAAGGTTTACTGAAGCTGAGATGTTTTGAAAAAAACACCATCTTCCTCTCTTGTTTTGCTTAGACAGAAAATATCCACCTATTTCTGGAGGTAACCTACCAGCACAAGTCCTATCAGCTTAAATAGGACTTCTGCTCCTAACTTTCACAGGCACTTTGAAAAAACTATCTGCAGCACCAGTAATTACTTTCACTGTAGTTATGCTCAGAGGACAGAAACCCACTGTGGTAGTCTCAAGCAAGACATTCCGTAGTCTACTCAATTTTATTCGGATTCTCATCCCAGTCCTTCACTGAAGCACTACAGCTAAGGGCCCATTAGTGTTACAGTAAGAAGCACTCCATGCCCCAAGAGTTACTCTGCAGAGATTTGATTGCAAGAGGAAGACTTAAAATTCCGAAGGACAGACAAAAAAGTCTGGTTTAACATAACAGAGCACAAAAGCAACATACCTATCATACTACAGTACACTACATGCTGCCATTCTGTAACTGGTCTCGTTTGCTGTTTTCCAACCTCAACTCTCAGAACAGAGGAAAGCTGGGGTGAAATAAGACGACAAATACCCTTCTTCTTTTCAGTATTTAATGCAGAATATGTACTTTCAGTGTATCTTTTTAAATGAAAAAATACTTAAAATCACATCTAGAAAATATAGCAAATAGAGCTGACAGTCCTTCCACCAAGCACTTCTGTCTGACACTGCAAGCTAAACAGAGCCCATTTGAGACACAATACTCATTCAGATGCTTTGAATCATCCCGTGCAAGTTTCCATTCTTTTTTTATCTCCTATGTCTAGATAGGCAACTACTTTAGGTTAGCTGGAATTAGGTGATATGAATACATTTTCCCTACTTTGTCTCTTACTCCAATTCCTTTTTAACTGTGCAGCTACCCCCTACTGGACCCCATGCCTACGGTGAAATGAACTAGCGCTATCTGCCCCAGTTAGTTACAAGGAATCTCTCTGCAAGGTTCCCAGCCTGATAACAAGTTAGAGACATTTCCCGTGGTTTGTCACAAAGCTTCTGAAGGACTACATTTCTGCACTGGAGGAATTAATAGCTCCAAGCTTTTAAAGATTTATACATCTCCAAAAAATGTCAGTAAATTTGCAGCTATTGTACCAGAACTGATTAGCACAGTGCATATTAAACAAAAGGGTAGTGAAATTTGATTTGCATATTTCTGACATACACACAAATTCCCACCACTTTCACAACATAATACCTACACGGTTCATTTTATTTTGATTAAAATTAACACATTTCACTGATGACCTTTAAAGGAATGCTTGCTCCCAGACTTTTAAACACACCATTGATCTACTACACTTCGTCAGCAAAACAATGATCACTCCTAAGATGCTTCTGAAAAGCTAAAGAATCTTTCACAGATCAGTTCAGAAAGTTCCCACTGACGTAAGCAATGCAGAGAAGCAGAATTTGCATAATCAGTTCACTTGCTGCATTCTGCAACAAGGGACATATTCTGCTGATTCACACCCTCACCAAAAGGTTGCTCTAGTTAGAGGAAATTGCCACATAGCAATTCAACAGACTTGAAGTTCATTAGCCAGGTAGCAGCCAAGTAAATAAGCAAATGAAGATATATGTAAGTTATTATTACCTTTGCTCCACAGACAATGAAAATGACCTTTGTTGAAAGGCTGGTTCAGAATCAGAAGGCAAAACTTCAGGTTTCCTGTAAGATAAACATTGACTCTTATTAGCAAGAATATTGATTTCTTTTTGCTTTTTTTTTTTTTTTTTTCTTTTGCCACATTTAATTTTAGTCCAGCTACCTCAGAGCAACTCCACTCATTTCATTGCTTCTCAGGTTTCATCGTTTTCAGATACAGAAGCAGCCAGAACTTAATTAGACACCTTTTACTTGGTAGGGCTTTGCTAAAAAACTTTTCATTTATAAGAGACTGTTATCCACTGAAGGCCACCCTCAACAGGACCCCTCATCTATATAGCTCTCATTTAATCTCCTGCTTGTTGGTGCCAGCTGAATGCAGCATTTACTGATATTAGCTTTGCCATGGCCTCTGTTAACAGGGGAGGCTGTGGCTATCTCAGAATGAACTTGTCTCTAATCTAGGTTCAACAGTCCACTATCCCAGGGGATGCAGAACTCTTACTGACATCAATGGCTTCTGTTCCTGCGTTATCCTATCATCTCGAAGCTTCAGTCACAGTACAGCCACTGCAGTAGTTGCCTTACAAACGCGGAACAAAAAGTCATATCCAAGGAGCTCAAAATCAAAGTCAGTCAAAGCAAATGTGTTCTTTAGCCTGTGTTATCGAGGTGATGCCAAAGACTCACTGGATTTCATTGGATCTCACTGGATTTCCCAGCAACCTGAACTGCTCCACTAGTCTGAATGGGCTCCTAAAGCACCCTGTCCTAGCAATATGTCCACTGTGAGGGATGAAAATAAATCTACAAATATAGGAGCCTTAAAATAAAAGGATTTAAGATACTACACAATTTGGCTTCAAAGAGTAAATACATCCCCTGTCTTATTACAGTTGCTTGTGCTGGGATTTGCATTACTTCACTTAATTATCTTGCCTATAATATAGGAATATCAGTTTCCCCTGGAGCTTGATATCCTTAGGCAATCAGGCTAATGAAGTATTATTTGGTCATATGAAACTACTGTAATTGAAAGAAGAAAGCCTCTGTAACTAGAAAGCCTTTCAGGCTTTTGAGTGGATCCAGTACAGGAGGAGGCAGAAAGGCTACAGGTGAAGCAGTGGCTGAAGCCATACAACATTACCAGGGAAAATACAGGTGTTGAAACTCCTGAAGATGCGGGAATGTTTTGGGGTGAGAGTGGAAAGAGGACAATGGTTAAAATCATGAATGGCAGCCTGAATAGAGGATTAGGAGAACAGAGCATCCCTATTCCATATCTCGCCTTTCAATCACCTTGGGCTTTTCCGCTGACCTCCGTTCCTTATCTGTATATGCACATATCTTATATGGCTCCGTTCCCTTATCTGTAAAACAGAAGTGATAGTATTGTCCCCCAGTAGTGTAGAGATATGGTACCGAAGACCTAGATAATTTTTACTCCTGTAAAAAGTCTGCAAGTTTACCATAGATACCTTCTGTGTGGTCCTTTTAAATACCTTCCCTCAAGTCATACGCTTGCATCTTTGATGACATGGTCCACATTTCTATTTAATTCATGTACATATAGGGGAATAAATTTACTTTGAAAAGATTGGAGAGGTCAGAGGACCAAGTAAACAAAGGAGAGTAAGAAAACCTTCTTTGCTTAGTCTGAACAGTGTTGCCTTGCCCTTGAAGAGAAAGGTAAAAAACAATACATTCAAACTAAGTGCCAATTTCCAGCTGCCTCACAAAATGGGACCTCAGCAGCAGATCTCCTAATGATGGTTAAGTGAGAAAGGCTGCCAACTCCTTATATTAAACATAATCATCTAGTGGTGCCCTCCACTGAAAAGAGCCAGTGAACATTGCAGGTTCTTACAGTGATATGATAATACAAATAGACATGGATGCTATAAACGTGTTCCTGCTGTGAATCACAGAAGGCATTTCTCTGTCTGTTTTAAACCCTTAAGCCATATCAGCATATGGAAATACATAAGATTTTAGCTTTTGTTGCTCATTAGGAGGACTCTTGCTATACATTAAGATATGTTTTTGAAGTCGGAGCCCTAGATGTAGGTGTCCACAGTGAGACTTCAGAGGTTGATTTTCAGAGGTGACACTTCCAAGAGCCCAATGAAGCCCGTAAGGGCTGCTTCTTATTATTTGCTCAGTGGTTGCAAAGAAGCAAAGAAGTAGATGCCTCCAGAGCATACAATTAGGAGTATTTTTTGTTTCTTTTTCAGCAAAGTCACGGGTTGCAGTGGGGGAGAAATGTAAACTATTTTTTCTCGTGCTTTTAGAAAAGGAAACATTCCAGTCATTTCAAACCTCTGTAATTAATGCATGATAGAATGCTATGGCTAATGCTACCAAAATGAACCTAAATGTCAGTATTTTAATGGTGCTCACTGAGTTAATATAAAGCTACATAAAGGGCTCAGTCCTTGGTAGATGTAAAACAGTAATAAAATTGGGCTGCAATAATTTACAACCATTGCCCTAGAAGCTATTAATAAGTTGGGACTTCTGATGGCAAAGACCACGTCAGTGGACAGAATATGCAGCATCCATCACTCTGAGAAAACCTGATGAGAGCTCACTTTGCCACTGCTCTCAGCACTCTAGTGGCTATTCATTTGAAAACAAATTTACTTCAAGGCCATTTATCTTTAAAGCCCTTAACAAATTAGGAAGCATCTATCTCCTGGACTGTCTGCCCATCCATTTTTCACAAAGATAATTAGCACCCCGACCCAACCATTAGCAAAATTGTGCTCTGTTTGGACTAATGGGAAAGAGAATTCTGTAAGCAAGATTTCAGCAGCAAAAATATCTTGTCCCCAGATATAGATATCTACACTGAAGAAGCTTTTGCTGGCTTTTCTTTTTCTTCCATTTTTAGTATAAATTTCTTTCATTATGTACTTTTCTTGCAGCTTTTGCTGACTGAGCAAATTCAGCCATCTGCAGCACAAGCAGAAAAGAATAAATTCCTCCACACAAAACCTCCAGTGTATTCTTGGTGTTTACATCAACACAAAGGATGAATGCAGCCAAGCACCACAATGTAAGTCCTCTCGTAGTGTCTGACCTGTGGAACTGGCCAGACGGTAATGACAAATTTTTACAGGACAGGACAGAAGGATGGCTGTAGAAAATTTCTACATGTATTCAGGGAACCAAATTTGTTCATCTCCATTCTTACCCACTTCTTGTCCTATTTACTGTTTGCAGTCTGACATGCATAACTCCTAGATGTACATATTAACAGGTGCATTAACAACTACATCAACAGCCAGCTATATGCAAAAATTGTAGTTAAGAAAAAAAAATTCATCTCATCCATATTTTTTAGCAGACTTGGAAAACTCACAGTCTTTGGAAAAAGATGGAGCTTTTTAATCCCGCACAGACAGAGAGAACTACTTCCTTACTTTCCGCGGTTGCAAATCAACCAACATTTCCGTTGTGTTCCATGGGGACAGTCATTGAACAATCCCTTCCTTTCTGAAAACTGTTATTTCCCTTCTGCTTTCCAACTTATCTTTAGCCACGTTCTTTGACTAAGCTTCACTTAGAAAGGATTTTAATCAAAGGTGGAGTGAACTTCTCTGTCAGCCTATGTAATGCCTTTATACCCCGTTTTAACTCAGAATAATTCTAGGATGGCTTAGAGCACACATTTTCTGTTCTAAAAGCCTTCGTGGCTTCTCCCTGTCATATTATACTTATCTAGCTATTCTATAAATATTTATAATATCATTATGCATTTTTTATTGATTTCCCCTTGTCATATGCCAGTCTCCAAGCTCTATGTCTGCCACAAAGCATATTCAAAAGGCATATATATTTTTAAATACAATCTTTTGTCTGGGAAACAATAACACAATATATGCCCCTTCTTTGTTTCCCTTCAGTGTTCAAATAATATCACTAGAAGCTATTCCGCATACTGTGAGGCTTCTGGCTATTGAATTTTCAGAGGGAAAAAGGCTTTCATTACTTCAAACAAAGAAGCCTCTGGGAAAGACCACTGCTGTACTCATTCTTTGTGAAATGATGTAAGCAGTACCACACCACAGGGGGATTTGCTGTGCTCAGATACTGTCACGCCTCAAGGTGCTAGCGAAGTACGACTCCCAAGTCAGAACTTGAGCCACAGAAAGGACCTTCTGCTGAGCAATATTAGTTGTATTTTTGTATTTTACTGCCTGTCTGTAGAGGAGCCATTCCTTTCCTTTCCAATGATCTGTCAAGAGTCTTGCACTAAGAGAGGCAGGTTTAGCGCAGAGGAAGAAGAAGAAAAGAGGCAGGTAGTACGGGGGATCAGGGATTTTACCACTAGTAAAGTAGTTTGTGAGTTTAAAGTTGAAAGTTGGAAGACAGTTACACATTTTCAGAAAATCTCTGCACTTGTAGAAATACATCTAGATATCGAAGATATTAATCAAGATCCTTGCAAAAGATACTGCAGAGATTTGGGCTACAGATATTTCTGATCACATATGTGGGAGTCCAGAAATACAAGCTACTGACAGAAAAGCTCAGAATGATCCCTCTGAAAATTCCTTCCTGTATGGACAGTGCAAAGACACTCACATTGCTGCTCTCACGCCAGTCAATTTTCCGGGATTTAAAAAAAAAAAAAAAAAAGCAAGTGATTTGGTTTCCAGTACCATCAATCAGTAAATTCCTGCCCCACAGATCCATTTTTTAAATCAATAGTCACTGCCTTCTTAAGTGTCAGAGCATGTGGGATAGGACATGGAATTTTTTCACAATTCCAAATTATCAACACTGACAAAAGACAGCTGAGGCTATTCTCCATACGGCAGTTAAAGTTTCTTGTGCTGTAGAAGAATTAACATTGAAATTGTGATTCTAAGAACACCAGAGAAGTTATATTTAGTGGGAGCATCTCATAACAAAACCTAAAAAAGCAGTTCCTGAAAACAGCAAACACAACAAAATAATGTTCACGCAAAACTGCAGTGAAGATAGATAAGGGTATTGCTACAGATAAGCAACGCACAATTACTGAAGCAACCTGTTGATTTTTTTTTTAAATGAGTACGTTAAACTCTCCAATTCAATTGAAATGCAGTCCACCAAATAATCAGAAATGATCAGTTTTTCACTTAAAGATTTTCTTAACATACTGTGTGGATTGAAAGACTTGGCACCTGCATGGTGCTAAAGGTTATTAAGTCAAAGAAAGGTTGGAATGGGTACTTCTTCTATTGGTGAAACAGATTTCACGATCACAGGACAATTAATAAGTCAGCTTATAAAGGTATTCATTACGACATAAGCAGAAACTAGCATACAATGGAATAAATTTCAGTAGGCAATTTTAGCAAACAAGTGGAAAAAAAGGTTTTAATACGGATATTCCTTAAATTAGAAACATAACTATTTAAAGAATACTACTCTACTGAAGTAACCCACATTCTTCTTTTTATGTAGAAAAAATCACTGATTACAACCAAAGTATTCTGGTTTTACATCCGTGAGAGAGAAAGGACCTTAGAATGGTATCTTCCGAGGTCTCCAACCGCAGAAACTGATGGTAGAATTGAATACACCAAAAGGAAAAGTATTCTAACGGCCCACTGCAACCTCAGAAATCTTCTTAGTAAAACATTGTTCATTCTATTGCATTAGTCTTAGAGCCACAATTAGCTGTTTCTTTAACACTGAAAAATGCTCAAAGTCATCAGCATATTTACTGTGGTCATAGCGGGCTACATAATCCAAAGACTGAAGCAGAGTTTCCACTAAAAAAATGAATGACAATGTGCTGCCTATTTTTTTTTTGACCTTGCCTTTATGAAAAAGCAAAGAGGTGCTCAGCACATACTGAGATGTTACCTAAATACAGAGAACTAGGAATTTTAGAACTAAGATAAAGAAGTTTGGGGAATCAGCAAGCAATATACATAATTTTCTGCCAAGGAAGCACCCATCCCTGAGTGTTAATTCCAAAACTGAAACTCTGGGAAGAACTACTTGCTTGTTACTACAAACATTCTTGCTAGTTTATTTAAAGGAACTCTTGCTTTCAGAGTTTTTTTTTTTTTTTTTTTTTTTTAAATAGGAGCTACCACCCACTTCACAAACATACTCAACTGGAACAATGTCCCCATCAGAAATGAAATAAATGGCAATTAACAAAATAAATAAATAAATAAAAAACTGAGACACTGAGGAGCAAAATCACACCAGAATGAGTTCCTTAGATGCTTGATGCTCCGAAGTCCTTTTTACTTATTTATTTATTTTTAAGCATTAAAAGAACAAAAAACACCAACCTTCTCGTTGCCTACCTAACATACAGGTCCAGTTCCTAATACACAGTTTACTGGCTGATGTGGGAATTGGTATCTAGAGTTCACTTCTGCCTCACAAGACAAGATTCTGATTTTATCAACTGAGTTTCGCTGGCAACTCAATGATTGTACACTATCTACACATATACTATATTAGCAAGTAGCATGGCATACTAAAATCAGTTCTAAAGAGCAAAACTGGTGATGCTGAAAGTACGATATTCACACTACATGTTTTGGGAAGGAAAAGAGGGAGGAAGACTACTTCAGGTTAGGTCTAGTCTGGTCCTGTACAATAAATATGCATTAGCAGTAGGAGAGTAAGTTCTGAAGCATGTTTTTAATTTCATCCACAGGGAGATTAGTTTATATACACCAAAACCACTCAGCAATGTAAAGCGAAGCATAGTACATAGGCAGAAGACTTGCTTCAATAGAATATTCTTGATCCAAAATAAAATGCTATTGTAAACATACCAATAGCCACATGGCTTTTGGATTACCAAGGCTTTTTTTTTTTATAATGCCTTTATAATACGAAAATGACTAATGCCACAAGATTTGCTTAATTTTAATAAGCATTAGGTGTCTGTAATCTTATTTTCAGTATACTTACACTCAACTCTCACTTTTGATTGTTATACTTGACAGCCAACTAGACACTTCTATTTGTGGTTTAGCTGGGGGAAGAGGGAAGTTTATAGGAGGGTTTAACCCAAAAGTTCTTATTATCTGCATTACAAATTCCTTGAAAAACACAATGTCAAAACCTAAGATAACACTTTTAACGTAACCTCTCAGAATAAAAACTCACTTCGCACTGAACAAATAATGCACGTTATATAAAAATGGTCCTCATTCTGCTGTTTTGCTGCTTGAACTAAGTTTCCCTCTTACCAGTGCTTCTCTTCACCAGAAAAACCACTGCTCACCTGTGACACTGGGGAATCACAAAAAAGATCATTTCAAACTTATGCATCCCAAATCAACACTCTGAAATATAAATGCTTAACATAAAAGAAGTTTCACAGCAAATCTTGCAGAACTACTACATTTAAAATGGAAAAACTTCTTTAACGTCAGTCAGTAAAATCCAGTCCCTTCGCCTGTGCTCCTGCTAACAAGGTAGTTGTCAGCTTTAACTTGGAGAAACACTTAAGCTTGGGCTATTGTGTTAATTATAGCTACTACTTACAAAACACCGCGTAGCTGCATTCTACTATGCTGAATCCCCAGCCTCCAAACAAGCCATTTAATTTTCCTTGTAAGAGTGACAACACCAATAATAAACCAGAGCAAATTATGCAAAAGGATCACAGACCTTACAAACACATTCTAAGACTGAGTGAATAAATCAAATATGCATACCCAGCTGTTTTTCGTGCAAATGCAGTGTTACCACCGTCGATGCACTCCATTTTTTTTTAAAATGTGAATTCTATTGATTTTTAAATATTTCACAGCTCTTCATTGTCGAGGCAAATTCCAGGAAGAAGAGTAGGAAGAAAGGATTTGTGCAAACTGTCCTACTGAAAAACTAAAACATGGTAGTCTCCAGAGAGCCCTCTACAAGAATTTGCATGGATGAATTCAAACCAACTAATTCTTCAGAATAAGTGACAAACACAGCCATACCTGTGGGACAAGCCACCTATATTATTGACCACTGCTGCTCCTAGAAGAGCACCACACTTTGGAATGAAAACTTGTCATTTAACTCTGATGGCCCTCTGCAAATTGCGAGCATTTTTCATATGATCAGTATGAGAAAGGACACCATTTTCACACAAACTCTCTAGTTCCCAGTTACACTTCCGGGTGCTTGGGACTTCTGCTCTTTGTGCATCAAATACCTCAGAATGAGATCATACATGAATTGTATCCTCAGAACAGTGTATTTAAATATATATCATAACAATCACGCTTCTTACTATTATATCCATTAAAACAATGCTTGTGCCAACTCTTGTCTGAAAACAAAACAAAATAATCAGTCATTTCAGGGATGTAAGGACTTTCAAAGTACATAAACCCTAAGGCGGTCTTGGAGACATACACTGATGTATACACCATTTGCTACTGCAAGGCCTTTGGCTTGGTTTATCACACCCCCTTGGTGCTCATCTCCAGAGATGTTACTGACTATCTGTCCATGATTCTGTGCTTTGTGCAAATAGGTCTGTCGTTTCATCCTTAGCACAAATACATTTAGAATTATCCAAAAAACACCATTTTATTTTTAGCTGATATACGATCACCTTATCAGTTATACTCTTCCAGTTCTCCAGGCTACCAGTTGGACTCGAATTGCCCAGCAAGAGCCAAAGGAAAGAGATTTCTGCTATACAGACAGACAAATAAGGGTCTAGGTGATTAGTCCATTATATTTTACCCTCAGGTAAGGAAAAAATTCCAGCCAATTAAGGCTGAAGACACAACCAGGGAGTAGAATAGCAGGGCAACTTTCTGCAGAAGTGGAAAACTAGACCCCAAGAATCTGCAGAATTTGACAGAACCTTTCACATTTCAGATAAACCTTAAGAAAAGAGATAAACCTTGCCACTAAGAAGGCCAATGGGATTCTTGCCTGCATTATGCATATTGGCAGCAGGTCAAGAGAGGTGATCTTCCCCTCTACTTAGCAGTGGTGGTGCCACAGCTGGAGTAACGTGTCCAGTGGTGTGCACCCCAGTACAAGAGAGAACTGGACATACTGAAAAGAGTCCAACAGAGGGCTACCAAGATAACAAAGGGATTGGAGCACCCCTCCTATGAGGAAAGGCTGAGAGAGTTGGAACTGTTCAGCCTGAAGAAGAGACTCAGGGGGGATCTTATGAATGACTATAAAAATCTGAAGGGAAGGTGCAAAGACGATGAAGCCAGGCTCTTCTCAACAGTGTGCACTGCCAGAACAAGAGGCCATGAGCACAAACTAGAACACAAGAGGTTCCATTTAAACATCAGCAAGAACTTCTTTACTGTGCAGACTGAGCACTGGCACAGGTTGCCCAGAGATGATGTGGGGTCTGCCTCCTTGGGGTTACTCAACACCTGTCTGGACATGGGCCTGGTCAACCTGCTCAAAGCGGCCCTGCGTGAGCTGGGGGGATTGGACAAGATGGACTCCAGAGGTCCCTTCCAGCCTTAACTAGTCTGTGATTCTGTGAAGAGTGCGGGAATTTTGCTGCAACTGTCATATATGTGTGTATATATGTATGAAAACATTAGATGTTTAGCTTTGTATTTCACAGACATCTTCTGAGATAGTACCTATTTTACCCCCTGTAAGGTTGATAACAATGGGAAGCTCTTAAAAGACAAGAATTAGACATACAGACTTGCCATAAAAATATTGATAGTGTTACGGTAAACTTGACTTTCTTGTTTAAAATTTCTAGGCACTGACCATTAGGAGGAACGGAGTTCAAATGTACATCTAAGTGAAAATGCAAACAGATGCAGAGAGAATCTATGAAATTTCCATTTTATCTTCAGGCTGAAAAACAACCATGCATTATTGTAAGACATTACCTTTTAACTTTTTTTCCCCTCAACAAAATATTACAATTTCTTCACTTTACATAAATTTTAGGAAACAGCAACTGCTTCAGTGCCCCCAGAATTACTACTATTCAGTAAGTTCCAAGCTTATAAGAAAACCCAAGACAGTTACTCACTTTCTAGCTGATCAATAATCCTGTCAAACTTAATGTCCTCCTTGCACTTTCAAAACGCAGCATCACACTGTCTGCATACACCATACTTACAATACTTGTTATATGGCATGTCTCTATTTTTACAGATACAGCTCGGCATACAAGCTCCTCAGATGACTTGAGAACTTCAGCCACTATTGTTAGCTCAATGTGCACGCTAAGGGTAAAGTGACCCCAAGGAATAAGAAGGCACAGAAGGCAGATGCTATTATTTGGTAATCTCTTTTGGAAAGTTGGTACAAAGCGCAATACCCTCAGCAAACACTCAGAAGGACAACTTTGCTGACAGCATACCAACACCTTATCTTACCTATCTAAGGTATATCTTCAGGTATTTTCTATAGGAATAACAAAACTCAATAGATACTAATGATTTACATATTAGAGTGCTGAGCAAAGAGTAAGATTCACATGAACACTTTAAGTGCCTGACATCATAGCGCTCGAACCCCGGCTCTGCTGCCACCGAGCACTCCACTGACACTTCAGTTCTTGGTATTAACATTTTCTAGGCACATAAAGGTTTGATTTCTATCTGCACCAAGATGCACCTGAAGTTTAAGAGGCTGACACAACTGGATACCTTCTTTGATCTCAAAACACTGTTGCTATCCGTGTTTCTCTACTGATCTCATTTGAAGGGCACATTTGAAGTAGCTGTGCTCAGAGCATACCTAATAGATCTGGCTTCACAGCATCAACCATCTTTTTTTTTTTAAACTGGGAATGCGCTGTACCTTTTATCAGCAGGGATTAATAGCTGGAGCAGTCCCTCAGGAGGCGGATGACCCACATTCAGGTCCCTCCTCTGTCAGAGTGAATTGACATCCAAATCCTGCTTCAGTCAGGACAGCTTTTTCATCACCAGACATGATGTTATTCTAAGGGAAGCAGAACCTTCTCTCCCTGCTGCAAAAAGTTAATTGTTGGAATTATTTTCATAAAAGAGTTCAACAGGAAGAGCATGTGGAAACCCAATGCTGCAGTCCACTGACCTGGATACAGTTTGTTCTCCAAAGCTTATTTATCAAAACCTCCCTTTCACACCTTAAATGAATACTCATCATGGTATTACATAGTAAATACTTGAATAAATACTTCATCATGGCATTAAAAGAACATTATACCTACCACTGTCTTCTTTGTAACATATAGATTTTCTTTCAGAGAAAAGTATAACCTCTGGTTTGTAAGATATCTTTCAGGTGAGAAGAGTGCTTCTCTGACTATCCTCAGAAGATTCAGTACATGGAGTCACAAAAGGAAATAGCAGCACAGCAAAAGATTTCTAAATCTAACAGAGTATGATTTTAGTTGTCTTTCTTCCCTCTCCACATGGTATTCCCATTGACAAATTGAGACGGATTCCTTCTTAGCACATTTTTTACTATTTGTATACACTAAATTCTCCCTCTGCCTCGCACACACAGTCTAACTATCATACTCAAGATTAGTACGCTGTGGCTCAAAGTCCTGTGTGAATTTGCTGAATATTCCCAGGGTTAAACTCCAGAATAGTTAAACTCCAGAATACTGTTGTGGGTTCAGAGAGTAAGATCCCTTTTTCAGAATGCAGAAATAGGGAAAAAGGCATTATGAAACCCCAGAAAGATTATGTTTCTACTCATCAAGTGAGTAAATACTTAAAAACAAAGTTTCCTTCTGCTTTACAGCCCGATTTTATAAAAAAAAAAAAAAAATACATTACAAACCACAAGTGAATTATGGCCAAACTCTATTTTGGTTAAGTTTATGAACTTGTGTTTTCGTATTTCCCTTTAGCCATTTCAGTGAAATACATCATCTCTTACTGTCTTGAACTCTTGTGTACTAATCAAGCACTTATTGAAATGCACATACCATTCAACCAGACATTAAACCAAGGTGGACTCTGGAATCAGTTGTTTTTCTGTATTCAGAAGGTTCACCAAGTTTAAAAGAGTTATGTAAATTATAAAGTGATTGCCAATCATCAATTATTTACTCCTCAGGAATTATTGGTAAAACTGATGAGAAAACTCCTATCAATTCCCAGGATTTCACCTTGTATGCTTTGATGAAAATCCACACTGAGACAGTACGTTCTGCAACACCTACAGCAGGTTCTTCAACCTGTTCTGACTGGATGACAGCCAGGATGTTAGTGCTCATAACCATAGCCCCTTCTCAGTCTTGCAGTTTTCTCAAAGCAAATTATTCTCTACTTCGAAGGGAGCAGATCTGATGCAAGATCTGGAGTGCCATCCAGAAAATTCACAAGGCAAAAGGTGTTTTTGCAGTGGTCAGAACTCAGGTGGTCCACCTGAGCCACGGTGGTGGTGCTTGGAGGGCACTCAGACCCCCAGAGGTTCTGGTGAAGAGTGGTGAGGAGCATAAAGTCTTCCATGATTACCCTGAGAGTCTTTCTAACAGATGTAAGAAGTAAAGGCAAGGACTGCAATTTACCAACAATCTTCACAAATACTTATCTTATGAAATAATGTCTTTTTTTTTCCATGAGCTTCATTTTAATACTGGTGTATGCTTCGTTGGGTTAGAAACTGGATGGGTAGCCGGGTCCAAAGAGTCATGGTGAATGGAGTTAAATCCAGTTGGAGGCTGGTCACTAGTGGAGTCCCCCAGGGCTCAGTACTAGGGCCAGTTCTCTTTAACATCTTTATCAATGATCTGGATGAGGGGATCGAGTGCACCCTCAGTAAGTTTGCAGACAACACCAAGTTAGGTGCGTGTGTTGATCTGCTCGAGCGTAGGAAGGCTCTGCAGGAGGATCTGGATGGGCTGGACCCATCGGTCCAGGTCATCGGCTGAGGTCAACTGTATGAAGTTCAACAAGGCCAAGTGCCGGGTCCTGCACCTGGGGTGCAACAACCCCAAGCAGAGCTACAGGCTGGGAGATGAGTGGTTGGAAAGCTGCCTGGCAGAGAAGGACCTGGGAATACTGGTTGATAGTCGGCTGAATATGAGCCAGCAGTGTGCTCAGGTGGCCAAGAAGGCCAACAGCATCCTGGCCTGTATAAGAAGCAGTGTGGCCAGCAGGTCTGGGAAGTGATTGTGCCCCTGTACTCGGCTCTGGTGAGGCCGCACCTTGAGTACTGTGTTCAGTTTTGGGCCCCTCGCTACAGGAAGGACATGGACGTGCTCGAGCGAGTCCAGAGAAGGGCGACCAAGCTGGTGAGGGGTCTGGAGAACAAGTCTTACGAGGAGCGGCTGAGGGAGCTGGGCTTGTTCAGCCTGGAGAAGAGGAGGCTCAGGGGCGACCTTATCGCTCTCTACAGGTACCTTAAAGGAGGCTGTAGCGAGGTGGGGGTTGGTCTATTCTCCCATGTGCCTGGTGGCAGGACGAGGGGGAATGGGCTAAAGTTGCGCCAGGGGTGGTTTAGGTTGGATATTAGGAAGAACTTGTTTACTGAAAGGGTTGTTAGGCATTGGAATGGGCTGCTCAGGAAAGTGGTTGAGTCACCATCCCTGGAGGTCTTTAAGAGACCTTTAGATGTAGCCCTTAGTGATATGGTTTAGTGGAGGTCTTGTTAGTGTTAGGTCAGAGGTTGGACTGGGTGATCTTGGAGATCTCTTCCAACCTAGATGATTCTGTGATTCTGTAATATTTTGAAAATTAATTTGCTACCCAATGGGGGCAGCTGAATTCTGCTACCTGTTTTAGGACATTCTCTAACTTTAAATCTAACGCTGACTTTTTCTTTTTTTTTTTAACAAAACAAACAAAACACATTTAAGACATACTTCTATCTATTTTACAAATAGGTAAGCCTACATCTGAAAAAAATAAACTCAAACTAAAACAGAGATAAGGCAATGAAAATTGCATTATATTATCAGCCATGTAAGGAATTTTTATGTAACCTGTACTAGGTTCCTTTTCAGATTTTATTCTGTAATAAGTTCTTGTGTTGCCTTCTGGCAGGAAAAAAAAAAAAAAAAAAGATCTAAAGCCAAAGTTCTATGGACTGAAGAGGTCTGATAAGCTTTTTGGTGGGCTTACCTGAATCAGGAAGTGGCCAACATTTCCATTTTGGAATAAAATTACTTGATGATAAAGAAATAGATGTAGAATGCTGCCAGAATATTGATGATTCTTCCAGAAGTATAAAAAAATTATTTCATGTAGAACATCTAGCACTGTTCAACCATCTAACTTTTAAACAAGATTGGGAAAACCCTTTGCAAATAAATGGTTTGATGGCATTATTTGGATCACTTTGTAGTCTGGCATTATAGGATACCGTATCATGTGAATTCAGGCTCACAAGAAAGTAGGTCCACCACAGAACTCCTTTAAGTAGATTCTTTACACAACTAGACTCACCAAATGAGTATGGTAATCTCTTACCATAAGATACCAGTCATCTAAATAACTTCTGGTAGGTTTAGTCACTACACAGTCTATGCTAACTGCTTTTATTGTAAGCAACTTGTGCTTTTTTATAGTCCCTTGTTTTGACATGCTGCAGATCATGTATAATTAAAGATAACTGTTACTTTCTTCCTTCCTCCACAATATGGTAAAGCCTGTAAACAAAGACAAGCTCTGGGACCATTAAGAGAGGCCCTTGTTTGCAAACTGTCTTTCCAACCAGCTCCTTCAATTTCAATACTAAAACTGTCAAGCTTAATTAAGAGTTACGGGGCATAACCATTTCAAAACTGTAAATCCATACAGCAGAAAAGTAACATGACTGCCTTAGTGAACATCTCTTTTTAAATATGCAATATCTCTTTCTGAGACCTAATTTAGGTTCCTTATACACAACTTCGTATTGTAAATATCTTTATTGCTTCTCCTGCCGTGAATATAAAGACTGTCATAAAATACTTTCATCCTGACATCTTCTGGTTTATTTGACTATTTAAAGTGGACTTCAATGCTTATTCTAGTGCTTATCCTGTCCAAATTCACCACAGATTTTGTGATCATTCAAAAATTCTGCACAACTGCATTTGCATCCAGCTGCTTTTAATATTTTCTTTCTAAAGTCACATAGACATTGGGCATGCACAGCCATCCACACGCCCCCACAGCCTCAAGCAGAATGTTATTTAGAAAGGAATTATCAAGCATTCAGCAATTAACTTTTAAAAAGTGCTTGGACATTCAACACTCTACCACCCAGTCTGAAAGGACCAGAGAGCAATGACCCACTCCAAAAATAAAAAATAAAGCAAAATCCACTAAAATGACACTGCAGCACAGGCTTAGATATAAACCTTAAAGCAATCTTACCCGTTTTAGGAGAGCTATGTATTTGCTTCAGTTTTAACTGTGTTTAAGTCCTCCACCAGAACCTCTGTCAAATCAGCGTCCTTGTGAGCATGACAGCCAGTTAACATAGTTTGAATCATATTGGTATTTTCAACAAGAAACTGAAATTTATCAGACAACTGCTTACAGTGCTTTAAAAGCTTCAATCTCACAGTATTTGACAGATTTAAAAATCAATGGAATTTTGCCTTTTTTTTTTTGTGTTAAAAATGTCCCACATACAGTCTTACCACTAACCTCCATTTATTTAAAGCAATTTTCTGGCTTTTACACCTGAGAAGCTACACTTGAAAACGCAAATCCTAAAGGCTTAAAACCAGAAAGATGATTAAAAGCAGTATGACATTTATTACTATTTCTTAATCTAATGATTTTTGTAATATGATTGCCCGGAGAAACCTTTGGCTTTCTTCATCTGCTCCACAGAAAGCAGATGAAGAAACAGAGTACTGCAATTTATAGAACTGCCAGTCAGCTAATAGCCAGTTTACAGCCACCCCCTTAAAATAAAAGTTACCTTAAAACTGAAAGTGGTTCTAGAAGCCCCTTGGTAAGCACTGTTTTACACATTAAGCAACATTTCGGTCAACTTTTAGAAGAAATTCTAATTGAAAATCTAAAAGCATAACTTACGCAGACTAAACTGTAGGATTGCAAAGCTGTATATGATTTTCAACAGCTGTTTATCAGATCCAGAGAGGTACAGAAAATACAGATTGACCAGAGTTAATACATTTTGAGCTGAGATGCTAAGAAAAGGAGTTGAGTCTCTCAATTCTTCATTACCCTATCCAGACAATGTGTTTAATAATAATGCTTTGAACTTAAATTTCCATTTGTAGATTTGAAATCACTTTACAAAGGTGTATAAGCATTATTATTCTCATTTCACAGTTGGCCTCACTAAGTACAGAGATTTGCAGCAATTTGTATGAGAAGCAGTGTTCTCTAGTGAATAAGTTAAGAGTCTGAAATTATCTCCCTAGGGTTTTCTTCCCAGCTAAGCTGTATACTTCAGTCTACAGTGAAAACCACTGGGCCAGAACCAGACATGGTCCATCTGAAATTGGTGGGTTTCTGTGTGGGAACAGAAGTTCAGGCCAGAAACTCATGACATAGATCTGAATAATTTCTGCCTGTCTTCAACCAAGTCTCAAAATTCACTTTTCTGGACTGCTGGGGAAAAGGTCATCACAGTATCCAGACAAAAAAATGTGCAAAGAAATGAAATGGCACCTTTTCAGAAGAAAAATAAAATTATAGAATAAATAGCAGTAGACAGTCCCATGTTTGATTAGAACACTTTATTCCCCTCATCAAACTTTTTTTCTCCATTTCTCTTGCTGACAATCTCCTGCTCAAATTTCCTGTAACACTGTTTTTCTTAATCTATACAATTCCTTCTCTCAGCAACTAAACATGGTAGGAAGGTAGAAACCTATGGGATCCAAATTTTGTCTTGGAGAGCACTTCTGTTTGACACGTCACAGGATTATGTCAAGCATAAAAATCAGGCCTATAAGGCTAATACAGGAAAAAGGATTTTCAAGGCTGCAACCTTTAAACTTCATCAAACAGCTGCTTACTTTCAGGGTCAGGCCCAAACCACTAAGGCCCACAAAACAGCAGGCCTAGTAGGCCTCTGCTGGCTGAGCTGAGAGTCTTTTTGTGTGTTAGCAGCTTCAGAACTACTTTTTTTCCTTCTTTTTCATTTTTTTTTTCTTCCAAGCATCAGTTGGCCAAGAAAGGATAGCATAGCTGCCACAGTTAGGGCATTAAGCCAAAAACTTGTTTGCAGACCTTTAACTTCAAATTTACAGAGACCTGAAGTATTTGCAGAACTGGTTTCTTAAAACAACAATAGTTGCCACTGAAATCAATCTGCTTAACCACAGTATTTTCCTCAGCTCTAGTAGCCAGGGCATGTGAAAACTACATGGACAAATAATTCTGTACATAAGGGAGAAAAGAGTACACAGAAGCGAACTATCAAAACAAAACAAGAAAATCTTAAATGTTTTTAACTCAACAATAGTTCAGTAAATTTAATGCAGAATATGAGTATGAAATACACATATCAAACTACTTTTCCAAGCCCAATCTGTCAGGGAAAGAAGTGAAGACGCCAAACTGCAGTTCTAATAATTTCAGATTTTCAACAGAGGCTTACACCCCTGCAAGATTTTGGAATTTACAATTAATAAACAAAAGGTAAAAAGGACTATTACATAATCTAACTTGCATAACAGATTTTTTTTTTAATTCCTTTACAGTTCTAGTAAGTACAGTAAGACTTGTTTGAAGTAGTCAGAAATACCAACAGGTGAAAAACCTGCTGTGGGTTTCAGTTTATTTCAGGACTGTATCACCTCCCTTTGTCTTAGTTTTGCGTTGAGATGCAAATCCATAGGCTAATTTGTGTCCAGTGTGGTAACTGTTATGCCATGTCTTTGGAGATTATAACACTGCTTCTTCACACAATTATATTTTAACATCTACTGATTACAGACACAGTTAATCAAAATTTAACGCATGGGTGTATACTGATGATGGTGACAGGCAAAAATGAAAACTTTGAGCCATAACCCTAAGTTAAACATGTTTAGTTTGTCAAACAGCATCAAGATCTCTTTATCAGTTCTGCAACACGCTATGGCAAGTGAACCTTCAAAGATGCAGACATCAACACTTAGGGCTCTGGATGTTAGCAAAGGGGCTGCCTACAGCCCCTTTCCCTCCCAAGCGAGGGCATTACACAGTTCCCTGCCAAGGAATGTCTCCTTCACATAGCACTCAAAAGTTAGGATGTTGTGTGGGAGCCTCGCACTTGGCATAAAATGTCCTCAAAATAGAGAAGTTGCAGAAATTGCAATCTGCTGTTTTAGTGTACGTTTGTGGTTAAGATCTTTGGATTCTACTCCACTATAACTGCATTACAACCAAATCAAAGTTTCCTGTCAGTGAGATCTACTGGGAATACACGTTACTTTTAGCTTAACAGCTTTCAGGCTTCTTATGCCACCTCCCACTTCCTCCCTAAAGCCACAACTGAGATCATTATCTACTAATATGACAACACTTAACAAGGGTACGGCTGATAAATTGTAGGTTTGATCCTATCTACAATGCTCATATGCCTCCAGCAGATGGTTCATCTGTCTGATTTTCAAACAAGAGGTAGCACTGTGACTACATGTAGATGAACTGAGGAAAACATATCAAGTGCAAACTTTTATTTTATCAAGTACATTCAAAGAGCATTTCTAATTATGGAGACAGTGAAATAAAAGAAAGATCAACACTAGTCCCTTCAGAACAGTATTTATATTCACATTTTATATCTGAATATAAATGAACCTTTGACCAAGGTCCTAGGACAAATTTATAGGAAGCAAGGGAAGTAAAAAGAGAAAAAATAAAGAACTATGGAAGCATAAAAATAACCATGTACATACACATGTGCACACCCACACACACAGCAAGGCATACTCTGCCATATGGGATTACAGCTCTGCATTTAGCTGATGGATAAAGCACCAATAAATAAATAAAAAAAAGCAAAAAAAAAGCTGAATATTACTTTTCTAATAAAAATAAGTCAAGGATTTAAAATAGAAAATCCTTTTTAATGAAAAACAAATGGCATTTAAAACTTAATAGCCTCTAGGTCTAATAAAAAAATCAAATCCTTTATTTAAAGAAAAGAAACTTTTTTTTTTTTTAATAAGCACAGAAACTGCTGCATGCAAAAGGAACCACTTGCGATGCACTGGGTGCTACTTATGGCACTCTGACTATTGCGAACAGTAGTAGTACAAATGGAAAATGAAAACACATGTGCCTAGAAGCGAAATGTTAAACAGTTTAAGTAAGATTAAACTTGGAGGCCATTAACTTCTTTTAAGAACTTTAAAAAAAAATAATTAAGAAGCATAAACACCCTTGAGATTAACCAGTAAGCCAAATATATTCACATCTTTGGAGGCCACTTACTAAGTAACAACAAAGGTTACAAAATTTGGTACAAGTTTTCCAAATTAAGCATACACTGAGTTGGCATATGGCATTTACTGGTAGCAATGCTGACTTTGCTACCTGGGCCTTTACCAGTGTGACTTGTGGAGACTCCTGTATGTCTCACTGCTTCCAGAGCTGGCATTCATGCCTAGTAAAAACTTTATCAGACATATATTTCACTGGCACTATCATGTATTGCCAAATCTAAATTTAGAAGGCACAATACCAACCCTATCCCAGGGATTGCCACAGCGTCAGAACGACTTGCTAAGTTTGAGGAGATCCTCTGTGGAGATCCTGCAGTCCCAGGTGGGAGCTCAGCACTCATTTTCAAAAGGGCCACCACTTCACCCCACACGCCAACTGCAAAAACTGTACGAGCAACTACCTTCCCTCCATCTCCCTGCTGTTCTTCCTGACACCTAGTAAAGCAAACAAACCAGACTGCTTTAACCACTAGAAGGTAAATTGGTGAGAAATTCTAGATATGAAGTGTGCACAAGTGTTTCACCTTCAACAACAACAACAAAATAGAAATTAAAGCTTCAGCAAAACAGTTCTTATGTTGCAAGGTCTCTTCAAGCTTTTCCTTCACAGCCAGTATGTTGAATTTTAAGCCCTATCCCCAAAACCTTTACTCCCTCATTCCTGAATGTAGCTGTATTACCTTTGATCTTATTGGAATAATCAATACAAACAAGGGTACTCACACCCTACAGTTACATTCAACAGCTGCATTACATGTGCTTATAAGAACCATCTAATACCAAACAATGCAAAGCTCTTTCTTCTCAGTCTCCATAAGTATTACTTTTATAAAAGATGCATCTAATTCCAATACCTTAAATATTTTAGGAGGATGCCTTCTCTTACATCCTTTTTTTTTTTTTCCTATAATGATACAGATAAAACAGATCAGCAACTTTTTTTTTTTTTAATTTTCCAGAGAAAAGATAATGGTTTAGATGGATATTCCCTATCAACTGTAGTAGGCGATTTAATGAGGAAAGTTTCACACCTGTAATTTTGAAATCAATGCAATTTCAATGATGAAAAAACAAAACAGCAGAGTGCAGATGCAGGTTTACTTCTAACTCCGTATTCCTTAGAAAGCTAAAATCACCTTCATAGACCATACCATAAAACTACATGTGGTGCTTGCCCTGCAAAAAAATTCTCGCTGAGGCCTTTTTTTTTTTTTAAACGTAAACCTGTACGTCTCTATTTTGAAATTCAAATGACAATTCACTAGACTGTTAAGTATAGCTCTACAGACACACAAATGAATCTTTTCTTCTAATTACCTTAATTCTCTGATGTGGAATGCTAAAAAAAAAATCACATAATTTCAGCATTAAAAAAGTGATTAAAATGCCCCATTTGGCACCAAATGCTACCATCATAAAAACAAATGAAGGCACTTGAAATGCATTTCCACTTTTTGAATATCCAGTTCAAATTTAAAAGCCATGAATTTCAAAGTAATGTGGATCTGAACTGAGTAATTATCCAGACAAATGTTCTTGAGTGACAACACAAAAATTGCTTATCATGTGCTCTGACCTCCAGAAGTTGGAAAATACTAAAATGCTAGTGCTCCTCTAAGGTGTGTTTTTCAAAAGCTCTAATACAATACTTTCTTGCTGCACCTTGAAAACTCAGATGCACACATTGATGGGAGATCTGACACCAGCCACCTAACTGGAAGAGGGAGCATTTACCAAGTTAGCAGTGAACCAAGCATCAAGCTTGCTGCTATGCTTACACAATGAATTAGGCTGACAAACAAAATGAATACAACATAAAAGGTGATGATTTTCCAAAACTGGTAGGTGAAGGTTTCTTTTTTTTGAATGATTGTGGCAGTGTATTAGTTCATTAACTGATCTGTGTTTTTGAAACAAACCCCACCAAAATAAACAAACAACCCCCCCCAAATTAAGTAAATGCACAACAGCAGTCGATTACTCAACTGAGGTAGCAGTTTTTACACAAGTAATAATTTCGAGCAGGGCTACAGTACGGTTGTGCATGAACTTCAGGTAACCTTTGAGAAGTCCCCAGTGAACAACGCATAGCAACGCGTAACAATGCACAACTTCAAGCCTCGGTGTGCAGCAGCATCCCTGATGCTCCAGGTCAGACACAGTTGGTACTCTAATACACCCAGGCACACAATTAGCTCTCTAGCCCATCGAACTATGCGGCACAGAAGATGACAGAAGGAAAATAGCCCCACTCCCAGTATCTGCTGTCCGGAGCATTGGTATAGCCCTCCAGAGCAGAGCCCTTGACACCTAGCATCCCACTCCCCCTTGCCAGGCTCCAAGAACCACGGAATTAGGTCTGGCTCCTGGAAAGAAAGCATTGAAATGGGGCTGTAATTGGAATGGGAAGCAGGTGGGAATTCAGCATCCAGAAGAGAGGAGGAGTGTGGGCAAAAGCAAATTCATGTGGGTCCTGATCACAGAGATTGCAGGATGGATAACACCTTAAAGAACTGGGTCTTTACACATTCTAGTAGCCCAATTAACCCCTCAGTAAATAATATTAAATATTATTATCCTAGTAAAAAAAAGACTATCCAGATAAAGTCAACAATAAAAGATATGTAGGTGAGTGATTTTCAGTAGTTTGCTATTTGGAAGGTTCTGATATGTTAACTGGAAATACTGGAAATTAGTTTACTAATGTAAAGAAATGTTAGAATTCTGGCTAAAAGTGTAATAGATCTGACAGGTCTCTAGCTTGAACAACGGTTCAGTCTATGAATCCTTTTGTTAAACTTTACCTTTCAATATTCCCTAAACAATGACCCCTTCATAGTTCTGAAAAGCTCAAAGCAGTTTACTGCAGCTTTTTTTTCACTACATTAAAATTTATTCTTTTTCTAAGCAGATGACACAAAGGGAGAGCATAATAGGACCTTTGACAGACAAAGTGCAAAGTATGACCCACAACCCACCTCCTTATCCTCTTCATAAACCACATTCCAACTGTGTACACCTACTACTTGTTGTGGGGTTGGACTTAACAAGAATGCAAGAATTCTTGCTAAGGGTTCTGGACAGAAATTGGGTTTTCAGGTAACACAATTCACTGCCTGGGCCAAATGCAATCTCCAGCTACACAAAGAGACAGAAGAGTCAAGGAACTCTTTCAAGCAAACAAATTCAAAAAAAAGGAAAAAAAAAAAAGCTGTAGTTGCAGTTCCCCATTTCTTTATTAGAGATCCCTGCATCCTGTCTATCAATATATCATGGACACACTGGATACAGTTGGAAACATAAAAATAGCCCAGTAGGAAGATAATAAAACTGTATTTACTTATTCAACTCTGCTTTTGTACATATAAGTCAGACAGCTAAAAAAGAAAATTCAAAAAAGAAAATAAAAAAGATATTATCATGTCTTAAATAATATTCTAACAAATTGGCAGATGTACTGCAGGCTAGTACAGAGCCAGAATGTGAGATACTGAGATAAATGGGAGTTGTTGAGCTTTTCAGTGAACGCAGGAGCAGCAGCCCCTTTTAACCTGAACTCTTCATCCCACATGCATTTCATATGTCTGATATTACAATGGAAATGTAATTTGATGTCTTTTGAAAACAACACTTCACTATGGCCTTAAATTATTCCCCATGGGGGACCATTTTCCTCCAACATGCTTTGTTTACTACCTCTACTGCTTCCAGCAAGCTGTTTGATAGATGCCAAAGACAAAGATGAGCTCTATAATGCACATTTTTGGATGACTGAAGACAAAATTCTCTGCTTCTTGGCACAGTTTCCCAAATGATCACAATTCTTAGAGCATTCATTACTCTGCAGAGTAAGGCTATCTATATTTCTGTCAAATCATGTTATTTACAAGTTATGGAGAATAAAGATTATAAAGGAGAGATACTTCAATGAGCAAAACAACACACACATGGAACTCTTTCTGCTCTAATTTTTACTCTCCCCAGTGACCTTGTTATCCTTGCCCTTAAGTGACAGAGGGATCATTAGCAGGGACGGTGATTGTACAATAAAGTACTTGGATATAAAAAATAAAAGCATTCAAAGATTATAGGAAAGGACAGCCTTTTGACAGGCTGTTTTGATAAACAGTTAGTGTATTTTTATTTTTTCTTTACGCATTCATACTGTATTATTACTGTTTTTAAAGTAACAGCTATGGGCTCCAGTGAAGACAGAAGCTTCACTGTAATGGCACCGCACAAGAACATAAGAAAAGGTGATCTGGATTTAAGAATTTTAATTATATCTTATTGCCATAAGAGAAGAGAAATGCAGATCAAGCCACTGCCTCAAAGTATCTCTGAATCATGCTAGCAGCATATACAGTTACAAAACAAAAAGATCATTAAAAAATCACAGTCACAAAACATCTGATCATTAAAAAAAGTCCAACCCTGAAACTATAAAAGGCACAAAGGAAAGTTATATGAACACAAATTATTTTAGCTGTGTATGTTGATCCTATTGTTTATAAACACACCAAAACATCATGCCTCAACAAGATCTGTAAGCGCTGTCAACGGTCACCATATTCAGGCTGGGTTTTTCTTTTCTAAACAGAAACTTCTGTTTTTGCTTCCTTTAGCTCAGCAAGAGTATAGCAAGTTTTATGATGGAACCAAAAATCTTTTTGTTATAAAAATAAACTTTAAAAAAAAAAAACAAACACAATCATGACAGACCTATCCAAAAAAGAATCTTTTCCTAACAATTGCTTTTCTATTGATAAACCTAGCTAAAAAACAAATAAGCATACTTTTACAGTTATTTTAATAAACTACAGTTTTTCTTCTTATCGTTTAAGATGCGTGAAATTTCTTGTCCATCCTCCCTTAATTAAGGCATATCAGTTACCCCAGATGAAACTTGGATGGTTAGCATTACTCCGTATGCGGTCCATATAGCACAGAGCTGCTAGATCAGGTATGGGAAACCTTTCCAATGTGTAATGTCCCAATGACAAAGGCACAGACTACAAAGCCACTCAGTAAAATACTGTGCTGGGAAACAACACTAAACTTAGCTACCTAATTTCCTCCTTTGTCAGAGTTTATGGCCAACAGACAAATACAGACGGCAGGTTTATAAAAGGGCTCCCAAATCCTTTCTAGTGAAAGTAAGCTGGGGAATCTCAGTCTACGGCCAATGGAGCTGCAGGAAAATAATCTCAAACCAGTGTGTGATAACAACCAGATCCCAAAGAAAACATCAGACCCTTATCTACTTACTCCTGGGCTCACTCCCCTTTCCAGTTACAAGTTGACTTTAAAAGATACTGAAGCAGGTACAACATTTTACTCACAGCATAGGTCAATGCAACCACACACACATGCAGAGGTAGGCACATACTGAACTTATTGAATGGGCACCAGAAGTTCTGGTGACAAATTTACACATTTTTGACTACAATAAATATCCTATACACTAATGTACTAAATCCCAAACCAATGGGAGACTTTCAAGCCTGTTTTGCCAAAATAAAACAACACTTTTTTTCTTCCAGACCATTCAAGACTTAACCACGAACCAACTGTGTTTGTAGAAAAATGCCGAGTCAAATATCCCTCTCCATCACACCGACCTTAGAAACAGAACTAACATAACAGCTAATTTCACCTCATGCACCAGTAAAGACAGCATATCCTCTCATCTGTAATTTACTATCCATTCCCAATCCACTGTGGTCCTTCCCATTCCCTCAAACATCCCTCTTCTGCACCTTGGGAACTATTACAGATCTCAGATCAGCTCATTCCCTATTTGCCAACAGGCTCTTCCAAGATTCAAGGATGACTTGAAACCGTTCTCGGTCATTTTAGCTTACCATCTTAAAATCTGTTGTAAAACAAGTTGGAATTGTTACTGCTAAGTAATGTTCGCAATCAAGGTTTGTCTTAAACTCTGCACCTGTGAATGGTTTTCCAGATGAAATTCTTTCCTAACTTTAAACCGTTCATATCTCATCACTAAATGGTTATGGAAAAAAAATGTTGACAATTATTTTCAGTATGCTTTTATTTAAAAGTATAAGTCATGCCTTATTAACTGATGAGTAAATACAGACTCATCTGCTTATTTTCAAGGGAAAGGTTTCTCCTGTTTTCCCATTGATCATTCTCCCCTTCCCCAGATTTCTCACTTTGCAGAAATTCTCCCCACAGCACAGAAGATCTGGGCACCAGAAATGCTTCGTGCCCCCCTGAATGTGTCATATAACCCTCTGGGAACATAAGACCCATGAAAACTGAAAGCACACAAGAGAAAATGTCTATTATTTTGAAAGGAAAAAAAGAACTGACTAAGAAAGGTTTGGAACTAAACTGTTCAAGCACACTTGTGATACTTAGTCATCTCAAACAGCAGTCTTAAAGTGCAGAATGTTTGGATTTGGGTATTTTTCTTTTTCCTTCTATAAACCCTACAGACTTTTAGCAAGCCTCAGCCAGCCAAAATACAGACGCACTTTCAAAATTCCCACCTACATGACATATATATAGGTGGGGACTGCACATAAGGATGATCTTTGCTCAGTACCACAACCCCCAGTAAGGCTCACAACTGTTTGATGCCTGCCAGCATCACTGGTACAGTACATAAATAATACACTTTATCTGAGCTAAAAACCATACAATTTGCACCTCAGAAAAATAATGATGCCATGGGATAAAGTGAACTAGAATCAAGCAGCAAATAGGTTTAAACCAGTGTAATGGTGTCAAATAAGGTCAAATGCACAGAAGAATGGATGGTGTTTTTCCCTTAAGTTTCATTGCTTTTTATCACATTACTCTAGAATTGATAGTTGTGGGTCCTCGTGCAAGAACTTTTGTTTGAAATGAAAATAAATGGGCGGAGAGGGAGCTAAGGCAAGGAAGGGTGTTCCAAGCATGAAAGTGTATCAGGGAGATACAAAAATGTTCACTGATAGAGGTGAGTTTAGGAAACCAGTGGAACATGAATTTCGTCAGGAGTGGTCACAGAGGTGCTGACATGAGACGCAAGCTTTGCGTGAGGTGAAGGCACTAAAACGTTTTGAGACAGAGTATGACAGTAGTTGGAAGGGAAAGAACCTTTTCTACACCAATACAGTGTACATCTTGGTATACCTTTGCCTGTTATACTGAAGTACTCTATTAACAAATTCCTGTCATACCCCACCACCATCTTACAAACTTCAACAAATACAGCTCTGAGTCTTCCTTTACATCTGTGCTTCTTACTGTGATACTTCTCACACTATCCCATACTTCTCAGTGCTCTTCTCAATTAGTATGCACCAAGGTGGGCATTTATATTTAGTCCAAGTTCAAAAGATAAAACCAGAGGTAGGAGATACCTTCTTACGTAATGCTCCCTTGCACAGAAGTAGTCTCTGCCACAGCAATTAACTGTGAATTCATACTCAGTTTCTTTCACTGCCATTGCTTCTCACTTGAAAGGCTTCCTTCTGTGAAACCAAGGCATTTTGTTTCTGACTTATAGACTGAATTGTATTTATTTTCTGCCACTTAACCATATCTGCCCTACAAACAGTTTACCCGGAAATCTGGATGCCATTGTAGCTGGTACTCATCTTCTTCATTGCTTATTTCCTATTCTATGAATCTTTACGTCCATAATCATTTCCAGTAATGATTTGGCATTATCTTCCATCACAGACAAGGTACAACCAAGTACCAAACTCTGCAAGACGTCCTGAGAAGCACTTGTATACTAATGTATTTTGAGGCCTGTCACACAATCAATCTCATCTGTACAGCTGTACCGTGCTGATTTTATGTCATTCCAGTTTTTAAAACCAAAAGTACCTTCTATGTCTTACAGAACCCTAAGGATATTACACTGCTCTTATAAATGCGCTATCCAAACTCTAGTTCACTTGACAGCACCTTTTACCATAACCTCCCAGTACACTCTCAGTAGCATGTGGTTTAATTATAGATTTAAGGCCTAACTATTACCAAGATGTTTTGTTTTGTTAAAAAAAAGTTATTAAAAAAAACCCTCACACATACAACCCTCAGACTATGCTTCTATTTGCCTTACAGCAGAACATACCTACATATATATACACTGTATATATATACACACACATATTTAGAACTTAGTTTACCAAGACCCCAAAAATGTTTCAAAAACATCCAAAGAGGTCTAAGTTGCATCACTAGCACAGATAAAACTATGCTTGAACTACACTGGTTCAACAGAATTGTTACCCACTTTCTATACTGAAGAAATGATCTTTGAATCGCAGAGGAAAAAGTTGAAAGCACTAAAATTATAAAAAGGACTATAGGATGCTTTTTACATTTCAGTTGCAAAAATGACATGATCTGCAAGGCTTTTTTTGGTCAAGAACCAAAAGGCTCCATTGTGATTAGCATTACCAAAGATACACAAGTTTTTCCATGGAAGTAATCAGAAGAATAATAAGCAAGGTTTGCTAAATCATCTAAATAGCTTGACGCCTTGTGGAAAAAAAAAAGAAAAACGACCACCAACAAAAAAACACACTATTTTCTTTCTGTCTGCCGTAAGAGTATTAACTAGAACTATACGCCAAATTTGCTTTGAAAAAAAAAAATAAATGAGGATGTGAATAACCTGAACTAGGGAATAATGCCATGCACCAGTACATGCTGGGGGCTAAATGACTGAAGAGCAGCTTTGCAGAAAATGACCTGAGGGTGTTGGTGGACACCAAGTTGAACATGAGCCAGCACCATATCCTTACAGCAAAGAAGGCTAATGGTATTCTGTACTGTATTACGCAAAATATTGCCAACAGGTCAAAGGAAGTGACCCTCCCCTCTACTCAGCACTGGTGAGGCTAGACCTGGAATAATGTGTCCAGTTCCAGGCACCCCGGTACAAGAGTGACATTGGCATACTGGAGAGAGTCCAATGAAGGGCCACAAAGGTGATGAAGGACTGGAGCATCCCTCCTGTGAGAAAAGGCTGAGAGAGCTGGGACTATTCAGCCTGGAGAGGAGAAGGCTCCAGGGATCTTAATGATGTGTATTAATATCTGAAAGAAGGGTGCACACAGGACGGAGCCAGGCTCTTTTCAGTGGTGCCTAGCGATGGAACTAGAGGGAATTTCCCCTGTTTTATTCTGATCAAACATCTGTTCTGCAGTTGTTTTATATATTTTGTTCAATTCCCACTGAGAATGTAGAGGGAATAGTGTTAAAAAAAGTTGTTCTGAAAATTAGTGCTAACATAGCCATGGTCAGTGCATGAGGAACTACTCCAACCACAGAGCAAAACAGCACTCCCCATGGACTGTCAGCAAAGTATTGTTTTTATCTCAAGGTTTTGCAGTAATTTCTGAGAGCAAAGAATCTTTTTGCTTGATGTTATATGCTATCATTTTTGCAATATTTTAAAATTGGCCACAAAAGAATATGTTTATTGACTCTGCACTGTTAAGCAGAGAATGTCATAACTCTTTCAAAGAAACTATGAATGCAGAGTTATATAAATTCAAAAATTAATGAAAGTGTATTGCAAAGAAAACTCATGGGATTCTTTTGGTTTATTTTAAATGTCTGGCAAACTTTTTTTAGTTTTAAGCAAATACTAGCAGGTTGAACAGGTCAAAGAAGGTTGGATAGAATAATTGAGTACAGTTTAAGAACATGAGCAGTTTGTTCTTGCTGATAAATTAGACAGCTGCTCTGAATTACATTTCATGCTGTTTTCACACAACAGCTAATGTCCTCCTGCTAGTTCTAAAGCTACTTGGAACTGTATGCAATTAACTCCACCACCTTTCCTTTATCCTTCAAAAAGCATCAATTTTGTTTGCTTACAGTTAGGTGTCTACATATTTTCCTTTCTTCCTCTCCCCTATAAGATTATAAAAAATGATACACATTTGTAATAGAGGAAATGCATCAGCAGCATAATGCAAGTTCTAAAATGAGTAAGTTATATGATATTTCTGGAGAGGAAAAAAAGTGTCCATTCTTGCACTATGGAATACTCACATCGTTGCAAGCTCCAGTTAACTGTTTTTCCCCATTTTTGACATATTTTACACCATGATCCCACCCCCCACTCCCCATTATTTGGGAAAACAGTACTAAATGTCAGCTTTTTGTTTTATGAATACAATTTACAGACTTCAACCTACTTTCAATGAATATTATGCAAATTGTATTATAACTGGATGCAACATGAAGCTACAATCTTTTTTAATTGAAAAGATTAGGAAAGAAAAAGAAAAACAAAGGAAAGTCATTATGATAGAGAACATTTGTCAAGATAGGGTCACACAATTGCTGTTTAATACAAATATGCACATGAAACACACTTTTAGAAAGATGTCTCTCTTTAAATTGTATGATTAATACATACCACAGAAGATCCATGCCAAAGGAGTAAAATGCTTCTTTAATGAACAGCTTTTAAGATCACTGAAAACAGATTTATTTTTTTTTTTTTTGGGGGGGGGGGGGGGGGCGGGGACAACAATTAAAGCACATGCTTCACTTTAAATACAAGCTTAAGTTCTCCCTTATTGGCCAAGCTTGAGTGCAACAGGTGCATGTGCTGCATTGCTAGGCTGAAAGGAACGAGGCTTACTGCTTCATTCGAAAGAGACCTCTAAGAACTTTATCCCTAATTCATAGAAATTATCTATCAGCTTAATAACTCTTCTGACTTCAGTACGCTCTGTTTAGTTCTCGTGTATTAAAAAATAATGCATTAAATAATCTAAGTAAATTATAAATATGTTCACATCTAATATAAAGCCTTACAGTACTCCTCACCTACAGGAGTTGAAGCCAGCATCAACAGCAAGCTCATTTAACATGTTCTGCAAAGTTATTAATTCTCTTTTTAATCATCGCTTTTTATCATTGTTAAAAATATTTTTAAAACCATAATGATATGTATAGTTTGGGTTTAGTGGAGATGTTTCACGGCAGCCAAATTTTAACAGTAAACAAAGAAGCAGAATTTTTTATTCTTGCAGTTATGATTAAATTAAAATAACATATTACCTTGCAATTCAAATTACATTTTGGCATTCCTCTAGCTAATTGTGTAGGCAAATATTAAATCGTTTTCAAGCACACTACATTCTGAAGGTTCAAATCAGATATTCCTGTAACAACTGTAAATTGCTCTTTTTCCTGCTTTTTACTGTTTTATTTAAGGCATTTTTTTTTTTTAGTACAATAATTTTTTTGACACTAAAACACAAAAACAGGGAAAAAGAACCTCATTTCAGATTCTGCTAAGTCATTAAAAACTGGCACATATGAGTTGAAAACACTTGCACCAAGTCATTAATCACATCCTCACATTTTAACCAACTTTTCCAGGAGCGAGCAGCATTTGAATAATGTCTGTTCACAGCTGTTCTGATCCATGCTGATATGCAGACATGGCTTTTGTTTGTTTGTTTGTTTTACAAAGTGAATTTCTAAGTTACTTACTCATTTGAGGAACAAATATAGCCCCAAAGAAATCAGAAAGATGAAGTTACTGAGAGCTGTATTCCTTTAACTCAGGCTGAATTTTGGCCTTAAATAACTACCTTCTCCCAAGTAATTAGTAACTTAATTTTATTGTAGGATGCAGTTCATAGTTCTGTGTTACTGTCCTCCCTGAGATATTTGTTTTCTTATAACAGTCCTCGGGCCAAACACAATTGATGTACAAGTATTTTTGCTGAAGCCATCTGAGGGCTTTGGCACAAAATATACATGAAGTGGATTTTTTTTTAGTGTCAGCTTAAAAAAACCCTCCCATCTGCTTTGCTGAGGTAGCTGTGTGGATACTCTTAACTCACCACAAAGAGATTAAATGAGTCAACTTAACCTTTTTATACATTTATTTTAAACCGATTGGCTTTCAGCAAAAATTGCTATCCCTCTTATACTTCTCATATATTTCTCCTGTTGACACCAAAAGCCAGTCGTATAAAATTTTAACCCCAACCACTACTGAAATGCTTTGAGAAAGCAGAAGACTTCTGCAAATAACGTTTAAGTATGATTAATCATATATTATTCAATACATATTAGTATTTAAAACATTTACAACAGCAGTGCAGAGTTTCTGTATGTGAATTATCACTCCCCTAATCACCATCCTATTGCCATATGACTTTTTTTTTTTTTTTAAAAATCTTATTTTGGACTGGCTGTTCTTTGTTACCAGTGGTGGCAACCACTCCCCAAGCAGAACTACTGTTTGATTTACACCAGGAAAGCAGAATTCATGGCTTTTGTTTGTTTTAATTTATATTTATTATTTGTGTTGCTGTTGCTCTCTTAAGGAAGATGTCTCAACAGCTTGCTGCTCTCCTGTACACGTTGAGAGCTTCACTGACATCAGTAGGTCTGTGCAACAGGACAACACAGGCTGTTATACAGCACTCAGTTATTTTAAATGGTACAGGTGGAATGAGAAAGAAAAGGTTAAAAAAAATAAAAGCAAGTTTCTGAAACAACAAGAGATACTGTTGTTTACTGTCTTCCAGTACCTGCTTGGAAGACTTGTAAAGCAGTCTCACAAAAGCAGCCTTTCTTTAAAACTGCTACCATGTAAGAGCTATACAGGATAATGTAGTAAGAACACTGCTATTTGTTGTTATCAAAGAAACTTCACAGCAATGGAGAATAACATGCTACAGCTGGACAACACAAATTAAGAGACATTCAAACAATCAGTGAACCAAACAAAACAGAGTAGGCAAATTCAGAGGCTTTAATCCAAAGCACTGAATAATATTTTGGATGAAGTCACTAGCAGACAGCTGTAAAACAAACACAGCAAAAGACCTCTTCTTAATATCACAAATCTATGATTTATTGGTCCCTCGCAGAATCTGATGGAAGAGGACAAGATTTTAATTAAAAGAAGTGATTAACTGCAAATCCTTCCCAAGCTTTTCATGGCAATCGTGCTTCAGAGTGATTTGAAGAGCCGCAGCGAGGCTGAGTCTGTATGCTTAGAAAGAAAAGGTATATTCATAACCTGATTAATTGCATTGCATTAAGGCTGTATTGAAGATAGAGGCAGTTGCTAGCTCTCGGCAGGAAATAACCAACAAAACTACCACTGAAGAACACCTTCTTTTTCCCTCTTGGAAAATTAGCAAAGCTGCTCTTAAGTCTTTCAGAGAATTTTCGTGGATTTGAAATTACTGAAACTCTTCTCTTTGTTTTAGTCATTCTAATGACAAAGAACTGAATCATGTTTAAGTGGAGCTATGTTTCCCCAGTTCTAGCAGGGGGAAGTATAACAGAAATAGATGAAACTGAGTGTTGCATCTTACTAAAAGGTAACACTTTTATTTAACTCAGCACTACAAGGAGGCTTTCTGCTAGAAGAGGTTTCAGCCTTGAACGTTAAACAGAGTAATGCTGTACCCCCCCTAAATTTCAAGGAATAAGCTGGAAATACCATACTGGTTCGTGTACTATTTTCTCATAAATAAACCAACAAAGCAATAATCTACCTCTGCAACCTCTCATTCCTCTCGGAACAACCATAATATGATAAGACCTATGATTTTCTTACTAAACGTTTCCTAAGTGTCCTCTTCCCCTCCAGTAGGTTTCTCCTGAAATTTTGCTTTTAACATCCATTTGTTTGCATCTGTACACACTTCTCCTATTTCAATTTTATTAATATTTATAAAGCAATTGGCATATAACATTTATTAAAGCCAAGAATATAATCCCAAACACTTCTCTTACTATCAAAGCTCAAGCACGAAGAAAAATACGTACACAAAATTAAGACAGAAGGGACCTTAAGAAACCATTTAATAAATCCATTTGATCAAAAACAGAAAAATATATACCTAACATGCCAAGACAGAGGTTAGAAAGTAGAAGCTAAGCCATAAATAGCAAACTGACAAAAATGACATTCAGGAGTCATATGAAAAAGGAAAGGAGTTTGTCTATACAGGGATGAGGAAGACTTTCAAGTGCAAGTAACTACATGGAAAAGTATGTGGAACTGGAATGACTGAAACAGAAATCAGTAGAAAAGTGGCTTGAGAGGGAAAAACTGGATAAAAGCCAGATCCAAAAAGAAATGAGTAGAAATCCACAGTTTTCATGTTAACTCTGAAATGTATAGCAGATACTCATTTATGAATGGATGAGATGGTTCCCCCAGTGCTTCTCAGTAAAATGCTTTTAGATCGCAACACAGAGATATGAAATGAAGGTGCAGGAACTGAAGTTCAGAAGAAGCAGAAAAAGTCTGTAACCTTAGTAACACAGTAAGCAACACGATGATAAAAAGCATGTGGAACAAATGGTCTCTTTCAATCTAAGGCACCATGCTGCTATCGGTGTCCAAGCCGAGTAAAGCTAAATCATCATCACGTACAATAAATACTTCACATGCTCCGCTGCCAGCCAGGTAGCTGGCATGCTCACATTTGGAAGCACTGCCATTTAAACACGGCCAAGGCTAAGTGGTATGACACTTTTCACTGGGCACACCAGGCACCATCCTACGCACTCCTGTGGCTTGGGTGCCTTGGAGCTGTTTGGTGTGGTAATCAAACAAACATTCCAAATAAAACAACACTGCAAATTAATGACTGGATTATCTATCTACATGTTATGCAGGAGTCTCATTTCTCTTGTTCTGACATAGGATTTGACCCTCAAACTATGAATACTCTTCCAACAAATGTTTTTATTATGCCTGTGTTCCTATAAAAACTGTTTTCACATAAAAATCCTCCACTATCTCTAGCTAATACCTACTCTGTCGGGTATAATGGAACGTAGTATTTTCTTCCAAAAATGTAAAAAAAGAAAAAAGTATTCCAGTGGGAAGAACTCCAGAGAAGTACAGTGCATTATCAGAGTTGCACTTTATCGCAATTATGCAATATTACTCAACTAGAATTTTGTCTGAACAAGGCAATGCAGAATTTAAAGCTTCTTCTTGTTTACACACAATTTACAACAGCTGACTTCATAGATTTCTGTTGAGTCAATACTGATTTACATCTTAAGAATTACCTTTGTCTGGCTGGAAATCACCCTGTGAGGCCTCCTGACTTGGTCAGTTGCACAGGCAATAGCAACTATCAGAAAGAAGACTTAAAAGCATCTAACAATGAAGTTTGTAGTTATTCTACAAAGTATTTCATTATGAAGTAAAGAAATTGAGTGTATTTTGGTGAATGTGCATTTGCTGAAGGAAAAATCACATCAGATTAATTTTTTTCTTTAGTTTTCAAAAGAGTTACGCCATAAAGTCTGGAACTGCACACAAATATGACATGAAACTGCACAGAAAACTATCAATTACACTACAGAAAACACGGTTCAGCATAATAGGGCTAATTAGGGATAGGTATCATTTGCCCTTCAGCCAATTTCTATTTGTTTCAAAAGGCAAAATATAAAACTAAAGTAAAGACTACTCATGTGGACCCTCAGGGATCAGTGCTAGGACTAATCTTAACATTTTAATTAATAGCTGTGGCTTAAGATGAAGCTTGCTAATGACAAGGTCAGAAGGCATTAGCAACACAAACAAGTAGATTCTCATGGAATTCAACACACGGCTTTGAGAAGTAAAGTAGCAAAAATAGGATGAAACTCAGTAATACCAGAAGCAGCAGGGTGTGTTTTGGGATCTACGTATGTTTCGGGGTCTAAAAACAAATCATTGTGCTATATACATTGTGCATAATTGCTCATGGACTAGTAACACCTAATGAGAAATACATAGGTATGTCAACTGGTCATAAGATTGCTGCAAGTCAAAAAAAAAAAGCTAAACAACATAATGTTGCATTTGGTAGACACAGAGAACAAAAAATTTTTGTGTAAAAGATGCAGAACCTCCTATGGAAGATCCCATGTAGGAAAACGGGACTGAAAGGAAAATGATCACAAAAATTAATAGGTATGGATAAACTGTCCATGAATTTAAGAGAGAAATTAGAAGACCATTCCTGGATGCATCTCATTTGCAAAGCAAAAAAAAAACTCTACCTGTATCTAGTTATAAAATTATATAATCTAACACTGGAATGCATAAAACAGCTTATAAACTCAGCATTTTTCTCCCATTTGGGAATATATTCACCATACTATCGACTATCAGGAGGGACTGAGAAACTGAACAGTTTCTGAACAACCCTGTGTTCCAGCACTGGAGACTGAGTTCTATGAGGTGCTAGACATCAATGACTCACTTGCGTTTTAACACACGTTCAAAAAACTTTTAAAAATGAGAGTTAAAGAACAACTATTTACTAGCTATAATGCAGCAGCCTCTATCAAGTATTAGTGTTATAGGTCCACAAAACAAAAGCCAGTTAAGGTCTACTGTTGCACCCCATGGTTCAAGAGAACTCTTCTTCAGTTGTCATTTCAGTAAAGTCTGAACAAGAATTAAACAAAAGAGGACATGTTGCTCAGTGATTAATTCTCTTGAGATCTATACTCAATAGGGCTTTTTCTATAGTCAGCACAGTGTGTTGACAGATAGTTACAAGTATATTTACTTTGCTTTTACTGGAAGACTGGTTAGCAAACAAGTTTTTATCACTCCATTCTGATGGGAAATCTGTATTGCAAACTGTAATGCTTGATGGCTCAAAATAAGCTCGTTATTTTTAAACATCTATAAGTAATTAGAGCTTTTTTTTTTCCCCCTCCCTTAAGTAAGGCTAGAATACTCTGCAACTCTGCATGTTGCAGGCAGCTTTTTGATGTATTTTTCCTGAGCTCGGGTAGGTACTCTACACGTACACTGAGTTTCTTAAATATTCACACAAAAGCCAGATTTGCTTTATTTTAACACAGCTTTCCAGTAATTAAAAAAAAAAAAAAGAACTATTCAGGCATATTATTCTTTTGTAAGGGAGAGAAGGATCTAATCACTTTCCTGTATCATTTTCCTCAGCGCTTTGCCATAATCATCATTAATATAATTGTTTTGCATTTACATAGTTTTCCATGCAAGGAGCTCAACCACTTTACAAAGCAATGAAGAGGAAAAGCTCTTCTATCCTTTAACTTGCTAGGAGATGTGCTTTCATTCATGAGGAATAGTTAATATGTGAAGTCAAGTCCCTACCAAACATTGTACTATTCAAATGCCCTTTAAGATCTCACATAGTGTTTATTTACTGTTGAGGAAAAGTGATGATAACAGTTCAGATAACAGAAGAAATACAATTCATTACACTGAAGATAAATCTGACAGGACTTTAGTGATATCTGAAAGATAATACTCCTACCTGTACTTTGAGAGTGACAGCAAAGCCTGCTGAAAAAAATATGCACAAAATACTTTATTCACAGAACGGCTAAGGTTTGAAGGAACCTCTAGAGGTCATTTGGTCTAACCTCCCTAGAGTACACCCAAGACCATGTCCAGGAAGTTTCTGAAGATCTCCAAGGAAGGAGACTCCACAACCTCTGTGGGCAACCAGCGCCAGTGCTGTTACCTGCACAGTACAGAAGCATTTGCTGATGTTTCGAAAAGCCTCCTGTGTTTCAGTTTGTGCCCATTGCTTCTTGTCCTGTCACCGACTGGGTTACCCCATGCTATTTAGTACCCCGAGTAAGAACAAGGCAGCATAAAATTCAGCTCTGGATAAGACTGTTTTCTGCAATTATGTCCTCACAATGTAAGAGATTTTCTACATACAGATTTGTACTCATCTAAACTAGTGCTACAAAACTTTGCCTCAATAAGAATTTTGCCACCAATTTCAAAGGGTACAGGATTTGACCTCCAATTTTGAAATATTAAATCAAAATATAATGTGGATGCATTTATCTTGATCATTTCCCTCCCAGTCCTCCCAACACCCTGTTAAGCTGAATGAAGTGACTAAGGTGATTATGAGGTGATCCCCACAAAGCCAGTGAGGGGGCAGGCAGTCTCTGTGCAGCCTTTGGAGCTAACCTGTGCCCCACACACCGAAACAGACCAGGAGGGCTCACTCTGCCCCCCTGCCACAACTGGGGCAAGGTAAGGTCCAGGGGAGGAGCAGTAACAAACATACAGAGGGTATGATTGTCGTGGACTAAGATTTTATACCGTGTTCCCAATTATTTCTCCAGTTAAAAGCAACCTACGCCTTTAGCTCTATAAAAAAAAAAAAAGGTACTAGGTTCTGGAAAAAAAAAAAAAAATCTATCTATTCCATTGTTCTGACTTTGGCAATTACAAGCATTTCATGCTTTGGGAAGAGCAGAAGAAACCAGGCTGGAATGAAACAATGCTGCCCTTGTAGTATCATACAGCAACTGGTGGTTAGGGACTTGCTGAAGCAGAGGTTGCATGCAGGCCTTTACCAACCACTGCTATTTATTTCTCCATGAATATCTCTAATCCTTCTAAAGCTCTTAATACTTTTAATTTCCCCCATATCCATGACAATGAGTTTACGATTTAATTGCACTCCACACAAAAGTTACTTTCTTTATTTGCTTCAAAACTTCTCTGCAGCCATTTAATTTTACACCCTCAGCACTGGAAGAAAACAAAAGAATTGGTCCCAGTTTGCTTCCCCCCCCCCCCACCCCAGGTAATAATTATGACTTTATAGGCTTCTGCTGCATTTTCTGTCTTCTCTTTTCCAAGCTGAAATTCTAATCCACTTAGTCTCTTCGTATGGAAACGATCCATACCACCAGACATCCTACCTGTACACTCAATGCAGTCCCACCCTGTGTCTGTCTAACATCCTGCTGTAAGAGCAAACAGATCTCTTACAGCACTCAGTGATCCAAGTCAAACTTCTGTTTTCATGCTGTACGGCACACATTTGGAGTATCTTAGCAACTGATTAAAGAACTTTAATATAAGAAATAGAATCAGTGCGAGCATGAATGGGAACAACAATATCAAAATTAATGAGGAAATATTGAAGCATATTAGGTGAGAAACCAACAATAGATACATCTTAGTTAAAACTGTATATGGCTTAATTATGCCTAGTTTGAAATGATTATTTCCATCTCATAATTCACCATAGGTCTGTACATTGCATAATGATCTTCTCTTTGCCAGAATTGTTCAGCAAACATATGAACATTAACAGAAAACGAATGCTCATCTGAATTACCTTACATTGTCTTACCTTCCCTTTTTGAAGTATAGGTATAAATTACTGTCACCTTGGATTTTACATAAGGGTTATATTATTTATAGAAGTAGTCTTTCCTCAACTGTCAGTGTTTCCTGTTGTCTTACAAAGAAATATAAGCTGACATTAAATTTAAAGCACGTTGGAAGGAAAATATTTCTTTAAGAAGCACATATACTTCATCATGTAGTACTAGGCTCTGAGTTTACAGAAGGAAAACATCTAGCAGGTAGAGCAAACTGGAAAGTTTGAGAAAACATCTGAAAACAAACATTCATATGTAAAATATAAATATTTTATAAATATACATTAATATAAGTAATATAAATATTCATATTCAAAACCTGAATTATTTGCAGGAAAGGTGAACTTTGATAATTTTTGTTTTTGGAATCTCTGAAGCTGTTAAGCTATCCCACTTGTCATTCTCCAAGTGAAATATTTCATTGAGAGAATTTTCACTGCCAGAGCATGAACTTCAACAGTCATATTTGAAATCAGACATTTTAAGATGGTTTAAATTAAAATGCTTTGGTTGATCGCAGTTAAAATGCAGGGACTTTGTTGAGAATTCAACTTCTTGTCCAAATTAAGGATAAAGGCATCTTTTAAAAATCTGCAGAACTTTCCTGGAAAATCTTCTTTCAACCCAGTAAAGGCATAAGATGTCTGAATACAGATGCTCATCTCATTTTTCTAAATTCGACTTCTTCTATGACAAATGCTAATGACTCCTCAGCTCTCTGCTCCTCCAAGAACAACCTGCTTCACAACAAAAACATTAATGATGTAGTGAGTAAATGGTGTCTGAGCAACGTAACCTTCCCAGCAGAGCTAGAACCCCTGCAGTATCACTGCACCCCCTACGAGAGCTTGCGGTCTTCCAGTATCCACAAGTGACCTGGCAGCATGCTGTTAAAATGAATGACTACACTCTGAAAACCAAGAAGTGTCACGATACTGCTGGCACATGTGCACGCACACACAAGAAAGCAGTATTCCTATTAAAGATGTAAAAGAAGGATGAGTTGAAAATGATGTGGTAGTCTTCCATGATCACTTAATTATATTTCTTCTATGTACTTTCAGTGAAAGGTAGGGAATACTGAAGAGTATTTCAAGAACTAAAACATACCTGCTTGCAGCATGTTAGCTGTCAACAGGGAGTAAATCTTTCCATTGATTTTAACCAACAGAAAATGGAAACAAAATACCATGAGAAACAATGACTGCACACACCTCTCTTCTTGTAAAGCTAACATCCACATCTGTTGTTAACACACCAAAAAATATTGACAATTTGGATTTAGAAAATAGCACTCGCTTATTACGTGTTAATATAAATATATTTAAGATTTGTATCACTCCAAAGCTGTTTTCCCATATGGAATACATAGACTTTTAGTGACATATGAAAATATCACCAACTGATTACACTTTTTTTTTTAAATCAACTTTCTTCACAGCTTAATTCTTACAGAAAAAAAATCCAATACAAAATAAAAATGTTAATTGAGAAAGTTTTGGGAAAAATGTGGCAGACAATACAACTACATGCTCAGGAAATTAATTCTGTAGACGATGTGGAAAAGATGGCTTATAAAGTTAACGAGATATTACTTAAGGCAGGAGAAACAATTAGACTATTAACAGTGAAGATAAAGCAAACATTTTGCCATCAAATATAATGAAACCAATTAAAAGCCAAGTGAAAATTAAGACATGAATATGAAAACAAAAACAAGATAAAAGGTAAGAGTTAACAGACTACAAAATCCAAACCAACATATTCAAACACAAATCACCTATAAGAACCTGGATAGACTGCAGTTTATTTTTTTGTACACACCAAAACTAAAAGATCTATCGTCCTTTGGGTGTGGGTTGGTCTTTTTTATTTTATTATTTTTTTTTAAAGAATAAAGTGATTTTATGAGTACCAGAAACAAAACTAATAGCAAGGGTATAATAAAGAAAAATGAGTGCTGAAAAAGCAGTAAGCTGTGTCATGCAGTTAGCTAATCACTCTGAAAAATGCGTAAGGTTTAAAAGGGTAGATTCTTATCTAAGATATCATAGGTACATGCAAAAATAGAGGTTGAAATCTACAGATTATATTGTTTTACAAAATACTTTTCTGACACTCCAGAACGTGCCAGATCTTATCCTCCTTACACTATTACTCTAATTCACAGAACTTGAAAATCAGGCATTTGTACTTCTCAAGACAACTTACACTGTGACCAGTCTTTCCTACTCAACGCCATCTCAAGCTGGGACTGCAGGTGAACACTTCATGCTCCCTGGTTCAGAAAGGACTGTGCTAGAGACAGAGTACTGAACCGTCTCAAGACTCTAGTTCATGTTGCCAACAAATTCTTCTTGACATGCAGTCACGCATCAGACCTCATGTGTCTTGTTTCATTATTTTTGCTTTCCAAATGTTCCTTTATCATTTCTTTGCTCTGTTTCTTTCCACTTTCCTCCATATCTTCTTCCCAAACTCTAAAGATCCTCTGATTATCCCTCTCCTCAGACTACTTCTGAAGGACCCATCCCACTACTAAGCAATTAGATGCCTCTGTCTTTACCTCTCCACGCCTGGCTCCTTAGTCGGCAATAAAATGTCAGCCCATCTTTTTAAACGTGTTCCTTATGGAAGTCAAGCAACAATTTCAGTCCAAAGGATCAGCATGAGCATCTGGATTTTCAGTGTTTCCAGTTAGTTTTCCCACTGGTGGGATGATTTAAACTCACAATACGTTACCCTTAAAAAATCTCTTAAATTTATCTGGTGCCACAATGTCTACAGACAAAATTGCATTTAGGCAGTTTGCATGCTGTGATCACTACTCAGTGCTGACTGCAGTCATCTCACCTTCATTACGTGCCTCCCTGCCCTGCCCACCCTTCCCACAGTTTATCCTCAATATCTTAACTGTTGTCAAACTCGTATGTGAACTGTTTCAATAAGAACCGGTAAACATGTTTTGTACTAGCCTAGAGGTCTCATCTTTCAGGATATATTTCAAATAAAAAAAAAAAAATGCAATAAATTGGAAATAAAAAGTTTTACTTACATTTTTAACAGCCATCAAACCACTCATATAAGTGTGGGTGCTGCTTGTGCTCAGAATAACATACTGCAGAAAGTGTGGAATTCCTTAGGAAGTTTTCCAGACATGAGGAGACGGAAGGACAAGTACAGGAGAGACAATGAACTAACCAAGGAAGAAACAGGCTAAAACCAAGTTCTTTAAATGCAAAGCATGCAATGCAAGGAAGAAAAGATACCCTCTTATGGTATTCAGAAGCATTCCTTGCTAGTTTAGCCTTTTAACAACTTGGGGCATTGTCTGTATACCATCAAGCAAACCTATAACATTGTATAAAATATAGCTGCTTAATAACGAAGTGTTGACAAGTGCGTTCTCAAGAGGAAACGAGAAAGTATTTTCTCAGAAATTAGCTCTTCAGTTCTCTCCAATTAGCCAGCCTATACACTTATTCTAAGCATTATAAAGATCAGGTCTGGATAGGATAAAGCCTCACTCTTCACAAGTATCGAAGTTACCTTGCCACTCTCCATCACACATAAACCAGAACACTTCAGCTAACATCTACAGGACACCAAGCAGTATGGGCAGAATTCTGAGTAGGCTGGTAATTGCCCATCCAATAGAGGGTAGCGACACACAAGGAGACAGTATCAGGTCCTGACAGGAGTGCTGTGGTATCAGCATAATGTTCCAAAGAGCACTGGCATGATGTAAGTCCTCCCCCACTCACTCTGGGACTATTGACAGCTCCACGCCGTGCATAGACAGCATTTCCAAAGACAGAGCATTTCTGGTGACTTGAACGCTAAGAACTGAATAATGATAATAGCTGTAAAGATAATAATGTTACAACATACGACATTTTAAAGCACATAACCAATTACATTTAATGGCAGTTGTACATTTAAGTTCCAGCAAGCCAAGTGAGAATAACACCCTGTATCCTACATGGGAATTCCTGAACAGTTTGAGTAACTCTAGCAAACACTCTGGAAGAAATACTTGCAAAGAAACCCTTAAAGGATCGTATCTGTTTTACTGAAACAAACAAACAAAAAAAACCAGGAGATTCCACTGTCTCGCTCCTGTAAGAAGTAATTAAAATATTAAAGAACTTACTACATTTATGGTGATTTCACCAAAAAGACTAATCAAAATAACCAAAAATATTCACTTTGAAAGAAAATAAGACTAATATTGAGCAAACATTATAACAAACTCAGAGCAGAAGCATAATCTACACAGAAACCTCCATGAGCACATGCTGCTTCACACTGACCACATCTTTGTTGAATCACACACGCTTTTTTGAGCACTGCAAGGCATAGAAGATGCTTCAAAGGATCTCTATTTCACGAAAAGGGAAAGCAAGAGACCAAAAGGAAGAAGACAGTTGCTCAAATCATTAAGTTGCCAGTGGCAAGCCATGAATGCAAAGTTTCCAAAATTCCACTCCCCTGCTTAAACCAGGGCCAAAATGAGATCTTAAATGATTTTGCAACCGATTTCCATGTCATGAATGCTAATGCTGGAAGCTGAAAGCCCTGTCTCTCATCTTTCCACTCCCGATAAAGGACTGTCTCCAAGAAAATGCTGAGTTGCTATCTTGAATGTATTATTTTCAACCACCTTAACTATATTAGTATAAAAAGCTGCATGAACTCCCTTGTTGCAGCTCCCACTAGGTTTACTTTGGTTTTATTTAAGCTCTTTTTCTTAGGGATGCATTTAAGTTAGACTGAGTAAGCTGCTTTCATTCCACAAAACAGAGTCCATAAAGGGATTTATAAAAGTTTACTTACACAGTGTAGCTCATGCCTTTAAATAAACTTTCTCATGTGGACAATATCAAACTGTTATTTGTCTCCAAATTCCCCAAACAAATTTTAAAGCAAGGTGGATCTTTCCTCTTCCGCACAGAGACTCTACTGACTCAGTGATGCTACTCCTAGGCAATACCCTTTTTATTCCTTTTATCAACTTCAGTGATCTCCAGGGAAACTTAGCAGTTCCTACCAAACTACAAGGGCACACGGATGGAATTTTAGAAGTATTTCTACAGAAGTCACCCAGACAGAAAAGATTTGAGATACAGCACATCTCATGCTGGCCCTGCAAACCCAGCAGAGCAGCACCCACCAAGAATGAAGAACACAGTGTGCATAACAAGCGCACCCAAGCATAACTTAGCTGGAGAGATTCTTTCACATAAAGTCATCTTTGACAACAGGTGCACATTTCACACATCCAATACGTTTTGATGAAGTCTAGTTTTACAATTAAAAAAAAATAAATAGGCCAGAGAAGGCACTGAAGGGTTCATCAAGTTTCTAACAAATGAAAGAGCTATATGATCTAACCAGTGAAACCCTATAACCCACTGAAAGGTGAAATAAACACTATTTAATTAAATGTTCCAAATTAGTTCAGTGTCACCAGCTCTTCTGGACACATTAGCTAAGCAAGCACTGGAGTTGCAATGCCTAGTTCCAGTTCTTTGACTTCGTTTTCAAGAAAAAAAAAATAATATCAAATGCCATACATCACAGGGGACAAAAATAAGAGACAAGACAGTAAGGTGATGTTAAGCTGGCTGTATGCTCACTGGACCCCATTCACAATTTCAAAAGTATCTGGATGCATTTGGTAAAAAGCAATTGACATTCATGTTTTCCTCCATAGACCCAATTAGATCTGATGTACATCCATTCACACTCAAATAGGCACAGAAACCTTCAAGGTTATTTTCCAATTACTTCCACATACACCGCCTCATTCTGAAAGGATTGGGAATCTGAATGTCCAAAAGATGCTACAGATTCTGCTGATGCATCAGCTCTCAGCACCTGAACTCTTAAATAGGAAAGACATTATTTAAAACTCATGGCTTTCAATACAAGAATTCTAATCTCAGTCCTTCAATCCCATTTTTATTTGTGATTGACAGATTTTTTTTTTAAATGAAACAAATGGTATAAGCACTGTTTTAATATTGTGAGGTTGTTTTAAATGCCAAAAAGAGAGTCCTGTTCATAACTGTATCATTAATTTAATAACATGCATATCCATCTGAAAAGTGAAAAAGTTGCTAAAGAATGGTATAGCAAATTTTTACACATAGAAGACAATCAGATAATACAGCTTCCCCAAAGAGGTTAAGATAGATTAATGTTAACATAAAGGTTACTTGAAAAGACTTCTAATTTAGCACTATACCATACCAAAACCAAGAATCCTCCCTGTTTGCTTTTCTCATAAAAGCAGAACTTTTTAGCTTTATTGAAACGATTTTATGAAATACCATCAGCCCATCCATGGCCAGCTTTGTTTCCACAATGGCCCTTTTCCTTCTGAAAAGAGACAGAATTCTTAAATTAGCCCCTAAACACTGTAAAATTCTGACTCCTCTCTCTTAAAAACAAAACAAAAACACATTTTCCTGTGATTTTGTTGCAGAATTTGTAACTTGCTGTTCTGTGAACTATAAACAGCAGACAAAACAATGTGATCAACAGGTTGTCTCAGAATCACAAACGAACAACAACAAAAAAGAAAACCTTTGGTAGACCTGTACTTTTCCCTATACTACATCTATTCAACTAGATCTGCTTTGCTTCTGATGATGGCATTCAGACTGCCAGATGCAAAGGCTACAACCTAAGAAACATCAACATCATCGTTGCTGAAAGCATTCAGGGACTGTCCTTCAGGTGTTGACAAAGAAGACTTATCTTGAAATCTGTAATTAATATATACATTGAAAAAAAACCCTATCAATACCATTATTACTAGCTAAACTTTAGAGCTCTCCAGTAGCATATTTCAAAAAAATGCCACTGTCTCTACTTTACAGATGGGGAACAGAAGAATAGCAAGGTTAAAACCACCCAAATTACACTGCATAGGACTCAGGAAAGGGATTCAAGTATCTTCAGTTTCACGAGAACTGGAAATGAATAAACAGAAAAAATGCTATTGTTTCTATGTCACTGAACACAGGGCCCTTCTTAGAGTAGAATAAACAGCAACATTAATGTTTAAGGCCAAAAATAAATTTAGTGGCTATGAAGAACAAAAATACAACTTTGTATGGAACAGCTAAAAAACACTGAACTTCAGTGAACAGCCAGAATGCCAGAAAAAACCCTCTCTGATATATAAAACGTTGCAGAAAACTAGGACAACAAAAACTACAATGAGTATCAAGCTCATAGATCATGGGAACAGAATTGGGATGTTTTCTAAATAATGTGTTTATCTACCTTTGAATTCCCATATAAAGGTATGGATCTGCAAAATGACTGTTTGGCAAATATACTTCTTTTGCTACTGGTTCTGTTGACTGTCAGTGCTATAAGATACACCTCTGCAAGGCTCTGAATACTTCCACGTCAAGCAGGATGCCATGAAAGTGCTAGGTCCAGCCAGGGGAATTCTCTGTACAAGATGAAGCTATTCCTGCCTCAAACACTCCTGAGCATTTTGTCATCTACCTCCTCTATCACAAATACTCTGTGAGGACTTGAGGATGCTTAAATAAGACAGCAATCATCCATTTGGTGTTCAGCCTTTAACTAATAATTAAGCTTCAGAATTATAAAGCTGCATATAAATCCCTTCCTGATTTAGACTTGTGCATATTTTATCCAGAGAAACTTACTGTGTCTGCCCCTCTAACTTACCCTAGTTATCTTGCACTGTTCCCCATTGTCTTATTCTGGAACTCCAACACCATTTTAGGATTTGGTGCCTAAGTGAGCACATTTCAAACCTTATACTCATTCCGTTCATGTTTCACCCTCACAGGAGGCTGGCTATTTACTTCTATCCTCTAAGGAAGCTCATAGCATGAATGACAAAATGTCACAAATAATTAGGAAAACTAGTTTTATGCCCCTAAAGAATGAAATGCCTTCTTTGTCCTCTCAGGCAGGGTGTTGTCTTTTCTAAAAGAAAAAAAAACGACTGCTGGCATCCATCAAATAAATTCAAGTCTGCATATCATTTAGTAGCTACTTGTACTTATTTCTGCACCTTGCTCCATTTTTTTTTTTTTTGCATTACCCTTCTGTGCCCTCTATAGTCATAGCCCACTCTAAGAACAGTGGCTGAGAAAACCCTATTCCCTTCCCTACAGAAATAACCTATGGTTTTTCCTACTCCAGACTATCCAGGAACTTATGATATAGCAGTTCAGAAAATACTGTTCCCAGGCCCCCTTTCCCTTACCATTTCAACGTACTTTATTTCTATGAAATAGTTGTTGGGAACTACCAAGCACTGGCATTTGACATAACTACCTAGGACCATCAAAATAAATCCAACTTGCAGACAACAGTTTAAGTAGAATTCATGATAGCTGCTTCTTGATATATAAAGGAATAAGAACATGGCCCTGAGCTGTTTTCCTAATTGCTGCTGTCTTCTAGATTAGCAGCTCAAACTAAGTACATAGCATCTGAAAAACAAAACAAATGCAGTTGCACAGTAAAAATATCAGGTGTGTCAAAGCTGCAGCTTGTGCACCAAGATGTGTTGTGGAGCCAGCGGTTTGCTGCACGCCACCCTTTCAAGCACTGACATGTTTTGACAACGTTGCTACCAACTCTGATTTTTAAATCTGAAGAGAGACTGGATGCCCACACCTCAGCCATCTGTCAATGCAGCATATGAATATGTTTCACAGAGCGTACGTAACAGTTGTACCTCACACCACTGGGAATCCTGTAATTTGAGGCATACATTCTTATTGGAGATAACAACCGTATAAACTGCACTGACAACAGCGTTAGTCTCTATGGTGACATGATGAAAATTGAATAAACTAATTCCATCAGTATACAGGATAAGAGTTAAACTATGAACTTTTTGTAGATGCTTTCTCTTGTGTATTTTTACCCTCAGAAACCCATTTCTCCAAGTTTGTGGGAGAAAAAATAGGAGCCATTTTCTGAAGGAAGCTTTCTTTTTGATATATTGAAGTCCCTTTTGGGCACCAAGAGAAAGATTCCTAGAGGACTCCTGTTGCTATCTCTATAGGATACTTCTACTTCTTTTCAATACCAAAGATAAACTGTACAAACTAACAGAATAAGAGAATTCGTAGACTTACAGTTTTTTTTCCAAGGTAATCTCTCTGAAATCTGTAAAAATTCAAATGCCAATTAGCAACAGTATGGAAAATGATTAAATGAATTCACAGAGACATATTTCACTGTCTAGCAAATCCTCCATAATTCCTACACACAGTTTTCAGTCCTTGTTTCAGTTTATGGAGCTTGACTCCTCATATTACATTTCATACATTTGTATGCCTTCAGTGTCATCTGTGATTTTGCTAAAAATCACTTTTGAATAAATATCATTACCACAATGCAGAAGAAAGCGTTAGTAATTTACAGACAGAAACCTTCAAAATCAAAGAAGAACTCCTGCTTGTTCGACTAGCCCAGCTGAAACTAATATGATTGAGTGAAAAGGTCTGCAGAAACAGCAGGTCCTTTGGTGCCCAATGCACATATACAGAAAACTCTCTCTGACTCTGAGATATGTTTAAGAATCAAATGTGTAATCTGCTACACTTTTGTACAGCTAAATCTTCAGGAGATCATCTAGTCCATTCCTCTGCCTCAAAGCAGAATCAGCTCTCCAGGTAATTGCTCTTCGTCTACACCTAAAAAAGGAAGGCTCCCAATGACAGGGAACACATCATCTTCCCAAGCAACGTATTCCAGCGCTTCCTCCTGCTGCCTATACTTTTTTCTTGATAACTGACTTGACATTTTCCTAAAATTGAAATTCATTTCCTATGCGTCTGTAACATATCCACTGTGTATTTACACGGTCTGTTACGTATGCTGTCGGAGAAACTGTGGATAGGACAATTCTGCACAGATAACTTTTGCAGCTGACAGTGTCTCATGGTATAAAACAGCACGCTCTCTTTGCCAAGTTTTCCTCTTTCAATAGGTTCTTCCACTTCAGAAAAGAAATAAAAATTTGGCGCTCCTTCTAGCTTCTGTTATAATTACAAACAATAATAATAATTCCATATGCATTTGCCATTAGGAGAAAAAAAGGGAAAATTAAACAGTATCACAGATCAGACTACAAAACTAAGTTTATAATTTCACACAAAACATTACCAGCTCTTCCTTTGGATTCCTGAATTTACAATTCCTCTCTGCTGTTCTAATTTACATTATTTGGGCTGTACAACTGCATTTTAAAGTTCAGTCCTTTTGTTAGTACTCTGAAGTCTTACATTTACTCAGTTCCAGATTTGTTCTCAAAGGAAAAATAGCTATTTATTTTTGTAAATGTATTCAGTAAATGTAAATCTACGCAAGAAACAGAATAGCTGAGCATAATGTTGTATAAGTTCAGCATAGCTATTCCCTCTGCTGTCTAAATTCAAGCCTCTTCTTCTTCCTTGTGGAATTCACAATTATCATATTTATAGATAAATAAGGATAGAATCTACAGAAATAATTTTAAGGCTTTTGATAGCTCACAGTAACCAGCAGTAAATTCAATACACCGCGTACTACAGTTTTATTGCAATAAGTTTTTCTTGCTGCCTAGGAACCACAATCAAGTACTACAGCTCCTTTTTTAAAAAAAAATAATTTTATTAATATTTACAATATTCAAATTCGGAGAAGTATAGTCCTCTGAATTTCTGACTTTCATCAGAAGAGCTCTGTATCTGCTCCCAGTTCTCAGATACCTGCTCTGGAAGGTGAAACTAGTCACTGGATGCTCCCTGCTGCACTACCCCAGGACATACCAATTCACTTCTCCCATTTGTCTTGTCTACTTAAACAGTAAAGAACAGAAGACTCTCCTTTGGTGGCCTAAGTGTTTCAGATTTATAGATTCAGAGGCCAGGAAAGATTGCTGTGACAATCTAGTTTGGCTGTTTGTATAAAACACAGCCTAAAATTCATTCTTGTTTTAAATGAAGTATATCTTAAAACTGCAACAGAGCTTCATTGACATTGATGAAGCTCGAGAAAGGTGGATTCTTCAATGACCAAACAGTTGGTTATTCTCCTCCATGTTAAAAATCTGTCCCTAATTCAAGTATGAATATGTTTGGCTCCGATGTCCAGCCTCTGGGTCTTGTTATGCATTTGTCTGCCTGACAAAACACGGCTACTTCAGTACGAATGCAAATACTAAATTACAATACATGTTACCTGAGCAGCATTCCTCCTTAACTGCACCCCTGGGACAGCTCTAACACTGCCTTACTGGAGCTGGCTGACACTTCAAGCTTTTGGCAACAAGTGTGCTATCAAACATCTGCTGTGGCACCCCTCGTAGTACCCTCTCTCCCGCACCATATGGTCATCTCCACCGACTGGTACAGCAAGGCTGCGACCCAGCTCTCAGCACTTTCTGTCTTCTCTGGGGAAGCCGGGCATCGAGTGATAATTTCACACAAACTTCACACTCCATCAGCAGGAAAAACAGCCTGCTGCAAGAGAAAGAAGACACGCAGGGTATTGTCCATGCTACAACACGCACCGCCTGTGTCCGTGCCAGAAAACTCTCCTAGCGGAGGTGTACCATACCCTAAAAGTTTCCTCTAACGTTGCTGTTTCTCCTCCAGACTGCCAACTCACGTGCACCCTGCACAACTGGGGTTTTGTCAATACAACTGTCGTACCTGGGGATATGAGATTAAAAACAAAAAAAATCACCAAAAACTAGTCACAGATGACAAAGCAAAACAATAACTAACAGATCTACTCTCCTACTGACTTGAAGTGTTTTGTTGGTACAAAAATTTAATTTATGACCTCACAGCAAAATGGCAAACTAGGATGAAAAATTCTTCCTCAGGCTCAAGTACCAAAACTGCCTACTATGAATCACATAAATACAGTAGCAGCAGTAATACCCATCAGTACATAAAAGCAGTATTAACATTCTTATGTAACAGAGACGCAGGGAGCTAGGAAGTTGAGTTTCCAATGGAAAACCCTACAGACAAGTCAGTTCAAGGAAGAACATCTGGTATCTCTGATTTTATTTCCCACAAAGGTACAAAATGACCATTTAAATTCTCTGTTCACAGTTACTGAAGCCATTAGAAGAACTCATTTACATCAGGATGACGCCCAAACCAATGGCTCAAAGCCTGTGAATACAGTGCTAAACACCATGCCCAGAGAGGATTCCGGGCAAAGAAAGAAGCGCTAATAGAAAGGCACTCTCAAAAACAGCAGGAATACTCCAGCACCCTAAAAAGACAGTAATGCAGATAACACCCCTCGTTCTATTTTGAGCCCAGTGCAAGTCATTACATCAGTCTGAAGCAAATTTCTGTGGCAGTGACCTAAGACCACTGCTGTCAAAAGTCTTGGAAAGACAAACACTAAGTTGCCCTTAACAAAAGTTTCCTCAATATTGCCCTCATATATTTTAAAAATAAAAATATATTAAAAAATAAATAAATAAAAATCAAGCTCTCCTTTAGAGAACTAGAAAGGTAAATTTTCCTTATCACCACTTCCTCCTACAAATGGAGGTAGACACTTTCATAACATAGTTTAATTATTTCCAGGGTACCCAGATCAAGTCATTATGTAACAAGGCAGTCATACGCTGTCCTAGAGCTTTTCTAGTTGCTTCCACCACAGCTAAGCCACAATGCCACATCCTCTTGTGGTCCAAGTGCCCAAGCAGCAAATCTTGAGGTACTTGACTCTCAGGCTGCCATCCTTAACATCTTTTCTTTTCTGATTTCACAGTATGGGAAAGCACTGCTTAGATGGTTATTAAGTATAATGGTATATTTTCAGGTAAAGCGTTCTATATGGGGACACAGACCACACTTGAAAGGCTGTGCATTACCCTGAACCGCTCACAGGGCACTTATTTCAAAAGTGGAAGTATCGCCTGTGTTAAAAGGGTCTGCATTAAAGGCTTTTAGTTACATGGTTAAAACAGAAATAGATCTTGATACCTGTAGAAATTACTGATACACAGGTCAGACTCCGCTGTACAGACCTTGCCCCAGCCATCAGGACTTCCCCCATATGTAATGCTCTCATCAAGAGCGCAAAGTCTCAAAATGGAGTACCAGGAGATTGACTGCATTCACACGGCTGCTCTGCGACACAAATCAACCTCAGGAAAGTTTCAAGTGATTTAAGTTACACCATCTGCTGAACAACTGCCTACGTGTGGTTTCAACCCAGCATCCTTTTAACTCATCCTGAACAACTGGAGCTTCAGCCTATGCTTAGATCTAGCCTGTACTTCAATGCTTTGCTTACCACAGCTAAAGCAGCTGCAAGCATAATAGCAAATAAATCCCCCCCTCACAAGATTTCTTTGACAAAGCATTGCCCTTCTTCTCCAGAAGCAGAGAAATATTCTTTTTACATATGCTTATATAACATACGTAACTGGGAGTTACGTTTGTGGGAAGAAAAGACAGGCTGCCTCCTGACAGCTTTTGCTGTGCCTTCACCAAGCAGGTGCACAGACACACTTCTCAGCTCTGTCATGGAGGTCAAAGCTTCTCTAGGTGAGATAAACTCTTGAAGCATTAATACTTTGCTTCATCCATGTATTTTCCTTTTGCAGCACAATTAATTTCCTCATCACAGAGAGCTTTTCCCACCAAAGCCACTGAGCATTTCTGTCAAAAACTGTACTTTATTAATATTTCTGAACTACTCTTATTGATGCTATTGCTCAGGGAAACATTGATCAGATAATTTTGGGGGGAAAGAATACAAGGAAAAAGAAGGGGCTACAGTTAAAAAGAAAAAAGAAAGAAAAAAAGGGCCCACGTCAGCAGTCACCAACTACAAAATAAATTAATTGTGAAAGGACAGGTTCTGCTCCTACTGAATTCACTGGCTAGCTTCCCATTTATTTCAATTGGCCTGATAACCGCATGCATCCCTCTAGCTTCTATCCTGCCAGAGAGGAGGGCTGGCAGACAATCCATCAACACAAGCTACAAAGAATCAGGACTACTGCTGAGAAAATTCGGCTGCCATTCAAAATATGATTCAAACCTAGGAAATGACAGGAAGACCCTTCTAGTGGCTTCAATGGTAACTGATGTACAGTAAGAGCTGTAACTTAAAAACAGTCCAAAAGCTACTATGTGCGTTCTGTGTAAGATTTAACTAAATCATTGTTCCTCCTGTAGCAACTTTAAATTTTTAATTCTCTTTTTAATGATGCAAAGGTAGTCCTACACAAACATGTTTAAAGACAGAGTTGGGCACCAAGAGAATCCTGTTTCCATAAATTACTTACATGCAGTCCAGCACTGCTATAATTTACAGAGCACTTTAAACCCGAGTCTTAAGAACTGTTTGTTTATCCTTCGGTGTGATTAAGTATAGTCACTTTGGTGGAAGGACAGCCGACGGACAGTTCAATCTTCAAATTATTTGGCAACAGATCAGATCGATTAATGTCCTAGACACACTACAAACTTACCTCTCTTTGTAGATATCAGAGGTGGGGAATATTGCACAATATGCCAACATGCAGGTGTGTCCATGAGAGATCTCTCTTGTTGATTTACAATATTTTGTTCTGGATAAGATACACTACTTGTGTTTTGTTTTCCTCTCCTCTGCTTTTATCCATGCTATTCATCTACAGCACTCTGAGCTCAGCATAAGTGGTTTTTGTTATGTTACACAAGAAAAAAAATGTTGGATTTCTAGCTAGTCATTTTCCAGAACTAAGACACTAGTTAACAGCACTGTTCTTAAGGGGCCTAACATTAAATCCAAATCTAAAAATCACTAGACATGAAAGCTGCTGAAAACCAGCTTATGCAAAAAAGCTGCTAGCCATTTACTGTTTTTCAGGTGGTTTCTTTGCTTGTTTTTTTTTTTTTTTTTTTTTAAAGACATTGATTCTAGGTTTTCTTCTAGATGCAGCTGTTTTCCACATAGATTTGATTAATGCCTTCAGATATTCAGATCTAAAGCAGATCCACAAGTATGTCTGGAATTTTTTATTTTGGATCTTGAAACATCTGAAACCTACACGTATTATGTTTTCTCCTATGTAAATAAACTTCGTCATTTACTTGCTTCATATTCAACTTCTCTATAAATCAGACTTGGATGAGCTCTGCAAACACACAAAAAGAGAAAAAAGCCTCCTGTCTCCACTTCCAGAAAGTAAAACTAACTTAAATACACATACACAGTTTTGAGATATAATGCAATACTAACATTGCTGTGAAAGTGATAATGTATCTTAAGAGCTGAACAGAGACATGCAAGTAAAATTCAGTAACGAATAAAACAAAAATTGAGTCCTCTGTTTCCTTCCTCTTCTGATCCCTTCTTAATATTTTGCTCTTTGGACATCTTTACATGGTTTCCAGCAGTCCTACACATGTTTAATTGGATACAAACAACATGAAGATCTTTGAAGTATAGAATATTTCCCACCTCCTTATTCGACTTGTTAAATCACAAGGGAAAAAAAATAATAAAGGAAATATATACTACAGGGTATGATAAAATGCCAGCTAGCCTATTTCTTAGCTTTAAGCCTCAATCTGCTATACCTATGCAACTTCTCACAAAACTCAATATAAGCTGATTTTGAAGTCCTCAGCTTGCAGAAAATACCAAATAAATGCCTTTTGGAAGGTCCTAGGTGCTTTACTATCTGAACGAGCTGTAATGAGCATGAGTTTTTGTTTAAAAAGCTCCAGTAAAATCATTACTGCTCTTACACTTTTGTTTTTTAACATGACTTCAGCCCCTCCATCATTATATTCCCATCCAACAGAAAGTCAGCTATTCTCCGTTAGTGATTGCAAGATATGGAACTATCGGTGCATTTACACCACACAAGGTAAGAATTCTGCCATCCACACAAACGACAACTGGCTTGGATGCAAAATTATTTCGAGAGGGCTGTGTGTAGGCACACAAACATGTTTACCAAAGTAAGTAAATGTACATTCATCTTCCTCCTAGCTCAAATGGTTGAAGATAGTTTGCTGCCCTATTCCAAACAATACATCTGCATACAAAGCATTAAAGACAAACCAAAAACGTAACCAAAAGGTAAAGAACTCCAAAATCAAACGCTATGTGAAAGCAGCCATCCAGTAGAAAGTGGTGAGGCTAACAGTGATGTTGTCTGCTAAGTGCCTTCTGTACCACTCCACTTGTAAGTGCACCTGTCAGTAATCTATACCACAATTAGCCTACAGAACAACTGCTGATCCAGCACAGTGGATTAGGAAACAGCAGGGGCTGAGGCTGAGTGCTTAGAGCTGCCTCAAGAACAAGCTGAGGCACCCCCCCCCAACTCTCCCAAATGCAGGGTGTTAATCCTCACAGGCAGTGAGGAACAGGAGCAGGTCAGCACCACGCACATTTAACAAAGTGTCTTAAAATGGCTTCGACTAAAAAGCTAGAATGATGCAATAGCCATCTGGAAGCGCTTGCTAATTTGAGGGATTCCTGAAATAGACTTAAAGGACTAACATCCCTGGTAACATTTTCTAACTTCCGTGGACTCAGTCACAGCTTTTGAATGATCTGAATCGCCTAAAAACTTCACTAGTCTGACCCAACGGTAGCAGCACAAAATCCACAGAATTATGAAGCTAACCTGGGGTTCCGCCATGCCTTTAATGTTCAACAGCTAAAAAAAGAGGCTGATTTCCTAGCCCCATACCTGTCTTGACTTCCTTCCACAGAATTTTATATATTAACCTGCAAGACAGCACGTTAAAGAGGCCAGGCACAACTCCAGTGAAGGAGCATTTTGATGGTTACCAATGCTTATACTGGGCTGGAGGTCATTCGGTGCATGGCAAACACATCCCCGCTTTACAAATAACTTTCAGTCCTCAGTGTAAAAGGAAAAGGAACTTCAAAGGAGGAGTTCAAACCCCAGGCATTTAGAAAGGAATCCAGTGTTATAATCCTTTCAGAGGTAACTTGCCTACAGTCAGAAACACTTCCAAAAGAAGACATATAGTAAAGCAAAAGACAATTAAGCTTGAGGAATGATGGAAGAGCATTCAGAGTGTATTGTTGCTTCCTCTTGTTCTCCTTCTGTTAAATTCAATGAAGAATTTTATAGTCCCTTTGCACAAAGAGACAACTATCTATTTCCACATAATTCTGGAACAGCCTTTGTCCTACTGGCTGTGGCTCTGTCTCTCACGACACGTAGATGACCTTGCTTCAGTGAGAGGTAACTACAGTTCGAGAACATTGGAGGAATAAAAATGAGGACAACTCAGTTACAAAATAAAGTTGACTCTACAGACAGATCACCCAGTGATACTCTCTGAAAATCAGGAGCAAGCCTAGAGCAGCATAACTGGATTTGATTCCGGACGGCACTGGCGCACTGACAAACAATTCAGTTTCACGTAATAGCTAACCAGAATATTCTATCCATGAGAAGAAATCTACAACATTGAATAATTTCTTGATGCATTCCTGTACTTTGGGAAAGGATGTACAAAAGTCACATTTCCATAATCAAAGGCAGAAGAAAAAGGCAAAAGACATTTTCACTGCTGACTATCAAGTGGGATTTACAGTCTGCAGCTGACCTCACATCTTCTCTCAGGACCAGTGTGTCAGAAGCTGCCTTCTCCATCTCTCTTTAGGAATTGTGCTGTTATCGCAACAGAGTAGCAGAGCACATAGTTACTCAATATTAATCATCACTGGGCCTCCCAAGCAAAAATTGCAACAGCATAGATGCATACTTTGCATTCCCACCACTTCCATCAAGGTTTTTCTCTAAATATTTCTCTCTTCATCTACCTCCATTGATGCATTCATGCATACCTCCTCCTGGTATTCAGGTAAGTCCTGATTTCTAATCATTTAATATTTCTGAGTGATACCCAAAACCACCACATTCCATGCAGTTACACGTGTATCTCACTGGTCCTTGAAATGAGGACCAAAAGAACAAATTTCAAGGTTAAATGCAAACTTTCTGATCAGTCCAGATATATGTAAAGAAGCTGTCTTGAAGAAATTATAAAGCCTCCTAAAGCTTGAGAAAGGTGAGGAAACAAATCTTGTCAGAGGTGTACTACCTATTTCAGATTTCAAACCAAATCTTAACCACTAGCACTCGATGCAGTATAGCTCATGAGTGCATTTGGTCACAGGACTTGGGGCAGGGAGGAACGGGGGGAACCAGCCATCCCATGTAGCACATGCTCCCTGTCAGTCCAGGGAGCATGTGCTCCAGTGAGCCCTCTGCATAGCACGAAACACACCAGAAGGACTAGATGTGCCTCTGCTTGGCAGTCCCTCCTCTTCAACAAAACAAGACCCTACTGTTGGGAGCTGTTGGATTATACCCAGAGAAAGGTACCTTTCTGCACCACTCCATTGATACAACCACTAGTGAGCTACATTTTTAAGTCTGTGCAAGGCTAACAAGATGATGAATCACATCCAGAAATGGGTGAGAAACCAGGTCACACCATGGTATGAAATACAAAATGCTCCCTGTGAGAAAACCCAGCTTAGAAATCTGGCATTATGCACTCCTGAAAAATTTCAAGTTGTATTCACAGGCAACCTTCTTAGAGGAGTCTACGGCACTTCTACTGTTAAGCAGTCACAAGCATAGTATACGCAGCTCCTAAATTTCATGGTATCAAAAAAAAGAAATACTTTTCTCTCTGCAGAGGTGCCTGCAGCATAGTCTGGGACAAGCAGCAGGAAGTAACAGTGCAAGACAAGGGCATCAACAGCAGAAGGAAACAGTCTTTCAAAGGATGCTACAGAAGAAAAAGCTACTCTCGCAAGGATTCACAGGCTGTAGCGTGAGGTCATCTCTTATGAGTTTTCTACAACAGCTTCATCACAGCTTCACCCAATGTGGCTTCCATCTGACCCTTTCACAGCAGGGTACAGAACTTCAGAGTGGACATCTTTGAGCCTCTTCACAATCTCATTTCATGAAGAAAGAAATGCATATTTGTTTCAGTACGCAATATTCAAATTCAGAGCTCAATCCCACTTTTAAATTACACCTTGTTATCCATTCTAAACTATGTAAAGCAAATCAACACAGTTCTGAAGTTCACAGAGCAGTTTTCTGGCTGTAGCACGGGGATTTTCAACTGTGCTCCAACTGTTTGACTGAATAACGTTCAAAGTCTCTGAGCATATTAGTTAAGCACAGCAGTTCCAAATTTCTACTACTTGGACCTCAGTCAGGTGCCATATAGGGCAACGTACTGTCTAACAACTAAATAAGAGCTACACTAGTTAAAGTTACCAAACAGCACATGGCCCTGAAATTCTAATTCAAATTATCAATCCTAATACTAGATTCCTAACCTGTGTTTCATTCTAGTATAATTACGAGCATTGTCATTTCTGAACACCCTCAAAAACAGAAGTAAAATAACTGATATCCTCCAGACACTGAATGCAAATATTTCACACTCTCCCCACCATAGTATGCCACTGTATTTGCACAGGATTTTAGAAAGTGACCAGAAACATCACATGCATTGCCATACTTTTATGTTATTGAAGACAAGGGGACAAAGTCCTAGTACTTGGATGTCCTTGCAAGAGCTCTATTCTATAACCTCACAGCTGGCCTCTAAGAAGTGTCACACTCTACACAGATTAGCTTTCTATTATCTGGATACCTAAATACACACCCCACTGAGGCAAGGAGATGGAACTGCCAGAACTGCCAGTACTTTTTCAAGAAGGCTTCTGGAGCCCCATTTTACCTACCCAGTTCTGAAAACTCTATTTCTGAGCTCCCTAAGTGGGATACCAGTATTTTAAACCTGTTGAATTGCCAAATAAGTCTGCTCAGCCTCACATACTTTGAGCAGGCTAAACCAATCTGAAACTCTGGTAATACACGCTTGTAATGATGATGAGGCTCCAGATACTGTGCATTTCATAGGCACACTACCCTGCGTAACCGAGTAGATCTGCATGCTTGTAGCAGCCATTTCTTCAGAAGCAGCACATTTCTTGTGGCCCAGCTGAAGGCTCTGCTCTGACAAGGCTGTGGGTCATCTGAAAACTGTGAACAGATATCCCAAGTCTTCAGCTCCAATCACACATAAAAAAGGAAAAAAAAAAAAAACAAACACAATTCCAGGAAACTGGGGATGTGCGCTAGCCCCAACATCATACAAACACCTAACAAAAGCAAGTATCTTGGAATATAAATAAATGCCTGTTCTTCCACAGGGATAAATTCTTAACATATTATTTTTGTCTCAACCTTACTATCTTTTATTAAGCAGTTAATCCTCATTTCACACAAGACAACATCACACTGCACTGAATCAAAGGTAGCCCTCTGAAATCTCTGCTCCGTGCCTGTTCCCTTTCTACCCCAAGCAATCACACATCTCAAAAACACACAGGCACGGCAAGTTAAATCCATGTTTCCAGCAGGAATTTGAGTACAGCTTTACCTGTTACTAATTCACCTGCTACTAACTTTGAACATGCCCTTGAAGAAGCCTTTAAACATTAGAGCAAAGCACAATTAAAAAGATGGAAAGTGTTTAAACATGCACTCTGCTAAGCTGCTGGTTGTAAAAGCGTACTGAATCACTAAAAGCATACATTCTGTTAAAGACTTCCTTTACTTCAGAGCTTAGTAGCAAATAACCCATACCCCCACATGGCAGCTTCAGTTTCTGTACCAGCACAGAGCAGGGACGAGCAACATCAGACCAGAAGCCAGCTACCGTGCCACAATACCCTTCAGCAGCTTTAAAATCACTTCATAGTACAGTACCAATGCAGACAGCCTGTTTACAAGGGTGTAATTAGATAGCAAAGCAGCCCCGCTGAACTCGCAGAGCGACAAATTTGCTTTAAGCCCAGCTCGGGCCGGCGGGGGGTGGAATGGCGGCGCCGCGGCCGTGGGGCGGGCCTCGGCGGCATGGCGGGGCCTCGGCGCCCCGCTCCGGCGGTGGGGTGCCGGCCGGGCTCGGTATCGGTACCATACCGGCGGGCAGGAGGCAGTCCAGCGGCGTGAACACACACTCCATGGCGCCCCCTCCGAGGCTCGGGGAGCGGCTTCTCCCGCAGGCACGGCCGGGGCGGGGAGGCCCTCAGCCGCCATCTGCCACCCGGCGGTTGGTTCGGCGCCGGGAAGGCGGGGCGGCCAGCGGCCGCCATTGGGGCCTCTGGGTGCTCTAGGGTGTGTGGGGTTTATGGGGTCTGTGGGCAACCGGGATTTGCTCTGCGAGGCTCCCTTGCCGTCCCCGAGAGGCTTCCAGCAGCTGAAAAACCCCGTTCTGACCCCCTCCAGGAGAGAGAAAGAGCGGTCCCGACATGAGGGGCTGTGTGGCGTTGGGCTTTTTGCCCCCCGTTTTCTGTAAATGCAGCCGCAGAGACTTCATTTTTATTAAGCTTTATCTAGTACAGAGAGGGGTTACACAGGGCAGAGAGTGATGGGCGCCGTCATTTGAAAGAAAACATTTGCAGTCCCTGCTAAAAGTATTCTGGTTTCAGATCCTGTAATGAATAGTTCAGTCGAAAGAATAGTCCTTAATACATTTCAGCCCGGTAGAGTAAACCGTGGAAACTGAAATATATATATATATATATATATATAAAATTGCAGCTCTGAACCTCAGCTGCAGTGAGAGCTCAGCATCGTGTGTGCAGCCCATATGCTGCTGCCAGCCAGCTTCTGCATCAGGAATCCAGGAGAGTGTCGCTTTGGAGGCTTACAAACTGGCTGCAATAATAATAATATGGCTTTATTGCTGTTTTTCAGGTACTAGCTTAGCCGTCTTCTCCCTGCACAAAGTCTGAACAGTGAAAATAGCATAGAGTGTATTTGTTTTCCGTATTTATCTTTTGTTCCTAGTTCCCAAGCCCTTAGCAGAATAGTGTGACATTTACAGTCACAGTTTAAGTCTGAATTTAAATTATTTTGTTGTAATATAGACACAAAACTTGTTATAGAGATAATTTCTAGCTGCTTACAGACTTTTAACTAGAAAATAAGTCATCTTCAGGCCTAAATTACGTAACGCTCATTAAATTCAAGCTTGTGCAAGGAGCGTGAAGGTCCCAATTTGAGGCCCCCAGAATGTGACTAATGTGTTTCCACCTTCCAGAATAGTGTTCGATTTTGCTGGTATCCCTGCCTTGATTTCCACGACGGACTTTTATCTTTAACAAATACCATTTCTCATGGTACAGGGCATCGAGATCATCTTCCACCTCCCCTTTGCTGTCTCCAAGCTCTCCCCAGGTTCCTCGGCTGGCAGCCCCGGCTTTCGTCTCAAACTCCAGCTACTTCGCCAGTTCAGGGGAATTATGCTGGGCCCTGCAGCAGAGGGCAGCAAAGGAGCATAGCTCATGGCTCCTGGCTGGCACCGATGGTTCCCTGTCCTGCAGTTCGCCGGTTTGTTTGCGCCCCGCCCCCCCCCTACGAAACAGCATTCGAATACCCGAGAGGTTCTGCAGTGGCCATTCCCCTGAGTCCCTCACAGGAGCCACCAGGTCGCTTTCTCCATCGTGCCCTCTATTTGAGGCACTTGGGGGGTAGGATAAGACAGGAGGATGAGGACTGGTTTGAGAGATGTCTGGAAAAAGGCAGCACACAGTTGAGGTTTCCAGTCTAACGGGAGGAATGCGTGACCAACATGTCATCCCCATACACAGTCCACACTGTTAGTCTGAGATTCACAGCCAAATCAACAGGATTGCAGTAACTTTAGTGTTTGGATAGGGCTGGGCCGTGTTTATGCTACATGATAGGTGCATGTTTGATCTGAACAGTGCAAGCACTAAGCCTTTGCTTTGGCTCTTTCAAATAAGCTGGCCTCCACCTATGAGATTACAAGCAATTTTAGACCACAAATATCATAAGCAATTCAGAAGTTTTGGAAACATTCATGTCTTGGCAATGAGAGAAATGAGAAGTTACTGGGAAACACGAGGAAAAGATAAAAGGATGTCAAGATTATCACTGCTTACACTATAGAATTTGAAAATATTTTACTTTTGTCTCATGTGAAAGTTTTCTTCCCCCCACACTGAGAACTTGTATTTCACAGGATATTGAACAGAACTTTGACATCATCTCAGCATCTTTCTTTAAACAGGTTAAGAACAATCAGCATAAGGAAGAAGAAACTTGCGCTTTCTCTCCCAGGAAGCTAGCCACATGAGGACCACCATGCAGATAGCCCATGCTCTCACCCTCTTAATTAACTGTCTCCTCTTCTGCTCGTTAAAAAACGAGAAGGAAAACCTCCTTCAATTTTGCCAAGTGTTTTCCCACCACTAGGTAAAATTATTAAACCTTCTCCAATATAGCTTATTTTTCTATTTTCTCAGTCTTTCTATAAATGTTTTCTTTTTTTTTTTTTTTAATTTGTTCTGTTTTGTTATTTGTTTCTAATACAAGTAGTTGCTGATAAGTGGCAGTGGCTTCTTATGCGTGAGGACAGCCGTACTTGCTGAGAGTGAAGGTCCGTCCTAGTTGGGTCCATTTCTGGTAGTGTTCAGTTACAAGGCTTCTATCTCATGTTCTCCTTTGCGCTCTTTCAACATTTTTTTTTAATGGAAATTTTAGCAATTTCAATCTCTCTGCTCTCTTCATATCTGATGAGATTCTTTTTCTGCTCTATCAGGCCTAGGTGTTCCAGGCAATCCTTTGCCAGCTACTGCAAAAAAAGTAATCGCACCTCTCTCTGCTAATCACAGTAATGCATGATTCATAACAACAATAGCATTACAAGGAGAAATCAGTCTTGAGAGAGCAGGCTGGTACTGGGATCCTTGAAATCCTTTCAAAATGTTCAACAGTCTGTAAGGCAAGGCAAAATGCCTGCCTACTGTGCAAGTAGGCAAGGGGCAAACATGTCAGATGCTCGTCCCTTTTCTTGATAACTCTGGCTTTCTTTCAGTGCCCTTTCTTTAAGGTATGAATCTCTCATCCACAGTACAAAGCTCTTTCTAAGAGTCAACTGTACAGGAATAGCTTCTGTCAGTGCTAAATTGCACAGATCTCTAAGGCAGAACCTGACCACTATTTAATACTTTTCAGCAGAGCCTAACAATCATATAAAGTGTAGGAAGTTTCAAATAAGCAAAATGAATAGCTCCACCCAGCCTGGCATTTTCTTTTGCAGAAAATCCCTCAAGAACAACAAACCATCAGGAGGCTGATTTACATTGTTGAAAAATACACACTTTCATCTGCCTTTTGCACTTTCACTCTGTGCTGTGGTATCAGTTTAATTTTCCTGAGAAAGGTTACTATTTAATGAACTAGCATCAGTTTTTCCTGTCATGCATGGGAAATTCCCTGGTAAAAAAAAAATGTTACACCCGTTTTTCCAGGTAGCATATAAGATTCAGCAATATTTCTTTCCTCTTTTCTAGCTGGATCTCAAAATAGATAAAAAATAAAAATCCTTCTCCCCTGTTCTTTTCCTCTCTTTGTATCTTTGTATATGCTTACTTTGCTTTGCAATGTTTGCAGAAGAATATACAGATAGGCTATGCAAGAAAGACAACCCAGAAGTACTGATCTTGTGCTTTTGATTACTGCTGTCTCCTCTGATTACTTAAAGGGATGGTAAGTGACCTCAACCCTAAGTGCAAAAATAAACAGACAAGCAGATGAAGTTCCTGAGTGACAGATGAGGCTGTTTGACAGAGGAAGTTTCTGAATGATTGGCAGGAAAGGTTGAGGAAGTGTTCAGACCTTTTAAACCTCCTTTAGTAACTAGCCAGCCAGTCAGGGCTCTCACCTGATGTATTTTCTCTTATTTTTGTACTGACTGAATGATTGCTCCCTATATTGAGAAACTGCAGTTTATGTATGTATTTTTATATGTTTTATTTATATATATAGTATTGCATTTGTATATACACAAAACATGTATAAATATATATGTATACATTATTCTTATCAGGCTCTGGATAGCTTCATCTTCTTTAAGAAAGTTATTCAGAGAAGCAGTAGGTTGGCCAGCTTTTATAAAGCATGCTTATGACATGTCTAGCACTGCACTTCAGCATGACTAAAACTGCTCAGATGGGAAGAGTTAAAGGGCGCATAGGAGGGTGGTAGCTTTTATTTACTCAGAACATCTCCTGAGACTTAGCAAGGAAAGTAGAGGGTATTCAACATTAATTGCAGGGGGATTTAAATGGGATGTATACAACAGGGCTAAAGCCTACAAGGTTTGCTGTGCTTCTTCAGAATGATCATTCTCTTTGTATCCCAGTTCTGATATATGGCCCAGGCTAACTTACAGTAGCATTAATTGCTTTCAGAATTTTCTTTCCTCCTTTCAAGCAGCCCAATCTAGTGTTGAGGCTGGAAGCTCTAGAGGTATTAAAGGACTTTGTTCAATAAAATGAGAGAATCTGTCTCCAGCATTAATGACATAAAGCCCCTCCCCATACTAAAGTCATAGTGGTCTGATAATGCCAGACATCACCATTTAATGCTCTGGTTTTTGTCCCTTCCCTTCAGCCATCCTTTGTCAGAGTAGGAATCATATCTCTATGCTCGGCATGAAAATACTTTGGGCACTGTTCAAAAATGATGGCAGATTTCACTAACTGGCAACAGGTATCAGCAGCCTTTTCATTTGAAAGTATGTGGAATCAAAACTACCCAGGTACCTTCAGAAGTTTCTCTTGGTGATGTATGAAAAGAGCTACTTGTAAGTAGGAAGCATTTCTGTTGGTATTCCTCCTGCTATTCCAACTTCATTGCTAACCCAGAATAGTTTGTACAAGGTTGGCAATCAGGATTTGTGCAATGTGTAAACATTAGGAATCTTTTCTCCTTCCTTCCACAGCTTAACTTTAGATTAAAATTAACCCAAAGTTAAAACTAGCAGGCTGGGACAGTTTATTCTGGTACCCATTCCAGTATTTATGCAGAATAATAAGGCTGAGGATGTTTAGCTAGCTCAACTATCTGATTGTCTGAACATCCCTAAGTGCTTTATAATTCAAAAAATGCAGGCATCAGTAGATAAATGGGATGCTTTATTATAGACATTATATCCTTGCATTTCTCCTGTGCCACCAATTTAAGTCCCCACAACCTGCTTAAAACTCAAACACCAATTTGAACGGTATGATCACTGAGGAGAAAAAAAGAAAAAGAAAAAAAAAAGATATGCAAAGAGTCACCAGCATATATGGCCAGACCAAATCTAACACATACACTCTTCGAGTCCAGCTACTGGAACAATTATTAGGGCCAACTTCACTTTTTTTTTTTCTTTTTTTTTCCTTCAAGTCCTTAAGAGATCAGAATACAGTAAATATATATGTATATATGTATAAAGTGTAGTCTGTTTCTATGTGATGCAGAGCAGGCTGGAGATCAACCTTCTGGATTATTTTAGGTCATACAGTAAAGCAGAAGAAAATTGTGGTATCATAATTATGTGACTCACCAGGCAGAACATTGAGAACAGTAGACCCGAGTTTTAATCCGTGCGCTACTACAGACACTTGTAGACAGAATCAAACCACATGGATCTATATCCTGAAATTTATATACTGACTGAGCAACTAACATAACTTTTATAATCTGTTTTGGAGCATACTATGCCTTTGTTTTTTCATCTGTATAGTGGCATCAGTGAAGTATACCCAATCAACCTGAGATCAACAGATAAATACAAGATAACCTGTGTTACTAGTGAACAGATAGAATAGCTTTTGTTTATCAATCAGTTTTATAAAAATTGAGAATATTCATTAAGAACATGAGCAATGTTCTGTCAGATGGAAGGTAAACTTTGGAAAGATAATTGTGTATTGAAGTGATAACTTTTAGAAATAAGGAATTCTCATCACATCAGCTGCTATCAAGTCACTGTGGACAACAGTAAGCAGGAACTATGCAATCTGGTAGATAAGACTATATTCTTGGCTTCTTGGAGGCTGGAGGCTACACAGTTTGCTGAGCTGTTAGGCAAGCTGCTTGACCAACCCAGCCAGGAGTTTCTGAAAGGCCTTCAGTGTGATGTCCTGTGGTGGTTTCACACTGATAGCTAGCTGGACTCCACACCGCTCTCCTCAAAAGAACAGGGGGAGAAAAAATGATGAAAAAAAAAAAAAAGGCTCATGAGTTAAGATAAGGACAATTTAATTAGAGAAAACAAAAACTGAAGAGGCCATTTAACAATTATTTTCTATTTCCCATATGCAATGTTCAGCCACATTTTGGGAAGCAGGACCTAAATGTGCATAGTGGTTGTTCAGGAGGAGAGATGTTTTCATAACAAGAGGCCCCCTCTTGTTCCCCCCTCCTTCCCCTTCCCCACCTTTTATTGCTGAGTGTGACACCACATGGCATGGAACATCCCTTGGGGCGGTTTAGGTCAGCTGCCCTGGTGATGTCCCCTTCCCACCTCTTGCCCACCCCCAGCCCGGTGGCCTTTAGGGATGGTTAGAGGGAGTCCTGATGCTGTGCCAGCACAGCAACAGCTCAGCAACAGACAGAACATTGGTGTGATATCAGGGCTGTGCTAGCTACAAGTGCGGAGCACAGCACGATACTGGCTGCTGTGGGGAAAGTCAATGCCACCCCAACCAGACCCAGTACATGTCCTGACAGCACAACAAGACTTAAAAAATAAGACCAATCCAGAGAAATGCTGCACTGTTTTCTGATGGGAGGGAATGTATTGTTTTGTCTGGCACATACAGCAACTCTTGCTCTAAAGTAATTTGTCTTCTCAGAGTAGGAGAGTCAATGTGGAGAATCATGCTGCGTTTTCTTCTCAGGACCGTGTCTTCAGCAAATTCTAATTTCTTATATAATTGCATTCCACAGCACGCAAAAATGCATGTGTTTTTCATTCTCAGTATCTTTCCCCTGACTCTTGGGACCTGCACTACTCCTGCAAGCATAGCTCTCAGTAGGTGACACAATGAGGCAGCATCTAGAAAATCAATGGCATGCATATGGACCTGATGTGAGAAATGCAAATGGGATGGCATGGGGTGATGAAGTGTGATGAATACTTTCCTGCTTCTCTGGCATGTGCAACTGCATTCAGAGTAAGAGAAAATAAGTTGCAATAGTTTCTCATGACGGTCTATTTGATTCTCACCCCTCTCCCAAGGAAGGAGGTGGTCTTCTGAAGCTGCAGAGAGGAAACCGTTGCCTGCAGGGAGGTCAGCATGAACCTAAAGCTGTGAAGATCAGAAGGTGAATAAGAACAGGGCTAGTTCCTCACAAATCATTCATGTTGTTTCTGTCTTGGCTGGGCTAAGTTTGGCCAAGGCCCATGAAGTGTTGTCTGTGGTGATGACTGACAAGATGATGAAAAGTGGGGCCACTGATGGCTGACATTTACAGTTGTGTTTACCTGTTCGAGCCACTGCTTTAAGTCATCAAAATAAGGGAAGAAATGTTGAGTCCTGCAAGGAGCTATGTTGGTCAGGGAGAGCATCATTGCGAGGGGGAACCACTCTGAGGGATCTCTGGGATGGAAATGATGGAAGGCTCCCAGCCGCTTCAGTGGCTTTGTTAGGTTCCATAAAAGTGGTGCCGATGCTAAGATGAGCAGTTTAAAAGGCAGTAATAGAGAAAAGATGATGGCTGCTATTCCATCCCATTAGTCTGAGCAAAGCTGCCTAAGCTTGCCCTCAACTGAAATGCTAAAGCTGTTATGACTTGCCTACTAATTCTGTTTAAGGGTCCCAGGGAGAGAGAGAAGAACGCCCTGCTGGGGAGAGGGCAGCCCTCAGACACATCTGCTGGAGTTGTTACGTGAGGAAAACAAGCTTCTCACACTTGCACAACCTTTTTCAGCAAGTGCATGCAAAGGCACTTGCTAGCTGGAGTGGGATGCCTGCTGTTAATGCGTCTTTAATTGAGAGGAAGAAAAATTCCTGAGAGACCCTATGGAACAATGAAACACCTACAGCGAAGAGCATCATGTACATCCTTTCTCCGTGTGCATTAAATGTTATTTCTGGTATTAGGACCTGCAGATACAGGGCATACATACCAAATATGTACATAGATAAATATATTGCATCTTCTTTTAGTTTAGTTGCTTAGGTTAGCTGCAGGCTGACATATGATAGAGTTCACGTTTAAATCTTCAGAGTAAAACACTTTGAGAGCAAACCTATTAAGGTTAATAGAATGAACTTCCAATGCCCATGGTTAAGAAGGAGGGGGGAGTGAGACACTCAGTAAATTGTTCACCAAATGGCCTGTCACCTCTAGGTCTGCAGCTGAAGGCCTACCGATGGATCATTCTATTATCTTTAATGAGCTTAATTTTAAAGTGGTATGCACATCAAATTCAAAATACTAGCATCAGTTTTGTTATCTGTGGTTCTACATCTACCTTAAGTATGTTAATAAATAATATGTGCAGTCTAAGAAAGTGCAACAGCATCACACACATAACACTAGCTTAAAAATGTCTAAAATTAAAAAGTATTTCTGTTCATTAAGCTTCTCCATGCACAAAAAATGGTACAGTATGTACAAATGTACAAAAGTAATTTCTAGAAAATGTATTCAGAATTCAATAGACTCACCTAGTTAGGTGCTTTTTTGTGTGTGTGTGTGTTTTTGTGGTTTTTGTTTGTTTTGTTTTGTTTTGTTTTTGTTTTTTGTTTGTTTGTTTGTTTTTACCTACTTCATTAGGAAACAGGTAGCTATTTACTTAAAACTTAAGATCATATTTTCAAAGTGCCTATAATGCAGATTAGTTCCCTATTAGACTGTTGCTCTGGTTGATTGTGTTCATCCTTTGACACCTCTTCACCTCAGGAAATCTGGCTCCTGTGTTTTAAGACAGACTACCACATCCAGCTGGGCTGCCCGTGCATGCGATGAAATACACAATAAATTTCTGCTCTTACAGGGCCTCTGCCTTTCGTTCCTCCCTTTTTAGAACTTGTGCCGATCATTTCACAGTACCTACAACAATTGCTCAGTGTCATTTCAGTTGTTTTCATCATTTGACCATTGTCGAAGCTTACCACAAGTCTTCAGTTACTCCCCACCACTGCCAATTTATGCCTAGACATCCACTGCAGGACTCTTCTAAGTCTATCAAGGAAATTGCTAAGAGGACTCTCACTATTATATCCAAATATCAGTGAGGAAAATTCAAACTGAGATTTAATAGATATCAATGCAGTTTTAGGGTATAATAACAGAAGATCACTGAAGTAACATTATTATTCACAGTCCAAGGTTCTGCCTGCCAATGTAAAGGACAGACAGGAGGTTGAAAGCAAAGCTGGTAAAAGAAAGAGTTGGATAAAGTTACTAGCAGAGCTTGAGGGAGTTCTCTCCCTCGGTATAGCTGAAATGGTAAGTGGTATACAAACCAGGAGGGGAAACCAAGCCTAATAGCAGGCTTGGATAGCCTTGGAATGGAAAATACCAAAGGATGGTTAAATTTTGGTGAACTCAGTTGTAGGTTGATATTAGCACATGTTCATTTGCAAATCAAAGTTTGCAAATGAACATTTAAAGCCTTAAAGGGCTTAAAATTAATCATTTACCTGAACACCACTGCTGATCAGGATCTCTATACTTTGTTTGATTCCTTTATTCTCATTTTCTCTGGTTTTAATGTTTTTCCTTCTTTCCTTTCTTTTCCTCCTTACTGCTCCCTGAGTTTTTCTTCCTTTCTGTTGAGTTCTAACCTTGTCTTCCCATGGGCCCTCCTACCTGAAATAATGGAGCAGAGTGACTTTAACAAAGCTGATTAATGTTATTTTCTGTCTTGGCAAAAAGTAGAAAAGGGAATACTCATGCAAATATCACCTACTTAAGATGCTAAGCCAAATAAATCTGTTTTATATTTGAAGCTATACACCACAAATGATGTTTCCCCCAAAATGCTAAACTTCTTTGGGGGAGAAGGAAGTTGCAGACTTCTGAAGAAATTCTTTCCTAAGTAGCTGTTATCTGGGATATGAGTCCTGTTCAATATAATTTTAATACTGTTATAAAGGGTGTGGTTCCCTCCTTTCCATCCCCTTGCACTTCATTTCCATCATATAGTTGTACTCAGGCTTTTACTACACGTTTGTTGGTTTAGGGCAAATCTGTCAATAGTACAATGACCTTGGAACTGCTTTAAAGAATAAGTTGAGGGGCTGTTAAAAAATTCTCACTTTGTTGCAGGCTGTGAATTATGGTTTTGTTTATGCCAGCTGCATCATTAGAGAAACTGATTTCATAATGTAGGAGATTTGCATGCCCCAAATAGAGGAATTGGTTACACAAGAATATTTTATAAGGAAAAGGAGAAGGCTCTTAGGCCGCTTTAAATTGGAGGTGAATTTTACTCGAACAGTGATGCCCTGAGATTTAAGACCAAAACAGCAACAACAACAACAACAAAAATCTTAGTTGTGTAAAAATTAGACAGTAAAGATCCAGTGTTGGGTTATTTACTTCATTCTGACTATGGAATATGTTTTACCACTTGTACTGTAATGTAAAATATTTACTTTGACCATTAAGGCAATGAAAGCATGGCAGATGTGAGAAAGAATTAAATACCATGAGTACAATAAATAACGCATATACTACCAAAAGGCAGACAACAGAGCATAATAAGTCATTACATTCTTTAGTGCCTGTGATAATTTAAAAGCATCCTGTACACAGGAATGCAAGCTTGCCATCAGAACATAATATGTGGACTCAATAGCAAATCAAATGAAGAGAATTGTATGAAAACACTTCAGAAAGTCTCCATCATTATTCAGAAAGAAACCAAACAAGAAACAAGCTCGGTGCTATTTCTTGGTATCTTAAAATGGCTTCTTAGTCTGATTTGCAAAGGAAAAGATGCTTTGCAAGATTCTGTGAAATGAATCATGAAGATGTATGTATGTGAAAATGTGGAAAATTGAGAAAGAGAATTTGAGTATCCCTAGTAATTGCTGAATTTGCAGCTCGGTTTCCACCACTGTTGACAGAGAATCAGATAAATTTCTACCAGTCTCATAAGAAATGCCATGATGAAGGGAGGAAAATCTAGGCTGTCATGTTATGAGACACTGGAGAATCCACTTGGGACACCTCACTTTCTAAATTTCGTAATATAGGGGGAAAGATTTTTTTTTTTCTGAGTTTACAAGTCTCATCCCACAAGTTGCCCAAGTTGAGGATTTCAGCACTCGACTCAAGTAAGGGAGAATGGAGTTCAGGTTTGAAAGGCAGAGAGGCCTAGTAAATTGAAGCTTTGATGAGGAATACAGAGGAGTAGGAAAAGGCCAATTTGCCCTTGACATGGATAGTGTCTGTCTTCCACTAATTGGAGGGCAAGCCACCAAGCTTTGTGGTGTGTCAGCTTATTAGGATTAGAACACACTTTAACTAGAAGCAATTAAAATTTCTTTAGTACTTTAACAGACGGGATATGTTGCAAGACTTGTCATTTTACTGTAGTGTATTTGATGTGTTTGTACAGTTAAGAAGCATAACTTACAATTTTGGTACCATAAGTGCAAATGCAGCTATATTAATTCAGCAAAATATAATGCACCGAATGTAGTTTGGGGTTATTTCTTTACATTCAAAATCTTGTTATGGGCATACTATCATTGTGCTGAATACTATCTATCTATTGAACAAAGAATTCATTGTTACTCCAATTGCTGTTTTGGCAATCCAATAATCCAAAATGATCTCATTAATACAGAAAAGCTTCATTGATAGTACAGTTGGATTTTTTTAATACAAATAAATAAATAAATAAAATTCTAATACCAGTCCTGCTCTCTGGCGTTATGTTCAGTGTTTAGGTGTACCTCTGGGTCCTAAGGATGACCATTTCAGTCTTCCTCCAGTATATAGGGATGGGTACAGTTAAAACACATCCTTAGCATCCTGAGGTCCTTGCTCAGAGGACATATTTTCTCACCCCAGTCTCATTCATCTTCAGCAGATCCTACCGAAAGTTTGAAAGCTGCACAACAGCTTCACCTACCCAAAGCGCTTCTGTTACGTGCACAAGGACTGGGGGGTCTGTCAGTCCTTTGCTTTCCAAGGGATTCACTGAGCTGAAGCCTAGCCAGGTGAGGTACCAGTGAGGTGGCCAGCTGCAAGCATTAACCAAGCTACAACCAGCTTAGGCCAAGGCAAACCCAGACAAGTCCTGAGTCTGTACTGTCAGGCTGACACAAAGCCTGCAGCCTTTATTAGCGATTGCAAAAAATCACGGTCTCTGTCCTAAAATAGCCCAAACCATTTTTACTGGGCTACAATTTATGCCATATATAATTAATTAATGTATAAATCAGACAGCATGAAGATAAGACAGCTGTTAAAGAATGACTGTTTGGAGCTGTTCCCCAAGGTGATATCACAATGGCTGTCATTCACATTATCTCTGCAATGCAGCGGGTGTGATGCTCGTGAAGTCTGTCTCTTGTTACAGTTGACTTTGATTTTTAAAACAAAGAAAATAGCTCATAATTTGCTTTTATTTCTTTTCCATTGGAAACACAGCTCCCTTCAGTAACTTCATCTGCAACTCTGTAGAGATATGGACATAGCAAATCTAACAAACTTTAAAAATGAACAGTAGTAATGAGAACTTCACTAAACAGTAAGTTTAATGAAGTAGGAAATCAGGCGTCATTAGTTCCAAGGTTCACAAGACTGGTTAATGTGTAGTGCCTCAGGCTGGATCAAAATTGCTCAGAACCTTTCCTAAATGGTTGCCCAAACTGAGATCCTCTATAGAGCTCTGGTGATGGAAAGGAGATCATGGATGGCTGCAATGTATAAGCTCCAAGGTTATTCAGAAATCCACTGGATTTGGGGAGGATTTGGGGAGCTGAATTCTTTCCTCATAATGCCAATTAAATCAGGGGGAAGAACACTCCTACTGGAAGACTTCCCTATCTTCACAAAGTAAAGAACTCTGTCAGACTAGGGCATCAATAACTCCTGTACTAGATTACCATATAATAAAGGTGATACTTATTTTGGTAAGCTTTTTGGATAGTTAAAAAGAAACCAAACTTCCAAATGAGTCCACATAAACTGACATAAACTAGTGCAATAGTGATCAGTTCAATGGGGCTTGAGTAGTTCTTTGCAAGGAGTTCAAATTTCAGTGTGTTCACTTCCAGTCTTCCAACTGAGAGTGCCTGGATAGTGTTACTTTTTCTTTTGGGTGCCTTATAGTGAGAAGAAAATTCAGAATGCATGTAGGGCTTGCATAGTACCATCTGTCAGGTAGCTAGCAGCGCTGCAGGATCAGAAATTATGTCTTTGCTTGTCCAGTGGGGAGCTTCAATACAACTTCCAAGTATCAAACCCATTAGATAAAGTGAACAGTTAAGTCAGAAAGAAAAGCAGCTAACCATAATAAACCTGGATTAAACCATTTCATGCTCCAGATTATCTTTCGTGCTTTAATCACTACCTTGGAAATGGGGTAAGAACAGGACATGATTGGGGACAGTTATTCCATTCACAGTCTAGGAATGTAGTGTGTTTGATTCATACAGACAAAAAAGTCTCTAAAGTGCTGTATGATCCCCATAAGTATAGAAAGATGTCTCTTGTATAGAAAGATATCTCTTGTATAGAAAGATATTACTGTTTGTATTTTAAAGATACATGCACTAGCAAGCCTGATCTCACAGCTATTTATTTGTTTTCTCAAAAGACAGTATTAGAAATTTTTTTTCCTCTCCACCCTCCATCCCATCCATTCACTTCAGATTTTTTCACAGTCAGAAGCTATGCAACTATCTAAATCCATAGAACACCATGTATGGCTCTTTGCTTCGGCTTTTAGCCAATATTCTGATTATTTTGGACAAAGCCATTCATACCACCATCGCTTCTGACAGAATAAATAATGATCATTGCTCATTTGTCTCCCACTGCTGAAGCTGTATAAATTGGACCATGGCACCATTCAAGTGAAGACAAATTTTGGCAGTTCCTGCTTATTATTCATTTCCACAGTGACTTCTCATCAGCAAGTGGTGTCCACACAGTGATGAAAAGTGAGCCTAAATTTGTAGTTTTATTGATGTTTACTTACGAATGCTAATGCCACTGCCAAAGGCTATTGGGAAGGTATTAATTCTCCACCCAATAACTTTTAATACCCTTTTCTATAGTGAGCAGACCTTGAACCAGATTCCAATCTCTGTGATTATTTAAAACAAGCTCAGTTTAGTCAAACCTAAATTTTCAACAGAAACCAAACAGAATTTGACCCTTTAATTAAGCCTGCACTCCAAATTTGATTCACAAGAGGGGGTGGCTAGTGCAATAATGCTGAAACCTCCTACAAGGGTTATCAGATGGAGACCCTAGTAGTGTCTCTCCAGCTTCTTGCCTGTCCTCCAATGAATTGATGAATTTTTAAGTGCTTTAGGCAAAATGCTAACAGAAAGAAAAGTAAAGAAAAGTAGAGAGAAGGGAAGGGAGGGGAGGGGAGGGGAGGGGAGGGGAGGGGAGGGGAGGGGAGGGGAAGGGAAGGGAAGGGAAGGGAAGGGAAGGGAAGGGAAGGGAAGGGAAGGGAAGGGAAGGGAAGGGAAGGGAAGGGAAGGGAAGGGAAGGGAAGGGAAGGGAAGGGAAGGGAAGGGAAGGGAAGGGAAGGGAAGGGAAGGGAAGGGAAGGGAAGGGAAGGGAAGGGAAGGGAAGGGAAGGGAAGGGAAGGGAAGGGAAGGGAAGGGAAGGGAAGGGAAGGGATCTATGAAAGGATTTTCTATAACTTGCTGAGAGTTTCTTGAAAAATAGAAGGACCAAGTTTAAGCCTCTGCTCTCAGTCGAGAAGGAGGAATTTTAATACTCTTGTACACTTATAATTTGAAATGATTTCATAGCTTCTATAGAGAGTAACCTTTAGTATGCCAATCTGTTTAGTGTAAGTAAAAAACATATGTTAGCCCTCCACTTTACCTTTGTTAATCCTTTGTGTCTGGTCTCTACGCATAACCTCTTCCATCAGCAAGCATCACAGTTCCCTTCATCTCACCAAGGAGAAGAACAGACAAATCAACACTGTTTCAAAAATATCTTTGTCTGTGCATATACATGATTCAAATAAACAAACCAAAACACCACCATCACAAGAAAGAAAGAGAAAGAGAAAGAGAAAGAGAAAGAGAAAGAGAAAGAGAAAGAGAAAGAGAAAGAGAAAGAGAAAGAGAAAGAGAAAGAGAGAAAGAAAGAAAGAAAGAAAGAAAGAAAGAAAGAAGAAAGAAAGAAAGAAAAAGAAAGAAAGAAAGAAAGAGAAAGTTACTTATCCATTGTTTTCAAAACTAGGTTTCCTAGGTTTCAAAGCCTAGGGAGATTCTATGGCAGGCAGAAATGGGGCAAGTGACGTTTCAAGAGTGATTACTTTTGAAAGAAGTTAAAGTGAGTGCTTCAAGGGAGGGAAGTCAAGAAAGTGTTGCTCAAAAAGCATAGAGAAAAAATCTGCAACATTTGCAGGAATTAAAGAAACATAAGAAAGTAGTTCTAGTCTTTTGTTTTGCATTTAGATAGCTGGCAGGCCTTCCAATCAGAATCATGAGTCGAGTTCTCTGTTACCAAGAGAATAGTGGGAGCATGAAATCATAAGACAATTTGCTATTTGTTGAAACTGGCAAACCTCCTCATCCATATCAATGTAAATAGGTTATACCAAGTCCCCAGTCAACTACCTCCCTTCAAAACATATCTCCCTTGTTGCAGAATTCAAGAACAGAGAGCGCTGAAAATATTGATAAGCACCAGCTGAACTTCAGCTAATAATGATCTCTCACACTTAATGAATGTTCTAGATAGAAAAGTTTCCAATACAACGTTGAAACCCATAAATCACATATGCATTATTGTATTTAGCACTAAAATAAGGCCACATCTGGAGCACTATGCAGTTACTTTGCTACTTGGTATTGGATGCAAAGGAACAAATGAAACAAATAAAAGAATTAGCTAAAAATCAGGTAAAAATTAGTTTTACTGCATGTAGAATAAAGTTATTTGATCTGAAGTCCCTGGTCAAGAGGGACAATAAACTTGCATTTTTCTAAAGTGACTTTACAAGTCACTTTGGAACTCACTTAAGAGCAGTCAGAATCCCTCACGTATACCTTATCAAAGAGCTGGTGCCTACAGCATCATATTTTCTCTACCACTTTCTGTTGTTCTCAAACCTGACTCAGATTGAGGATCACCCTTATAGTCCTGCACCAACATAATCACCTAAATCCCAAGCACGCATTGACACAGAGCGTTAATTCTGTTGCAGAATGTAAATGGAGATAGTTGCAAATGGCAAATTATGGATTGCTAAATAAGCAATGCCTAAATGGTCTCTAAAATGGAAGACTCTCACATACTTCAAAAAATAATCTATTTTTACCACTTTTACTGCTATAGTAAACTAAAAAGCAAATTAATGCAAAGCTACCACTTCAGGAAAAGGAAATGTACTCTGATGGATTTAGCTGGGTATTAACAATCACAACATTAGAGTTTTTTTATCCGTAGTTCTCACATTAAGCCACATAAAAATTCTGGGCAAATCTTATCTCTGTTTACCCATTAAAAAAAAAAATTAAGAAGCTTAATTAACATCAGGCACTTCAGAGAATCAAATTGGAAGGTGTTGCGTTCTGTAAGGACTTGTCACATTATGATTAGTATATGGACAAATAAGACCTTTAATTAGACTATTCATGATGTACAATGCTGTGTATATATGACCATAATTTTCTTCAACTGTACTTTTTAAACCTACTTAAGATTTTAAATCAGGATACTTGTCTAACAAATCTTTGTTATAAGGTGTTATTGAAAGATCTATGCTTTAATACACTTCCAGTTATTTCTCTTCTAAGCTGTTCTCAGTACATTTTTTTTTCTGAGAGAAGTTACTTTATTTCAAGGCAGGAGCAGGCAGTCAGCCGTTGAACATCACAAGCAGAAACATCCAGTCAAACCAACAATGTCAAACAACACACTCTGAAGGTACACAAAGTTTATATAGGAAAGGACATGAAGTAGCCTTATGAGAGCTCTCCACCTCCTTTTTTAACCAAATAAAGGACAGGGAGAAAAGTGTGTGGTAGAAAAGCCTGTTTTCCCTATTTTTGCTAATGTCATGCAGCAGTAGAGAGCTTTTAAAAAAGACAAAACATAAACCCTGAGCATTTTACGAGTGAGAGACACCTTTATAGTGAGTAGCAGCTCTACTTGTTAGCCTTGTCTTTCTTCCTTTGAAAGTTGTTCTTTGTTCTTCAGAGCACAGACAGAGAGTTCATGAAATCTTTGCCAAGCTACAAAAGCTTGCCAATTAAAGCCCACTTGGAAATATTATGAAGAAAGTAACAGTTTTCATAATGACAGATGTACTGTACATAGCAGATAGCAATTTACTTCTTCAAGGGTAATTACAAAAGTTGTTGGAAAATAATCAGACCCTTATTCAGCCAGCCAGGAAGATAGAAGGCAGCTGTACAAATACCAACATTCATTATGAAGTGCAGCCAAAAATGAAAGCTGAGGCTGAACTGGGCATACTGAAAAAAGTTGCGTAAGATGCATCACTGCTTCCTGATGAAACTACTCAAAGGTGGGCAGACAAGTGTGTGGAAATGGGTTGTTGGAGAGTCATTACGGCGGCTGACTATTGAAGTAAGTGTCAAGTGGTGTTAGAGGGGCTTGTCCTGGGCCCAGTCAGTATTTACAGAGGTAGCAGGAATAGAGAAAATGCCTATTACATTTTCTGATCAGCTCAAGGTGGCTATAACTGCAAGTACACTATTAGGATGAGAGTCAGAAAAAAATAAGGCAACCACATAACAAGAAGTGCAAGATACAGTTGGCCAGGAACAGTCAATTTCACACATAAAAGACAGGAAATGATATGCTGAACTGTGAAAACAAATCTGGGTATGAGAGTAGATTTTAAAGAGACTAATCAATAGTGGTCTTCTATTACAAATAAGGTAAGCGTTACCCCAGGACATACAAACAAGAGTGCTGCCAGTCAGCATAAGTACATATTTTCACATCACTCAGAAACTGAGATGGCCTCAAATGGAGTTTTCTGGGCAGTTCTGAGCATATTATTTGAGAAAGATAGAAAACAGCTGGGCATAACAGCAGTCTAGGAAATACACCTGAATAAGTGAAGGCTGTAAAATCTAGAGAAAGGAACACAGACACAGACACAGACACAGATTTCTAGGTTGGAAGAGACCTCAAGATCATCGAGTCCAACCTCCGACCTAACACTAAGTACTCCACTAAACCATATCGCTAACTCTACATCTAAATGTCTTTTAAAGACCTCCAGGGATGGTGACTCCACCACCTCCCTGGGCAGCCCGTTCCAATGCTTAATAACCCTTTCGGTAAAGAAGTACTTCCTAACATCCAACCTAAAACTCCCCTGTCGCAACTTTCACCCATTCCCCCTCGTCCTGTCACCAGACACATGGGAGAATAGACCAACCCCCACCTCGCTACAGCCTCCTTTAAGGTACCTGTAGAGAGCGATAAGGTCGCCCCTGAGCCTCCTCTTCTCCAGGTTGAACAAGCCCAGCTCCCTCAGCCGCTCCTCGTAAGACTTGTTCTCCAGACCCCTCACCAGCTTGGTCGCCCTTCTCTGGACTCGCTCGAGCACGTCCATGTTCTTCCTGTAGCGAGGGGCCCAAAACTGAACACAGTACTCGAGGTGCGGCCTCACCAGAGCCGAGTACAGGGGCACAATCACTTCCCTAGCCCTGCTGGCCACACTGCTTCTTAGACAGGCCAGGATGCTGTTGGCCTTCTTAGCCACCTGAGCACACTGCTGGCTCATATTCAGCCGACTATCAACCAATACTCCCAGGTCCTTCTCTGCCAGGCAGCTTTCCAGCCACTCATCTCCCAGCCTGTAGCTCTGCTTGGGGTTGTTGCGCCCCAGGTGCAGGACCCGGCACTTGGCCTTGTTGAACTTCATACAGTTGACCTCAGCCCATCGGTCCAGCCTATCCAGATCCTCCTGCAGAGCCTTCCTGCCCTCGAGCAGATCGACACACGCACTTAGCTTGGTGTCATCTGCAAACTTACTGAGGGTGCACTGGACGCCCTCATCCAGATCATTGATAAAGATATTAAAGAGGACCGGCCCCAGTACCGAGCCCTGGGGGACACCACTTGTGACCAGCCTCCAACCAGATTTGACTCCATTCACCACAACTCTCTGGGCCCAGCTATCCAGCCAGTTTCTAACCCAGCGAAGCGTACGCCAGTCCAAGCCCCGAGCAGCCAGTTTCTTGAGGAGAATGTTGTGGGGAACGGTGTCAAAAGCCTTACTGAGGTCAAGGTAAACCACATCCACAGCCCTTCCCTCATCCACCAAGCGCGTCACTTTGTCACAGAAGGAGATCAGGTTCGTCAAGCAGGACCTGCCTTTCATAAACCCATGCTGACTGGGCCTGATCGCCTGCTTGCCCTGCAAGTGCCGCGTGATGACCCTCAAGATAATCTGCTCCATGAGCTTTCCTGGCACTGAGGTCAAACTGACAGGCCTATAGTTCCCCGGGTCTGCCCTCCGGCCCTTCTTATAGATAGGCGTCACATTGGCTAGCCGCCAGTCAACTGGGACCTCCCCCGATAGCCAGGACTGCCGATAAATGATGGAAAGCAGCTCGGCCAGCTCCTCCGCCAGTTCTTTCAGTACCCTCGGGTGCATCCCATCCGGCCCCATCGACTTGCGCACATCCAAGCTCCTTAGCAGGTCGCCAACCATTTCCTCATGAATAGCGAAGGCCACATCCTGCTCCCCATCCCCTTCCACCAGCTCAGGGCACTGGGTATCCAGAGAACAACCGGTATTGCCGCTAAAGACTGAGGCAAAGGCGGCATTAAGCACCTCAGCCTTTTCCTCATCCTTAGTAACTAGGTTTCCCCTCGCATCCAGTAAAGGATGGAGATTCTCCTTAGTCCTCCGTTTCGCGTTGATATATTTGTAAAAGGATTTTTTGTTGTCTTTAACGGCAGTAGCCAGGTTGAGCTCCAGATGAGCTTTGGCCTTTCTAATTTTCTCCCTGCACAGCCTCACTACATCCTTGTAGTCCTCCTCAGTGGCCCGCCCTTTTTTCCAAAGATTATAAACCCTCTTTTTTCTGCTAAGCACAAGCCACAACTCTCTGTTGAGCCAGGCCGGTCTTCTTCCACGCCGGCTCATCTTTGGGCACGTGGGGACGGACCGCTCCTGTGCCGTTAAGATTTCCTTCTTGAGGAGCGCCCAGCCTTCCTGGACTCCTCTGCCCTTCAGAACCGCCTTCCAAGGGACTTGGCCAACCAGCGTCCTGAGCAGCTCAAAGTCAGCCCTCCGGAAGTCCAAGACAGCAGTTTTACTGGTCCCCTTCCTGGCCTCGCCAAGAATAGAGAACTCTACCATTTCGTGGTCACTCTGTCCAAGACAGTTTCCGACCACCACATCTCCCACCAGTCCTTCTCTGTTTGTGAAGAGAAGGTCTAGCGGGGCACCACCCCTGGTAGGTTCACTTAAGAGTTAGCATGATAACTATTCAAATACGTAGTAGGCTTTTGTAAAGACGAAAAGCATGTCCTGCTTCTCTTTTTCCACAATGAATAGAACAAGAAGGAATATGTTTAAGCTGCAGCAAGTGAGATTTAAATTAGCTATAAAGAAAACAAATAGTGATGGTTAAACAACGTAATATGTTGCCAAACAAGACTAGGGATCCTTCATCAACAACTGGTTCTCTCTCTGAAAATATTTGTGCACAACTTATACAGTTCTGGAAAGTAATGGACTTTACTTCCTATGATTCTGTCCTTCTTATGTGCACACACATATCATGCATCCTATGCATATTCATGTTTGAAAAGCAAATTAACTTGATCAAATTAATTTGATCACTTCACAGTTCTATTTTGCTCTTTCATCTTTTCCTCTACCACTGCTCACTTTCCATATCTCTTGGAGTCTGTGATATTTTTGTCTCAACTTCTTCATTCTCCATTTCCCTTCTCCTTCCTCACAAGTTATTTCTCCTCTGAAAATATCAGCTACTAGGACAATGCACAAAAGTTAGAGACCAATAATTTGTGACCTGGAGGAATGAAGGGTAGGAACATAGGATGTACTTATTCTATGGTTTCTGTCCTTATAAACATATTTTTTAACATTCAGTAAAGATTTAGAAAAATCACTTCTAACTGTGAATTCCTCTCTTTTTCTGTCTTTTAATATTATACTCAGAATAACTAGAATGTCCGTCTCTCTACTAGAAGAATCAGAAGCAAAAGTTGCTCCACTTCTCTGCTACTCTGTATCTTAGATCATCTTAGTCTCTTACTACAGTCAGTAGAAACAGAGAGGCATTTCCAGAGGACAAGTAAGCCTAGCTTTGGCTCAGATCTGCCCTCTGGAAATCCATCTCCACTGACTACAGAGCAAGCCTCAGGCTAAGACTGTGAACTTGCCTCTGGGAGTACAGTACCCTTAAGGAAAATACATTGGATTACCCTCAAAAATCTTTTATCAAGACAAAGTTGTTTTTCTTTGAAGTGGGGACATCCTCATACTGTTGGGACACACGAGGTACTATACAAAAAAGGGGACATTTAGATTTTTAGAGAATGTCTATCCCGATGTACAGAGCCCCTTCAGTTAACTTATGTGCAGAAAAGAGTATTACCCCTTAATGAAAGGTTTTTAATCAGAAATTTGTCCAATCAGGTGACAAGTCCCTGATCTGGGAACTGGATATGGACATTACCAGAATCTTTTTATTTCCTTTGAATTTATGGTGTGTGCATTATAAAACAGGATTCTCAGCAACACATAATCACAGGATTTTATTTTATTTTTCTGAGCAGAGCTATATCAAACAAAAAATTGCAAGTGTCAATTATTTTTCTCTGCAAGAAGATCCTTTAATCATTCAGATTCTGTCTCCTCCATGGCTGAGTTGAATAGTTTACCTTTTTCGATGAAAAAATATACATATATTTAGAACCTCTCATTGTGATGCCGTGTTTCTGAATGACACTTTTCATATGCAAACAGTAAATAATTCCTGGGAATTACTTTTTTTTTTTGTGTGTGTTGAACTGAAAGCACGTTCAGCAGAGTATTTCCATTTTACAACTCATGAAGCAGCACACATTCAAGCTACACTTGCATGAAAGCTTTCTGAAAATTTCCCACATGCCATTGCACTGCCATTTGTGGTAACTACACAAGCAGATATGGTAGAGGGGTTTCATGACTGTGTCACCTCTATGACTCCTCAGATTAACTCTAGAAAATATACCAATAACAAATCACAGCAGCCAGAATTATCTGATTGTGTTAGAACTGATTGCAGTGGCTACATGAACATAAAAATATCAACGCTAGATAAAGTTGAGGCAGGAATTATTCACTTTAACAGGAGCTTTGAAGTTTTATTTTAAAAATTCTCTTTAAAATCACATATAAAAATAAAAATGTAATTTTTGAATCATAAAATTTTCATGTCATCAATGAAAATTAGGTTGGCATGAAAAGAATTACAAATTAAACCATCAACAATTTTGACAGACAGAAAAACGTAACCAGAAGTCTCTTCAAAAGAAATCTTAACCACTCTGGTCTCCACACCTTTTTTCCATTATTGTTTCTCATCTGGCCATCAGATTTCTTATGAAGATGTTTGCCCCGATTTATCATATTTTCATAAAAATAACATAAATAAATCAAAGCTCCGAGTCCAAGTTCCTACCTGTGGCAATGATTACATTTTATGTCCATAACACTGAGTATGACAGATGACGCATTGTTTTTCAAATACAACTGGTCTGCCAGTGAGGTTACGTGCTTGCTAGACTGAAGCAGCTCCGTGAACTGACAACCTAGAAGCAGACTTGATTTCTTATTTTGTGTATTCTGCTGTTTGTTACAGCAGCTGTATTCCACTTCGACATGCCCACAAGAAGGGGAAGAGAAGCGCACAAAAACTTTGGGAAATACAAAGTTGTGATTGCCCCATGGGCATCTCTTCATCAGCCCTGTGGGCAGCCAGTAACAGGAGCTGGGGCAGTGATCCAGTACTGATGGTGATGGTGTGGTTTAAGCTGGCAGGCAGCTACGTGCCATGCAGCCATTGCTCACTCTCCCAAGGTAGGATCGGGGAGAGAATCTGAAAGGTAAAAGTACGAGAATTTATGGGTTGAGATAAAAACAGTTCAGTAGGTAAAGCAAAAGCTGCACATGCAAGCAAAACAAACCAGGAATTTATTCACTCCTTCCCATCGGCAGACAGGTGTTCAGCCACTTCCAGGAAAGCAGGGCTCATCATGTATAATAGTTCCTCCTTCTTTAGCCCAGTTTTATTGCTGAGCATGATGCCGTATAGTGTGGGATATCTCTTTGGTCATTTTAGGTCAGCTGTCCTGGCTGTGTCCCCTCCTCCCAACTCCTGTGCACCCCCAGCCTCCTTGCTGGCAGGGCAGCACGAGAAGCAGAACAGTCCTCTTAATGCTGCTCTGCAACAATTAAAACATCAAAGTGTTATCAATATTATTTTAATCAAAAATCCCCCAAACAGCACTCTATGAGCTTCTATGAAGAAAATTAACTCCATTCCAGTCAAAACCATGACAGGTGAAAATTGCTACCCCAAAAAACAAGTAATCCATCATTTTTCAAAAAGGCACTCAGAGGTGTGCAAGCTGTAGCACATATTCAAAATACAAAATTCAACACAAAAACACTCTTCTTTGTGAATTGTTCTTTTGTGGTTCTCAGAGCTTAGCATTCAACCAATGTCCCTGACTGACTGCATTACTGCACTCTGGCAAACACGGTACTCTTAAAGAACATGGCTGAGCCACAGATACAGGGTAAGAACTGTTTCTGCTCAGACAACATTGCATTTGCGCTGGCTGCAAATTCAAATTACACATATGTGCCAGAATTTTTCAAGTTTTCTCTATAAACAGCTTTTTCAAAATTCCATCTAGTAAAAGAGCATCTACCTCTAAATTGTAAAGCTTACTATCAGATCACATAACCCATATGAGATTCTTTCCTTGTACATACTTGGTGTTTGCTTAGAAAATTTAATCTAGAGGTCATTCTGAAGGTCAAAAGGTACACTTCATGCTGCTAAGGAAGAGAAAATTATTAAGAGGAAGTACATATGACATACCTATCAAGATCCTCATGCTTGGATCTACTGTTGGCTTGGTCTAATTTTATGAGATGACATGAAATGGCACATAGCTTAAATGAAATTTTGAGGTAGATTTCTTCATAGAGGCCCCTCTCACCTGAAAAGTCATTATTGTTAAATATGATTGTTTGTATTTATTATAATTATTTTTAAAATGTAATTTATTTGAAGTTATAGTGTTGTAAAATAAAAAAAAAATCTGGTCTCTGCATTTCTATCACAGCCCTCCCCACACAGTCTGAGTCAATGCAGAGCTTTTCTAATCTTTCAGCATGAAATAAATGCCATCAGCAGTGTAGTTTTATACCCTGATTCTCTCTCCCACTCTTGTTATCTTGCCTGTGATTATAGTAAATAAACTAATGAAAGAAAATCAATAGGCTGCCAGACCATAGGGAATTCAGTGATCATCTGCGTTCATCAGAACACATCCCAGAACCCCAAATTTTGAAACATGGAAATCCAAAACCAGAAGAAACATCTCCTGCTACCAACACTGCTATCACAAGAAGACATCAAGAACCATTATATACATCAGACAGATTTACAAAGTATAAATGCACAAAGATAACGTGAAGTTTAAAGCATATGTGTCATTAGGCTATAATGCTCTACATATGTGATAACAGAGAGTACATACAAGCATTTTAGTTATTTAGTATTTGTTTCATCATTCATTCTAGCTAGGGACATTGGACGTTTCAAGATGTGATTGTTCAGCTGCTAGTGGAGCATGGCTACATTAGTTTTTCTCTGAAGCCCTGCAGGCTCTGTTGTGCTTGTAAAAATGATAAAAGTAACTAAAAGTAAGGAAAAAATAAAGTGAGAGGAAAAACAGGAACAAAAGGACAAAAATATATAATAAAAATATAAATAATAACAAAAATAGAAAATGGATTCTTTGGAATGGAAAAAGTAAATTGCCTGTTGGAATCCCTTTGAGGTAACTAATGCATGCACGAATTAGGATTTTAGTTCAGAGTTCATGAAACATGCACTCAGCACTGGCTGAAGCTTTGCAGCCATTATCAGAACAGTAACTCTCCTCTATTTGCCAGCGGTAAGAGTCACAGTGCAGAAAGCTTGATTCTTTTCTAAAAATAGTTGTCACCTTTCTTCCTTTCCTTGCTCTTTGAAAGATAGGTGTGTGTCACTCAAACGTCTTACAGCTCTGAGTACTTTCTTATTTCTGCCCAATGAACATACAAAATACTGCTAAATCAGAGGGGTAACACCTCTCATCCCTGGTGTGCTGCAGTAACTGACCATTGAGATGTAAGAGGATGAGGTGCTGGGCTGTGATGTTCTTCAGTACAGTCAAAAGTGAGCTCCTAGAGGAGTTTAAAGACATAGACATAGTGGTGTTTTCTTCTTTTTCTTTTCTTTTTTTTTTTTTTTTAAAGGAAAAATAAAGAAAAGAAAAGTTGTGAAGGAAATCACCTTTTCCAGTTTAACAAAATGGATAAAAAAATATTCAGTCAACTCTACTAAACTGAATGAAGAGCATCCAGGAAGTTTATAAGAAATGTCTGTCCCTTTAATCTGTATTTGGGCAGATATGCATTAGCATTTTGATTTGGTTCAGGACAGTACCTTTGAGGTGCACCTTACAATCATTGCTACTTGTGAGGCTACATTGCCTTGTGATTCACCTTGTGGACCTGCCTCAGTGTGCATCACATGAATTGAATTTAGGGACAGAAATAAGTCAGGAGATACATTCCAACAGAGCATTGAATGCACCCAGCCACGAAGTGCTCCAGTCCTCAGGATCAGACTGAAACCAGTCCAAAGAACAACCCTTTTTGCCCCCCACAATCGCACATCCTGAACCAAGCACAGTGGATGTTAGGTGCACAGCACCAGATCTTTCATTCTGCAGGATTACTCATTTTACACTGTGCTGCTTGTTAACATAGGCATAACTTCTGTTGAAGCATCGTTTCCTTGGAAGCACCATTCTGTTTTTTTCTACTCAATGCAAATAAAGTTGGATTTTTATTTCCAGAAATCAATTTGGATATTGAATACCTGTCTACAATGTGGCATGTGTTATTTTTCCCACTTTCTACCCCATGTAGCTACTCAAGATCAATACTGCACTTCTTTTTATAGCCCCTGTTAAAATATCCTCTTTGTAGTCCATTACCAGTTGGCTAATAGAGATTCAGCTTTTGGATCCCTTGTCTTTTAAATCCGTTGGGTTGAAACATCCAGGCACTTTGAGTCTGGCCTCTAAAATGCATTCCCTTGTGTGCATTTTAAGAGGAAACATCACATGGTCTAGTTACTCTGGTCCTTTAAAATCAGAGCAGGAAGCTGGGGAAGAGAAGGAACTAGTCACACCATCTATCATTAAGACCAAATTTAGATGTCCTCTATAGTCAATGGAGAGAAGTAGGACTTCTCCAGAGACCAATTCTGCACAACTAAATTAGGCTTCTTTTCCGAATTGCTCTCCAGAGAAATATTTTCTTTCCACTGATTATAGTGGGAATTCAGGGAAAGCAGCTGGCAATGTTAAATCACTACAGCCAGACTGTGTGAGTATCCCTCCATGTCAGGGTTAAAGCCAGAACCGTACTAAGATGCACTGAAAATTGACACATACATGAATGCTATTCTCTCCCTTTATTGCCCTGTCTGTTATAGAGTGTCTTTCTTTCCCCAAAACAGCCCCAAACACTGTCTTCCTGCCCTTCTCTCATTTCATTTTAGAATCCCCCCTGCCTTTCCCCCCCCGCCCCTCATCCTTTGTGTGATTGCTGGAAGGGAATTGCTGAAACCCCCAGCAGTTTCAGCAGTCCAGTCATCTTGCCTTGCCCAAGACTGCTCAGCATGGAACTCCTAAGCACTGGCTCTCTCACTGAAAAAGAAGGATGCAACACAGCACAATGGTTAACACTTCCAGTCGGAAAATAGATTTCAGGCATAATGTTTTTTCTTTGCATATCTTGAACTGAATCCACCAGCAAATCTCTATTGAATTTGCCCCATTGTTTTCACTGAAAAATCTGAAAGAATATATTTTTTTGAACAGTAACAGCACAAAAAACTCTGCAAATTTTTCTCCTAAAGTGAACCACTTACAATTTATTTATTTATTTTTTTTATTTTTTTTTTAAGCTGGAAACCCATAAGAGTTTGGCTTTTTAGCCAGGCTGAAACAATCCCACTGATGTTTTGCACCTTTCTAGCAAGCCACCAGCACAAGACATTAATCAAGGTTCCATTCAAAACTGAGGTAGAAGTATAACAGCATTTTCAAAAAATAAAAATAAAATCTGATTTGTAATACAGGCAAGTATAGGTAAAACATCATAAGCACCCGCCATGTGTAACAATCAGAGGAAAAAAGACTTGCGTCTTGATTTTATTAGAACTGAGGTCTGTTAGATTGTAGTCTCAACATAAAAAGACAACTGCAGAGAAGTCAGAACTCTGGTTTAATACCAGCATTTCATGAAAAAATGGAACCAGGAATCATTCTGAAATGATTTCACTTGTACTATACCATTAGTAAAAAGGGCTGCTTAATATTACAGTAAAGACAAAGGTGACATGAGGACTATGAGCTTAAGGACAAATTATTTAATGAGTTGAACGATACTCTTTGGAGTAAAGACATTCAACAATTCAAATAAACAAGGCTGGTTGAGCTTCTTGCATTCACCTGTAAAAATAAACAAATACCATACTAAAGCTGAACTATAGCAGAATTTATTTAATACTGTTCAGTTTGACCCCTTCACCAAGTAGCCACACGTGCCCTTGCCTATTTTGGGCTCTACAGGAACAAGCATGTATTGTTAAATTTGTATGAAAATTCTAGCACTAAGCATAGAAGTCTAACAAAAATCAGTACCCAAGAAGTGATACTTCCCTATCAACTTGCATAGCTATGTTATTACACAAGTCATTGAAAACTGCTTTCAGTCGATTCTGAATTAAAAGTAAAATTTTAGGTAAGGTCTGCATATTATTCTACTTTCCTTGTGAAGTATTTTTCAAGTTGGTTCAGTAACAGGTTTGTTAAAACTTCAGGTGATGTTCAACGAACTCCTCTAATTTTATCCTTCCTTTCTCACAAAGTGGAATTTAGGATTAAATTCATTCTACATTTCTACAGGGTTATAGCAGAGATAAATTTGGCCAATATGTATTCATACATACAGCTCTTTTAAATACTTTGCAGTAGTTTTCTTGTGATATTGCATGGAAAAGACAAAAATAACTTGTTTTTCCAGTGTCCTCATCTACTTCCACAACAAATATAGTTGGTGAATGTAAATTAACGGTTATTACAGCATCTGCTCTGCATTTCACTTATTTTTATAGTGAAAGGCTGACTTGACTTTTTATTTTGATATTGCAAGAGTAACACACCTGCTGGAGCCTGCTATATTACTACTCCAGGGAAAGATAGTTAATTGCATTTTCTGCCTATTAAAAACAGAGGGTTTTTTTTTAGATTTAATATCGTCTTCCATGAAGTTCTTTAAACATCTTATCAAAGCTTTCCAACACCATAAAAACTCAGTCCTCCTTACTGCCCACCGAAAAAGCTCTGCCAAAATAAACTTCTCAGGGAGTGAATTCAGTCTCAATAACATATTTTATATCTAGAATAACAAACACTCCTGCAACTACAGTAATAACAATAACATTAATAGACGTACTTACATGGATGAAAATGACACTTTGGAGGAGGACTAACACAGTGTGAGTTGTAATACTTAAATCTAGCTCACAAACTAGACTGCAGTTTTACAGAGAAAACCACAGGCTGTAGCTATGGGCAAAATCAGAGGAAGGTTCGGTTTTTTTCATTTTAGTAAGGAATGCCAAAAGATAATTAAGGGCCAAAAGGTTACACTCACATTCAGTTTCAGGGTACAAACCTTTTACATATATTCAATAAAGAAGTATGTTGTTAACTTGGCGATAGGTGCATTGCTAACAGGTTGGCAAGGGAGGGTGCTGTTAGCAGCAGCTGACAGGTGATCTGAAACAGGGACAGCAGTCCTGCCATCCTACCATGGAAGGGAAAGGAAAAAACAAACAAACAAACAAACAAAAGGATAACAAAGTTAGAGACGATGTTTTTTGTTTGGCTTGGCAATAGGCAGTTTTGTTTTGTGAATTACATTGAAAGTTCTGGTTAATGTGTCTTTTAGTCACCACTCAAAAGAATAAGAAACAGGTGTTGATGACATGTGAGTCCTGGGGAGACCGTGGCAAATGAGAAGCAGCGGTGATCAAGCACTCACACTAGGAACAGCTGCTTGATGAGTCCCATTTAAAAAAAAAAAAAAAGTCACAAAACAAAAACAACAAACTCTGGAGTAGGGGAACGAATAATAAAAGCACAAGAGCAAAATAAAGTCAAAATATGGAAATTAGGAAGCAAAGCCAAAGTCGGCTTTTATTGGCTGATGTTACAATTATCAACTGAGCCATTAACAAAACACAGCACTAACCATTTTCTCAGTTTCTTGGGAACCCCCCTTTCTCAGAGACAGAGTGCAGGCTGCACCAGCAGGTCCTGTAACAGCATGCATCCTACCACCCAGTGTGAATTAGGAGCCTCGTTTAACTGCCTCCACCTATATGAGAGGCAGGATGTTTATGTCATGTGTGTAGGAGTCTGGTTTTGAAATACAAATTCAATTGCACGAAATTGACTTGCTTATAGTTTCAGGCAAGTGTTTCCCTCAACTAAAGTAATTGTGTCATATAATCTGTCTTGGAGTAACAGGCCCCCCAAGCACCTTGGGTACTTTGGAACGAATTGAGAGAAATAAGAAAAACAACAAGACATCCAACCAACCTAACAAACAAACAAAAAAACCCAAACACTTTACAATCTTTTTCAGCATCTGAAACACAACTTGCATTCCAGTCTGTCCTCCACTGGCCATATCTTGTAGGGTTTACCTGTATAATGTGTAGCTTGCATTTATTTCTCTTATTGTTAATGCTAACATAAGACATAATTCATTTTCTTAAAGTATATGGAATTTCATGGCTATAAAGAGAAAGTAAATAAAAAGAAACGTAAGAATGAGTATGAAAATTTGTTTTCATAGTCAAACTAATATAAAACTAGCCTATCTCTACTGTTTTCAATTCATATCCAGGCACAATTCCTTCTTTAAATAAACTCACCCCAGAAACAAGCCTGTATCTTAAGGTGTAAGTACTTCAGGTTGGGACTGTGATATTTGCACAGTTCCAGAATAACATAACTGCTGCTTTCACACACTGCCACAGCAGGGATAAATCCTATGAGGAAAAATATCTAAATAGAAAGAAGAATAAACTGCATATGGATGAGAGGGAAAAAAAGAAGAAAGGAGCTTAGGAGTCAGGCAACTAACAGGAAGGTTGAAGACTCTTCAGGGATAGAAATGGTAAATGGCATCTTACTGTTTGCCTATAATATCTATGTGTAATATGAAGGCCAGTACAAGATCTCTTTAGAGACCTGAGGATGTTACAGTAATGCAAATACGAACAGCTTCTAGTTAGAGGCTCTAGCCATTAAAGACGATTCTTTTTTTTCAGGATAAATAAACCTCTAAAAATGGATGTGATGCTAAAATATCTGTACTGAAAAAATACAAAAAATAGTTTTATCAGACGAAGGAAAGGCTTTATCAGATGTGTAAAATAAAATTGGATTGTATAATACAGGATAGAGATATAGGAAAGAAAAAAATGCACGTTGATTCTTCTTTAAAGGCAGTGTACTGCATTATAAAATATCTGAACCATGACCAAAATAAGACACAACAAATGCCTAGCAACGAGGCACTTGAGATAATAGAATGGTTACTTGCCACCATAAATAATAGTTTTCAAAGGCTTTCTCTTCACTACTCCATAGTAGAAAACTCATTTTATCAGGGCAGCGGCGCTAAACATACACTGCTCTTTTGGAGCATTCTGCCATGTGTTGTCACCAGGGTGTTCCTCGGGTTGTTGTCCAAGGGAAAAAAAGCAATTTCAGAAGAGACAATCTCCAAGGACAAAGAGGATAAATCTAGCGTTTGCTTGTTAGATGATGAGGATGAATTAAAACACCACTCAAATGCTGTAGTTTGAAGAAAGTTCATCTAATGAGGATTAACTATAAAAAATGCAATTGTAAAAGAATATGCTATATTATGAAAGAGACTAACATTTAGCGGAATTGGCAATGAACTCAGTCCTCTGGCTCTCCAGGGGACTACTGGCTACTGGTTTGTTTTGTTTCCATTCTCATATCTGTTAAATGGATATAATTATTCTTACGTACTTTGCAGTTATGCTTTGTGATTTAATTACTTGCTTAAAAAGCGATCATAAATTGTAAGGTACATAGTCCTAGAAAAGCACATCCTATAAGTAAGTACTTAGCCTATGGTTCTCTTGAGCTCTGCCCTATCCGTGCCTTGCACTTCTACAAAAAGCTGTATTGTTATGACTAGTACCTGGAAAGTGGAAAACATAAGGGAGCTGTAGCTCTGTCTCCTCATTCAGCTGCAGGCTAGATATTCAACCTGGACTATTCCATCCATGAAGCACCATGGTAAATCACTAAGAGGTGACACAATGGCCCTCCACAGGAGATCCAGTTTGGATGGGTAGCCTGTTTCAAAGAGAAGGCAGACCTCAGGAAGCATCCATTTGCACTTCCAGACAAAACATTTGGGGTAGGGTAAGGCTGTATTTGCTTCTTCAAGCAAAAACAACAAAAACCACAACATTCCCACCTGGACCACATGTACACTATAAAACAAATAAACTTTTGTGTGCATGCTGCATTTTAGATTTATATATATATATAAGTATGCACACACATACATAAACGTGGACAGTTTTGACCAAGAAAGCAGTTAAGACAGTCATTATGATTACATTAGACACAATGAGCAATACCTCTTGTAGGGAATAACTGTCAGACAGCAGATTCTGCTGCTAAGCTCCAGTCTGGCAGACGTACCCTAGAACAAGAGCTTTAAATTAGCTACCTCTGTGAACTTGTACAGGAACCATCCTTACTGAGAAAGTTAGAGTTCATTTATGAATTATGTAGAAAAAGTCTCATCAGTCCATCTGGGGAAGCCATTAAGGCCTTCTCCCTCCTCTGATATGACAGGAACACAACAAAAATTGAAATTGTGCTAAAGCCAAGTTCTACTCAGGTTCCAGTCCAGATTGGCTTTCAGTAGCTGAGCTGTGGTAACTGCTGGTAGCACTTTCTCAGTCTCCCTTGACTGAAGCAATGAGACAGTCTAAGGGGTGTGATTTCTATAGGTGGGTTGAAACATATGCCCATAGATTTATCTCAGTGGATGGTGATAACTTCCTTGGCCATCATAAAGCAGTCTGTTACAACGTCTTGGAAAAGAGATTTTAGAGTAGGGTAGTATAAGAACAATAAATGCACATGTATGAATTTGTCATGTCCTTAGCTTTATTGAGGTCCTCACTCCTCAGTGCCCCAGCTGGAACATGCAGCTGAGGTGTTTATTTTTTTCCTAAATTCCACACGCTGACAATATCAAGGCTTAAGACTTAATCTTTGTATGCCAAGAAAGTGATTTGATGTTCAGACTAATTGAGTGTTCAGGAATCCTACTGATTTTAAATACATCAAGGAGAAACAAAATTCAAGTAAAAGTCAGTCTACTTGGTTAACTTTTAAAGAGCACTTTAAGTGTCTAGCAGTGGTCAGCCAGATTGGGCCATTTGGCCTATACAGCCTAAGACACTCTAAAAAGAGCAGTTAAAACTGCAGAGGATGTAACTGAACTGCAGCAAGCACTGGAACAAACAAAACATATGCTCAAGGCACTTCACCAGGGAAAGAGAGACTGTTGCCTAAGTGCAGGCTGGGGCTGCAATCCAACAAAGCACACCTGAAGTGTTTCGCTGCACTGAGGCTTAATCAAGGGATCCCAATACAGCCCGAGCCTGTTAGCTCCAGACAAGCATGAAGTGTGAAGCTACTGCTGCAAAAAGAGCTGATTGCTGTTTTGAAATACATAAACAGTAGCATTACCGAGCGAGGAATCAAGGGAATAATAACTGCGCTGTTTTATATCAACTCTGCAGGGCCAGGTCTGGAGCTGTACACCCTGCTCTGGTGCTGCTAGTACCTGTGCTTCTGTTACACCAAGATTTATTTTTTATGTCAAGTTGGTGCTGGTGGAAAAGTGCTGGCTTCGACCCAAAATATAAAATAAATCAGAAAGACTCCAATGAGGGCAACTAACGTGATAAAAGACTGAGGAAATAAGTTTAATGCAGACTGTTAGGAGAACTGAGTGTGCGCTGTGCAGAGACAACAGGACAATCTGATAACATGTATGTACCCAGGAAGGATTAACTGTGACAGCATATTATTCTCAGTCATGAACATGAACACAAGAAAAGAAAAATCCCAACTAGTTTCTCAACACTGGAAACAGTAAAGATTGTTTTCTATGGATAAACTCCTATGTGTATTCTCTGTCATTACAAAATTACCTCAATTTTCCTCCCCAGACTCTTCTCAGCACTTCAGGCCACAAAATTTGCAGGGACTAGATATTTCTAAGTGGTCTATACATCAAATAAATAAATAAATAAATAAATAGCCAAATAACATTAAAAATGTTAGGGGAGAAGTGGAAGATGACAGAAAACCAGCCTATTTACCACAAGTTTAGCAATAGAAGTGTTTGACCAAATACCACAAAGCTTTTTTTTTTTTTTTTCAGAAGTAAAACAATCGTATATTACCTACATAAAAAATGCCAGGTTAAGAAACAGATAACAGATATTCTCATCTCCGTATGTCATCCTTATATTATTACAGGAGGATCACCTAAGGAAAAAAAAGTTTAATGGTCCTGTCAATTCTCTTTACTTCTAACTCTAGATCTCTATGACACTTGAAGAGACAGTTATTGAGGTGGGCAAATTTTAAGGGCTGCCAGCCTAAGTTACAAGACTCAAACTGTTCACTGCATCTAACACTGAGAGGGAAGTCCAAAAGATGAAGGCATACTGCCTGAATTTTGAAAAAGATATTGGTGGCTTGAAGCACAGGGTCTTAATGTGATCGTGCATCAAAAGCCACCGAGCAACACTTAAGAGAGTCAAAGCACAGCAGTATTTTTTTTTTTCTCTTTGACAAAGCAGTTTTCTAACACCAGCACACTTTATTGAAGTATGTTGCAGGCATTCATCAGCTGTCATTGACATTTTCCATTGGAAATAGTAATAAATGGATGGTTTCAACTTCAGCAGTGAAACCCTTTATTTAAATGTATATTCTAAAATTAAATAAACTGATACTTAAGATTATTAAAGAATGTCCTACATAACAGGTCCATACCTTATTGAAACCAAGGGAACTGTGTGCTTTAACTTTAGCAATACCTTGACACAGAATGTTTTTACAGCCAAACTGAAATGCATACCAATTTCCCTAAAAAAAAAAAAAAAGAAAAAAATATTTTCTTTCAGTGGGTTATTCCTGATATCTGCACAGTTACTGCTTGGCCTTACATCCAGTTTCTGACAGGATCTCACTGACACCTGTTCCCCAGGGTGCTATAGTGTAAAATATTATGCAAACATGCACTTTGTTAAAACAGTTTTAAGAGGTGGGTCAGAAGAAATGTAATTTCCTAATTATTTTTCATCCCTTACAAGTTTATTTTGAGCTTCTTCTTTGTCATATAAAGGAAAGAGATGGAAGAATGCAATCACCTGGAGCTTCATAGACAATTGTACACAAGGTAGACCCTGAACAAAGGCAACATTGATTAACTGCAAGCTGGCCAACTCTTTACATTTTGACAGATGGACAGCAAGTGTTATCTGCCAAATAAATATAGAATTTGACCCACTCCAACTTATTCTTCTGTCTGTTGCTGTTTACTAGCACAGCACATGGAGATCTGAATCACGTGTCCTGGTTGTAGGAGCACATACTCTATCAGATGAACATGGTGAGGCTGTTTGTTCTAAGGCAAGTGTTAGAGAGCTGGTGGTCGTGTATGTCACTTGCTAGCACTTACTGATTTAACAGCATTGTACTTACTATAAATTCAATCCTTCAAAACAGCCTGTATTATATTCCTTGAACTGAGTCATTTAAATTCTGCTGTTAGTCTCCCTGGTGTAGGACCAATACTCCACAAATATGAGATGTATTTATAAACCTTAAAAGCACTATCTGGCCCCTTTCCTGGTTGGATCAGGGAGGCTCAAAGGACTTTAATCTGAATTTCATTATACATATCAATTGTATGTGTGTATGTATATATGTACACATATATGAAAGTATATACATACCGTAACATATATTAATAAATACATATGACTGAATATGTGTGTGTGTGAATGTATAATTCAGTGGTCCAAAACTTAAGTCACAAAGGTGAACTGAGAATAACCAAACACTATTTTCTCAGCCACTGGATGTTCCTTGTCCTCCTTGCAAACATGACAATGGCTCACTCCAGCACACACATTACTTTATCAGTATTCCAGTAATATGGGGCGCTGCTGTAGAAAAAAACAAAAGTTTTTCAAGGATTGTTTTAGTTTGTAGGGAAAAGCAACACTTTGTTGTTTTAGGATGAAGTGTTGCTAACACGCAAAGAATGGATTTTGTTTTGATAAATACAAGCAGAATCAGAAGGAACTTTTAGTAACTGATCATCATTTTCAAAAAAGTTAAAGGTAACATTGTGAATGTTTGCTATACCATACATGGAATTACAGCAGAGATGTTACAGGGTAGTTTCTCTATGGTTTGATGCAGGGATTTACAAACCTTTATGAGGAAGAACTATTACCCCACAGCATTTCTTGTGGGCTACTCTGAAACTTTTCGTTAGAGATGCAACAAAACTAACACAATAGATCAACCACTATTTAATAACCGCTTGTGATAAAAACAATTTTACTTGACTATATTCACCTAGCATTTGGGAATAAGGAGGCATGGAAAAAGAAGCAGAGACCACTATTTAGCTAAAATAAATAATCAATGAAACCTTTTTGCTTAAATACAAAATATTCAAAGCACTAAAAATAGGATGTTTTAAGATGTTTAAGAGTAAATAGGGATTGTTAAATATATATTTTTTTAATTATTATTTTATTATTTTTTAATTGAAAGCTGCTGAGAAAACAATTGCAAGACCATAACATGTTATGATTTATCTAAGTTTAAACATGGTCTTCCTGCCTGTTGTATCTGGCCACTTACTTAAACTCAGAGAAAGTCTTTGGAGACTGTAGGAATACCGGAGGGGGAAAAAGATATAGCCAATAGTGGCTTAGATGAAAAATGTGATGGCTTTATCCAAGAGAATGGTAAAAAATCTTTGTAAGGGCAAGTTTCTTTTTTTTTCAAATCAGTCACAAGTTACTGTCTTTATTTGATAATAGAAGTATTACAATAGCCGTGATAGTCCAAGGATATAACAAAGCTAAAGCTCTAAGGAAGGGGGTACAGATTTTTGACAAATAACTGGAATACGGGGATAAACTTGCAGGCACAAAATTCCTTTCTCCAGGTCTAAAATAAAAGCAGCAAACTTCAAAGTTAAATTCTAACTGAAAACATGTCCTGTGAGTTTAACTGGACTGTATCTTTTAGATTAGGACACTGTGCTTATGGAATAGAGAAAGACAGGCATAAGGTTGTCATTGTGAGACAAAGGCAGAAAGGTGGTCTTTTTGGGAAACAGATGAAGCCTCAGAAAAACTAGGAGGAGAACTAAAAAAAAAGAAAAACGAAACAACAACAAAAAAAACACAACCCCACACCCCAAAACCTAAAAACAGTATTGTTAATGAATTCATGCTTTTAATGCCTAATAGGGTCCAGAGTTTTTGATTTGTGCTCAACTTTAGCAGGTGTTTTGCATGACAAATTTTTGAACTTTTATTGTAGAAAATGATAGCAAGATATGTAGTAGAAGAAATACATTTTGAATCTAAGAAGAGGTTAATTTCTTCAGAAAACAAAACAAAACAAACAAACAAAAAAAGCATCTTTAACTGTAATACTGTCACCAGGTAAGCACATATAAAGCCAAAGAAAAGACTTTCTGCAGAGGGGTGAACAACAGTGTTAACACTGAAAGTACTGGGGGAGAGTGGCTCAAAAACTGGGAGAAAGTGGCTTGAAAGCTGTGCAGAGGAAAAGGGTCTGGGGGTGTTGGTTGATGTTCACCTGAACATGAGCCAGCAGTGTGCCCAGGTGGCCAAGAAGGCCAACAGCATCCTGGCCTCTGTCAGGAATAGTGTAGGCAGCAGGACCAGGATCATTCCCCTGTACTCGGCTCTGGTGAGGCCACACCTCAAGTACTGTGGTCAGCTTTGGGCCCCTCACTACAAGAAGGACATTGAGGCCCTGGAGCATGCCCAGAGAAGGGCTACAAAGCTGGCGAAGGGCCAGGAACACAAGTCCTATGAGGAGCGGCTGAGGGAACTGGGGTTGTTTAGTCTGGAGAAGAGGAGGCTCAGGGGAAACCTCACTGCTCTCTACAGCTACCTGAAAGGAAGGTGTGGGGAGCTGGGGGTCTGCCTCTTCTCGCAGGTGATACTAGTGATAGGACTAGAAGGAATGGCCTGAGGTTGCACCAGGGGATGTTCAGATTGGAAATTAGGAGACATTTCTTCTCAGAAAAAGCAGTCAGGCATTGGAACGGGTTGCCCGGGGAGGTGGTGGAGTCACCGTCCCTGGGGGTGTTCAAGGAAAGGTTGGACATGGTGCTTAGGGACATGGTTTAGTGGGTGATATTTTTAGTAGGGTGATGGTTGGACTAGATGATCCTGAAGGTCTTTTCCAATCTTAATGATTCCATGATTCTATGATACTGAGATATACACAGGCATTTGGTATGAAATTTAAGAGGTGGCTCCAGCTCCCACTAGAGATGTTGAAGCAGCTATTTGTCCCATGTGGCTGTACAGCTGAACAGCCAAGCTATACAGCTTGGTAGCCAATAAGAGAACTTGGGAACCAGCTTCATATTCTGCATCTACATTACTTGGCAGGGCTGCCTCCTTTTGTGCCTGTAATAGGTTAATTTCACTCAATCTAAATATTTTTGAGCAAGATTCTAGTGAAAGTTATTGTACATAGTTATTTCTAGGGATTGCTAATCCATTTTTTAAAGAACTTTACGGAAATGAATTAGACAGATTTTACCCCCTCTGTCCTCTTGAAATTATAGCTGTCTTTGACCATAAATTAAAACAGGAGGAAAAGAGAGAGCTAAATTTATTAAGTGGATAACCTCTTTCTCCTAATGCTAAATGCAAATTATTATTTAATTGGCAGTCACCTGAGGACAATATACATATGACAGGTGTCATGGAAACATGCCAAAACTTTAGTATAAACTCAAGGCATTTGATTTAGTGTTCAAGGATAGATGATTGAATACCTGCATAAATGACACTGAGAGCTATAGGAATGATTTATATAAAGGATTTGGAACTTTTTGATCAAATGAAGATTCAAAGTTCCCCCCCACTCTTCTGTATTTATGGAATTACTACACTAAAGGATTTATTGCTCTGGAGGCAGAGATCAATAATAGTTTGTGAAAAGACCAAGTTAGAAACATCTTGAGCTAAGACTAGTGTTCGATATAGAGTTCATCGTTATAGACTTCAGATTTTCCAGAATAAAAAGAGGGACTGATGTTTGACCTTCACCAGTTCCTCTGTGTGTGTGTGTGGAAAAGGTATATTTACAGAAAAAAAAAAGAAAAAGAAAAAGGATTAAAAAAAAAAGATGAAAGAAAGCCCTAGAGTTGAGGTGGGAGATTAGGCACACCAGTTAAAGGCTATTGGGTAAGGCAAGACAAGAGTTGATGCTCATTTATTAGTATTTATTTATTATATTATATTAGTTATATTATTAGTTATATATTATATAATATTATAATTTATTGTATATAATTATAATAATTATTATTATATATTATATATATTTATATAATATTATACCTTTTATATATTATATATTATATATACTATTATAATTATTATATATTTATTATTATTTATTTATTATTTATTATAAATATATGTATATAATTATAATTATATATTACTATATAATAAATTATATATTATATATTATATATTATATATAATGTATATATATAAATTATATTATATATGTTATATATAATGTATATAATTATATATGTTATATACGAAGGGTTGAGATATCGACAGATTTGACCAGAGTGTGTTAAACTAAAATTGGTATAAGTATTCGACCTGCTTAATAGTTGCTAGTCACAATGTCGATTGCCTTAATCTCAAGTCTGCTGTGCCTGTTTCCCAAATTGAGTTTTATAGCACGTTACTTTCTGTATGTGCTCCCTGTCGTGCTGTTTATCCTTTCCGGGCCCAGGTTTAAGATTGTTATGGTACTGTGTGGTGTAACGATGGCTTATGAAATGATGAGATATCTGGTCATGACTCTAACCTGGTATTTGTACTCAGCACTGTCATTGACTCTATACTTCGGAAACCATATCTCAGAAACTATTAGCAATTACACCTATTGCCTTTTTTCATCAGGGAGTCAATCTGTGGAGGGGACAGGGGAAGATATTTTTTCCTACCTGTTCACTCTCCCTTCCTCCTTCACCACCCTCTTATCCCCCGAGCTAGTTACGGTAGCTCTCCAAGATGTTGAATATCCTTGGGATACTCGGACCAGCATGTTCCTGTTGTTATGTCTCCTGAATGCGCTTCAGGTTTTGTTTAAGGTTAAACAACTACTTAGGAATCTCATCTGGAGATCTGTCTTGAGGCGGGATAGTTGCGAGTGGCAGGGAGTGTGGGAGGATATGGGCGGGTTTCTAGAGCAGTGGGCACCTCCAGTGTTTTGGACATTCACCCCTGAACAACTGTAAAATCCTAAAAAACTGGTAGAATGCTTGAAAAAAAGGTGTCATGACTCTGGCAGTTCCAAAGTGACACAAATCACTGTGGCGTGCTGGGGTCTGGCTTGTGCCTATCGAGCTGCAATTGATTCTACTATCAACCTAGTGACAGACCCTGTGGCCGTTCCAGTTCCAGCTCCCGCAGCCGTTCCAGCTCCAGCTCCCGCAGCCGTTCCAGCTCCAGCTCCCGCAGCTGTTCCAGTTCCAGCTCCTGCAGCCGTTCCAGCCCCTGCAGCTGCTCCAGCTCCTGCAGCCGCTCCCACTCCTGTGGCTGGGTCAGAGAAACGAACTGTAGCAGTGCAAGTTGTCCCTGCAGAGGGTACTCCAACCCCTGTGGCAGACCCTGTGGCTGGGTCGGAGAACCGAACTGTAGCAGTGCAAGTTGCCCCTGCAGAGTGTATTCCAAGCCCTGTGGCAGACCCTGTGGCTGGGTCGGAGAAACGAACTGTAGCAGTGCAAGTTGTCCCTGCAGAGGGTATTCCAACCCCTGTGGCAGACCCTGTAGCTGGGTCAGAGAAGCGAGCAGTAGCAGTGCAAGTTGCCCCTGTAGACAAGGTGAAAAAATGGTATAGAAACTCAGGTCATTTAGAACGCAGAAAGTCTTCTGCTAAGTCTAGGTGTGGAGAAGACGGGGCTGGGCCATCAAGTGTGCAGGAGGATGAAGATGAGGATGAGGATGTCGAAAAATCAACAGTAACTACCCGAACCCTATACCAGCGTGAAGAGGTCCACCAACTTAAAGAGAGTTTATTTTCTTCCCCACCTGTACAAACCAGTGTCTCGGCTATTAGGGGTAAACGTGCATCCGTGCAAAGAAGACAATATGGTGGGTACACACCCCGCGCCACCCTGTGGTTCTACCTACGTGACCATGGAGAGGACATGAGAAAATGGGATGGAAAATCTACTGAGACCCTAGAGGCACGGGTACGTGAGTTGCAAAAGAAAACAATCGGGAGAAAGGGGTTCTCTGAAAAGTTTGCTGCTCCAACTTCCAGCAGGCAGTCTTTTAAACACAGAAACGAAGATTCTGACCAGGACTAGAGGGGCCCTGCCTCCAGCCAGGGGGAGGAAAGGGACAATCGAGTTTATTGGACTGTGTGGATTCGATGGCCTGGCACGTCTGACGCACAGAAGTATAAGGCTTTAGTAGACACCGGTGCACAATGTACTCTAATGCCATCAAGCTGTAAAGGGCCAGAGCCCATCTGTATTTATGGCGTGACAGGGGGATCCCAGCAGTTAACTGTATTGGAGGCTGAAGTGAGTCTAACCGGAAATGAGTGGCAAAAGCACCGTATTGTGACTGGCGCGGATGCTCCGTGCATCCTTGGCATAGACTATCTTAGAAGAGGATATTTCAAGGACCCAAAAGGGTTCCGCTGGGCTTTTGGCATAGCTGCCTTAGAGACAGAGGACATTAAACAGTTGTCTACTTTGCCCGGTCTCTCAGAGGACCCTTCTGTTGCGGGGTTGCTGAGGGTTGAAGAACAGCAAGTGCCAATCGCTACCACAACTGTGCACTGGCGGCAATATCGCACCAACCGAGACTCCCTGATTCCCATCCATAAGCTAATTCGTCAACTGGAGAGCCAAGAAGTGATCAGCAAGACCCATTCACCTTTTAATAGTCCCATATGGCCAGTGCGAAAGTCTAATGGTGAGTGGAGACTAACAGTGGACTATCGTGGCCTGAACGAAGTCACGCCACCACTGAGTGCTGCAGTGCTGGACATGCTAGAACTCCAGTACGAACTGGAATCAAAGGCAGCCAAGTGGTATGCCACAATTGATGTTGCTAATGCATTTTTCTCCATCCCTCTAGCAGCAGAGTGCAGGCCACAGTTTGCTTTCACTTGGAGGGGAGTCCAATATACTTGGAATCGGCTGCCCCAGGGGTGGAAACACAGCCCTACCATTTGCCATGGACTGATCCAGTCTGCGCTGGAGCAGGGGGAGGCTCCTGAACACCTGCAGTACATCGATGACATCATTGTGTGGGGTGACACTGCAGAGGAAGTTTTTGAGAAAGGGAAGAAAATAGTCCAAATCCTTCTGAAGGCCGGTTTTGCCATAAAACAAAATAAAGTTAAAGGACCTGCACGAGAGATCCAGTTTTTAGGAATAAAATGGCAAGATGGATGTCGTCAAATCCCAATGGATGTGATCAACAAAATAACAGCTATGTCTCCACCAACTAGCAAAAAGGAAACACAAACTTTCCTAGGTGTCGTGGGGTTTTGGAGAATACATATTCCAAATTACAGTCTGATTGTAAACCCGCTCTACCAAGTAACCCGTAAGAAGAATGCTTTTGAATGGGGCCCTGAGCAACGACAAGCCTTTGAACAAATTAAGCAGGAAATAGTTCATGCAGTAGCCCTTGGGCCAGTCCGAACAGGACCAGATGTAAAGAATGTGCTCTACACCGCAGCCGGGGAGAATGGTCCCACCTGGAGCCTCTGGCAGAAAGAACCTGGGGAAACTCGAGGTAGACCCCTGGGGTTTTGGAGTCAGGGATACAGAGGATCTGCGGCCCGCTATACTCCAACCGAAAAGGAGATATTGGCAGCATATGAAGGAGTTCGATCTGCTTTGGAAGTGGTCGGTACTGAAGCGCAGCTCCTTCTGGCACCCCGACTGCCGGTACTGGGTTGGATGTTCAAAGGAAGGGTCCCCTCTACACATCATGCAACTGATGCTACATGGAGCAAGTGGGTTGCACTGATTACTCAGCGGGCTCGAATAGGAAACCCCAGTCGCCCAGGAATCCTGGAAGTGATTATGGACTGGCCAGAAGGCAAGTACTTTGGGATATCATCAGAGGAGGAGGTGGTCCGTGCTGAAGAAGCCCCACTGTACAACAAGCTACCAGAAAATGAGAAGAAATATGCCCTGTTCACTGATGGGTCCTGTCGTATTGTGGGAAAGCATTGGAGATGGAAAGCTGCTGTATGGAGTCCTACACGACGAGTTGCAGAAGCTGCTGAGGGAGAAGGTGAATCGAGTCAGTTTGCAGAAGTGAAAGCCATTCAGCTGGCCTTAGATATTGCTGAACGAGAAAAGTGGCCAGTTCTCTATCTCTATACTGATTCATGGATGGTAGCAAATGCCCTGTGGGGGTGGTTACAGCAATGGAAGCAGAACAACTGGGAACGCAGGGGCAAACCCATCTGGGCTGCTGCATTGTGGCAAGATATTGCTGCCCAGGTAGAGAACCTGGTTGTAAAGGTACGCCATGTAGATGCTCATGTGCCCAAGAATCGGGCTACTGAAGAATATCAAAACAACCAGCAGGTGGATCAGGCTGCTAAGATTGAAGTGGCTCAGGTGGACCTGGACTGGCAACATAAAGGTGAATTATTTATAGCCCGATGGGCCCATGACACCTCAGGCCATCAAGGCAGAGATGCAACATACAGATGGGCTCGTGATCGAGGGGTGGACCTGACCATGGACACTATAGCACAGGTTATTCATGATTGTGAAACATGTGCTGCAATTAAGCAAGCCAAACGGTCAAAGCCCCTTTGGTATGGAGGACGATGGCTGAAATACAAATATGGAGAGGCCTGGCAGATTGATTACATCACACTCCCCCAAACCCGCAACGGCAAGCGCCACGTACTTACAATGGTGGAAGCAACCACCGGATGGCTGGAAACATATCCTGTGCCCCATGCCACCGCCCGGAACACTATCCTGGGCCTTGAAAAGCAAGTCCTATGGCGACATGGCACCCCAGAAAGAATTGAGTCAGACAATGGGACTCATTTCCGAAACAACCTTACAGACACTTGGGCCAAAGAACATGGTATTGAGTGGGTGTATCACATCCCCTATCATGCACCAGCCTCCGGGAAGGTTGAACCATACAATGGACTGTTAAAGACTACACTGAAAGCGATGGGTGCTGGGACATTCAAAAATTGGGATACACATTTGGCAAAGGCCACCTGGTTAGTCAATACTAGAGGATCTGCCAACCGAGCTGGACCTGCCCAATCAAACCTGTTACGCACTGTAGAAGGGGATAAAGTTCCTGTAGTGCACGTAAGAAACATGTTGGGTAAGACAGTCTGGGCTACTCCTGCCTCAGGAAAAGGCAAACCCATTCATGGGATTGCTTTTGCTCGGAGACCTGGATGCACTTGGTGGATAATGCAAAAGAATGGGGAGGTCCGGTGTGTACCTCAAGGGGACCTAATACTGGGTGAGAATAGCCCATGAGTTGAATTGTAGTATGTTAATTATCATATAACACTGTATGTCATCACTACCATGGTTGCTATATATCATAGATGAAAATGGTGATTAATTAGAAGGTATTGGAAAGAGTGTAACCTGAGCATGACATAAATGGTATGGAATAAGGGGTGGATATCTGTCCTGGTTTCAGGTAGGACAGAGTTAATTTTCCTCCTAGTAGCTGGCAGGGTGCTATGTTTTGGATTAGGATGAGAAGACCGCTGATAACATGCTGATGTTTTAATTGTTGTAGAGCAATGCTTACACCAAGCCAAGGACTTTTCAGCTTCTCGCTCTGTCCTGCTAGCGAGCAGGCTAGGGATGCAGCAGGAGCTGGGAGGAGACAGACCCAGGACAGCTGACCTAAACTGGCCAAAGGGGTATTCCATACCATCTGATGTCATGCTGAACAATATATATAGGGGTGGCTAGCCGGGGTGGAGGGGGGGCCGGCTGCTCGGGGATAGGCTGGGCATCGGTCAACGGGTGGTGAGCAATTGCATTGTGCACCACTTATTTCGTACACATTATTACTATTAATACTATTATTATTATTATTATTATTATTATTGTTATTATTTTTTCCTGTCTTAATAAACTGTCTGTATCTCAACTCACAGGCTTCACTTTCCCGTTTCTCTCCCCCATCCCGGAGAGGGAGGGGGGAGGGTGAGCGACCGGCTGTGTGGTGTTTGGCTGCCAGCCAGGCTAAACCACAACAGAAAGTTACATTGCTTTTTGCATTCCACCATTGATAAGGACACAACAAGAAACCAAGGAACAACTTATCACCTGGGAAGGTGGAAATTGGCCAGAGACAGTGAGAACGTGCATGAGAAACCTAGGGTTGTTTAGAGAAAATCAGGAAGTCATGCTGTGGAGGGGCTGCACTCCCTGTGCCTGGGCGAGGCGCTGTGGGGCTGGTAGCTGGCAGGCTCCTCTGCTGCTGCACAACAGCCCCAACAGTGCTACAGGCTGGGAGATAAATGGCTGGAAAGCTGCCTGGCAGAGAAAGACCTGGGAGTATTGGCTGACAGTTGGCTGAATATGAGCCAGCAGTGTGCTCAGGTGGCCAAGAAGGCCAACAGCATCCTGGCTTGTATAAGAAGCAGCGTGGCCAGCAGGTCTAGGGAAGTGATTGTCCCCCTGTACTTGGCTCTGGTGAGGCCGCACCTCGAGTACTGTGTTCAGTTTTGGGCCCCTCGCTACAAGAAGGACATGGAGGTGCTCGAGCGAGTCCAGAGAAGGGCAACGAAGCTGGTGAGGGGTCTGGAGAACAAGTCTTACGAGGAGCAGCTGAGGGAGCTGGGGTTGTTCAGCCTGGAGAAGAGGAGGCTCAGGGGCGACCTTATCGCTCTCTACAGGTACCTTAAAGGAGGCTGTAGCGAGGTGGGGGTTGGTCTATTCTCCCATGTGCCTGGTGACAGGACGAGGGGGAACGGGCTAAAGTTGCGCCAGGGGAGGTTTAGGTTGGATATCAGGAAGAACTTCTTTACTGAAAGGGTTGTTAGGCATTGGAAAGGGCTGCCCAGGGAAGTGGTTGAGTCACCATCCCTGGAGGTCTTTAAGAGACGTTTAGATGTAGAGCTCAGTGATACGGTCTAGTGGGGGACTTGTTAGTGTTAGGTCAGAGGTTGGACTCGGTGATCTTGGAGGTCTCTTCCAAGCTAGATGATTCTGTGATTCTGTATTCTGAGACTGTGAAATCAGAGTCCATAGTAGTCCTGTTTACTGAATACTACTGCACCAGAAGTCTGTGGCCACTTCAGACACCATTTTCAATAGAACATAACATATTTAACTGACTTGCTAAGAAATGAAGGGTGGACTGATTGTGTACAAACTGTCATGCCTAGGCTCCAGAAAAGCAGTCCTGCTGCTCATTCTGTGACTTTCAGACTCTTGGTGGAGTCGGATATTTGTCCATTGTATTAAACAAATAGTTCTATAACAAACAGTATCTTGAGGAGCACCAAGTATAAGATAAGCATTAATATTCAGGAGGATGAAATTTATCAATTAAACATACTATAAAATGCAACCAGAAGAGCCGTATCAATCAAATCAAATGCTTTTTTCTTCAGTTTTCTCAATCAAGAATGAAGTTTATCCTCTCAGCAAAAATACTAATGGTCTGTGTTAGGGAACTCAGGATCTCAAGGGGAATATATTTTTCCTGAAAGATGGATCATTTATAAATGCAAACTCTTTGTTTATGGTCCATGGTAAAAGGTCAAATGTTTGCTTGGTGGAAGGAGTAAGGAAGGATAAGTTCACTCGGAGTATTGTTACAGGAACAAAACTCAGCCAATGAAACATTTAGGCTCCACGTTCCTGTTACTAATTTCAGCGGATGGTTAGAGGTCTAAACACATGCAAAGCACTGTCAAATTGAAGTGGGAACTTTCTGTGCTGCCTTCAAATTGTTTGTAGACAGAATGAGAAGGCCTTCTGGGCTGGTGGTCATGTGGCTGTCTGCTGGGGAGGAGGACAGTGCTGAACTTCACCAGTGGGGAACAGGAAGATCAGCTGAAACAACCTAACTTTGGCCAGATGGAATCAGGCTCGAAACTGAGTAAGATTTTGTTGGGAGGATCTGGAGGCCATGAGAGTATGAGGGAGATGGAGCAGGGTGGGACCTGTAGAGAAAGGCATAATGCAACAAAGCACAGTGAACGTAAGCAAGATGGTGTGCGGGGGTGGAAATGACCTGAAGCAGAGTCCTAGTGGTGATAACACATACAGCTGGTGGCCTGCAAGCTGTGGAGTGGTAGTGACGTGGGGCAGATAAACGCATTTTGTGTTGTCCCATGGGAGAGTGAGAGCCTGTGATAGGCAAGGTAGGAGAAGGAGAGGTGGAGCCCTTTTCCCCTTACAGCCAAGTATTGAACCAACTGCTGCTGCCTGCCATCACTTTTTCATTTAGTAACCCAGCTGTAATTTAAATATAAATATGTAATATTAAAAACCACATTTTGTTCCAGAGTCTTTATTAAGCAGTACAGTAAGCTGCAAATGGAGAAAGGACACTGGAGAAAGGACAGGAGCAGACACCCCCAAACCAATTGGTGGCGCTGGCAGCAGGAGAGGGCTGCGTTCAGCCCCGGCCCCCCCCCCCCCCCGACCGATGCAGGAATAAGTGTAGGCAGAGGCTTTGCAGGGTGGAACAGTTTGTAATTTATTCCTGGGGTAATTGTGGCTGCCACCCCCAGCCCGTCCCCAGGTGAGGCCCGGCCGCCTGCTCAGGCGTGGGGCCCGGCCTGCCGGCCCGCGTGGTCTCCGGCCCCCGGCTCCTCCTGCCTGACCCTATGCAGCCAGGACGTGTCCCCAATGTCGTCGTCCTGCTGGGACCGTGGCAGTCTGCGCCCGGCCTGCCCCGCGTGCCAGGAGAAGCTCCTGACAAGCTCTCCTCCCATGGAGGGGCTGCGCTCCCTGCGCCGGGGCGAGACGCTGCGGGAGCGGTAGCTGGAGGGGCTCCTCTGGCGCTGCTGCTGCTGCTGCTGCCGCCGCCCCAGCCGTGCGTTGCGCTGGAACCTCCTGCGTGGTCGTCGGACCAGGCGCACGATGCCATCGATGTGCCCGCGGCACAGCGGGCAGGTGTCTCTTCCGGCAGCCCAGACGTGGACACACTCCAGGCAGAAGGTGTGCCTGCAGGGGTCGATGCGAGCCGCGTTGGACAGCTGGTCCAAGCAGATGGGGCACGTGTCCTCCCCGGGGGCCTCCTCTGGCTGCTGCTGTGGCCGCCGGCTCATGGTGCCTGTGGCCACCGCAACGTGGAGCAGGCACTTAGCAGCAGCCTGGGGTCTTCAGCAGCTCCCTCGCTTCGCGGGTCGCCGGCAGGACCTCGATGCCTTGCGTGTCGCTGTCTGGATCTCGATGCCTCGCGTGACACCAGCAGGACTACTGCAGATAGGAGGAGGAAGAAAACATTGTAGCAGCAAAGAGACATCAGCTTTCTAGGTTCAACCAATTGTCTAGAGTACTGTAGCAGTAACTGTTCTGTGTATGGATTGCAAACATTGCCGTTAGAATGGCAAATCTGCTTGTGATAGGTTATACATGGCAAGACCGTGCTTAGGACAGATGAGGCACATAGATGTCTACAGATCTGAGAACATTACCGAAGGACCTCGATGGCTCGCGTGCAACAAGAACGGCTTTGCGTGTGCCTCTTGCCACACCTCCGCCTCTCTCTCTCCTTCCAGCCTTAGGACCTCGAGCTTTCGAGTACCACCAGCTGGACTGGCCGCAGGCGCGCCGCGCAGGGCATTTATAGCCAGCCACCTTTTGTGAGGTCATAGGGTGACATCAACCAGGGTCTGACTTGATGGGAGTCTCACGTATTTGAGTGACGCTTTATTCTTGATACCTTAGGGCCCACTCCTTGGCCCACTCTTGGGTTCGGTCTCTTCCGAGATGGCTTTTCTTAATTAGCCTGATACCGCTCTCCTTACTTGGCTTCTGTCAGCATGGAGCAGCCATCTCACATCAGCATTTTCTTGCAACAGTCAGGTGACCTCTGTCAGTGCTGCCATCAGGGGCACCCCGAGACCCTGGTTGATGTCACCCTATGACCTCACAAAAGGTGGCTGGCTATAAATGCCCTGCGCGGCGCGCCTGCGGCCAGTCCAGCTGGTGGTACTCGAAAGCTCGAGGTCCTAAGGCTGGAAGGAGAGAGAGAGGCGGAGGTGTGGCAAGAGGCACACGCAAAGCCGTTCTTGTTGCACGCGAGCCATCGAGGTCCTTCGGTAATGTTCTCAGATCTGTAGACATCTATGTGCCTCATCTGTCCTAAGCACGGTCTTGCCATGTATAACCTATCACAAGCAGATTTGCCATTCTAACGGCAATGTTTGCAATCCATACACAGAACAGTTACTGCTACAGTACTCTAGACAATTGGTTGAACCTAGAAAGCTGATGTCTCTTTGCTGCTACAATGTTTTCTTCCTCCTCCTATCTGCAGTAGTCCTGCTGGTGTCACGCGAGGCATCGAGATCCAGACAGCGACACGCAAGGCATCGAGGTCCTGCCGGCGACCCGCGAAGCGAGGGAGCTGCTGAAGACCCCAGGCTGCTGCTAAGTGCCTGCTCCACGTTGCGGTGGCCACAGGCACCATGAGCCGGCGGCCACAGCAGCAGCCAGAGGAGGCCCCCGGGGAGGACACGTGCCCCATCTGCTTGGACCAGCTGTCCAACGCGGCTCGCATCGACCCCTGCAGGCACACCTTCTGCCTGGAGTGTGTCCACGTCTGGGCTGCCGGAAGAGACACCTGCCCGCTGTGCCGCGGGCACATCGATGGCATCGTGCGCCTGGTCCGACGACCACGCAGGAGGTTCCAGCGCAACGCACGGCTGGGGCGGCGGCAGCAGCAGCAGCAGCAGCGCCAGAGGAGCCCCTCCAGCTACCGCTCCCGCAGCGTCTCGCCCCGGCGCAGGGAGCGCAGCCCCTCCATGGGAGGAGAGCTTGTCAGGAGCTTCTCCTGGCACGCGGGGCAGGCCGGGCGCAGACTGCCACGGTCCCAGCAGGACGACGACATTGGGGACACGTCCTGGCTGCATAGGGTCAGGCAGGAGGAGCCGGGGGCCGGAGACCACGCGGGCCGGCAGGCCGGGCCCCACGCCTGAGCAGGCGGCCGGGCCTCACCTGGGGACGGGCTGGGGGTGGCAGCCACAATTACCCCAGGAATAAATTACAAACTGTTCCACCCTGCAAAGCCTCTGCCTACACTTATTCCTGCATCGGTCAGCGGGGGGGGGGGGCTTAACGGAGCCCTCTCCCGCTGCCTGCGCTGCCAATTGGTTTGGGGGTGTCTGCTCCTGTTGGGGAGTGGCTGCGGGTGGCGGGTCCCTGAGTGAGACCTGGGGATGAGAAGTCATTTGGGGGATGAGAAGTCGTCATGGGAATGGGAAAGTGTTGGGGGCGGGAGCAGCCACAAAGGTTTAAATTACTCAGTTGTTTTATTGGCCTCACGTGATAAGAAGACTCAGCTCTGTCCACAAAATCCTGGCTGATGAAGGAACACGGTGCCCAAAGTAGAACTTAAATAATTTAGCTGAGTTTGTAAAACATCAAAAGTGCTGAAGCAGTTAAACAATGACTGAGCATGTGCAAAACAGAAAGAAGTAGAAGATGAAGAAGACTATGAGCCTTCATCAGAAAGCCCCCAAAGTGCGACCTCCAGAGGTTACTGCGCCTGCGATAGTAGGAGGGACAATATGATAATTAGGTCTGAGAAACCATTAGCATAAGTCCTGTCCTTTCTTGTGAACTGCATGAACATGGATATCACTGTACCATAAGCAAGTATTCCTTGTCTTCCTTAGGTGTACGTGTTGGGTGGAATTATCCCCCCCATACCCAGCGCTGTTAATAAAGAATACCTGCTTTCTAATTCTCCAAAACGAGTCTTGGAAAGTGTCCTGGTTTCAGTTAGGACAGAGTTAATTTTCCTCCTAGTAGCTGGCAGGGTGCTATGTTTTGGATTAGGATGAGAAGACCGCTGATAACATGCTGATGTTTTAATTGTTGAGAGCAGTGCTTACACCAAGCCAAGGACTTTTCAGCTTCTCGCTCTGTCCTGCTAGCAAGCAGGCTAGGGATGCAGCAGGAGCTGGGAGGAGACAGACCCAGGACAGCTGACCCAAACTGGCCAAAGGGGTATTCCATACCATCTGATGTCATGCTGAACAATATATATAGGGGTGGCTAGCCGGGGTGGGGGGCCGGCTGCTCGGGGATAGGCTGGGCATCGGTCAACGGGTGGTGAGCAATTGCATTGTGCACCACTTATTTCGTACACATTATTACTATTAATACTATTATTATTATTATTATTGTTATTATTTTTCCTGTCTTAATAAACTGTCTGTATCTCAACTCACAGGCTTCACTTTCCCATTTCTCTCCCCCATCCCGGAGAGGGAGGGGGGAGGGTGAGCGACCGGCTGTGTGGTGTTTGGCTGCCAGCTGGGCTAAACCACAACAATTAGTTATATTATATTATATTAGTACTCCTTTATTAGTATTTATTAGTACTAATTATTTATTAATTTGCTAATGTTTGACCACATTAGCAATTATCCAGACTCCATGATCCTATAGTCAGATGCCAAATATATGCTGTATATTTTATGTACTAACTAAATTACTAATCTGTGTGTAGGTGTAGATTTTGAATAAAATTACAGATTTAGGACTTCATCTGCAAAATGAAAAGGCTGCTAAGGGCTATTGGTCTCTGTCTGCTCCTGTGGCATGAAATCTTAGCCTGCCTTGCTCCTCCTCACCAGAGGTTTATGCATTAGTTTCAGTGAGGAGAAGATTTCACCCACAGATTTTGGTGAAACTTAGGCAATGGGTATCACCTACAGGTAACTCAGCCTTAAGAGTTGTTTTCATTAGTCAAGAACGTCCATGTCTGAAAGCAAATTAAGAGAAGTAAAACTAAAAGAAAATCTCTGGGAGAGGGCAATCCAGTATCAGATGGGACAGGAACATGTCACTATAGTTGGGTTCAAGGACAATGTGACTGACACCCAATGCCAGTCCAGTGGGAAACTGTATGTTCAGGGAGCCGTTCGTCACCATCTTTCAAATCCCACTTCTTTCCATCAAGAAGCAGATTTATTACAGAGCGCAGAGGGGCAGATTCTGGAGTCACAGTTCACCAGTGTTTGCTCACTATATGTTGCTGACACAATCCCAATGAGGGCATGGCATCCCATAGTGTGGAGAATAGTCAGACTTTTTAGTGTCACTGATAAGCTCCAGCCTTGGGTGAAGGGGAGGTGAGAAGCTTGCTCCTGCTTATCTCTTACACAAACTTGGTGGATGGAGGTACACAAGCTTTGTGTCAGAGGTTGCTGGAGGAAGGAGTCTTGCAGTAGCAGGACGTTCATGTTTTGGTGGCAAAACAGAATCTTGAAGGCCCAACTGCCCAGACTGAAGCTTTTTGCTTGATTATTTGTAAAATGAATATTAAAATTCACAGCCCTGAGTATGATAATGAGCTTAATGAAGTACATGCTAAACATATATTACTGTGGTACTCAACTCTTCACCCAAATCATGATAAATATCACCCCAGGGTGAGAACAGACAAGGTTAGGATATATGTATATATAAAAGAAAAAAAAGTTAGAGTGAGGAAGAAAGAAGAAATTGGAGACCTAGAAGAAGCAATCAACTGGCTGTGTTCCACCAAGACAGGGACACCTTCTGGGCAAGCTCTGTGCTTTCACCTTTTGGTGAGGAATACCCGGGACAGAATTTTACTAGCAATGTTCTCACATACTAGCACTATTGCAATAAGTGTATTTATCAATGGCAATTCCAAATCTGTTATACCTGTCATCCTATTAAATACTTTCAACTTTGTGAAACTGTCTCAGTGAAAGCCCTTAGCAGAGTTCTGAAACAGGCATTGTCTGACTTTGATAAGTCCTCTTTAATATGACACATAGACAAATAAAAAAGGTAAAACTGCCAGCTTTGCAGAGGCTACAGAACTTCCCAGCCTTGCTGCAGACCCTTTGATGTCACTTTACTGTATGCTTCTTTAACGTGGAGAATGAAGTGTCTGTGGAGGAGAGGAAGACCTCCTGTGGTAACAGCAGTAGGAACTCTGGAGATGGGAGATCAGTCTGGCTTCTCATGTTGAAATCCAGTGTGGGCATGGTCAAACCAGTCAGTTTTCGAGTTAACAAAGGGAGAAGGGCAGGAGAAGATCGAATTTGTTAGTTAATGATGTACTTAGACGTGTGAAAGCTTCTCCTCTAGCATGTCTTTGATTGTTTCCTTTCATGAAATGAGGTTGACATCAATTATTTTGCTCTCACGTCTAATTGTAAGCTATTAGCTTTTAGAACAAAGACTGTAACCCCTACTAAAGAGAATAAGCCAGAGGAGAGTTTTCAGAACACCTAAGTGATTCAGGAATCTGAAGCTTACTGGGCTTCAATAAGATTTATGAGATTTGAAAAAGCAATTTAGCACTTCGGAAAAAAAAATTGTACAATGGTTAATCCATTGAATTTTCATTCTTATCAAAAATTCAAAGTACAGTATTACAAAAAATACTAAATCAAGAACTAGCTAATGTGTTGTCTAAGGGAAAATCTTAACACATTAAAAAAACACATTTATTTAAAATGCAGTTACTAAGTTTTTTTTTTCTTCTCATTTAATCATTTCCCTCACTCCAGCACAGAAACAAATCTCTTACATAGACTAAAACTGTCCTGCCATACAGAATACTTTGTCTCAGAAAGTAAACTCTTCCTTTCTTAGATATATATATTTTAGAGTTGTTTTCATACTCCTTTAGAGCAGTCATAAAGCAGCTACATGAATAGAAAGTTACCTTTCTCCTTTTACCTACAGTAAAATTGCTTCTAAAATCACCATTAAATCATTGGAGGTGTTAGAAAATTGATGCTCTTTTTTTTTTTTCAATAAAGAAAGGAAAGACTGAAAACACAGTCATGAGACTACAAAGTTCTCTGAATTTAGGGTGATTTATTTGTGGGGTGCTCTTCCACCACTGTGAAGGACCCTGCTTTGTTTATATGTGGGATTGGGACTGGAAAGAAAGGACAAAACTGGAAATGGAGAACACCATGAAAAGTATGAGCAGGCCAGGAAGATAAAGCAAAAAAAACAGGGTAACTTCTGACAAAAAACTGTTCTAATAACATTGAAGTATATTGCTTCCTTTTACTAATGCTTTTTTTTTTCCTTTTCCCTTGAAAATAACACAGATGAGCTATTTCCAAGTAGTCAAAAGTGCAAAGTTTAATGAAGCATCTCATTAATATTTCATAATTGTAGCATGCCCTTGTGACCTTCAGATCCATAGTATAACAACAGAATCAGGGCTATAATTCAGAGGAGCCTAAAATAAGTTCAGAACACTGTAAATAAAAGCCAAGCATGCCTCAGAGAATACTAGGGGTAGAGTGCCATACAATTAATGGCTGGAAGGGTGGTTGCTTTTTAGGAATATGCTCTACCATCTGTTAGGCTATGTGGTTCAATGCTGAGAAAGCAAGTGGTGTATCTCACCCCCTTCTGCTTTATTGCTGTGTTTCTGATTCAGTACCAGCTAAAAACTTGGTTAACACCACTGCAAAGCAGACAGGGAAAGAAGCGGCACCATAGCTGGGGCAGAATGTCATGCAAGTTTCTGAACCAGCATCAGATGGTCTCACTTAAAGTGTTTCCTTCAGGAAAAATGTGAATAACTGCAGTCTACCCAGAGAGAGAGAGAGAGAGAGAGGGAGGGAGGGAACCAGATGCTTTTCAGAGTGGGGAAAACACTCAGCCAGCCAAATGGAAGCAGGGACTCATGAAAGAGGCAGCACAAACAGTTTTATTCCCTTGTTAAAGTATGCCAGTCTGCAGAAGTTCCTCGGGCATGTGCCTGGCAGGACCACTGGCTCCTGTTCCCCTCCTGTGATGGCTAACAATAAGACTCACAGGCCAGACAGGTTCTCAGGGGAAGGAGAACTATAGCCAGTGGGATTTGACTTGTTGATGGACACTGTTATGATGTCTAAGTAATATTCTGTTTTCCCTCCTTGTGTTTTTGGGTTTAATCCATCCCACTACTGGAACAAGACAGCTCATCTGGACCACTTCAAGTGTCTAATAAGTGAAACAGATCCTGCTATCCTTCTTGAAAGATTAATCCAATCTACAATCTTATCATCCTACCCACAGGCTTACCTCTGTTTACACTCTGAAGGGTGTAAAATTGTCTTGCTATCTCTGGCTGATAGAGCAGTACAAGCAAATAATAGAGAATTGCTTCTATTTATTTGTATCACAGTGTTGGCTAGAGATTATGACATCTATTGTTAGGTGTCATCCAAACGTAGTGTGAGAAATAACACCTCTCTGCAGTTCATCAAAAAATTTGTGATCAAGGAACGAGGATTTCACAGAGAAAGGTTGAAATGTGCAGAACCTCAAAGGTTGTTTACAATTACAGTACAACACTGAGCACAGATACTCAAGCTTTAAAGATACCCTGCTTCTCAGTTCGGGGTTAAGTAGCCCAGAGCTCTGGGTAAATAGAAACCCTCTTCTTGGTACCTAACTAGCTTGGGAACATTTCCAAAGCATTGCAAGGTCTTTGATAGTTATAGTTAGTCGCTTTCAAAAGGTTATGAAGGAATTTTGTAGCATACCTGGGACTCAAGCCTAAGTCTCAGACCTCTTAACTTTACCCAGAACACCAGTCTTCTTAGCTTTTCCCTTCCTCTCCTCTTCCTTCCCTCTCTCACCAAGCTCACATTTAGAAAGCAGTGAAGAATAACAATTTATACCAAGTAGATCCCAGACCCTCCCTCAGAGGCACCTTTGGTGCCAAGAGTTCTGGGGCTGTGCCTAGATGAAGACAAAGCAGCCAAGGGTGACTAACAGAATGTAAACTACAACTCCTAAGATCATGCAAGAGACTCAGACAATGTAATGTGAATATTAAGACCTGCTTCACATACTAAAAACATCAAAAAGCAAAGCTTGATATTAGGCTAAAAATAAACCTGCATGAATTAATATTTAAAATTTATAGGACTTTAGATAATAAGGTGCCAGCCCTTATTATTAAATGCAGCTCCAGCTGCATAAGACCTCCTGGCTAGATATGAAATCACTTGCCTGTACATATACCTGTAATTTTTATTTATTTTGATAGTAAAGTCTTTGGTATGGAGAACATTATTTATTATTGGCAGATGTAAATTGGGCTTGCAAGCTTCTAGATCAGATCACCACTCAGTACACCAAGAAAATTTTGAAAAGCAGCTTTCCCCTCAACACAACCAAACAGAACTGAACAGCTCCATACCAACATGCAAACCTACCCCCAAACCTAATCCATCCTGACATTAATCAGACATTTAAATCAGATTCCTGCTGATCCGCTTCCAAGTCTACTCTTATGACCTAGGCCTCCCGATGTTAGCTTACTTGCTTGCTCCAAGTCTCCTTTCAATAAGATTCAGTCCTTACATACAGATATATGCAGAAATTGTTGCCTGCTCCCTCTCCTGTTCTGCTAACTCATGTCACTGTCTTCTCTACACATTTGTTACTTATTACTCCAATCCAAAACCAATTGGCTGGGCTACAACTAATTAATCACTCAGGGGATCAAGCCCTGATCTCAAGATCCTCTAAATAATAACAGCCATAAAAAGGTAAATAATGATAACAGTAATGTAATGCTGTGGGGCAAAATAATTTCATCATTTCTAATCATGCTTGAAATATGTTCTTAGGGCCACTAGGAATCCAGTAGACTTCAGAGTATCATATGTCCTTGCCATACTTTTGCATGCTCAAATGAGGGTGAATAAATAAAAAGGGATTCTGTCACAAAAACTGAATTGAACTCCTTGCATAAGTTAGGAAGTTCTCTGGTTGAAATTGAATTTAATGACCAGCAGGAACCATCTGGCTTCAGACTTCCTTTGCCTTTTAAACATCTGAGCAGACTGGGAGAGGGAGGATGCATGTAGCAGGAGAACAGAGAACATCTCTGGGGTAGGAAGGTATGAGACCAGTTGATGAATCATTTGGGAGTTCACAAGCCTTCCTAATGAAAAAACAATGTAATACACTGAAGAAAGTATTTTTAATCAGCCAAACCACATTACATCATGTCAGAGCTGCAGCGGAGCTATCTCATTTGGTAGTAACACAAATACAAAAGCATACCCTTCAGGGGTACCAGACAGTAAGCCATTTTACTGGGAGAAGCAGAGGGTGACATCACATTCAGAAACAAAGGCCTTAATTTAAAAGTTACATAAATCTACGCATTCTCAAAAGAGAAAATGCAGTAGAAGAAGACAGCACTGAAATAAAAATGAGATTTTCCTGTGATTTTAACTCATACATTTCACAGATTCATTACAAAACATTCAAGTTATACATATCTGAGAGATAATAGCTGCTGGACTTTTAAAAAAGCTCTTATTACTCCAGCTCTATAAGAAAATTCTTTCTATTCAGTCACTTCGGGACTAATGGAGCTAATTCGACTTTGTCCTGAAATCTTCTGGATGGTTTAATTCAATATATTCATCATTTTGTTACATTTAAAAGTCTCTGAAAGTCTCTGTCGATAAATGGCTTTTGTAGATGTAAAGCCTAAGTATTTGAGATTACTAAACATTAACTAAAGTTAGCCAAATCTTTCCTGATATTTACTGTGGCGTAGATATCGTAAAATGTATGGTAAAAGGTCTACAATTGGTTCCAAAAGCTGAATGTGCTTGATTTGGGTTGCTTTTTATTCTAAATTTGTAATTTTTCTGGTTTCCATGGAATATACACATGTACTTTGTTTTGTAAATGTAACTTAATTAATATACTGTACTTCTGCAAGTTAAACAATGCATCTGTGCTGTATGAATTATTCTAGTCTTGTGTCCCTTTCATCAAGAAGTTTTTGAAGTAAGCTGTCATCCTGTCATGTAATGAATGAACAAATTCCTTGGCATTTAACTTCATCCTGATCATAGTATTTGCAGAATGGAGGGTTAGGTGACACAACAAGGATTTATATGGCACTTTAGCTAACTAGCTAGATTAGATGCATCTGGGAACAACTTACTATCCCATTCCTATTTGTCATTACTGTTTCATTTATTATTGTATGACAGTGTTCCCACATACAGCTCAGTACAAGCACAGAGTCTTCTCTTTTCCTGTATGTTACATTTTTTGTGTTTATTTGAGCTCTCTGTGATTTCAGCCAATTGTGAAGAGCTCTTCTTGATCCTGCTTATGTTTACTTGGGCACTGGTGATCTTCCCTCTGAGACTCCTGAGGTTTGTTTGGTTATTTGTAGAGCAAAGGATCAGCTACTTCCAATTTCACATTTATACTGTCAAGGATCATATCAACTCTGTAATGCCATATATCAACTCATGCTCTCACAGAAGAAATATATCTGATATTTTCCCTAAGCAGTAATGGAGAAGTAGCAACAGAGTCCTTGCAAGGGACAGAGAAGGCAATAATTTGACATGGACATGATATAATATGATTTTTCCCTCCCAATAAGACAAGATCGAGGGTGAGGTAATTTCATTTTATTTCAAGAAACTTCTTTTAGATGGCAAATAGAAACATAGTCATGAGAGACACTGATCTTAAAAATGCTGTTTCAGAAATAATAAACACCACTGAGGTGACTGACACTGTTCCTTTGCACTTTGTGTTAAAACGCTCTTCATTCATTCTGTCCAGCTATAGCTTCTGCAAGGCAGAAGAGCATCAGTTTATCTTAATATTGCTTTAAAATAAGAACTGGGAACTACATGTTTCTTCTGAACGTAGAAAGTGTCAATATAAATTAATTTCATGGTTCTATATGAGTTTCTGTGGAGAGACTCAGTGCTTGCAGCTGTAATCTTAGCCTGGAAAATAAGATACCCGGGAAATAGGATGCCTTGTGGATGTGGTGTTTGCTATACCATCTTTGCTCTCTCACTCCCCCAAGGGACCTTTTTCTTTGGTTAATTTCTGGCTGACCTGACAGAAAGGTGGGTCACTCCTGGTACAACATCCTCACCTCCTTTGGGAAAATCAAAGGCTGGGTAGAGGAGAGAGCCCCAGACTAGGACTCATTTGATGGGTAGACAGCATCATAAGTTTGATGCTATTTCTTCCAGCTGGCACAGGTTAGCTGTATACCATGCAATGATACACACTGGGAATACTGGTTGGGAACAATCTTAGTGGGCAAATGAGCTGGAGAAGAGCCAGCAGTGCATCCTGGCAACAAAGGTAGCCAGCAGCATCCTGGACTCTGTGAACAGCAACATGGCCAAGCAAAATGAATATCTCCCTTTACTCAGGATGTGTTGGACCATGTGTAAGTACTGTGTCCAGTCATGGGCCCCCAGCACAAGAGAGACATCAGTGTAATGCAGAGAGTTCAGGGGACGGCAATTCAGATGTTCAGGGATGGAAGACATGCCCTGTGAGGAGATGAGGGACCAGAGTTAGTTCAGCTGGTGGAAGAGGCAGCTTCAGGGGGACCTGACAGCAATCACACAGTGCCTGTCAGGGCATTGTCAAGGAAATGAGACGGGCACATTCAAAGTGGTGCAGGGCAGGATGATAAGGGCCAGCTGACAGAAGCTAAAAGAAGACAAGTTTAAAGTGGATATAAGAGAAGGCCTTTTTCATCTAAGGGTAGCCAGATAGTGGAACAGATTGCCTAGAGAGATTGTGAAATCTCCATCCTTGGAGGTGTTCGAGACCAAAGGGAGGAAGCATTCATAGTCTGCCTGCATTCCACCAGGACTCAAAGTTCTTCTCTGAAGAGCTGTATATTTATACATATTAATGAGGTCTCCCCTCAGTCTTCTCTTTTCCAGGCTAAACAGGCCCAGTTCTCTCAGCCTGTCCTCGTACGACAGGTGCTCCAGTCCTCTCATCATCTTCGTAGCCCTCCTCTGAACTCGCTCCAGTAGTTCTATGTCCCTCTTCTACTGGGGAGCCCAGAACTGGACAAAAGACTCCAGGTGTGGCCTCACCAGCGCCGAGTAGAGGGGGAGGATCACCTCTCTTGACCTGCTCGCAACACTCTTCCGAATGTAGCTCAGGATACCGTTGGCCTTCTTGGCCACAAGGGCACATTGCTGACTCGTGGTCAGCCTGCTGTCCTCCAGGACTCCCAGGTATCTCTCTGCAGAGCTGCTCTCTAACACGTCAGCCCCCAGCCTGTACTGGGGCTTGGGGTTACTCGTCCTGAGGTGTGGGACCCTGCACTTGCCCTTGTTGAACTTCATGAGGTTCCTCTTGGTCCTACCCTCCAGCCGCTCAGGTCCCTTGGAATGGCAGCGCAGCCCGCTGGGGTATCAGCCCCACCCCCGAGCTTTGTGTTGTCAGCAAACTTGCTGAGGGTGCACTCAGTTCCATCACCCAGATCGCTGAGGAATAAGTTGAATAAGACTGGACCCAGTACTGACCCCTGGGGGACACCTCTAGCTACAGGCCTCCAAGAATGGCTAGGCTTGGAAGGGGCCTTAAAGATCATCTAACTCCACTAGCCCCCCCTGCCACAGGCAGGGATGCCACCCATGAGATCAGGTGGGCCAAGGCCCCATCCAGCCTGGCCTTGAACACCTCCAGGGATGGGGCATCCACAACTTCTCTTGGCAAGCTATTCCAGTGCCTCATCACCCTTCTACAGTGAAGAATTTCCTCCTGATGCCTAGTCTATCCTCTTTTAGTTTAAGACCATTCCCCCTTGTCCTATGCCTTCTTACTGGTAAGAGGTATAAACGGTATAGAATGGGCCTGATTTTTACCCCAAACGGAGCTCCTTTCATCTGAGAAGCTTCCTGTACTGCTCTGTGGAGAACAGCCCATGCTGGAGCAGTCCGTTCCTGAAGGACTGCACCCTGTTGCACGGCTCCCAGACTTCTCAGGCTGGCAGGCATTTTCTTCTGTCCCAGCTTCAGGAGACTTTTTCTATCAGCCTTTTTTCCGGTTAGGGCATGGTCACCTTTATGGCTGCTGCCCTCAGCTGGTTACACAATCCCATGATAATTTCCCATCCCCCAAATGACTTCCAACTGGGTTGCTTTTTAGGATTTATTTATTTTTCTTCAAATGTGGGGCCTGGCCTGGCAGCCCGTGTGGTCGCCAGCCCCCGGCTCCTCCTGCTGGGCCCTTTGCAGCCATGATGCGTCCCTGACGTTGGCATTCAATGGGGACTGGGGCCTTCTGCACCCATCCTGCTCCCAGTGCCATGAGAAGCTGCGGACAAGCTGTCGTGGCATGGAGGGGCTGCTCTGCCTGCGCCTGGGCGAGACGCTGCAGGACCTGTACCTGGAAGGGCTCCACTGCTGCTGCTGCTGCCGCCGCCCCCGCCCCACATTGTGTTGGGCCCTTCCCCGTGGCCAGCGGGCCCAGGTGTCGCACCGGGCAGGCAGCACCAGCCTCACGATGGCTATGATGGGCCGCCAGCAGAGCGGGCAGGTGGCTCTGTGGGCGGCCCAGGGCTGGATGCACTCCCTGCAGAAGGAGTGCCCACAGGGGTCCAGCCGAGCTGCGTCAGCCAGCGGGCCCAGGCAGATGGTGCAGCTCTCTTCTACGGGGGCCTCCGCTGGCTGCTCCTGGCGTGGCGGGCTCATCGTGCCCCCAGCTGCTCTGGTGTGGAGGTGAGTGTCTTCTACAGGACGCTGCTCTGATGTCAAGTGGGTGTCCAGCGCCTCCAGTCTTCAGCACCTCCCTCACGGGTCACTGGCAGAACCTCAAAGGCTCACGTCCCACCAGGAGCACCTCAACGCCTTGTGCTCCACCAGAAGGACCTGGATGCCTTGCCTGCAACGAGAGGGACCTCAGCATCTCACGTGCCCTCAGAAGGACGTCGACGTCTCGTGTTCCAGCAGAAGGACCTGAATGCCTCACCTGCAACCCGAAGCACCTCACCGTCTCTCTTGCCACAGGAAGGACCTTGACGTCGCGCCTTCCACTAGCAACACCACCTCTGATGTTCGAGCAGTAGGACCTCGACCTCCCGAGTGCCACCAGCTGGACTCAACACAGGCTGGACGCTCAGGGTACTTATGGCCAGCTGCCTTTTGTGAGGCCGTAGGGTGACAGTGACTCTCTGGTGATGTCACCCGGCTCTTGGGGTGCCCCTGACGGCAGCTCTTAAGGAGTTAACGTTACTTCATGTGGTTCCTCTTGGTCCTACCCTCCAGCCTGTCAAGGTCCCTCTGAATGGCAGCACAGCCCGCTTGCGTATCAGCCACTCCCCTGAACTTTGTGTCATCATCAAATTTGTTGACGGTAAACACTGTTCCATCATCCATGTCACTGATGAATAAACTTAATAAGACTGGACCCAATACTGACCCCTGGGGGACACCACTAGCTACAAGCCTCCAACTAGACTGTGCTGCTGAGCACAACTTGAAGCTCTGACATCCAGCTTGTTCTCAGTTCACCTCACTGTCCAGGGAGACAGAGAGGGGTGTGTGTTGAGAGTAAAGCTTCTAACTTATGAAGAAAATGCACTAGCTCCCTTTTCTTACTTTTATGCAAGGAGTGATAGAAAAGCAGCAGTAACCTGATTTTTTTTTACTTTTTTTTTTTTTTTTTTTCTTCTTTAATATTTCAAAGAAACTTGACTTGGAACAGTACGAAACTGAAATGAGTTCCCTGACAGTCCCTCATGGTATTGCTTTCACTAGGGAAAAACTAATTAAATGTGAGCTCTCTTTGATGCAGGAAATAAATGTATTATAATCGCTCACCCTAAAGGCTGCCCAGGGTGCTTAATTATACACACTGTATGCATGGCATGATCAGAATCTATCAGCTCTTCCATGGGTAGTAAGCAGGCCTACCACCAAACAGAGACAGGAGAGGAATTGGTGATCATGAAATCTTGGTTGCATATCACATTTTTATGAAGTTTTAGTATTGCTTATTCCCCAAAATATGTAGGAGGGGCAAAGTTAAGAATATGGTCACTATGGGCAGTTTCTGTTCCACTCAGTGGAGGTGAACTTTGGGGTACTTTCTCGACTGAGCAGAGGAAGTAACTTGGCTAATGTTTTAACTCTCTAGCAGAAAACTTGAGTTTGGTTCCTCAGGTGGGCTGATATGAACATGGGCCCTAGTTTCCAGGCAAAGTCAATAGGGCTGCCTTCCTTTATGTTTCATTTGAAACATGTTGCACAGCAAACATCATGGAATTCAGTTTATCTGCTTCAGAAGGGCAAAGGGCTGAGTCAACTCTGCTGGATTGCTTCCTCGCTGCTCCTGCTTAGGATATTGCCTGATAAGCTGATCTTTGCTCACTATGATTCAATTTTAGACAAATCCTGAAATTACCTCTGGTGATAAAATATATGTATCTGCCATTGAAAATAACTGATATATGAGACCAATTTAAAAATCTCAGTCACTTCAGGTGTAAACATAAAAAGTGAATAATGATTTTTTTCTTTTTCTTGTTTTTAAATCCTTGATATGGCCTTTGCTAATGATGCATCTATCCAATTTACTATCCACTTGATGTGAGAGTAAACACAGCACTGACTGAAGCAATAAATTACTCTTAATCCTGTATTAAGAAACGAACTAGGCCAATACAAAATGGGTCCAATTATTTCTTCATTCACAGATTTATTTTTAAATCCTTTTCATACCATAACATTCAGATTCAGGTAATGGCCATTTCCAGCAAGACTGCCAGAGCCCTCCTTAGTGGATTATACCTATCTCCAATCCACAAAGCTGGCACAGTTTGGGGGGCAATCTGTGACATGCAAATGCCTGAATAGAGCCCCTTTACAAAAGGGCAGTTATAGCAATGGAAAAGTATGCACCTCAGCTCATTAACACAGACGAGAGGGAAATGAGGATGTGTTTAGATTCAAAGATTTGATTCTGTTAATAACCAGCTCAGAGTTCCTAGAAAAACCTAGGAATTGTTGTCAGTAGCTTTCAAATTCTCTGTCTTGTGGAGAAAGGAAAAAGAAAAGAAAAAGATACCCTATTCCATGTAAAGTTGCAGATAGGACAGGAGCAAAGGAGCACCATCCTTCCTTCTTTGAGAGAGTCACATTGGGAAAGAAAGTCTAGACTATTTGCAAGCTACAATAAATTACAGCCAGCAAAGCACATGGTCATATTTTGTCCTTCACCTTCATTGCTTCACTCATTATCTTGCCCGTTACCTCAGCCCACCTTCCCATCACCTCTCCCCATCCCACCATATTACTGGCTAGCACTGGTTTGCCACTTGCACTTCCTTTTGTCCCCTTCCTCCTCCTACACCATGCCTTGCACCCTCAGTAAGTTTGCAGATGACACCAAGCTAAGTGCGTGTGTCGATCTGCTCAAGGGCAGGAAGGCTCTGCAGGAGGATCTGGATAGGCTGGACCGATGGGCTGAGGTCAACTGTATGAAGTTCAACAAGGCCAAGTGCCGGGTCCTGCACCTGGGGCGCAACAACCCCAAGCAGAGCTACAGGCTGGGAGATGAGTGGTTGGAAAGCTGCCTGGCAGAGAAGGACCTGGGAGTATTGGTTGATAGTCGGCTGAATATGAGCCAGCAGTGTGCTCAGGTGGCCAAGAAGGCCAACAGCATCCTGGCCTGTATAAGAAGCAGTGTGGCCAGCAGGACTAGGGAAGTGATTGTCCCGCTGTACTCGGCTCTGGTGAGGCCACACCTCGAGTACTGTGTTCAGTTTTGGGCCCCTCGCTACAGGAAGGACATGGACGTGCTCGAGCGAGTCCAGAGAAGGGCGACCAAGCTGGTGAGGGGTCTGGAGAACAAGTCTTACGAGGAGCGGCTGAGGGAGCTGGGCTTGTTCAGCCTGGAGAAGAGGAGGCTCAGGGGCGACCTTATTGCTCTCTACAGTTACCTTAAAGGAAGCTGTAGTGAGGTGGGGGTTGGTCTGTTCTCCCACGTGCCTGGTGACAGGACGAGGGGGAATGGGCGAAAGTTGCGACAGGGGAGTTTTAGGTTGGATGTTAGGAAGTACTTCTTTACCGAAAGGGTTATTAAGCATTGGAACGGGCTGCCCAGGGAGGTGGTGGAGTCACCATCCCTGGAGGTCTTTAAAAGACGTTTAGATGTAGAGCTTAGCGATATGGTTTAGTGGAGTACTTAGTGTTAGGTCGGAGGTTGGACTCGATGATCTTGAGGTCTCTTCCAACCTAGAAATCTGTGTCTGTGTCTGTGTCTACACAGCCCACTGCCCATGACACACCATCCCATTCAAAGCCCCAGTATTGCTGCTATCTCCTGCTTACCCTTGCTGATTTCATCCCTATCACTACCTTCACCGTCTTCTTTCTGTCCTCTATCCCATTTATCCTTTCCTTATTGTTTCTTGCTGTCACATCACCTCATTTGTTTCTTACATTATTGCCTCACCAGTCCTTGCCTTGCTCTGCTTCTCTTAGTCTGGCACCTGCCCTCACCTACTTCCCTTCCCTGCCTCTCCCCTCATCTCCACCCCATCTCACTGTACTGCTTCATTTGCTGTATTCCTGTCCCATTGTCACCTTCCTCCTGTGGTCCCACAGCCTTTCTATTCTCCATCACCCACACTCAACAGCCCTCTGCTTCTCTCTGTTTTTACTTCTCCTAGCTTTTCTCTTTGCCACTATGTAGGTGACTTTTTGCTCTTTTCTGCCTCTTCTGACCTGTCCATTTGTTGCCTGCTTCTTGCTCATTTTCTCCTAGCAGTCCAGTTTGCTCCCTACCCACGCTATCTCTATTTACCTTTCCACTTACTGCTTGCTTTTGCTTTCCAAAGGCCCAGGACATTTCTCAGATCTCCTTGACGCATCATGCTCTGTTGTCATTTACTGCTCTGTTTGCCATTCTACCTGCTCTTGCTGCTTCATTTGGCTTTTCTTGTCAGCAGCTGCCCAGTTTGCAGACTGCTCCCACTTCTCCCCATTCTCCATCTACTGCCAATTTTCTCGTTTGCTCACTCACTGCCTGTCACCATACACCCTCATCACCCAGCTTCTTACCTCCACTTACTGCTGCTGCTGCTTCTTGCCACTCCATGTACCCTGCACTTCTTACCTCTCCTCACTGACTCATTCCCACAAATACTGCCACACATTGCCTTCCCTCACCCACACTTCTAATGCCTTATTTTCTACCTACATTCCCCTCCTGATTTTCTGCTTTCTCTGTTGTATTTGCCCAAGCCACTGCCTTTCTTCACAGTTCTATTCACATTCTGCCCTCCTTGGCTATTTTCAGTGCTCACTTTGCCTTCACAAGAATGTGTTGCCATTGCCACCTTCCCTCACACAGTACAACCCCTTTTTCCTTTTGCACTTGCTGCTTGCTTTCACCACTTCCCTTAGCTGCCTGCTCTCACCCTACACCTCTTCCCAGCTTGTTAATGCCACCACTTGCTTCCTTTGCTTGTAAACACATCCTTCCCATGACTTCTCAACACTGTGCTTCTGGATTGTGTTTTTGACATTTTCTTGCTGCCCATCATCATTTGCCCGCACTACTCCTTTTTGCCCTCACCACCTCCTGACTCTCTGCCCACTTTTCATGTGGGACTGTTTGTCATCTCTCTTTATCCAGCCTCCTGCTGTTGCCAGCTCTCAATCTGCACATTGCACCTCATCTGCAGCCTGTGCTCAGGGTGTCTTTTCAAGCCTCTGTCTGCTGCCTAACTTCCCCCATCTTGTTGCTCCATATGCTGCCTGCCTTCTCTGTATTGCCCAGAAGCTACGCTTACTAGCCATTTGCTCTTCTTCCCCTTTCCTCCCCACTTTTTGCCCTGCTGGTCCCATTATACACGCACCTCTCCCTTTGCCACCTAGCCTGCAGCCCACTCTTGCCACATCACCAGCATTTTCTGCTTGTGCTTGATACTTTATTTGCTGGCAAGACTCATCATCCTTTCTGGGTGCTCTCAAAGCTTCCCTTGCCTGTAGGCTTACAGATCTCTCATAGCTACCTTTCACCACTTCCCATAGCTGCTCTCCTCCCTGACTCCTTAGCTGACCGCTTTCCCTCCCTTTCCAGATGAGGGTTTGCATCCATGGTAGGTTGACCCTGGCCATCAGCAAAGCACCCATGCAGATGCTTGCTTACTCTCTTCCCAGTGGGACAGGGAGAGAATAGGATGAGCAAAAGCAACAAGACTTGAGATAAGGACAGTTTAATACAGTCAATAAGTGAAGTTAATAAGTAAAGACAGTTAAGTGAAGGAAAGTGGGGGCAAAAAAAAAAAAAAAAAGTAATGCAAAGGCAATCACTCACCACCTCCCAGTCTCAAAACAATGGCTACCTTGGAAAACATCCTACATGCCCTTGCTCAGTTTTATCGCTGAGTATGACATTGTATGGTATGGAATATCTCTTTGGCCAGTTTGGGTCAACTGTCCCAGCTGTGTTTCCTCCCAATCTCTTAGACACTCCAGCCTACTTGCTGAGGGGGTGCAGAGTGGGAAACAGAGAAAACCCTGACCCTGTGCAAGCACTGTTAAGTGATAGCCAAAACACTGGTGTGTTATCAACACTGTTTTAGTCACAACCCCCAAACATAGCACCCTAGGGACTGTGGAATAAAGAACTCCATTCCAGGCAGACCCAGCAAGAGGCCCTGCCAAAACAGCTTTCTTTTAAGTGGGCCATACTTGTTCTCACTCCTACTTTTAATCACCATGCACCCCTCTCACTCCCTTTCAGCACAGCTGTATCTATTTCACTTTTTACGTGCCACTTGCCCTCACACCCTCCTTACCTACCTAACTATTCTTGTCTCCTTCCGTCATGGCTCTATTCTTATTGATTCACTTGCACTATATTTTTGTTACTTGATCTTGTCTCTTTTTCTGCCCTATTTTCTACCCTGCAATTGGGATTGTTTGCTGCCTGCCCACTTCAGCTTGTTCACCACTAGTTCTGCCAGCATCCATTTCTACTCCTCTTTGGCAGTGTATTTTCTGTCTCTTGCTGCCTGCTCTCAACCCATAAAAGACTTCCTGTTGCATCTTCTGGAAAGCCATCCTTTGACTCTCTTTCAGGTCCCCCCCCCTTTTTTTTTTAAACCCTCCCTATTTCTTACATCTGAGCCCACCTCCTTGTCCCATTAGCCGACTTTTCCTTAGGACCCCTTTGACACCTCTATTGCACCCTCCTGCATCACCTAATTTTCTCCCCAGTGTCACTCTGACTTGCTTCATAGTCTTGCGTTTACCGGAGTGTCTTGCCTAAGGCATCACTCCAGCCTGCATTTACTGCCTCTTTCCACAGCCATATTTACATCCTTCCCCCATTTTATTTTATTTTTTGTTAGCTGTGCCACTGGTCAGAACCCTTTCTCCTCACTGTTATGCCTGTTTCTACCTATTCCAGATGCCAAAATGGCTGCTGCTTCTTCTGCAACATTCATTTTCTTATTCTTTTGTCCAAATTTCTCCATCGCCTTCTTTTATCCCCTCTTGAAGTCATTTCCTCTCTGTTGCCTTGTCCTGCAATCTCTGCCCCAGCTGCAGTCTCCCTTTGATCTGTCTTATTGCACCATCACATATCTGATTTTGAGCCCTAGACAATTTTTCACAGCTCTATTTCATCTGAGTGCTTGCTTACTGCCCTACTACCCAAAACATTCCAAGCCTCTCCATATTGCTGTTTGATGTATTGGTGTTCCCTCCCCATGCAGGTCTGTTAGACAGCCATTTCCAAGCTCCTTCTCCTTTTGCCATGTAGCTGCTGCATGCCTAGAGCTCCCCTCTATCTTACTCATGTTAGCTGACTCTTCCTCTCCAGTTTCCAGCTATTTTTATTACTACTTTTTTTTTTTTTTAAATGTATTACTAGTCCTTCAATGAGTCATGGCTGTATCTCCTCTGCAGACTGTTTGCCACCTCCTACTGCCATTCAATTTGTGACCTGCTTTTTCTGTCCCCCTTCCTCTGATGATCCCTCTACTGTAATTTCTACTGTACCTCAATACTCCCACCCCATTGACTACCTGCTCTCACAGTCTCTCTTGGCCATCATTTTGCTCCCTCCTCATCTTTTGCTTTGCTTTTTGTTCTGGTTTTCATCTCTGTCAGTCTAGCTCTTGAAGTCTCTGCCACTGCCTGGTTCATCTCTCAGCACCACCACACCCTGACTCATCTTGCCACCTCCTCTCATGGGCTCTCGTCTTCCTTTTAACCTTACAGTCTCACCAGCACTCCTCACAACTCAGTTTACCTTGTGTCCAAATGACTGTACTACCTACAGCCTACCAGCACCTCCCAGACTGCATGGGCTCTTAATTTCTCCTCCCCCTAGTACTACATTGGCACCATTTTTCCATAAGCTCTCCTGGCTCCCCAACCACCTTGCCTGCTCAGGACATCATCTGATTTTTGTCATCCTTCCTTGCCAAAGAGATCATTTACTACCTGCAGTGTCTTTCACCCCCGCTTTTCCTCTCCTTTCACCATATGTCCTTGATAACTGCTGATTTTCTCATCTGCTGCATTTAGTGCTCTTCTGTGACATCCTGCCTGCCTCCTTCCCCATTTTTTCATTGTCTCCTTTGCCATCTCCACCTCACTTACCCTATGCTTGCTTCCTCTTGCCAGCTCTGTTTCCCACATAGTCAGTTGCCATTTACCACCCCTTAACTGCAGCTCTCCTCTGTTGCCCCTATTAGTACGTGTGTGTGTTCCCTCATCATCCACAGTTGCTGTTTCTTTGCACCAGGAGAAAAAGAAAATTTCTCTGCTTAATAATTTCCAGGCTTTGACTCTTCCTTTGTTGTCTCTTCACATTCTTTTCTTTTTTTTTTTTTTTTTTTGACACCACACTGTGTTTGTCCCAGTACTTTTTTCCCCTTTCTCTCATCCCCTCCCCATTGCTCTGTTTATCTCCTGGTATCACACCTGCTTGTGGCTTCACCAACCCACTTGTAACCTTGGCCTGATGCAAGACCATTCTACCTCTTAGCTCTGCTGCTTAGGTTCCTGCTTCACCCCACTTGCTAGTAATCTCCTCAGGATGCTTGCTGTCCCCTATACCTTCTTTCTCCTCCTGCACTGTTTTTTCACTCTACTTATTCCATGCTTCCAAAGCAAAAGCACCATGGAGCCATAATCTGATCACTGCTGGCTGTTCATGCCACCATCCCCACCTCCACTGCCCAAAGTCATTACCAGCTGGTACTGCTTCCTTTCCAGCTCCTGGGCACAGCTATTTCTGTCTGTGACAGCAGCCCTCTCTACCATTCATTGTAGCCCTACATGCATAAAGTACAATTTCCAGAAGTACTTATATGATTTATTTTCTCAAATTCCCTCTTTTGGAAGAAGGATTTTGATTCTTAGAAGCGTAGGTTTCATTGCAAGGCAATGGCAAATGAACTACAAAATGCCCAATGGCCACATTTTCAGTTATTCAAGCATGCACAGAATAGCCTTAGGGGCTCATTTCAATTTTCAGCCATATGTAGGCAAGCTAAGATGACTTCTAGAAATTCCTCTAGGCTGGAATTGTTAAAGGCCTAAATACATGTGAAAATTTGGACACAGATTTCCTTTGAGGCTAAGGGGAGAAGGGGAGAGTACTCCTGGGCTCCTGAATGGCTTTCATGTTTTTGAAAGTTGCACCACTGGCTTCTTAACCCTAAAATAACAAAGTATTGGTCTATTGATTACAGTAGAACATCTTTCAGGAGAAATATGTCATATAAAGGTTAAGCATTATTAGTGCAGCTGTGATTTTTTATTTATTTATTTATTTTTAAAACATTCAGGTTGTTGCACTCTCCCACACATGATGCTGAGGTGGGCTAAGCTCAAAAGTAATGTCACACAGAAAATATCCAGGAGGGTAGATTATAATGTTACATGTAAAACCTAAGATACTTGGAAGGATCTGTTATTTATTAATGTGTCTGCAGTAAAAGAAAAAAAAAAAAGAGAAAAAAAGAGAAGCTAAGCCAGAGTGAATGAGAATTATTTGTTGTTCAGTGAGGTACATGCCTAAAATACATTTCAAAGTGTTTCTTATGCAGAGGAACAAAGTATTTTTATTAAATATGCATATTTTTAGCACTTTACTTAAAAAGCTTAAGATTTCTTTTTTTTTGCATCTGATGTATTCCTTCAAGGAAGAAAATGAGGAACCAAGCAAATTGTAAACATTCAGGATCTAAGCAATTGAATAAGCAATATCTTATTTTGGCCTTGGGGACAAATGGAAGGAGGTTGAGGACAGGCCAGTGGATTATCAATTAAACATGTACCGCCTTTTTGGAGCTGGTCTTAGGATTGGGCAAAGCTTCTACTGAGCAATGATCCAGGTTCACAACATGCCCTTCAGATTGAAAAGCTCAGAGAAGTATTAATGAGACAAAGTAGGGAGAGTTACAAGAATTTTCTGCTGAATTGCACTGAACTATAGCTGTTTTATTAATGTCCTCTCAGTGGGACCACACTATAAAAGAACACTGATACTAAAAGTAGAAAAGTTCTAGGCTCTTCCTTAGCCATGCAGGGCATAACAACAGTGAGGTGATCTTACACAAGGATGAATAGACTCAAATAATTCTCATTTTGCTGTCTTTATTAAAGCCCATCTAATGGGTTTAGCTTAGATTTTTCTATAACAATTAGTAAAATCAAGGATGACAAGGTTGGGACTCTACTTAATAGGCAAAGATGGAGTGTTCTTTGGATGCTCTGCCACATTCTCTGTTAGGTGGCAGATGTACTTCTACTTCTTACCGTTACTGGCAATATTCATGTAAGGAAGACCTAATAATAGAAGATGAAATTATCTTAGAGGTCAAACTCCTACAGTAAGCAGTGATCCAAAAACAATTGCAGCTCTTCCATCAGCTAGTTCTACTTAGGGACTGCCATTTCCTCTGTCTCTTGTGGCTGATAAACTGTTACAGAAATATAGCAATCTGCAAGTACGGAGGAAATGTATGAAAAGAAAAAAATGTGGACACGTTACCTGTATTAGCAGAATCTTGCTTTGACTTTCCACACCACTCATAGCTCTTTCAAATTCTAAGGCTGTGGTCTTGCCTTTCCATGGTACCTGAAATAGTCCCAAATAAATTCTTTCTCTCACACCAGATGAGTGAAAGAATTGAGTATACTTTTTAAACAAGCCCAATTTAATTGGGTTATGCAGCTTATTTTTCATTAGTAGTACCTCTATAAGAAAGTCTTTATCTAAATAAAACTGCACAGTTTTAACCTAAGGTGGAAAATGATGGTGATGTTTATTCAGATTATCCCTCCACATTAAAATACACAGTAAGTGACATAAATAAAAATAATTTAAAGAGGAAGTTGTGAATGAGATATCAGTTTGAAAACACTGTTTGTATAAAGCCTTTGTATACAGACTAATAACAAGCAGAGCTCCAGAAGTGTGCATAGAAATAAAAATGGATCAATCATACCATAAAAGTAATATGTCATTGCCCCAGGTGGCTAATCCATTAAAGATTATGAGGGTGCAACAAGCAGTCAATTACTAAATCAGTAAATTTTTGTGTAGTTTGTAAAATTCAACACATGTTAATACAGCTTATATGGAGTTTAGGAGCATTCTATACACTTACAGTGAACAGATTTTTTTATATATATATATATCTTTCACCAATGGACATGCAATTCTGAAAACCAAAATGCCTTCAGGCTGACTGAGATTTTGTGCTGAGTTTCTCTTCTATGTCGTATTAGCACCATCTTGAATATTTCCATTAAATTTTTATCATCCCAAACAGTTTTAAGAAATAGCACAAATCCTGCATTTATAAGCAAGTTTCTGTTTTCCCCTTCTGCTATTAAGTTCTTATGACTTACACTTATTATATCCTTGTATTTCATGAAATAAGAATAAAAACAATCTGATGCTCATCCAGTCAGCTGGCATAAACAATTAACTATATTTCAACAAGTCTAACTGAATTTTCAGGTGCTGCACCTGTGTCAGGGCAATCCCAGACACGAGTACAGACTGAGAGAGGAACTTATTGAGAGCAGCCCTGCAGAGGACTTGAGGATTCTAGTGGGTGAAAGGCTTGACATGAGCCAGCAGTGCGCGCTTGCAGCCCAGAAGACCGGCTGCATCAACAGAGGTGTGACCAGCAGGTCAAGGGAGGTGATTGTCCCCCTCTGCTCTGCTCTTGTGAGGCCCCACCTGGAGTGCTGCATCCAGGTCTGGGGCCCCCAGCACAAGAAGGATGTGGAGCTGTTAGAGTGGGTCCAGGGGAGGGCCACAAAGATTATCAGGTGGCTAGAGCACCTCTCCTGTGAAGAAAGGCTGGGAGAGCTGGGGCTGTTCAGCCTGGAGAAGAGAAGGCTCTGGAGTGACCTCATTGCAGCTTCTCAATACTTAAAGGGGGCTTACAAAAAGATAGAGAGCAACTATTTGCTCAAGCAGATAATGACAGCACAAGGGGGAATGGTTTTAAACTAAAAGAGGTGAGATTTAAATTAGAGGTTAGGAGGAAATTCTTCACTCAGAGGGTGGTGAGGCACTGGCACAGGTTGCCCAGAGAGGTTGTGGATGTCCCATCCCTGGAGGTGTTTAAAACCAAGTTAGATGAGGCCCTGGGCAACATGTTCTAGTGGGTAGCCTCCCTGCCTATGGCAGGGGGTTGGAACTAGATGATCTTCAAAGTCCCTTCCGACCCAGGCCATTCTATGATTCTATTTACAAAGGTCATAGAAATTCTGGTGCTTGAGCGCAGAACATTCAGAGTATCAAAGATGTAATAAATTGGAAACATCTATATAATGCAGAATTCTTTTAAGTTATATACCAAGATCAAGATTTCATCAAGTAAGAACAGTATACACTGTTCCTCTACACCAGCATTTTATGACTGGATTTAACCTTGTTATTGTAGCTCAAATATTCTTCCCTTCTAAGTATACAGTAGTATACTGTAATGTCAGAGATACCGATTGGGACAAAAAATTATGGTTTTAGAAAAATTTCTCTTACATCTATAACTGTAAAAAAAACTTTTTATATGCATTTCACACTTGCCTATGTAATAACATCTTATCAACGATCATATCTATTAATATAGCCAATAGATTACTTCAGCCAACCAGTAATAATTACATTGTGTAAAAAATATCAGAATATTTCAAAGATAGGAAATACTTTAACAACAACATAGTCACCCTGAAACAAGTAATTTCAGGCAGAGGTGAACCAGACCATAAAACTTACTAAGTACAATTTACTATTACTGTATATTTACTTAATAGACATAACATTTTGTGTCTATATATTTATATGAAATATAATTTGAACTCTGCTTGCCTTTAGAGCTTTCTGCCCTCTAACATAAGAAAGATGTTTTCAGTTTTTAAAGTTCTTTAATGTCCCTTGGGAAGAGATAAATCCCAAAGGCTGCTTTTACCCCATGCCATGCACTACAAAGCGGGCACTTATTATTGATCAAATTCAACCATATGAAAGAGATCTAAGTCCTAAGCCCCATTTAACATCAGTTTAAGTACTCTGGTTCCCTCAAATGGGATCACTCGTGCTGATCCCCTCCTGTGCAATCCTTGCTTTATGGGGTTGAGAAAAGGCCAAATATCAGTTGATGGAAGTCAGTGATGCCAGTGGAATTATATCTGTTTATATCAGTCGAAAAACTGCATCTCAGGAGTCCAACCATTTACAATAGAAAGTTGATCCTTTAAATACTGCAGTTCTCTTCTGTAGTTCTTTTAGAAATAATATTTTAAGAAGCTGTTTGGCTCCTAATGGGTTTTGCATTTACTATTTCTGTACTCTCTACTCTAAATATGGCTTTTTGGAAAGAGCAGAAAATTTCTAATATGAATAATTGTTCCAGTAATTGGAACCACCAGTACATCTATGCTTTCAAGAAACAGCAATGATCTGCCTCAAGCCAGTCTCCCATTTCACAATATCTCCATCATTGCATCTCTGAATGTTGTTTTGAAAACCACAGCCTTGGCTGCACATAGTGGAAGAACTTACAAAATAAAAAAAGAAAAAAGTGTTTCTATTAACAGTGTAAGATAAAACAATACATTAAAAGTTTTGAGTAACATAACACTTTCAGGGACTTTTTTTTTTTTTTTTTTTTTGGCCTAGGTGAGATTCTCTGTTTTTCCTGCTTTATTCTTCCTACTGTAGAAAAATGTGGAAGAAGCAGCAATTCACATTTTTGCCTTTTTAAAAAAACAGTCTTTGGAAAGATTTACCTCTCCTTTCCCTCCAGTAAATGTAAAATAAATATTTTTACACAGATAGAAAAATACTGTGAAAAGCTGTGTTACTTAGGAAAATCTCAATCTTGACAAAAATACTTTGAAATATTTTCAGAAAGGTTGATCAGATGACAGAAAACTTGATGAATTCCATTGAATTGCATGTGGAGGCAGCCTCTGGTGTGCCCACTTCTACTTTCAACTTGAAATTTTAAAACATCTCAATTTTTTTTTTTCCAATTCAGTTTGTTATTTTTGTATATACAGCATTCTTTTTAATATGTTGTCATTATTCTCTCTGACTATTCAGGAATAGTAGCAATTCTTAAACAATTGTTGTACAAATTTAATAATTTTTAATTACAGAGAAATGTAAGGGGAAATATGAGAGCTCTTTCCTGCTGCCTTGGTTTGTATGTTATTTAAAAGTAGGTTATTAATATTTTATGCCTTTTTCTCCTAAACTCATTTTTTGACTATTTTAAATGTTTTGAAGCAATAATTTTAAATGCAGTGACAGGAATTGCTGTACTTTTTATTCTCTTTCTAAAAGGTCCATATCCTTTGGGTTTCCTAATTAAGGAGAGCTGTTGGAATGATAAATTTCTCATTAGCATCAAATACACTACATTAAGGCCCAGCCTTCAACATTTCACCTGTCTTAGTAGAAGGAAACTTTTACAATGTGTTCTAGTTAACTCAGCTACCCAGCTATTTACTGGGTATAATTATTGACACCTTTTATTATTATTATTATTATTTTTAAGCCCGGTATTTAAAAAGACCAGAATCATAGAATCAGAGAATGGCTTGGGTTGGAAAGCACCTTAAAGATCATCTAGTGTCGTCGTCCGCCTTCCCACTCCCCAACCAACCCCAAGCAGGGAAAAGAGAAAGAAAAGTATCTATTGTCTTTTTCTTTTTTGTTTCTCTTTTCGTTTGATTTCAGCTGAGACTACTAATATCAAGTAGATTCTTCAAGTGATAGGTGCTGTTAGGATAATCTGGTGCAATCTTTTGTTGAGTCTCACAGACTGTGGACTCTGGGCTGATAAGTCTCCACTAAACCCACAATATTTACTTACACTAAAGTTTACTTGTTCACTATTCCGGGTAGTGCTTCTATAGCTACAGAGAATGACCCAGCAAGAACAACAGGAAGCTAAACTACTTTTATTTTACTGTGTTTCTCTTATCATCATTACATCTCACTTTTTTTTTGAAACTAGTGATAGATTATATCATTAAAAATGCTCTTAAAGTTGAGAATTACTGTTTATAAAAATGGGCAGTAGAGTTAGAGAGTAGATTAAGTGATTTTTCTGAAGGTCACAGTATTTATGAATAAACCACAAAATAAGATACTCTTTTCTACAATCTTTCTTGACACACAATACTATTCCCCAGAATAAATACTAGGCAGACTTCTTTAATGCGCTTTAAGATCAGACAAAATTCATACCATTCAAAATAGCTCAAAACAATAATGATAGCCACTCAACATAGTCAAAGTCCTTTTATGTGTCTAGATGACAAAACAAGTATCTTTGTGAGCTGCATTGGCAGACTCAATTCATCATAGATGAAAGATTATCTGAATCTTATCCCCTTATGATACTGGCTGTCTCATTTTTAGTAGCAGACCACGCATTAATCTTCATTCCTTTGGGCAGTGTGTTAGTGTATATTTTAATAACCTTTAAAGGGATATCTGACAATAAGAGTCTCAGCTCTATATACCTATATACAGGAAATGATTAGAAATGAACGTCTTTCCTATGACAATTTATTAAAAAAAATAAAAAAAAATATTTTTCTGTTTTCATGAAATGCATGATTTCTGGAGGGTCATCCTTTCCTGAACTGTGAACTTTATTGTGAGATAAGTATTGTTAAAATTGTTTTTACGATGATGAATCATTGTGTAACATGACAATTGCAGTAACAAGGTAATAGTAATATAATAACAATTAAAATTATGGAAGCAAGTAAATGTAGTTTATTATTTGGTGGGGTCTTTCAAAATTGTCCCATTTCAGAGATACACTTTTCTTTCAACAAAACAGTACGTTCTGCTGCCAAACAGTATTAGTGGTGTTTTTTATCTATCTTGGAAGCTGTAGCTGTAGGTTTGAAAACAAACCAGCTGATCAGGCATTGCCACTTCCACATGCTTTTCAAAGGCCTTCCTGTTTCTGAAATGTAGCAAACTTTCTAAAAGTTTTATTAAACCTCAAGTATTTTCAGCCTCCATTTGAGACTGCCTCCTCTTATGTAATTGCATCTTTTGATATAAATGACAGCTTCACTTTTTATAATAAGATTTTATTCACTCTGTATTGTGAAATGATATGACACAATAGGTATAGAAATCCTAAAAGACAGATTTAATAGATCTAGGATCTCTTATCATATCCCTTTTCAGTTCTTATTTAACAAATGGTTTTCAGATAAGCTCTCCTGAGGAGAAAAGCTAGAATCTTATATCAGTTTCACTGCCCTTTTCATAAGTGTTCTTTTAGCTAATTTTCTTTACCATGGTGCCTTTTTTTCCTCTGAACAGTTTATTAATTCTTTGCTTTACATTTATAAGTATTTGTATCACTTCTGATTTCAGGTAATCTGGAGATTTCTATTTTTCTTTTATTTTATTTTTCCCCCCAATTTTAAGAGAAATCAGTATTTGCAAATATTCTGTATTTAACTTATTAAGTAAGCAACATTTTTCAAATTGTTCCATTGGATATATTCCATAAGGCACAATTACTGGCATCCTCTGTATCACTTTCTGTACCATCAATATATTTTGGTGATTATTTTAATCTTTTAAATGGGAGAACACATCTGTTCCATGCTTACATGATCTCCAGAACATCTCAAGGAAGCCCATGAAATGTTAGTGCTAATATAAGCTTGGTGCACCTTTCAGGGAGTTAATTTAACACAATTTCTCTTTCTATGCAATGTGTCATTTCCCACAAAGCTGCCTATTGAATCTGCTTTGAGAATCCCTGTTATCTCTCTGTTTCTCCCACTATACATGTTTCTTCGGTGCAGGTGCTCAGGTGCTGGCAGTGAGGGCTGCCAGGCCACTCTGTGAGGCGAGCCCGGGGCTGCCCCATGCTGGCTCCAGCGGCCCCACCACAGGGTCCGGTTGAGCCCCTCGGCCACGAGTGGGCTCCTTGGGGAGAGCGGAGCTCAGCAAGGGCCAAACACTTCCTGGCAGTGAGGAAAGCAGTGCGAGAAGCAGCCCTGTGAACAGCCAGGGGAGGAGGTGCTCCAGGTGCCCAGCAGAGCTTGACCTGCAGCCCCTGGAGAGCCCAGGCTGGAGCAGGGGAGAGGTGTGAGGAGGAAGGGGCAGCACAGAGGAGCTGCTGGGGGTGACCGCAGCCCCCATTCCCCAGACCCCTGGTGAGGTAAAGCCAGTGCTGGTCCCAGCAGGGGAATGAAGACACGTCCATGCTAAGCCACGTTGGGACCTGGCCTGGTACCACACCACTGTGTGCTGTTGAATATTCCCCCCTGCAGGCTGTGGCTCTTGCTTTGTTGGAGGTAGCAGGAGACCTGGGATAGGTGGCTAAAGGCGGTTGTAAGGCATGGATCTTATTAGGGAAGTAGCATTTGCGTACATTTTTTAGTTCAATTAAAAAAAAGAAAAAGAGAGAATTGAGCTTCCATTTGGTAGTAAAGTTTGGAAACAACTTTGAAAAGTTAACTAATCAGAGGTGATGTGGCTGAAGGAAGTAGTTTGGGATAGTCTGGGAAAATGTGAACAGCATCCTTCCAAAAGTTTACATAAATGCTACGAAATTGGAGGCATCGCTGTTTATCCCTGAAGGGAAAAAGAGAAAATTCTTACCTCCATCCAAACTGAGTTCTTTGCTCCCTCTACAGAATTTTATTCCATTGCTTTTGATTGCATATGCAAAACACAAGAGAAAAAAAAATAACAACAACAACAAAACAGGAACTAATTAAAATAATTTGAACTAGTTGATCAAAAAAAGAGAAACAAACACGCAAAGGGGTACCTGAACTCTCTATTAAAGAAAATCTATTTATAACATAACTAACATAACTGTCATCGCAGGTTCCTCCATCCACCATATGCCGTTTTCTTAAAAAAAAAAAAAAAATTGTCTGAACAATTCTCATCCTTTTTCCTGTTTCCTGATAAATACATATAGAATGACTTTTAATATTACTCTGTTAAAATATGTAGCTTGTATGATTTTAAAGAAGATAAAGTATTCCCATTGTCCCCTTATCCCAACAAGTCACAAGCACTGCATAATTATGCATTTCAACTTATTTTTTTACAGCTACTTCCTTCATCATTCACTGTCTATATGTAGTTTTGAACAAGCCTTAAAAAATTGTTTATCAATAGGCCTGAGCTTTTAAATGTTCTTTTATCCAATTCTGGATGCTCTTTATAAGAATGATCTGTTGGACATAAGTATGAATAGTTTACCACCATTTGATCACCCTTGCAGTCCAGAAATAACATTGGTCCACAGGAATTTTATTTTTTATTTATTATTATTTTTTTTTGGTAAATGAAAGTCTTACAAGACTTTAAAGAGCAAAGGATATGCAGATTTCTTTCATTCTGACTTATTCAAAAGAATATGAAGCATTCTTTTCCAAGGGGCATCAGAAAACTTCAGCTTGATGATTGCTGTGTTCCCAGCTAAAGAGAGCTCATTAAATTATGGCTTAGAGACCAAATAACAGGGGAGTGTAAATGACTGAACTTTACAGATTGTCTGCCCTATGTGAAAATTCAGTTTCTGCTCTCCTTACAATTTTTCTCCCTAGAATAAAGTAGATTCATTATTAATCTGAAGAAGCTGCTCCTGGAGCAGTTCCTTTACTTGACTTGGTATCTTGATCAAGAATTTAGATAAAATATACCAAGGGACCTTATGACCAAAACAGTATTCTCAGTGCTATTTGTATTCTATCAAAGAATTGCAATTTAAAAATGTATTTAAGCAAAGAAAGTTACTCTTTTCAAGAGAGGCATTTAAACTACTAGTTCCACTGAGATTAAATCCCACTTTTTCATGAACAAATGCTGTCTTATATCAGGTCCAAAAGCAATGATCTCAACTTCAGTCCAATTACCCATGCGAGCAGCTTTGCACCAGTCTGAGTAATTAGCTCAAAATCTGGCTTCACATTTGTGAGTGCTCTTGGATTATTAATTTCAAATACATGTAAACAGTTAAGCCTTAATCCAGGAAAAGCATTCATGTACATGAATGCTGCTGCTCTTTATAAGGATGATCTGTTGGACATAGGTATTGTTTACCACCATTTAGATTACACATGTAGTTCAGAAATAACATTGCTCTGCAAGAATTTTAAGAAGATGCACTTCTTTGCCAATTTAAGGTCATACCTTCTGATCTTGAAGAACACTAAATATCCTATTGCAGGTTCTGATCATTAAATATTATACATTCTTAATGACATGTCTAAAATGCCAACTACACTGGGAGACAATTATACTGTCATTTCTAGCAGTGGGCTGCACAAGGTAATGTGGCGGCACTAAGGGAACAGCTAGCCTGTCTTGCACATAACTAGCTTCCCAGGTAGTTAATCAGGTACTTTCCCAGGTACTAAATCCTAACAACCCGCCCCCCCCCCCCCGGCCTTATTTTTAATTGTAAATAGCATGAGCTCGCTCAGTAATAATGTTCAGATAGAATACATTTAGTACAAAGTAACTTATTTCAGAAGAACCTCAAGTTATCATTCCATTCAGTAACACTGCAAACATGAGATATGAAGCAAATAAGCTGTATGCCTACATTTTTCTATCAGTAGGTTACATTAATGCTAGAAGATGATTAATACTGTATGAAAAAAGGAATGGTCATTGAATCTACCCATAAATATTCCTGTCAGAGTTCTCATTTACATTCATCCGCTTCTGTTCCAGCAGTGAACTTACCTACTGCTTACCTATGGTAAGCAGTTCCTTATCACTAGTCTGCTTTTTGTCAATATGTAGTTAGCAAATGATATCACAAGGCCACTCACACAGTATATAAAGCTATAGGTCAGCAATACATTCCAGCAGTTAATCTGGCCCTAGGAAAGCATCTTTGCATAACAAATGAGAGCTTTACAGGTTCAGTCACCCATCATTTAAAGAACTTCACAGAGGTACTCAAATCTGTATTTGAATTAAAACAAAACAAAAATCAAAACAAAAAAACAATAATGTACATAAAGTAATATACAAGTGAAAGATATCTCTAGTCAACAGTAAGCAAACAAAAGGAGAATGAAGAGAAAGTCTAAGTCAGTGGAACTTGCAGAAGAACTTGCTGAGATCGAGTTTATAAACACAATAAAGAAAAAAATCTGTCATTCTGAGAGCTTTCAGTGTATACCCAAACAGCAGTTTTAATTAGCCTACAGTCACTTCTACGCTGACATCTGGATTCATTAGGACTTCACTAGGACTCACTTGGCTTAGGGCAGATTTCAGTGAAGAAGGGGCTTCTATTTTGTCAGTAACTACCTTTTAGTTATTGGAAGATTTTAGTTAAACCCCACTGAGCCTTTTGGGACTAAACAAACTCAGTTTCTTCAATCTTTCTTCATATGCCAAGGTCTCTAACCTTCTTATCATCTTTGTGAACTTGTGTTGGGCCTTCTCCAGTATTTTTGTGTCAACCAGTGGCTTGGTACAGAATGTTACTCATGCATAAGGAGAATGAGACAGTCATGCCTAATGCAAAACAGATGAGGTCCTGGTTTATGTGTGGCACTAGCGTGCTCAAAAATGTAGCATTTACTAATTCAACTGTATGAGAAGTTTTACAGATATTAAAAAAAAAGAAAAAAAAGAAAGAAAAAAAAAAGAAAATAGAAAAGAAAAAGGCAAGCACTAACACTAATTCAAGTCTCCCTTATTTTGCACAGAACAAGTCAGTCACTGGATCATCAAAACATTGATCTTAAGAAAGGACAAAATAAATAGGTGATGCAGAAATATGTTTGGTTTGTGCCCAGAATGCTGAGACTTTTAGATTCTTACCTTCAAATTCCTCTCTGCAACAGAAAACTCATTCATTCATTTCTAAGAAAATCCAGGTTCTCAGCAAGCTGATCTTTTAATAATGATGTTGCATGGCTTGATGCTCATAGTTTATGTGAGAGCTGGCAACTCTGCAAACTGTTGAACTGCATGGACCTGAACTTAAGCATATTGTTGGGCTGTAGTTGTCTTCTATTAGCAATTTTCAAGCATCATGCAGTAGAGGAAGGTTATAGTTCTATGCATTCACTCATGTATTGTAATTCAGACAGGTTTTAGGTTGCATTTGGTTTGCTTGAAAAATATCAGAAACATATTATTTCTGGCTTCCTGACTAGAATTTTCTGCTTATGTCAAAAGCAGATCTTTTTAAGGTTACTGTTTAGAAGAGCAACATAAAGAGGAGAAGTTGGAGGAATGTTCACTATTACACATTGTTCTTCTTTTCTTTTTCTCCTGAGGAAGAGAAATGATTTCTAGTAATGAATTATGTTCACAATAGTTCATTATTTTCTATCAGTAAAGTTGTGTAAGCTTCTATCAAGAGATAAAAAGCAAAAGGTTGAGCTGTCCTATATTGTGGATTTATTGTCAGTGTCTTTATGTCTCTTGTCACATATTTCTCAACTGACAGCCTTCAGAAGCCTTTACAGTCTCCAAATTCCTACATTGACACCGTATTCCACAAGTGAGAAGCTGATTGTGGCACAAACTCTGAAGAGAAAAAATATTTACCATTTACACTAAGTATGATTATTATGAATCGTATTATGAATAAATTAGTCCTAGAGCCTCCCGTATAGCACAGCTCTCTATCCCATACAATACTGCATCTCTCATCCCAGAGATCTGACCTTCTAAAAAGCGAGTCCCTTGTCATCATTTTCTGTAGAAGAGATGGGTTTTTATAAGGCAGCTTAAGGCTTTTCTGAATCTTCACTGCCAAGTTTAACTTTAAAAAATTAATTATTTCTTCCACATCTCCTCAAGGAGTTGATGCTTCTCCTGGGCCTCCAATGACTGCGTCATTTAAAATGAAAAATAGGGTGAGGACGGCATAGCATTTTCATCAAAAAAAAAAAAAAGAAAAAAGAAAGCAGGCTCCTGTCTTTCAGTGCTATTCTTTGCGACAAGAACAGCACAAGGATATCTAGGAGTAAATTATTAAAGGACTAGCTCTTGAAATAAATCAACATGCTGGGTACTGGCTGAAGATGTGTCTGTAGCCAGATCCCTTATCTGTTTTGATCACTCCCAACAGTAACCTTTTATCCAGTGATGCTCAGTGGAAATTCATGAGAGCCGGTGGGTAAAGAGGAACAGGAAGAATGGCAAACTCAGTGCCAAGGGATCTAAACCACTTGCACCTCTTGGTGACAGCCATAAGGAATGAGGAATACCAGATGAGGAGGTTAAACTCAGCTCCTCCCCTTATTAGATCTGCTGGTAAAATTGTGTGTATTCCTGGATTTCCAGCAGGCAGGCTGCAGTTGCAGGGCTGCAAGGCATTCAGAGGCTGTAGACAAGTGGTTGATGCTCTTTATTTTTATTTTATTTTTTTTTTACATGTCAGCACCAAGTCTGACACTCCTCACTGAAAAGACTGTCATCATATTTTCAGAGAGACAGATATTTTCAGACAGAATAAATTTCAGATAAGCATTAAGAATAACTTGATCACCTTTGCTGAGATATTCCCTCAGACAACCTAAACGTAGGCCTGACAGTTTGGCGAAGAGCTAACATACAGGGTCTTGAGTACTCATGAAGGCTCAGTACAATCATTACAACTACGTGTATGCATATATATACACAGAAACACACGTGGATACACCTGCACTCATTGTATTTTCAAAGACCTCAGCTGTTGGTAGGTTTCAAAGATAATTTTATAATTTGTTGTTTCCGAGCAGATATTTAAAATGCACTGAAGAGAAATAGAAACCCATAGACATCAGAACAAAAAGCTCTTGTTACAGATTTTGCTTGATTGTGAACAAGGTTTAAGATTTAAATGAAACATATTTTGTGCCCTGTGAGATTATTCTGGAGATGAAGCCCTCTGAATGTGTGTTGTTGAGACAGAAGTTTGTTTTCCCTCCAGGAATTATAAATTATTTAGTCAATTTGAATATAATTGAGCCAAATGGTAGAGTTATGTCCCCCAAGTAAAATTATTTCTAATATTACAAAGGTGAAATTAGCTACAAATTTGTTCTTTTTATATGACACCCAAGCAATGACATTAGCATTTGGCAGCAGTTAATGAAACAAAAACAAAAACAAAACAAACAAACGAAAAAAAACACAAAAACCCTCAACTCACTATTAAAATACTAACAAATTTTAAAAATCAAACTGTTTTAAAATTTAAATTAAAACTAAACTAAGATTAAATTATTTTGTTGTAGTTTTATAAGCTTAAAATTACAGAGATTTTAATGCATGAAACCTAGATATTTCATACAATAAATTTTTATAAGGCATAAAAGTGGCACCTTAGCAACAAAGTTTACTCTCAAAGACACTTTTCTGATATTGGCTTTTTCTTTTTTTTCTTAAATAAAACTTGGTCTGTGGGCTTTTGTTTTTTGCTGATTGTACTAGTGCTGAAATAAAGTACCCAGAAGAATACACTGCACACTTCCATATAAAGAATGATTAAGTTTAAGGATTGGGCTGTGAAATTAAGCACATAAATCAGGAAATACAAATATGCATACTGCATCTGCAATCCTAATTCAGCCACTGGGATCCACATTCATGTTTCTGCTAGTCTTTAGCTGGAGTCTTAGGGGATGAGTGCTAGAAATGATGAACAAAACAGGACTGCAGTGAGTAGTGCTGTTGCCTGCAGAGTTCCTGGGAATGTGTTGGCCTGGATACTGCACAATTACCCTTGTTTTATTTGTAATCTTCATGGATGCATTTTATCAATAGTGCAGATGGCTACAGCATTTAGAGATTGCCAGATTGAAAGCTACGCTGATATTGGTTCACCCATAAGCTTCTCAAAGCTATCCATTTTAATACTCATTTGCACACATGCATGCTTTTGCCAGAACTAGGTTTGAAAACAGATTGTATTTCCATCTCTTGGCTTGAAGATCGCTGCCCTAGCCCTCACACCAGGGCCTGGCATAGGCTGGAAGCTGCCTGCAAGGAAGATGTGGTTTGCCTTGCAGTCCCTAGCCAAGCACCTCTGTGGGATGACCTCAACATCATGAACTTTTAGGAAGCAAGAAAGAAGCCTGGCAGTATGTTTCCACTTTCTGACTCTAGTGCAATTAATAATTTCAGGATTTCTCACCTGAGCTAGGAACACAAGACAAGAAGTCCTCAGTCCTCAAATCCAATCCAACCCAATTAATGCAGAGACTATGTAGTTTAATCCTGTTCAATATCTTGTCAAACGTTTTACATTGAACTATATTTCTTTCTTATCATCTGCTCTTATTACATCTGAAAGAACTTATCTAGGTGAGCTGTAACAGGATATGGCAATGACAACATTATGTAGAAGATAGATGATACATGGTAGACTATGTTGATACAAAGTGCAAAAACAAAAGGGAAAAATCATACTGCAACCACCAAGCTTCTTCCTGAAGAAGTACCTACTGCTGCAGAACATCTACTTTTATTTATTTATTTATTTATTTATTTATGTGGATGCTTTTTGTCCTAGGAACATACATTTCTAATTTAATTAAGATGAAAGCAGTTTAATATATTTTGGGTTTTGAACACCTCATACATTTTTCATACATGCAGAAGAAAACAACTGATCAATGCACCTTGGCAGAAAATGACCTGGGGGTGCTGTGGATACCAAGTTGAACATGAGCCAGTGATGTGCCCTTGCCACAAAGAAGATGAATGATATTCTGGGCAGCATTAGGCAAAGTATCATCAGAAGGTCAAGGGAGGTGATTCTTTCCCTCTATTCAACAATGGTGAGGCCAGTACTGGGGTACTGGGTCCAAATCTGGGCTCCCCAGTATGAGAGAGACGTGGATATACTGGAAACAGTCCAGTGAAGGGCTAGGAAGATGATTAAGGGACATGAGCATCTCTCCTATGAGGAAAGGCTGAGGGAGCTGTGTGAGGGAGCCTAAAGAAGACAAGGCTTAGAAAGGAATCTCATCAATGCACATAACTACCTTAAGGGAGAGTGCAAAGAGGATGGAGCCAGGCTGTTTTCAGTAGTGCCTTGTAGCAGAACAAGGGGCAACAAGCACATGCTGAAACACAGAGGATTCCCTCTGAACATCAAGAAACACTATTTTACTGTGAGTCACCACGCATTGGAGCATGTTGCCCAGAAGCATGGACTCTTCCTCCTTGGAGATATACAAAATCCATCTGGACATGGTCCTGGGCAAGCGTGAGAAGGAGCATTGGACCAGATGACTTCCAGAGGTCCCTTCCAACCTCAGCCTTTCTGTGATTCTGTGATATAACTTACATCGAGGCCAGGCACCAACATACATGATAATAAGTATAAAAGTAATCTTTGTAAAGTGGATGAACTTAAAGGCTTCTCACAAGAGTGCTGTAGCATTGCTAACAATTATATGGATATGTTTGTCAAGCAAAATCTCTAGTGACAGACCTCACAGAATTTTCTCATTCTCACATATAAGTTAGACCTGCTGCCAAGATTTTATTGGTTCCCCTTACTATTGAGATATATTGACTTTCAAAGAAGAAAGAATTCTGTGCAGAACACCTTTCAGATAAGTAGTGTGAATCTTAAAAAAATAAAAAATAAAAAAAATTAAAAAGCCACTTGCAGTAGAATTTTCCTGAAAAAGAGCCTTTCCACTTTCACTATTTGTAAACAAATGTATACGTAAGACTTATCTGAAAAAAATTGAATTGAATGGGAAAATTGAATGGGAAGGAATAAAATATGGATTTGATTTTTGTTAATAGTAAAAATAAAATAGTTTTTTTTTTAATTGTTTCCAGAATCAATTCCACATATTCTTCTGGGGAAAGAACAGAATGCAGCCTTATTTTATAAAGCAGTAAGCTTTATTTTATAGTAGTGCTGATTTTTTTCCTAGGACAACTCCGAATAATGATTTAGATTAGCTAAGCCAGAATTTTATGATCACCTCCTGAAATAAACCTGAGTATCAAATAGCAATCTGGATTTCTAGCCCAGATATTTCAGACCCCTCCACCTGTTTCAAGAATATCACATTTTTTTTAGGATTCACCTGTCCCCTCATCAAGCGAGGCTTTAAAGAAAGACATTTCTCTGAAATCTGCTATTTAAGGTCAGTATTTAAAGCTAAATGAGGTATCATGTTGCCATTAGAGACTGTAGAAAATATTTCCTTAATAATGCACACCTGAAGATGGTACACACATCGAACAGAACCAGCCAAAAAAAAGCAATTATACATGGAGAAAAAAAAATCTTTTACATTAGCCCGAGTACATGCCCTGGAAATCCCAGGTGGCAAAGGAGAACAAATAACATGGGAATGGTTAAAATGGTTGAGCAGAATGGAAAGGGGCATTAGCAAGATTAAACTACAGCTGAATACATGCTCAAAAGTACTGGATGGAAGAATCAAGACAGTGGTAGATTTTGCTTGGTTGATAGCACTAGAAGAAGACAGATATAATTATTATTTTCTTCATAAAAGAGCCAAGGAGCAAGCATATGCCAGGTGAGAAATAAATCCCAGCTAAGGAATCCTTAGAGTGGCCCTAATGAGCAATTAAGGACACCAACAGAAGAATAGTATATGCAAAGAAATAATAATGGCAGTCCTTAATATGGCAGGAATGCACAGGCAAACTTGGATTCAATGGCAAGAACAACATTACAAAAGTAATAGAAAGGCACGGGAAAGATAATATTGTATACAAGTAGTCAGTATAGAAAGAAAAGCAAAATGTTTGCCTTTTTTTTTTTTTTTTAACACTCTAATGAAAAATGAAGTAAAAGTAGGCTAAGGAAGAAGCAGTACCTTTGACATCAGAGCAAAAATTCACTTGCAGATGATTCAGTGAGAGAAATTACTAACTGACCCTGTATGATGAAGGAAGATAATCTATCACAAAGATGTCAGTCCTCTCATGTTGAGAGTATGTTCTTCCTGCTGTCCTGGATACAGCAGCAGAGATCAAAATATGCTACTAGTGACATAATGCCAGCTCAGCTCATCCTCTGAGGAACAAGGCTGATAGGGTGACATGGGGAAAGTGTTGTTCTGTTGCTGAAAAAAGGAAAAGACTAGAGATGTTTTCAACAGGATTAAACTACCTCCTGTACTTATTAGAGTGGGAGATAAATAAAAGGCTGATAATGTGTAAAGCAAACATTCAGGATGCCCTCAAAAGTTTCAATGATCATTAGTCAGGTGAAAAAACAGGAACACAAATAGTTAAAACAACACTAAAACTCAGCTTTATCTTTCTCTTCCCCATGCAGAGGGCATCCAACACTTGCCATCTTGTCTGTACAACCCTGCTCTTTTCTTTTTATCTCAAGTTCTCAAAATCTTCACACTACTAGCTCTCCGCTCTAGTGTCATTATCTGGCCTTAGTTGAACCTGCCTCCAATGCCTTCCTTTATGAGAGTCAAATCCCTTCCTCCCTCGGGCTACCAGGGTGGAAAGCATGGGTGAGGTGACATTTTAGCCCACAATTCCTGAAATGGCTTCCTTTTCAATTTAGGTACAATTTCAGGGGAAATTCCATTTCAGTCACAAAGGCTCAAAGCTTTACCACATTTAGTTACAAAAGAGTGGGTAGGTTAGGCCTATCATAAGGGCAGGCATGGCAAAGTGGCCAGGGTGTACTGAGGGCAGATCATCTATGAGAATTTTAGTGCCCTGTTGAAGTAAGTCTCTTTTGATGATTCTCCTAAATCCTCATCCAGAAACTTTAACTTGGCTAAAAAAGGTTTTTTTTCACATAAACGCAGAGAATATTCACAGATAGCCCTCCAGAACACCAAATGTTGTCACTAAAATTTGGGGTTTGTTGGGCTGAGAGGAGGAGAAAACAATGCCAGGGATTCTTAAAAATATTTTCAGATTAAGTCTTTCAAATAAGTTAAATGCAGTGTTTGCCCCTAATCGTCATCTTAGAAAAGGCTGTGCCTGGTTGTTCTGAAGCTTTCATGAAGAAAGCAGATGGAGCCACACACGCAGCATGGAAAACTCTAACCTGAGGAGTTTATGGTTGGTAAAATCCTCAAACACTAGAGGGGCAAGGTTACAGGAGACAAATCAGACTGTTCTGTTAGCTAAGCCCAGGTTGTACCACCCATAGCCATACAGGTTATGCAGAGGACACCCACAACATGGTCTCTGTCAGAGTCTGACTGATGCTTTCTCATTCTGTTATTCTCTGAAACAGAATTAAAATTCAGTCAGGCTGAAAGGAGCCTTTTACTCTGTGTACGAGGGGAAATAACAATAACTGTGTGATTCATAAAAACCTTCTAGCATGTATACACACATGCATGCCTTCACTGATAAATACAAATGGAGGTAAACATAGAGGACGCATTAAACTGTCTTTTCTAGAAGGGAGAGAAATCCATGTCACAAGTTTATTGAAGCATTTTGCAGAAATCCAGGATACTGTTCAACATACAGAGTAAGTTCATATTAAAGGCTGCATTTCACCATAAGCAGTGATTTTAGATGACAATGGTGTGCATTTGTTGTCAAACATTATTGTAGTTTGCAGACACCAAGAGGGATCTATCTACCATTATTTTTTTACAATGATATAAGTAAGAATATTTAAGTAGATACACTTTGTATATGAAAAAAAATATCAGTTTGAAGAATGTAAGTCAGAGAACTAAGATAAGGTGAAAAAAAATATTAAAATATAGCATTTCTAAGTGGAGTTTAAGGCAAACAGTAAGTTATTTTCTAAGTACAGTCATTTCCAATAACAGATTTAACATACTTGTCACTTCCTATAAAAGACAGTCAAAATGTTCTGTGGAAATAGCTTTGAAGCAAAATATGAAAGCACCTGCTTTCCAAAGGAGGCTTTGCCAAGAAAAAGAACATCCAATCCCTTATCATTTTTATTTGAATAAGCTGTCCTTGTGCTACAGAGGAGTCTTGGTTCAATTATTTCAGCACCCAATCTCTGCTATAGAACAGGTTCTCCAGCCAAGTTTTTATCGATCTTGACATGCTGGAAAGAGGGAATTGGATGATACATTATGGGAAAAGTCTAGGAAAGCTGTTTCCCAGTGAAAGAGGAGAGGTAGATTTCATGGTGCAACTCTTCGAAAGTATCCCTGTGAAATTTTCAAGATTAGCATTATTTTCATTCTTTCCTGAACTTGGAATTTTCTGTGGGAAAACCGCTTCAGAATTTCCCAGTTTCACTGACACTTTCTTTCAGAAAATGTCATTTTCTGGCCTGCTTTTTAGCTTCTTCTCCAATCATAAGACTTGACACTGAAAGCAGCTGAGGAATTCCAATGTCATGATGAGATCTCTTTGTTGCAAATCAGTGAAAATCAAATAATGTTCACTGATCTCTTTCATGTAAAGATCAGTCAATAGATCATTAGCATGTACATGCTAGTAATTAAAGTTTTAGTTGACATGGAGAAATAAGCACAAATAACTATGCAAAGGGTAAACTTAAAAAAAAAAGATATCTTCAAGACAACGAGGATGTATTTAGTAATTATGTGCTTTAGGGTCTATATTGCAACATCAGTTCTTGCTTTAGGTATGAGAGGGATTACAAATTTGATTGCTACAGCAGCATGTGTTTGCTAATTGACTGCATCTAGCAGATCCAGAAGAAATGCACTGCCAACATATTCAAAGAATCTCTTGATTTAGCCTAAGGACATGTTTCTTATTTCAGAGAAGACTGCAAAACCTTTCATTTTAAATACAATTAATAAAATACCAGCTTCCATACATAAAAGTAATGACTCTTGGTTTTGTATTATATTATTATTATGGGTTCTAAGCCATGTCTGTTATACATCGAGCCTGTGTATTGTGTGTTCCTCATGTGACTGTGGGATTTAGAAATCTATGCAAGGACTCACCTTACTGCAAAAAAATCCCACTGACTGAGTAAAACAATATAATAAAGTACAGCACTATGGATGAATGTTGCCCTCTGCTACAGTTTCTTTGTATTGTCAGAAAAGTCAGAGAATGGATCCCTCAGAGAAAGGCTTACAGCTACAACTGAGTTTGCTTTAAAGAACTCTGGTATTTCTCCAGTAATAGTACAAAACAATAAAAACTACAGAATTAGGTCCCTGTTGCTCCCCCAGTAGCAAAAGGATTGCTGTTACCTTCTAAGCCTAAATCTGCCTCTATCTTTACACAAAATTCCATTTCTATTTTTTTTTATCCTATTTGTTGAAGCATCAACTGGCACATTCTACTTTCTCTTTCTAATTTTAGATGAGTGATGGAATGAATAAGAATTGAGCAGGTCAATCTCTTTATAGGTCCTAAAAAAGTGTGAATATTACAGATGGAGAAGACTTACAGCGAACTTAATTGCATTTTGTTCATTCTTTTGCCAAAGTAACACTGTTCTCCACAGTACATTCTGAAGTACTTGATTTGATTTTAAAAGACTTAAAACAGCACTCTCAAAAATAGTAAGGCTTTTAACTGGAGCTTTTCCTCAAGATCTGATTTCTTTGTTGTCAAGAAATGAATCTGTTTTTTGCTTAACAGGTAAATCATGCTGCCTTCAGGACACTGTTTCTCTTAACGCAAAAGTCACAATATCCACTTTGGAACAATAGACTGTGAGTCACAATCACTCTTCTTTTATATTAGGACAGATAAGAATCATGTCCAAAACTTATTTTCAATTCTAGCATGACAACATTGGATTGAAATAGCTTTAAAAGGTCCTTTTATCCAACTTATATTTGCACATGGAAGAATTTGGCAGAAGGTGTTTTTCTTTTGCAACTCTTCAAAATTTAGTATTCAGAATAATATTTCAAGATAATTTTATTTCACCTAAAACACATCAATAGGTAACATACAAGATCCTTGTGTTGTGAACAATGTTGTTTTCCTAGATAGATGCACTGGTATCCCTGGAACTTATTTCCAAGATATCAAATGTTCTCATAGTTTATTTCAATCAATCAAAAACTTTGACTGAAAGTATCATTTATTTATTTATTTTTGTTTCTGAGGATATTGCCCTAGAGGCATATGCTGTGCTTGCAAGAACACCTACTGTAGTGCAACAGAATAAGCAGTGGTAAACAGAGATAGGGGAAGTTAAATGAAATGCAGGCACATTCAAAATTATCCTTTTACTGAAAGAGGTGCTTGATGACATATTCAAGCCCTACACAATAAACATGCTTAGTCCACCACATGTAAAGAATGTCATGCATATGTAGATGACTCAGAGTTTGGCACCAGGAACACTTTTTTTTTTTTTTTTAAGAATACTTACAATATAATACAAAAAATTGTACGTAAACGCACCAGTTCCTAGTTTTAGAAAAATGAATGATGACCAACGAAATGGAAAAATTAACCTAAAGGTATGATTTTTGTGCAGAAGAAGATTCTACTAAATCATTATTTTAATTCACATAATGTTTCTTAAGCCTACAAGTATTATATATTCTTAAACAAAAATGTCCCATATCTGCTTTGTTTGATGTAGTAAAAATAAAAATAAAACTTGAACGCAAAGTAAAAATCCCCAAGAAACGCTTTTTCCAAAGGTAGAGTATTCATAGACCTATATTACCATGTGAGTCTTCTGCCTGTAGAGTTATGAAGCTGACTACTATATGGAGACAAAAGTTATCATCTTTTATCTCCTCTTTTCCCTCCTAGTTTGGGTGTTATCATAGAATCCTCTAGGCTGGAATTGACCTTCAAGATCATTACACCTAATCACCAACCTGACCTACCAAGTGCCATCACTAAACCATGTCCCTAACCACATCCACATGTCTCTTAAATACCTCCAGGGATGGAGACTCTATCATTTCCCTGGGCCTCCCATTCCAATACTCGACCACCCTCTCCATGAAGAAATTCTTCCTGATAACCAATCTAAACCTCTCCTGGTGCAAGAGACTGCTGAGACCATTTCCTCTCATCCTATCACTTGTTGCCTGAGGAAAGAGACTGATACCCTCTTCGATGCAACCTCCTGTCAGGTAGTTGTAGACAGTGATGAGGTCTTCCCTCAGCCTCCTCTTCTCCAGACTAAATAAATCCAGTTCCCTCAGCCATCTTGTTTTCTCGTTCCTTCAACAGCTTTGTTGCTCTTCTCTGCAGATGCTCAAGCAACTCTATATCTTTCTTGCAGCTAGGGACCTTGTACTGCTCTATATCACACAGTACCTCAAAATGAGCTTCTTAGCACTTTTTCATTTCTTCCTATAATGCGCTCTTGTGGAATCCATTAGCTGGATCATTCGGCACATTAAATCACACCTCCTTTTACTTCCAAATCTGCTTTTCTCAACTGAGAACCTTTTCTGATATGTAAACTGTCAGTGGCACATCTCAGGGACCAAGAGAGATGAAGACCTACAGATTAAAGCTGTACTGTTCTTGACAGTATAAATTGACCATATCAGGTCATATATTACATCTGTTCATTCACACACTAGCATGTAATATTTCTGGCAGTCATTACATTCATGAAGTTTTTAATGTAGTTCCCAGAATGTACTATAAATACTGCAAAACACTAAAGGTTCGAATCTTTAAAATAATTTTTTATTTTTTTCCCCCCAATAATCTCAATGGAAAAGCATTTGTAAGCCAAAAGCCCTGTGTTTCAGCCTCCAGCACTTTTTCCTTTACTTCCTGAAAGCAGAAGGTTTTGGCTGCTAGCTTTAGGATTACAGAACCGATTAGAAGTTTTTACCATTGAAAACATCTATGTGTAGTCTCTCATCCACTAAAAGCTCCCTGCAGAGGTACTGAGCATGTTTTTCAAAATACTTTTTCACTCTTCTTCAGGAATTGCTAAGACAGTTAAAATCAGCTTTTTTTTTTTTTTTTTTTCCCTGGTGGGAGGGGTTGGAGGCGGGAAAGGGTAACAAAAGAAGTTGTTTCAGTGCAATTCTATTCAGGGGTGAGGGAAGAGGCAAAATCAGATTCATTCCTAAAAGCATTCATTAACAATTATGTACTTTCTGGAGATGACATTTTTGGCAGATTTCATGGCTGCAGCAATTGCGTCTTATGCTAGCTATGGATAGAAAATCTGTACACTTTTACTAATGTCAGCCCTGATATGATTGAAATTGCAACATTGGTGCAACCTACAGGAAGTCCCTTCCTTCTTCTTCTTGCCTGTAATCCCATTTCTTGATTTGTTTAATGTTTTAACTCATTACATGCTTGCACACTCATTCTTTATGCCTCATTTACTTTTACTTACCTTTCACAGGATGACACAAAACCCTTGCAAGCCAGTCCTGCCACAAAGGCCATCTGCTCAATTTACATCAGATTCCATGGAAACAGGTTTTTTTCCTCCAGCTTGTGGTCTGCCATGGTGAAGCCTGAACAAAACATACTAGCTCCATATTGAGACACTACAAATGGAGCAAGAACTATTACAAAGCTGTCTGAATGTATCTTTACCTTTTTATTTTTATTTTTATTTTTATTTTAAGTAACCTGAGAAGAAGTGGAAAGACAACAGGGAATATTAACAGGAGAATCCTGATAGAGTAGCCATAGAAAGGTGATCAGAAGAAAGACAGGAGAGACTTTCAGTTGTATCTTCTGTGGGGGATGGGACTGTCTTCCTTTATAACATGTTTGTACAGCACTTGCTATGGAGGCGATCAATCTGATGATCTGCAGGTGCTATTAAGTATGCAGTATACATCCCTCTCTCTGCCAGTTCATAGGTGATGTGGTCTTGCTTCAATGCCACTTCACAGCTTTGGCTCTTCAGATTGAGACATACTTTTTCTTCAGTGTTGACACAGTTCAAACAGAAAAGGCAAGAAAAACAGAGCCAAAAAGGGGAAAAGAAAAATGTTCAAACATCTTTGGTGGTCCAGTTAACACCATCTACCGTATGTTGTGGCCATTTGTCTGGAGGTGGGTGGAACGTGACAAGGGAGAGAAGAGGGTAAGGCTAATCTGTTCTCTAGGTTTCCTTTAGTTTATATGTTATGACTTAGATAAACTTGATTTTATAAATGAAGTCATCTGCAGATTATAATAAATATGTCAATCATTGCAGTGGTATCTGAGTGAGGCAAGCCATTCCTAATGATGTGGTCTTATTCCCACTCATTTGAACTAGTATTAATACTGAATTGTAAAGATAATTTCCTTATCAAAAATGGAGAAAAAAAAAAGAGGAAAGGAAAGAGAGGCTTTGGCATGGTATGATGATAGGCCTAACTTGAAAAGGAAGTTGCTTTTTGATTAAGAAGGCAGTTATAGGTGAAAGGTGGTAAAATGTCATTGATTCTTTATAGAGGAGAGAAGAGGACCCTCAAAGAATTCAAAAATACATTAAGTTTACTTTCTTTTTCATATTTAAATGTCTAAATAATTTCTGTGTTGTGGAGAGATGGAGGAGGAATCCTTCTGAACTCCAGGGATTTTTTGATTTCTGACTTGAGCCAGCTTGCTGACCTTGTTGTAACATACTCATTCATTTCTCTGTGAGGTGTGGGGTTTGTTGTCAGAAAGTTATTCTTTGACTTGGAGTTTAGTGGGTTAATTTGTTTTAGAAGCTTTGTTCAACTTGATCTCCACAGATAAGGCAGGCAAAATACTACTGACTGAGAAACTTCTGAGGCCATGCACACACCTACTTGTTCTGCTCTGTTTCCATACTCTACCATTCCTTGTTCTTTTTGTTGAACAATATAAAAAGTCATAGAATCATAGAATAGCCTGAGTTGGAAGGGACCCATGAGGATCATCAGTTTCAAGGTCTTCCCATGTTGCGCTGTTTTAGCTGAAAGATGAACATCTTACCTGTAGTAATAAGAAAAAACATGCTTCTAATTTACAACAGAGTTGTTTTTCTCTATACCATGGAAAACAAACAAATAAACAAAACCACTTTTAACTCCATTTTACGCTCATGTTTTTACGAAATCTGTTTCCAGCTGAAAGTCTAAGGCGACTTGGATAAGTTGCTTTTAAGACATGGTACTGCAAAGATCTAGATAACAGAGGTAAAGACATTTTAATTTTTCTAGGCTATCCTTGTCTTACATAAGATTATAGCTTTCTTTTTCCCCACATTTCACATTTATTTTTCACCTCTCAAAATATTCCATTTCGGTAGATAAATCTTTCAAATATAAGCTTGTGTTTGAAAGTTGTTAATCTATTTAGTCTTATCTCCATTTTCTCACACTCTTGCTAAACCATGAAGCAATGAAATAATCTCATTCACAAGCTAAATTCCAGTGCATTTTTTTAAAACTGTTTTTTAAACTTATGCTTTGAAATAAACATTTTTGCAGTGTCAAAGCAGATGCCATGGTAAAGAACTAGCCAACAGGCAAATTGGAGTTACCACAACATCACCAAAACAATCCCATGCAAATAATTTTAACCATAGCCCTTGATAATTACTTGAACAGTATTTTCTTAAACATATACTTCCCTGCTAACAACTTTATACCTTCAAAATATCAGCAGACATCAACATTTTGCCTTTTTCCACACGTCACCTACAGAGCTAAATAAACCAAACAATATAACAAAAGGAGCCTTCAATCCAAGGCCTTAAAATACAAGCCCACAATATAGGATGATAAGAGAACCTCACAAGTCATCCACTAAACATTTGATATTGCTTCCTGGCTTGGGGGTTTTAGAGCAAAGACAGCTTAGGCTTTCTAAGGTCTCCAGTGAGTTGCATAAATGAGGGATTTATATCCATGTCATCCATTTAAAAAACCTCTCAGGGCCATCTGAAGATGTAGGATTAGGAGAGGTGTTTTGAGCTAGAGCTCATATGCAAAATGGTGAGACAGACTACAGTGAATATATACATAACAAAAACTAGTGAAACAACAAGCATGCAAACTTGAAAAAAAGTACACTTCCTCATGTCACAGAGAAAGTAGGAAACAAAGGGAAAAAGTAAAAGGAAGACTAATGTCCTTAGACACTCAATATAGAAAAGATATTGTCCTCATATACATTCTTATTTATTTTCCTGCTCCTGCAGTCTGTGTATTACCTCCTTACATAAGGCAGTTTCCTTCTGTCATGGAGGCAATTCATTCTTGTCCCGTCAGGTTCACTTTTTCTTTCCTAGTGCCTCAAGACACTAGTTGCTGTCAAAGCAGTAACAAAAAATAACCCAAGAGATTTCCTTCTGACATCTCTTGAAGTGTAGAATCATCACGTCAGATAAATATGTGGGGTCAGAAAGCCCAGCTTCTGTTATATGACCTCGTCCAGCCAGAGCTTTCTCTAAACTCTTCTCAAAAAAATATTTACGATCTCCAGTCAGACAGGAGAAACTACATTTGTTTTCTCAAGCCCACCTAACTTGTTTTCGATTATCTCCTTATTAAGGAAAGGATTGTGTTTCATAAAGCAGCCCTAGATGTTGTAGAGCTACTGCTTGAAACAGCATTTAGAGTAACAGATTTTTATTTCAGTATTGGTATCTCATGCCTTTTGAGTCTTTTTAATGATTCCCTATTGCCTTCTGTATAGAGCTTAAATAGGTTAGATATTTTCAAAACTCTTAGCTAAATTCACATTGGAATTAAAAATACATCTGCAGAAAAGCATATGATATAGCTAGAGAAGGCTCTTATCTGGCCTATACTAATCCCAACCATTTTCTTGTCTTATACCATATTTTATTCTCCCACCCTGTCATGGGAACTTCCCAAATCATTTCCTTTACTTTATAAAATTCACTTCCAAGAAAAAGGGGAAAAATGACATCCAAACAGAGCAATGAACATCTCTGCAACCATCAAAAATTATAGTCGCGTTTCTGACCAAAGAATCTCGCATTATTAAATTGTATGACTTGTCTGTTTTGGCTTTAATATCTATTTACATTTTTGTTATCGAGGCATACTGATTTGAAGCTACTGTCCTACTCATAAATGCATGGGTGAACAGTTCCAGAGACCAGCTCAGACAGTAAACCCTGATTTCCAAGATCTGGGGGAAAAGCCTCCCCCTCAAGTGTAAAAAAAACACAGATTATTGTCTCCTTATTTTCACCTATCCTGTCTCAGCTCTGTGTTGCTTTAACCCAATTGCTTTTTCCTCACATATACACTAAATGTCCATACATGGGAAGGTAGCATTCTAGTTGTAAAATAAATAAATCCCAATATACATACATACATAACACTGGATTAATATTGCCAGTGAGAAATCTATACATCTCAAAAGGACTAAAAACTCCAAGTTAAGCCAAATCCAGCAGTTTCATAATTTGAAATTTACTCATTTTACCAAATTTACTAAATTTAATTCACCAAATTCTTATTAATAACATTTGGCACTGCATGCCTCAGTCTCTCACTGAATACACACATAAATACAGAAAAATATAAACCAACCCACAGGGTAGATAACTGTGTCTTGTGTTTGATTGCAACACAGGATGAAAAAATAAATACCCTCTAAGTAATGCTTTACCTTACTAAAACTGTTTAACATCTTTTTGAGGTATAAATGGACATATGCTTGCTTAGTTTGCTATATGCTGCTCAAAATAGCAGCAAAAGTGTACCTTTTTATGCAAACTCAGGACTCCATGTGGTCCAAAAAGCTGGCATTTGCTTTTTTCCAGTTGGCATTTTTCAGGTCATACTGCCTGGCACATCCCTCATTTCAAGTTGCCAAGAGAGTGGTGGAAGAATGAGACACACCGGCACCACATATTTTCTAAAGCAATACAATAGAATGACCTTGGGGATTTACAAGTTGCTATTTCATCACACAATAGTTTTTTGTTGCATTTTACATGTTAACCAGCTTACCTCCTTTGAATCTGCTTTATTATGTTCAAGTCACTAAATTGAAAATGGAACAATAAATAGACTGTATGCACTTGTTTTACTGTGCCAGTATTAATGGATGTTTTTACAATTTATGTCAGAAAGTAAAAATGTTGTCCAGCACAGCTGTTTACATATGGAGAGAAAGAATACTGCATTTTGAAAAGAGAACTATGTTAAGAACTAAAGCCCTTCAGTGAGAATTCCTCTCTTCCAGATACATGTCAAATCTGTAGGAAAGGCAATAACTGCAAACAATTTCTTCTGGAAACGTGCCAGTTGTAGAGATGCACATAGTGAACCATTGAGCTAACAAATTTATTAATGTGTGGCAGCAGTTCAGCAGTCCAAGTCACTGCTGCTTGCAGAGGAGAGGCCAGGCAACTCACTGCAAAAGCAGCACATTCAAAGTGTGACAAAAGAGGGAGGGGTGGCACACAACTCGTATGGTTTATTTGGTTAATATAGAGCTAAGCCTCAACCTTTCTCTGCCTTTCACATCATCCTCTTGGAAACATTCTGTGCTGTATGTGTATCTGTTTCTGAAGCAGACAATGAAAAGACTTCAAATGGGGTTTCTTTATAGACATCACCACATCTGCTGACTACACTTCGTGTCTAATTCTCCTCTTCCTTTCACCTTCACTAGCCCTTGACTCTACTGTGAGATACAGAGATGTTTGGGATGACAAACAGCACTCCAGATGTTGCATTCCTTTCTTTTCCAAGGTCATATATTTGTTGTCCATCAGATTCTCCACTCAGTAAATAATGTAGATGAAGTAATCTTGAGTGATGAATTTTGGACTAGTACTTTGAAATTCACCCCAAGGTATTGCACCAAAATTTTTTATTAATGATTTCATCTTAAAAAATAATCTTATACAAGTAAAACCTTTCCATTCTGAAGGTTAACTCTGATTTGGGAGCCCCCACTTTTTCCTTTTTCTTAGTGTTTAATCTAGAAAGTATTTATTTATTTATTTGTTTGTTTGTTTTAACAGAGCTTATTTGACGAAGTGTGTTGGGCTTACGGGGCAAGGTTTTGGTAGTGGGGGATCTGCAGGGGTGGCCTCTATAAGATGAGTTCAGAAGCTGCTCCATGTTAGATAAGGCCAGCTCCAGCCATCTTGAAAAGGGACCCACCACTGTCCAAGACTGAGCCACTGAGTGATGCTGGTTGTGCCTCAGTGAGAGCAGATTTAAGAAAGGGAAAAATCTGCTGCACAGAAGCAGCTGGGATAGAGGAGTGAGGAAACATAGGGTGAAACAATCCTACAGACACCAAAGTCAGTGAAGAAGGAGGTCATAAACTGCTCCAGGCAGGAGCAGAAGTTGCCCTGTGGCCTGTAGAGGGGCCCCTGGTGGAGCAGGCTGTCCCCGGGCAGCCCATGGGTCCCAGGGCAGAGCAGATCTCCACGCTGCAGCCCATGGAGGAGCCCGTGGTGGAGCTGGAGGTCTGGTGGGAGCTGCCACCCATGGTAGACTCATGCTGGAGTAGTCCATTCCTCAAGGATGGACTGTGTGGTATGGACCCATGTTGGAGTAGTTCTTGAAGAAACAGCCTGTGGCAAGTCTGTGTAGGATCAGTTTGGGATCTGCTGGAGCAGGGAAAGAGAGTGAGGAGAAAGGAGTAACAGATGACAAAGTGTTATGGACTGACCACAACCTCCATTCCCTATTCCCCTGTGCTGTTCAGGGGGAGAAGGTAGAAGAAGGCGGATGGGAGGAAGGTGTTTTTTGTTGGTTTTTAGTTTTCATTACTCTAGTCTGTTAGTAGTAGGCAATAAGTTACATTAATCTCCCTATACTGAGTCTGTTTTGCCTGTGACCATAATTGATGAATGATCTCCTTGTCCTTATCTCAACCCATGGGCTTTTTTCATCCTATTTTCTCCATCTGTTCTATTGAAGAGAGAGAGTGAAAGAACAGCGTGGTGCAGCTTATCCAGCCATCAGTGTGAAACCACTACACCAATGACTGAATAGATATGTCACTTTTCAGAAAGCTAAAGCGATGGGAAGTCTCAGAGTGACTTCAATCTGAGTCTAGTTTTGGGGAAATGAATTCAAATGAGAATTTAGTTTGATATAAGAGCAGCTTGTAGTTTCTTATCACTGGCATCACTGCAACCAAAAAGCCCATGTTTTTGATTAGTACTTAAGGTTTCATATTAGGCCCCCAACCTTTGGTTAATAAAATGATCTCAAGTGTTTTAAGAAAGACTGAGTGATTAATGAAATTCCCATGAGAGAAATGCAGATAGATTAGGCAATTTGGCCTTTTACATAAAAGACAAATTTTCTTGATTGTATGTCTCTTTTCGATTACCTCATCTAGACATGAATGGATATAACAAATACCCTTCTCAACAATACAATCCTAATCTTTTTTTTTTTTTCTTAATTTTATTTTTAGAGGATTGTGTTACCTGCAGTCTATTTGCCAAAATGGTGGCTTATTCAGAGATGATACTTCCTACACGAATGTTAGCTGTTTCCCCTGAGAGAATCTGACTGCAATTTTGACTGCTATTCTGGACTCTTGGATTCACCCACTCCACTTAGCCCAGAAGCCACAACTGCTCATGAGCAGAGGAAAATGGGAAGCAATCCCTAAAAGAACAGAACAACATAGAAGAAAATGGACTTTCCCTTTTCTGCTATCCATGAAAACCAAAACTATGTGCATTTTCCTGCCCTAGCCTTTCTGTACATAAAAGAAAAGGAAACCTGTGATGGATCTCCAACTCTGTATTTAGAGTCACTGAATCGTGTCTTGAAGGCCTGCCAACAACTACTCAAAGTAAAGATCTCAAGTAATCAAGCAGAAGTACTTCAGAGTACTTTTACCCTCGTTTCAGTGTAGTGACACCTTTGCCATTTGTTATTCAGCCTTATTAGTCAACATTTTTTAATTTTAATTTTAATTTTTTTGTGGAAGTCTAACTTCCACAAAGTCCCTTTAAATAAAGAATGATTGGGTTCAAAAGTTGGCTTACTGTATAATACAACCTTCAGCTTAGGTTAAGTCTTTGGAAAAGCTCTGGTACATATTACCATTAATCAGCTAAAAGGTTTGCTACAGAACATACATTCTCTGCTCATTCCTCAAGAAACAGTTCATGAGCTCTGAGATGCTTTTAGGCTGGGAGAAAATAACAGATCTCTGGCCTGAAAGCCAGACATCCTCAACTTCCACTCCACTCTAAGGCATCATTGTCTAAGTTAAACATTAGCAAGAAAAATCATACTGGATTACAAAACCCAACGCTCTCTACATTGTAAGGCAACACAACACACATTTTGCAGGTGCATCTGAGCAGTTTAACAGCAACAAGTTTCAAGTAATTCCATTAGAATGTGTAGCCTACAATGCTTTGGGCTTTATATACAACTGTGTGTGACCCATGCACTCTGTGCCCTGCACCACTGAGATCTGGGTGTAGGGCAGCTACAGTCAGCAAGCACATAAAAGACAGGCATCTTAAGGGTTACAACTTCTGTGCATTGCTTTTCTTACAGAAATAGATAGCCAAACAGTGGCACTGCTATTGGTGCCACATGGTTTATAGCTCAGATGTAAATTCAAGTATGTGTAAAGACATGGTGGATTGAAAACAGTCTAAGTGAGGCTCAGCCCATTTATAAACACATTATTCATAGGACAACCTGGTATTATATTCAGTTTGAAACAGCTTATTCTACATAACAGAAACAAGCCTGCTTACAGAATAAAATTGGGCAGACACAGCTATACAGAAGTATGAACAGAAAATTTTGGAAGACCTTTATTCCACTAAGTAGTTTTCTAATACAAAGGATTTTTTTTTTCCCCCAGTTATCACAGCGTATATTTTAGCTTTTTTTTTTCTCTCTCTCTCTTTTTCTCCTCTTTTTTCCCCCTCTCTCTCTTTCTTTCTTTTTTTTTCTTTCTTTTTTTTTTTTTTTTTTCTCTCTCTCTCTTTTTTCTTTTTTTTTTTTTCTCTTTCTACCTAGGAAAGCAATATGCTTGCCTTTGTTGTCAATAGGCAAAACAGTTTGGGCAAAAAAAAAAACAACAGTTTTTGCATCAAAATATTTTGATGTTTTGATGGGATTTTTAACAAAGTTGTTACGCATATTAAATGCTAGTGTAGTTCCCTGACAGTCTGTGAAAATAGTGATAGGAATAATAGAGCTAAAAATGTTTAACAAAATGGCCAGGGGTGGGAGGTGAGGGAAAGCAAGGGACTGCATATGACTTCTGGGTCAGCACTTCAAATGTATTTCTTATAGTAAGTACAGTAAGATGTCATTATTTTATTGTGATATCTTGTGAACACAAATGTTGTCTACAATTAACTATGAAAATGTTTGTGGTGGGTTAATCCCTGTAGGCAGCTAAGCCCCACACAGCTGTTCATTCAACCTCCCTACAGCAGGATGGGAAAGAGAACTGTAAAGGCAAAAGTGAGAAAACTCGTGGGTTGAGATAAAGACAGTTTGAGAGTTAAAGCAAATCTGTGCAGCCAAGCAAAGCAAGACAAGGAATTCATTCACTACTTCCCATTCGCAGGCAGGCATTAAGCCATTTCCAGGAAAACTGGGATCATCACATGTAATAGATTCCTGGGATTACAAACACCATCACTTGAAACATGTCCCCCTCTTCCTCCTTTCCCCCAGCCTTTATTGCTGAGCATGACATCATATGTTATAGAACATCCCTTTAGTCAATTTAGTTCGACTCTCCTGTCTGTGTCCCCTCCCAGCTTCTTGTGTACCCCGAGCCTTCTCACTGGCAGGACAGTGTGAGAAATGGAAGAAACTTTGACTCTGTGTAAGCACTGTTAAGTAGTAACTAAAACATCAATGTGTTATCAACACTGTTTTCAGCATAAATCCAAAACAGCACCATACAAGATACTATGAAGAAAACTAACTCTGTCCCAGCCAAACCCAGTACAATGTGGAAAAGAATATGGAGGAAAGCAAGTTTTCTGATCAGATATGGAAATAAAATGTTGAGGGAGAGAGAAATAAGCATGTAAAGGCAATCTAAAAAAGCTTCACATGCTCTTCATAAAAAGGAAGAACACGGTGATTGGCTACATCATATTCAATCATATTCAGAAAACTATTATGTCTGGCTTATAGAAGTGTTTTTTTAAATTTATTTTTTATTTTTTATTTTTTATTTTTTTATACAGCCAAAACCAGATTAGTTCTGTTTTCCAGTGTGCTTTGCATACTTATCATCACTAAATTACATATGTGATTTCTGTACATATTTGTTTCCACTTTTGAGTTAGAAAGGGCTGGATCATAACAATCCAAACTGTACCACAGTGTTTGCTTTGCCCATCCCACACTATCTCACTGCATTAACTGTGTTTTTGATATATCTCTTTTAGTAGTAGGGTCACTGCTTGCTTTACACTTACCCACTGGTTGGCAAAGAAGTTTTTAGCCGCAGTGAAGAGGACAGCTATTATACTGAGCTATTGAGAAATGAGCTAGGTTTCCAAACCAGAAAATAATCATAAGAACTTCACCTCTGCACTCTTCATAGAGTTAGACAGACATACAAGCATTAATGGAACTTCAAACCAAGTAAGCCCCATATACCTGCCCAAGAAGAAAGTAATTTGCATGCTGTCAGTGTTTTGGCTACAGAGATAGTAGTTTATCTCTGAATCTAAAAAAACATAACTTCATATAGGTCGGCCTGTTTTTCTGCAAATTGCAGTTCTCCATAAAGTCACCTTTTATCCAATTCTTTTGGTCAACTCTAATTTCTAATGTATTTTCTCAATTGTGTTGCTGGAGTACAATATGAGATTAAAAAAAGAATTATCCGTAGATTTTTCAAAAATGCTGTTGTTCTAAGTATTAGCCCTACAACGCTTTTATAAGGCTCCTCTACCATATGAAGCTGTTCTCAGATTGGACTAATGAAACATGCAGCTACCTTAACCACTACAGTAAGAAGGACCAAAACAAGCACTTCTTATTTCTGTTCAGACTTTGATAAGGACATGTAAAGGATTTCTTTGTTCTCAAATAAAAAGATGTGAAAGGTTGTCATGTACTCAGCAGGCACCAGGAAGGGGGAACTAAGTCAACAATTTGTATAAACAAAAGCCACAGAAGAAAATTATCATGCCGAAATACTGTAAACTAACAGCAAGCTTGAATAAAACATCCATAATGCAGAGCTGATATATTTCTTTTAGTATTACCTTTGTAATCCTTCACCAAGAAAGGCATCTTTTCTTCTTTTCTAATCATGACAAATATGCATTCTAATCAGTTGAGTTAGATTAGTTTATTTACTTATTTTTTTAAAGTTAGATTTCTTCTCCCTGAATGTGCATTTGCAACTGCTATGGATTTCTTCAGAAGAGAGAAAGATTACAAAAGAGCACTTACCATCTTCCATTATTAAGCCATACAATGAAAGAGAAATGTTCTTTCACAAAAATAACCAAAATAAGAATCCTTGGAGAAAGCATTCCTCTGAGCTGATAGAAGTGACAAGGTTTGTAAGGCCTAATATAACAGATAATGCCAAGTACTGAGAGGGACAAGAAACAGTTTGGGTAAAGGGGAATCATTCTGAATAGTTTCAAGAGGAATCAGACAAAATATGCTACTAACCATCAGGCTTAAAAAACACAGATACATTTAAGGGTGAAAAACTGTAACATGTATGGAGGCTCCTAGTAGGTAGGATCCTGTGGAAGGCAACTCATTAGGGCACACAAGTGAACTGGCAGGTCTTTTAGGACAATCTTCTCCCAACATAACAGCATTTGATCATGATGTTCAGAAAAAAGAGCAAACATAGGAAGAGACCGGCTTTATCAAACAAGCACTGAGCTGCACTGAGCTGCACTGAGCAAACTGACTACACACAGGAGCTGGAAGTAAGGAGAGGTTGTAAAGAAATGTAGAGGAATCTCCTGACCAGGCTGGACTGATATTTGAAAAGCAAAAGTTCAGCTAGAATTGAAACCAGTGATGAACATTAAGGGCAATAAGAAGTGTTTCTACGTTTATATTAATGGATTAATGATTAACAAGGATAACATGGGGCCATTGCTCACTGGGGCATGTGATTTAATAAGAACAGATTTAGTTAAAACTGAGGTACTCAATGCCTTCTTTGTACCAGTCTTCAACAAAATCTCCCAGGACTTTGTGCCTAAAAACAGGGCTTCAGAAAGGGAGCTACCATTAGTGGAAATGGATCAGGCTGGGAATCTTTCAGAAATTCTTGATCCACGTATGTTGCCCCATACCAGAAACACATTGATAAACTGAGGCACGTGGTAACTGCAAAGGCAGTCTGGGGGCTGAAACACTTGTCCTCTGAGGAGAAACTGAAGAATGGAGGCTTTTCTGGATTTACCTGACATCAGCCTCCCATTGCTTGCAGAGAGATTAAGACAGCACAGCTATGATTTTATAGTTGCTCTGGTGGACACTAGGAGGCGATGATGTTAAATTGAAACAGTGGAGGTTTCAACCAGGTTTCCCAAAAGAGGGAAAAAAAATATAGGATAGCTAAGCACTAATGCAGGTTGCCTGGAGAGGTTGTAGAGTCTTCCTTGGAGGTTTTCAAGATCAATTTCCCCAAGGCCTAGGGAAGCCAGCCTCAAATCAGCACTGACACTGCTTTGAGTGGGATGTTGGATGAAATGACCTTTCAGGGTCCCTTCTAAGCCCAATTATTTTGTGATTTTTAAGAATTAGTCCCAGGCCAAGTATGATAAGTGCACAATGAACTTACCACTGATGTATATTGACAACTAAGTCCAGCAAAATGTAATGAACGTTGTAGTTAATTCAATTTATATAGAACTAAAAAAATAATAATAAAAAGATGAACTGATATTTAGGTTTATAAATTCATAGTTTGATGCTCAACAGTAAGTTGCTTTTGAAGTTCTACATACTGACTAATATAAGTAACCAGATGTATGAATTTACGTTGTATATTACATATACAGAGCAATTTAATTATAGCTATATGTAATATGTTATCTTCATATAAATACATAAAGATTAACTCAAGCTTTATTGTGGAATAGTTAATTGATGCTGATAATAGTGGTAAAAAAGTGGTAGAGTGTAAAACACAGAATAAATAACGCACATTTTTACCTTCCTTTCATTAAGCATACTAGCACGGGAATTTCACAAGATGTCCAAGGCTTTGAGAGCTCAGGGTCTCATTGCAAGTCCTGGGGTTTGAGGACGCTGACCAAAATTTATTGACATGCCCAGACAGACCACAGTACCTCTGTTCCAAACACATAATGAAAATAACTATGTAAATAAGCATAAAAAATCCTGGAGGTTTATGTCCTCTTCATTCTTGAGAAAAGAAGGGAAAAAATGAACTGATTGATGACTGGAAAACAAACACGTTTAGAAACAAATTGGAAGAAAACAAATATCAACACTGGTGTTGAGTTTAATGAAATTTAGACTACTTAAAGCCTTGCTGAAATTATAATTTGCTACCTATGACTAAACCATGTTATAAATCCAAGAGGAAAGCCCATTTGCCAAGTACAGTGCACAATGTCAAAAAATCTTTATGAAAATAAAGTGAACAGTAGAGCATAAATCTAAACCAATTGAGATACTTGTAATTATAAATATTTTAAAGGCAGTGATGGACTGGGGATTGCATTATAGATCACAGTTTATAACTAGCTGCCACAAAGAAGATCAAGGAGTCTGCCAGGCAGAGATGTGCATTTAGATGGCAAGAGCAGTCTGTGAAGGGACCATGTTGAACAGCAGGGAAGAAGGAACAGTTTAAGGAAAGTAATGGTAAGCAGTGTGTTTAGGCACCTTTCCTATTTTTTCTGAAGTCTTTTGCAAGGGTTAAAGTGATATCTAATAACTCTTTATCTTTCAGAACTGAGAGTCTGACTCATATCATTAGCCTCAGTTTGAGACAGTGACCTTAACTTTGATGTTCAAAGGCTAGTTTAAGCATTGGGATTCAGTTTGCCACAGAAGTCCAGTCTCATGGGCAGACATGGAATAAGTCACTTTCATGAAACCTCCCTTCATTCAGATTTCTACAGTATGCACAGCACATTGTATTACATACTCCAGTGCTATGTAGAAGGACTTTTCCAGAAGGAAAGAGTGATTGTATTCAACTTTGACATTTTTTACACAGCAATCTAAAAAAAAAGGTGCATAACACAAATGGCATATGCAATATATAACAGTTCTCACCACAAACCAGATGGTACATCTAACAGAAAAGGGAAGCTGTAGATGTTCAAGTAATTGCTTTCTACTTTATTTGTTTATTTATTTATTTATTATTTTAGCAAATTAACACCTGTAGTCTGATCCAATTTATGTGTCTTCTAGCTCTTCTGATCTGCCCTGGCCTAAAATATATGCTCAGTTAGTTGAAGAATACAAGCATGTCTTAAAAATACAAGTAATTTCTTGAGAAGACAAAAATTCAACAGACATTTCTTGCATTAATCTTCAAAGCAGCCAAACACAAAGAATTAAACTAACATTATAAAATTCTCAGAAATGCTCTAATTTCACAGACCATTCCAATTTTAAAAAAATGGAAATTTCTAAAACTAAAAAGATGTTTCATTACACATTCATTTTCTAAACAGTAAGGCTAAAAATAAAAATAGAAAACACTGTGTGCAACATTTTGAAAACTACCTGGATATTTAGGAGCTTAAAGCTGGTTTTCTGTGCAGTAAATTTATTGTAAATTAGAATGTGAACTTATAGTGCACCAACTACCCACACAGACAAATACGGCAGACATTAAGAACACTAATTTGCAAGGTAACCCATTTCCATTTTTTTTTGATAATTTTGCTTGAGTAAAGCCTTCTGTGTTGGAATGCCTTGGCATGTACATGGGAGGGAAAGAAAACAGGGATGGAGCACAATGGAGAGAAATTGTGAAAGAGGGTGCTGGGATTCAAAAAAAAAGAAATTATGGAAAAAAAAGTGGGAGAGAAACAATGCAAATGAGACTCAGAACACAAAGCAGAAAAATATGAAAGATAAAAGAGAAATTACTAAACAAATACAATTATTAACCAGGGAAGACTAAATGCAATCACAAAACACAATAAAGAAAATTCAGACAGAACAATGTTTGTAAACAATCAAACTCAAATTGATAAATCCAAAAAACTCAGCTCTAATCCGGCAAGCCCAGCTGTGTATTCTTTAGGTATGTAAGGAACCTCCTACATTTTATTAATTAACTTGAGCTGATAGGCATGCATTTTTATGGAGCCCAAGACAGACCCAGAAGCCAGATCACTTTTCTTCTGAAGTGCTGAAGTTATTTCTCAAGGTGAGCTACATGCAGCCGTGCAGGCTTCCTTTGGGACTTCATCGTATCAGACAGGGCATGGAGCATATCCATACTGCAGCGCTCGTGAGATATGCAGCCCACCATGGGTTAGTGTCAAACTGTCCTTAATGCAAATATCTTGCTTCGACCTGAGACACTGGCATTTTCAAATCAAAGCTTTTTGTGATTCTTCATGACACTGAGAAGTTGTGATAGCTTGAATTACCATCCTAATGCAGGAAAAAACAAAATAAAACAAAACAAACAAAAAAATGACAACAACGAAAACAACAACAACAAGAAAAAACATAAATATCTCAGATATTCCCAAAGTGTAGAAAATTCAATTTCCATTAGCTCTTAGGGGACTGAACCATTACCCAACCTGAATGCAAATACAGTCTCTCCTACCTGCTCTACCAGCAATGCTTATTCCCAAATTCTAGTAACACTTGCACCCTTTGCTTCCTTGGATTATTTTTTCTTCTACTCAGTCTGACACACATCCTGTTCCTTCTATTCCTCACTTTATAATTCTTAATCTCTTGTTTTCACTTCCTTGATGTTCTTTACTCTCCTTGTGATGCTCCCTGCCTCTTGAGGTTGTATTACACAGCTTCTGGCTGCCAGCGAACCTCAGGTGAGCAGCCCCTTCAAGGCACAGAAGCTCACAATTATCTTGCCTGTGGACTGATGCTGCAAACCTTGGCACAAACAGCTGATTTGGGAAAAAATATGTTTACCACTCCTGAACTGGATATATGACAACTCAAAAAGAATGAGTATTTTGTCAGGGGTTACTGTCTGTGTAAGCTTTTATAAAGGTCCTAGGGTATATTTTGTTTTCCAGGAAATTGCATTTCTCACAGTATCTCAGCAGTAGCATTTCTTAATCAAGATAGTAGGAACAGATTCCAGATTGTTGGTACTTAAATATACATACACATATATGTGACCCCCTAAATCTAGAAGTAAAGTTATAAAAACAAGGTATATATATATATATATATATATATATATATATATATATTTAAGCTTTATTGATCCCCTGGGCTGGGTGAACACAGCACATGACAATCACTGAACTCCTAAAATCTTGTCTCAGAGTAAAAATTTGAGGGCAGGTTCTTCTGCTGTTGTTTTTAATGTGACAACTCTTTTTCAGATTCCTCAGTGCTCAGAATGTTTGATTTTTTTTTTTTTTTTCACCTGCAGCTGAGAGGGGACAGGTTTGTATCATCAAGGGAATAAAATGATGCAAAGTCTAAGTTTCTGGAAAGTCCTGCCCAAACTTTTTTCTTTGGCAGAGCTTCTGAAAATTGTCTTTAGAGTTCTGCACAGGCTGCATAATGCTGCTAGCTCTGCAAGTTTAAATTCATTGAAGGTGATCTGAATTTAAACAAATTGAAGAATGTAATCTGTAACAAAATGTCTATTCTTGGTAAGACTTAGATAACTCAAAGAATAGGCTGGAGCTAGGAGTGCAATATTGCCTTTTTGTGTGTGTGTGTGTGTGCGCGCGTGCTCAATCTGAACAAGAAGACAGGTCCTGACCTCCTGGAAGGGAAAAGATTCCAGTTGTCTAATTTTCTGTTACAAAATATGATTGGGCAATTTTATGCCAGCAAGTGTAGACGTATCCCAGGCACCTTTGGCCGTGTTATTCAGGTCTAAGGGGAGAGCAGTACATATACCTCAGCAACACAGAATCCTAGAATGATTTGTGTTAGAAGGAACCTTAAAGATTATCTGGTTCCAACCCCCCTGCCATGGGCAGGGACACCTCCCACCAGACCTGGTTGCTCAAAGCCCCATCTAGCCTGGACTGCACTACATTCCCTGACAAAGAGTCCCTCCCCAGCTTTCCTGTAGTACCCCCTTAGGTACTGGAAGACCACTATAAGGTCTCTGTTGGAGCCTTCTCTTCTCCAGGCTGAACAACCCCAACTCTCATCCTGTCTTTGCAGGAAGGGTGCTCCAGCCTTTTGATCATCTTTGTGGCCCTCCTCTGGATTCATTCTAGTATGTCGATGTTCTTCTTGTGCTGGGGGCCCCAGTGCTCCAGGTGGGGTCTCACAAGAGCAGAATAAAGAGAATCACTTCCCTCGCCCTGCTGGCCACAGTTCTTTCGATGCAGCCCAGGATATGGTTGGCTTTCTGGGCTGCAAGCACACATTGCTGGCTTATGTTGAGATTCTCATCAACCAAACACCCCCAGGTCTTCTCCTCAGAGCTGCTCTCAATCCATTCTCCACCCAGCCCGTATTTGTGCTTGGGATTGTCCTGAACCAGGTGCAGGACCTTGCACTTGGCTTTGTTGAACTTCATTAGCTTGCAATCTCTAGCACAGGATCAGGCCAAGTCTTCCAGGTTCACAGATACCCAGGCTGGATGTGGCCTTATTTCAGACTAGAGCTAGAAGATCCATGTGATTCACCACAGGCCAGGCTCTTCCAGACAGATCACCCTACTAACCATATGGATTCTTCATCAAGCCTCATGGTGTAGGGCTATTTCATCAGCAAGCTAATCAGAATGATGCTGCAGTAAGGAACAGCTTATCTGGAATAAAACCTTTGTTACCTTGAAGATGAGCCCGCCAACTCCTTAGCTAGCTAAGCCCTTGTTTTCTCCTCTTCATTCTTGAGCCCTGCTTCAAAAAACAAACAAACAAACAAAAAAAACACAAACAAAGAAAACACATTGTCAGACAGCTGTAGAAGAGGCAGACACCGGCCAATTCCAGAGGCAAAATTTCCTATTACTTTTCTGAGAGTTCTAGCAAGACCTGATAGGATATGCTGTTCTGGTCAGCTGCATTCACATGTGAACTAGTGTTTGAGAGGGAGCAAAAACATCTACTAGGGATACAGATATTTTGTTTTACAGGAGAGAATAAGAGGTATGTAAACCAGAGCTACTTCAAACTAAAGGCTGGTACTGGCAAAAGAACAAATGGCTATGAACTAGTTTCGTTTGTGAATTAGGTTTCTAGTGATAAGAGCAATGAAGTTCTTGTACGATTTCTTAACCAGTATCACAGTGAGAGGCAGTGAGTGACCAACAGTAAAATGGAGATTTCTACAGGTATGAAAAGAATTTATGTTTTGTGGTTCGATGGCCCAAAAGCTCCACCACAGTTGCTTTGTTTTGCTAAGTTTTCCAAAGTTTATCTGTTGGTTTCTGCTGCTAAATTCTCCCACTGACCACCTGCTTCCACCACTACCCAGCAAGCTCCTATTTATAACCCCTTGCTTATCAGTCTAACCCTGCTGACTTCAACTGTGTTGACGGTCTGGTATCTGCTTTCAGTGTTCTTCGTCCTGTGAAGAGAGCTATTCAGTCTCCCCAAGCTGTGGCTTTCGCTAATGACAGGACTACACCAGTTCTCTTTTGAACTGTCTTTGTCACAAAATCATCCTTCTCTATTCACGGTATGCTGCAGCTGACTTCCTCCATTATGAAAACTGTCTTTCTGAGCAAATGTCTGCAATTTATTCAAGTTATCTGAATCCTAGATGCTGAATCCTTTTAGCACTCCTGGTTCATTTTTCTGTTCCCCTCACTGGTCTGTCTCCCTCCCTACACAGAAAACTGACAGAATATGTTGTGTACCTTTACCTTCCTTTGCATCCCTTTCCTATTCCTCTCCTATAATACTTTACTTTCCCTGCAACAGGCATTTCTCATCTGCTCTCTTCCCTCTTACTCACATTTGTACCATTTTTTAAGATTTCTCACATCTGATCCTTTCCCTTTCTTTACCCGATTAATCTCTCATTCTCTTCTGGTTTATTTTCCCCCCCATCACATAGTAAGTGTGACTTAATCACTCATTTCTAGTTCCTCCCTACCATCTCTCCTGGGACTTTGCCCATTCTCTCTCAATTACTGTCATATCACCTCTTTCATTTTTAGGAAGCACACATTTTATAATCCCTCTTCCCGCCACTTCCAGGTTAGGCTGTCTGAAGTCAGCTTTCTGTCTCTTACACTCCACTGAAATTGTTTTTCTGGCAAGGATTTCCATCAATCCTAAAGCTGAAAGGGCATAATCTTTCTTTTCCCATTTATCTGAACTCAGCACCATCAGCTTTATTCCATTTCTTGAATTATATTTATTTAATTATTTACAGTGACTTCTACATCAGTAAGATTAATAAGTAACAGCTAATAGAACATTTTCTTGGTAGAATGAATTAAAATCCACTTGGACTTCCTGGAATAATTATCAGGGGTCCTTTCTCCTTTGCTAGTTACACAATAAAATGCATTGTATTTGAGTATGCTCCTCTGAAACACACCTCCACCTTAGCCACAGACAGAATATTGCTCTAAAAGAAAAGGAACAGAGGCTGATCTTTGCTTATATTCTTATCTCTGAGGAAGCCAAGGGATTCTTTCATAACATTTTCCCCTATTTATGAATTCTTCAAGCAGAATGAAGAATTTTCTTATCTGTACTTCATTAAAAGTATTCTCAAATTGCTTCAGTAAATAATTTTGGTCTTGTACATACTTTCAGCATTCCCTATTAAAATCAAGTATATACACTGTAATATAAGCTGTAACCTCCTAAATTAACTTGTAGAACTTACTAGCACAACTTTTAAAGCACAATGCACAGCTGATTGTAATATACAGTATCAGTGATGTAAGTTGTATTAAGCATTCAAGCAGCAACCAAAAGTAATTCCATTTCAATTACATAACTAACAAAATGCAAGCCATTAAATGCAGATTATTCATTCAAATATGCAGTTATTAATTTTTCTGTGAATACTCAGGGATTTAAAATGAATGCTAAGATTTTCATGAACATACGCGTAAGTAAGATTATGTTTGTTTTTGAATAAATTATAGAGAAATACTCACTGGATGTTCAAAGCCACACTTTGGGCCTTTTTCCTTTTAGTCTTTATGTTGTAGAACTCCATATACCAAGTGATTTAGAAAAATTACATGTTCTACAATGTAAGAAAATACAATACATTGTGCTTAGCACAGTGGGGTTTCTGTCTCCCTGTAAGCTCTGCCCTAGGGAACATGATTAACAAATTGGAATTCAACTGTAGAACACATGTTGCTTCTCATTGTTTAGCATGCCAGGGAGTGAAATAGTGGGAACCACTTCTTTTATCATCACTGGGATACAACTATACTCTATTTACTGGAGCTGAGAGATAAGTTGAAGTATCACATTTGAGCTCATTTTAGAATTGAATCAGCAACAATCTTACTAGAATTTGTGTGTGAAAGCTTTGAAAACCAGTGCTCTTTATTCATAGGATTGTGACCTCTTCCCATTCTAGAAGAACATCACAAATAGTGATTGTATCAAACTTCTGATCTAGCCTTATATCAAACTTTATTATTTTATTTATATATATATTTATTTTTTTTTTCACAGAATAATTTAGATTGGAAAGGACCTCCAAGTATCATGTAATCCCACTCACTGCTCAAAATTCAAACTCACTGCCAATTTCAACATGCAGATTACTCACGTTCCACTTACCATCCTCCAGATCCACCTACCCAGGCCTCTAAACTTGCACTGTTGTTACACCCTCCCTGTCAGGTGCAGGACTTCACACCTGTTTTTGTTGGACTTGTGAGCTTTCTTGCTAGCCAGTCCTCTAGCCTATTAAGGTCCTTGTGAGTGGCAGCGCTCTCCAAGTCTGATGAAGATATATTCCATCCGAACGCATTAATTTATCATTTGGGACACTTTTGTATTTAGTGTGATTACAATGCATTATAACTTTATACAAAACATTTTTTTTTCAATATTTTTTGAAAAAAACAAACAAAAAACCAACAACCTGCTTTATTAATCTTCTTGACAGAGCTATTAAAGGTGCTTTTAATATCACTGAAAGTCAGCGTTCTCCCAGAGTTATTCTGACACAAAAGCCATCAGCTCTTCTTTGAGTTAACACTTATAAATGCATAGGGAATTATGCCGTAGTCTGGTCAAGCAGCAATCCAAATTCCATTTTTAATATATACATATATTTATTATTCCCCCCCCCCCGCCCCCTGCCCCAGGATTTCAGAGTTTGAGAAAAGCACCTGCCAGAAAGAGGATACATCTCAGAAAAGCAGTTACGAAATCTGAAGAAATTTTATCAAAATACCACTGTTTGAGGATCTAGTGCTTACTTCTCTATGAATTGCAGATACTTCCTGCTGACCTCTTCACCATTTGCCTAGGAAAATTCTTACAAGTCCCCTAAAATCACTGAAATACAATAGAACAAACAAGCCCTAAAGGAGACAAGCCCCCACTTCTAAATGCACGATAGCCTGTTCCATGTTTCTTAAGGTCTTCAAAGTGAGCTTCTTTCATAACTTTATTCTGACATACACCAAAACATAAACTGAGTAAGCCTATGAAAATTAAGTTTAAACAAACATCCATTTTAGATGTAGACTGCAAAAGAACTTAAGAGAGATTTCTGATTTTCTTTTTTGAAAGCATTAAGTTATACAGGTATGACCTTGGCAAAATAAACTTCCCTTCATGGTAAATTCAGTGGAATTTAACAACTGCTGATCTCAGAAAAATCATTAGTGTCCCATAAATGAACTGCAACTATAGATATGCCAAAGTGGTTAAAATACTGCCTTTCACAGCAGTGGAAGGAACTGTGTTATTAATTGTAAGTTGATTTCCCTATTTAGTTTGATGTCTACAGAAAATAACTGGTATTCTTTTTTTTTTTTTTTCAAGCTTTCATACTGTGTGAATGGGATGCTACCTGCTCTGCACTCACAGGCTCTCTGATGTTTTCCATACCTTACACAAAGAAAGAGCAGAGATTCCAGAAGAACATTTGTTTACATCGATCTTGCAGAGAACAACAGATTTTGATCAGAAAGGTGGAATATGCATCAGAACTTTAATAATATGGCAGGAGTCTGTCACAAGCCTTAGATGTGGATCTGAATATCTCAAATTTGAGAAGCATGCAGGTGTTCTTTTGAGGTATTTGGGCTGCACTCTAATGATAAATGAAGAAGAACTACCATTCAAGTAACAATCATTAAAATGCCAGATGTGTTTAATAGTTACTTACTTTTGCTACCAGACTAAACTGTCTTCATATTTCTTTCCAGTTAGAGGTATAAGAAAACCAAACATCAAAATTGCCAGGGAACGTTCAACTAACAATAAAGGACTCTTCACATATATTCTCAGTCAACAGCCCATAAAAGAGAAAATTGGTCCACTAAAAGTGATAGCAGAGAATTGGTGACAAGGATGAAGATGGAAGATTTGTTAAACAGTTATTTTGCTCCAAACCTTCCAGAGGACAAGGAAGGTGGACCTTTATTTTCTAGTCACAGGACATACTCCAAAGGACTCTACAACTAGTAGTGAATGAAAAAAAAAAAAAAAGAGAGAGCCTACAAAATATATTGTGGCAAACAAATTATACACTGGTTAGCTTAGTTAAGGGAAAAGGGGGATAGGTGAAAAAATGTTTTGAAGGATATATTATGGAAGACCTTGATGTGAATAATTTGATTCTGAATACCCAATATGGAGTTGCAAGAGCCCTGCTTAAGCTAACTCACTTTCATTCTTAAGAGGTATTACTGCTGCAGCAGGAGCAAGGGAATGGCAGGGTTTCGTACTCTTACATTTTCAAAGTATAATAAGGTTCCACACTGAAGATAATTGAATAAGGCAGAGAGTTATGGTACATAGGTTAAAATAATAGCTTTAGGACAGAAAATTAGCTCAAAAATAGGAAACAGTGAAGAGGTAATAAGAGATGAGAAAGAAAAGAGTTTACTAGTGAGGCACCTCAGAGGTCAGGTAGATTTTAACTAATGCATGCAAACAATCTAGATAAGAGGAAATTTCACCACCTCTGTGCATGCTTCAGGGATTGAACAAGCACAGAATATACAATTGAGACCCAGGAAGTACAGTGAAGAGGTGAAGGTTGGCCTTTGTTAACAAAATAAAAATAGTGAATACCACACAATCTTGATTGTACGTAGGTATACAGGGACACCATAAGGTTCCCGACAATCATGAGCACAGATAAGAAGAGAGCCAAGACAGTGTGCTTTAGTAAACAACAGCAAGTAACGTCCTGTGGTAGTATATTCAAGGTAATTTATTATAGCTCTGCTACAAGAGAACACGTATTGTTTTTCTCTTCAGTAAATGGGCATTAGTGGCCGTGATTTCAGGTCAAAGTCATGGTCCTCAGAATTTGAGCTGGGGTTGAAGAGAGAGAGAAGACAATGAGCTGCAGATGGAGTTCCCTGGGAAATGAAGTGGTGTTTATGTGAAGTATGCCCGTGGCAGAGATAAAGGTAGAACAAGGCTGGGTTACCTAACCTTCTCCAGCATTTTAATATCTTCAAAAGGCTACTGATGGTTCTGCTCAGAAAACAAAACAAAACAATATCACTAATTCTGCCATAGCTTCTTATGTTAGAAATAGCTTGGTGGAGACAAAATGTTTTTTCCAAATTGAACTATAATTACAGTTATGGATTAGAATACTTTTCCCTCTAGTCATGTTTAATTGATTTCCTCCAACAGAGACAAGAATATTTGATTTTTTTTTCAGAGGTTTAAAGACAGTTCCAAATGTGTAAAAGTGGCAGTAAATCATTGACAATTCTCTCTTTTATTGATAGACATGATATTTATAAAATACATGTATGAATCAAATATAGATAGGGTTATAATATGCTCATTTCACATATTTGAGGAAAGTTTGAATAGTAAAGATTTTTAGTGGAAAAGCTAAGATTAGCATGAATGAAATTTGAACATCAGTGCATGTGTTTATAAGCACTAGAAGAAACAGCATGACAAGGGTTAAAATAATAGCTTGTTTTGATAAAAAGAATACCATTCCCAAGATACTGGTCTCAGGAGTAAGTTTATTAGGAGAACATTATTTAATATGAAGACAAGAAGACCTGTACACTGACGAGACCACACCAAAAATACATGGTGAGGAGAAGACCCTGCATCCTAACAGCAGAAGAGCAGCAAAACTACATCATACCTCATATACCACCATTCCTTTTCCTGCTAGTCTGTCAGGAAAACAGACATGTTCCAAACAGACCAGGGAAAAACAGGTAAGGTTAGTCCTCACTGTCTGAGATTCATGAGGACTGAATACATGTGGATACAGGCTGACCAAAGAACTCTTAGGGGAAATATTCAAGATTAAGCTTAATAGGGTCATGGATTACATAAAATAATGGTTGGACCACATGATCTCTACAGATACCCCCAATCTAGAGTGTTTATATTCCTCTTTTATAATTCTTCTTTCATAAGAACTCATTTTTAATTTCACTGAACAAATTTCCTAGTGTGTTTAGATTTTGTTTTAGCCAAACACTACATGTCTAGTATAGTTGAAGGGTATAGAGAGCAAGTCTTATGAGGAGCAGCTGAGGGAGCTGCTCTGCAACCAACACAGGGTGTTAGGCAGCCTCTCATGCAACCTGTAGGTCCTTAATTTCAATCAAGGGGACTTTAGGGATAGCAACTAACAGTGATATATAGGACATTATACATGGTGCAGGTAGTAGCAGGTGTCTGATGGTGTGTGCACACAGTACAGAGATGCCACTGCATGTATCAAAAACATGCAGCATAGCCGCTTCACGCACACTAAACTAAGGCTGCTATTTGCATCTACTTCGAGGAATAGACTGTCCACAAGTACAGGCATTTTTGCCTCCTGCTCTTTTGAGCTCTAGAGATTAGTTTGCACAGGAACATAAAAAGAGGCATCAACAAGATCAGATGAAGCATGTTCAAAGCTATGAATAAATCTGTCAACACAGCACAGTGCAGCATTCTGTAGAGATACCTGCACTAACTCTGAAGGAATATCATGTCATTGGACTGCTACTCTTACGGAAAAATACTTCCAACTTGCAATGCTGTCCAAGACATAACTAGAAAGCACTTTCAAAATATCCCAGGATTGTCTTCAATCATTCTTAGCTCATTCTTGCAGTGCAGAAGACTAATCTTGTTACTCTGTAGAATCGGGGCTTTAAAATAAGATGCTACAATGAAATAAGGAATCGAAAGAGGTCAAAACTGCAATACCTCAACATGACTAAAGCATATTGCAAGCATATCAAAGAAAAACAAAACAAAACAACAACAACAAACCCAATGCCAGCTATAACTGATCAGAACAGTATTGGTCTCTACCCCTTTACTTTTTGCCCTCATGTTGAAAGAGTGCATCTGTTGCGTTAAAATATTTTGCATATGCAAAAATATACTTTCTAAAATACTGGAATTTGAGCTTTCTACTTTTCATACTACAAAGGAATCTGTCATTTAAACTAGTCTGATTTTTCTTGACTTGTGATTCACCTTAAACATGGAATAATTAAATACAATCCTTTTTGCTATTCATTCACACTATTTAAAAATAAATTTGCGTGAGGAACATATATGTGCATGCATGAATCAAGCCATTTTTCACTACATCTTACTGTACACAACCTCTTTAACAGATTTTTTGCTCAGAGTCAGCACCACCGAAGTTTTCAATACTCCTTAGACAGTGATTAAGTAAGGTGATCTAGACCTGGAGGTCTGCCATAACATTCTTTGTATCTACCTGCTTTTCTAATAACTTCTTCCATACTAATTACTGATCTCTAGCTATTTTATTCGGTTGGTATACAGCAATATTATGGCTGTTCCCCTCTATTTCCATTACAAATAAAAAAAATATAATTCATAAAAATAAAGAGATACAATTCCCTCCCCAATCTTCACTGTTTAACAAGAATATGGGTTTAAATTTAGCTAGTGTCATAGATGAAATTTGTACACAGGTTTGATTTAACATCAATTTAAGATTTATTAATACTTTTATGGTAAATCACAAATTAGATTATATGATTTTTTCCTTAGCAGCACTTAGTCATCAGTTAATCATTAGCCTACTTAACATGATAATTCAATGTTTACTAAAATCAAAACAGTGACTTAAAGATTCATAAATGGCAAGGTTCATACAGGAAGGTATTGGGAATTTCTATGCAGCAAAGTTTCGGGGATTTTTATACAACAAGGTACTGGGAATTTCTAAACTCAGTTGCATGCTCAGGAACTTTTCCTCTTTTGGTGAATTACTTTCCCTTCTCTGCATCAGCGTATTCAGTGGATGATCGCTGAATCTTGAGAAGTCAGGCCTCCAGTGAATTACTCACTCTTCTTTATGTCAGCTTATTCACTGGATGATCATTAAACCTTGAGGAGCCTTGCCCTGAGAAGCGTCCCACCTCAGGGGGAGATCGTAGGTCACAGCCTGCTGCCACAATTTAGGTTAGGTAATTCTTGTGTTGCCTACCAACTGTACAACTCCAGTACCTTCCAGACTGCACAGTTCCGGTATCCAGGTAGCAGGAGTTCCAGGTGCAGTTAGGGAGTGCCTAATCATCCCCGCTCACTGCATCTGTAACAATGGCAATCCTGAGGTCACAGAGAGGCCTTGCAAGGGGGTGGATGCCCCACCACATCCCGTTACCTACTGAAGTTACTCAGTCTTTCTTTCAGTACTGTAAACAGATGTTCTTACTTCTGAAACTTGCTTCTGAAACTTGCTTCTGAAATTTTAAAAGATTTCACCTGTCTACAGGTCCTTAGGACAGTCCTTAGGACTCTGGAGTATCCAAGATGTACAATATTTCATTAGTTCTAAGTTACACCGTTGTTCTTTTACCCATTTCTGCATAGGGCAAGCACAAAATATCTGATCAACTTAATGACTATAGAGATGCTTTATTGTTTATCTATAGTGCCAGCACTCAGATTTGACTAGAGAATGGCTTTATTACAAAGCAGTCAGACTAATGCCTTTGGATACTTGGGAAGATTACGGTAACATTTTTAAATAGCTCATCCAGTTTTTACAGAGACTTCATAGTTTGTGGATACCAGAAGACCCAGAAACAGAAAGGATTATTTGGGATCTAACTGTACTGATCAATAGAAAGGTGATAAAAGGACTAATGAGGACAGGATCTCCAATCAAATCTGCCTTGCCTGGAAACTGTGGTAGACACTTTATATCACAGGACTTCAACTCATTTTAAAATCCTAGAGGACACGAGAATTTAAAAAAAAAAAATTAGCAGAAGTAAATCCTTCACTTACACCTGGGAAGTCTATAAGTTCTGCATGGCTTCATGCTGAAAATATAAACTTTTCATAGACTCCTGTAGGGATTACTGCACATAAACCACCATTTTTCACTCCTACAGGGAACCATGGGAGATTTTTGGCCTTAGTATGCTTATACTGAGAGCAGCTGACCAAATTCTTTTTCAGTGTCAAGATGAAGTTGTACAGTTTTATAACATGCTGCTATAGTTAGAGGAAGTACAACCCTTTCAAAATCTCATTAGTTAATATATCACAGGAAAACTGAGGCCACTTTGTAATAAGCACTTTAAACTAGGTTAGGTCCAGTAATACTTATGAAAGGCACTACGAACGACACCACAACTTGCTATCCATAGAGTCAACTACTCTGTTGCAGATGTCAAAAAAAAAAAAAAAAAGTTGCAAGTTGTTCCAGGAACTAAGTGTTCTCTGTTCTCCAGAAGCTTACACAAATAACAGAAGTCACCAGAGGATGTTTCTCCTTTATTGATCCCCTACAATTTCCAATTCCTACATCAGCCTATATAATACAGTGGGGCTGTGTTGTATACTTTCCAGGTAACCTGTAGAAAGGTATTGGGGCTGCAGGCCTGAAGAGTTATCATCTCTTAGTTTCAGACTGCCACATGTGTGTAGATGAGTTTCCTGTTATGCAGATTATTTCTATTTTCAGGAAAGAAATTATAGAAATCAAAGAAAATGAAATTGATGCAAAATCACTCACTATCTCCCACAGACAGATTCTGAGCCGGAGTCTGAGCAAAAGATTGGAAAACACCTAAATCCTCTTTCTCTCCATGGTTTTGCTGAGCATGATGCCACATAGCGTGGAACTTCTCTTTGGTTAGTTTGGGTCATCTACCTTGTTGTGTTCTGTCCCAGCCTCCTGACAACTCCCAGTCTATTCACTAGGGGTGCAGAGTGAGAAGCAGAGAAGTCTTTGATGCTGTGAAATGCTGTTTGGCAATAGCTAAAACTTGGTTGTCTTATCAGCATTGTTTTGGTCACCATCCAAAAGATAGCACCATACAAGTAGCTCTGAAGAAAATTAACTCCATCCAAGACAGATCCAGTAGTTAAGGAAAACTCTCTATAAATTACAGTTTCCAATTCCAGTCTCAATGCCCCTCTTTCTCTATGTGTAGCTGAGAAGATTTTCATCATATATTCTAATGCACGACCAAAGGGTCAGGCCAAGTGCCCATTTTACCATCTCAGATTGCAACTTAATGAGAAAACTGCAGGTGGCAAAAATTGTCGTCCGTTATTTCTGTTTCATCTTGTTCCCTACCAGCAAAAGGAAAGCTTTTGTATGTATTGACTTGTGTTTTCCTCCTTTTAAGGAATGAAAAATCATCAAGCCATCCAATAGTGAAATACCTTTATGTGGTGGGTTTACCCATCTGGCTGTCAGGTGCCCACTGAGCCACTCTCTCTTTCTGTCCTCAGCAGAACAGAGGAAGAAAATAAGATTAAAAAGCTCATGGGTCAAGATAAAAGAAGTTTAATGAAAACAACAACAATGACAAGTCTTGCTCTTTGGCTCTCCTATTGATGAATCAGTTCGTGGACAGGAACCATAGAATCTCAGTTGGTGTGATATTGCTACCAGTGCACCATTATGGTAGCAACTGGCACCTGTTGTTCTTCGATCCATAGCAGTTACACAACAGAAGAATCTTCCAAGAGGCCAAGCAAAGTAGACAGATGTTTAATCTTCTCTGTATCCACAGCAGCTGCACAAAAAGCCCACTAGTACATGGGGTCTCTGGGCCAGTTGTGTTCTTTTGACACTTTTCCCCTGTTAAGTTCTCTTCAAACTCTGATACAGACAAATGATGGGATTTCCCTGTCACTTCAGAAATCCAGATGGGTTTTATGTCCTTATATCCTGATGGCATTAGGGTACACTGTGCACCTGTGTCCACCAGAGCCCTGTACTTCTGTGGATCCAATATGCCAGGCCATCCAATCTACACAGTTCAGTAAGCCCTGTTGTCCTTTTCCTCCTCCTGGCTGAAGACAAGAATCCTCTATTCCCTGTCAGAGTATTCGCTAGCTTACATTTGCAGTGCCAGACCTGAAGACTCTTCACCAAAGTCAAGGTAGGTGCCACACTCAGTGCTGCTACATCTGGGGAAATAATAGGTTGCTGCCTTCTGTCTCAGCGCAACTGAACTGATGGTCTGCTTGGATGGCCTCTTCGTAGCAGCTGTCTTCCTCCAAAGTTTGTATACATGGGCTTATAACTTAATACCTGTCCCACCTCCTCATGTCTTCTCCCAGGTCTTACAAGAAGAACCACAGAGTGCCATATAGCCTATGCCTGAGACTTTCTTTTGCTCTAGCTGGGGGACAGGTGGTTGGCTCCGTGGCTCTCTCCTGACAACAGAGACAGTATCCTATAGGGAAAGAGATTTTCTTCAAAGTGTCAGAGCCAGTGGGATGTTCTCTCCATAGCTGTTGTGTTAGAATCTGGACAATACATTACCACCAAGCTGTTGGAATATAATGCCAGGGTTTTTTGGACCACCTTCTTTCACCATGGCCTGCACACACTGGATTTCATCTGGACATTTGGAGACCTGGTTGCTGTCCAAGTAACTGTAGATAACTTCCCACATGGGTAGCTCTCTCAGGTATTGCATGCCTTTGTCAGCAGTAGACTACTTCCCTTGGTAATTCACAAGATCTTCCTTGAACAAGTATCTTTCCCTCTTGCTTGACAGGAGTTGCCTCCAGAGACTGCATTGTTGCTTCTTTTCTGATTTCTCTGTCAACTCCCTTATTCCTAGTGAGGGATTCCTAGCTGGTGGGCTTCTTTACCTTTTAATGCATGACTAATAGACCCACTATCCCAGCATTGGAGCAGACAGGAAGCAACCTGCTCATTTGGCTGGCAGCTGTAGTCTTTCCACAGGTCTCAAAGTTCTCTTGTGTTCATGGACTGGGCAGCTCCTGGCTATTAGGTGACTTCTCTCTCTTCTTCTACCTGTTTCTTTGCCAAAGTCCAGCTTTCTGATCAGATCCTTCCTCCTCCTCCCTTACAAATCAGTGATATGGGTCTGGCAACTTCAATGTCCAGTGTTTCTTCACTACTAGGATAATTGCTGTGATTGGGGTTTGGGTTCCTGTTCCAACCATGGCTTCCTCAGTTTAGGTTTGGGTTCCTCTTCTAACTATTGTATTTTCAGATGTACATGGATCCTGATCTTAATTGTGGCATCCTCAGAGATGGTTTGGGCCCCTGCCTTAACTATGTTTCTCTGATAATTTTGAACAGTGGTTTGATAGGCACAGGCCAAACCCCAGTACTGCACCAGAAGTTGCTGGGTTTCACTGAGGTAGTCAAGGCACCCTTCTATCAGCACAGCAATTTATCAGGATTACTTCCCCAGTCAGGCATAAAATCTCAGGTTATGGTGGACGATAACCGTGCTAGGTACCTGCCCAAATCCTTACATGCATCCTGCCATCTCAGGACATGTTTTAGTATTGTCTCACCAGCAAGTTTAATTTTACATTCCAATGAAACCAAACTCTACAAATCTGATAACAAGCTAACAGTGTTAGTAGTATCAAACAGCTCACATAAGGGTATGGAAGGACTTCAGGAGCCTGTGTAACAAAGCTATCCACATCAATCCCAGATGAGAAGAGAGTGGTGTATTTCGACATTCTCTCCACAAGATAGCTTCCCCAGCACAGCAAGGGCATTAGCATTAGGGCAAAGCACATAGCCACTGTTTGTTTCAAAATGTTACCAAGCCAAACAAAATAATGAAATAAGAAGTGCAGCAAGCAAACACCATGACCTGCACAGAAGCCTGGCAATTAATAACTACTGTAGCCATAGCACACTCAATTCAAAACTGCTATTGTCTTGAGCCCCATGTTGGGTGCTAAAAAGAACTGTGGTGGGTTAACATTGTGTTGCTGGCAAGTGCCACCCAATTTGCTCTCTCACTCCCCTTCCTCAGCAGGAAGGAAATAAGGTGAAAAAGTTGCGGGTCAACATAAAGACAGCTTAATAGAAAAAGAAAAGGCCACATGTGAAAGCAAATCAAAACTAAACCAAGCCAAACCAAACTAAACCAAACAAAAACAAACCAGACCAAATCATTATTGACTGATCTTTATTTGAAGTCAGCTTTGATGGCAATCATCTTTGATGATTATGGATTTGGGGATCACTGACTCTTTAGTGCGTTATGGCCCACAAGTAAAAGCCTGTGGTTTTGCTGAATAGTCTAATGCACAGCTAAGAACAAATGACTTTTTACAAATTTATCATAGTCCTATGTTTATTCGTTTTAGTTTTAATAAAGAAATTATCCTGGGTGCTTTAGTGAATGTTGAAGCTGATTTTCTTCTTCCTCAAATGCCAATCTAATATCCTTGTAATTTTTCATCTGATACATACCTGCAAAACTGATTTCTCATGTTCCAAGTTCTCCAATCTGCTATTAGACATTTTCTTTCTCTGTACAACTCAAAACTCGCCCTCTTTTTAGGAAATAAACTCACTTTGGACTAGTGTTCAGCATATTCTGAATAATAAGTGTAACAGTATTTCAAATGGATAACATCTGAGAACAATCATTTATGTCTCATACAAACATTGGAGGGGAAAATATCACTGTGGGAAAGTCTAGATCAGTCTGAAGACCAGAAGAAAAGCTCATCTTTATCCAAGATCAGCTGGACAAAACAGAAGATAAATACCTCTAGTCCTAAAAAACGTTAACTTACTTCCAAAGTCAAAGTAGTAACAATTTTCTCAGAACTTTTAAGTTAAGATCTTAATCTTCCTTCTTGCTTCAAAGCCTGGCTTTTGCCAATCAGCTATGCATCAGTGGCAGAAACACACCACCACTTCAATTGGCAATAGGGAGCTGCTGATTGATGGCTGTACAATTGGTGATGATTTACATGATCTTACCATTGAGACTAAATGTAATTTATTTTGGGTGTCTGAGAGGATATCACATCCTTGTAGCATGCACTGAAGTTTACTTTACCTGTCCTCAAAAGAGATTGAAGTTATTCCATTTACATGCTTATTTTTAAATTGGTCCTCATTTAGTTAAATATCAAAGTTTGAGAAATTGTTGAGCAATTTCTGAAAATAAGTAATTTTGATGACACACTGTTCTTTCAGTCCATACAGTGACTTTTTCTAAATCTGAGATTTACATTTGTTATGTGATCGTATGAAATACAAAATTGTCATTAAACAAAATTATTTTCTTTAAGTAACACCTTTAAAAATGTATGAAATCTACTTGAATATCCTGGCTTTTGAATATTAAACTAACTAAAATCTATGAAGTCTTTGTTTACAAAAGTGACTGATTAAAGTGAGAAGGACAAATCACGCACAAGTGAGATTAACCAACATTCATAATAAATCAGAGTGAATGCTGTTTTACTTAATATTTCCCATTCTTTTTTTTTTCTTTTTAAATTTATTTTTTATTTTTATCTTTCCTTTATGATGAATTGGATTCATTTGGGATATAAGCTTAAAGGGTCATTGGCATTCTGATGGAGATTACCTGAACTTTACAGACAGGCCCAAGATATAAGATTAATAAATTGAAGTGTATCTAATTATGCCACATTTTAGGATATTGTCACCTGGATCTTGGCCTTCCAGCATATTTCTATACTGTTTGGAAGGTTTGCAATTCCATTAGGGATGGAAGAACTCCTTCAAGAGCTTTAGTGAAACATGGCCAGATGGACAAGTAACAAATAGGAAGCTGTGGTAGTGGCTGAAATCAATAAGCAAGACTCACAGGGAGAAACTGCACCAGCTGCACATGCTGAAAGCCACAAAAGAAAGAGGAGTGCTAGCAGAGGGCAACCCTTTGCTGAGAAGCACCAATGCACCCATCTGCCAGCCTGATATATAGTCGCAGGAGCCAAGATCCAGGATGTCACAGAGAGACTGCCACAACTAGTAAAAGTATTGACTACTACTCACTACTTCTTTTCTAGGTATGCACCAATAACACACTTAAGCTAAGCCTGGGCAAGATCAAGCAGGACCTCAAAGCCCTGGACCACAAATGAAGGTCATGGAGACCCAAGTGATACTCTCCTTTATCCTGTCAGTCAAAGGCAGGTGTGAGGGCAGAAGTTGCTGCATCATGCAGATTAATGCTTGTCTACATGCCTAGTCTTATTGCCAGGGGTTTGGTTTCTATGATCATGGGATATATTTTGATGAATACAGATTACTAGGGAAAGATGGGATCCACCTATCTAGAAAAAGGAGTATCTGCTGGCAAGTTCAATGACTTTGCTCAAGCTTTAAACTAATGAAATTGGGTGGTGGGGTGTTAAGCTGGCATTCATGCTTGCAAGTGACTAGATGGAAGAGTGCACTTCCAGAGTAGTGAGGAATATCCCCCCAACCCTCCAAAAAATCCCACTAAAAAGGTGAGACAGTTGCAGTCCAAAGGAAGTGTCTTTATATTAACATGTGATGTGTAGCATGAATAACAAACAGGTTGTTCATTCCAGCTGCTGTCCAGATAGAAATCTCTGATGTGATAGCTATCGATGAAACTTGCTGGAATAATCACATGATTAGAGCGCTGTAATTGATGGCTATACACTGTTCAGATGGGACAGGCAGGAAAGGAAAGGTAGTGGGATTTCTATCTATGGTAAAATAAGGACTGATTACACAGAGCTGTCTGGAAAAAAAAAGCAATGAACATGTTGAGAGCTTCACTGGTGGCATTGACAGTGGTATTGAACCCTCAGAAAGTTTGCAGATGGCACCAAGCTGAGTGGTGCAGTTGATACTCTAGAGGGAAGGGATGCCATCCTGAGGGAACTTGACAGGTTTGAGATGTGGGTCCATGTGAACCTCATAAAGTTCAACAAGGCCAAGTGCAAGGTCCTGCACATAAATTGGGGTAATCCCAAACATCAAGAGAGACTGGGTGATGAATGGATTGAGAACATTCCTGAGGAGAAGGACTTGGGAGTACTGGTGATCAAAAAACTGAACATGAGTCAGCAATGTGCACTTGCAGCTCAGGATACAACTGACTTTCTGGGCTGCATCAAAAGTATGGCTAGCAGGTCAAGGACGGTGATTGGTATGGTAAGACTGACAAGTAAAAAGGAAGTCTTGAATGTATTAAATAGAAACTTCAGGAATAGATGCTTCTCCTCAGATCAATCCATAAACCTCCACTAGCCTTCATCTTCATGTGCCCAGTACCATTCTCCAGAGTCAATTAGTCTTGATGAAGTAGTGGAACATGTCAAGACATCTCACATTTATTTAACTTTAATAACAGAAAAGCTCATGACAACAAAGCTGCATTCTGTCAAGGCAAGTTGCACTCATTACACACTTATCTTAGTCTAATATTTAATTAGAAAAGAGATCCTGTATGTTCAATGGGAGTTCATCAAATCTTTTACTCTATATTCATTTTGGAATATTTTCGACTCAGTAGTGCCAGCAAAGAAAATAATGGAAAAGACTGAATTGCTTTTACTATCAGTTACAGAGCACTGGTGAATGTCCTGTACTAGTCTATTAAGAGAAGGCTGCTCAGGTGAGTACCAGTGAATGTTGATATTAACACTACCCAGAGGACAAAAGGGAATTGTGGAGTTAACGTAAGAATGTATCTGCATGAGGAAGCAGTCTGAGATAGCAGACACTGTGGTAGGTAGAGCTGGAGCAGCAGCAGCAGCTGAACTCCCAGAGGAGGAACATTATTCTAGAAAGCCATCCCCCTTCCTGCCTCCACCTGCACAGGAAGGAAATCCAAGACAGAGATGCAGTATCATACAGCTACATATGCCCAACTTACAATTTCCATCTCCAGACTAGCCCAGCTTTCTCTCCTTCCATACAAAGATGTCATTCTGTGGGCCAAATGGGACCACTAGCTACTACTAGTAACCTGCTAACCATGTCAGCAAAGCCAAGCCAAGGTGACCTGCTATGTAAACTTCAGGTCCATGTGCAGTCCCAGCATGACTCGGTATGCATTTTGGGCACTTTAGAAACCCAGAAGATTTTACCTCATCAAGGATTGCAATGGCCCATAAATACTTTAGAAATTCAATTTTGGGATCATTAACTGGACCAAGGTTCAAGGCAGATGCAAAGGAGAAGCAAGAGTGGGGGCTACTCCACAAAAGTGAATAAACCAGGGGCCATGGGTGATCATTGCACAGACGGCATCTTTACCAAGCAGGCCACAGTGACATGACCCGTGAGCTGATGCCAAGATCCATCAACAGTCTCAGAGAAGGTGAGTGGATGAGTCAGGCACAGGGACCTTCCAGGAAGTCTAGTCAGGAGACACAACTACAACACGGGTCCAGCATCCACCCATGTGAAAGACCTCAATACAGACCTGTAGACAATGCTGTCCACAGCATAGGTCCAAAATACGTCCAGAGGATCAAGGTAATAAGACAGGGCAGCAGGAGACAGGTTCATGCACAAGTATGCTTACAGGATAGCTCACGAAATGACTGAACCTGCAGGTCTGACTTAGAGCCCATGGCCAGGTGTGAGTGGAGATCCCAGGTGAAACCTGCTAAGGGTGATTAAGGTGACCTTAGGACTCTGTCAGAAGATTTGCTGATGTCTTTTCCCTCCAGAGAGTTCCATAATAAACAAATAATTGATTTTAAACTTGTCCTGAGAATACTAACAGTGGCAATGCCAGTGGGTGCTTGCTTCCTGCATGCTTGCAAGCAGGTCCTTCCCACAGGATTCTTCAGATTCTTCAGTAGATTTCTATGTTGCTGCATACCCTGTATAATTTTCCTTGGTCTACGCAAAGTTTCTGAGACAATGGTGTTTACTCCCTGCTTTCTGTCCAGCAATCCCACACTCTTCCCACAAGCTCTTTGTTTCTTGTCCTGTAGCATCCTCTTCACCCTTCAGCTCCCAATCTTTTATGCTGAGTGGCCAAGGCAAGACAGAGTGTTCCCTCTCTGCCCACAAGCCCACCTGTCCTGGCCACTCAAAAAGACACAAACCACATAAACTGTGAGAGAAATGAAGCAAACACTATCTGCCATATGCCTTCCTTCTGATGCAAATAAAACAGAGGGCCTGGCTCTCACAGAAACACATGGGCATGTTTCTTCCTTTACCCTCTCTCTTGGACAATAAACCACCCTGCCTCCATTTATCCTCTTTACAGTGCAGTCTTTCTGTGTTATGTTATGACTTTCAATGCATTTTTGGTGATGCTCTGTTCCCTATTCTCCACCTCCTTCACACCATGCCAGAAAATCACTTGCCTGCAGAACCTGATTTAACTTTCCATATTTCTAGCAACTTTAGATAACTAATTCTGCTGCCTTCATCTCCCTGGCCTCCTAATAATTTAGAGCAGAGATTGTTCCATTCCCTCCTCTCTATTATTCCATGGCCACCAATGCAGCTTTAATATGTCTTCCTGGATCTGACTGCTCTCTGATTTTTGTTCTGATTTTCTGCCCTGGTTACACAGATTTGTCACCTTTCTTATTCCCTTTTCTGTGAGGTTCTGAGAAATTTTACCTATAAGCACTCTGCCTGAATTTCTGGGAGGCTCTGGGAGGCTTACTTCTAGTAGTCTCCTGTCCCCCTACTCCCCCCCCCCCCCCCTTTTTTTTTTTTCTTATCTGCCTCCAGACATTCTGCTTTTTTCTGTAGTGTCTGTGAAAATCTATAAGCATTTTTTTTTCTGTCTTTTCTCCCTGCCATTTATGAACACCTGGCTCACATGTTTTCTCTGTTTGTTTTGTCCTGGCTGTTCTGGTTTGAATCAAGACTCCCTAGCTTTTGGGTAAATGCCATCTTTCCAGAAAAAGAAATGTTCACAGGCCTTACTTCTCTCTGGGGAGTAGCTTAGACTTTACTCCATCATCCACTTGGCTGCCTCAGGCACAGTTACAGGGTGCCTGCCCCCTACATACAGTTTTACTGTTTACAGTTTTACTGACAAAGGTTAATGAATATGTCATTCTAAATCTAGAAAATACATGAGTCGTTCTGCAGTTTCAGCCTGTTCTCCCTTAAACAATTTCCCCAGGAATTCCCACACCAGTAGCTGTTTGATATGTGATATTCTCTTTCATTTTCCTTTCCCTAAATTTTGGGCCATACTACTCCAGACTATACAGCAAAGTTTTCTTCACTGTGGTTTAAACTTCAAAGTCTTCTAAAAGATGTATTTTAATAAACTTTTAAAACTGTCTCTTCAGTAGATCGAAGATACTTAGCCTTTTCCCATTCAGGCTTTAGGCAAAATTTTCACTGGCATTAAACAAAAGTATTGATAAATGTTTTTATTTTCTTAATACTTTTGTATATAGGGTATTCAAGACTCCTGCATGAGCACTACTTCCACCGTTAGGTCTGAGGCACCTGATCACAAGCTCTGCAAGACTGGTGAGTGGTGACAGAAGCATCTCAGTGCTGCCTGGAGCCTACTGGGGTGATCGCAGAGCTCCCATACAATGGACATACACTGGGAATAACGTAGGTTGCTAGAGGGGCCAAAGCACTGGAGTTTTCAGAAGGCTGAGAAATATAACGTGTTACTGTTGAGGAAAAATGTAGGTGCAATTGGTGTACTTTGTAACACAGAGGAGACTAAGAATTGCCCTGTGTTGTCAACTACTGCTAACAAACTCAGTGTAGATCTAGCTATGTAGAAGCAGCACTGGAGGAATGAAAAAAATTTTACTACTTAGGCATGACTGAGCCTGAATCACTATCAGTACCTGACCACACCAAAAGACCGCACTCTGAACTATCTACAAACTAGCCACTCTTTCCCAGGAGATTTTTCTTGTATGAAAAGGTATCACAAAGTGAGTACAAACCAGACCTCCTTCTTCTCAAATATAAAAGCTGAAGTTTTATTTTTTTGTTCGAACCTGCTGCAGTTAAGTTTGGCTTTTTAAACCTCAATAGCATGTGGGGTAGGATGTCAAATTTAACATGACTTCAGGCAATATTTTAGGGATGTACACACAATTCACCCATAAGAAGACACTAAACTGGTGAACTCAACTTAGTCCAGCCAATCGTCTGATATATCTGGGCACATATAAAGCAGATCGTTAGGAACCTAGGTAACTACTGCTTAAAATAGATGACTGCTTGTGATGATGTTAGTTCAAAGTAAGAAGTCACTGTCTTCTTCAGCTGGAAATGACTGCTTCCTCAACAGACAGTAGCTGACAGTTCTGCAGAATAATGAAGTTCACTTGAACACTTTTCAGGATTTATTTTACATTGTAATAGAAAAGGAGCAATTGTCATGTCCCAGCTGAGAAGAGGTAATTTCCATTAAGAGTGTTATAACTTGTATACATACTATTGTCTGAGAGGTCAGAAGAATGATCAGACATTTGATGAGCTAGATAAAAGTGTTGTGTATTGCTTGCATTTGGACTGGGAAACTTAAACACCATTTCTCTTGAGTGTAAGGCAACAAAGTGATTATTTTATTTTTATTATTATTATTATTATTTTAATCCATAGCACAGATCTCAAAACCCCATCAGGGAAAGACACAGGTTTGAAAGATATTGGATTTTTACATCCTCTCACTGCATTGTGTGACAGAAAAACACATAAAATACATTTCTTTGCAGAAGGTACTCCATGATCTTTTGCACTTGTTTTTATGTCTCACCTCCTGCAGCTCACCCCTCCCCTCTCTTGGAGTTGCTTGTAGTCACATCGCCACTCACTATTTCCAACAGTGAGCTGCATAAGGCCCACAGCACAAAGTCTGTCTCTGAGCAATACATATACTCCGTGGGATCATTTACCTGAACCAGGTGGTGGGCTGAGTACCCTGTGACCTCTGCACAAAAGTAAGGCAAAGGACAGTGGCAGCTATCCTGGACAGGAGATAGGCTTCTCCCTCCCTTGTTGATTTACTCTCCATTGCGTGAGTAATCTCTCTAATCACAGTCCAGGGAGGAGGTGAGCACCCAATTTCTGGGGTCATATACAATGAGGAAATCTCTACTGTCTCTAAGGGCAAAACTTCTTTCATAAAGACTTTCCCAAACGAATAGTTTCCTTCTCTGCAGGTCTTTCTCCATCTGCTATTCAGACATACCTCTAATCCTATATTATTTCTGTTATAGGGGTTGTGGACTTGGGTAATCTCTTTCCACTTGGCACAGCTATAGGCCAGGAACAGGACTGAAGAATCACAGAGCCAGAGCTGTTCACGAACCTGTTATCACTCGTACCTCACCTGTAGAGGTGAGGGCACTACCTCAGCCAGGGCTCTCACTGCAATGCCTACTGAAGCAAAGCCATAAATCATACTTGACCAGATTTGTGGGTATGCAACATATGGGAAACAAAACCGCACACTTACATGGAGAATACATGCAGGTTAAGCAACAAATAAAATTAGAAAAGAACTAAAACATTAAAACTATTCAGCTGGAGAACAAAACACCCTCCCAGAATACCTCTATGACCTTCTTTTCTGGTTTTCCATCCAGCTTCATTTTTTCTGCTCTGCCTGACAGGAAAAAGCTGTCAGCTGCAACATCAAAGCTGACAGCCCTAAATGATGGTTTCTACAAGAGTTCTGCCTGTTTCCAGGGATGGTTGTTGTTTCTTTGCTTTTCTGGGGAATTCTCAAAGGTGGTGGGAGACCTATGCCTGCATAACAGTAACTGTGCCTGTGTCACTCCTTTGTTAGAGGAGTGCCTGTTCCAGGAGCACTTGATTATGACAATAGTGGCTTGAAGTCTAGGGGCTGCCACAGACAGAGTTAAACAGCATCTCCAAGGAACAAGGGCCATAGCCCTTCAAGGGCTATGGAGAGGAATCAGTTCTGTAGATCTCTTGAGATTTTCGTGACTGGGTCAGGGACAGCAAATCTCTTTCAAGTCCAACGTGTAGCCCCTCACTTTCTTGTGTTTAAAGCATCTCAGCCTCACACTATGGTGGGATCTTCCTGTGCCATCCCTGCATAACAGTCTGAAGTTTCTCTCACGATTTTTCCTTGGTACAAAATAGTATGCTATCTAGTACATAAATACTCCATACAGCTCCCCTTTGAATGCCCCAAATATTGGCAAAGTGTGAAGTTTAAGAGTTATCTGAAGCTATGGGGGACCTGCATGACAGTTTTTGGAGAGTTGTAACTGAATAAAGCAGAGGCAGATATGGTGTAACTGGAGAAGCAGTTGTCAAACACGCTAAAGCCAAGGGAGTGTGACCCAACCTCTCAGCTCTGGTGACCCAGCCAGTACATCCACCTGGTGTACAACAGGCTGGTTCTCAGCAGTGCAACTGTGCAAGAAACAGAGACGCCCTCTTAGTGCAGCCTTAGGAAGAGCTATGTACAGGTGATTGGCTTTTGCTGCATTCTTTTCTTGCTTTTTCTACATGAGTCTGTTGAGGAGTCAATACACTTCCAAGAAGCTGCTAACGCTTCTCAGGAATACTTTGTTTTTCCTCTAAGAAACATTCTTTTTTTTCCAGCTCAAATAATAATAAAAAAGGATGGGCAGGGTCTCTTGTCTGTGTCAGTTCACTTAGTAAAATAAGTGCTGAACTTTTATCAACTCATGAGAAAAAAAGTACAGTGTCATGTTAACCATGATGAGGCATCCTACCAGAAATCCTGCCCAGCACAGAGAACAATACATCCCTGAAATGCAAGCTGACTTTAAAACCACCGGCTTTTATAAAGTAGTCACAATTTAAGTACTTGAATCAGTCCATAAACATTTTTCCAAGCGAATATACAGCTCATGTCAATTAAACTCTGCATCCTGAACAATTTTCAGCATGTGCAGACTGATGTGCATGACATTTCATTTTCTGAAGTGCAGAAGGCATTACACCTCTGCAGCTTCATCCTAGCCTTTATTTTTAGTTCACTGTTACATAGAGTGATTTGCCTTGTAATAGATTTAGGGTGTCAGACTGAGCAGTGTTAGAGTTGTTTGCTTTTCTTGAGTTGAAAGGACTGAATCACAAAGTTTGCAATAGCTGCAGAGGCAGCCTGCACCTCACACGTCTTTTCTTGGAATACTGCTTTCAAACTTAACTATTAAGTGGCCAGTATATCTACATGGCTGCATCATGCAGGTCTATCTATTGATTCTCCAGGGCCTTTTATAATGTTGAAAATTAGACTTAACCCAGCAAGTGCAAAATTCATGGGACACCCAGAAAAAATCTGTATGTGTGGTAGGGAAGGATAAAAAAGGAACTTAATTTCACATAAATATTGTTAAAACCTGCTTATACCTCCATGAACATCTTTCTCTTCATATTTAAACTTTATAGTGGAGTACAAGGTACAGAGTTTCTTTTCATATTCAAAGTTTATAGCAGAGCTTCAAATACATATTAGTATAGAAGCTGTAATGTATTCTGAGTTAAGCTGTCATAAAATCTAGGGCTTTTCACATCATCACTTTTGAAGGTCGGTGCCACAGAAAAAGAGAGGCACCTGTATTGGATCACCATGAAGGTTTCTAATACACTGCAATAAATACTGCAATATATTTCATTTTTATACTTTTTTGATGAAGAGGCAAAAGTGCATCTTCTACAGTTGCTTTTCAAAAATTGCTCATCTGTTTGGAACAACTGTAAAAAAGATTGAAGCTAAAGTTTATTTATGGAAACATTACTACTCCTCACTGAGACTACCAATGAAATGGTAAGAGGATTCCAATGACATTTCATTTGGAGCACTGACTTTTCTTGTCCCACAAAGCTATTGCATGTGCATTCCAGGCAAATAAGAGAAAATGCAGATTATCCTAGCTGGCTTTGTTTCCTAAGTTTATTTTTCTTCCCCTAATTTGGTTATACTTTTTTTGTTTTGTTTTGTTTTGTTTTGTTTTTAAAGCAATTTTGTGCTTTGCTTCTCTTAGGTCCCCTAACAAGGGCAAAGAATGCTCCTTTGCAGAATTCAGAAGTTATGTGTGGAATACCCCTGCCCCTCACTGAACATCAATGCAAACTAGCAGTTATTTAACTGTGAAATGACACCTGTGAACAATTTAGATTATTGTGTACAGAAACCCAGAAAATTCCCATCACAAAACATGAGCCTAAGTATGGTCTGTAGTGAGGCTGTAGTTCTCTGCCTCTACCTGGGATGCCATTCAAGCTGGAAATACACAGAAGAAGCTGGGATCAATTTGAGAAATAATATGGGAAAGAGATTACATCCTTTACGTTAGATTTAGCTAGGTACCCTGTAGCCTAACAACATGCATTTTGTACTGGGAAACACTTGAAACCAATATCCTGGAGCATATGCTGGCAGAGCAAATGCAGACTACTATGGGTCCATGCAACAGCACCATGCCTGAAGGAGAGAAGAGTAGGCAAGAAATATAGACACATTAGTAGAGTATTCTGTTTGGGCAAACTTGGTCTGTCAAGAAGTCTGGCACTGATTTTTATTTGCAGCAGATTCTTTAGTAGTTAAGCTGCAGAATTCATTTTAGATTTGCCTAAGGATGGAACTGTCTCTGAAATTCTCCTCTCATGTGGTCAAATTATCTTTTCAGGTCACCACATGGCACAGTGACAAAGGAGCAAGGGAGTTGTATTGCAGCTACTTCTCATGATATGTTGACCTAGAGGCACTGAAATCAGTCTGTGTCCTGACAGTGTAGTTAGCTCACAGACTGACAGAAACTCCTGCTTATTCTGTATTCCAGTATGCCCAGTGGCTACCAGTAAGAAGATAACTTCAGGTTTTCAGTAATTCCTAAAAAGAAAACCCCAGGGGAAGAAGAAGAAACAGTAGTGACCTCAAGTCACACTTTTGTCCCCAGTACACCAGGCTTCTTGGAGGCCAGTTTGGGCTCCAGAATACTGCATGAGTGTCTTCTGTGGGCTGTTATGCATCTTGGTGGTGCCCAGTATATGCCTGACAAAAATGACAAAGGGGTTCCCCTCTGACTTGTGCCATCCCACTCAATGTGCTGCCTTTTACAAAGGTTTTCGCAGAGTTGCCTGTGATGGCTTTGCTTACAGATGCATTCACTTAAGGAGTTCATCCCCTTTTGCTGTGAGACACCAGCATATGAAGTTTCATTCAGAAAGAGAACGGTCTTTATGGGAGGACCTCTCTCTCACAGCAGCTACAAACCTGATACAGGAAACCTTGTGCAACAAATTCCTTTTGAATAAGCAGTGCAGAGTTGGTTGAGTTTTCCCTATAAGAAATACCATTTCTCTATTCCATGATGACTTATTTATATCACTATACATTGAATGCTATTGGAACAACTTATTAACTACATAATATCAATATATTGTTTATGTTTCAGGAGAAACTGCATTAATAATGACATAAAGTGGTTATGATGTCATGAATGCATGATCCTGTGTAATCCTTTGTTCCTATGTTGTAGGTGAATAAATGGATTTTATTTTTCGATCTACCTTAGGTGATTGGATTAGATGATCTTCAAGGTCCCTTCCAATCCCTAACATTCAGTGATTCCGTGATTCTGTGATCAGCAAGACATGGCTGTTATAGCTCAGTGAAGTACCAGGTTGGTTTTTCAAATACTTTGTGTTATGATCATAGAATCATAGAATCATGGAATGGTTTGGGTTGGAAGGGACCTTAAAGATCATCTAGTTCCAACCCCCTGCCATAGGCAGGGATGCCACCCACTAGATCAGGTTTCCCAAGGCCTCATCCAACCTGGTCTTGAACACCTCCAGGGATGGGCATCCACAACCTCTTTGGGCAACCTGTGCCAGTGCCTCACCACCCTCTGAGTGAAGAATTTCTTCCTAACAGCTAATCTAAATCTCTGCTCTTTCAGTTTAAAACCACTCCCCCTTGTCCTATCATTATCTACACGAGTAAAGAGTCCCTCTCCATCCTTTTTATAAGAACCCTTTAAGTACTGAAAGGGTGCAATGATGTGGCTAAAAATACCACAGCCAAACAACTGAAAAAAAAGTGCCAATAAAACTTTGCATTTCCACCTTACTTTTTCAACATATCAGGATTTAACAAAAACAAATATATTTATATTTTAAATCTATAGCTAGTGGCTATAGATTGTCAAGAATCTCAAAGTTTGTGTGACTGTCTTACTATTAGAACAATTGGATAAGATTAAAAAAAAAAAAAGGAAAATTGTTTTTTTTTGAAAAAAAATCTGTGTGGAAACACAAGGCTATTAGTTCACTTCAGACTGATCGCAGGATGTACCTGTCAAAACTGGGCAGAGAAGAGTAACCAAATTGTCTCGTAATCCAAAAGTTACCTTTTATAACTAGAATAATATTTTTTTATGACTAAGACCAAGTTTTAAGCTGTAGCCATTTCATATATGAGCTATTACATCCAAGGTTATGCCAGCTACCTAATTAATATCTTGTATTCTGTGTCTTTTCACAAAAAAAAAAAATAATCTTTGAATTGCCTTGCCTTTATCCATATCAAAAGTTAAAAATATTTAAACTAATAAAAAACATCAGAAAACAGAAAAAAAGTTTTACCCGCATACCTACTTGGTTCCGATTTTAGTAAAGGAAAAAGGAGAGCACTTGCAGCCAAAAATATATATATATATATATATATAAATAAATAAATAAAAATCAAACTTCCAAAGGTAGGTATCCTAACAGAAGGAGATTCCACATTACCATTCAGTTATTAAAACCTAGATGAGAGCAATTTTTTTGTTTTGTTTTCATTAAAGGCCTGCGTAAAAGTGTAGGCATAAGCTGAGACAATCAGCTGGTAAATATTGAGTAGATTTATTTGAAAGGCTGTATCTTCTCCCATTGATAGCAGCAATAAAGCTTTCAGCAGTGTAAAAGTCTAGAAAAACATTCCCTGAAACTATGGCTGAATGGGTCTATTTTTCACTCAAACTGTATACCATATGGGGGCCATAAACTGCTACAGGGTCACATTTAACAGGGGAACCAAGCTAAATAAAACAAGAACCAAGCATGTAACTTACTCTTCAATTTTTTTTTGCCCCCCAATATGAATCTTAGTGATTCAAAAACTGGGTTGATTTTGATTCATAAATGAATAAATCACTTGCTTTGATGCTTAGTGAATTTAGCTGGAGGCAAAACAGGATCTTTTGAAAGTTGTTTGTTCTTGCACTGTTTCTGATAGAAGCCAAAATTCCAGCAATAATGGAATGTAAAGAGGCACTTTCTTCTGTGATCTATATAAAAAAAAAGGTAGAGTGCATCTTGACTCTTTAAAAACAAACACACAAAACCCCAAAACAACAACAACAACAAAAAACACCAAAAAACAAACAAACAACAACAACAATAAAACCAAAAACAAACCAACAAGCAAACACAAACAAAACCCCCAAAGAAAACAGAGAAACCCACACAGGTTAGATTTTAGGTGGGAGATCTTTCATCTGTTGATGTCTATTGATACTGACCATTCTAATTGCTGTTACACAGCAACTGGCTGGACTTGGCACTCTTGTCACTAGGATGGGTAGTATTTTTTCCATACCGTTTCTAACCAGTGACCACAAATGACTAATGACTTTTGACTTTTGGAACAAATTTATTAATGCTTTTTGCTCGTTTCTGTTATCATTTGTGTTTGGACAGAATAAGTAGAGTACCCCTGGTTTTGCGTTACTTTTTATTTTTTCCTTTTGTCTAGACATATTTACTACTAAAAAAAAAAAAAAAGGGAAAGGAAAGGAAAGGAAAGGAAAGGAAAGGAAAGGAAAGGAAAGGAAAGGAAAGGAAAGGAAAGGAAAGGAAAGGAAAGGAAAGGAAAGGAAAGGAAAGGAAAGGAAAGGAAAGGAAAGGAAAGGAAAGGAAAGGAAAGGAAAGGAAAGGAAAAAAAGACCAAGAAAAAGAATTCCATGATGCCTTAAAAATGGCTTCCAAGACATCATTTATCCATCTTACTGAATAGACCTTTCAAAAGCTTCTGGTACAGATTTAATATTACATTTTAATGTAAGTTTTAGAAAAACATAAAATTCTGAAGACAATTTTCTATGTATCTACACATCTATCATGGCCATAATTATTTAATTAAACTGACCTTTTTCAAAACAGAAACTTCTAGCGTTGGCCATTTTGTTCTGGAACGTCTTTAGCAAATCATCAGTTTCCTCACTGCTTTGCCAACACACTCTCCTACTAAAAATTATTACCTGAATTAATCACAAATATTCAGACTCCTTTTCTTTTTTAAGAAACCAGAATGATCCTGTCCCTTCGCATTGCTCCAAAAATAAACCAAAAAATTTACAAAACATAGCTTATCAAACTTCACAGTTCCTCATCTAAATAGGTTTATTGTAAATATTATACAGCACTCATATCAGCACAACATGACTGCCAATGTTTCAGTTTGGTAGTTAAAGAGTCATTATACTGGGGGCAGTGCAACCATTTTTCTGTCTTTCTATAGAATATTTCAAAACCACTTTCACATCATCCTGATTTTTTTTCCTTAGATGAAGCCCGCAATAAAAGAAAGACTTAACTTCCTTATAGGAGAATTCAAGAACCAATAACAGGCCCAGAATAATAATTACTGATGCAGTATGGATGGAGAACATAAAAAAGACTGATTTTCTTTGAGAATATATTGGATTTGGCAGACAAAGGAAATATTCTAGCTCTAATCGACTTAGACTACATTCGGGAATTCACGGGTACTGGTAAAGTAAACAAGTTAGAATTAGAAAATTATAAGATGGGAAGGAAGTAATGGGAGATGACTGAGACAGTGGAAGGAACTTTGAAACTAGAGGGAAGCTGTTAGGAGAACATCCCAGGTTTTGGTCATAGGTCATGCAGTGTTCAGCTTTTCATTAATGACAATATTTATTTATTTATTTATTTATTTAAAGACTTGTAATACCACTAATAAAATGTGTAGATGATATAGACCTGGAAGACACCACCAGAAAGGTGAGATGGATTATCATGTAGAGAGAGCCAATGACCTTAGGGAATGAACTGAGAAATGAGAGACAATGCAGCAGTATTAACTGTTACAGCAGTTAACAGCTGTAATACTATATAGTGCTACCAAGAAAATCCTCTTATGTGATGGGAGCCAATCAGCTGGAATTAATATAGAAGGAGGAAAATCTCGCAGCTAGTCTGCTTGGAAGAATGAGACCCCATTCTAATGTGGTCATTAGAAAGACAACTAATATTTATCAGGCAAAGTTGCTCCAGGAAAGAAGAGAGAATGTTAATGCTTCTCTATAAAACCCTGGTAGCCTTTATCTAGAATTCAACACACAATTCTGATCATGAAGGCTCAAGAGAGATGACACCAGACAGGAAGTGCTTCACAGCATGGCTACCAGGATGGCTGGGAAAATGAAGTTCCTTTTGGGCACCTGCATTTTGAAAGTTTTTGTATACTCACTGTTTTTGTTACAGATGCAGGTATGTTGCCTTTTTCCTCTAGGGCAGTTATATTCTATTCTCTAAAAATACCTCTTAAAAAAAAAAAAAAAAAAAAAAAAAAAAGACCCCTCCCTATGATTTTGTGTAGCATGAGCAAGAACATTGTCCTGTCTGATCAGTATTTCAGAAACCATTTTAATAAGGCTGATCTTTAAAGCTTTGTTTATGGAGTTCATGTGTTCACAGTGCAGAATCTCATAATACAGACTTCTTAAGAGTATATTAGAGAAAGGTTCTGAAATAAATATTTCATATGCTCCTAAATATTTTTTTCCCTTCCTTTTCCAATCCAAGCATATCTTTTCAAATGAAACACTGTCCAACACTGTTATGAAAAGTTCTCATTACTTGATTACTTTGATTACTTTTTACGGTAGGAAAGTCTTCATCCACTTAGCTCCTAAACTTGGAAGGAATGACCTTTTTTTTTTGTTTGTTTTTTGATGATGATCACCACCAAAGCTTTCTGGTTCCTTAAAATTTCAAGTTCTGTTGAATGATAATAGCTATTTTCTACTGTTAGAATCCAACCACTCTGACAGCATATAGTCAATAACATTTAACTTAATTTTCTGCAAAATTTAATCAATAATGCATCACAAAAACAAACCCAAACACTCTTTTCTTTCCTCATTTTAGAAAGAGTTGTATGTTTAAAGGTAGAGTCTATACATGCCAGTGTTCAAATACAACAGTATAGAGAAGGACAGGATTATTTACTTTAAATAAATACTTTCTCCATCTCATATTGCTTCTTCTCCCATTGTGTATGCCCACTTTCCCCCGTCTCATTTCTTGCATTTAATCTGTGGGGCTGTAGACATGTTTTACAAAACAAACAAGCAAACAAAAACAAAACAACCAAGAACTGTCTTCCTAATATTAATTTCTTGCACCCTCTATATCTTGAGGGGAAAAAAAAAAATCCTTCTTTTGTGTCTGCAAGAGACAGGCTTCCAAAGCAGCCTCAGAGTACAAAATGACAATGATGCACAGCAAACATTCTCTGAGATTAACTATAGATTAATGGAAATGAAGGGAGAAAAGTAGAAGCCATAAAATCCACAGAATGCTTTGGAAAGAATCAATAAAATAAATACACCTGCTTCCAAGACAACTCAATGCATCATATTACCTTCTGACAAAGTGCAAAGCCATTTTCATTCCCCAGTTCTGAATTTCCTTAATGAGTTAACAAGGAGCTCTGTTTAATGAGATCCTATTATACAAGCTAAAGACCTAAAAAATTTCTTTTTAAATGATTGACTATTCATCATCCTACTATTCAAAACACAGCCTTAGAAAACATCATTGGCACAATCCCTCAAAAAGGAAAATTCTCAGTGCCTACCTTACTCTTCTCATTACTGCTTTTTACATGGCTTGTACTCCTCCGATGAAGGACAACACACTCGTGCACAGAAGATGATTGATTTATACAACTAACTGAATGCTGAATTCTCCATTCCTTTTGCCCAATCTACTCCCACAAAATGTCTATACCCAAGATGTGGGGGAAGATCAAATGGCCTTTGATGAGTTTGGTTTTAGGTCACCTGGGTCTGTGGCCAATAGCCCATTATAACTGCCTGCAAATTCGCATCTTACACCATATCAAATTCTACTAAATAAAGGACTTTCTTACTCATGTGGGAAAGATAACATATCAGAATGGAGGACTATGAAAATGCATCTGTATTTCCTACACCATAAAGTCATGCAGCACTCTTAAAAGAAAGAAAGAATGACATAATGGGAGGTACTGAATTAGCCCTTACATGACCTCATGTTATTATATATTTTCTGTATGACCTCAACAAGCGATTTACCTCTCTGTGCCCTTTTTATAAAACAAGAGTATAAATGCTTCCTCTCACTCACCTTTTGTCTATCTTCCCTGGAGTGTGAGCTACTAGCCTACGAATTCTCTCCTTTGAGTATATATAGGGCCTTACACAGCAGGACCTTTCTGCACTGTGCCATCTGAATAAAATGCTTGATAACATTTAATGAACACTGATATTTTCAGAGTATCCTTGATACTTTGAAAAGGCTTCTGTTACATTCCCATTTTGAAGCAATAGCATCATCCCAGTCATTCTAGTACTTGAAACTGCACTGGAGAGGAGATTAAAGATTAAGGCTCATGAAAAAAAAAAATATTTCCAGTCTAACACAGATGTATGTATGCCTTATGTATGTAACACATCAGTCTTGTGTACCTCTCTCACTAACAGTACTGTAGCCCTGAGATCCATTAAAATTCAAACCTTACTAATTAGTATTATAGTCTGCTATAATTAGAGAAAAAAAAAGGAAAAAAAAAAACACTTAGAAGAAACCCTCCAAAAATATTCAAAGGCCTGAGAGGTCTTAAGTTATAGCTATGCCTATTGGTTTCAAGCTGGGGTACTGAATATTTCTCAAATTGTGGCACAAGAATCTGTGCATTCATCAAAATTATTTCCCTAGAGGCATGGCTGGGAATATTAGTTCTATGTCTGAGTGACAGTGGTGTCCCCAGCCTTAGCCCTGGCCACAGAGTTGCTGGTGATTTGCTCTCCTTCCCCTGATGTGGATGAAGCAGTTGATGTACTATAAGATTTTGGGGGAGTGCCATTTTGTTCTGTAGGTTTGCAGAGTCCAGCCCAACTAATTACAAGTGAATGGATGGGTTCCCAATAGCATCTTACTGTGTTTCTCTGTCTGTCCACCTTGACTTGGGAGGTGCTGGTAGTGATGGCTGAGTTTGATTTTGCTTTTAACCTAAGCAAGCATTGGCAAGGTCCAAAGATCTGATTCCTTCTGTTTACTGCAAGGAAAAATTCACTGCTTCATAGAATCATAGAATGGTTTGGGTTGGAAGGGACATTAAAGATCATCTAGTTCCAGTTACCCTTCCACTAGACCAGGTTGCTCAAAGCCCCATCCAACCTGGACATAAACACTTCCAGGGGTGGGGTATCCACAACTTTTCTCAGCAACCTTTTCCGGTGCCTCACCACCCTCAGAGTAAAGAACTTCTTCCTAATATCTAATTATTTTATTTTATTTTATTTTATTTTATTTTATTTTATTTTTATTTTATATATATATATATATAGGGCATCAAAATCAAATCTTGTTTAGTTTAAAGCCATTACCCCTTGTCCTATCACTACCCTCACTACACTACTTGAGGCTTTCCAATCCAGAGCACATTTCAGCAAAAACTCCAGGCTTCGCTAACTTGTATGAAGGTCCCTCAAGGCTAAGGTAGGCTGCTGGCAGCACATTGGACCCTGTGTATCTGAATTCATCAGACAGACTCATGCTCTGCAGGTTACCCACAAGGTTTCCATTTGTAAATGAGTCAGAAACACATGGATGAGTACTGAGCTTTGCAAAACCTCTGTGGCAGCTCAAACAGACCCAAAATAAGACTAATGCATCAATGTTTATGAACATGGACTTACCACTAAAAGACATTACTTTTGGGGAAAGCACCAACACATGCATTTGGATGCCTTGGGATTTCAAGGGACCTTCAACTAGTCACTGAAGTTCTGTATACAGTTTTCTGAATTTAATTGGTACTTAGGAAAGTGAATAGAGAGAAGAGAGAGTGGAATGTGAAAAGGATAAAAAAGATATGTCTTCATATCAGGTGATGCTTTATCTGCGTGGAGAAACTGGAAACTCATTTGCCAGAAATATTTTAACTCTGATTTTAATTTTGCACTCAAGTTCCTGTGAATTTTGAACTGGAACTGGGACATTTTACTAGAGTTTCCTATCCCAAATGCATTTGCAGACCCTTTCTAATATAACAGTTCTCCCAGGTGAGCTAGAAAGCTCAAGGATTATTTTAGGTCAGCACCTTGGCCAGGGCAGGACTATTATGTCTAGCTTGCTCCTGCCAGATGTCTGCATAACCTTAAGCTTTTCTAATGTTGGAATTTTAACACAGCACACCATTTATTCCATTGTTTTCTGTTGACTCAGTCATGAAAGCTATTGATAACCTGACAGCTGGCTAGCTATGGAGTTGCAGTTTGCCCCAGATATCACTATTACCTTCTTCTTCTCAAGGAATATAATTATTTGAGGTTGCATAGAAGACAAATTCTGTATTAGCTGTCTTTTAATGGTGCTTAAATAGCAGGAATCTTTTGACAACTCTCTGTTGCAAGAAGTCCTCTTATGTCCTTTCTCTGGTCTCCTGAATGAACCTCAACAATTCTTCTTCTGTTAAACTCAACTGCTACAATACTGTGACTTCTTTTACCAACTTCTCCACAGCTGTTTCTGTTTCTACACTTAAACATTCAGAATTCACCTTACTCCTCCTCCTCTTCAGCTGAAGATGAAGGTATCTCCAACTTCTCCTGTATGTTCAATAACAGCCTTGTTGTAACAACTTCACTAAAGATAAATATCTTTGGTCACGTTTGTCCATTATGTATATTTTCTCGCAGATATATAGGCTGTTTGATAGTTTCCACTCCCCAAGTACACTTTTTGCTTTTTTTTTTTTTTTTTGCTTTTTTTTTCTTTTTGTAACTTACCTTACCTCTAAGGTAAAATCAGAGGTTATACAATCAAGTTGTCTGGCTCTAAGCTTTCTGTCAAACCACATTTCAGCTGGTGACAGCTTAAATTTAAAAGATGTTGCCCTGAAATTTAGGAATGCCAAATAGAAGTTTGATTTTTTTTAGCTTTTAAAATAATTCCCTGTCAATTTCTACAGCACTTTCCATAACACCACTGAGCATGGACACCCTGAACCTGAAGTAACACACTTATGATCATATTCCTCTGAAAACCATTTCATAGCATAACAATTGAGTTGTGGTTTTTTTATCCATCATAACAACATTTACTATGTCCCATTTAGTAAATGCAGTCATTAGACCTGAGATTTCATCTCTAAAAGCCATGTTTTTCTATTGATGCTATTTCTAGATTGCAAAAATAATTATCCAAAAGTATATCATTCTTTTTTTTTTTTTTTCATCAAACATTATTTATATATATGTAATTACCTTACTTCATACACATCTATATTAGGAATTATTCTTTATTTCTCACCTTTGAACCTTACTTATTTTAACACAAGTAACTTTTCTCGAATTACTTTGTTGATAATAGCACACAAACTTTTATACCAGTGTTTATTTTACAAATTTAAAAGATTTCACTAGTATTTAAGCTGATGTTTCTGTACTCACATGTAATTCTTTGAATGAATTTCACTTGTTGATCAAGATTGAATCGTTAATTTAGTTTTAAATGTATTCAGTCTTTTTTTTCTGCTAACTTTTTAAAAGATGTTTTTGCTTCTTTCAAATATATCTTGACTAAACACAGGACACTGCTTAAATCTTTTTATTTTATTTTATTTTATTTTCCCCTATCCTGCACTATTTTTCATTTTGTTTCTTATAAATATACAGATTTGTTATTTAGATTTCTGCTTTGAGTGGTTGATTTTGCTTCACTTTTGTATGCTCATAAGGGTTTTAAGATTTACTTATCAAATGCATCAATGTATCTTTTTTCACTCCTCAACACGTATGGCCTGGTTTGATTGTCTTCTTTAACCTGTCAAATCTGTATTTATTTTTTACATACAAAATAAGTCTTTCTTGAGGCCCCTGTTTTTTGTTGTAATGTGATCTCTAATTAGAAATTTCACAAGAGTCTAGTCTTGCTTGTTTGGCAAATGTTTCAAATGTGTTAAGATGCATAAAAGCCTTTCCCTCCTTTCCTGGTTTCCTCAGTTGAATAGATAGCTTTCAGAACTTTCAGGCCATACATTAGGTGCTAAATTTCTTTTAACATTAATAAAGCTCATTGTCATAAAATTTTATACAGGATTATAACAGATATAGTTTATTATGTAAACTAGACTGACTTTTTAGCAATTTATTTTTTAAACCAAATAACTAAAATACTTCATAAAAGAGAAAAGATAGCCTCAGAGAAAGAGTAACTGTTCATTGCAATGGAAAATCATGGTCATTTTGTCTAAAATCATTAAGTACTTGTCACCAAACTTTAAATATTTTAAATGGAGACCTCTATAAAGCTTACATATTTAAATGCCTGTGTTTTCAGAGGTCCATTAAATACTAGCTATGAGATAAAAGGATTTGGTTTCAACTTATGAGCAGAGTTGAAAATAGTAATTAAAAGCAAAAAGCTCAAAAAAATGTTACACTATTAGGGCTGACACAAGCAAAACTAAAACCAAGTATGTCTTTTCTGGAGGACATCGTATTTTTATGTCTCGAGGCTTTCACCTATGCTTTTCAAACTATTTCCACTTTAATACTTTTCCTTCATTCGACATGCAGTCAGAATTTTAACTGCTGGAAAATAACTGAGGTCAGATTGTCAGCTGTGTATTTCATTCATGTAAAATTTTGAGTGAGTACTGAGCTGCAATACTCAGCAGGATTCTCTGTTTGCTAGACGTAAATGGACTTTTTTTTTTCCCCCTAAAGGAGTTCATCAGAAAAATAAATGTCATAGTCTTCATAGTCTTAACATTACTTGCTCCTTCCCTGCTCAAGACCTCTCTTCCCTCCACCTCCTATTCTTCTAAGTTTCTTTGTTGAACAGAATCTGGAACATAGACTGTGAATTGTGTCTTGTCTTTTGTCTTTCTGTTCAAGGTGAATCAAGGTCCATCTAAATTGCTAACTGAAACAATCTAGGCCCATCTATTAATCTGCTTCAAATACATGGCATGGAAATAGCTCTGAGGAAAGTGATCTATTAACTGTATTGATACTCATTTGGCCTTTTATAGCACTAGTATTTTCTCCAAATAGGTACTGTGTGCTCTACGGTATTTATTAGATCAAAATCCCACATGCCAACATCAAACTTTGGGATGGATTTTTTCACACAACTCCACTTGTTCCTATTCTATAAAGTCCCCATTAAAACAATGATTAAAATCTCTTTGTCATATACATGGCTTTAAATGTCAATTCTTGCTCCTACCCACCCACCAGAGAATACCTCTCGGTATACCTCTAATTTACCCAACCTGTTAGTTCCTCTTGGATGATATATATATTTTTTTTTCTATTAAAATTTTAAAGAAGTGTGAGCAAAATTTTGTTATACTTTGGGACAAATTTAGATACTGTGTACTGTAATATGATTGAAAGTAAGGCACAAATTCTTCAGTGCAAGTTGGAGGAGTCATTACTGGTGTGAGGTATCAGAGTGAGTGATGGTCTGGTAGTTTAGGTTTTGGATTTTGATAGTTATTGAAAAACAGTTATTGAAAACTCAATTCTCCTCCCACCTTCCTCATCAAACATTGACTACACTTTTCACATTTTATGTTCTGCCCATCCGATAGTTGTTCAAGTTATCTTTTAGATAGCAGGCCATGCGAGGCTGTCACTTCTTACAACAATGGCAATAAATGTAAGAAAGCACAATGAGACTTTCAAAAAAAGGTTACAAACCTTGTTTCTCTGAAGTTCTACCAAATATCAGCCTGATCAAGGAGCTCAGAGGAGATGTATCTTTCATTCTAAGTTATCATATTTGGTTTTAAATAAACTACTAGACATATAATTTGCAGGAAACAACAACAGAACAAATCTTTACTCTGATTTTTGTCTGTAAAACGTATAGTAACAAAAATAAAGTATTCTAAACAATATTTGAATTATTTCTACCAACTTCTCTTCCCCTCTTTCTCTCCTTCTCTCTCCCCAACTGCCCCCCCCCCCCCCCCCAGTGTGGATGGGGTGATTTTCTATTCTAATTTAAATCACAGCAGAAGTCCAAATTATATCCTTTTTATGTAAATTTGACCCCATGCATACAGTCTGACACTGTGAGCTGCAAGTGATATTGCACCTGCCAATGAAAATTTTGTTGCAAAGCTATTTATTACTATTACACAACGTAAAAAGCAATAGTCACACTGCAGTTTTTAACTATACATTAACACCATCATGTATATGTAGAGATAAAATAAAGATACAACCAATTTTACGTTTTTAGCAAATTTACCACCACTTAAAAAAATAGTAAATGTTTATTTGTCCATTCTCTTACTTCCCATATAAGGCTTGTACATTAATTCTTCTTCAACATGTAAAGAGAACAATTTAGTTTTTTAAAAAAATAATTTTACAAAAGTTCAATTGCTAAAATAAAAATAGAGCTTTGTAGACTTCCTGTGCATGAATATCTTGCATGAAATATTATTTGAGGCACAGCCTTTCCAGCTGCAGTGTTATAATAGTCTTTGGTTTGTTTCTCTTTCCTCCCACTGTAGCAAGCTGGCTTTTTGGAGCTCTATTTACTGTCAGTAGAAAAGCATATCAGCAATACAATTGTCTGGAAAAAAAGCGGGAATAAAAAACTTGAAGACTTCTGATCTAGTTTGAAGGTTGAAATTCATATGTATTTTTAAAACAGTTCTCATTAAGGATGGTGCCAATTTATAACTTTGTATTTTCTTTGTCACAAAACCATCACAGTACATTCAAGGTAGTTTTACCCAATGAATCAACAGTGTCACCTTTTCTTATTTGACAATTGACAATTTTCTTAGAAACAATGCTAACAACTTTCTCTCAAAGAAGTTGTGATTCAAAATCTCTTATGCTTATTTGTAAGGAACATAAATCCAAACCTAAAAGACAGTGTATGTGCCATATGTTTATATCTCATAGCTACCAACATTTAAATACCACTCACGTCTGTTCTTTACATTTCCCACACAAATACTTCTGCTGCTCTCCTTGGTGACCTTTGATAAAACTTAATTATTATTACTTTTTTTTTTTTTTTGACAAGACTTTAAATGTAAAGTTCCCTGTAAAGATACCCCTGAGAACATAGGTATATGCAGTCATCTGACTTATTCTTTCACTTACTATATTTGTATTGTTTGAAATCACATGTACAGTGGACTGGATATAGTTATGACTTGTATGACTCTTTTGACAAGTCTTTCACATCTGACCTCTATGCATACAGTAGCTATTCAATAGAGATTTCAAGATCTTATTTTTGGGCTGGGCTGCCACACATCCAAGAATCCGTCAAACAATTAAGTATAACCTTTCTGGACATATGAAGATGAGGTATCTGGGAAAGCTCAGGTAAGTCTGGAGTTCTGATTATTTTTTTTTTCAGGACACTATGACCTTCTCCAAAATGTTCTTATATGTATACTCTTCAAAGACAGTATACAAGAGTAGAGTTTGCCTTGCGCTCCCACCAGCAAAGTGGAAAAGAGAATGAAAAGAGAAAGAAAGCACGTTTTTTATCTATAAGTAGCTAAGTCATTGCATAGAAACATCTGTCCAGGAAGCCTAGGAACATCCCTAAGAGATCATTTTTCCAGGCATGATCTCTTAAATGCAGAAGGGAAATTAAAAAAACAATAATAATAAAAAGGAAAAGGTAAATATATAACATGCATTTGAATGTCATTGTACAACTTACTAAGAAAAGAAGTCAAAGAAAGTGTTTTGACTAGCAATGAGGATAAAAATGAGGTGCAGCTAATGAGAATCATGGGCCTCACATGGCCTGTAGGCTGTACATATATTATTGAGCCCAAAGGAGTAGTCATTCTTCTTCTACAGATTTAAAGACATTTTCCAATAACATGAGTATCTGCTCTGAGCTTACATTGTGTTAGGAAAGAGTAGGTATTTGTAATGTTAAATTCTGTTGGCTTGCATATGTTTTCCTTAAAACCATGGATTATAAAAAAATTGGGGCTAGAAACAATATATGGAAGGAGGTTTATCTATCTCACTGTATACATTATACAGTACATGTTGCTCTTTGATGAATCACATTTTCGGAAAATAAAAGCTACTTATCTGTTCAGTAAGCTTATTCCAGCTATTTTAATCATAAAATTGTTTTTCTACTTCACCAGGGAAAGCATTGTTCCAAATTATATCATAGTTTGTTGCATTTTATAGTAGTCCCACTGGGATATTTTGCAGTTCACACAGAGCAAATACATATACCCATACTATGTCATATACAACTTGATTCCGTCACTTAATCAAACTGTCTTCATTGAGTTCAGTGGAGAGAATAGAATCAAGCTCATTTTATACTTTTTTTTAATCCCAAATCAAGCTTTTTGTTGTTGTTTTTACATAAAGAAGAGAGAAATCTGATGTCACATTTTTTATCACAGTCAAAATGTTTGCTGTAGTACAAAAATGCGTGGTAAGGGATGTTAAAACATAATGGCACAGTAGGGCAACGTATATCAATTGCTTCTCAGTGGGACTATTGTCATTCAAGTGCAAGTACTAAGTTAAGGGGCAATAAATAGTATATTAGGTCTATTACTGCAGGCTTTTTAGCTACAGTAACATCTACTGGAATTACTTGTGTTGTTATTAAAATAGATGATATTTTGGTAAGGGTGCACAAAGCAGGAACAGGAACAGTTTCTTTTTGAATGAAACGTTCTGCATCTTTTGCTCCTAGGAATTCAGATGAGTGGGCAAAGCAAATAACACAGTAGAGAAGAATCCATTTTCAGGACTGGAGAGCAGGGATCATGGAGGTTTTGCAATAATTATTACAAAACACAAACAAGCCTCAGGACACAGCAGCTGCAGCTGGAGGGTAGTTTGGAAGGCAGGGGCAAAAGGAAGAGAAAAACAATGAGAGAGAGATAGAGAGGGAACCAACACTGTTTGCAGAATAAATAGTGAATTTTCAGATATGTTAAAGGTCCTGCAATTCAGAGAGTCTACTTGAAAATACAAACCTTGAGATAGGAAGAGAGGGTCAACCGTGCTTGCAACTTCTGAATAGGAAGAACATGATTCCTAACACAGCATGACATCAGCTGAACTTGGTGCTCCTTTTTTCGTATGTATATATTTTTTTTTTTAAACAGTATTTGTGATTCCAATGGCATCATGACATTCTTTAACATTCTCCTTTCAAAATCAGTAAAAAAAAGAAACCCGAAGGCTAGATCTTAACTTTAGACCTTACCAGCATCCTAGGTGCAGCAGAAAAAGAAGACTGTATTAGTGCAAGAGTCCCAAAGTTTCAGTTAATTGAATTTAAAAATGTGTTGCTAGTAAACTGTGGGTATAGTATATCACATGAATCACAACTTTCTTTCATTCCTCCTCAGCACAGTCTCTTCTGTATTTTCAGCGAAGTAGAAATTCTGGAGAGACTAAACAAAAGAAAATGGCAAAAAGCACTTGCAACAGTAAAATGACTTAACTGAATTGTTTTATATTTTATAAATCATATATTGGTCTGAGTTGGAAGGGACTTTAAAGATCATCTGGTTCCAACCCCCCTGCCATGGGCAGGGGCACCTCCCACTAGACCAGGTTGCCCAAAGCCCCATCCAGCCTGGCCTTGAACACCTCCAGGGATGTGGCATCCACAGATTCTCTGGACAACTTGTTCCAGTGCCTCACAGCTCTCATAGTAAGGAAGTTCTAATGTCTAATCTAAATTTACCCTCTTTTAGTTTAAAACCATTACTCCTTGTCCTATCACTACACTACCAGATAAAATTGACCCATTAGAAAGCAACTCTGAAAAGGTGAGGGAAATACTAGAAAGTGTACAAGCAATAAGAATGAAATTCTCAACATCTGAAGACATTCAGCCTTTATCCTTTTAAGCATTGTGAAGTAGCACTTAGCCACTTGTAGATGTTGCTTGCTGTTACGAAATAGCTTTTATTAGTACAATACTGGAAACTGTAACCAACACAGTTATGACAAAGTCTGCAACCTTGGTTTATGCGCTGTCATCAGTCTGAAATCCTAAAACAACATTGCTGTTCACAAGCCACAGGCAGAAAGCTCAGATGCTTGACTCACATGCTATACAAGAAGCAGCACAAGAAACAGTGAGCTCCTAACATCTCACACATAACAGAATAAACTTCAAGGCTGGATATTTAGTGCTTTGAGATCAGGTCACTGGACATTTCTTGACCAGAGCATAACGATAGAACAAAACAACAAAAGGTAGCTGATGAAATACTGCAAAAGACTTCAGCAGTGACTTTCCAGATTATATTTTTAATGAGGTGAAGATGAAAATTTGTTTAATTTCTTGACAGAATGAAGCAACTTCTTCAGTTGCTTCTGCTTGCATTCAGCAATAATGTCTAGAACACCACTGTAAAAATGCAGAAAAATGTTTTAGAGAAAAGGAATTATTATTATTATTATTATTTAGGTGTTTTAGAGAAAATGAATTAATTGCCTGCTTAAAATGAAAGGAAATATAAGGATATATATAAGGTTATGGAGTTAAATCCAGCTCGTGACCAGTCATAAGTGGTGTTCCCCAGGGATTGGTGTTGGGGACCATCCTCTTTAATATCTTTATTGATGATTTGGGTGAGGGAATTGAGTACATCCACAGTAATTTTGCAGACGACACCAAGTTGGGGGGAAGTGTTGATCTGCCAGAGGGTAGGAAGGCCCTGCAGACGGATCTGGACAGTTTGGGTCAATGGACAGAGGTCAATGGGATGACGTTCAACATGGCTAAGCGCCTGGTCCTGCACTTTGGTCACAACAACCCCATGCAGCACTACAGGCTTGGGGCAGAGTGGCTGGAAAGTTGTGTAGAGGAAAAGGATCTGGGGGCTCTGATTGATATTTACCTGAACATGAGCCAGCAATGTGCCCAGGTGGCCAAGAAGGCCAACAGCACCCTGGTTTGTATCAGGAATAGTGTAGCCAGCAGGACCAGGGAGGTGATCGTCCCCCTGTACTCAGCTCTTGTGAGGCTGCACCTTGAGTACTGTGTTCAGGTTTGGACACCTCACTACAAGAAGGACATTGAGGCCCTGGAACATGTCCAGAGGAGGGCTATGAAGCTGGTGAAGGGTGTGGAACACAAGTCCTATAAGGAGCGGCTGAGGGAGCTGGGGTTGTTTGGTCTGGAGAAGAGGAGGCTCAGGGGAAGACTTATTGCTCTCTACAGCTGCCTGAAAGGAAGCAGTGGGGAGCTGAGGGTTGGCCTCTTCTTGCAGATAGCTAACAATAGGGCTAGAGGGAATGGCCTCAAGTTGCATCATGGGAGGTTCAGGTTGGAAATTAGGAGACATTTTTTCTCAGAAGGAGTAGTCAGACATTGGAACGGGTTGCCCAGGGAGGTGGTGGAGTCACTGTCCCTGGGGATGTTTAAGGAAAGTTTGGATGTGGTGCTCAGGTACAAAGTTTAGTTGGTGATATTGGTGGCGGGGGATGGTTGGACCAGATGATCTTGGAGGTCTTTTTAACCTTAATGATTTTATAATAATTTTTTGCTGTTGTTTTGAAAAACGAATAATAACCAGCAGGGCAAAAGTTAATCTACTTATCTTGAGTTTTGTTACTATTGCTTATAATAAAAGACCACTTCCTCTAACTTTTGTTCACTCTTTCTTTTATCCTCACTCATACTAAGCTGGCATTTAACACTAATGATCTGAAACGTCCTGTTACCTTTACAGTAAATGATTCCCTTTCATAGCTCCTCTCTTGCCCCTGTAATAAATTTTTAGAAAAAGAGCATTTTTGCCTATCTACATTTATAGCTATAGATACTAAAAGAAAATGGTGAGACAGGAGATGGACAATTCACTTGTCTAGAACAATGGTAAGGATCACCATTTTTTTTGCTGAAGTGAATAGGTAAATTATTACCTGACATAACTGTCAATTATTCACAACTCAAACAGACCAAACTGAAAGGGAGTGGAAGGGGACAGTCTCTAAAGAACTGTCTGCAAATAAGTAGATTATTTATAAAAGACTTTAAACTATCATACTGCAACAATTTTTATTTTTTTTCTAATGGAAATACAATTGCTTTGGAGATTATTATTGTATTAGAATGCATGGTTTTGTGATAAAATTATATTTTAGAAAAATGAAACACATTTTGAGTAGAGCTATTAGTCTTAACTGACTATTCACCTTTTCGAAAGTCCACTATTATAAGAGAACAAATATTTTTGATTCATTGAAAAGTAACACTTCATTTAAATTGGAATGAAGTGCTTATTTTTATTATTAATAATGCCTGAACTTCTGAATAAATACTCCAATTTTAGCTAGTTCTTTGTGACAGAAAGTGGCCATATGCATCACCTGACTGATGTCAACAGAAAATATTAGCACCTTACAAAGTCAAGCTGGTCACTATTATTCAGATTATAATATGCTTACTGCTTAAGGACAAACTAGGGTAATTAAATTTCTAAAAGTATTTTCTATTAGTATTTAAATAGTAATTTGTGTGCCAAATTGCAAATCAACTTGATGCAATGCCAATGAATTTACATTTAACTATTTTCCTTTTGAAATTCTTCATGACAATTGTTAAACATGAAGTATGCAAGACAAACATGACAGTACTTTTAGGAAACTTTAAACTATATCAGTTCAAAACCCTGTGAATAATTTTTTTCTATGATAGTTTAAAAAAATGTCATTTTTATTGTACATGAATAGCATTCTTGTTCCCATTTACAACTTCTTTAATATAGGAAGCCAGATCTCAAAACTGGCTCTTGACAATTGTTTTTTCTTTAATAAATGCTATATTTTGAGAACTCATGCAAACTTGAGTCAGGTTGGTTTTTAGAGCCATGTGAATTTAGACCACTGATTTACAGATGTCATCTACTCTGCCCTGTCTTTCAAATCATCTTTGTCACTTCCTTTAAATTTGCACTACAAATTCATGCTATTACCCACTTTGCTGAAGCAGTTAGCCAATACAGTCTGGCAAAGTTGTTTCTGTTAAAATAGAAAATGGATTAAAGAAGTCAGGTATATCATTTGATATAATCTTGTTTATTTACAGAAAATAAGCACTAAGTGCAGGTTTCTTGAGCAGAGTACGAAAAACAAACAGCAGGTAGTTCACTGTCGTAGATAAACCTACATCTGCTGCTCAGGCAAGCTCTGTGGTTCAAGGAGTCTCTCTGTTTCCCTTCAGGGCAATTTTTGTTTCCTTTCCTGACTGCCTCTGCCTCCAGCATTACCAACGTTCAAAGTCCTAGGTCCCTTGTCTGCAAAGGTTCATTGCAGTTTGCCTTTGAGGGAGGCAGCTGCTTCTCAGAAATCCTCATTTTATTATTCATTTATTTACATTGGATCAGGCTGACCAGGGAAGTTTTTGAGTCACTGGCCCTGGAGGTATTCAAATGACATGTAGATGTGATGTTTACGGACATGGTTTAGTGGTAGACTTGGTAGTGTCAGGTTAACGGTTGGACTTGATGATCTTACAGGTCTTTTCCAACCTAAATGATTCTATGATTCTATTTTTAGGATTTTTTCAATGCCAGGAACTCATTGTCTTCCATTCTGTTGGCTTGTAGGGAGTGGGGTTTGCTGATTTAAACTTCTGCCAATGTTCTCTGTCAATACTCATACAGTAGTGTTTCTCAAGTGGAGGGTCCATCTCTGCTCTACTGTTCCAGTCATAAACTTTTGTCCTGTTTTATTTGCAGTTCCTAGTTCCTACTGTACTGGATCTGGCTGGAATGGAGTTAACTTTCCCTGCAGCAGCCCATATATTGTTGTGCTCTACGCTTGTAGCTAGAACAGCATTGGTGTCATACCAGTGTTTTGCCTGTTGCTGAGCAGTGGTGGCATAGCATCAAGACTCCCTCCAAGCGCCCCAGAGGCAGTAGGCTGGGTGTGAGCAAGAGGTGGAGAGGGGACATCACCAGGGCAGCTGACCTAAACCAACCAAAGGCATATTCCAGAAGATGTCACATTCAGCAATAAAGTTTGAGAAATCGGACAGAGAAGGGGTGTCTCTCATTATGAAGAGGTCTGTCCCCCCAAAGAACCACTACATGTATTGAGGCCCTACTTCCCAGGATGTGGCTGAACATCACTCGTTGATGGGAAGTAGAGAATATATATATATTTTTTTCCTCTCTCTGTGCTTCCATGTGGTCTTTGCTTGCTTTTGTTTTATTTTTCTCTCTCTTCTTTTTCCCTTTAAATAAATTATCCTTATCTCAGCCTTTTTTTTCTTTCCAGCATGCTTTCTTCTCCCCCTCTTCTTCTGAGAAGGGGGTGGGAGAGCGCAATAAAAGTGGAATCTAGCTTCCCAGCAGGGTAAAACCACCACACCTACTTTGTAAATGACTTTCAGTCAAGGACTATGATGGAAATCTGCTCTATGTGTTCTATATTCTAACCAGTTAGCATTACTTTTTATGAAGTATTGACTACAACAGTCTATATCTGTACCTCTTATAGAAATAATTCCTTATAGAGGAGTAGAAAACAAAACTTGAAAGCCTGGGGATGGGGTAGGGGACAAGAAACCTCAAACCCAGTTCCCCTACAAAACTTCTGTTACTTCAAAGTATTAATTTGATGCACCAAATGCAAAAAATATGGCTAAGAGAACCTCAGAAAAGACTGTTCAATAAGATGCAGATAAAACAGGAACACAAGATGAAGTAAATAGACTGAAAATATGGAATTTAACCAAATCACAGCTGCAAGATGGACAAGTATCTTGAATAAGTAAGAAAGAGACTTTAAAAAATAATTTAAAAAATAATTAAAAAATAGTGATGAGGCATGGAAAGAAGAAATAAGGTAACAGCAGAAGTTGATAAAGGAATGAAAACTTTTGAAATCAATTGCAAAGATACTGCACGACCTCAAATTAATTGAATTTGTAAGAGCAACAAATAAAAAATAACTCCGGATAGCAAGACACAAAACTAGGTATTGAAGGGGGAGAGGTGAGTATTGGTGACAACTGATGTAAGACAGCTTATGAAAACAGGTAAGTACAAAACATCAAATGCTAGGTGAGAAAGCTAAAGCAGCATAGAAAGGTGTTAGCAAAATGATGAAAGAAGTGAACGGACTTGATTTGTTGTGGGATATGGGACATTCTTCAGCTTATCTCTGGAATGAACAGCAATGCACTTGTTTACTGTGAGGAACAAGGACACAGCATGGTTTCTATTGTATTTTTTTTGGTGGGGAAAAAAAAAAGAAAGAAAGCCTGCATGACTCTCCGTAAATGATACTTGCATGCCTGATGTCTGCAGCAGTTCCCAAATATCAATATTAGCAGCTATCAGAAATAGTCACTCCCATAGAAGATTACCAAAACATTAGAAAAAGTAGAAGGCTTTTAACTTCCTGTTTAAAATAAGTTTCCCACCCAGACTGGACAGATTGTCTCAGTCTTTCATGTTATCGAAACATTGCATAGTCTACTGCAATGCTATTACTACTTTCCATGACCAAAGATTTAAATAAACAAGGGCACACATAGTGTTATAACTCAAAGATATGTTTACATGACTCAAAGCCTGAAAGTCTCTGAAAGTTGTTCACATACTCTTTATAGATACTGATACTCATACAACAGCCCTGGGGTTAAAATTTGGTTTTCTAGAAATGTATTTTCCTTCTCAAAAACAAACAAACAAACTAACAGGAACAACAACAACAACAACAAAAAACAACAACATTCATGCAATAAGAATTAAATTATTGCTTTTTTTTTTTTTTTTAAATGCTGTGTATACAAAGGACACTGCCTTTAAAACAGGAGATGAGGGTCTTCAGATACTGGCTAAATTACTGTCCCTTACTCTTGACGAATTACTGAAAACACTTCTTTATCCATAGTTTGCTCACAAGCCTGACATAACCAAAATGAAACAAAAACAGACCAAAAAAGAAAATATGCTTACGAGAACCAATTCCAGTTGCTGAGTGACTAAACATGAGAAATAGACTCAGCTGGAGAGAGCAAGTTAAATTAAGGAAGAGAAGCAAAGGTGCTTTTTAGTAGGATAGGAAAATTTTACAGGTATGTAGCCAAAGATTATGTTAAATTTTGTTTCCAAAAAAAGAACACTCCCAGACGGTGAATGGCTCTTAGGTGTAGTAATATACCTTGAGAAAATAAAAATGTTTTGGTTTTAAATCCTGTCCTGAGGAGAAGCGTTTACCCTTAGTAATTAAGAATAGGGGGTAAACAACTATTTCTGTAATATCTTTGGGTCGTTTTACAACATATCCTGGAGAAAGACTTTTGTATATTAAAAAACAGAGACGTGCAGTAATAGTGTTGCAGTATCATTAGTATTGTAATTCCGGAATAAAAGCTATAAGAGTCTTTCTGTTTTAATTTTTAGTTCTTATACGTAGGTACATCGTTTTGCAATTGTCCATGCTATTAAACCAAAGGAAGATTTTCTTACTCAGAAAGTCATAGGACAAAGTGTGCTGAGATTTAGATGAGACTGGATGAGACCTCATGAAAAGTCTGAACTGGGGGAACACAGTCTAAGCTTGGCAGTTTCTTCTGTTGTTAAAATAGTCTGCCAGTGAAGAAAAGTAGACATAATATAATACATTAGAGCAGTAAATATTTTCTTATATGATTGACTCTGAAAACATGGAATGGAGAAAACAAATTACATGCATGAGTTGTGCCACATACTTCTATCTATTTTGTCCATCTCTGTAGCAGCAAATGCAAAAAGTAACAACACTTTTCCAGAAAACAGTTGCAGTATTGCCATGATTAGATCTTAATGGACTTAGATCTTAATTCTTATTGGAAAAAAAATTCTGTTTAATTTAACTGAAAATAAAAGATCAGCTAAAAACTCTTAATTCATGCTCACTGAGCCAATGTTTGGCATTGCTTAAGAAGTTACTTCCCTTGCTGTGAGGAATCACCCTTGATGAGGACAAGCAGACATGGGCCTGCATTGGCTCTTTCTGTGCATTTTCCAGAACCTCACACAACTTTAAACTGCACTGTGATTTACAGGGCTGAGGCACGGGCACACGTTCCCTCCTGCTGACTCTACTGTTCAATGTTTGTAATAGGAAAGGACAGGTACTGGGGAGGGGGAACATGAGTGACTGATACAAAGTCAGAGCCTGGGAAGCTGCACGTTTCTTCCACAAAACCCAGGGTAAAAACAAACAAACAAACAAAAACAAAACAAAAAACACAACAACACAATACTATGTTCTTTTTTAGTTATGGGTAGCTTTATTTCTACTTTTTAAAAAATATTTATTTATTATTATTTTATTTTATTTTATTTTTTAGATGAGAAAACTTCAGAGGCTTTTCTTTGCTTGCAAAAAACCACTAACCTCTCCCTAGCAGCTGCTACCTCTGAGGTGAAGGAAAACTCATGTCTTTTATAGAAGGCAGACTCCAGCTTCACCATCTTTAAAGATTTCAAAGACCCTGGAACTGAAGTGGAACAGTGCTGTATCACAGGCAGCAGAAAACTGATGTGGCAAACTTTTAGATCTACCTTCCTTGTATTGTGCAGTGCAATAAAATCCAAAAAACCTTCTGAAACCTAAAACCTACTCTTTCTCAGCAGACAAGATATATTCACTATTTTCACAGAGCAGTCACAATGTTATCTGAAGTACATGAAGGAAATCTGTTGCAAAGAGCTCCAACCTCCTAGTAAAAAAAAACCCTGGCATAACAGAAAACATCACTTGTTTCATGCTTGCACAAATCTCAGGAGAAAAAAAAATATTTTTCTGATAAATAGGATACCTTGGCCTTCTATGGGTGTTGGAAAGTACGTTAGTACTCAAACTTCTTACATTCTTCAGTATGTTTTCCTGTGCCACATGATTTATGCTGACATGTCTCCAAGTCTTTCTTCATTATTTGTATTCAGAATTGTTACTTTGGGCTAAAGCTTAACAGAGTAGTTTTGCATGGTCTATATTTCTGTGTCACCCAAGTCTGTGTAAAATATATTTATTTGAAAAAAAGTAAGGCCATAATTATTTAGCAAATTAAAGAATACAGCTCTGGCATCAGCAGTTATATTGCAACTGCATGACATGAGGAAAATAGCAAAAAGGACATTTTCCTTCTAAAATTCCAAACCAAATTGTGGTTTGCAGCAAGTAATCAAACTCCAGTTGATCTTATTACAAAGCTTACTCTGGCTTGGATGTCAAGTTAAATTATCATTTGCTTTTCCGGCAAGAAATAGCTGTCTTTGAAGTATCTGACTACAGATTATGTTTCACAGCCTTTATGTTCTCGTTCTCCCTTTCCTTTTCCCCCTGAATAAAATCAAGTGATGTCTTACAGCAGTGGCAACATCAGCTTTGGCTGTTTCTAAATTTGCAGGTTTCTAAATATAACAATGTATTCTGGATGGGATATGCTATTACACTTCTGTATGTTTTACTAATAAACTGATCTATATTCTGAATAATCTGTATCTGTAAAGATAAAACTAAGCTTTCTCTTACTTAGTCTCCGTGGACAACTGATTAGAGAATAAATATACTGATATTAAAGAAAGGTTGTTCTGAAGAAAGCAATGCCCTCTGTTTCTCCTTAATTTGTTTAGGCACCCTGATGGCCTCTCCATTTTGTGATCTCTCTTTTATGGATCTGTCCAGTTCATTTGTCTCACCTGGCACATAAAGCTTTCCTAACAAAACTCCACATAGGGTCTGGTTGTTTAGTCCTTCGTGTGAATAGGCTCCACACCTAACAGTTTTGGCCTGAGACTGAGAAAGTCAGACTGTTACATTCTTCAAGCTACCCAGTAAGTAGCTCTCCTTCTCATCCAGATGAACCGTCTGGATCTAAAAATGTTACTCTCTGAATTTACAGATATGCATTCTCTCTTTGCCTCTCTGCCATGCCTGTGGATATATATATATGCATTATTGATATGTAAGAGCATGACAAACTCTCCTTTAGTCTTCAGAGCTTGTAGGTTTCTTGGTTCTTACCAGGCAGCAAGAACGTGGTAGCACATCTGTTCAGACAGATGGATATCTGTCTTCTCTCTGCAGCAGATCAGTTTCTAGAAACCAGGCCATTACTGCTGGGCTCCTGGAAGGTGGGATTATCTATGACTGCTACTTGCAAGCAAGAGGGGAAACACAATAAGCTCACTGTTCAGATGACCTAATTAGGCCCTTTTACAGCTAACAGAAAGAGGGAGGTTCTTCCACATTGTGATCCAGAGCACCAACAGTACACAGAAGCACACTGGTGGTCAGTGAAGACAATCTGTGTTGTGCTGATCAGACTGACTGCACTCTGTTAGGGCATAGTCCATGACAAACCTTAGTCTAACATATACTGAACTTCCAGATCTGAAACAGATTTCTGATTTCTGCCTTTCTCATTATAGATTTAACAATTGACTCGATCCTGTGGCAACTGTACAGCAAGGAGACGATTCCAAGACCTTAAGCAGAAAAATGAACCGAGACAGAAGTTTTCTTCAAATTTTCAGATCAGATTTCTCATTTTCTCCCAGCCATTGCTGTTGTTTGTAGTTTCTGAATTGTGAAAGTTTTTTATTCTCAAAGATGCCCCCAAGAAAATTACCAGATAAATGCACGTCACTTTTATGTTGATTTATTGTGATATTTTTTCCCAAGAAGAAACATCTCCTTGTTACCTGGTATTCAGTCCTGCATTTCTGAACATCAGAAATTCTATTCTAGCCTCCCAGCTTTGGTAGCTGAAAATAAAAATGGAGAGGTAGGTGACTGAAATGCAGTAACAGAAAATGTAACTCCACTTCTTCCTCTGCCCATATTTTGTTTCTTCATGATATTTGTATTTTTTTTAAACTTCTTTGTGTGTTATGCTTTACATATCTAAAGAATTAAATGATTGCTTACTGTCATGCCCAAGCTTTTAGTGATAATTGTCAAATCTGGAACCCAACAGTACTAACTCTGTTAGAAATGTGCATAAGCAAGTCCCTCTTTGCTAAACCCATTATTTTCAGCTGATTTTTCCCCTTCCATTTTTTTCATTGCTTCTGGCCCAGATTCATGAATAGGCAAACATGGAGCCAGACTAGCCTTGATCTTTTTCCAGTTGTAACACAGAAAGCAGTTTCCTCCATAAAAAATAAAAATAATTAAAACTCCCAAACATTAGAAACCCTACTTAGTTTGGAGTAACAGGAAAAAATAAAAATTAAATATTGAGGAGGGTAAGGGCTTCTAAGGTAAAGTGACCCTGACCCCAAAGCTTTTCTTCAAAAGCTAATGATACGAAGTCTCTCTGAAATGATGGTGAAGACTGCAGATTTCTCTCTTTCAAAAATTTCCACATAATACAAGAACATGTCAAAACCAAATAACCCTCTTCACTTCAGGCTATCAGTTGCCACTCTTGAAGTGGTAACACAGTGCTGAATAAATATTTTTGGAAAGTTTTCAGTACATTTGAAAGTACTGTAGAATTTCTGCCACGGGGTAGTTTTGTGGTTAGCTCACTGTCAGAAATTCCTGGTCACCAAGCCTCTGAATATTGCAGCTTCAACATTAACCTGTCAGCCTAAAGAAGGCTGATGTCTACTGGCAGGCATATCTTCTTGTAGTCAAAGAAAGCCCTTGAACATCTGAGAGGTTAAGGTTGTGCTAACTAGCATAAAGAACATTTTAACCTCACACATAGTAAGATAGGTGATGTGGCTGGAACATTATCCAGAGCCTTAGAACAAGATGAAGAAAAACTGAACCACAGGATCTATGGGTTTCTGGGTTTTGGGCTGCAATGCAGCAGCTACACTTTGGAGCTTTGTCTGTCAGGAAGAAACAAACAAGCAAGAAATCACTAGCAGAAGAAGCCAGGAAAACAAGGAGAAAACTAAAGATGCACTGGTACCATGGTGTTGAGAAGGTGCCAGAAAACTGAGCCAGCTTGGAGTGCTGGAACAAGAAACTGCCTCTTATTTATTTGTATTGTGTTCAGTAAAACAAAGCATTGTACACATTCTCTACAAAGCAGAAGGACTGCATGCAAAATATACTTGACTGCATCATGAGTTTCTCTTTTTAACAGAAAAAAAAGTCAGCAGGACCCTGAATATTGGCTAATCATTCATGCTAACATTTGGGGTAGATCAATGAAGAACACACTCTGAATTCTCATTGTGTTATACTGTGAAACACTGTGTTTTCCACTTTTTTTATTTTTTTTAATTTATATTTTCATTTCTAAATCTCCAATGATCCTAGGGTAATGAAACAGTAATATGACTACTTTTCTTAGTGTTTTCAGACCCTTGGACTGATCCTTAAGACTTCCTATGCATTTGTGACTGGGAGATAAAAATAAACATGGCATGCTTGTGACCAGCTGCTGTCAAACATCTTACTACTTGCATTTAAATAATAGGAAGCTTCTTAATTCGTAAGCAGACTGACAAAACTAGCTTTACCTGATATTTCCTTTTTTTATATATATGTTTGCATTTTAGCACAACATATTTTACTGCATTACAGAAATTTCTTAGACTACTCTTGCCCTGGACATTGGAAACAAAGCTTCAGAAAATGTGTGGCAATGGCTTCATACGGCTCAGGGAAGTTGATATTAAAGCAGCAAAAGTTAATGATATTTATCTCCTGCTTTCACCCATAAATATCCCAAAACAAGTAAGAGATTACATATAGAGGGACCATTTCAATCATCACTGAAATTCATTTCACCTCTGTATCATCTCTGTGCTTTGTAATGCTCCCATTAACTGCATTAATGGACAAATAAAACATTCCTTGGTTACTTTAATACTACCTCATATTTCTTTCTATGTTAGGTCCCAACTGAGTGAAAAGATTAATCTTGCTATTTCTTTTGGGTGTTTCAAGATGTTTATTTTTATCTTTGGACACATTTTGGCTTAACCTGCTCAGGCAGATATCTGAACCTGTAAACATCTTGAAAACAACAGCTTGGTTTCTTTTGTTCTGTAAAATAGTCAGGTCACTAATAACTGTGCATCCCAATGATCACCAAGAAAATGTTTTCTTACAAATTATCTTTCTCAAAATACTTTAGAAATAACAATGAGTTTACTTCATAACCCATAAATATTTGAACGTTTCGCTACAGCGTCTCTTTAATCAGCCTCTTGACAGAAAAACGTTTGAACATACTGTATAAATGCTTGTTACAGAAAAGTAGGAAATCATATTGACCTGATCCAGTTCCTATGATGTATATATTTTAAGTTTAAGCAGTTGAACAATTTTATTTAAGTCAAAGAGCCCACTCATGCTTAATTTTCAAAACATTTTAAAAGCTTTGAGTGGAACAGTAATCTTCAGATTTTTCTTTTACTGTTAACTTTTCTCCTCTGTTGTTGGATTATGAAAGAAATATAAATTAACTCTTTGTGCTGAGGTTGATTCTTCTGCCTTTACACCCTTGAAGCAACAACACTTTTTCTGGTGGGGAATTCACAGAACTCAGTGAGGTCAAATGTAAGCAGTCAACCCTGCAACCTTCTAATTGTCATTTCCAAAGATTTCCATTTCTGAAAAACATTAAACCTTGCAGACTTTCAAAGATGAAATAAAAAATCTTCTTGAGACTGAGCTTTGGTGTAAGCTTTTTGGCTGGAAATATGAACACGATCTTCTTAACAGTTTTAATGTCTCTTAAAACCAATGTGACGAGAAGTGGGCAGGACATAGGAGCCCTGGTGCTTTCTTCAAACTCCCCACAGCACCCATGCCCACCTTCCCTCAATTCTCTAACTTTTTGCTGTAATTTCTTCATTGTGAACACAGAGTCATCATAGATCATAGGGTAATTCATGTTTGAAGGACCCTGACCATCTACTGAAACCAGGAACAGTTCTGAGGTCAGATCATATTGCCCAGGAATTTTTCCAGTTAAGTCTTGAAAATCCCCAAAGAGGGATACAGTGCAACATCTCTTGGCATCACCTTCAAATGCTTGACTTCCTTAACAGCATCTCTCTATATCAGCCTTCTGGTGTATTGTCAGGATCTTGCTGTGCTCTGCTACCATTTATTCCCCTGCTTGGTATTTACATAGCAGCCTTCATGTATCAGCTGAAAGTTATATTCTCAGTAGTATCCAACCTCTGCTAATGTTGAAATCAATAGCACTACTCATGGATTAAGGCTGCATCCATTGTTAAGAAAGGAAATGCAATCTGGACCAGAATCAACTCCTACTACTACACCGATTGACACCTAAAATGTCTCAATTTGCGCTGTATAATTTGTTAGCCTAATGTACAATTGCTGTTGTTTCCTTTTCATTAAAAAATAAAAATAAAAAAAATAAAGAGCAAAATTTTGGGCTGCATATATGCAGCTTTTAAAAGAAAAAAATAAACATTATTCTACATCTAGTAATGGAGAAAACTATTTCTAAGCTTAGATCAGGAATTATTTTATGAAATATTATCTTGTGCTATTTCTAGCCAAATTATCAGTTTTAGTTGAAAAGAGTAAAAAGGAGCCCATTTTAGCATCAAGAACCATGTTGAAATTTTTTTAATGAACATTTTGAATATTAGGAAAAAAAAGAAAAAAGAAACAAAGAAAACATCATGGCAATAAGGGTAAAGATGACCTTTATGTTTTGGATGTTGAGATTGTCTTTACTTCCTTCTGTGGGATAATATTTACTTTAGTGATCATTTAAATTTACAAAGAGATAAAATAGAAGGGCAATACAAACTAGATCAAACAAGGATGTGTATATATGCATACGTATGTGTGTGTGTATGTACTTGGTAACAGATTGCTTTTCAGCACTTTTAGCAGTGTCCAACAGCTGTGCACTTCTCAAGTTAATTTTCTGGATCTTAACTAGTAGGGGTGTAATGTATTATGGGATGAAGGTGATAAAGAAGTATATTCAATTGTATTCTCTCATTGGAAGTAGCCTCTCTACAGATGTCACACTGATTTCATTCTAGCTCTAGGAAAGGAAATACATTAGGACATGGCTTCAGAAAGATTTTCTAAAGTACAGTAAGACAGATTTTGTCACTTTTATTCCTTTAAGTAGTATCTTGAATGAAGGTAGCATGAAAGGGCCACGTAGTATAGCTATATTAAGTATACCAAATGTTTATCTGATTTCTTGCATTCTTTGCATTTTCCCCACCTCTGCCAAACTTTTGTAGTAAATAATTTTGAGACATTTACTAATGTCCAACTTCATGGCTTTCAGAATTTTTATCTTTTTGTTGTAGTTGCAGTAATGATTGTGCCTCTAAATAGCAAGGCTAGATAGTAATGTTTCAGATGCCCTTTTAATCACCAATAGTCTGCCTGGCAGAGTAGCTTCTGAAGGCACTTTATTGACAAAAAAAAAAAAAGAAAAGAAAGTGTTATTTTAATGCCTATTCATCTTACTGCCACATTCCCCTCTTTTTGCCTGTGGAATTAAACAGAGTTCTCTTTTGGATGATATTATTATAAAAATTTGTAAAATAAATAAATACTCCCAGTTATTTCCAGGAAAGTGCCCGCACTTTCATTGTAATCAAAAAACCTACGGCAACTTGCTTGAAGAAAGCTTTGCCTCTTTCCCTGCAGTACTTCTATCTCATCTGGAATAGTTTCTGATTTTATGAGGTGGCAAGATCTCTTAAAATACCCTTGATTTCAGTGAGAGTTGATTGTTTTATCAGTACTTGAGATTTTAGCCTTTTCTTTTTCCTTCAGTGGGCTTTGGTCCAATCCCTGGAACAAAGACAACTAACTCCTCTATGCTTAGAGACTGCAATGTCAATTTACAAGGCCAAATACATTATTTTTATTAAATGTACATAGATAGTTCCCTGATCAGAAAACCCTTACAAAAACAATGCAACTGAAAAGATGCACATGGATTACAAATTACTGTGGCAGTTTTTTACATCCCCTTCTGCAGTCCTAGAGAGGCTTCAGAATGGGAATACACCTACCACCTTGCCATAGCCTCCATTGCTGAAGACAAGTAGTAGGAAGAGGAGTGAGTATCTGTAATGCCCAAGGTATACTGACACAGACTTAAGACCTAAAGAGCACATCTCTCCTGTATGTGTGCGCCTCATGGTAGAATTAGCTATGCTTGTATCACTCTTAACATCTTTCTAGCCTGTTCCTGAAGACCTCCAAGAATGGTGACTCCAACATTTCTACACAGAATTTAATCCACTGAAGTGGTCAGGCACTGGAACAGGCTCCCCAGGGAAGTGGTCACAGCACCAAGACTGCTGGAATTCAAGAAATGTTTGGACAAAGCTTTTAGACATATCATTTGATTTTTGGGTGATCCTGTGTGGAGCCAGGAGTTGGACTTGATGATCTTTGTGGGTCACTTCCAACTCAGGATATTCTATGATTCTATGAAACTTTTTGATGTCTACCTTAAATTTCCCTTGAAACATCATAGACATTATTATTTTTCCCATTCCCATTGGTGCCAGACATGTTATATGTGGTCTAGAAAGGTGCTCTAGGTATTTTTGTGGGGTCTACTTCAAAGGTTACTATTTTCCAAAATTATATCCACAATAGCAGAAGTCTACATAAATGCAGTTGTGTGTAAGAAAGCTTGGAAACCTACTGGTACAAGAATCAAGTCTGTTAAAAGCATTCAGAAAGTGTATCTGACAAATGCAGTATGTAAAGCGAGGAAAGCTTTTACTCACAACTTATTTTATCCATAAAGAAATGAAGCATCATAATAGAAAAGCTTTATGGAAAGCAATTTTAACTTTGCATTGATGTTTTACTATCTGCAAATCAACTTCAACCTTAGACAGTGGAGCTTTCAATTTTAGGATCTGCTGCTGATAGAGATACAGGATCCTGACATACCAGTTGGGTCTACAGAGTCTTGTGCAAATAGTTAACTTCATGACTTGTCATGATGCCCAGTGAAGACAGTGAAGGTGGTACTTTTGGTGGTACAATGAAGTCAGTGAGGTGGTACTTTGAGCACATTTCATAGCAGGACTGTTACAACACTGAACATTTTTTTTGAAAGGAGATAAACCTCTTCCAGCCCCAAATGAAAGGGCAGTTGTTTCACTGATCTCATTTATCTATATACTTTTAGATGCTTATTTAAAGAACAAGCCTTGAAGCTTGCTGAGAATGCATGGAGTTGGAAAAGTTTATCAATATATATTCACAGGTACAAGCCGGGTAACTGGAATTTACAGATTTGCTCAATGATTCTGATAAAACTACTTTCTTCCCTAAAGTATACAGCTCTTCCCTCCCCCCCTTCCCCAAGCAAAATACAAATATTGATTATGAGATAAAATGTACACAAGAAATTTACAATAAAACAAAGAATCTGTCAATTTATGTTTACCAGAGGGTCAATAGAAGGAATTTTGGAACCCTTGTTAGCTGAGCTCCATACACATAGGCTAATTCACCTTGACCCATTGACTGATGCAGTGATAAATGGATTTAAAAAGTTGTTTCATTATATAATTCACCTTCTGCGGTGAATCTGACATAGGAAGACTCTGAGCTCTAACCTGTGTCTCCCTTGGGAGACATCTCCCTATTTTTAGACTGTACTTTTATTTCTTCAGCCGCATGACAGTTGGTGATGGGACCTCTGGGTCCCTGGGTTAGGAGTAGCCCTGAAAATCACAGCTTTTATTCTACTTGCATCATTGTGCTGGTGCACTAATGTGAAGCATAGGTCTCCAAACATTGCAAAGGCACACCTGCATGGAGGGTGATCTGCACCTTCAGATCCTCTTCACCAGGTGAAATCTCCCTCTATCTGTCTAATCAGACTAGACAGCTCACCTTATCCTACAGCATGGATCCACCACCATACTTTTTTTCCCCTCCCTGCCCTGTATGTGTCCACAGGTCACAGATGCTGGATCACAGCACCTCTCCTGTCTTTGCTCTGGCATTTACCTCCCTGCGTGGCAAACCGATACAGCCAACCAGCCTGGCAGGCTCACTCACTTTTCTTCTGATGACTGGATTTCTGCCACGTTAGTGGTTATGCCCTGAGGCTATGTTTCCATGGACATTTGCCGGGGAACCACTGCTGGCTTGGGTGTTTCCTACTACAAGAGTGGCTACCCTGCTCCTGTGTCATGCTTGTTGTTGTACTGTTACTGCTGTTTGTGAGGCTTCACAAGAAAACACATTGACAAAGGATTTAGGGTAAAACACTTCCTCCCTTCTCAGTTATTTTAGCCAAATCACATCACTGTTCTTACTTCTCACACAGACAGTCCTGCAAACAGCTGAACCATGGGACAGAAATTGCAGAAGACACCTAACTGCTGCCAAAGAGAAATGTCAGAGGAGCCACAGCCTCAAACTGATGCTGAACAGTTGTTATAATTTGTGTTAATGTTTGTTTTATGAATTTGTATTATGTCTTGTCTTTTGGAATTTTTTTCCTTTCTTTTGAACTGGCAAGGATTAGTCATCAATCTAACTGAGAAAAAACTGGCAGTACTTTTTGATTAAACTGGGACAATAAGTCATTTTTTTTTCTCCTTCAGTTTTCTGCATTGGGTAATGAACTGTTTAAATATCACATTGACACTTGTTCTTGCTCACTGTATACCGTATGGGTTTATCATCTCCAGATTCTGTGAGTTCAGTCTTGACCTTTGACTAGATGACTACTTCAGTATTTACCCTACAGTTCTACATTTTCTCATTTATACTGACAGTTCAGCAGACAGTCTCATGCTATCACAAGTACAAATGACTTGGCTGAATTTCTTGAGGCTGAAAGAAAGGGAATCAGGATGTGGGATTTAGGAGGAGAACTAACAGGTTTCCTCTTCTCTCTCCGGCAGACATCCTTCCCTAAACATAATGCAAACAAAATAGGCAGGACGGGGAAGACTATCTCCTTAACAATATTCATCATGGCATAGTGTAATGCCCATCTTGAATTATTGGGGAAGGATTGTAGCCAGACAATTTGCAGTTAGTCATTAGTAATACAGCATATGTTAGCTGGACTTTTTACTTCTTGCATGTTAGGAAAAAAATGGCCGGTCATCTGGGAATGAAGTAATAGTTCCCTGACACCTTTTTCCTCATTCCACATCTTCCCTCCCACCTCCTCTCATTTCTTCTCTCTGCTTGTTCTGATGTCCTTTTTGATGAGATACTAATAATAACAGGGGTGCTAACCTACTTTTCTTCAAAATGTTAAAGTCACAGAGAATTCTCATGGTGCCAGGCAACAGTTGCTGGTCAGACAGTGGGTTGTAGCAGAATAAGTGTGAATTTGCTTGCGAATGTTGTTGTTGTTATTGTTTTGCTCTTTTCATTTGGTTAGGAACAAATGGAAATGAAAGTAGGAAAGGTTGAGAGGGGAAGTGGTTCTTCAGAGAACAGAAAAGAGCAACAGGTTGAAAACATCAGTGCAAAATGTTTCAGCCTGGTGCTGCTTTATGTTTTGTGTGGATTACTTGCAGGCTGACATCTGAAGTTGATGAGACAATAATAGAAAAGAAACTGGAGCCCAGTTCCAGCTGAAAAGTGGATGAAATGAATGAAAAACAAACTCTACAGCTTCAATCTTATGCCTAATGGAGAGATTATTCTTTTATAACTATATCTCTTGTTTTCCCCATTAAGAAATGTCCTTTAGGAATAATGTAGTAGAGTTAGCAAGATACAAATACAATATTTTTCTGGTAATGTCTAGAAATTCTTATTTCTTTAAAAAGCAGAAGATACCTGTATTCTATTTAGTGAAGTTTGCTTATTGTAAATGGAAAAATTAGATGTAGTATCTCTGTTCTGCACATTGTCACAAGATAGATATGCTTAGGACTATAAAACAAAACAAAACAAAAGTTCAAAAGAAAACATTTGACAGGAATGAAATATCTCATATTGCTTTTAAATATGTAGGCTAAAGCAGTTAAGTTTTGGAATGAAATGTCATTACAACACTGGTCAGAGTGATCAGTCACTAAAACATTGCTCTCAGTCTTCATTTTTTTGGCTATGCAAGGTGTTATTTTAGATGGACTGTACCCACTCTTACTCTCACATGTACGCATGCTCAGGCTACTTTGTAGATAATTCTTACATTCCAGTTAGCCTATATTGAAAAGTTGTCTGGAAAAAAAAAAAGAAAAAAAAAAAAAGCTGTTTTGTGAGTATATGTGTTTTCTTCCTATGGAGGTAAGAACAGTCTATATCTAAAATAACCACTTTTGGGAAAAAACAAAACAAACAAAACAAAACAAACAAACAAACAAAAAAACCAGCCACGCTTTCTCTTAATTTAAAGCTTTATAAAAAATACCTATTCCTCACCTCATGTTCAAAAGAAGGAACAGTTCTAGCCGTGCCCTTCAGGTAGACAAAGAATCCATGTGCTTTACTTTGTGATTTTCGTCTGTATATAGCAGACAGGCCTGATCCATTATTAAACCCAGCTGAATGCATGTACTTTACTTCACTTAATCCTTCACTGTCTTTTCTCTTTTGCGATTGCTGTGAGATAGGTTCTAAGACATTAGCCAAAAGCAATGTTTTCTTAAGAAAAAGGCTGAGACTGCCTAATCTCTCTGAAAATTGTTCTGAAAACTCATTTATTTAGCTTAGGAATCTTCTGTCAGGTGCCAATAACAACCACAAAGGCTTGAATCAGATTTTGTGGAAGGACATTATCTCAATGAAAGTAAGGCTTGAGCCCCCTGTCTGGTATGTTGCTGCTACCTGGGACTCTTTGAATTTTAAATATAACTTCCTTGGACACTTCTGGAGGTTTCATTTCCCTGGTACAGCTCACAGAAGTCCTGAGAATATGAGCTCACAACTACCTTTCTATTTAGAAAAACAGGAAAGACACGTTAAAATGACACAGGAAAATCAGGCATATTTTTAATTACAAACCTGTTGAGAACACTAGATAGGCCCATGGAGTTTACCCACCACACTGTCATGGCTAACCACTATCCACTTTGTATAGGAGCAGCTTTCCAGGGCGTCAGTACGCCAGATGACAGAGCATGGTGCAGAGCTGCTAAGACTGACTTGTCCACATTGCATATAGGAGCATCATAAGAGAAAACTGTAGCTCTCAAAAGGGCTTTATAACTCCATAGCAACTCAGGAGCAGCTGTCTCTGCTTCTGTTTCTGCAGGTAATGTAATTTTCTGCACACAAGTTTCTCTGCACTGAGAGGGACAGACCATGTCTTTAGTCTCTCTGCAAAGGCTGCCCACATATGTTTCTTCTGTCCTTATCTGATTAGGCTCATTTGTGAAGAACTGGTTTGTCAGGCCCTATATTGATGTTGAGCTCGTTGGTTTTGTACTGGGATATCAGCTCTGCTTCTGCTGTCTTATAGGAACCATAGTCACCATCTGTCATATTCCTGTACAGCTAATTCAGCACTGCTAACAGTTTGGTTAATGCTGACCGCAAAGTTCACAGCATTGCTAGTTCAACAAACAAGCCCCATCTGGGACACCTGTCTACACAGATGTAGTATGAATACTGCTTAGGACAGCACTGGTACTCCTGAGAGCCAATCTATGATGTTCTACTGGTCTTGGAGTTTGTTACCAAGTCCAAATCTTCTACTCATAATCTTAAACTCATTTACTCTGTGGCATACCTTGCACATGTACTCAGATACCTTTTGAATTCAGTATTTTTGATTCTCTCTTACCACTTTTGAATATCCAAAGCAAATCTCACCCCTAGTGATGAAGCCCAGCTGGTAGACTTCATGAGAGAGGTCATCTGGTTAAATGAAACTGACCAGAGATTATTATTTTCCATCTTCAGAGAGGAGAGTTAGCAGAAAATTCTCTCTTGAACTCCTCTGAACTTTGGTTTATATCATGATCTTAAAGTCAATCTCATGGTTTTTCAGCACCGCCATTTGCCAGGCACACAGAAGAAACCTGTTCAGAAAGGGAGACTGTTTATTAGACTGCACTATTCAAGTGGACCAAGGCCAAATAAGAACAGGAAAATTTGGGTAGTCTCATATTACATCCTTTTTTTTTTTTTTTTTTTTTTTTTTCCACAGAAAACATTTGTGTTGGCTACTGTCCTAAGAACTGTCAAAGTGATTGTTATAGGAATGTACTGTATGGCTTTATGATCTACTTCTCTTCAAGTGAAAATACTGTATTCATTGCTTTGGAAAGGATTGGGAATTGTTATTTTGACAGAATACCTCAGAAAAACACTATGTCACAAAATATAGTACAAAATAAAAACAATATACTAGTTAATGGTTCTTTCATTTTACATCTTCTCTTTCTCAAGCAGCAATGTGGTTTCAAAGTAGCTTTTGTATAAATCTTTTTTAAAAAATCTCTCCATTCTTTTTCCTTTGCCTTTCTCTCTTTGCTTCCTGTGCTTCTATATGGAGTTTAGCAACTGAGATTCAAGTTACAATGACAGAACAAACATGATAAATTTCTGCTGCCCTATGAAATTTGTTCAACGGACTTCCTCTGCTGCTTTGAATCTTAATGCTATTCTCAGGCAGCTTTTTCAAACCATCAGACACTGCATAGCTGCATATGTGCAGCACAGCGGGAAGATTTATGGGTTCCTATATTTAGGATTCCATGTTTTGGCATGTATATGTTGTTCAGTTGCCCAAACTGTATTCTTCTAATTAAACCTTAAGACTTAAATTATAAGGTACTTGGGGATGTTCAGCCAATGAAGCAATACAATTTTCTGAACATTTCTTGCTTCCCAGAATTTATACATGAAATATCTTGCTTGTGAGGTAAAAAGATATTATGCCATATATATATATATATATATATAAATATATATATATATATAAATGTTGAAAGGAAAAACACATATTGCTTTTTACTAATATTTTGGTATAATTATGTTATTTTTATTAGTTCAGTATCTTATGTTAAATACATTTATACATTTGATTTCAACGATAGAATAGTATTAACCTTGCAAAACTCTGGATGAGGAGTTTTTAAATGGACACACATTCCTGGCAAGAGATTCAACATCTGAAAATATGAAAATTAAAAGAAAGCAACAGGATCTGTTTTATGAAAAAATTGGCGTGAGCAGCCAATAGAAACTGTTGTGTCTGTAAGCTGAGTCCTAGTTTGTTTATGTTAGTATTCATGTCATATTTTGACACATCATATCTTTCACAATTAACTTGTTTAGCAATCTGTCTTAAAGCAACACACTCATCTGTAATATTTTTGCCATTCTTAGACAAAAAACAAACAAACAAACAAAAAACCTAGTATCTACTTACCTTAACATAACACAAGAAAGTCATTTAATAATCATTTCATGCACTCATTTTCTCTAGAAGTTGAGTTCTCAGTTATTTACCGCACATTGATTAATAATTTAACACAACATTGATTTTCATCCACAGATGACCACCAATTTTCTTGACTGAAAGTGTTAAGGGTGAAAATGAAATTGTTTGAAAATGTTTACAACTTTTACATTAAAGTGGTTGTAATACAGAGTCAGGATTTTTCTTTTTCTTTCTTTTCTTTCTTTTTTTTTATGGAGGAAAACAATAGGGTTAATAAAAAATGAAAATGAGAAAAAGAGAAGAAATCCTTTATGGAGAATATGGGAAAAAATAATGTATGAGATTTCGGTAAGACAACAAGAAATGAAGTCATTGCAACTCGAATGTTGAGATGCAGTGAGTTTAGGACTTAATGCAGGACTAAGTTAAATTTCTCATTGTATTGGAATTATGCAGACTGAATGAAGAAACAGAATATAACAGAAATTCTGTTTCAAAAGTAAGTCCTACTAATAGTCAGAAATTTCCAGGCATTGAAATGAGATCAAGAGATGGAAAACACTGAACTGGAGGAGGTTGAAAATATACATTGGGAGCATGTTAATAAAGAAAATACTGCAGTCTGAATCGACCCTCTTCAGTTAACACACAGGGAAACTTGGACATGGATCTCTGTTCTTCTCCATTTAACGTGAATATAGCTAGTTCTGTAGCCCTGTCTACTTTGCTTATGGGACAGTATAGAAGGTATTTTTTAAGTCTTTACTTGGAAAGAAAAATAGACATCAGAGGGCAGAAAAACTCAATGGTGTGAGAAGGGAAGTTGTTGTAAAGAATCATGGAAACATTATCAGGCTAAGTGAGCCAGAATTATTACCAAAACTGCTGTCTTTATTTCTGCTTCACTGCCAAACTCTGTAACTAGATCCCTTACCCTTATCCCTTCTGGCCCTCAACACAGAAAAATGTAAAGAAAATTCATTGCAGAAGGTGCATTCTTCCCTTCAGCCCTGAGAAGTTTAGGTAAAAATTATACACTGCATCTTTGTACTTTATTACGTTTTCTGGAAATACCAGGGATTCCACTGCTCAAGGGTAGTGATACCAGTGTGAATTCACAGAGCTGTTTAATGAACAAGACAAAAATGTCATGAAAGCCTTCTCTGAATCCTAGTTAATCCGCATGGTTTTGGAACACATCTTTCTGAACAGAAAGAAGGAGACATAGCCATCAGTGAGGGAATCCTCATGAAGGCAGTGACTCTTTTCTTTCCCTTACCCCCCCACAATGTTTTCCAAGGTGCTGCCCTTTGGATGATTGGGTCTTGCATTTCTTACTGTAAGGTATTATCCTTACTTCTGAAAGTAGAAAGCAACCCTGAAATACCTGTTGGATTTTTGATGAAAATGGTGGTGATAACACACCAATATTTTTAGTTGTTGCAGAGCAGTGTTTACACAGAGCCAAGGACATATATGTGTATATATATATATATATTTTGCTTTTCATGCTGCCCTGCCAGCGAGGAGGCTGGGGATGCACCAGGAGCTGGGAGGGGACAGAATCAGGACAGCTGATCTAAAACAACCAAAGAGATATCCCATACTATATGACATCGTGTTCAGCAATAAAATTTTGGGTAAAGAAGAGGAAGTGAGGGACATTCAGAGCAATGATGTTTGTCTTCCCAGGAAAAAAATTATGTGTGATGAGCCCTGCTTTCCTGGAAGTGGCCGAACACTGAACATCTGCTTGCCATTGGGAAACAGTGAATGAATTCATTGTTTCACTTTGCTTGTACAAGCAGCTTTTGGTTTACCTAGTAAAGAATCTTTATTTCAAGCTACAAGTTCTTGCACTTTTACCTTTCCAATTCTCTCCCCATCCCACCTGGGGAGAGTGAGCAAGTGGCTGTGTGGCACTTAGTTGCCTGATGGGGCTAAACCACGACACGTATTCAAGTTCTGGGCTCCTCAGCACAAGAGAGACATGGACATACTGGAGACAGTCAAGTGAAGGGTCATGAAGAATGACTCCTATGTGGAAAGGCTGAGAGAGCAGGGACTGTTCAGCCTGGAGAATAGAAGATTCAGAGTGGCTCTTATCAATGTCTATGAATATCTAGAGCAAGAGTGCAAAGAAGATGAAGCCAGACACTTTTCTGTGATCCCCAGTGACAGGACAATAGGCAGTGAGCACAAAGTAAAACACAGGAGGCTCTGTCTGAACATCAGGAAACAGTTTTTCACTGTGAAAAGCAAGCACTGGCACAAGAAGCCCAGAGAGGCTGTGGAGCCTCTCTCCTTGGAGATATTAAAAAGCCATCTGAACATTGTCCTGAGCAACATGTTGTAGGTAGCCCTGCTTGAGCAGGAGGTTTGGACCAGATGACCTTATCAGGTTTCTTCCAACCTCAATCATTCTGTGATTTTGTGAGCAGCTGGCATTACCGGGTGCCTCCAGCCAGCAGACATAAGGTGTTTCAAAGGACTTCACATTCCAAGAATTTGGGATCACTCAGTGTCTTTGAGAAGAGAGATCTTTGTCTCTAGAGAAGCCCCTGGTTTCCTTGTTTCCTACATATTCACTCCAGTAATTCTGCCAATTGCCCGTTTTCTTCATGACATAACATGTCAAGAGTATAATATTTCATAGATCTGCTTAAAGAAGGCCTACTTGCATTAGTTTGGGAACAGTGGAAAAATGGGTTAAGAAGTCCATGCTCTGTTTTCCAACACTGGAATTTAAAGAAACGTATCATATAGTAGTTGTGTTGGTAGCTCATATGCTTACACCATCATCTTTATGTGGTTGGTACATATCCATATCCATCTATTTGACTAACAATGATGTTTAGTAGACTGGGTTTTGAAATGGATATGGAAAATAATTATTATTTAATTCTGGTTACTTGACAGCACAAATCCTACTGGTGTCTCTACCTTCCTTCAGCAAAATATGAATACTGTTTCTCTAAGTCACAGAGCTACTGTTATTTGATATTAGACTGAGAAAATGTTAGATGCATGGTGAATACTTCTAGTATTATCAGCCCATTATTGTACGTCCTACACAGTGAAGAATTTTTTAATGCAGAATTTCAGACTGAATGATCCTACTGTTTCCTTCTGTTCTTAAAAGTGTGTTAATCCATTTGACTGAAGTGACAGTCATCAGGAAATAAGGCATCTAAGAAGTGTATTCCACAGTCCTATCTACCAGTAGACTACTTTTTCTTTTTCCTAAATTCAGAAGGTCAGTTTGTTGCTGCAATAGCTAATGTCCACATATGAGCTCTCCTATGAAAGCTGGAAAGCTATTATCACAAATTAGCACAGATATGTTATCAAAACAACGTTTCCAGGCGAGAAGACTGGCATTGTAACCTATGGACAGCAAATCTGCAGAGCTGTCATTTTATCCTTGGAGATCACTAATCAAAGTTGGCAGAAAGGATGAGGGTATAAAGGATATACTTTCTCAGAGCCTCCCATCTAGAATGTAGACAGGGCTTTTTGTGTTCTAACCTTCATCTTGTCTTGAGGTGGCAAGAGGACAGTTGTTATCAGCTAACTGGCTTTATATCAATGACGCTTAATAGCTCCAGTGGTCCAGGCAGCTCCTTTGATCATTATTGTATTCCAAAATGTATGCACCACATGCATAAAATGTCCACAATTATTTAAGCACAATATCCTGCACTGTACAATGAAAACACTGACTACATGCACAAGATGAGCAAATCTTCACACTCTCTTTGAAATATTGTATTAAATAACCCTACAGTGCCTTATTTCTATTCCAAGTCATACTGGTTGCTTCAGGGCATAATTGGTTGGTTCATTCTTCAGCGCTGCCAGTTATTTTACAAAATCATAAAACTGACTTTATCACTGTAGTCTCTGTAATACACAGGTACAGATGGGATTATGATTTGTGAGAGTTCTCACATTAATGACAGTCACTGAAATTTTTACTAAATCAGGGGATGTCTTGTTTGTTCTGTGGAGATGATATTTTGGGGAAAGTTTGTACTATGACAGTTTTCAAATCTCTTTGAATAATGAGAGATTTTTGTGTGAATTCATTAAATAAATATTAATTTCTTTGACAGCTGTATCCAACTATTTTCATTTGAAGCAGAATAATTATTTGCAATGCTGTTCTTAAAACCATATTTCTGGTTGGCAGAATGAACAGAGAAAGGAAATAAAACTGTGAAGTTCAAGCTGATTTTTTTTTTTAATTTAATTTTATTTTTTCTAAGAAGTGAATGACTATTTAGATTATGTTTATACTTATATATGAAATTTAATGCAATTACCATGGATAACATGACCTATAAAAGCCTCCTATTGAAAGCCACATTTTTTAGGCTGCTGCATGACACATATAAACCTATTTAAATTCTTTCATTGTCTTCAAGTTATCGATACCCTTTACATGTTAACATAATGATACATTTAAGCTAAATATAGCACAAATTTATCTTACATATTGAAAAATAAATTCAATTTTTAAATCAATTTTAAGTCTGACAAAAGAAGTTCACTATTTTATTTTTAAAGTTATTCACTTTATTCTTTCCAATATTTTTCTCCACCACCATTCAAAGCATGGCAAAAGTTGCTTTTAAACTAAGGACCACTGCAGTATGCACAGCAGTCATTTCCTTGTAATCAGAAAAACATGTCTTTTTAGTTCAATAATACAACTAAACCAGGGTAAATACTGGGGGCAAATATACATTAATAATTAATGTTTAAGAGAAAAATGTAATTTTGACTATATTATTGCTTTCATCCTTCTTGCATAGTTATGCGTCAAGATTTTAAACCCTTAATGTTGCAGATAGTTGCAATAACCAACACGTTCATCTCCCAAGGCCTACTCAACTTCTGTCATCTCTTCAGTCATGTCAGACCATCGCAGCTTATGAAGACAAAATCAAGTTTGAACTTCCCGTTGGATAAAATGTTTCATTCATTATATCTATATAATAAATAACTGAATAGTGTTTTGGTGGAAAAGCTCTAAAATGAAGATTAAGAGCCCTACAAGAAATTCAAAATTGAGTAGAGACTTCCTATGAGCTTTGGAAAGAGGGGTCAGAGGAACTTCAGGAACAAGGTGCAATAGCCAAATATTTTCAGTGATGTAATGAGACACAAGAATATGCTTACCTTGGCTACTATTACTATAGTGGTAACAGAGGCTATGGCTTTTTCAGTCCCTCTTCATACCTCTGTGCTGAGAATTAATAATAGATGACACCAGAAAACTGCTTCAGATGCTCTTAATAGTTGCTATTTAAATTTGGGTAATGTTGGAGCATGAATGAAAAGAAGTTTCTTTATCTTACAAGAATAAATGATTTTCTGAAAAAAAATGTCCTCAACTTCACTGTGAACAAAAACCTGAAACCTTGAAACACTCACAAACTGATCATCAGAAAGTATATATGAATTTAGGAATCATACATATTCAGTTTGCCAAACTGACTGCTCAGAAGATGCCAGAATGGGAAACAGATCTAGAATATTTCTTGAGTCGGAGTTTTTTCAGAGCTGACTTCTTCTCACAAACAGCTTTAATTGTCATCTAAGCATTTTCCAAAAAACTAAATTTCTTGCCTTCTAAGTAGATTTTGTAGTGGCAGGAGGGCCTTTAAAGATAGAGGGCCTTCAACATGTAAGACTATAAATCAAGCTGTAATTTTATATGTATTAAATATACTAAAATATTTAAGCTGTAATAGGAATTATCTTCACTCTCATTGTTTTTCCTAAGCTATTTCCCTAACTCCATTTCTTTGACATGTGTCTTCCTGCTCTTCATATTAATTTCCCTTTTGTACCACACGTATTTGTCTCCATTCTTAAGGCTTTTCATAGTCAACATCAATTTACAGTTCTTCCTGTATGAAGAGGTTACCTTGTTATGTTTGTCAGCCTTTATCTCCCACTTCTGATTTTTTCCAATAGGTGGTGGAAGAAGAATACAGCTAGGTCTGTCAGATGTTGGTAGCAAGAACAGACTGCATCTCATTAAATGTGTTGTATGGTTAAAAGAAAATAATTTAACATTGTAAAGATTAGTGGTCCTGATGAGTGATGCAAAGTTACCATAGCTGTGATAGAATGGACAGTACTGTAGCTTATTCTCCTTGATGAATATTTTTTAAATTATGGGTTTGAAAAGTGGTTTATACAGTGACGATCCAAGAATTTAAAGGAGATTATTTTGTGATCTACATAGTTACTACTTTTAAAGACCATGAGCGATCTTTTTAAATACATATATGCCAATAAACACATTTCAGGTTAATTCTCTTGGTGTCAACCATTTAATTTTTTTCCCTACAAAATCCAAGCCCAGTTGAACTAGCTTGGCTTTGTAAATGAAATTACCACTGGTGGGTTTTGACTGAAGAGGTTAAAGAATCATAGCCATTTGCTTGGTTGCTAACAATTGTTAATCAAGCACCCAATGCCACTTGATGACATTACGTTTGATTCCAGGCAAAGCAAGTTAATCTTTCCATGAGAAACAGTCTCTCACTCAGTTAGCAGGGAATATATTTATCAGCCATGAAAATAGTGTGTCAAGATTTCAATATAGTTGGTAAGCATTATGGATGAGGAAATAACCTTTACCAGCCATGTCAGGAAGTCATTTTCTCTGAGTAATGCAGAGGGATTACAGACTACAAAGAAGTAATGTGCTTTGAAACTTCAGTAGTAAAGATATTCTTATTCTTGAGGGAAAGATGTGCATATCCTTGTGAGTTAAATTCACTTCAGCACAGGGCACAGAGGGTAGGCAGAAAATTCAGTGCATGCCATAGAGCTGCAGAGTGTGTTTTTGCTCCATAAAGTGGTTGTACATGGTACAATAAGCAATTTCAGGGTATATGACTGGACCAGGGGTGACAAAGTGAGTAGTACTCACTTCTAGTTTGTCTGAGTTTATGGAAAGTGATGTTACTTGATGCATCTAATTGTTCAAGGGGCTGTCAGAGTCCTTGAGGAAAATGCCACAAAACTACCCAGTAGGAAATCAAGCTCTTTCCCGGCTGTTTCTATCCAGCCAAGGCCTGAATTGTGCATGTTCGTGGTGGGTTCTTCAGGTTGTTTTGAAAACTGTTGTTCATTTACAGTTTAAGCCCACTGCTGAAACATCGTCTTGGGCTTTCAAAGATTTACAGCATGCTATGTGAATGCTGCTCTGAGAACTTCACTTGGAAAGGGATGATTTTGGATTCTCTCACAGTATTTCAGGTTGGTTGTCAACTATTATTACTAGATGTCCATAAATTTTCATGGTGTATCCGTTTCTCAGGGAGAGGAAGGACTGCCCTAAGCCTTAAATCATGTTGTTTCTTTCTTTATATCAAAATATCAAAATGACACAGAGATCTCATAGGTAGCTATGAAGGAACAAAATCTTTAATGAACTTGAAACACAGTAAAATGTTAATTTTCTAGAGTAGCGAGTGCAGTTTTTTTTGGGCGTTGTAGTAATGAAATGCATATCCTAAATTTGACCTGTAGATGTGGTAATTTTTTATTTTTAAATTCATCATTGGCATATTTTAAGTAAGAGAGGGAACAGTGGGAAAAAGAGAGAGAATAAGTGGCAGAGTCAGGAAGCAGACTGGAAAGGAGATTACACATGAAAGTAGTCCAAAAATATTTCAGCTAGAAGTAGATAAAGACAAGTAGATAAAGACAGATGATATACATTAGCCAAACATTTTTTTTTATTAATATTTTTTTTTTCCTCCAGAGGATGTAGATGTAACTTTAATGAACCAGTTGGGAAATTGGATATATCTTCTGAAATTTCTTTACACTTTCCCATCTACTCTCCAGGAGTAGTTTGTTGTATATGGTTTTAAACAGAATGTTCCATCCTGGGAATGCAAAAGGATGTTTTGTTCTGAACTGAATTAAAATCAGTTAAACAGTTTTATTTAGACTTTTTTAATGTTTGGATTGAGTTTTATTTTCAGACAGACTCAAAAGGATTGAAAAAAATCAAACCTGCTAGAAATTCAGAAATTAGAAACAGTTTAATTATTCACTTCCCAGATAGGTAGAAAGTCATTACATGTCCAGAAAGTAGAACAAAAGCTGCACATGGTACATGTTGTGGTGACAAGGTTGAACTAATGTCTAGAAGGGAAAACAGGAAGGAAAATAAACTGTAGCTCAAATAAATAGGATACTGAAAGAAAAAATGGGAAAATTAGGTTCTGATTCTAACAGAAGGTTGCAGGAATTGGGCATGCCATAAGAAGGCTGAGATAATGTTGAAAGCAGGTGTATTATGAAATTTTAATCTAGTGAGGTCTAATAACAATAAACTACTCTAGCTACAAAATATAACTTGAGAGTGTCCTTCTAATCCCCCCTCCCAGTGGTAAAATAAAAATTAACCCAGTCTTTCAAAAATGTCCAGAGCCCATTTAGAAGTATATGTATCTTATCTTTCCTTTTATTTAATCAATTATTTCTGCAACATGGATTTTGAAGGGCAAAACAATATATTTTTTATTTTATTAGGATCACAGGATTCTTAACATCTGGCCCATAATTTTTGCTGTTGGTCAAACTGGGTACTAATTGCTAACAGGCAGGTCCTATGCTACTAAATATAGAAATATTTTAAAGTTTAGAGTTAAAGACCTATCCCCTCATATTCTTTATGAGTCATTCATAATAGTTCAGTGCTATAGTTAATAAAAATCTATGCAAGGACATAATTCACAGAATGCAAGAAGCCTTTAAAAAGAGGTCAGATCTTAAGTTTTTGAAACCCCCTTTTTTTTTTTTTTTTCTTTCTTTCTTTAAACTGAAGAAGTACAGACAACAATATCTCTTGGGTAAAGTTTAATTAAAGGTGATGTGAAGCCAAGTGTAAATATATCTTCTGAGATAAAAATTTCTGCATCTCTGCCCAGGATGGGTACCAAGTGCCATGTTTAAAATGCAGACTACTAAGCCTTTCATTAGGCATCCGATTTGGCATCCAGTTTGCAGTCAGTGCAACTTCTGCAATTGACTTTAACAAAACAGGTTTGAACCTTAGTTTTGTTAGTATAGCAAAATCAAATCTGAATCCCTCTATCTGTCTGAAATATTCTACTTGGATAGGACTGAAGCTGGAAGTCCAATTGTCTGGAAATCCCCTAACATTTATTTCAATGCATCTGTGACATCTAAATTTCTTTTATTGTGTCTGGCTTTTGAAGAGGGATACTATCTCTACTATCTCATCTACTCTACATCTGAAGTTTTTTCAGAGGAGAACATTACCATTGCTAATGGGGAAAATGAGAGAAGAGGAAGAAAATGACTCACCCAAGGCAGTTTTGGCCTAATCCTACTGCAATTAAGACAGTTTCTCATAGGTTTATCTTCACACAGATGCCCCAAAAGCAAAATGCAGTGTGATTCAGTCAAGCCACTAACATATTTTAATCTGGACAGGGGGATGGACTGAGAGCAAGACCATTCTGAAGCCCTTCTGACATTGTTACACCAGTCAAAAAAGTCTCTTGTGCAGTGTTTGTTCTTTGGGACTATACAAAATGTCTAAACCACCAAATTGGGTTAAACTGCCTCTTTGTAATGGAGACTTATTCTCAAGAAATTAAATGCATAAGCAGGGACAAAAGTACACAATGACCTCTAACAAATTATTTCCAAATTAAGACTCTAGTTAACAGAATTAGCAATACAAATAAAATAAGATTTTATTCTCACCAAACTCTCACACTGATTGTTCTTTTATAGTGTTTTAATGTTTAGGAATGAAATAAAAAGGAAGATGATTAGTTTATAAAAGTGTTAAGATCAGCAGAGACATTACAACTACTCATTACAAACTGCCTTTGCTTGTTGTTGGTCCCAACATTGTCAGTTGTGTTTAAACAGATAAGAATTAGCAATCCTGCACTAAACAGAACAGTAAATAGCAGGACTGTCTTCTGAGATTTAGCACCAAGCCACAGACTGTTAATGGGAGAGTGGAAGCTGTGAGAGAGAGTGAATCCCGTTCCAATTGCTAATTAATCCAATACATAAATCCTCAAAGAGAGATCTCATGCCCAACAAAATGAGGCTCTCGTTTTTGTGAAAGGTGCTTTTCTAATAGCAAAAGAGAAAATAATAATAATTAGCCAGTTGACTTGGAAGGCTTTATGTAGATAGTACATAACGTTATATGTGAATATGTTGCCAAATGGAGAGGTTTCTTTATTTATTGGAGTGTTTGGAGCAACAAGCTAGAGACTTTGCATATTAGATTGCAATTTGCATATTTACTAAAATGCTTTGCCTTTTTTTTTTTCTGCTGCTTATCCTCTCTTCACTCAGAAAGAGACCTACAGCAGAGCAGCCACATTTCTCTGAGCCAGTTTCATCTGCTGACATCAATGGATTTGCACCACAGATGAATGTGGCTGTTTGTGCCTCATCCTGGTAATGATGGCAGCTGCTAGGCTTGATCATGAACTCAAGAATCCCATCGTCTGTCACTGTGTTTGCCTTCCCAACAGGGTTTTTGTCAAAATAGTTGAACTGGGAGAAGTGTTTTGGTGTGCAAAACAGGCCTCAGCCTTCTGCTTGAATCCAACATGAAGGTACAAATCTTTGTCTTTCATTTTCTTGTCATAGGGCCTACACTCCAAGAAAGAAAGGGCAAGAAGCCAGGCAGAGAAAACATGCTCACCAGAAAGAAGGCATCTTCAAAACAAATCTTTGGATTCGTTAGAGGGAGCAAACAGATGCTATGGACTTCAGGTTAACAATGAAAGGAGGCCCCGGCAGGGCACAGGGTGAATTGAATAATGTGTACATGTGCATCTGTGTCAGTATATATGTCTATGTACATTCAGGACAAACACTGCTCCTGTATGCTTTTTTCTGTCTTCATGATGTCCCTTTTCAGTTTTTTCCCCTATTCCCTTCCCAAGAATTTCTTCTGCCCTGCCTCATCTAGCACAACTAAGAGGAAACACCAGGGGATAGCATGTTAAACATGCTGTGCATTTGTGTCTACTGCACTGGAAACATGCAGAATGAAACAGAACAGGAGAAATGCACTTGGGCACTACTCTTCTCTAGATTCACTGAGCACTCTCATTGCTCATCCTATGTGCTATATCAGGGTTTTAAAGACATGCAGCACATTGCTAAGGATGACACATTCAACTAAGTTTGACACAAACATTTATTTAATCATTCTTTTTAGGATGTTATTATTTTCTCTTTTCTTCGAGTGCTATGACATAACTCAACTAGAAATATATCCAAAGGTAAATATTCTAATGTAACTGTTAGGAAAATGTTGGGATACATTATGGACAAAGAGATTATTATTATTATTTTTTTTTTTTGACAAACAGAATGTCACTTGTATCTTTGTACTGGGTCTGGCTGGGATGTTAACTTTCCCTGCAGCAGCCCATACAGTGCTGTGCTCTGCACTTGTAGCTAGAACAGCAGTGGTATCACAACAGTGTTGTGTCTGCTGCTGAGCAGTGCTGGCACAGCATCAGGACTCTCTCTAACCCTCTTAGGGGTGGGCAAAAAAAGTGAGAAAGGAACTTCACCAGGGCAGCTGACCTAAACCAACCAAAGGGGTATTCCATGCCATATGATGTCACACTCAGCAATAAAAGGTGGAAAAAGGAAGAAGAGAGGAGGGGTGGGCTCTTGTTGCAAAAAAATCTGTCCTCCTGAACACCGGCTACATGCATTGAGGCCCTGCTTCAAGGACGTGGTCAAGCATCACTCATTTGTGGGAAGCAGAGAGTAATTTCTTTCCTCTGCACTTCCACACAGCCTTTACTTGTTTTGTTTTGTTTTGTTTTCCCCCTCCCTTTTCCCCATTCCCTTTCTTCCCTTTAGTTAAATTGTTTAATTAATAATAATATTTCCTTAATAATTATTTTTTCCCTTTAATTAAATTATCCTTATCACAACCCATGAGTTGTTCTTTCCTGCACTTCTTCCCCTCCTCTTCTAAGGAGGGGGAGTGAGAGAGCAGTTGTGGTGGAGTTCAGCTGCCTAGCATGGTAAAACCACCACAGTCTTTAAATGCATTTGCTTGGTTGAAACATTGAATGAGATGAAAGTCAAATGCTTCAAATACCATTGTTTTCCAACCCTGCCAAAAATGTGCTGCTTCTTGTTGAGTATTTACTTGGAACTGATCAATTTAGTTCATGAATACTAACTCTTTCTGTACCACCTTTTACACTAAGCTTCACAAGAACCATTGCTGTCTGCTTAAAATAACACATTTTGGCTGAAATATGCCTGTACTACTGCAATAACTGTACAAATATTTCATCTTCTGCAGTCTTACTGCAAGGTTTAAGATGTCTCGATATCATTTTGAACTTCCTTATTTCAAACAGAAGTTTTTATTTTCTTGCTTCTACAAAAATGTGATGACATCAAGTTATCGAAGGCAGTACAATGACATGAGTAGATGTAGACAAACAGTTGCTATGTCAGGGAACTGTGAGTATGTGGAACTGCACTGCCAGTAATTTTGGCCACACAGAGCCTCAGAGATCTCTGTGGTGGTGCAGCCCCCCTTCTCCAGGCCACTCTGACCTCAGAATTGCCATTGTTACAGGTGCAGTGAGTTGGGATGATTAAGCAGGAACTCCTGCTACCTAGATACCGGAACTGTGCAGTCTGGAAGGTACTGGAGTTGTACAGTTGGTGGGCAACACAAGAATTACCTAACCTAAATTCTCGCAGCAGGCTGTGACCTAGGATCTCCCCCTGAGGTTGGATGCCTCTCAGGGCATGACTCCTTGTGGTTCAATGATCATCCACTGAATATGCTGATGTAGAGAAGGGAAAGCAATTTACCAAAAGAGGAAAAGTTCTTGAGCATGCAACTGAGTTTAGAAATTCCCAATGCCTTGTTGTATAAAAATTCCCAATGTCTTTCTGTATAGAAAACCCCAATACCTTGCTGCGTGAACCTTGACATTTACGAATCTTTAACAAAGTCACTATTTTGATTTTAGTAAACATTATTGAATTATTGTGTTAAGTAGGCTAAAGATTAACTGATGATTTAGTGTTGTGAAGACAAGAAATCATACAATCTAATTTGTGATTTCCTTTAAGGTATTAATAAATCTTAAACTGATGCCAGATCAAAACTGTGTAAAAATTTAATCCCTGACAAACTCACAGTCAAAATGAGAGAACAAGTTATAAACATCAGTAGGAAAACAGGGTTTGGCCTTTACAATGGGATTTAGGAATGAAAAATATAAATTTATTCAATAATTTCTCCCATTTGGACCTTTTTGTAGTCTGTTCAGAACTGATGGTGTCTCACAGGCACAAAACTAGGACAGTACAGACTAGGACAGTACTTCTGCATATCCCATTTATACCAGCATTTTCCAGACAAGATAATCTTCCGTCATTGAAAAAAAAAAAGCTGATTCATAAAGAGAGTTAAAGAAAGGGCTGTGTCAGCAGAACACCTGGATTTGCAACACATATTTTACCTCCTGCTGGTTAACACTGTCACGGATAATTGAGACCTTTATAAACACTTTTACAAAGAAATTCTTTCTAGACTGCTAGAAAAGATGATGCTGCAAGGTACCTGGAAATGTGTATGATAAAAGCCTGGAAAGTATCTCCAAGCACAGTACAGTCCATCTTACTGCATGAATACATTATAAATTGTACTTATACCCAGCATTGGAAAGTAATTATGTCAAAAGACTTTCAGCAGCTCTCTCTGCCTTTCACTTCACAGAGTCACGTCCACCTACGGAAAGGAGGATGTATTAAAAACAATAAAAACTTTCAAAGAGCAATAAAGCTCTATAAAATCAAAATATACATTTATTTAAAAAAAAAAAAGAGAGAGAGAAAGAAGAGGGGGAGCATTGGATTATTCTAATTCATTTATTTTCTAATTAATTTATTTTTCTATAAGTCTTAAGGACTGTCCAAATTGGAGTATGTGCATTCTCCATGTCTGGTTAAATGCTAGTCTCTCTGCTCAGTTCAGCAGTCACAGTATCAGGGTTTGAGGGAGAACAGGCAGGAGAAGATAAGCTAGTATCACAGCTAGTGTTCAGCTGTTCCTAGAATGTCACCTAGAACTCCTTGTATGAATGTATTGAATTAAAAAACCCAAATAACAAAACTTCACAAATGTCAAACTACAGCATAGCTACGAGAATGCATACAAGGTACATTTTCATGTGATACATTTTTGTTTGAACCCTGTAATAATGATGTTTATGCATAGGGGTAAGAAGGGAGAGTGCTGCCTCAGTTTCCACTTTCCTCCATTAGTTACCATTTCCAATACTCTGGTGATCTGTTTCGGATGGACCCTTCCAGCAGACTTGTCAGACTTTCTCCCCATTCAGAATTTCCTGGTGTCTAGGTAACAAAGACAGAGATGGTTGCAAAAGTTAAATGTTAGATACAATGATGCCAGATCCTTGCCAGCTCCATGATCCTTTTCTGAGAGAGGCAATTCAATTTCAGGACCTTTTGCCCAGTCTAAGGAGACCTACAGAACCTTTCTGCAACCATGGGGAAAAAAAAAAATGTTGCTCCAATGAACATCCATGTTCCGAGACATAGCTTAGTACTGATTACATGATTTGCTGAGACACTGTTACAGGCAAAATTCAAGGAAATATGAATGTTGAAAACATTTGTGTGAGTGGTACTCAGAATAGTACCCAGACAAGAAGACAGCTTTGGCATTTCTTTTCGGTTGCGCCTTATATAAGGAGAAGAAATAGCATTACATGATATGACTACAGGGAAATGTTTTGGACATCAGTCTGTAAGGGGGAAAATAGGATGAAATCAACTTTTTCTTTGTATGTCAATATAGGTGAACTAGCAAGCAGTATTCTACAGAGAGGCATATCTGATATGTTGTATCACACCACATCTAACCTACATTCAGGTAGGTTTCTGCCAAAAGGCACAGTCTTGTTCTCTCTCTTTTCTTTCCTCAGCGTATGCTACTGCCTCTTCCCTTGAGTCAGACCTGGAGATCGTGTGGTTGGAGGGTAAACTCAAAAGCTCATTGATCTCATGAGTAAATGAGTCATTTTTTTTGGCAGGTTCATTCTCTATTGGATTAATTATCTGACCCCATTTACCCAATGGCAATGTGATTGGTATAGTCAGTGAAAAAGGAAGCAATGAGGACTAATGCAGGACCATACATTCTGTGATCTATAATTAGATCAGACTGCAAATAAACTGTCTAGTGTTAAACCTCAGAAGGAAGGGAACTACAGGGGAAGGCAGATTTAGAGTAGTTTCTCAGGGCTTCATTTGGGCTGGTGCACCTTAGAGACACTTCTCGTATAGGGCAGCATTTTAGGATACAAGTGTTATCTTGGCAGCTGAGGCTAGTAGTGAAGGCAAAGCAACATCAGGGGATTTGGGGGGTGTGAGACAAAGGAGGTGTGTGTTGATTTCTGAGGGAGAAAAAGGACGGATACAAATAATGTACAAATAATGTACAAATAATTTTCAATCTGGCTACTGCCACTAAGGGCAATAAAAATGTTTTTATAAATATATAAATGAAAAAAGCAGGACTAAAGAGAATCTCCATCCTTTTTTAGATGTGGGGGAAAACACAGTGACAAGAGATGAGGAAAAGGCTGAGGTAATTAATGCCTTCTTTGCCTCAGTCTTTAGCAGTAAGAGCTGGTAGACAGGGATGGTGAGCTGAATGAAACCCTCATAATCCTAGAGGAATTAGATCTCTTATAGGTGTACACCACTTAGATGTACACAATTCTATGGGGCCAGATGGGGTCGACTCAAGGGTACCGAGGAAGATAGTGAAAGTACTTCACCAAGACACTTTCCACCATTTATCAGCAGTCCTGGCTAGCAGGAGAGGTCCCGGATGACTGGTAGCTAGTAAATGTGACGCCCATCTACAAGAAAGGCTGGAAGGAGGAGCTGGGGAACTACAGGCCTGTCAGTCTGACTTTGTTGCGAGGGTAGCTCATGGAGTAGATCATCTTGAGTGCCATCACATGGCACTTACAGGGCAACTGGGTGATCAGGCCCAGTCAGCATGGATTTATCAAAGGCAAGTCCTGCTTGATGAACCTGATCTCTTTCTATGACAAGGTAAGACACTTAGTGGATGAGGGAAAGACTGTGAATGTGGTCTACCTAGACTTCAGTAAGGCTTTTGACACCACTTCCCATAGCATTCTTCTGGAGAAACTGACTGCTCATGGCTTGGATGGGCATACACTATGTTGGGTAAAAAACTGGGTGGGGGTCTGGGCCCAAAGAGTTATGGTAAATAGAGTTAAATCCACACAGAAGTAGGTCACAAGTGATGTTCCCCAAGGCACAGTATTGGGGCCAGTTCTCTTTAGTATCTTTATCAATGATCTGGACAAGGGAATTGAGAGCACCCTCAGTAAGTTTGCAGACAACAAGTTGGGTGGGAAAGTCGATCTGCCAGAGAGTAGGAAGGCCCTGCAGATGGATCTGGACAGGTTGGACTGGTGGAATGAGGCCAGTGGGATGAGGTTCAACATGGCTAAGTGCCGGGTCCTGCACTTTGGCTACAACAACTCCAGACAATGCTACAGGCTTCAGGCAGGGTGGCTGGAAAGCTGCGTAGAGGAAAAGGATCTGGGGGCGCTGATTGATACTCATCTGAACATGAGCCAGCAATGTGCCCAGGTGGCCAAGAAGGCCAACAGCACCCTGGTTTGTATCAGGAATAGTGTAGCCAGCAGGACCAGGGAGGTGATCGTCCCCCTGTACTCAGCTCTTGTGAGGCTGCACCTTGAGTACTGTGTTCAGGTTTGGACACCTCACTACAAGAAGGACATTGAGGCCCTGGAACATGTCCAGAGGAGGGCTATGAAGCTGGTGAAGGGTGTGGAACACAAGTCCTATAAGGAGCGGCTGAGGGAGCTGGGGTTGTTTGGTCTGGAGAAGAGGAGGCTCAGGGGAAGACTTATTGCTCTCTACAGCTGCCTGAAAGGAAGCAGTGGGGAGCTGAGGGTTGGCCTCTTCTTGCAGATAGCTAACAATAGGGCTAGAGGGAATGGCCTCAAGTTGCATCATGGGAGGTTCAGGTTGGAAATTAGGAGACATTTTTTCTCAGAAGGAGTAGTCAGACATTGGAACGGGTTGCCCAGGGAGGTGGTGGAGTCACTGTCCCTGGGGATGTTTAAGGAAAGTTTGGATGTGGTGCTCAGGTACAAAGTTTAGTGGTGATATTGGTGGCAGGGGGATGGTTGGACCAGATGATCTTGGAGGTCTTTTCCAACCTTAATGATTCTATGATTCTGTGACTCATGTCTGGGATTGCCCTGACCTAGGGCAATTAGGTCCATGTCTGGGATTTCCCTGACCTAGGGCAATTAGGTCACATGGACCCACTTATCAAGCTTGTTCAGATGCTTTGAATGGCATCCCTTCCTTCTGTTGTATCAACTGAACCACTCAGCTTGTTGTCATCTACAAACTTGCTGAAGGTGCACTCAATCCCACTGTCTATGTCATTGATAAATATATTAAATAGTACCAGTCCCAAGACAGACCCCCGAGGGACACCACTCATCACCGGCCTTCACCTGGACATAGAGCTATTGACCACACCTCTCTGGGTGCAACCTTCAAGCCAATTCCTTATCCAATGAATGGTCCACCCTTCAAATCTGTATCTTCCTAATTTGGAGATCAGGTTATCATGTGGGACCGTATCAAAGGCCTTACAGAAATCCAGGTAGATTACATTGGTTGGTCTTCCCTTGTCATCTGATGCAGTCACCCTATCACAGAAGGCCACCAGACTGATCAGGAGCGATTTGCCCTTGGTGAAGACGTTAGCTATCTCAGATCACCTCCGTATCCTGCATGTGCCTTAAGATTGCTTCCAGGAGGTTCCGTTCCATGATCTTGCCAGACACAGAGGTGAGGCTTACTGGTCTGTAGTTCCCTGGGCCCACCTTTCTACCCTTTTTAAAATGGGAGTGATGTTTCCCTTTTTCCAGTCACTGGGGACTTTACCTGACTGCCAGGACTTTTCAAGTCTGATAGAGGGAGGCTTGGTAACTCTATCAGCCAGTTCTCTCAGGACTCTGGGATGCATGTCATCAGGCCCCATAGACAAGTAGTTGTTCCGTTTCATCAGGTGGTATCTCAATGTCAAAAGATGTGTAGATGTGCTTATGGACATGGTCTAGTGGTAGACTTGTCAGGTTAACAGTTGGACTTGATGATCTTAGAAGCCTTTTCCAATTTCATTGATTCTATGATTCTCTGTAAATGCAGAGGAGAGATGAGTAGGTCTCTTTATATCCACTTTTTTATATTTGAGTAGTGTTTCATTAATGCCATACAGTGGAGAAAAGTTTGTAGATGTCCAAATCAAATAACAGTTCTCATTGGTGTTGAGGTGAATGCTCATCCTACAGTTAAGCAATGAAGTGTGTTGCTTCAGCAGTAATTACTAGGGAAATAAATAAGGACAAAAGTCATTGAATGTTTTGTATAAACCATGAAACTTTTAAAGGTTTCCAGCATGCCAGAAAACAGTATTAGATGTAATGTCATGATATTTAGCCAGAGCAGCCACTAATGGGTACTGGCTGGAAGGAATGGTTGGGGCAATGAAACCAGCTTGGAATACAAGGTCTGCAGGAACTTATACTGCATTTTGTTGGCCAAAGTGTGAATGCAGTAGTCAGAGCAATGACCTTATGAGATTCATGTTGTGAATAATAGTCATAATTTAAGGCAGGATATATTATTTCATTTACCTTCTATTTATTTTCTTTTATTCTTTTAACAAAATATAGCTTGTTGTGTCAAGTGATGCTTGTTTGTGAGAGGGGATAATCATTCCATCAAGCATCGTAAGGTTTAGTATAATTTTCCAACTTTCCGGGCAGTCTTGAATGGGTGGTTTAGAAGCATTCCCTTGCTTGTTCTGTTGTTGCCAATTAAGTCCTGACAAAAGCAGGCTACAGGATTAAACCTGAATTGATACATTATGTCTTCTGCTATGTTTCAAATAAATTCTACTGGTGGTACTTAAACTAGCCAATAAAGAAAAAGCACTGCTGGTCTCCGTTAAATATAATAGGTTCCCGCTCATTTCATCCTACAGACTTCTGGACTCCTCTAATCAGCGTAAAACTTAATGCAACAGTGGTATGCTGTGGATCGATGCAGCCTGTTGAGTTTTCGAGAAACTTTAATAGTTTAGTAGAAATATGAGTTTAATAGAAATGTTTCTATTAAAAAAGAGAGAGAGAGAGAAAGAAAAAGAGGCTTCATTTTATCAGTATATGTGCCTGCCAGCTTGTTCTATTGAATTTTATGTGCTTTATAATCATATTTTATACCGTGGTAATTGAGAAGAAAAAAGTATAATATTTTTCTTTGACATTTTGTTGTAGATATTTTGTTTTACTAAATTAGCTTGTTACCATGCTGTGGAGAGACTAACTAAATTGTTGTTCATATATATATACACATATATATATGATATATGCATATATATATATTAAATACACTAATCATAGCTTTTACTCTGGATTTAAAAATGAGCTATTAGAAAAAAAGAAATAAATCATAAAGGCCTCAACCTCATCTGTTTTCCCCACCATGCATTAGACTGGTATAGCACCTCTATGGAATTGTCCTAAGAATGCTGGTGAATGTGAATGCTTTCTATATATAAAAGTTTTACTACTTTATTGTCTTAGCTGTGTAAGCGTGGACAAAAAAAAAAAAAAAAAAAGAGTTCTGAATGCTTTGTTTCCACTGGCACTTCTATTGATGAAGTCATAGTAGACTTAACATTGATAGGGTACTTTTAATAGGAAATAAAAAGTGGTTTAGGCAAGCCCAAGGGTCACATTATGCAAACGATATGTGCTCACTAACCTTTAACATAGCTGAAAACATTTGTTACCTTGTTACCTATTACCCTTTCTCCTTCCTCCCAGTCCCAAAACTCACAATACACGCTGACACTTCTCATCAAAGATTTAATTTCAGGGATCTACAGCCATTGGCTTTCTGATCATTAAGATTTTATTACTTTCAGAATATATAGCATGATACATTTCCTGGTAGATTGCTAAGTAATGCTTTCAATAATTAAAAATCCATAAATAATTAAAACACAGCATTATATTTGTCAACATGAATGAACAAACTATATCCTGTGTACAGCATACTGAACAGATACAAGCTTAAACTACAGTCATGTGTTCAATAGATGTATTCAGTAATAAAAGAGATTTATATTCATTTATCCAAATAATGGGAAATGCAGTGATTCTCAGTAGATACCACTGACATCAAAAAAGTTAATTTTTATTTGTATTACATCTGGAAACAACAAAAAAGTATGAGACTAAGGACCTTCAAGGATTAGTACTTTACAAACAAAGCACAAAAGGATGGTGTTTTGCTTGAAGATTTTGCATATTGGTTAAACAATAACCTAAAGTTTTGGAGAACATACAGGGATTAAGGGCAATGAGCAATTTACTGCCTTTCAAATTAAAGTCACACAAAATTCACAGTTTGAGAATACATGTAATAAAAAAAGGTAGATGGGATCACTTAAGAATTGAGAGAACCTTTCAGAAGTTAGGTAAAATGAAGCAATTCAAAACTGAACACATTTAATAAAATCATGAGGGAAAAAGAATAGTTTGGGATAACACTTGAAAAATTGCCCCCCATACTTTCTTTTTTTTATTTATTTTTTATTTATTTATATATTTTGCCACCTAGACCTGCTAAAAATATACGGGTAATTCTACAAATGGAAAAATAAAATCATATAGGATAAACTTTGAACAGAAGTCAGAGGATTCGGGATGAGCTTTGACCATCCATTTCAAAATAGATGCCTGAAAAACAAATTTGATTTTCAGTGTTTACCCACAAAATGCTGAGCAAAGTTATGAAGGAGATCAGAAACAGATTATCTGATGTTTAGCCAGTCTTTTCTGATATGTTTACCTGGCCTTTTCTTTTACTGTTCTATAATTTTCAACCAAAATACGCTTGTTGCCATTTGGCTCTTTTTATGATATGCTATATTCATCTACATCTTTCAGGAACATACTAGAGAAATTAGACACCTAACCACTTTAAACACTTTTAAAATCTTAAGCATCCTCTTTGATTATAATTTACTTCATCAATTTGTCAGAGGAAAAAATGACCTCTTTCTCTGATCATCTCTGACTTTCCATCTTCTTTCTCCTCTGTGATCCTTCTGATTTTATATTCTTACTTTCATTAAGTCCCTGAAAAATCAAGCTATTCTATTTTTGTGTGTATATGAATTGTCCATGACGTTTCATCAGTAGACCGTGCATTTTTCAGGTCTGCAGGTCTGCTTGACCCAGAAGAGTTAAGGAATGCTCTGCAAGACCCTAATCGCTGAGTAATTGCAGGAAATATTTCTAAAGCTTGTCTTGACCTGCTGGAGTCCTGCTGTTGCAAGAGAAAAACTCAAGCAGGAATGTTTAAAGCATTATTTTACAGAAGAGATTTCCTTAAATTAATCAAAATCAAGAAAGAATTTTTGATGTTGTATTCCACATGCTGGATCTCTTAGACAGTTCTCTTCCCCTTGACCTGATAACCACAAGCCTTTGTTTTTACATTTTTGGTGGAGAATTAAAAGATCTTTACTCAAAGGGTTATGAAATCAATGTTTGAAATATGAAATGAAAACGATCTACATAAAGCACAATGAAAAATTTAGCACTACCAAAAATATTGAACAATCTATTTGGAAACATAGGTACAAGAAGAAACGTTTTCACCAAAAAGCCCTTTACTTCTGTACAGACATCTTCAGATGCTTTTGATGTCTTTGCAGTGAGACATCAAAATCTGTGAAAAACAAGTGAATCATCACAGAACTTTTGGTGGCAAATAATACTCACCTTTGCTGAAGCTTGTAAAAATGCTGAGGTATAGTAAGTTGAAAGGAAAAACTGATACTTAAGAGCCAGAAAAAACAAAGATGAAAAAAAGGTAGACTGTGTACTTGGGAAGAATGTCAGTCCAACCTGACTTTTAAAATACCATCGAGTAGGGACTCAAGTATTATAAACTGATACTGCTCCTTTGATTTATATTGATTCAAATTAGCCAAAAACATGGTTCAAATATATTTGATTTTCCTCACGTTCTTGTGCTGAATTAACTGAAATGTCTCCATATTTTCATTTGGTGATCAAAAAGCCACTACCAAGAAACTCCCTTCTCATAGTAAGAATTAAAATATACTTTATATGTGATTTATTTTAGGTATATGTGCAACAATAGTGCTTTTTTTTTTTTTTTTTAAATAGAAATTTGCATGTAGAAAATTATTTTTCCACAAGGACAGTTGTTTAATTTTGGGAAAAAAAATATGATAGGAAGCTTCTGAATGAAAGGTTCTAATAATTTTAAATGACAGGTGTTGTAGGATTATGTTTTTTTGTTTTGTTTTTGTTTTTGTTTTGTTTTTTTGTTATTAAGAGGCTGGAATAGTTCAAGATAATGTTAAGTTATATCTTTCCTATCTTTTTCCATGCAGGTCATCCCACTGACACAGAGATTAAATAAGATCTGATGAAAATGAAATTAAATCACAACAATAATGTCTGGCTAAAATTAAGACATTTTTCATTTTTAAGGAACAACTATTTCTTTTCAGTCTTCATTTTACGTGCATCGTGTTGTTAAGATTTTATTTCCTATGAGAATTAAAGTGATTTTGGATTGGTCAGTGAAAGGTTACTTAATATGTCACCCCTCTGAAATTCTGCATTCTCTTTCACACTTCAACTGCCTTTCACTTACCCTGTATTAGAGGTGTAATAATTTTTTCTTTCACTGTTTTAATGAAAGATATAACAAAAAGCTAAATGTTTGCTGTTGAAAAGATTTTAAGTAATTGATTTACATCTCAATATGTAGTCTGCCTATTTGATATAACTTTGCGATCTTTTCCTACAGCTATCGAAGTTATCAAAAAGGATGTATTTATGTTTTAAGAGGAAATAAAATCTTAATTTAGAAGGACTCAATCATTTAATTTAAGTTTCAATAAACATTGACTTTGTACCAGGATCTGGAGAACAGAGTATTACATTTGAACAAGCAATAGCTTAAAAGAATAAATTAGAGTAAAGCAAAAAGCATTGTGCACAGATGCAAAAACAGAAACAGAAAATCTGAACCCAAACTCAGATTTAGCTCCAAGAAGCTTTGATCATGCTGGGATGTGTTTGTATGTTGAACATTCTCTGCAGGGCATGGGTTTTAGTAGCTGTGTGGATACATTTTTCAACCATAGTTGATCTGATAGGATACTATGTGCACACATTCATGTAAAGAGACTTGCTTAGGTCATCTGCACATGTTTATCCAACCCCACTCCTGTATGTGTTTCTTTGAAGCACACCAACATGCTTACCTGGATGGAGCTAAAGTCATTTCTCATGGGAGCAACAGGGAAGGCTATCCACACTAAAATGATTTTGATTTTTTCTTAATCTAGAGTGGTGGTTTCACTGATAGCTAGCTAACATCCACCACATCACTCTCACACTCCCCATCCTCAAAAAGGCAGGTGAGAAAATATGATTGTGGGAGTATCGCCATGGGGGTTGACAAGCCCCATGGTTGGTGCTAACATTGGACTCTTAATGATGAGGCCATGAGGAATGTAGAGTTTAGAAGGAACAAAGAAGGGTGACTTGGGAGACACCCTGCTGTCTTGGACTGCTTGTTCTCCAGCCATTAAGACATGGAAGCTGCTGGGAATTTGCTATTGCCGGGCAAAGTTGTTGACCAATGAATAGTTAGTGGAAAAGTACTGCTGTAGAGCTAATGGTATAAGACAGGAGCCTGTCCTCAATAAGAGAGAGTTGAAGTTATGTTCTCAATAAAGGAAGTAGAAGTTATTGATCCCTAAATGAACCCTGGTGTCCGTGTGGTCCTTACACCACAAATGGCGCCCAAACAGGGACATGAAGGTCATTATGCCACATATGATGAAAAAAAGCTCACGGGTAAGGAAACGGAGATCACTCACCAATTAGGGTCACAGTCAAAACAGACTCAGCATAAGGAGATTAATGTAATTTATTGTCTACTACTAACAGACTACAGCAGTGAGAGACTAAAAGCAAATTAAACATGCCTTTCCACACCATTCTACCCCTACCTCCTCCCCCTGAACTACACAGGGGAACAGGGAATGGAGGTTGTCATCAGTCCATAACACTTTGTTGTTGCTGCTCCTTCACTGTTGCTCTCATCCCCTGCTCCAGTCTGGAGTCTGTCCTGTGGGATGCAGTACTTCCCAAACTGATCCTACATGGGCTACCCAAAGACCGCAATTCAAGAACTGCTCCAATATGGGTCCATACAATGGGGTCTATCCTTCAGGAACAGAATGCTCCAGCAAGGGTCTCCCATGAGTGGTAGTTCACACCAGATCTTGTGCTCTGCCTGGGCTCCTCTACATGGGGTGCAATTCCAGCCTAGAGTCTGCCTCTCTGTGGGCTCCTGCAGCCTTCTTCAGGCCACATCCACCTGCTTTACCATGTGCTTCTCCACGGGCTGCAGTGTGGAGATCTGCTCCACTGTGGTACATCACGGGCTGCAGGGGGACAGCCTGCTCCACCAGGGGCTTCTCCACAGGCCACAGGGGAACTTCTGCTCCTGCAGCTGAAGCACCTCCTACCTTCCTTCTCTAATTTTGGTATTTGCAGGGTTGTTTCTCCCTACATTTTCTCACTCTTCTCTCCCAGCTGCTATTGCACAGCAGTTTTTTCCTTTCTTAAATATCCTCCCACAGAGGTGTAACCTGTGTTGCTCAGCAGCTCAGATTTGGCCAGTGGTGGGTCCCTTTTGGAGCCAGCTGAAACTGGATGTTTAAGATGGGGCAACTTCTAGACTCCTCACAGAGGTACCTCTGAAGCCTCCCTGCTACCGAAACCTTGCCACTTAAGCCCAATACATCTAGCCAAGACACAGAACACTTCTGAAGTTGAGTAGAATGTTTTCTGAGCAGACACTGGAATGCTAGAGCTAAAGCCTGAGTTAATCATACATGATTCAATTCTAGATTGACAAAATGGTGATGAGCATTCATTTCTCTGATGTATGCTGTGTGGACTTGGACTAATACAAGTTCCATTTCATTTGCTGAATATTTATATGTTTCCTTGCACACAGAGTCCCTTCTCTAGTTGATTTTTGAGCAGTACTGCTATACAAACACCTGATATCAATAGTTGCCATTTTAACTTGTCTTGATGAAGGCAAAGTTGGGCACCCTTGGAAAGGAACTTTGCCCAGCCAGATATGTTGTGTAATCATCGCCAACAACCTTCAGGTGTACTAGGCACATTCATGTTTCATGTTCATAATGCCTTGAAGGCGTTACTTCAGTTACCTCAGCTTTATAGTTGAAGATACCAAAGCATAAAGATTGAAGTGAGTAGTCTGATGCCACACACCATTTCAGCAATTAGGAGAGGTCATAATACCGGATTTTCTAATTTCTGCACTTTGCAGCATGAGATAATGTTACTCTGCAACTGAATGCCCTATGTCAGTCCTCTACAGGCAAGAATGAACATAAACAAATTCTCCAGCATTTACTTTTTCAGGTAATAAAAGAAGGAAATGTTAGTCTTTTTTTTATTATCAGCCCTCAGTCAGTGCTTCAATTATGTTCATTTGTCACTAAGAAAACTACTTGAATGAATAATTCACAATAGATAATGCATTTGTTGAACTTTGTCTGTTTCTCTGCTTCTAGACTTTTTAAGGCAGTTAAAAAAAAAAAAAAAGTTTGTAAAGAATTCCAGACCTAGAAACACTTAACTTGAAGTACTTGAGTAATCCTACTGACTTCAATAAGACTACTCAGCTGTTTATAATGAAACATATATATAAATATTACCAGCTTACTGGAGCCTTCTTTTGAGCTTTGAATATGAAATTTAAAAAGTTTGTTTGTTTGTTTGCTTCTTTTCCCACAAATATTTGAGCTTAAAATTAACTTGTAAAGGATATTACACCTAGCAAAGATATAATGCACAAATAATCACAGATAATGAACAATATTTCGCTGCTGCTTATTCAAAAATGAGTTTCAAATAGGAATGAATTAATATTTACAAAAATAGTTTTATCTTTGTCCAGATTTCTAATACAAATATCCCCAGAGCTAGCACTGTAGAACTGTCTGGAAAGATACACTGTGTTTACAGGATCAAAAATCAGTCAAATCTTTTTCTCTAACATTTAGCACAGAAAAAGGGGACACTTTTTAGGTGTAATATTCTTTTCTGCTATATACCTCAGTTAGGTTGATTTTTCTCTTGAGTACATAAGTGGAAGTCAATAAGAACCACATAGAAACCCATGAACAGTGAGTATAATAAAGTATAAGGGACAAGAAAAGGACCCATTGTTTTCATTCTGTTTATGGAATAAAACAATATACTTTTCCTTACAGTGTTTCTGCAAATTACCTCCAAGATTATTACCTTTTAATATTTTGTCCAATCTCATACTCCTTACCACTTCAGTAACTTAAGGCAGGTTACAGTTTGGCCTACAATATCTCTCAATGTATTTTAAAAAACAGACTGCTACAGATGAGGTAGAAATACTGCACATGCCACATTCCCTCCAGGTTTGTGCAAGAGTAGTAGAAATCAAACAAAACATCAGTGGTTCCACAAATGCAGTTTAAACCACATGTTGTGTTTTGTATATCTTTAGGGAAAGAAAACTTTTTTTTTTTCCTCTTTTTTTTTTTTTTTCATCTCTTGGGAGGCTGTTAGTTTTTTGTAAAGCTATGGGAAGACTGTATATAATCATACCTTGTTTGATCTTTTCCCTTCCCTTCCCTTCCCTTCCCTTCCCTTCCCTTCCCTTCCCTTCCCTTCCCTTCCCTTCCCTTCCCTTCCCTTCCCTCTCTCCTCTCCTCTCCTCTCCTCTCCTCTCCTCTCCTCTCCTCTCCTCTCCTCTCCTCTCCTCTCCTCTCCTCTCCTCTCCTCTCCTCTCCTCTCCTCTCCTCTCCTCTCCTCTCCTTTTCTCTTCTCCTTTCTTTTTTCTTTTTTCTTTTCTTTTCTTTTCTTTTCTTTTCTTTTCTTTTCTTTTCTTTTCTTTTCTTTTCTTTTCTTTTCTTTTCTTTTCTTTTCTTTTCTTTTCTTTTCTTTTCTTTTCTTTTCTTTTCTTTTTCCTTTCCTTTCCTTTCCTTTCCTTTCCTTTCCTTTCCTTTCCTTTCCTTTCCTTTCCTTTCCTTTCCTTTCCTTTCCTTTCCTTTCCTTTCCTTTCCTTTCCTTTCCTTTCCTTTCCTTTCCTTTCCTGTTCTTTTCCTGTTCTTTTCCTGTTCTTTCCTTTTTTTTCTTTTTTCTTTTGTTTCTTTCCTTTTCCTTTTCCTTTTCCTTTTCCTTTTCCTTTTCCTTTTCCTTTTCCTTTTCCTTTTCCTTTTCCTTTTCCTTTTCCTTTTCCTTTTCCTTTTCCTTCTCTTTTTCTCCAGAGGTTGTGGTATTTGTTCCAATTTTTAAGGATGTTTCCCTGAGATTATCAGCTTTTAAAATGGCTTAATGTGGCTTATGTTCCACTGAAACACTGAATTTTGAAGGAGGAAGAAAATTAAATGTGTGCTCTAATAACATACATAAGCCCACTCTGTCATGAGAAACAATAAAGATATCCCAGTTAAGTGTTGTTAGATCCTTGATATCCTGTGCATAAGGCAGAAGAAATAAAATTTTCTAGCAGATGCTTTACTGTAATAGACATGAGTAACCTCTGTGGTACAGGAATGCTGAAGAACATAGATTTGCAGGTCAACTGTCTGCCCCAGTGCTCCTGAGACTTTCCAAAGTCTATCATGCCACAAAGCATTAAAGGTGTCCACTTGCTCATATGCTATATGTAGTAACCTCTATTGTTTACAGTCTAAATTTTTCAGTCTGGTGAAGTAAAATTAGTAAAAATAACAGCAGTAAGAAATGAGCAGAAATATTAATTCAGGAAGAGTTTCCTTCTGTTGCGTCTTATTATAAAGTGTTTTTAACAGCTGGGGTTACACATGAGGTACATTGACAGACTGGAAGCCATTAGGCCAAACCTTCTGGAATATTTATTTCTAACATCTGTAAACAATTCTAATTCTGCTGTAACAATTTAGTTTCCTATGCTATCAACCCACAAAGATGTCTAAGCCTGCTGGTCATGTGAACTGATAGAAATGACCTGGAATCCAACTGGGTGTGATCAGTGAATGGCCACTATTAAATTTGACAGACAGTCCAAACAGAAAATCAACCTTTTAAAATGTAACTGTCCCTAAATACTTTGGAAAAAAAAAAAAAAAAGAAAAGAAGAAAAAAAAAAGTATTTATAACTCATTCTCTGCAGCAGCAGATTTACTTTTTTAACACTGTCTTTTGCAGTAACATAAGATATCTGCCTTTGCCTTCTCTGTTCTACACTTCATACTACTAGATTCTAGACACTTTACATTTTGTATATAGAGCTTTGCACAGGAACTTTCTTTTGTCAAAATTATAGGCAAATTAAAGGAACTTTTATTAAGTTATAGATCTTAAAAATAGGTTTTGAAAAGCATCTGTGCTTTTGTGTCACTTCTATGAAATAACATGCCTTAAAAGTTTGTTCGTTTCAGGAGAGTAAGTCTGAAAAGCCATGAATTTTACAAAAAATCACAGTGACAGGCTTTCAACCCTAGCAGTCAAAGACTCCTTTCCTTAAGAAAAATGGCAGTGAATGCCTTTTAAAGATTTCGATTGAAAAAGATTAACCTAGATGCTGGATGCACCAAAAGCACCAAGAGAACCTTAGTCATGGACTTTTTGGACAAAAAATATAACTTGCAGGGTTGTTTTGATTAGTTGGTTGGTTGGTTCAGTTTGTTATTTTTGTTTTTGTTTGTTCATTAGCTGTTTTGTGTGTGTGTGTGTTGTTTTTGTTTGTTTTGTTTGTTTTTAATGTCCTCTGGAATAAAAAAATTGCTGCTTATCATCATTTTATCATACCGGTTTTCATCATGCTTCAGAGCTGATCAAGAAAAGATGAAGTTTGTTTATGTAAAAACCTCAACCCTGAATAATTTAATGGACTCTCAAGTCCATTTTGTACTATACACAATTTTATATTTGGATCCTGTGCTAAATTAAACTTGCCTAATTCTACTAGGCTGTGGGTACTGATAGATTTGCATCAATTTATTACAGCTGATGACTAAACTCTTACAGTCCATCACCACCACTTTGGGGTAGAGTAACTGCAAGTCCCACAAGAAAGGTATCAGCCATTGTATTCCTTTGTCTTCTATCCATTGCCCAGAAGAGGACTCTATCAACCCAGAAGCTCCAGAGTTTGAAATGGCATTAAAAACTTGCATAGCAGTGAAAATTCAAAAAGCTATTGACATTTTGTCTTTATTTATGATGGTAGCAGCTTCAAGTTCTAAGGCAAGCTGCCATGGAAGCAGTAATTCAGACCTTCCTGGGGTATTCTTGGTGTGATTTAACTTGATTGTAGATTTAACTATTTTTTTATTTTGTTTTGTTTTGTTTTATTTTATTTGCTTTATTTTTGTTTTGTTTTGTTTTGTTTTTCTCTCTTTCTCTCCCTCTTTTTTTTTTTTTTTTTTTAAATTTAATTTCTAAACAATCTGAAGTGGCCAAACAACTAGGGATTTTTGAAATAATTCATTGCATATCTATTTGTTGCCTTAGCTTTCATACCCCTTTGAGAGCACATAAGAATATGTGACTAGATTATGCAAGAAAGACAGGTATGCATTCTCGTATCTCCATCAAAATGGGTGTTGAATCCCATTTCCAAGTTTCAATGCTTGCACTTGAATAACGGCCTGACAATGGTGGAAATCACCATTTTATTACCTTTCGGAGGGCATAGTATGTAGAACAATCTTTTATGAAAAGTTTATGTGGAAAAATATTTAATGATTTCACGAAGTTCAATTATCAGGTATAACACTAGATGTGAAATTCCGATAAATCTCTATTGTAGTTTTTGTAGCAGTCACTGATTTATATTAGCTGAGCATCTGCCTCATGGTTTTGTTACCATGTAATAATCCATATTTGTCATTTTCTCACAGGAGACTCTTTCCTTTGAGTTTTTTTCCAACCTTACAGACATTTTAGCTTGTTAGCATTAAGGCCATCATTTTAGATAACAAAGATCTAGGGACCTTACTAATGACAGATCTTTCTCTGCTAGATAAGATGATTTTGAACTATACCCTAGGGCCAGATTCTGGCCTCATCTATGCCAGTGGAGTTACCTGATAGTTTCTGGTATTGACAGCATTATAGTAGTGCAAACCTTCCTCAGCTTTCAGAGCTCTCTAGAGTCCAGCTAGCATGGAAACCCCATACTAAATTCCTGCAAAGATATCTGGTTAAAGGTTTATCCCTGTTATGGCTCATTTATATTTTTAGATTTAAAATGCCACCGGCTTTTCATATGATGGCATTCAGAGCTTCTTCAGTGGAGCCTGAAGAAAACTTCTAAGTTTTGTGATTTCAGTGTAAATCATGACATAAATATGCCTACACATTCTTTGTAGTAGATAGGTCAGATGAACTAGATGAATTTGAAGTAAATATTCAGGAAGCATTAGACCAAGTAGAGAAGCTGTGTTCATAAGTCACCCAGGCTGGATGGCAATCATTTGGGAGCTTTGAGTGAACTCAAATGTGAAATTGCAGAACTGCTGACCAGAGTGTGCAAACTACTATTTCAAACATCCTTTATGCTCCAGCACCTGGCAGATTGCCAGCATATATCACATATGCCATAAAGGTTCTAGAGGGATTCTTGGCAATTGTTGGCTGGCAAGTCTGACCTCTGTTCCTGGTAAAGTTGTAGAATCTGTAATGAGTGAATTCCGTGATCCCGTAAGTGAATATGGTCTTTTGAGAAAAAGAGGCAGTCAACAGTGTGTGGATAAAGATGATCCACTGGATCATGTACTATTGTTTTCAGAAAGTGAGTTCTCACATTAAAGGGTACTAAAGAGACAAGATTGAAATGGAATTAGATGGATGTTTTTATTTTTTATTTCATTGTCCAAAAGCTCATATAACAGCAGGAAGCCCTTACTAGTCATTTTCCAGGATGGACAAGTCAGGAGTAGGGTTCCCCAAGGAACTGATGCTGGCACCAATATATTCATCAATGACCTGGCAAAAGTACACTGTAAATGTTTGTGGCTGATGTCCCCTTCCCTTGGTTAGCTGAAAGAAATGTCAGTGGCACAGAACTAGGTGAATGGACACAAGTGTGGCAGGTGAGCTTTACTTCAGCTCCTACAAGGCACTAGATGTAAGGTAGTGCCTAAAGCTCATGCAATAGATTTTGGAGTCTACTGAAATTGTCAGCTCAATTATTCTGGACAGAGTAATGTTGGACACAGGTACAGACTGGGAGACGAATTGCTAGAGAGCATCTCTGCAGAAAGAGGTCTGGGGGTGCTGGTTGTCAGTAGGCTCAATGTGAATCAGCATTGTGCACTGGCAGCCAACAGGGCAAACTGCATTTTGGGATGCATTAAACACAGCATAGCCAGCTGGTCAAAGAAGTGATTCTCCTGCTATCTTTAGTGTTGGTGCAGCCTCACTTTGAATATTGTTTGTATGTCTGGTCTCTACAATATCAAAGGAATGTTAAGGTACTTGATAGCATCCAGAGGAGGTCAACAAAGCTGGTAAAAGGGCTGGAAGGCATGTTCTTTGAGGAGAGGTTAAGGACGCTTGGGTTGTCTAGTCTGGTGAAAAGGAGGTTAAGAGAGGTCCTCATTGCTCTCTATAACTTCTTGAGGAGGGAAAGTGGAGAGGGAAGTGCTGGTCTCTTCTCCCTGGTAATCAATAACAGGATGCACAGGAATGGCACAAAGCTGTGCCAGAGGAGGTTTACACTAGATATTAGGAAAAATGTCTTTACTGTGAGGGTCAAACATATAGAACAGGCTTTCTAGAAAGTCGCTTGATGTCCTGTGCCTATCAGTGTTCAAGAGGTATTTGGACAATGCTCTTGTTAATATCTTTTAACATTTGTTTAACCCTGAAGAGGTATGGAAGTTGGACTAGATGATCTTCGAAGATCCTTTCCAACTGAATTATTTTATGTGCAACAGCAGTCAAAATGGCAAAATGAGTTATTGGTGATTGTCTGCAAAGGTACCAACCTGCACCTTGAATACAGTGCATTGCTCTGGTGTCTGATTTTGTAAGACATAGTGGAGTTAGACAGTGTACCAAGACGGGCAACTAAAATGGTGAATATGATAGTGTAGTTCGCTTATGAGAAGAAATTAAATATCCTGAGACTCTCTACTTTAGACAGTGGAAATCTAAGGGCACATATAGTAGAGGTTTAAAAAATCATGAAGGTGGTAGAGAAGGTTAAGTCAGAACTGTTATTCATAAATTCCAGAACACTTAATCCAGCAGGCACTCAGAAGCCCAGCTTTAAACAAACAAAAGGAAGAACTTTCCATATCAGCTAATGGAATGTGCTGGCAGAGGAGACTGTGGAAAGAGAGAGCAGCAGGAGGTCCAAAAGGGGCTGATATAAACTCACTCACAGCTGATTCATCCACAAGCAGGCCGTAAAGGGACTAGGTGGGGCTGTAAACTCTAATAACCCCAATGCAACATTCTGAATTTTGGGAATAGGAGAGGGATATGGACTACAGAAAGTGCCCAAGCTTGTGTGCTCTTCTTCTAAGCTTCATACCTATTACCACTTATTTTGCTGATTTCTCAAAATACTTAAATGTCCTCTCTGGGAGGTAAGGGGCTAAGACATAAGGTGTATAGAGGTTGCAATAGACAAAATAAGGGGAAGCGGTGGGAATCGGAGGGTAAAAATAAGTAAAAGAAGCTAGAGACACTGAACACACCAAGTAAGTAACCTGACAGTGCCTACTTTCTTTGAAGACCCTGAGGGAGTAAGGGCAGTGTATAGTGCTGCCCACTTCCTTTCAGGTCAGTGGGACCTGAAAGGGCTTCAGAACAGAAGACAGTCCATCAGTCCCCAGCAACCTGTTGACAAGGTCAGAATGAGGTTGAGGGGACCTTGCTACTTGCTGGGGTGTCAGATGAAAATTATGTAAAGAAAAAGTGACAGGAGGAGCACAGCCAAAATGAACATATGAGGTTCTGAAGGAGAGAAGAGAGAGATTTCCATGTGAAACAGTAAATGTATGTGTGTACACGTAGCAAGTGCATAAATCAAGGGAACCTACAAACATACCTGTGCACATGGCTTCAAACAGTATTTTCCAGCTTATGTCACAATGAACCAAATATTTAGTTTTAATATTCCATCCCTTGTTAATCAGACTGTGTAAAATCACTTGCTAAAAAAAAATTAAAGTGGACAGGGAAAAAAAAACAAAAGCAACTGGCAGAGCCCTGAGAGTATCATCTGCCTCTTACATGCCCTGACCATCTTTCTCTTCAATGTTCCTCTACAGACTTCTGTGACAACAGCTAAGCTGTGAAAAAAAGCTGTGGGAAATCCTCACCTGTGGTTTCCCCTTAAGCATTCTCTACATTGTGTCTTTGGATCTTCATTTAAACTCAGAGATTCGCTCAGGCTATAATTCAGATATGTTGTGCCTGGCTTTATACTTTGCTAATCCTGGCCTTGCCTTACTGCCTTCACTTCTGGCTTGACCTCAGACTTCCCTCATCACTACAGACTTGTTTGGTGATCACTGGTCTGCTAGCTGCATCACAAGACCTGCTCTTCTCTTGTTTGGTTGCTGTGGGCTTGTGCCCCTTGCTGACAAGGTCACTACCTGTGCCTGTCTTTCTGTCACCCTCGGCTATCCATTGGCTTTGCAGAGCAGTCTCCTCTTTCTGCTCCCTGACAAGCCACATTTATCTACAAGCAGTCACTGTGTTTAGCTGTTTCTAATTACACCGTGTGGAGTGGAAATCAGCGACTGACATCTATAAAGACATTATTCTTTTGTTCATGTAGGTTCTTGCAGGCCCACATTTATAACTGGCTCATCATTAACTTTGCTCTTCCTGTATTTCAGTTACCCAACCCAGGTTAAAAACAAAACAAAACAAAACAAAACAAAACACACTGTAGTTCCACAAAATCATAGAATCATCGAATACCCCAAGTTGGAAGGGACCCAGAAGGATGATTGAGTCCAACTCCTGGCTCCACACAGGTCTACCCAAAAATTCAGACCATATGACTGAGAGCATAGTCCAAACACTTCTTAAACTCCGACAGCCTTGGTGGCATGACCACGTCCCTAGGGAGCCTGTTCCAGTGCATGACCACCCTCTCGGTGAAGGCCCTTTTCCTGATATCCAGCTTGAACGTCCCCCGTCACACCTTGACTTCATTCTCTTGGGTCCTATCGCTGGTCACCAGAGAGAACAGATCGGTGCCTGCCCCTCATGAGGAAGCTGTAGACCACGATGAGGTCTCCCATCAGCCTCCTCCCTTCCAGGCTGAACAAACCAAGCCCAGCCTCTCCTCATATGTCTTCCCCTCTAGGTCCTTCATCATCCTTGTAGCCCTTCTCTGGACACTCTCCAATAGTTTCACGTCCCTTTTGTACTGTGAGGCCCAAAACTGCACACAGTACTCAAAGTTAGGCTGCAGTAGCACAGAGTAGAGAGGGACAATCCCTTCCCTCGACTGACTAGCAGTGCCATGCTTGATGCACCCGAGGGTACAGTTGGCCCTCCTGGTTGCCAGGGCACAATTCTGGCTCATATTCAACTTGCTGTCAACCAAAACCACCAGATCCCTCTCTGCGGGTTGCTCTCCAGTGTCTCATCCCCAAATGTATATAACTTACTGAGGGAGAGTGTGAAGAGGATGGAGCCGGTCTCTTTTCAGCTGAGCCCAGCTACAGAACGAGAGACAATGGGCACAAACTGAAGCACAGGAGGTTCCAGCTGAATATGAGAGGGCACTTCTTTACTGTGAGGGTGACAGAGCACTGGAACAGGTTGCCCAGAGAGGTTGTGGAGGCCCCTTCTCTGGAGATAGTCAAAACCCACCTGGATGCCATCCTGCACAATGTGCTCTAGGTGATCCTGCTTGGCAGGGGCGTTGGACTAGATGATCTTCAGAGGTCCCTTCCAGCCCTGCCCATTCTGTGATTTTGTGGTTCTGTGATGATTCTATGATGACCCCACCACTTCAGGTAACCAAGAAATGCTGTTTGTTTCTACCATCCTCCTTGGACAGCCAATAGCTGATGATGTTCCTGATATTCTTTAAACAACTCCTGATTTCTCATGCATGTTCCTACTTTCTTGGGCCAATTTGCTCATGACCAGCCTCTTTTTCACCTTCCCAGGTGATAAGTTGTTCCTCAGTTTCTTGTTGTGTCCTCCTCAATGGTCTCTTCAGGGCATCTCTGGTGCTCAGGTGTCCAGCTGCATGTCAAGGACGTCCCTGGCTCCCAGCCGGAGTTCCTAGGCCAAAGGCCGAGCTCCCAACCTGGACCCCAGCCTGGCAGATGTTGCTCCTGTCAGCATGGAGCAGCCATTTCACATTAGTATCTTCTCACAACAGTCACATTAATTCCCTAAATGCTGCCGTCAGGGGCACCCCAAGAGCCGTGTGACATCACCACAGGGTCACTGTCACCCTATGGCCTCATAAAAGGCAGCTGGCCATAAGTACCCTGAGCGTCCAGCCTGCGTTGAGACCGGCTGGTGGTACTCGAGAGCTCGAGATCCTACTGCTGGAACGTCAGAGGTGGTGTTGCTAGTGGAAGGTGAGGCGTCGAGGTCCTTCCTGTGGAACGCAAGACGTCAAGGTCCTTCCTGTGGCAAGAGAGACGGTGAGGTACTTTGGGTTGCAGGTGAGGCATTCAGGTCCTTCTGCTGGAAAGCAAGACGTCGACATCCTTCTGAGGGCACGTGAGATGCTATGGTCCCTCTTGTTGCAGGCAAGGCATCCAGGTCCTTCTGGTGGGGCACAAGGCATTGAGGTGCTCCTGGTGGGATGTGAGCCTTTGAGGTTCTGCCAGTGACCCGTGAGGGAGGTGCTGAAGACCAGAGGTGCTTGACACCCACTTGACATCAGAGCAGCGTCCTGTAGAAGACACTCACCTCCACACCAGAGCAGCCGCGGGCACAATGAGCCAGCCATGCCAGCAGCATCTAGTGGAGGCTCCCATAGAAGAGAGCTGTACCATCTGCCTGGGCCCGCTGGCTGACGCAGCTTGGCTGGACCCCTGTGGGCACTCCTTCTGCAGGGAGTGCATCCAGCCCTGGGCCGCCCACAGAGCCACCTGCCCGCTCTGCTGGCGGCCCATCATAACCATCGTGAGGCTGGTGCCACCTGCCCGGCGCGACACCTTGTCTCGCCGGCCACGGGGACGGGCACAACGCAACACGGGGCGAGGACAGCGGCAGCAGCAGTGGCAGCGGAGCCCCTCCAGGTACAGGTCCTGCAGCGTCTCGCCCAGGCACAGGCAGCACAGCCCCTCCATGCCACGACAGCTCGTCCAAAGCTTCTCGTGGCACTGGGAGCAGGATGGGCGCAGAAGGCCCCAGTCCCCATTGAATGCCAATGCCAGGGACACGTCGTGGTTGCAAAGGGCCCAGCAGGAGGAGCCAGGGGCTGGCGACCATGTGGGCTGCCAGGCCCACATGAAGAAAGAAAAAGGCCCCATTTGAAGAAAAAAAAAATCCTAAAAAGCAACCCAGTTGGAAGTCATTTGGGGGATGGGAAATTATCATGGGATTGTGTAACCAGCTGAGGGCAGCAGCCATAAAGGTGACCATGCCCTAACCGGAAAAAAGGCTGATAGAAAAAATCTCCTGAAGCTGGGACAGAAGAAAATGCCTGCCGGCCTGAGAAGTCTGGGAGCCGTGCAACAGGGTGCAGTCCTTCAGGAACGGACTGCTCCAGCATGGGCTGCTCTCCACAGAGCAGCACAGGAAGCTTCTCAGACGAAAGGAGCTTCATTTGGGGTAAAAATCAGGCCCATTCTATACCGTTTATACCTCTTACCAGTAAGAAGGCATAGGACAAGGGGGAATGGTCTTAAACTAAAAGAGGATAGACTAGGCATCAGGAGGAAATTCTTCACTGTAGAAGGGTGATGAGGCACTGGAATAGCTTGCCAAGAGAAGTTGTGGATGCCCCATCCCTGGAGGTGTTCAAGGCCAGGCTGGATGGGGCCTTGGCCCACCTGATCTCATGGGTGGCATCCCTACCTATGGTGGCAGGGGGTGGGGGGGGTGGGGGATTGGTAGTGGAGTTAGATGATCTTTAAGGCCCCTTCCAAGCCTAGCCATTCTTGGAGGCCTGTAGCTAGTGGTGTCCCCCAGGGGTCAGTACTGGGTCCAGTCTTATTCAACTTATTCCTCAGCGATCTGGGTGATGGAACTGAGTGCATCCTCAGCAAGTTTGCTGACAACACAAAGCTCGGGGGTGGGGCTGATACCCCAGTGGGCTGCACTGCCATTCCAAGGGACCTGAGCGGCTGGAGGGTAGGGACAAGAGGAACCTCGTGAAGTTCAACAAGGGCAAGTGCAGGGTCCCGCACCTCAGGAGGAGTAACCCCAAGCCCCAGTACAGGCTGGGGGCTGACGTGCTGGAGAGCAGCTCTGCAGAGAGATACCTGGCAGTCCTGGAGGACAGCAGACTGACCACGAGTCAGCAATGTGCCCTTGTGGCCAAGAAGGTCAACGGTGTCATGGGCTGCATTTGGAAGAGTGTTGCGAGCAGGTCAAGAGAGGTGATCCTCCCCCTCTACTCAGCCTTGGTGAGGCCACACCTGGAGTCTTTTGTCCAGTTCTGGGCTCCCCAGTACAAGAGGGACATTGCGTCACAATAAGGCAGACTAAAATCCTGCATGTAAAGATTCAGGCTATATCTGTGCTTTAAAGTGGAGGAAATATCTATATGTGAGTATGTGTAGCCATGCATACTTGGGGTTTTTTCTTCCATTGACATTCGTCTGAACAGCCACTAGATACACTTCCCCATTCTCCATTCACAATTAGCTATGCCTAACCTCCTGAATCTTCAATATATTGCCAGTTTGTTTCAGGCCATAAATCACTATGTTAATAACAGTAAGAAAATAAGTATTCTATCAGAAGTTTAGCAATGCAAGAGATCAATGCAAAGTAAGGCAATTTTCTTCGCATGATTTTGAAAGGAATAAGGAAAGTCAGTATTTTTTGAGCATTAGGATAAGTCTGGCCTTTTTTGGTAGTCCATCTGGAGGAGATATTATAAAACGGCATTGTCCTGGAAAGAGAAAGGGAAATACTGACTTCGTGTCCCTTTCTGTCAGGCTTGAAAAATACTCTTTGTGGTTGCCTGGGAATGCTGAGAACAATATGAACAAAGTGAATATCACTGGCAAGATGATGTCAAACTGCATCAAGCAAAATAACCTGAAGGAATACCTTTGTGTTATATTATCACATCTTTCAGCTTGTGTTACCTTCTGCATTTAGAAACTGAGGATCTATTTTTCTTCTCAAGGAAAGGATAAAAAACCTTGACAGCCCTTTGTGCTGAACATTACATTATTAATGAGTGTTGGGAAAGGAAGGAGGTTTGTATAAATACCCTATCATTGCAGTCAAAAAAAGGTGCAGAGCAGAGTGCTCACAGATAGTGAATGTGGGGTAGTTGATTTGTTTAGGATCTTTAAACATAAGTGTACATACATGGAACCAGATCTGACCTGAATTATGGCAATGTTAATTTAGAATAATTCTTTGGAAATGCCCTGGAATTACGGTAACGCCACAGCATTTATGCCTCAGATCAGAGTATGTATGAGTAGGAAAGTAGTTAAAAACACTCCTTTCACATATTTTGAATTCTAAAAGACGTTATAATAATGTAGCAGCTACAAAGTTTCAAACGAGGAAATCCTCTTTCAGAAGTTACCGATTTAAACTCAAGGTCAGCCATAGAGACCCAACCTTGCACTTGTGGATTGTGCAGTCTCCAAAGATAGCTGTGTTAATACAGAAGCAAAGGTTCATCAAAAGTTTCTAGGTACAGAGGGGAACATGATCACACTCTTTACGTGCTGCCCCACATTCAGACAGCCAAGGTAGAAGTTTGTTTAGGGAACCCATATTTCTGTATTCACCACTCGTAACAGAAAGAAGTAAGAACATATATTGATACAGCTTTCAGATGTTATTACTTTTTTTTTTTTTTTTTTTTTTTTCATGTATTCTTTACTCCAGATAAATCTGACTTTCTTTTAGCCACATGCTGGCTATAATATATACTTTCAGAGAGAGGTGCACACCTAAAAATGTTTCAGTTCAATATGGGAAGTAGGCACAGGATTTTTAAAGAAATGGTAGTATAAATAAAATCCCCAACTTGAAAGCTAAACTTATGTTAGTTTGTCACCATGGTGGTATTACCTACTCCTTCATCCCTTCTATACCCAACCATCTGAAAAATCTGCTCACTGGCTTACCTATTATATTTAGATTATTAGAGATCTGGGGTAAAGAAATAACTTTTGTCAGTACCTCTTGACATCACATAGATCAATGGGATCTAACTGCAAGATGAGACTATAACACAAATGATAAACTATTACTGGCAAAGGGTAAAAGAGACCTGTTAACCTTTTCTTTTCTTGGGGTATCACAACTGTGTTACAACAACAACGAAATGTTGGGACACTTATTCCATCATGTGCTTTAGGGAAAGGGAAGGTTGTTATGCAATTGAGATTTCCTGGGATAATTGTTTTGGGCATCAGCTCTCATAAACTGGGTACACGTGACCTAATCTCACTACTGGCTAATACTCTCTACAGAACTTTTCAAAGTGCTTTTTTCTTAAAAAGTAGTGAGTTTAGACCATTCCTTTTCAGGATTCCTATCTTCTAAGGCCCACTAGTTGGAAGGTTCCCCTGATATTTGGCCTAAATTTTGTCCTTCCTTAATTTAATTACTTCTTTTTCTAAGCCCTTGAGTCCATCTTCATAACTCTTCCCAATAGCTGCCATTCCTCTGCAGATAAATTATTAGGTGACATTGTTTGAACATCTATGCATGATTTTAAGTATTTTTCTTTCCCTACTTCTTTGTGATCACCTGTATTACTACTCTTTCCAAATTAACAATGTCTGAATAAACACATTTCTATGTTGTTTGTCGTGTGAAGGACGTTGTAAAGTCATGCAATATTTAATGAACATTCTATGTTCTTTCTGTTTGTCTGATTAATGTAATACAGTTCTCTGGGTGAGAATGATGGATTTTCTAGGTGGAACTGGCACAAATGCAGGAAAACAGGCAATGGTATCTAACACTTCCTATTTTACCAATGTTTAAATGGCAGTGCAAGCTGGAAAGGAGGATCTCAGAAGTCTATTTGGGGACAGGGTAAACAAAAGACTATCCCAGGGCCCCACACTCAGATTGGCTAGTGAGTTAAAAAACGTACAGCCAGTTTCAAACACTGACACCTTCCTCCAGAAAAAGTCCAGCATTTTGTCTGTCAGTCTTCTCACTTGGTAACTCTTCCAAAAAAATAGTCGCAAGGGTTTCTTTTTATAAGCTGTGCTTATTCCTTATGCTTGTATTATCTTCCAAATGGTTAGAAACTGTTATTCATTCCAGTATTTTAAAAAGGATCGAAGCTAGACTTTCTTGACAGTAATTACTACGATCTTTCTCTTTTTGAAGGCAGACACCACATTTCTTTTCTGTTATCTACCACTTCTGGACTAGTTTCATTTACAAGAGCACAGCAGCAAGAAGAAGGGAATTATAAAGACTGAGATTTAAGTGATGAATTCCTGCGTCAGGAGAGCTGCCAGAGTTGTGCTGGGGCAGGAAGGTAAGTTCATTGGCTGCACCATGAAATAATCTCTCACATGTATATGACAGTAGAAACTGATGTAAAAGGATGTGTGTGCACTCTGAGTTATTTCATCTGATTCTTAACGACCAGTTACAGCCTCGTAAGCTTATTTATAAAGGTCTGTTATGGTTTGTCAGAGATGCAAAATTGAAGTTCTATGGGGTAAAGGAATTACCACAAGTCATTCCAAGCACTATCCAGTTATCCCAGGATGCAGGATAATCACAAGATTTCAGCTCTTGCTCCCTTTCAGTTTCCAGTCCATAGATGATATCACACATTTTCTCCAGAGCTCTTCTGGTTACAGTTCTACTTAAAGATGCAGTTCTGTTGAACTATCTGGTTTCTATCTTTGCTGTTATGCGTTCTTTTCTGCCTGTTCTTCCTCCAGAACAGAACGCTGTTTTTCCACCATTAGATACCTTGCCTTACAAGTGTATGTTTTTGGGGATCAAACGGTGATCTTAGGACTGACTCTTTAGTTCAGCAAATTTCTGTACTTCTTGAATTGCCCACAAGTCAGGTCTCTCCTCTTGTATTTTGTTTTCAAAACCCACAAATTACCCTTTCTTCCAGCTCTAGCCCTAAAGATTCTTCTACATGATACTTCACAGAAGAGTAGCTTCTACCACATGGCCACTGAAGGAAAACATCCTCTTTAGGATGCCTGTATCCAGTTACAGGACTATCTACTCCATTCTTTTGGTCACCACAACTACTATTTCAATATTTTTAATGGTTTTCACTCTCAACAAAAATGGAGAAATCCTGCATATCCATAATCCTTGCATATCCCCAGCTGTTATATTTGGTCATTTTTTGGTTGACTGGTGAGTTTTTTGTCTTGTTTCCCTAATTAGTCTCACCAGCAAACTGTCAATTGTGATAAAAATGTTGGAGTCTTCTTTGCATATTTCACTGACAGATTTCTGCACTACTTATAACACACAAAAATTGACCAGCAAACTACCAACTGCAGTGAAATAACCGGCATGCCAAGAGAGAAATTATCAGCCACAGAATAAATATTAAACATTTTTTCATGAAAGATAAGAAAATGCAAACTCAATGTTTCCTGTTCTGTTTGCTGACTCCTCTATGTGTTGACTGTCTGGCAGTTGCTTCTCTATGTTGAACTAACCTGGATTATCCTCACAAACAATCACAAGTCACTTCTGCCTAATACTGACAACTGCTACTGCTTCCTCGGCACAGCAAAATTTACCCTCACACTGATTCCATCGATACTGATCGTCATCACATTTCCTGGACTTGAGGAACACTATCATGTGAATCCAAATGATACAATTTTCAAAAGCAGTCTGGTTCTGAATAAATGAGATTATTTGACATTTAATTTAGACATTTAATAGACATTAAATTAGACCTTTACTGAATGGTTGAACACTTCTTAGGATTCAGAACAACTTAATGAGAGATATTGTTTCTTCAAGTGTAAACTCTCAACAGTTCTCCCCAGAGGAAAATTTAGGACATATAATGACATATTTATTTTTATTTATTTATTTATTTATTTTTCTCAGTCAATTATGATAAATTCATGAAGAATTCCAGACTCCTTTGGGGAGAAAAGATTCAAATTAAAAATGAAATGTTACATGGATGTGTGTGCTTGTATTAATTTTAAAGAGGTAATAGGTACTTTTAAAATTCAAAATACCTGGAAAAAAAAAAAAAAAAAGAACAGCAAGTATGTATTTGAGAGCAATTGACTAAAAGTGGATGCAATTACAGGAACCTATCCACCCATGTAAGAGATGGAGGATACAGCAAGAAGAAACATTATATCATTGTCATTCTATCAACTACTTACAGCTTAATAGATGGAAAAAAATAAATGAGACTGAGAAGAGAACAGGATTGTGAAGTGCAGAAATGTGGGAGGAAAATGAAAGAGAACAGAGCATGTTTTCTATCTGGGCCATGGTTTATGGTTTTAGAGTTAAGGTTCAAAGTATCTAGGGACAAATTAATCTCTATTCTTAGAGAAACAGAGTTGAAGCAGGGATACATTTGGTTTCCAGACTCCTGGGAATTAAAATTCAGACCCCAGCAGGAATGGCTAAGGCTTTCATAAGTTTAGAGAAGATAGACTGTTGTGCAACTCACTGCTCATTGAATTCCTGGCCTAGATTCACTGTTGTGCACTACTTGCTGCTGTTGTTCAGCAGAGAGACCACCTGATAGGAAGTTTGTGCAGAGGATGATAACTATGGAAGGTAATAATGTCAATGCCTTTTTTCTCATGCTAAACTGAGCAGCACCCATAAGAGACAAGGACTTGGTTAAGGCAGCTGGTAGGGCAGGACTGTACTGGTTCAGTGTGTTTCTTCCTGTAGAACCCTTAGCAAAGCTGAACCCTGACCAGCTATTGAAAAAGAATTGTCTGATCTCTACTGTGGATGAATATCCTTGCTGTTCTTTCGGGCGTGTTATCTCTGCCCACAGTAGGGAACTAAATCTAACTGAGTGTTTTAGAAACATAGTTCTGCAAGCTCTGACAGAGCAGTAATGTTCTTTTGTCACTGTTGGTGAAAACTCATGTCAGTGTCTGCTTCTATCAATTCATGTTTCCTCATCTCTAGCACAGCGGTGTATGCGTCCCTTTGTGACTATTCTCCTTACTTTAGTTTGGCTATTGCATCATTTTGAAATTAATTATAATGATGTAAAATATGTAACCTGATCTAATTTGTACTGAGAATCCTGAGATTTAGGTGTATTAGAACTTAGGAAATATTTGTAATGACAGCTGATATAACATAATCAAGAAACAGAAGACATTGAAAGTAAAAGTTAACTCATATCTGTTCTCTCTACAAAAATTTGGTCCTAAAATAACTAGAAATTATTTTGGGAGAAATAGAAACCTTCAGTAGACTGTAGCCAATTTATTACTACTGCCAGTACTGAAATACAACTCATTCTGAATTAATCTAGCAGTGATATATGGCACAGTAAATTTACTTGTTATAAGTCTATGACTGAGATAGTTTGGGGAACTTTACCTAAAGAAAAATCTCACTTGTAATTATTTATTTATTTATATTTTTTTGAGATTTTAAATTTGCTTGACGTAGGATTTTTCCCAGAGGATGGAAAAGATGAGTGGTCTGAAAAAAGGCAGACCAGTCCCAAGTTCAATAAGGCACACCAGTGTGCAAGAATAGTTATGAAGGAACCAGATGTACATGTTCAAACTTCATTTGGGCTTATGCCAAACACCACTAAGGGAACTTATTATTTGTAAATAAATCTCTGGTGTGTGAGAATCAACAGGGAGTCCAAATGTGGAAGTCAGCCTCATGCTTGTGTGTTACTGGCTGGGAAACACCTTGTCCCTTAATATGAAGCTAGTATAGTCAGAAACAGGTAGACAGGACTTAAAGCTTGGTTACTGTTTAAGCATATGGACTACTGTTGGAGCTGCAACAAATATTCCATATTCCATATGCCATATTTCACACTAGCTGGATAGAGGAACATGTAACTTAGGTTAGGTGCTGATAGATTTGGTTTGAATAAGGTTCAACTAACTTTAATTAAGCATGTGTTTGAAAGTAAACATTTAAGTGCATTAATTAATATTTCATTTTCTTAATGTCAGATCAGAAGGGGATATTTCTGAGTAAACTTGAATATTTGAAAATAAGAACAGGAAGGATTTGATGATATTGTTCCTTCTGCTCACTCTTAGTCTGTGTTAAAAGCCAGTCCCTAAGAAACTGGAAAACTCCAAAACTCCACCAGAAGATAATTTGGATGTGGGGAACTAGATTACATGTAAAATCAATTATTCCTCTTGAGAAAAATCAGATTCAATGCAAGACTGAGACAATGAAGCACTCTAGATGTACTCTATCGTGCTTGAGATGTAATTTTCAGCTTATACTTAAACACTGGAAATGTTGGCGGTGAATGTTATGATTGATTTCTGCTGGTGTTTTGATCCAAGAAATGCTTGACTCTTCTTCCAGATGGGCAGCAATAAGGGAGTTCGATATTTAATGGAAATATTCAGGGCATGAAGGAAACACCTCTGGGCCAGAGCAAGACTAGCTCACCTTGCTTAGCACGGAGTGTATTTGTTCCAACAGGTCTGTCCTTTGATTGTGTTCTCCTATGCTTGAACACCCAAGGTAAAATTGGTTCGAAAACTTTTCTGGAATAAAAATTCATTGGTAATAAGGGTGTGTAGACTTTTTTTTTTTTTTTTTTTTTTCTCATTTGACAGTTTCCTTGGATCCCATTCCTATGTTTCCTATGTCTACTATTTATGGAAGTTCATAGGATCATTCTGTTGACTCAAATTGACTTTTTTTTTTTTTAATTGAAATACCTTTGCACTTTTGATTTTATCTATTTATTTATTTATTTACGGAATAGTCATTTCAAACTACTTTTTCCTCCTCTGCTGCAATATGAAATACCACTCATCTCTCCCACCTGGCTTTCCTTTCCTCCCCACTTGCAAATAGATCCATTTGGAGGTTTATACCATGTATGCCTGTGAAATTCCACAATTTCTCTCTCTCTCTCTTTTTTTTTTTTTTTTTTTTTTTTTTTTAATCCCCCTAAAGGCTAGACTGAAAAAAATAAGATCAATTCTCCACCCTTGCTTTCAGGGAGCAGATTCCCTTCTCCCTTCAACATCCTTGTGAGTTTCCCTAAATGAACGTTTGCATCAACTGTCTTGATTAACACTTTCTTTCTATCCTTTGTCTTTCTGTCAAGTGATAACATTTTCAAGAGTTTAGTAAAGTGGTTATAGATGTGATCAGAATTAATTAATTAATTAATTAAATCTTACTTATTTTTTATCCTACTTTTTTTTTCCTTGCTAATCCACTTGTAGTTCCTTTGTAAAAATGGGTGTATTAGTGAAAGGCATAGCATGGGGGTACATCTTGAAGACAAAGTAAGGCAGGACTAGTTTTGCTGCTAGGGAAACTGTAATGTGGAAGTGAATCTCAATAATCCAGAAAGTTTCTTTATTCTTTTGCAAACCTTAAAAGTGAAACTAGAATTTTCTGATTGTCTTCTGGGGTGTGGTGCCCTGAAAGACAGTAAATATTAATAACTATCCACAACCCAAAGATATCCTTTTCCCCCATTTCCACTTGGACTCATCCTTCATGCTCCTAGCTTCACTCGTGCTTATTTTATGCTCTCGTCAGCCCCTTTAGTTCACTCACTCAAGAAAAAAAGTGGAACATTTTATCTTATGATAGTGAGTCAAAGTGACTTGGAGAAGACCTGATGAGCACTAGAAGTGGAAAATGGAGGGGACATAGCTGAGGAAACAGGGAAAGAGAAATGAAGGAAAAATGGTAAGAAAAGTAATGGGTGAGGACAGAAACAACTATCATTTGGTGTCAGCAAACAAAAGATTGGCTCAGCTGTCTGTGGAAACAGAATTGTCTGATGGGGTGGCTAAATAAATGTGGTCTATTTTTCTCTGTGAAATTTGAAGCTATACTATGATATATGACGGTAGAAAAACAGCAATAGCAAAGTGCTATAATTCTAACAAATACCTTGTGAAAAAAAAAAGTCCTTTAATGGGCTTCACCAGAAAAAACAAACAGCTGAACTCATCTGCAAATTCTAAACAGAATATGGTCACATGGACCTATGGCAGGCTTAGTATGTTTACGTAGAGAACACTGCTGAGGCCTCTGTGGTCCTCAACTGCAATTCAAGTATTAAAGAAAATGATCAGAACATTTTAAAATGAGGCAGGTAGTGCAACTCAGATGATTGGATTCCCTCCCAGGACGAGGGAATGTGCAGATTTGTTAGAAAGCTGATTGCTATTCCTTTTCTCCCATTCTTCCATTCCCATTTCTCAGACTTTTGTCCAGAAGAAATTTCAAGTGAGTTCAGGGTCTTTGCATGTATGAATGACTCAGCATACCACAGGAGAAATGAGTTCAGCTCAGTTCTCAGCTTGTTATTGCCTCATTTCCTTGTCGTGATGTCACTGGTGGAGCAGCAGGTATGAGAGAGAGTTTTTCTTTCTTGAATTCCAGAAGAGTTCCCTGGTGCGATGGGATTTGCTTTAAGATGTGCTTTACGTTTCTTCTCTGTGGTTTATAAAAACTCATAAAGAGACTCATAAAGGTCATCTAGTTCCACCCCCCCCCCGACCATGGGCAGGGATGTCACCCACTAGATCAGGTTACACAAGGCCTCGTCCAACCTGGTATCAAACACCTCCAGGGGTGGGGCATTCACAACTTCTCTGAGCAAGAGATTTATTGAAGGTAGATCTATTTTCTGTGTGTGTAAGGAATGTAGTGTGCAGATGATATAAGTATGAATTACACTTTTTCATATATGTAGTTTGTAAGCACAAGTCCAACACAGGAAAATCAAAGAAGGCAAAATAGAAGTACAAAAAAAAAATTTTTGGCCAAGTTTTGGTGTATTTATTTTATTTATTTATTTATTTATTTATTTATTTTGCACTGGGAAATCTAAATACAGTCAAACATTCTATTTTTTTTTCTTTTTAATTAGAATGGATTTATCAAAATTTTCTTCTAGATTCAAAAGGGAATTAGAGTATCCATTAGACTTTTGGGTTAAAAGTGTCATTTTACATACTTACAAAGGAAGAAAACAGAGAAAATCCAAATATAATTGCTTGGTGTATTAGTTTCTTGATTATCTTAGCAAAAATACTACAAACACCCAAAAGCTATTATTTAATGCATGGGAAGCACTGTTTCACATTGGAGATTATTTTCTAGAAGCCATTCAAATTATAAAAAAGCAATTCATGTTTTTAAAATTATTTCATTTAATCAAGACGTCCAGTTTGAAACCACAAGGTTCAAAGGGTCAGACTATTTAATAGTTGACCAAGACTTTGCATTTCTGGGGAGCTGCATTAACTTTAAGGTAAGTGATTATTCCTCCATAGATTGAATCCCTGCATTGCTGATTTTTTATTTTTATTTATTTTTATTTTTTTTCCCGCATATATCCTAACATTAAAGAAAAACAATTACGATCTGAGGAGAAACCAGAGTATTCTATAAAAGCAGTCACCCTACTACAGGAAATATAATGAGAATGACTGAGCTGGTGACCACTGGACATTTTGACACATCTCTCCCAAGACGCTTCCAATATCCATGTCATCTTTTTTCTGGGAAAGAAAAATTAAATGTCCTTGCTATTCTGACAGTAAATTTACAGCAATAAAGTGGTATTGGAGAAAGTGAATTCTTAAGTACAGAGGAAACTCTTTATAGGGAAGCATCTTTAATATCAATAGCAGTTTGGCTCAAGTTATAGCTTACACCTGCTGGTGTCATGCCAAACTAGGGTGCTTATGTCTCCTCCAGAACCATTCATTCTCTGGACAGGAGGACAGATTCCTGGGTTCAGTTATTTAGTGGGGTTAGAGGATCAAATGAAAATTTGTCATAAGTCAGACGAGAATTTTTCATAAGCGTTACATAGACCTTTGAACACAGTTTTTAAATTATTGCTCATAAGATGTTATTGCAGAGGGCCTGACTCTGTTCTTACACATATATGAATAACTCATGCACAGTACTAGTGCATACAAGAGAAGATTTTAGTCCAATATGTGTGTTGTTCATCTTCGGAAGCTATCTTTTCCACCTTGCCTTGTGTAGACCTAATGTGAAATGAAATATACAGATGAAACCTGTTTTCACCCGTTGACCAACCACCATTTCTTCACATGGTTGGACCGTGTATTGTCATCCCTAGCTATTCTAGTTCTAAGTCAAAGACTTTTTCTTTTCTGGGGCTTCAGAGCAAAAATGAACCTTAACTACTAATAACGGCTTCTGTGTTACAGTTGTGCTGAAATTATTTGGGTATATTTTCTTATCAGAATTTTGTCTGAGCTGGATGACCTTGTAAAAAAACTCAGAAGAGGCAGAATGATGAAAATATCAGATATTTCTACAAGAAATATTTTGCTTCAACATAAAATATGAATCAAGTTCCAACCTAGATATCTCCACTCAGAGCTGTTCAACATCACTTGATGTTTAACATCAAGATTTAATGAATGTCTTTGGCAATATGGACTACAAGTCAGGAAATTTACAATCATTTTAGAAGTAAGAGACTAGAGATTATTATATTTCTCAGATGAGAAGAAAAATATCATAATAAAACAAACTTTTTGTCAGGAGATGAGGGAGCAGGTGTAGCTAGGAGTAGATGAATCTTTATTTCATAAACATTAACTCCTAATCAAAGAAAGATTTATAAGTTTAAATATGGAACAGAAAAACAATACATTTTGCACATGTTAGTTACTCTGCTCCACTAAAAGCAGATTAGATGTTTGCATTTTCAGGCCAGCATGGTGAGGAGCTTAAAATTACTTGTTAGACTGAAATATTTTGAGTAACCACTGGAGCAAGGAATCTGACCAAGAATACACCTTTAGTCTAGAACAATGTGTTATGGGGTCCTATGGACCAACTCTAACCCAGATATTCTATTTTAGCAGTATATTTGGGGGTGACAATTTTTCACAGTAGAACCTTTTGACTGTTCAGATAATTCACGAAGACATACGTTAATCCAAATCAGAAAGCCAAAGACCAGTATGCAATTTCAAGTAAGAAAACCACTTTTACTTTTCTTCCTGCAGGAAAGCTAGGCATTCTTTAAGGGCTGGTTGCCAAGGATTAAGATGCACAGTTAAATCTTGGAAACCTTAAGTAATTTTGCTTTTACTTGTCATGATTTCCCCCAGAGCATCCTCATGTCTGTGAGAGGCTGAAAGGAGGTACAAGTCCATCTTATGTTTATCAGGCTTGGCTGTAGGATAACAGTGCAACAGGTAGCCAGGTGAAGATAGGGGAAAACATCATTTTCTCTATGGAAGAGGGAAAGCTTACTTCACCTACTTCACTCTAGCTGCTCTTCCAGGTTGTATTCTTCTACAGCCTTCCATGTTCACTTTGGTTTGTTTGTCATGGCATTCCTGATTTTACCTCAAACATTGCAGGTATCATTATATTTTTCTCTCTCTAAGACTTCAAACTTTTTCTTTCTGAAGTGTAATAACAGTAAAGAGATGGGTTTTGATGTGTTCTTATGCTGATTTCAGAGCAAGAGTTTACCTTACAGGAACATCAGCAGACTTATCAAATCAGAATCCTTCAAAGCAAGTTTACAAAATGGCAAGCACTCCACCATTTACCAATCAATGAACTTCATCTGAAGATTTTCAGGGAGTCTTAATAAAATTGACTTAGAATTTTGTTTAATATTCACTGACGCTAACAATCATCAGACCACATCAGGTATTTCTCTGGCAAAATGTCTTGAAAGACATGGCTGTCATAGGATTTGTGAAATTAACATTTAAATTAGTACTAAAAAAGAGTTCATCAAATAGAAAAACCTCTGGATTAGGGGCTTTAATTATCATACCAAAGCAATTTAGAAAGCATCATTTGCTTGTGCAACATTCATTATTGAGATGCAGGTAAACCAAAATGAAATAAGAATGAGGTACTTAAATCTTGCCCCCTACATTTCAAAGTAGTGACTCAGGAGTGAATTTCTTCATTCAGTTTTGGCTGTTTATATAGGCTGACACATCACATCCATTATTTTAACACAATTTTTGTCTGGTGGAATTATAACTACTCTGACTGATTGGTACTCTGTATTGTAATGGATGTTCACAAAGGATGCCTAAGGTAAAATACTTTATTAAGTAAATTAAAATACCAGCAGCATCTTGTTCCTGGGTTAATCATTGGACTGAACCTTTACTTTGCATTTAAATGTGGGAATGGCCATAAAAGTGACTCAGGAAAATGACATTTCAGTCATCTACATTTATTCTCTTCCCATGACTTACACATAAAATTTACTTAGTTTGTAATTCATAACTTGATTTCCCAGCTGCCAAAACATCAAGCTCCACCTGACATAAGAAAACAATCCAGCAGTGATCTCTCTCTCTATCAACACATGACTAACACTGGTCATAATTTTGAAACTGCAATTAAACTGATAATGTGGTTTTGTGTTTTTTTTTTTTGTTTGCCTTTTTTTTTTTGTCAGTCTTCTTGTGAAAGTTATTTTGATGATACACAAGGCAGAACATCCATCTTGCTCTCCCACAGGACCTCCTAAGTGTATTAGTTTATATTGTCTGTAACTATCCCATAATTCATATGACAAAGTGTTTGTTCTTTCTTTTATTTTATTTTTTTGGATCCATCATTTCACCACTTTCCTTTCTGAAAGGGTGTAGAAGAAAAGTTAGACATAATTTTTCTGACTGAAGGGAAGGGAAAAATGTCATTTAGGTTAAAAAATAAAGTTTGTGTAAAAGTAAATATGAAGAAACTGGTCATGGGTCATTAGACAAGGAATTTCCCCATAGGATTACTTGGCAACAGCAGCTGGAGCACAAAGGGAAACCTTTCAAATGGTGCAGCTATCCAAATAATTTAGTGATACGGTGCCTTTGATATTATGTTGAACTTATCTCAAAAGAGTTTATTTCTACATTCCTGCAAAGGTGCCCTAAAAAGTGGGTTGATCCAGGCACATTCTCAGCAAGGTTATGACCCTTCTCTGTCATAATTTGGGTGTAATTCTGATGAAGAAGTGGTACTGCTTCATATATTACATACCACCCAGAATGTTGGAATTTGCCTCAGTCACAATCAAATATAAATCAATAGACTTAGAAATTCTCTCTCTTTTCTTTTCTTTCTCCCCCCCTTTTTCAAAAAAAATTTGTCTTATTGTGGTTTGTTTGTTTGTTTGCTTACAAACTTGTAAAAGCAAGGAGCACAAACATTCTAAATTTGCTATAAATCTCATTAAAAAGTCAGAATTCATCAGTAATTGTTGTTTATCAGTATCTGCACTACTGCAGTTAGACTGTACTCTCAAAATGTTAAGGAAAACATTATAGGTACCTCTATGTTCTACATGTATTGGTAAATGATGACTTTACTGGCAATTAGTTATACTAAAACTACATTTATATATGTAGACTACTACATGTCTTGGGGGCTGATTACCTAAATGAAATGAGCAGATTTTGACTTAATACCTCAGACCAATATATTAATTTTCACAATTTTATTCCAGAGAGCAAAATGAACCATAACATTTTAAGTTTAAAACAAACATTTTGGAAATATGTCCTTAATTATGTAAAGCTGACTTTACCACAACATTTCCTACAGAAAAGCAAGTGATGTTATTTGGAAGATTCAGTTTTTATCTCTCTGTTCAAATATTACACAAGAGTTATAGTCCCTCTGCTTATATCAAGGCTTCTAATCAGAAATGTTAAATCAATATTTCAGATTTTCAGTACCTTTAGAGAACAGCTTTATAATGATAAAGGTAGAAGAGCAGAACAGCCTGATCCCTCAGTTTCACCTGATCACCAGACAAAATTTGGAAACTGCTGCATGAGAACAGTAGTGTTGTAGCCTTCCAGAAAGGCTTCAGCGCACTTCACTTGACAGCAGAATGAAGATATGACAACTTGTGGGCTGTGAAAATTGGCAACATTGTGTCATGAAAAAAAACTTTTTTTTTTCCCTCTGCATTATTACCACATAATGAACAGATATGCACTAACCCACCAGAAGGTTTTGTAAAGTCCATTTATAAGACAAGAAAAAGTTTTGTAGTTCTCTGATATAGGGAGATATAAGGAGTTTTAATAACATCAAAAATATCAGACATGACTTTTGCTGGTCTGCAGCAGAAAAGAAGGAGCAAAAGAGATTATGTATATAAACTATTGTATGGGTTAGCTATATTTCTTAGAGAACAGTCATATCTGTTCTGAGATTTTCGATTTTCACTTCTAGAGGAATTATCCTTTTTGAATCATGTTATTGACCTATCTTGCCTAAAATCCTGTCTTAGAGAATAATTTGTTTCAGAAGGGGAAAGATCTCATCAAGCTCTTTCCAGTTAACTTCTAACAGGAAATAAAATGTTCTTCTGACCAACTCTGGCCACTACTTTAGACTCTTGTCCTAGTAAAGCTGAAGTAAAATGTCTCACTCTTTGTTTCAGCATACTCAAAATTAGGTAATCAAAAGGTGAGGAGATTAAACCACTTCTCCATTGTAAATGTCTGCATCACAATTACCCTCTGTTGTTCCTTTGTACAAAATGGGCAGTCAGAACAGAATTACATCTGTATCTTGATAATAATTCCTAGCATCTTTTCCATGAAAGAGTATTTTGCAAAAGATATATGCTCAGTTCAGACCTGCTCCAAAGAGAACAGGAAGACTCAGAAAACACCTCAGACCACCATGGATTTTCTGTACTACAGAGAATTCTGTCCTGGAAGAGCGTGGGAGGGTTTTGCTCACCTTCATTCTGACATTTCCAAAAGGCAGAAGGAAAGCAGCTGAAAATCACAGTCTCTAGAAAACTGCAGTATCTTTTTGGCAGAATCTGGAGAGCTTAGTCTTTTACTATTGATTTGAAAAGACTAGGCCAAATTCAGAGAGGTTGAAGTCGGCTCCACCACCAAGAATTCATAGCTCAGGTCATCCAGTAGGGAATGCAATACGTCCCAGGCAAAGAAATGTGAGAGAACTAAAGGGGAACGGCTGAACAAAGCTCAAGAAAATGACTATTAAAATTAAACAAAATCGTTCCTTTTTAATACATTTTTAATTTTTGTCAATATGTACTACAGTATTACCTAGAAACTACCTCCAAGATGAGTCTTATTACTGGACATATGATGCACACACATTGTTAAAAGTAATTCCAGACCCTAAAGAACTGGCAGGCTAAAGAGAAAACAGAGTGAAAGGAAGTACTATCCCCATTAGATAGTCAAGTACTGAGGCACACAGAAGTTCAAGACTGGCTTCACTCCAACAACTTTAGGCCCTAGTTTCTATTTACATGCACTGAGGACAGAAAGGCACCAATGAAATGCAATTCACTACACCCCAAATTCAGTTGCTTTCTGGTGGAGCCTTTCTTTCTCTTCTCTTACTGTACACATAGCCTAGCATACATAACCTTCTGGATTAGGGACATCAGGTCAAGACCAAATATTAAAAGTGATCTGTTTGGATCAAAATGAGATGTCAAAAACCACAAAGTCTAGTTTGTAGGAAGTCTCAGGTATCGTCTCAGCACCTCAATTGAAAGGCGATACCTAAATCTTTGGATGCATTTATTCTTGTGGAGAATTTTCCATCCTAATGTGATGTGTTTTTTACTTACTTTATTAAACACAATTTAATATATCAATTTTGAACTTGTTAAAACATTCTAAACTTCTTAAAACAAGTCACTTAGAGCTTGCAATTGTTTTTTAACATTAATAGAGGTATAATGTTATGAAAAATACTGTAACCCAGAAAAGACTGGCAATTTAATTTCTTTAAAATTTGAGCCTAAAAAACCATTTTTTGAAAACTAGAATTTGCTGAAGAATTGACATTAAACATGCTACAAAACAAAATCACTATGTAATTAGTGACTAAAAGCTTTCAGAAGTGACATCTAACTCCAGGTAAAACACTTTTTGTCTGTATTACTATGTACAGGAAAATGTAAGATGGATGAAAAAGTAGCTTTTCACTTTTTGGTTATTTTTGAAAATGTAATTGTTGTCGTGTGGTAAGAAAATTTTGGACAGTGATCCTCAACTGCTCTTTTAAGGAGGGCTACTAAGAAAGGATCTTGCTGTGCTGACATAGCAAGTTTTTTTATTGTTTCCACAGAATGATTATTACTAGTAATACTAGAAAGCCTGCTGAAGGATCCTTCTGTTCTACAGAGTGAATGAAATCAGAGCAAAAAGTTCCCTGCTCCCAGAGGGCTTAGAGTTAAAGGAGAAGATGAGACAATGGAGAGATAGAAAGAAGTAAGTACAAGGAAACAATGAGGAATAAAAGGAACATTTTGGGTGAGATTTGAATGAGGGCAAATAAACGTGGGTGGGGGTGGGTGGTGTGTGTGGGGGTGGGTGGTGTTACAATGCATTCTTTTGTGCCAAAAAGCAGAAATACCTCTGTCTGAAATGTGGCTGGCTAGAGAACCAACTGAGCCAATACTGGGAGCTTTATTTTGGTACTGGGAACAGGCCTAAGTAATCTTTATAAATGAGAAGATGTAGTCAATGTTTTTTACAGCAGAGAAGTGGGCGCCAAATGTCTGTCACAGCAGTGAAGACAGGCAGTGTCACAGCATAAGGAAGTAATAATGTCTGCAGCTGCATTCTTGTTGCATATACTTAAAGCAAATATAAATTTGTTAAAGCTAGACAAAAGGAATGTGCAATAGTTGAGGCCCCAAACAAAGGATGCTGGGATGAAAAAACAAACAAACAAACAAACAAACAAACAAAAACATGAATTGCTTACATGAATAGGGAAGATTGTATCTTAACAAGGAGATTTTGTGAGGCTTTGTTGTTTCCTAAAAGTATGAATCCAAGGGGAAGACTGTGTTGAGGATGACATAAGATACCAGCCGGCATAGTGGGCACCATCATGGTGGTTGTGATGGTGTTGACTAGGGCCTTGTGGGGCAAAATAAAAGTTATCTTTTTATCACTGAGATTGCTAGTGAAACGTCTACAGAGACAAACTGAGATTTTCCCTGGAATAAAGCCTTGTCTGGAGGAGAAGGTGAGGTGCAGGAATCACCAAAGGCAACAGGTAAGATTCTACTTGTGAGATAGACTGTCCAGGGAAATGGTGCAGGAGGGGAAGAAAAGGGAACCAAGGGCAGGGAAGCTAGAACACCACATAATTCTGCCAGGGGAAAGGAAAATGCCTGGAATAACCCAGCACTGGAAGAATAATTGACTTGCCAACAGAATAATCAGGAGCATGAGGCTGAAGCTGGGTTTGACATGTCCAGGGCTGGCAGTGATCTAATCACTGAAATATCCTTCCACTTGCACAGACTAGGATGTTGTCTCAGAATAGATCAAGTATTGGTATCTGTGGAGGAAAAATGAGAAAAAAAATGAAGCTCAATTATTTTCTTTCACCCAGTGTTTTGGTGGTTCCTGCAATCAAATAAGACAAGTGCATTAGGCACTTTCTATAAATTTGTAACAGGCTATATACCTAATAAGCATATGATAGTACATTATTGATATTTTGGTCCCATTAGCATAGCTATTAGAGTACTGACTTTCGTACTATACTTATAACCCATGATAATTTGCTTGTTCCATTAATCAATAATACTTCCTTGAACTCACTGGGGACATGTTAGTATAAAGTTCTTAGAAATAAAGTCAAAATTTTAATGTTATTGTATGATTTTTTAACTTAGGATTTATTTTAATATATTTTTATATATTTATGTTTTTATTTAAGCCACTAGCAAAAACTTCAATCAGCATCCATAAGAAAATAATCATAATCCTTTCGATAACACGTGCTTCAGTGTATTGAGTGCCATAGTATGCCGTTAGCATAGGGCCTGAAGAAATCATTGTAGAGATTGCAGTAAGGTATGTGTGTATGAAGTGACTGTCACAGCCATTGCCCTGTAGTATCAGGCCACGTGGTGTCTATCTATCTACATCCCAAAGAGAATTCCTCTGTGTGTCTGCTACTCTCTCTGCCTCATGTCAGTTTTGTGGGACGTATAATTTCAATAACACATTCTGTCATTTCTCTGTTTTCTAAGTTTTCTTTGTGACTGCTTCTCATGAACAGGCAGCAAGTTCAAAATAAATGACTGTGGCAGAAATTCAGTTCTTAAAAAAGGCAGAAATGAGGTAAGATCAATTAGTCTGTACAAGTGGATGAAACAGAAAATGAGTTTTCATAACACATTTTAAACTACTGATGCAACTTAAAATTTAAGCTACCTGAAACAGATCAATTTTGGGTTTTTCTCAGATTTGTGTAAAAGTTATTTTATTATTATTTTTTTCCCCAAAAAAATGTTATATTGGAAATATCCCTGTGGATGTTTCAGATATCCAGAAGTTACTGCTTGCTAAAAACAGGTAAACAAAAACAAACAAACAGATAAATATGTAAATAAAAATATATTATTTTCAATAAACTTTAAAAACACCTGAATATAAACATTAAAAATAAAGAAACAACAACAACAGATTTTTTATTTATTTATTTTTTTCCCTGTAAGGGACCATTTTGGAGAAAGAATCAGAATCATTACTCAAAAAATTTAAGCTTTAGATTTATTTTGAGGTATGATATGAATCTTTCAAGATATAGAACACAGAGGTTTGGATCTAGTTTGCGTGTTGTTGATCAAGAATAATTCCACTGAACTGAAAGAGAAAAAAACCAGTATAAATAGATTTGAATTAAATCAGAATTTTAATTCCCTTTATGCGATTTGTTATCTAAAGATCAACCTTCTCTCCTACCGAAGCCACCTATGAAATTTTTATCAACACTCAGGGGAAGATAAACTCTTTTCCATAAAACAGGTCTTTCAGTGTATGGAGTAGCTTTATGAACTGCCCATCTTCACTTGTTCACAATCTGCCTATAGTATATTGTCTGGAGAGCATAAATCTGATTGTATTATTCTTCATGGAATGATATGTCTCCGTCTTTTACCTCAATCTACGGAGAGACAGGGAGTGCTTTTGTGTGCACATACAAGTGAGGCTGAGTATCTTTCTTGCCACCGGACTGCACAAAGGAAGCAGGATGAGTAGCTCAGTGATTGTACATTGTGACAACTGTAGCACATTGAAATTGTTCTTGCACCGGACTGGGGTCTGTACATGTCTCTTTTTTTCCTCTTTGAAAGAGGAAATGATTTCTGCCTTGTCAGGACATGAGCCCCAGTACCTGATTCCAGCTAAGCACCATCACGAGATCTTGAAATGTTGCTTTGTCTCTGTGTTTGATGGAAAGAGGGAAGGTGGTGAGCCAGGCTCTTGAGGGTGCTTCCCCAGAGCACTGGCAGCTGGCTGAATGCTGACCTCTTTGCAGTATGCAAACTAGCCCAGAACTTTGTGGACCATGCTGCATTTACCAGTACCACCAGGCAATTTTTAGACTTCTAGTCATATAACTCATGCATGGAAAAGTTGTGTAATTCTTCTCATCAATCCCACTTCCGGGACAGGACTTTTCTGTGTGGTCTGCTGCTGAGATTTTCACCAGTCTAGTTCTAAAAGAATTAAAACAGGATCATGTGCTCCCCCAGGAAACAATTCTGCAGCATTAATGACTATCATTATTGGGGAAAATTTCCTTATATTTTCCTCTGTTCTTAAAATTATTCTTTCTGTATTTCTTCACTGTGCTCATTCCTTTCCTTTGTAAACAGTCTGCTTTCTATATTAATGTTACAAGTAGCATGAAGTAACTGAAAAGCTTAAATTATCAGAAATACATTTATATTATTCATTTGTTCCCTAAAATCGCCTGAAGGGTTTCTATTTTATCCCTGCAGTCCCTTGATCTTAATGTTTCCTTCACTTGAACATCCTGATATTATATATATTTTTCATCTGCTTCAGAATTAGACAGACCAGAAGCGATACCTTTGCCAATTCATCTTCACTTACACTTCCTTCATTCAGCCTGTCAGACACTACTGAAAAAGGGAGACAAAGCTGGAACATGACAAATAGGCACTGTGATTGTTTTCAACATGCCACAAAAAAGTAGGACAAAATATCTTAATGTTTTCCTCTTTTCCTTCATCTTTCATTCAGCAAAGATTTGCTGTCATTTATAAAGGCCACTGGCCTGTGAAGCACCTGAGAAAGCAAAACCTTTTTCTTCCTCTCCAAGTATGTGTCCCAGCTGCAAGAATAACATAAACCTTTTATTATACGATGGGTGGCTGCAGCCACAGCTAGTCACAATCAGTTAAATAAAACAGAGGCGGTCCCCTAAAATCCTTATGTCTGCCCAAACAAGCCAGTTCTACAATACGATAAAATGATGTTTCAGTGGAAGCATTTTGAAACTTTGACAGCTCTGACAGTTTTTATTTCAATGATCCCGGAATATTTTTAAATGAGGGCATTTAACCTGGTGCAAAAGGCCAAGATAGCAATCAATAGATTACTATGTCTTGTGTTGTACATGTACTGTGTAGGCATTTTGCAAGTATGGCTAGTCAGCACATTCTTCCTCTCCACAAAACAAAACTGTTTCCTCACAAATCTCTTGGGAGCTTATGAATCTATGTCCTAAAGGTAAAATATTTTCTATTTGGAAAGTCTGCCATAATCAATTACAATACATATTATTTACCTAACTTATATCTCTCCCCCCCCACCACCCCCCAGCCAAGATGATACTAAGAAGAATCACTTCTTATGCATTGCTTTTCCTCTCCAGTGAAATTTTTGATGGAGAAATAACTTAAGCAGTAGGTAAGACAGGAGCACGAAACACCAAAAGTACAGTTACTATGAAGTACTATAAAAGCTTTTTCCCTGTCAAAATATTTTGACGTCTAATCAAAATATTTTAGGTTTGAACTTTCTGTAGTTTTCCTTCCTCATGAAAAATTACCAAGGCAAAAAAAATCTAAAAAAAAGGAAAGTGTTTTGACCTTTTGTATCTGCAAATGGCTGAGAATCCCATCACTGTACAAGTAAAGTACCAGGAAAGCACTGGCAGTTAACTTTAAGTGGCCATCTTAGTAAGACTGTTCAAATGTATAAACATCTATTTACAGAGAACAAAGCATTCAGTACCTGGTGCCCATGTGAGAGAATGAACAGAGAGTATTCAGATTTTTTTTTTTCAAAATGTGTTTTTTCTGTACATTATAATTTCTAGCCTTTAAATTAGCTAAATGATATGATAGGATTTGAGTTGGGTCTGCTGATATCCTTTTTAAAAAAAAAAAAAAGTTTTTTTTTGTTTTGTTTGTTTGTTTATGAGGCAATGATGCATTTCACAGACTTCACCTTCAGACTTTGGAGGTCGCAATTCAGAAAAACAGATCTGTAGGAAGGTAAGATCTAGGTAGAAGGGCAAACTCCCTGAAAATGGGAAGCACCAAGTATGATGCTTCTCAGGAATAAGCAACATGAAACAGGAGCTGCATGGCAGAATGGGTGCTTATCCTGGATCAGCAGGCACAGAAAGCAAGCACCATACCTATTTTATATTGCTTTAGGGAACTATAAAAAAGTGAGGCTGTTTAATCCTGTACTCCCAAAATATGAGTGCAAGGTGCTTGTCTTACCAGTTGGTCATGAAAAATTGCTCCTATAAAGTCTCCAACAGATTTAGCACGCTGTGAAAAATTTGAGTCCTCTGATTGCTTTAAACAGATGCTGCAGACCTAGAGCTGAAGCTCTGACTCTGATGATAAGGTACAGGTTGTTAAAAACCAACATCAGTTCCTCATCTTCCCCCCCAGAAAGACAAACAAACAAACAAACCTTTTCCACCCATCCAGATTTTCTCCCTAAAATCTTTTTGTGATTTTCTTTCCAGAAACCTTTCTGCCTTCATTATGTCTGTGCCACAGAGGCATTTCAACTATCCTATTTTGTTTGCAACACAGATGAATGAGTCCAACTCACAGGAATACATACTAGTGCTTAACCTGAAGGCTAACACAGGATTTTGGTGATTGAGTCTTGTGTATGGCAATAGGATACCCCTGCATATTGAAACAGGAGGAAGGGTCTGCCCTCATGTCACAGGCACTGTAAGGGCCTCACCTGCAGGGAATAAAGTTGACCATGACTAATCTTAAAGTGCATCTACATCACCCCACAAGCATGTATGCAGAGATGACCATCCTCAACCCTATTAGCGTTATACACGGATTTAACCTGAAGATTAATTTAAAGTCTGCTCATGTACACGAATGTTTGCAGGAATGGAGACATGAGGAATTTTTAAAACTCCTTTACAAAGTAGCGGTAGCATTTGTAATTGGAACATACTCCCTCTATCTCATTTTTATTTTAGTAAATTCTGGTCATCTTCAAGACCACAAGGTGAGGTCTACCCCAGCCTCTCTTTGATGATCTCAAAAATTCCAGTATTTTAGAACTGTGCATTATGCAGATAAACTGACATCATTTCAACAAAGACATTTTGGTTTCAAATTTTAACAAGAGGCAATTTTCTGAACAGTAAAATATCTTGGTGGAGTTGAAAAGAACAACAAAGAGCATGCTGTTCTAGCTACATTTGACATCCTCACACCTCACCTGAAATTATCAACAGGAGACTGGCAAAAAAAAAATAATGTCTGAATGCACTCGACACAATTCTTCATTCATTGTAATATAGGAAAAGATAAAGCCTAGGATAATTTAAGGCAAATTAAACCAGCGATGCTTGAGATTATCTGAGGATCTTCTTAACCTACCCAGAAGCTCTTTGGATGACATACAGCAAGTGAGATACAAAAGTCTGACTTTAATCAGAAAGGCCTTATTTTCTTTGGTCTTTTTCTTCAAGTACTAAGAGAATGGCGAATGCACTATCATTGACAGCAATAGCTGTAAGGCCAGGATAGGACTGTTGCTGTAATTTTGACTATTGAATGGATATTGTGGTGATTTGCATTAAAACAGGACACCAAATATCAATTCATTTTAGCGTTCTCCCAGTAATTAACACCACTTTTAATATGAACAAGCAACAGTAAGTGACAAGAAGTCTCTGAAAAAGCACTGGTCCTTGAATTCTGCATTTCTGTTCAGCAGAGCAGTGAGTCAGAACCATAAGAAAATCACTGTTGAAAATGTTCTTAACATTCGGTTAAAAATTCAAGCTAATCAAAACATTGTAAGGAGATAAACATTTTTTGTTTGTTTTGTTTTGTTCTGTTTTAAGCATGTTTTTCCCCCTCTAGCCAAAATCAGAATGTGAACCCACACTTTGGTGTTCATAGCTGTTGTGGTTTAACCCGGCCGCAGCTAAACACCACACAGCCGTTCGCTCACCCTCCCCCCTCCCTCTCCGGGATGGGGGAGAGAAACGGGAAAGCAAAGCCTGTGAGTTGAGATAAAGACAGTTTATTAAGACAGGAAAATAATAATAACAATAATAATAATAATAATAATAGTATTACTAATAATAATGTGTACAAAACAAGTGATGCAATTGCTCACCACCCGTTGACAGATGCCCAGCCTATCCCCGAGCAGCCGGCCCCCCCACCCCAGCTAGCCACCCCTATATATTGTTTAGCATGACATCAGATGGTATGGAATACCCCTTTGGCCAGTTTGGGTCAGCTGTCCTGGGTCTGTCCCCTCCCAGCTCCTGCTGCACCCCCGGCCTGCCCGCTGGCAGGACAGAGCGAGAAGCTGAAAAGTCCTTGGCTTGGTGTAAGCACTGCTCTACAACAATTAAAACGTCAGCATGTTATCAGCGCTCTTCTCATCCTAATCCAAAACGTAGCACCCTACCAGCTACTAGGAGGAAAATTAACTCTGTCCTAACTGAAACCAGGACAATAGCTGAATTAGTGCTTCTTCATAGAGGTCCACTGGTTTCATGTTGGTATGTGGTTCAGGCCCAGATCTTCAACGGAGTTTATGCTTAGTCATACACAGTGAGGTCTTTGTAGCTGTGAACTCATGCCAAGCTCAAATCTATGGATCTATCTTCAGTGTCAGCTGGAGCTGTATTACTTTGGAGGATCCCGTATAGTCAGTCCCATAGCTCGTAAGAATCAGTAACGAAAGAAAGAAATTGAACTTTTTTCTCCCTGAACATTTGTGAACCCTCTACAGGACTACCTTCCTCTCATTTAGCTTGCCTTCCTGCAGCTGTCATCATGGAGAGCACAGATAATAAAAAGGGAGAAGGACTGAGACTAGCCCTCCATAACTTTGTTATTTCCTCATGTTGATATTTTCTTTTAGTGGAGTAGAATTTTTGGTAAACTTTTTGTCAAGCATTTTCCAGTGAAAAATAGACAGCAAGCAACTTAAGTTTAAATGCAGTGACTTTAGGTTTCTTGCAATGTCGTCATTCCTGTGATAAATATGCTTACTTGTGAACAGAAAAGTGTAATTACTTTGCTGAAGTATATGAAAATAGCATTTGAGAAAAGGAAAAAATATGGTACTGTTTGACTTGGAATTTAGTTCCCAGCCATTAATAACCTGCCTACATCTCTGGTGGAATTGTGAGTTTGTTTTTCCTGTGCTTGTAATACATAGAAACTGTTTCTGAAACTAGGAACTGGCCCAAAGGGGGAAAAAAAAGTCCAAAACACCTAAACAACCCTGTCAAGGTACATATTCTGCATTTAAAGTAGTTCCCTAAAGCAGCAAGAAGTAGAAAATCTAATGTGCATCTTGCTGTATGGTTTCAAGTATTATTTACTTTATGGAGGAATCAAATGTTTATGACAGCCTTTTTGAAATTACATTCGCAATTACATATGCCTCTAATTCTTAAATAAATAATATCTGTGAATAGCATTATTGTATTTCCATTAAGTTTTCCCAAAGCCATATACATGAAATGGGACCAAAAGACAGTCTTACTTTGAAAGACAGCTATAAAGTGACACTGTCCAAGATTTTCAGTTTATCATAGCTTATTAAAAAATAATAATAATAATGAAAAAGAACATTACATAAATTGCATCTAACACTCAGGCATTCTTGACAGTCATTTTGATATATATTTGGGGGGCAGTTTTCTAAAGTATTTAAATGACCGAAGAATAGATATCTAATTTTCAAAAGAGGTATATACCAGTTGAAACTTGATTAGACCTACTAACTCTTACTTTTCTAACTTTCTGTGTAAAGTAGAAATTAAGATTCTTGAATATTTTTTCCTTATTTTATTTAGCAACTTTATCTAAACTAACTTTAAGCAATCAAATAAATAATAATAAAAAAAAAGCCTACTGAGAAGATTTTCTTTACATAACTGAATTGACCACACAGTCTCACTCCTGGCACCACTACTAGGTTGCTTCAAAAAAAAAAAAAAATCAGCTTTGTTAATCATTCTGAACATTAGCAAACTTAAACGCTTAAAGAAAAAGATACGACAAAGAATCAGGATATCACCAGTACCTTCTTATATCGCTATCAGCAGAGTCATTTCACTGGTGCAATCTGTATGACATACGCTTATAAAGAAAGGTAAATATGTGAACGTCTTTAATAGAAATTGAACTTCTGCTCCAAACTTACATGAAATTCATGTTTGTTGATTTTAAGGTATGAGCTGTCTTCCAAGCACAGGAAAGTTCCATACCTGGTCTGAAAAAAAATAGATTTATTACTTCAAATACCTACCCCTTACTGATTTTGATTTTCCTCCTGCTTTGCTAAAATGACACATACCCAAACTAACGAAGCATGTACATTATGTTAGTTGTTATTTTTGTTGCAAGCACGTGTCAAAGCTTCCAGACCCTTGAGGGCTGATACATTGGTCAAATAAATCGTACAGATGGGTAATAATACAGTGTACTCTAATGTTCCTTTACATGTCATATTATTTTCCTGCACTGCTTATCAGCAATTGCATGTTTGCTGTAAAAAATGTGCTGTTGTGTGGGCAGTTCTTGCTACATCTGAATGACTCTGAAGTGGAAGACAGTAAAATTCTTGTTTAGAGGTACAAACAGGAGATAAGATGCAAACTGTTTGAAGTATTCCAGATCTCTGAATGAGTTAAATCTTCTGCAGAGGTCCAGAACATAGATTATACATGAGCCATGTACTGACAAAAACCTGTTTTGATAATTGAAGTGGATTTTAAGTGATGCATAATTTGGAACTGACTCTTTATACAGCAGTAGATAAGGTCAGGTGTGCAATTTACCCATGGATCAGACCAAGTACGCAGTGGTGTCTCCATAGGAGTGGAACAAAGGAACAAAGGAACTCTGATCCCATTGCACAGAAAGCTTGATACTACCCCTGTGCTTAAGATTTGGAGACAGAAGAGAAGTAAAAGAGGGTTTAATTTCACATTACCGAGGAAAAAACAAAACAAAGCAAAACCCTGCAGCTCATAATTTCTAGAATTATTTGTCTTTGTGCTCCTCTGTTTCTGAGTACGCATTGGAAGATATGGGTGAACCATTCTTGTACATAGGTCTTCCAAAAAGCAGTCAGGGCATGACTTATCTGCCTGTACTGGGACAGGTGTAAGAAATGTATGAAAGGATATGCAAGTGTCTGCAGTTTAAAAACCACATAGACTGTAGTATATTAATGCAAAATTAATTAAGAGCTAATGAGTAAGATTATCAAAATTGCAAGATGCTGTTCAAAATATGCCAAGGATCATAAATAAAACTACTTCCTAATAGCATAAAAAGATAGAATAAACCAGTAGGCTTAGAATTTAAGTTTATAAAAATAAGGTATTTAACTGATCAGGTATACATTTTCCATATTATGAAAAGTATTTCAAAGAATCATAGATTAATTGAAGTTGGAAGTGATATCTGTCCAATGTTATCTAGTCCATTTCTCCCCTTGCTCAGAGTAAGATTAACTAGAGCAAATTGTTTAGAATTTTGTCCATTTTTTTTTTTTAATACCTCCAAGGATGAAGATACCAGAGCTTCTCTGGCAACTTGTACCAGTGTTTTATTGTACTTGTGAATTTCATCCTGAACTTTGGAAGGAAGGGAGACAAACAGAAAATGGAAATGAAATTTGTCATTGTCTTGTCTTAGCAAGATGATACGCAAATAATGAAGAACAATACAGCTATATTTTGAAAAACTTTTTTCTGTTTTAAAATAATTTCAGATAATGTTATCAATAAGAAAAAAAAAATTGCTAGTTTCCTTTAACGTATATAACAAAAGACTGCTCTTAAATACTGTACATTTGGTGTTGATCCATTCTCAGAAAGCTCAGACAGTTACTGACCTTACAGGCAGAATGGTATGAGAGAAGTAACCAGAAACTTTCCACTAGTTTCAGTGGGCTTTAATGCTAAAACAGGTCTCAAATATTTTAAGCCAATATGAATTTGCCACACCTATATTTTCCTGAGATAACGGTAATATGAGAAAACAGTTTTGATATTTAAATTAGTCAAATGTTTAATTATGAAAGTGTTTAAAGAAGAACGCTCAGCTTCATCACACTTCAGTGGCTTGTAAATTGGCAACTAGCTGTAAATTAACTCTTGGATTTCTTTAGGTTAAATTATTTTTAATGCTATCTTTGAAATCTTCATTTTTCATATGATATAAAACATGATAACATGGGCATTTCCATATAAAAAATATGTTTCCCAGCTGGGGAAGAAGAGGGGAGAGGGGAGGGTAAATGGGACACTTTATAATAATAGTCGTTAATTTCTCTTTTCTCCTCTTTTGTTCTCTGTTCTTTTCTCATAGACCTGCAAAAAAAGTATAAATGTTCAGCATTTCTGGGAAGCATGTATTCTAGAGATGCTAAAGTCCTAATCTTCACTTCACAGATGAATCCCTGGTATGGTTTTCAGTATTTTTCCTTGAATATTTATTGCAAAGGACTTCCATTTTCCTCTTCATTACTTTTTTTTTTTTTTTGAGTGTTCCCATCACTGATCCTATTGCATTTCATAGCATGCAGAACATGGAACCTGACAGTTTTGTTCATTTACTTATCAAAATTTCCACCTAGGGAAAAATATAATAAATCTGTCGATACATTTGTTAAACATTAATATTTTACCTCTCTGTCTAGGAAAAAAAAAAAAAAAGGCTTACTTTAAAAGAACAATTTCTAAAGATCTATTAGAAGGATATATAAGAAGGATAAAAGCAGGGAGATAGGATAGATGACTTGGCTCAAATAAAAGGACTGGTAAATATCTTGTCTATAGACTGAAACCAATAGTATTTTAGGAACTGTACCAGAAAGCGTGAAACTGTATGGCTAACTAGCGTAATTCTTTTATTGCTTATCAAAGTGAATGTGAAAGAGCGTGAGAAAATAGGCAATGAATTTTTAAAGGTGGGAAAGGAAAACTTAGAATCATGGTCATTATCTGCACAGGGCTAGCAGTTAAGAAAACCTGGTGCAGATTTAAGGCAGGATTTCAAACCTTGCTCTGAAGGTCGTAATTAAGATGACTCAGCATCAAGTACCTGGTAAGAAAGGCTGGGGAGCTAGTCTCAGGTGGATGCAATGCCAGTCATTTCCTCTCCCTCTGTGCTGTCAACCAAAATGGGCAACTACCTCAAGAAAAGACAATTTGCCTTTTTTTAGTTGTGGACAAAATTGTTGTTAATGTAGTTAGCAATTTATATTTTCTTCTGTTTTGGAAAACCATCAAAATTATTAAGAAATAACAGGTTTGTCTGCTGTGTATACACATTACAGGATGATAGCCTTGGGCAGGCTGGCTTAACAGTGACATTCTGCAGCTCAGTATTCAATACCTGGCATGATGTGTAATACCTGCACCTGTAGGTTACCAGGCTATTAAGGTCCTATTTCACATCCTCTTTGTACCAGTGACAAAGCAATAGAAACCTAGTCTTACTGATTGGGCTATCCTGAGTGTTTTCAGAAAACAAGTATGAGGCATAAAGCTTACAGTGATTACCTTCAGCTGGGATTTAGCTATCTACACAATGTAAATAAAAAAAATAGTCTGGTCTAAGTGTAAAAATTCACAAAAATAACAAAAAAAGAGCCTTCATTATCATTCATAGCCATAAGCAAGAGTTTGTTAGGTGCTCCCTAGGTAGTCTTTCATCTGCTTTGTAGTTGCACATCCTAGAATAACAGTATGAGCACTCACTGTTCAGTAGCCCTTCATGTATTGCAGTACTATGACTGCTCAGACAAGACACACCTCTGATCAGAACTTGGCAGCACAGGTGTTTTTTCTATAATAGCAAGAGAAAATTTATCGCTGACTAAAAGAATATTTTCATTGAGCTTGAATCAATCACAAAAAAGAAATCATGTCCTGCCCTCCTTTTGACCAACAAACTTTTTTTTTTTTAATTTATTTCTGGATTTCTTTCTGGTGTTCAAGGAAAGACGTTTATTCTGACAAATCTCTCTCTCTCTCTCTCTCTCTCTTTTGTTTTATTATATTTAAAAGTGCTGAATTGGGAAAACATTTGTCTTACGTAGACTGTGCAAGAATATTAAGCAGCCTGTGTCTTTTAGCAGCTTTCTTAATCATGCTTGGTTTACCGTCATGCACCATTCTGGTGGAGAGAGACCATTTCACAGCACTGTAATAAAGCATCTGTATTTTTCATTATCAGCAAGAGGGTCTAAGTTGTTTTCTTCTACCTCCCTTTTTCCCTTTAGTTTTTACAGTTGTGGTTACAATAGAATAAGCAAAACATAAATTACCAGTTAAAAACTCAGTCAGAAAAGAAGGAAATCTGTAGGAGGTACAGAATACTGCTTGGGTTGAGCCCAGACAATCCATTACGATGGGCTGTTTGACATTTTTCAGCCACCTGTATGTTGCCGTGACTTCCTCAAAACATGAAATAATTCAGGTTGGAAAAGATCTTGGGAGCTGACCTCATCCAACCTCCTACTCAAATAGGGGCTACACTTGAATTAATGCAGACTGCTAAGGACTTTATCCAGTAGGCTCTTTAAACAATATGCTAGCACCACTCACTTTCCAAATCCCTGCCTAAAATGTGATTCGAATTCCTTTGTCATCTCAGCTACCTAACTGGAACAAACCAGTATTTATACAAGACTATTTTATTCTCCATTTCTCTGCTGAAATACTGGCCCCTTTACGGAAATAGGCACTGTGGGAAGGAAGGATGTTTTTATGGTAAAGTCAATGAGTTATGAAAAAGTGTTCCAGGCTCTGCTGCAGTAATTTTCAGAGCAAAACCCTTCTGCTCTCTGTACAACATTCCTCTGGTACACCAACATGGATGTTATATGCTCTGGGCACTTCTCAAACATTGTGAGATAAAGTACTAATGTGAGAGAATAATCTGCTTTTCTCTTTACCTTGGAATAGCTGATCAAGTCTCAGCTCTTCAGCTCTAGCAAAGAAAGAACTGTCAGTGCCCTCTTTCCTGAGCTTTCATTATTCCTATTAGTGATGTGCGTACAGTATGTGAAAACACGTATTCAATGGTTGTGTACTGTCAGGAGGTACGGGCATTTCTGTCTCCAGGTTTTACAATACATTTGAGATGCAACCCTTTTGTTCAGATGAACCAGCCAAGCTACTTTCCCATGTCCTCCTGCCAGCGCTGCCCTCACCTTGCTAGGTAAGAAGGTTAGTATGCCACTGAATGCACCACTGATACCAACAAATGTTGTTTCTCATAAACAGCATAAGCCAGATGCAGACTATTAGATAGCATTTGGGATTCAGATTCAAAAAGCTTTTGAGCTTCTTTTCATGCTGAAGGCAGAAATTGAAGATATTAATTGCACTGCTTATAGCTTCAGCCTCTTCATCTGAATGAGATGCTTTGTGATTTCCATAAACCCCAGGAGTATGAAGCTTGAAGCTGAAATATATTTCCTGACAGATTGACAAATAGGGCAGATTTTTTTCTTATTATATCTATCGGAATTGAAAACACTACCACATATAAATGCCAAAAAAAGACCCTTTTTATACATATGGGTATTGTTTCCAGAAATGCTTTGAAAGATTTTCTTCATTAATATTCCTCCTTCTTGTTCCACACAGGGAAGCTTTTTTTTTTTTTTTTTTTTTTTTTTTTAACTGATTATATATCGCATAAAAACAATGTAATTCTGGAAACCACTAAGGATAGTTTGTATAACGAAAAAGGCTTTATTCTGCCATTGTTTAATACTGAGACAAATCAGAAGTAATTTTACTATAGTCATAGTGCCTGATAGGGGCAAGAGCAATCAGAATTGCTGCCAGGTGGTTTTTTTCAGCGAAATATTCTGGGAGATACTGGCATTACTGTATTTTGGTTGTACATAAATGATTGATGGTAGAATCATATGCCATCTGTTCATGCTAATTATATGAAATGTTTGTAATAAAACTAAAACTCAGCTTGTTTCTTATACTACTGAAATTCCCACCATTACTGTAGAAGATTTATTAAGGTCTATGAATTTTAGAGTGGAAATTGGGATCTTGCCATTAAGAAACCTGAAGCAAGATGACATGTTATTCATTGAATCAAGAGTGTTTTAATGTGAGCAGTATTCTTTTTGTGAGTTAATTTTGTTATGTGGCTCTGGGTAGGAGTTAAACTCAACCTGAAATTCAGATGAGAGGAAGCAAGGGTGAACCTCTGCAGAACAGAAGCGAAAAAGAGCATTCTGGTAAGTGTCTTAATGACTTTCAGTCAATTGTCAGTGGCTTTTCGCATAATGTGTATGAATGGATATGCCAGTGCATAGGTATGTGACAGAGATGAAGGCTGTCTGCTCCCCCTTACCCTTTTTGTGAAACATTTGTGACCCTGAATATCTCCTTCCAGAGGCATGATCCTTTTCTCGTATTGTTGTAGGGCAGAGACTGTTGATGCCAGTTAGTCAGAGGCAAAAGAGGTTCCTGGCACAGTCAGGGTACAGGGCAAGAAAAGGGTCCTCCATATAAGAGCACAAATTTGTCAGGAAGTAGGGGACTGGGTTAGGGTAACTTAACACAGGAATTTCGAGCAACACCCTGTCCATCCAAATTATATTGGTGACCCTTTCTGAGCAATTTCAAGAAAGAACAGGTGCTTAAGGACACCCTTGGTGTTGTTAGCATCTTCCTGTGGGGATGACTAGAGGATCCCGCACAGAGTGTAGCCTCATCTCAGAGTTTTGCTTACTGTGTCTTATTGCTGCAGTGGACTGACTTAATCTCCAGCATCAATAAAAGGAATAGATGGAAGGACAAAATTCACAGAATCACAGAATTGTAGGGGTTGGAAGGGACCTCAAGAGATCATCGTGTCCAACCCCCATGGGTTCATGGCTTGTATTCTGTTCAGCTGTGTGTTGGTGTAAGGGGAAACAAGTATTACTGCCATTTATGAGGTATAACAGACATATTTAGGTATTTTGCTTTTAAACATTTATTTGTTTTATTAGTTAGCCTGAAAAGAGAGTACAAACCCTATCACTTCTGTCAGCTAATGAAGAAAAACACTTGGGCACAGAAACAAGACTATTAATAAGAAGGACCATGTACTAAGGATCAGAAGATCAGTTTCTGTTCACAACTCTGTGTTATCTGCCTTTTAGTCCTTTCCATGTTCACAGTGGAGATGATAATACCTAACTGCCAACAGAAAATATTTTGTGATCTATAGCTGAAAGAATGATGTAAGTCTAAATATTATTTCAGTATCTTCTTCCCACCCACTCAGTAAGTAAAATATGTGAGAATTATGAAAAGTGATGTGATAATTATTGTACGGAGGCTGAATTTGAAGTTGAAAGCATGTTATAGCTTATTATATATAATACCTCTCAGACACTATGCCAATGAGGTTGGTTTAAAAACTAAATAGAACAGATATTAAGCAGGCTAAAACAGCCACAGATAGAGCAGCACAGCTGCAGTTTCCTTGAATGAACAACATGAATAAACATCACAAGTTACTTTGGTTGCAAAGCTTCACAGCATACTTCAAGCTCTGATTACAATGCAATAAAGGGTGCTCCAGTCTCTCCAGGTAAGAGACTGGGTGATGCAATGGGTTTCACTTGTGGTGGAGTTACAGACAAAGTGCAGTGAATAAGGATGATGTGTCTTCTCACTGTTGAGTTTGTTATTAGGAGGTCAAAAACAAACAAAACTTTTTGTTGTTGTTAGGCTTTAAAATCACCTTTTTTTTTTTTTTTTTAAAGATGCTTTATAATGCAATTAGAGATCTCCTGGAGGCATTAATTGGATCATAAAGTGCCTTCTTCATGTTCCCGCTGAAGAGAGAGGAAAAAAGGATCACTTCACGTCCTCTTTGCACCTGCTAATATGTTTGTGAGACATCTTACAATTAAATTATAAGCACCTAGATGAGACTTTAAATTACCAACTATAGAGCTAGAACCTTGGGTCAGATGGCAGAATCCACAAACTCATAGCTTACTGAAGCCTTGTTACCACCTCCTGGCCTTTTTACTCCTCCTGGGGTGTAAAAGAAAAAGATTTTTGCTTTTCCAGTGCCCTGAGTTCTTAATATTCTCTCTCAAAGCAGTGGTCTAACTACATCCCAGCCTAAGTGTGATTTGTTGTTAAGTATACAATATGTCTTTTCAATACTCTGGTCCAGGGAGGGATCCTGACAGCAGGCATAATATGGATGGGTCTTATAATCACTTAAAACTCCTGGGCAGTTGGCTCTGAAAAGGAACTGCCCAGTGAATGTGAAGAGTGAAGGCTGTGGAAGTTCTATCCTACATGGAGGCTGATACTGGGAAACAAGGCAATTATGGTGCTAAATGTGGAAAATGTAGAACAACATAGGGTGCAGTATCCCCAAAGTGCTATGAAGCAGAGGAGCCAGGGACTCAAAAAAACAGAAGTTCATGAGATTGCAGTGCTGCGCCTTCAAGAATTCTTCTTAACATAGAATAGGTGTTGGTCCCCTTCTCATGCTTCTTTTAGTACCAAATCAGCACACAGTGTATACTCTGGTAAAGAGGCTCTTGATCATATTTCTGACTTCTGTATTAACCAAAATAAAATCTAGATTTAAATATTATAATTATATTTGGAAAAGAGAATCTTTCCAGGGAACTGCTGGGCAAACTCAAGTGGAAGAGGAGAGTCTACAGATGATGGAAGGAGAGGCTGGCCACTTGGTAGGAATATAAGGCTGTTGTCACAGGATGTAGGGATGCAACTAGGAAAGCTAAGGCCTCCTTAGAATTAAACCTTGCAAGAGGGGTCAAGGACAACAGAAAGGGCTTCTTCAAACACATTGCAGATAAAACTAACACTAGAGGCAATGTAGGCCCACTAATGAATGAGGTAGATGCCCTGGTGCCAGAAGATAAAGAGAAGGCAGAGTTACTGAATGCCTTCTTTGTTGCTGTCTCTAATGCCGGAGGCTGTCCTGAGGAGCCCCATACCCCTGAGGCCCAGAGGAAGTCGAAATAAAGGAGGAGTTTGCCTTGGTTGATGAGGACTGGGTAAGGACCAATTAAGCAAACTGGACATCCATAAGTCCATGACTCCTGATGGGATGCACCCGTGGGTGCTGAGGAAGCTGGTGGAAGTCATTGCTAGGCCACTCTCCATCATCTTTGGTAAGTCATGGGCACCAAGAGTAGTGCCTGAGGACTGGAGGAAAGCAAATGTCACTCCAGTCTTAAAAAAGAGCAAGAAGGAGGACCTCAGTAACTATAAACTGGTCAGCCTCACCTCCATCCCTGGTAAGGTGATGGAAAAACTTACCCTTGGTGTTCACAGAAACACAGAATTGTAGGGGTTGGAAGGGACCTCTAGAGATCATTGGGTCCAACCCCCTGCCAAAGCAGGTTGCCTAGAGCAGGTTGCCCAGGTAGGTGTCCAGGCGGGCCTTGAATATCTCCAGAGAAGGAGACTCAGCAACTTCCCTGGGCAGCCTGTTCCAGTGCTCCGTCACCCTTACCGTGAAGAAGTTTTTTTGCATGTTGGTGCAGAACTTCCTGTGATCCATTTATTGGCCATTGCCCCGTGTCCTATCCCCACAAACCACTGAAAAGAGGTTGGCCAAATCCCTCTGTCTCCCACACTTAAGATATTTGTAAACATTAATAAAAACCCCGCTCAGTCGTCTTTTCTCAAGGCTGAACAGACCCAGGTCTCTCAGTCTTTCCTCAGAGGGAAGGTGCCCCAGGCCCCGTATCATCTTTGTGGTCCTCCGCTGGTCTCTTTCCAGGAGATCCCTGTCTTTTTTGTACTGGGGAGCCCAGAACTGGACACAGTACGCCAGGTGAGGCCTGACCAGGGCAGAGTAGAGAGGGAGGATCACCTCCCTTGACCTGCTGGCCACACTCCTTTTAACACACGCCAGGATCCCATTGGCCTTCTTGGCCGCTAGGGCACACTGCTAGCTCATGGTCAACCTGTCGTCCACCAGGACCCCCAGGTCCTTCTCCGCAGAGCTCCTCTCCAGCAGGTCATCCCCCAGCCTGTACTGATACATGTGGTTGTTCCTTCCCAGGTGCAGGACTCTACACCTGCTCTTGTTAAACTTCATTTGGTTTCTTCCTGCCCAGCTCTCCAGCCTGTTCAGGTCTTGCTGAATGGCAGCACAGCTTTCTGGCGTGTTGGCCATTCCTCCCAGCTTTGTATCATCAGCGTACTTGCTAAGGGTGGACACTATTCCCTCATCAAGATCACTGATGAAGGTGTTGAACAAGACAGGACCCAGCACCGACCCCTGGGGAACACCGCTAAGTCACAGGTCTCCAGCTGGACTCTGCGCCGCTGATCACCACCCTCTGAGCTCAGCCAGTCAGCCAGTTCTCAACCCACCTTACTGTCCACTCGTCTATCCCACATTTTCTCAGCTTTGCTAGCAGGATGTTGTGGGAGGCAGTATCAAAAGCCTTGCTGAAGTCAAGTTAGATGACATCCACTGCTCTCCCCCCCACCTACCCAGCTGGTGATGCCATCATGGAAGGCAACGAAGTTGGTTGAGCACAAGTTCCCCTTGGTGATTCCATGCTGACTACTCCTCATAACCTTCTTCTCTTCCAACTGCTTGGAGATGGCATCCAGAACAAGCTGTTCCAAGACCTTTCCAGGGACAGAGGTGAGACTGACTGGCCTGTAGTTTCCTGGATCCTCCTTCTTGCCATTCTTGAAGACCGGAGCGACACTGGCTATCCTCCAGTCTTCAGGCACCTCTCCTGTTCTCCAAGACCTTTCAAAGATGATAGAGAGTGGTTCGGTGATCACCTCTGCTAATTCCCTCAGCACACGTGGATGCATCACATCGGGGCCCATGGATTTGTGTGTGTTGATCCCACTCAGACGCTCCCGAACCCTCGTCAACCAGGGGGGAGCTCTCCATATCCCAGACTCTGTCTCCTCCCTCCAGGGTCCAGGAGTCCCAGGGGGAAGTCTCTGAAGCAAAGACCGAAGCAAAGAAGGCATTCAGTATCTCCGCCTTCTCAGCGTCCCCCATTACCAGGACACCCACCTCATGTCTTTTTACCTCCTTTTACTGTTTACATACTTAAAAAAAAAAAAAAAAAAGATACAAAAAACTTATTATCCTTTATCTCTTTTGCAAGCTTCACCTCCAGGTGGGCTTTAGCCTTCCTCATCGCGTCCCTGCAGGCCCTGACAACACTCCTATACTCCTCCCAAGAGGACAGGCATTTTTCCACATTTCATAGACCTTCCTCTTCCTTTTGATCTTGTTGATGAGCTCCTTGCTCATCCATGCAGGTCTCCTGACCCCCTTCCCTGATTTCCTACTCTTAGGGATGCACCGATCCTGAGCTTGGAAGAAGTGCTGTTTAAATGTTGCCCAGCTCTCACAAGCACCCTTGCCTTCCAGCAATCTAGCCCATGAGATACCCCCAAGTAGGTCCTGGAAGAAGTCAAAATTGGCTCTCTGAAAATCCAGGGTAGCAATCCTACTTTTTGCCTTACTTCTTCCACCAAGTTCCATCTTGAACTCCACTATCTCATGGTTGCTGCATCCCAAGCTGCCCCCAACCATCACACCCTTAACAAGCCCATCCCTGTTGGTAAGATCAAGGTCCAGAAGCACCCCCCGCCTTGTCAGCTCCTCTACCACCTGCATCAGAAAATTATCTTCAATGCATTGTAGGAACCGTTTGGACTGCGCATGCCTGGCTGAGTTGCTTACCCAACAGATGGCTAGATAATTGAAGTCCCCCATAAGAACCAGTGCCTGGGATCACGAGGCTACTTCCAGCTGCTTGTAGAAGGCCTCGTCAACCTCCTCCTCCTGATCTGGTGACCTGTAGTACACCCCGACAACAGTGGCACCCATACCAGCCCGCCCCCTGATTCTCACCCACAAGCTCTCTACTCATTCTTCACCCTCCCCCAGGTGGAGCTGGGTACATTCTAATTGCTCCCTCACATAAAAGGCAACTCCTCCCCCTCACTTCCCCAGTCTGTCTTTCCTAAAGAGGACATAGCCTTCTATGACAGCATTCCAGTCATGCGAGCTGTCCCACCACATCTCCATGATCACAATGAGATCACGACCCCGCGACCATACACAGATCTCGAGCTCATCCTGTTTATTTTCCATGCTTCACGCATTGGTATACAGGCATTTTACGGAAGCAGCATGCGCAGTTACCCCTAGAGGGATGCAAGAAGAAGATTCTGGATGGGGTATCAGGACCATTACCTTCTCCGAGGAGCACTCAGACAATCCAATGGGACAACTCAGAGGTTTTTCCCTACTATCTTCAACAGTGACAGCAGGGACAACATCCCCCAGCCCTTCTCTGTCACTTCTAACTCCCCTCACTTTCCCCGTCAAACCTAGTTTAAAGCCCTGGTAATCAGTCCGGAGAGCCTGCTCCCCAATACACTTGTGCCCCACTAGCTGAGTTGGAGTCCGTCAGCAGCCCACACACCCGACTTCTCAAAGGCCTGCCCAAGATCATAATACCCAAAGCCTTGGTCCAGACACCATCCCCTCAGCCAGTCATTTACCTGTCCCGTTCTCCTCCTTCTTTCTGGGTCCTGGTCACCCATCGAGACAACAGATCAGAACACTATCTGCACCCCCGATATCTTCAACATCCTTCCCAGGGATGCAAAGTCCTTTTTAATATTACTCATTTTTCTTGTTGCAGCTTCCCAGGACCCAGCCTGAATGACAAGAAGAGTATAGTAGTCCTCCAGTTTAATGAGCTGTGGCAGAGCCTTCCTAATGTCTCTGACACACACTCCAGGAAGACAACACACCTCTCTGGAGAAGTTATCCAGGCAGCAAACAGGAGCCTCAGTGCCCCCCAGCAAGGAGTCTCCGATCACTAAGACTCTCCGCCCTTTTTCTGTGGCACTGGTTTTGATGCAGCACCACGACCAGTCCCGCTCCCTATGCTTGATACTTCCCTTGTCCTTGACATGCTTCTCAGGGCTTGGGTTCCGACTACTGTCCAGACCGTCATCCTTTTCCTTTTCCTGCCCAAGAGCCTCAAATCTATTACCCAGGGACACCGTGGGAGTTGGTGGCACCATGGGTGTTGGGGGCAGACGCCTCCTTCTGCTTTGAGCTAAGACGAGTGTCCAGCCCCTTTCCTCTTGTGGGCGGTCAAGCCCTCTGTCCTGCAGGTGAGCAGCTGGATCAGCTACTACCCCTTGCAGGGACTTAGGAGGGGGCTGCTGGGCCTCAGCAAGGGCAGGTTGACACTTCCTATTCATCTCCCTCAGAGACTTCTAGGAGCCCCTCAGGCTGCCGATTTCTCGCTGCAGCCCAGCCATCTGCTCAAGCAGTTCCTTGAGCAGGGCACACCTGCCCCTGCAACAGCCCTCTTTTCCCTCAGGACCCAGGGGGGCCTCCAGATTCTGGAGCTCCCCACAGTCTCCAGTCTGGACTGCCATTTCACCCCTCAGGGGATCCACCCAGCTGCCCACCTGAGCCCAGAGAGGCCATGTCCCCTCAGTTTGGGTTGAGTATCTCAGCTTTTTCCATGTCTGAGGAAGCCAATTCTCTGTTCTTGTTTATTAGAGGGGGAACACTCTCCTTGGCCTGTCTCCTCCTGCCTATGTATCTGTAGAACCTCTTCTTGTTATTCTTCACATCCCTTGTCTCTGTCCCTGGAAAGGTCTTGGAACAGCTTGTTCTGGATGCCATCTCCAAGCAGTTGGAAGAGAAGAAGGTTATGAGGAGTAGTCAGCATGGAATCACCAAGGGGAACTTGTGCTCAACCAACTTCGTTGCCTTCCATGATGGCATCACCAGCTGGGTAGGTGGGGGGGAGAGCAGTGGATGTCATCTAACTTGACTTCAGCAAGGCTTTTGATACTGCCTCCCACAACATCCTGCTAGCAAAGCTGAGAAAATGTGGGATAGACGAGTGGACAGTAAGGTGGGTTGAGAACTGGCTGACTGGCTGAGCTCAGAGGGTGGTGATCAGCGGCGCAGAGTCCAGCTGGAGACCTGTGACTTAGCGGTGTTCCCCAGGGGTCGGTGCTGGGTCCTGTCTTGTTCAACACCTTCATCAGTGATCTTGATGAGGGAATAGTGTCCACCCTTAGCAAGTACGCTGATGATACAAAGCTGGGAGGAATGGCCAACACGCCAGAAAGCTGTGCTGCCATTCAGCAAGACCTGAACAGGCTGGAGAGCTGGGCAGGAAGAAACCAAATGAAGTTTAACAAGAGCAGGTGTAGAGTCCTGCACCTGGGAAGGAACAACCACATGTATCAGTACAGGCTGGGGGATGACCTGCTGGAGAGGAGCTCTGCGGAGAAGGACCTGGGGGTCCTGGTGGACGACAGGTTGACCATGAGCTAGCAGTGTGCCCTAGCGGCCAAGAAGGCCAATGGGATCCTGGCGTGTGTTAAAAGGAGTGTGGCCAGCAGGTCAAGGGAGGTGATCCTCCCTCTCTACTCTGCCCTGGTCAGGCCTCACCTGGCGTACTGTGTCCAGTTCTGGGCTCCCCAGTACAAAAAAGACAGGGATCTCCTGGAAAGAGACCAGCGGAGGACCACAAAGATGATACGGGGCCTGGGGCACCTTCCCTCTGAGGAAAGACTGAGAGACCTGGGTCTGTTCAGCCTTGAGAAAAGACGACTGAGCGGGGTTTTTATTAATGTTTACAAATATCTTAAGTGTGGGAGACAGAGGGATTTGGCCAACCTCTTTTCAGTGGTTTGTGGGGATAGGACACGGGGCAATGGCCAATAAATGGATCACAGGAAGTTCTGCACCAACATGCAAAAAAACTTCTTCACGGTAAGGGTGACGGAGCACTGGAACAGGCTGCCCAGGGAAGTTGCTGAGTCTCCTTCTCTGGAGATATTCAAGGCCCGCCTGGACACCTACCTGGGCAACCTGCTCTAGGCAACCTGCTTTGGCAGGGGGTTGGACCCAATGATCTCTAGAGGTCCCTTCCAACCCCTACAATTCTGTGTTTCTGTGAACTGTAAATCAGCAAGCAAGGGAAAATAAAATTAAAAAAGACTGTTGAATGTCTATGAGTCTCTATGTCAGGACACAAATACACATAAACTTTGGATAGTGAAATAACATACTACGCATAACAATCCAAAGGCCTATAGATGAAATAATATTTATCACCAAGTCAGTCTGTTAGAGGTATAGTAACTGTACAGACCTGTTCCTGCATGTAGAACTGAACTGAAAGTTGTTGATACCTTGGACTATTTTGATATTTCTCCATATATGGAGCTCCTGACCTAGAATGTAGCTTTGACTTTAATTCATAGAAACGCTTAGGATTCAGATACCTAAATGCCTTTATGTATTAGAGCTCTATTGAAATCAATCATTTTTAGGTTCTTAAACGCATACATAAACACAGATCTTAACCTTCTTTCAAGTAACTCCTGGACTTCTCTGGGGAGAATATCAACAGGATTTTTTTCAAAAGCACAGTTTTTGTGCCATGTAAGTCTATATGGAATGAGAGTGTAGAACCCACAATGTGAAAAGGCAAGAATGATGATTCTGTGGTTTGCCTATCTGGACTGGATTTTGAACTTGTGTAAAGTGGTTGAAAATCTCTAGGTAAGGTAAGATATCTGTTCCTTTTAGTCATGCACAGTAACACACTCATTTTGTTGGTTTGGTTGCTTTCTGTAGCTTTTCTTCAGACTCATGAGACATCACTGTTGGTTTTATTCTTTCAGCTTTCAACACAATTTTGCTCTCTTCCTATTAAGTAATATAAATTTACTTTGCACAGTTTGATTCTGCATATATAACATTCTGTGAAATTATGTTCACATATTGTTTAACCTGGATCATCTTATTTCCTACATTCTGTGCATTTTTAAGATGGTTATTTAATTATAGGTTCCTCATGTTGACTGTTCTGCTAGTTATATTTATTTACAATGTATCATTTATTCTCTTTCTCTATTGAATGTTTTAATAAGAAACTGTATGCTTTAATGCTTACATACAGTACTGCTTATTGTATTAAAAGTGGGCTATATGCTCCATGCATTTAGATGTGAGACTCAGTAGCTGCCTGTTAATTCATTTGGGACCTCCAGGTACCCATGGATTTAAATGGATTAACAATGGGGTAATATTTGAGTCACTTCTCCAATTTCATTTAGGAATAAGCCACACCACAAATCTTGCTAAAATCAGCACTGTTTTCAGGCTGAGTACACAGGCTCACATAAATACCAGGATGGTGGCTGCTTCACAATACAGGTAGCTCAGAAAATCAGGTACCATATCATTTGTTTCTTTTCTGGAAATCTGAACACCACAAGACAAAGTGTGCTACAGCCCCCATCATACAAAAACAAAAACAAAGACAAAAGCTATTTGTCTCTTAAAACTGTAAAAACTGTAAAATAATAGTAAGACTTATTTTTTTCTTTCCTGTCTGTGAATCCTACTCAAATGCCCAAGAATGTTGCAAACACTTAGGCCGACAATATTTTGATACTACTGTTTATCACAATTTAAATCAATATAAGCTCTCTGGAATGAGAAATCATTTTAGAGTTCTCTGCTGGCAGTACATTGTACCTGGCAGGAATTGAAAGACAAGAGCTGCTACCAAAAATTGTCATGGTAAGCACACCAACATTACCTCACAAGAACCCTTAGTAGCAGTTTCCAAAGCAATCATAAGGAAAAAGTAAAATCCTGATCCATTTTCATACCTTTATTTCTGTGCTACTGCTTACATAATAAAGATTTTTAGCTTCCACATTCAGGAGATTGCAAATGTGAAATAAAACGAAAGAAGTGATGGAATGAGACTACTGTAATCTTTGATGCTTATACAGCCATCATAACTTCTCACTAGAAACCAGCAACCATATCATCTATCATTAAACAGGTCTGCCTAAACCAGAAAACTTTTGCTTAAGTTCTTTTGCTACATTATGAAATGAAGGTGGAGAAGGCTGCAGCATGACTAGGTGAGATCAGAAGAATGTCTACCGGGGCCATAACTGTACACAACTTTTTGACTTATGTCTCACCCACTTTGCACTGGAGTCAATTAGGTTAACAAAACTAACAAAAATTGACACAGAGCAAGCAGAACAATCACTATTTTACTTTCTGTCTGCTTCAGCAACTGTTTATAGGGAAACATTTTCTTTGGGCCTGGCATTTTTATTTCTTTTTTGTTGTTGTTCTTTTTTTCGTACTGGCTGAAAAACATCTGAACTGTTCGTCCTTTCCTTGAGTTGGAAGGAGTCTCTGTGGTGGATAAAGGCATCCGTTGTTGCTCTATAAATTGCAGCTATTGTTTAGCTTAAGTCTATTACTTTGATTCTGGATCATAGAAGGCAGGCAAGAGACTGATGATTGAAGGAGCTGGACAAGATTACAGAAAAAAATCAATAAATGTATAAACAAAAAGAGGTTTTCAGACTTTAATCAGGTGATTTATTGCACTTTGTGCCTCCTTTTGCATTAGATGTTAATGTAGTTCTACACAACTGACTTGACTACTCTTTGCTCTGTCTTTGGGAGTGCCTTGTATGAGAACAGCAGAATAAATAATATATAACATATGATTTGAAATAGCATTACTGGGGAAGAAAAAAAAAAAAAGAAGAAGAATAGAGGGACTTGGTCACAGGAGATGAGCATAACATTGCAAAACTGATTCATGTCCACAGAATGATTCCTTGCATGTTGACCTGGGAGAGGTTTGAAAGCAAAATGCCATACTCTCTTGAAAAAAAACAGTTTGTTTACACACACACAAAAACAAACAAACAAACAAACAAACAAAAAAACAGCAGTTTATGGTTTTGTGGTGGTTTTACCATGCTAGGCAGCTGAACACCACAACCGCTCTCTCACTCCCCCTCCTTAGATGAGGAGGGGAAGAAGTAAAGGAAAGAACAACTCGCGGGTTGAGATAAGGATGATTTGATTAAAGGGAAAAAAAAAGAAATAATTATTAAGGAAAGATTATTATTAATTAAACAATTTAACTAAACAATTTAACTAAACAATTAACAATTTAACTAAAGGGGAAAAAAAAGGAAAGGGGAAAAGGGAGGGGGAAAGGGAAAACTAAACAAAACAAGTAAAGGCTATGTGGAAGTGCAGAGGAAAGAAATTACTCTCTACTTCCCACAAATGAGTGATGCTCAATGCACGTAGCCGGTGTTCAGGAGGAGGACAGATGTTTTCACAATGAGAGCCCACCCCTTCTCTCTTCCTCCTTTTTCCACCTTTTATTGCTAAGTGTGATATCATATGGTATGGAATATCCCTTTGGTTGGTTTAGGTCAGCTGCCCTGGTGATGTTTCTTTTCTCACATTTTTGCCCACCCCTAGGGGGGTTGGAGAGAGTCCTGAAGCTCTGCCAGCACTGCTCAGCAGCAGACACAACACTGGTGTGATACCATTGCTGTTTTAGCTACGAGTGCAGAGCACAGCACTGTATGGGCTGCTGCAGGGAAAGTTAACATCCCAGCCCGACCCAGTACAGGTTTCAAGTTTGAACAGTATCTATGTGCTGCAGCAGCTATTGATTGTATAGAACTGTAGGGCAAGTATAATTTAAGCAGACTAAAGAATTAGCATCTAATGTCTTTAGATATTGGTAATCTATTTACTATATGCACGTTTTTGTTCAACATCCATCATGGTTTTGGCTGGGCTAGAGTTATTTGTTTTGTGAGTGGAGGTTTACACAATGCTGTGTCTTGGATTTTTTTTTTATGAAAATAGGGGTGATAACGCACTGATGTTACTGATGAGCAGTGCTTACACAAAGCCAAGGACTTTTATGGTTCTTATGCTGCCCTGCCAGAAAGCAGACTGGGGGTGCACAAGAAGTTGAGAGGGGATACAGCCAGAACAGCTGACCCAGGCTGACCAAAGGGATATTACATACCATATAACATCATGCTCAGCAATACAATCTGAGGTAAAGAAGGAGGAAGGGGGAGGTGGGGGGACATTCAGAGCGACAGTATTTTTCTTCCAAAGAAACCGTTACGCAAGATGAGCCCTGCTTTCCCGGAAGTGTCTGAACACCTTCTTTATGATGGGAAGTAGTGAATGGATTCCCTGCTTTGCTTTGCTTATGCATGTGGCTTTTGCTTTACCTAGTGAACTGTCTTTATCTCAACTTATGAGTTCTTGCACTTTTATCTTTCCAATTCTCCCCCCCATCCCACATAGGGAGAATGAGTGAGCAGCTGTGTGGTACTTAGCTGCCTGACGGGGCTAAACCCTACAGCATCTTTCAATAATATAGTCATTGAAGTAACATTCTGGATAATTTTGATCCATACTGCGGTTGGTGCACAGAAATACAGACTGATCCCAATGCATTTGCCATATTACATTGCCTATTTTCACATATGAAGTCTGATCCAAAGTCACTTAAAATTCATGGTTATCCTTCCAGTAATTTCACTGGACTGTGGATAAGACTTGGAGAAAAACAAAACTAAATAAAACCACTACTACCACCACCAACAACAACAACAAGCAAAAGAAAAAACACTCCAGCATTTTGCTGCTTAAAAATAATTACATGAGTGAAAGGCATCAGAACAGGCATCCCTTTGACAAATCACTGATTTCTATGGATATGGGCAGGGTTGTGAGCAGTCCTGCACGGCTGCTGAGTCTTTGCATTAGAAAACCCTCAAGAGGCAGAATGTGTGCTGGTAATGTGAGGCAATAGAGCAATCTTGTCCTGACATGCAGGACTTTAGAACATAAACCACAGTTTGTTGAAAAGTAGTGGCAGTCCAGTGAAGTTCCCAGTTACAGGAAAAGTGGAAACATAACTCTCATTTTTAAAAAAGTTATGGTTTTATTTAAAACATTTGTTGTTGACATGGACAGTTGGATTGAGTTTGTGGGTAACACCACCCAGCTGAGTGGTGCCGTCCACACACTGGAAGGAACAGATGCCATCCACAGGGACCTTGACAGGCTTGAGAGTTGGGTCTGTGCGAACCTCATGAATACACGCTGGGAGACAAGTGTATAGAGAGCAGCCCTATTGAGAATGTCTTGGGGGTACTGTTGGATGAAAAGCTTGACATGAGTCAGCAATGTGTGTTTGCAACCCAGAAAGCCAACCTTATTCTGGGCTGCATCAAAATAAGTGTAGCTAGCAGGCTGAAGGTAGTGATTCTCCCCCTCCAATCTACCCTTGTGAGACCACACCTGGAGTACTGTGTTTAGCTCTGGGGCCCCTAGCACAAGAAAGACTGTTAGAATGTGTCCAGAGGACAGCCATGAAAATAGTCACAGGGTCAAGGCAAGGTCAGAAGTTCAGTTCTCTGGGATCTTTATATCTACTACATTGTCTACCATCCACTGTGAAACTTTTCAGAGCACCAAAACCTGGGCATCTGCCTTCCTTGACACACGTTCCAAAAAAGCCTATAAATCCTTTACACAAAAGGTAAAACATACTCTTCCAGACACAGATAATGATTCTGTAGTCCAATGAAAAGAAAACTTAATGTAAACTGTAGTCAAATAAATATGGTTCTGAAGATCTGCACTGGAGAATGGATCTGTCCACCCAAGCATTCAGCATGTAAACCCACACTTAGGCACACATCCCTGGTCAGTAGTAGGGTGCAAATAATGAAAAAGGCCTCTCTGTTCAGCCATTGCTCATTTGCATCTTCCTTCATTTCAGTAATTCAGGTCTTCTGCCAGATCACTGGAAAACTATACAACTTCTGACTTTCATGCTCTTTATCCAGACTTGCCACAATTTCGTACCTCTAAACGGGAAGCCTAAAAAGAGCAAAAAAAAAAAAAAAAATGGTGGTTTTGTGCATTTTGACTTGATAGAGTACCTTTCACTGAAGTCTGAATAAGGATGATACTCCAAGAGAAATGAATGGTAGTCTTAAAATAGCACAAATTCATATTAACTTTAATTTGAAAGAAAAGGTATGTTAATGAGGCTTTTGTTTTATGTAAAAAGTAAACTTTGCCAATTAAAAAATAATTAATGAATGAATAGGTTATATGAAGCTTCTAGAAAACCAAATAAAATAATGGCATCTAAGTTCAGTTTAATTCATTCCATTTTCTGTTTCAATTAAAATCCATTAGGAAAGTAATTAGCATTATTCATTGGCAGGATTCCTGTAAAGGCTCCCAGATTGCTTGGCTTAAACCAGTCTCTCTGCTGACCACAGCAGAGCTTCATCAGCATCAGATATGCACAACTGAGTGAACAGTTAAGCATGAGGCATACAAGGATCTTGCAGAGTACAGGAAACTAAGGGTTGGACTCAGTTCTCCTTTAGACAAACTAGAGAAAAGGATAAGCTCATTGTAAGATTGTCTCCAAGTGGCATAGAATAATTACAGCATATAGGGCCTTTGTATGTATCATACATAATTAGATGTATTTCACAAATATATATACTCATAATATGCCCAAGTGATTTTTTCCCATTGCAGTGGCCTGTGGGGGTTAGCATTACTGGGGAGAAGGTGCAATACAGCATGGTGCCAACTTGCATAAAGATAGCTTAGGGCTCTATGACTCAGTTTGCCCACTGCAGTTTACCAGCAGTGATAAACAAAGCAGATAGCTGTGCCACATACGAACTTTTCCCCAAACCACACAGGCTGATGGACCTAACCCAGTGCGCCATATCGAATATTGCTACCGAGAGGGCTACAACTTTCTCTATACTCTCAGTCTTGGCAGATTCATGCCTTGCTTTAGAACAGAACGAGCTGAAATACTACGAACTGTGACTTGTGATATAATATGCCTGGTCAATATCAAGCACATATAGGAGTGTAATTATACCAAATTCAGTCCCTAAAATCCTTAAGACAAGCAAACATAGGCAAGACTTAAAATCCTAAAGCAGGCTCTAACATTAATTCATTATGCTCCTGATGTGTTTTAATCCCGGTCGTAAGCACCACACAGCTGATCACTCACTCCCCCCACAGTGGAATGGATGGAGGAGAGAATCAGAAAGGTGAAAATGAGAAAACTCGTGGGTTGAGATAAAGACAATTTAATAGGTAAAGCAAAAGCTGCATGCATAAGCAAAGCAAAACAAGTAATTAAATCCCTATTTCCTATCAGTGGCAGATATTCAGCCACTTCCAGGAAAGCAGGGCTTCATTGTGTATAATGGTTTCTTGGGAAGACAAATGCCCTAACTCTAAATGATCCCCTTCCTCCTTCTATCCCCCCAGCTTTTATTTCTGAGCATGTTGTTATATAGTATAGAACAGCCCTTTGGTCAGCCTGGGTCAGCTGTCCTGGTTGTGCCCCTCATGGCTTCTTGTGCACCCCCAGCCTCCTTGCTGGCAGAGCAGCATGAAAATCAGAAAAGTCCTGTAAAAAGTCCTGCATGAAAAGCAGAAAAGTGCAAGCACTGCTCTGCAACAACTAAAAACATCAGTGTATTACCAACATATGCATTACCTTAGAGGCCATGCACTATACATCCAAGAAAAGAAAAACTGTACCTATTCTTACTCAGCAATATTTGGGATATCAGTCTAAATTTTCATTTGGCAATACCAAACTTCATGTACAATCCTAGCTAACATGTGCAAATTTTGTAAAAGACTATGTGGGCAACTGAATGAACTCAAATAGGGTTGGATACATCATTTGCCATTATAACTTAACACCAATACTTGTATGTACTTGTCACATACACCTGCACAAATGTTACTTGAAACTTCTGGCCCACTACTTTCCCTGAGCTGTAAAAAAACAGTGGGACACAGGCACAGTATAACAGTAATAGGCCCCCAGCACAAGAAAGATGTGGACCTGTTGGAGTGGGTCCAGAGGAGGGCCACAAAAATGGTCAGAGGGCTGGAACACCTCTCCTATGAAAAAAGGTTGAGAGAGCTTTTATTTTTTTTATTTTTTTATTTATTTTTTTCCTAGAGAAGAGATGGTTCTGCAGAAACCTCATTGCAGCCTTCCAGTACTTAAAGATGGCACACAAGAAAGCTGAAGAGAGACGTTTTACAGAGGGCATGTAGTGATTGGACAAGGGATAATGGCCCTAAACTGAAATAGGGTAACTTTAGATCAGATATGAGGAAGAAATTGTTCACTGAAAGTGTGATGAAACACTGGCACAGGTTGCCCAGAGAAGCTGTGTATGCCCCATCCCTGGAAGTGTTCAAGGCCAGGTTGGATGGGGCTTTGGGAAGCCTGGTCTAGTAGAAGGTGTCTCTGCCCATGGCAGGGGGATTGGAATTAGATGATCATTAAGGTCCATTCCAAACCAACCCATTCTATGATTCTATGATGTTTCAATAACTTTATAGTTGAAATGGTAATTCCCATTTAAGCTGGAATCTCCTCTTCTGTGGCCAAATTTGATGTTTATGTCAGATGCACCTTTCTAGATGCAATTCACATAGTGCATTTGACCATTTGGCACACACAGACACACACACCAGAAAAAAAAGCAAAAAAAAAACCCACTTTGTTATCTGGGTGAACTGATAATTACACTCAAGGTCAGGTATGAATAACATCTGAACTTTTCTATTTACTTATGACAAATCACTGTTCATTAGAATATTTGATCATTACTAAATAATATATATACACTTGAGTATCCATCCCCCAAAATGCTCATGTTGTAGATGCATCCCATGATGCAGACATGTAGAGATGCCTGCTACTACTCATAATGTTATGTAGCAACAATATTTTGCAACAAGATGCTCTGGAGACGAGCTAAATATAAGGTCAGTAGAGATTTGTTGCATATGGACAGTCTGTAATCATTTCTAGGTTACTCAGGATTGAACTACTAACAAAAACGTAAAAGCCTGAAGCACCTACCACAGCACTAATACAGACCTTGACAGCAAATGCAATTTATTGTATACTGATAGGGTAAGCCACTGTCTTCTTGAAAGATACATATTCTGAAGGCTAACAGAGTATAGTGATGTGAAAGTGAGGAAAAGATGAGAGAATTATTTTGAAGTCTTGTTGCATGGAGTCTTGTACCAGGAATCCCATGTGCATATGCTGATGCTTTACTCTTCATTTTCACCCATTAGTAAAATGCAGTATTACAGATCCTGGGTCCAGAACAAGAATATAAAAGATCCTTCTAGTAGAACAAAGAATATTGACTGCCTTCTACACTAATTCAAGGCACACCAACAGCCAGTTTCCATGCAAAGATGGAGGGTATCCAGAAAACATGCAGGCAGATTTTACCTTCATTTTCGATTTCTTTCAGAATATATAAATAAGAAATACAACCTCAGTGTTCAGCTACTGCAGTCTGAGGGGAACTCTGGGGGAAATAAAAAAAATGTTTAATTAATAGCATGTTGTTATTTGTGATTCCAGTTAATATGAAAGCACCATGTTACAGGACAAACAGCTCAAGACACCAAAAGTTTAGGCCAAGTAGTCTTTCGGCAGAATGTTTCTTTCTTAAAATTTCTCTTCCAGTTTGCTAGTGGCAACAGTTAAATATCTAGAGATTTTCTAAATCTGCTTGAGTCTACAACTCAATTTCAATGATTTCAGTACTTGGCAGAACTGGTTCCCAACCTTTAAGACATTTTGAGGTCTATCACAAACATGAGCCATCTTAAATCCTAACATCTGAAGGTCAGAGCAGGTAAGCCTGCTGACAACAGCTAAGATTATTTTATTGATCATTACCAAATGCAAGCTGCAATAGATTACCTTTTTTTTTCAAGCCTTTTCTATTCACTCATACACTTGCCCACATAACGTTTGTATTAAATACTATCTTGGGATGATATCATCTTTCTTGAATGAGATTTCCTTTTTCAACGTCTTCTGGTTTTGAATGTAGATTGGCTTCTCAGTTTATTTTCAAAGCTGGCATCAGACGTTTGAATCATGTACAAGTTGAATATAGCAGGTTAATCCATCTCTTTGACTGGATGCATGGAGGTTTAATAGATAAAAGGGTGAAGAATAAACAATGAGTGAGATGAAAAAAGGAGAATAGATTTTGGACGATATTTTTACCTCAAGTACGACAAGGATGTGAAAACTTATAGCTATAATGCAAAATCTTTTTTTTTTTTTTTTTTTTTTTTAAGAAAAGCTGATGAATAAAATAAATCTTATAAGCACAGAGAAGATACAAATACTCAGGATGAGAAGAATTGAGGTAACTTCTGGACCCACACCATGACAGATTAAAGCTAAAATTAGTAGTTAGCAAGCTATTCATTCATGTAGTCCTCTCCCCTAAATAATAATAATAATAATATTTTTTTTTTTTTCACAGAGCTAGGCAAAAAGAAAATAATACACTATTTTTTCTGGCTTGGGCAACTGATTTTTCACTTCTGATTGTGCTATGCTGTTGTCACAAAGAGCCATAGTCATCAGTGAAAAGTAAGGGGGAAAAAGTGTCATTTCTGTAGTGCACCTTAACAATCTAAGATAGCTGCCACTGACAAAGAGACAGAGAAGCTGTTAAACCAGATTAGACTTTCTATTCTGTTACCAGTTGAAGCTTTGCCTTTACATTTCCCATATCTATTCATGGAACTAAGAGTGCAATCGTGCAATAACACATTACATCCATCACAGAGAAAGAAGGAAAGAAGGAAAAAGGAAGGAAGGGAGGAAGGGAGGAAGGGAGGAAAGGAGGAAGGGAGGAAGGGAAGAAGGAAGGAAGGAAGGAAGGAAGGAAGGAAGGAAGGAAGGAAGGAAGGAAAGAAGGAAGGAAGGAAGGAAGGAAGGAATTTTGTGTCTCAAAATTCTCAGGAAAATTAAAAAAAATTAACATTTCTCAAAGATGGTTCAATGGAAACTTCAGTGATTTAACTTACACTGTACATATATTTATTGGTTACAGCCATCATACAAGGAGCATATCACTAGGGGAAGTAGAATGTTCAATTAAGCAGAAAATCTTTACCATCAAATTACAATTTTTCATTTAAAGGTTAGGTCACAGTTCAGCCACAGGTTGAGTTCACACAGGTAGAGTTCAGGCAGAAATCCCAGATAGAAATCTATGACCTGTGCTGTGCAGGAAATTGAGTGAGATGATCATAATGACCCCTACTAAGTTAAAAATAAAAATAATTTAGGAATATGACAAGAGACAAGAGACAAGAGAATCCTACATTATTATCAAAAAGAGTAAACAATGTTACCTGTGTCAAATTAAAGCATTTGTTTTTTTATATAGTGAATCTAATAATAAATCTGAGGAATATGCCTATTTAGTTGAACTGAAAAAATATCCTAAGCCCAAATCTTAAAAATGGCACTATTACGCACTGATGTTAATGAAGCCATTGTGATAAAGCAAGTAGTAGCATTCAGTGTGAAAGTCTGCCTTTCCACAAAATCATTCATTATAAAGTGTTGATTCTCACCTGTATGTCTGTCATCAAAAATTATGCAGACATAGAATTGTCATTTATCCAGACAAGCCCTAACAGAGTAAGGTTATAGCAAGTGCGTGAAAACCCGGGTCACAGGGATTTTTTCAGAATAATCTTATGAAAAGGCTAAATATCTCTCTTCATCTGAAGTAGTCTAGTAAGCATCTCAGAATCAGAGAACATCCTAAGTTGGAAGGGACCCACAAGGATTATTGAGTCCAACTCCTGTGTCTCCAAAGGGGCACCCAAAAAATCAGACCATATGTCTGAGAGCGTTGTCCAAACACTTCTTGAACTCTGGCAGGCTTGGTGCTGTGACTACTTCCTGGGGAGCCTGTTCCAGTGCCCGACCACCCTCTTGGTTAAGAATCTTTTCCTGATATTCAGCCTGAACTGCCCCTGTTGCAGCTTCAAGACATTCCCTCAGGTCCTATCGCTGGACACCAGAGAACAGAGCTCAGTATTTGCCCCTCCTCTCCCCCTTGTGAGGAAGCTGTAGACCACAATAAGGTCTCCCCTCAGTTTTCTCTTCTCCAGGCTGAACAAACCAAGTGACTTCAGCTGTTCTTTGTACATCTTCCCCTCTAGACCCCCTCAGCAACTATGGACACTCTTTAAAAGTTTTATTTATATATATATATATATATATTTAAATCACAGCCTAAAGAGAAGGCTCTGGGGTGATCTTATTGCAGCTTTTCAATCTTTTAAATATTTTAAGGGGGCTTATAAATAAGATGGAGAGCAACCTTTTGCTCAGTCAGGTAATGACAGGATAAGGTGCAATGGTTTTAAACTAAAAGAAGGGAGATTTGGATTACAGGTTAGGAGGAAATTCTTCATTTAGAGGGTGGTGAGGCACTGGAACAGGTTGCCCATAGAGGTTGTGGATGCCCCATCCCTGGAGGTGTTCAAGACCAGGTTGGATGGGTCCATGGGCAACTTGATCTAGTGTATGGGGTCTCTGCCCATGGCAAGGGGTTGGAACTAGGTGATCTTTGAGGTCCCTTCCAACCCAAGCCATTCTAGGATTCTGTGACCTTTCTTATACTGTGGTGCCCAAAACTGCACACAGTACTCAAGGTGAGGCCATACCAGTGAAGAACAGAGTGGGACAATCACAGGTATGATAAAATCATAGAATCATGCAATAATTTGGGTGGATACTTTACCTAAATTATATGGGCCTCAAAACAGTATTTGCTTGATTTGCAAGGCTGAAAAATGATCATTATCAGCTTTTGCAAATGGAGGATGAGACTGTTATTTGCCCAAATTGATCCCAAGATATAGTTCTTATCTTGAATGCTCATCTAGCTTTCCCAAGATTCACTATTTCTTCCTAAATTTCAATCATAAGTAGTTCTAAAATATGAATTACCAAAGTGATATTTCTACATGATATCAACATGCTACTTAAGTCCAACCTCAATGAAATTAGGGATGAGGCCACAGTCCTTATGTTTGAAAGGCAAGCAACACCTGATCACCCACCCCATGACAGCAGTGGAGCTGGTTAGCCCAGGGAATCCACATAGGGTATGCAGCCTATGCTGATGAGAATGAAGGGGCTGTGAGTTGGCTGGCTAGACAGCCACTGTCAGGGCTGGCACACAGGAAGGTAGAAATTTTACAGAAATTAATATGTAACCACAGAACTCATTGATACTGTTGAAACAATGTGTTTTGGAGTCAAAGTTTAAAAAAAAAAAAAAAAAAAGAATATTTTCCCAATTCCTCACCAGCTCACTGCATAAAGTCCTGGAATTTTGCTCACTGCATGAAGTCCTGGTTGTCCTCAGTGGTCCTGTTTTAAAGGCACTCATGAAGAAACTCATTAAATTGGCCACTTTATAATTCTGCTATGCATTTCACCCTCCTTTTTATTTTTCATTTTGTGAGAAGAAGGAAATGTGATCATGAACTTTGATCTGAACAGAAAGATATGTGTGACTAGAAAACAGAAGAATCCAGAATACTGACTAGATTTCTTTGAAGAGATAGTCATTCATACCCCAAACTAAATCAAGATTAAAACAAAAACAAAAACAAAAACAAAAACAAAAAACAAAAAACAAACTTCAGAACTTAACTTCCTATTTTTCATTTGGAAAAAAAATAATAATAGTAAAGAAAAAAATCAACTATGCTTTAAAGAAGTGATACTTTATGTTTATAAATACAGAATTAGAGACATACAATTGTCCTGGTTTTGGCTGGAATAAAGTTAATTTTCTTCATAGTAACTTCTGTAGTGCTGTCTTTGGGTTTTTGATAAAAATACTGATGATAACACACTGAAGTTTTTAGTTATTGTTGAGCAGTGGTTGCACAGTCACAGGACTTTTCTGCTTCTCATGCTGCCCTGGAAGTGAAGAGTCTGAGGATGCACAAGAAGCTGGCCAGTACAGCTGACCCAAACCAGACAAAAAGATATTCCACACCCTACGATGTAATATATGTTCAGCAACAAAAGCTAGAAGAAAGAAGGAGGAAGGAAGGGACATTCAGAGTGATGGCATTTGTCTTCCCAAGAAATCGTCATGCACGATGAGATCTGCTTTCCTAGAAATACACCTCTGATGGGAAGTAGTGAATGAATTCTTTGTTTTGCTTTGCTTGTGCGTGCAGCTTTTGCTCTACCTATTAAACTATCTTCGTCTCAAGCCATGAGTTCTCGCACATTTGCCTTTCTGATTCTCTCCCTCATCCCTTCGACAGTGAGTATGAGAGCAGCTGTGTGGTGCTTAGCTGCCTGCCAGGACAAAACAACAACATCGATAGAAAAAAATAATCAGAACAACATTAAATAACTTTCATAGAGAATTGAACTCTGCCAGTTTGTTCACATCTATTAAAATATTTAAACATTTTACAATCTTTCTTTCTTATATCATGTTTGGAATTGAGAACTGTTGGTATTGCATCTTTAGAAAGGTAATTTTCCTTCTTTCTGGGAACTCTGCTTAATCAATAAACTCATTTTTGTGTGCTATTAATTATTTTTAAAGTGTTGACGTTATAAGCAAACTAAAAGGATTTTTAGTAGACTCGTATATATTTCATTTTAGGAGATGAAGCTCATTTTAAATGTTAAACAAAATATAATTTTACTTAGTAATACACAAATGTAATGGGTTTCACCTGTGTGCCTTTATGTCAGCAGGTACACAATTTATGAACTTGATAGAGGCTATGTAGAGACAGGGTCGATTTTTTAAATATGTGGGTAGTATTTTATTCAATTACAAGATGAATGCAATTAGTAAAACTTGCTATTTCCTAAAATTTTATTTATTAATGAAAAATATATCTGTTCTTTGGATGATTAGACCCAGTAGTCATATAATGAAAGATATTGCTATTCGGAAGAGTTATTACTACACTTTTGAGGCAAAGCAAATCTCATGTGAAAAACAAACAACTCAGAATGAAAAAAAAAAAGGGAGAATTATTATTTTTCCAAACAATCTAACAATTATTTCAGAAATAGTCTATCACCTTTGACTTAAACAGATGCTACTGCTGAAAATAACTGCATACAGTGGAAATTCTTTTTTGCTGATTAGATGTGTGTTTTCCCAGACAACTAGAAATCCCAGACTATTTTGGAAAGTAAATGTCATGTATATGGAACTTGTACAATAAAGTACTAGAATAGAAAATGTATTTTTCCTTCTCTTTTTAGGCCTTTCAGATTTTCTGATGTCACCTAACATGGAGGTCCACACCAGAGGATCATCATTCCAGTTACTTCCTGTTCACTACAACATAACCTAATGCCTGAAAAAAGAAAAAAGAAGAAAAAAAAAGTTGTTACTGCACTATCCAGATGAAACCTGTGCTTTGCTTTCTGATTTCACATACTTTCCTTCAGTCACAGCTACAAATACATGTACATGACAAAACATGTAACTTCTGTCCACAAAGAAGAAATTCATTTTCAAAAATGTTTCTGTTGCTTTTAAGACAGTCTTCACTTTATGGAGGCAAAAAAGGATAATATGTTGTACAAATATATATAATTCAAATATATGAAATTTAGTAATTGTGGTAATGCTAATATCATAAACATTACCAAAAATCTTAATAATATTTGATATGACTATGTCAGTATTCCCAATTTATACAGAAAAACCAGAACATTCAGTTTTGGTACCACACCACAAGCCTGTGGATGGTGCTACTCCAGACATGTTTACCAGGTAGCTGGGAATTTGCAAGAAAGGTCTTAGATGTTGAACGAACCCACTCACCATCTTTGCAGCATCTTTGCTTTATGGGTTGCCAGAAGGGTCTTTTCTGCCTCTCTTTCTTTCTGCGTAATTGCAAAGGTATCTCCAACAGGTTTTTCTCATACATTTAGGTAAAATACTTAATACTAAAGTGTTACCATATAGTTGTCAATCTAATTATTTGTTGTTTCAATGTTCTGTGCAAATACAATTCACAGTTTGCATATGTCATAGTAAGAAAATTAGATGTAACCACGATGTCCTCACATCCTCTCTTGCCTTTTAATGGCTTTTGAAAATGATACCTGATGGCCAACTATGACTTGGTAGCAGCCAGTAGTTTTCTCTTTTAATTGGAAAGCTCATTGATAAAAATGTAACAACATAAACTCAGTTTTATGCATTTATTTAATACAAAACAATAACACCATTAATTGCAACCATACCTAAAGGTTACTCTTACAAGGAGTTGTACCATCATGGCAAACACAAGTGAGCATTTCATACAAACTGAGAGACAGAGCACAAATGTCATCTGACTATGGGTAGTTTTCTGAATAGGTGAATTTTAATCTCAGTAGCTATTTTTGACTCTATCTACAGATTTTAGGCACATGCTTACCTCTGAGCCCCTGGACTGTCCTATGAAATACCAGTTTTACAATTAACATTGTGCACCTACACAGCTGGAAAAGGCAGTATGACTTTCAAGCCTTTCAAAATATTCTAAAATCTTTGCCTTTCTACTCCATTTATTATTTGGCTCATCATATTTTCTTTCAGAATAACTCTTTGTCATATTTCAGACTCAGAAAAGACCACATACTTGTTTAATTTCATAGAAGAGCAGCTGAAACAAAATAGCCCAACCTGTTCATTCTCCCTCAGCAATCCATAATGCAGTTCAGGAAGAACACGCACTTGTGGACTTTATTCACATTCTTTTGTGTCTTCACTAAGATGTACCAGAAATACTTGCTAACAACCCCAGAAAGACTGAAATAACAGCTAAGGGCAGAAGAGAGGTAAAGTAATCCCGAGTCCTCTTGTCATCTCTTTTATACTAGAAGATAAAAAGACATGAGTGAGGACCTTGTCACTCCAACTCTAGGTGATTAAATGGTCCAGAAGGGACTGGAAATGTTTGTGAGGGCAGGGACAAGATCATAGAATCAAAAAATAGTTTGAATTGGAAGGAACCTTAAAGATGATCTAATTCTAATCCCCTTGCCATGGGCAGGGACACCTTCCACCAGACCAAGTTTCTCAAAGCCCCATCCAACCTGGCCTTCAACACTTCCAGGGAGAGGTCATCTACAATTTCTCTGGGAAACCTGTGCCAGTGTTTCACCCTCATAGTAAAGAATTCCTTCATAATGTCTCATCTAGATCTACCCTCTTTTAGGTTAAAGCCATTACTCTTTGTCCTATCACTACATTCACTGAAAAGAGTCCCTCTCCTGTTTTCCTGTAGTCCCCCTTTAGGTACTGGAAAGCCACTGTAAGTCTTCACCAGTGCCTTCTCCAGGCTGAACAACCCCAACTCTTTCATTCTCTCTTCATTGGAGAGGAGCTCCAGCAATTTGAGCATGCTCATGGCTGTCCTCTGGACTCATTCTAATACATCCATGTCCTTCTTTTACTGGGGGCTCCAAAGCTGAACATAGTAGTCCAGGTAGGGTCTCAAGAGAGCAGAGTGGAGGGGGAGAATCACCTCCCTCCACCTGCTGGTCATGTTTCTTTTGACGCAGCCCAAGATACAGTTGGCTTTCTGGGCTGCAAATGCACATTGTTGGCTCATGTTGAGCTTCTCATCATCCAACAGACCCAGGTCCTTCTTCTCAGGGCTGCTCTCAATCCATTCACTGTCCAGCCTGTATTTGTGCTTGGGTTTGGCTCAGCCCAGATGCAGGACCTTGCAGTTACTCTTGTTGAACTTGATGATATTTACACAGACCCGCCTCTCCAGCCTGTTGGGGTCCCTCTGGACAGCCTCCCTTCCCTTCAGCGTGTCAACCACACCTCACAGCTTGGTGTCATCGACAGCTTGAGGAGGGTGCATTCAATCCCAGTGCCCGTGCCACTGACAAAGATAAGATAAAGGAACTGCTTACATCATGCATTTTTGGAGTGTAGAAGCCAGGTAAATATGAATACTATTTCGTCCCTTGCTGCTGTACTTGCAGGCTTGATTTAGAAGGTGTTGAGAACCGTTTTTATGATAGTCTATTTACGTACTTAAGTGTTGGTGAATTCTGTTAGATCACTCACATTTTGCAGAATCAAGTGTCTGTTGGGTCTGTCTGTTTTAAAAGTGTAACCTTGATCTGAGATGCATTTCATGTACCCTACTCCAACTGATTTTGGTATTGGCTACATACATGGAATATATCACTCAGGATCATGCCTTAAGTTTTGTACCTTAGAGCACAGCAAACAACTGTGAATTAAAAAGTTTACTAAAACACAGTTGTGTAAAAATGACATTACCTATAAGATATTGAAATTCAGCTTTATGGAGAACCATTCTCTCTTTAAATTCTCCACACTGTCCATAATAAAAATCTTCACCATAGAACACCAGACTATTTCAGGACTTGAAAAACAGGTGCTAAACTTTTGAATGTTGAATCCCTGGAAATTTCACAATGTTTTCTTTGCAAGAATGGATTCCTGAGCTTCTATGCCACTTTCTTATTTTATTTTTTTCATTTAGAGTTATGAAAGAGCATTGTGTGCTATGTGTCCATGGCAAAAATGAGCAAAGATGGAACAGGCCACAAAAAAAAAAGTTTTTTTTCTTTCCTTTTTTTTTTTAACTATTATAAATTGAAATCTATGAAAATCTCACACTATTTCATACAGACTAATCCCATGTATTTTTCAGAAACTTTTAATTTACTTGAATAATTTAAATACTTTAAAGAATAATTTGTCATTACCAGGTTGACAGAATGTGTCAATGGTTAATATGAACAACAGTGATAATAATAACTCTGCTTTTCCAAAGCTGAAAGTGTTGTTACTGACACAGAAGAATACTTTAGGATTTTTTTTTTAGGAAAATACTTTTTAGGAAATTTGACAGCAGATGTGAGAAAGGTCTGGAATGCTTCATAGAATGCTAGTAAAACACAACGTAAGTTAGTGAATGTTGAAAGATAATGGTTAAAACAGCTCTGTTCAGTTAAGATACTTGGTCTCTACTCATTTGTGGAGGGGAGATACCTTTTTTTGTCATAGAATTTATATCACTAATATCCAGAAATCTACACATTTCTATCTACTCCTGTAGGTTTTAGATACTTCCAAATGTAGGGAAAAATGTTTTGCATGCTTAATAACCATGTTTTAAATAGATTGCAGTTCTTTTCCTCATATTATAGATTGTTAGTTTTGCAAAGGGTTTCCTGGTGAAAAGCTCATCATGATATTTTTTATTTCCTTTTCGCTAATGAAGCCTATCTTCTGCATAAACAAAAAGTGAGCAAGCAAGCAGAGACCCTGACCAAATTATTATCATCCCAAAAAATATCAGGAAATGTATGATGCTGTAACAGGAGAGATCAAAATCTGCACATTCTAATTTCTTATAACAGCAACAGCTTTTCCAGGGGCATACACCAAAGTTAGCAAATTTTTTGAGAGCTGAGGCTGAACAGAGAGGATAAGGGACAGGGAAGCAGCTGCTTACTTTGGCTTGATCTACTGGCAATATTGCTGGATTTTGCTGTAAGTGGGAATGGCTTCTATTCAGCTGCTTACAGTCCTCTCTTACTCATCCTCAATAGGAGTATAATGCAGCCACAGCTGAGACACCACTATTGATGGGTAAGCTAACCTGCCAGGATGGAGAAGGAGGAAAGAAAAGCAGCATACCAGTATAGCAGAGTAAACATCTCAAATCTAAAAAGCTGGGCTCAGATTTCTCATAGATCATTTTTTCTATTATAGGCTCCTGGACTATGCTTCTAACTGTCTACATGTAGCACATGGTCCCCTTAAGAGAAGGTCTATTATTCCTGTGTCCCCTTCCCTTCCCTTCCCTTCCCTTCCCTTCCCTTCCCTTCCCTTCCCTTCCCTTCCCTTCCCTTCCCTTCCCTTCCCTTCCCTTCCCTTCCCTTCCCTTCCCTTCCCTTCCCTTCCCTTCCCTTCCCTTCCCTTCCCTTCCCTTCCCTTCCCTTCCCTTCCCTTCCCTTCCCTTCCCTTCCCTTCCCTTCCCTTCCCTTCCCTTCCCTTCCCTTCCCTTCCCTTCCCTTCCCTTCCCTTCCCTTCCCTTCCCTTCCCTTCCCTTCCCTTCCCTTCCCTCCCCTCCCCTCCCCTCCCCTCCCCTCCCCTCCCCTCCCCTCCCCTCCCCTCCCCTCCCCTCCCCTCCCCTCCCCTCCCCTCCCCTTTCCTTTCCTTTCCTTTCCTTTCCTTTCCTTTCCTTTCCTTTCCTTTCCTTTCCTTTCCTTTCCTTTCCTTTCCTTTCCTTTCCTTTCCTTTCCTTTCCTTTCCTTTCCTTTCCTTTCCTTTCCTTTCCTTTCCTTTCCTTTCCTTTCCTTTCCTTTCCTTTCCTTTCCTTTCCTTTCCTTTCCTTTCCTTTCCTTTCCTTTCCTTTCCTTTCCTTTCCTTTCCTTTCCTTTCCGGAGGAGGGCTGTGAAGGGTGTTAGTATGCATACTCTATTTTTTTTTCTTACAGTATTATGCATGTAATCTTAATACACAGAAGTTCTTACAGGTGTACTTTCCTAAAGCAAACTGAACTACAAGTTTACAGATGAGATGATTCCCTCAAATTAGTCCAATAGCATCGCATAAATGAATGGAAGTAGTAGCTTCTACATGAAATTGTTCCTCATCTCAGTTTGGGTTCTCTGAAAGGAGGTAATTTTTGGCCCAGGGCATCTTGTGGGAGCACAAAATAGTCTTCAAAGGGAAATGGTAACTCCTAGAGTCATGGAGATAGACAATTATGAATAACTTGATGAAAAGTTGTAATAGAATTTATAACCATGTGATTTTTCTTACACTGTTTGCTGCAAACTACATAATGCAGTACACAGAAGAATTAGAAGACTATAAATCATGCAGGACTTTAAGGAGTTAATCACAGAATCATAGAATCATAGAATATCCCGAGTTGGAAGGGACCCATAAGGATCATCTAGTCCAACTCCTGGCACCGCACAGGTCTGCCCAAAGTTTAGACCATGTGACTAAGTGCACAGTCCAATCGCTTTTTAAATTCAGACAGGGTTGGTGCAGTGACTACGTCTCTGGGGAGCCTGTTCCAGTGTGCGACCACCCTCTCAGTGAAGAACCTCTTCCTGATGTCCAGCCTAAACTTCCCGTGCCTCAGCTTAACACCATTCCTGCAGGTCCTATCGCTAGTGTTTACAGTGAATAGGTCACCTGCCTCTCCACTCCCCTTCGTGAGTTCTTTGTGTTTCTGATTTATTTCTAAGCATTTCAGCAAAGTTACCTTAACTCTTGTGACAAATTTCTCTAGTTGATGCAGTGTATTTCCAGATGAGATCATAGACCATAAGGTACATTCTGAAAGTTATTATTAATTCATTTCCTATTTCTTGTTAATTTCTAGAATATTTTTTTTATTATTTTTTTTTATGACTTGGGCTATTTTCAGAAATATAGCAATAAAGGCACTGATTTTGTAGTTTTACTTCTCTTGAAAGAGCTAATATCTATCTACTTGCAGATGCAGCCATGAAACAACCTTAATAATGTCATTTAAAACATGGAGAGTGCTGTGCTTGTTTTGCTTCTGTATTTTGGAACCTATTGCTATTCAATTTAGTACTCTAAATGAACTCATATCATATTCCATTATTGAGGAAAATGACCACCTGCCTCCCCCATATGTTGATTTCAGTTTTAAATACTTCCATTTGAAAGTCTTGAAACTCATTAAAGTGACAGTGCTTTCAGTACACAGACTCTGGCACTCAGAACAAAAGATATGGGAAAGCATTATTTGAATTTTAAAAATTATTTCAAAACAAGTTGTTTCATTTTCCACTCTTTCACCTCCCTTGTAGCTTTCCAGATTTTTTTATTTTTTGCTAGTTATCTTTACAGGTTTTGTCATTTTGGCTTGGTAGTTTATAGTCTTTCATATTATTATTGTTTTCTAAAGTTTCACTTTTAATACAGTCTTCAAGTCTTTTGAAAGAGTAGAACTCAGTTTGGGAACTACATTATTTACTTTCTTGCAAGCTATCTCCCCAGACAAAATAAACATGGGAAATGTGATTTAAACTTGTACAGGCTTTGGGCTGTCCATATCTGATGATTTAACATGACTACTACAGATATTTTAAAAGCTACAAAATAAGAAACAGGTAGACATCTCATCAGATCAAGAGATAGTCCTGAAATATTTATTTATTATTAATATGTAATAAGATTGTGCAAAATAAAACAATTTCTGTTTTGAAGTTACTGCAAACACTATGGGTTTTGCAGAAGTGCCCAGGGGTCTTCATCATATCTACATATTATTCAGCAGTGCTTGATTGTGTGGGAAGTCAGCTCTTGGCCCTATGTAGATAGCTGAAATGTCTCACAAGGTAGATTATAGCATTTAAGTATGAGTCCTATCTTGGGGAAATGCCAGAAGCATCTTCTTGCAAAACTACAAAATATGCAGAACTCAAAATACAGTATACACTATTATAAGTAACACCATATGGACAAATGTGCTTCCAAAGTTCCATTGCTCTAAAATCCATTAATTTATCCTCCAATTTAAAACATTGTCTGACTGGTTCATTTTTAGGAAGGGTGAGTGACTCACCACACACACTCACTGAAACAAATGTTTAAAAGTTCCTAATACTAAAGGAGGGACAATAGGGTTTTCCATACTGTAGTCTAAGTCTTAGAAGACGTAAAGCAAATTTCTGCTTTTACCATGACGCATGCCCTCACTTTGGATAAAATTGCCAGACTTCATGGTTCTGGCTCAAAAGACTTTTAGGTGTTTTGGAAAACCTTTTTTATTTGTGTGCGTGTGCATGTGTGTGTGTGTCTCACTTCCCCCTGTAACAAAGATAATATTTTCACTTTGCAGGAATGTTCTGAGGATAAGAATGCTTGTAGGTACTGAAAGAAACAAAAATATTATCTTGTTTCACAATTTCCTAACCATTTAGAAAAAAGGATTTTTTGGATAGGACTGATAAGTAATTCTCTGGAATCAAAATTTCAAATTCAGACTCTACAGTCCGAATGCAAAAAATGAATGTGTGCTCATTTATTATGTCATGATGCAGCCTACTGCTCACTGTGGAAGGGGAGAGCTTATACCAGAAAAACTTCCTGTTAGGGGTGCTGTATCCTGGCCAGAAACTTTGGGATCTCTGCTTTTTTTTTTTTTTTTTTTTTTTTTTTTTTTCATAGCTGTTGCTGGACAGGACCTGAGCAGAGGGTTATTCCTCCTGGTAAAATCGTCAGATTTCAGATCCGTATTTTCCCTCTCATGGGCAAAATCAGGAGACAAAAGTCTGGCTTAGCAGAGCTTTCCCCACAGCTCTCCATCCCGGCCATGTCCTTTCTACCTTGTTCAACCCTACCTGTGGCAGGAGCAGCCTGCCCTTGTGGCCCTTCTTTCTTGCTGATGCTACAGGAAAGCCTTGAAATAACTTTGATAAAGATCATGGTAAATTATCAGATATCTATTCCCAGGGAGATGAGCATGACAAGGCATGTATTTAGCAACTATGAGGTCTATAGATGACAAAAGAGAAATTACAAAATTGCCAGAATGCTGTCTAAAAAGGAAAGCAAAGCAGCTGACACAAAGACTGACACTGGCACACTCAAGTGGCATAGGAATAAAAAAGCAGCAGATTAAATGTTGTCCAGAGCATTTTGAACTCACAGAAAGTGCCATCTAAGAGCTGTAGAGAGCACAGCTCAGATAATTTGCTAATGCAGAAGTGAAAATAAAGGAAAATTTAATCAAAATACATACAATATTAAATGCAAAATACTGAAGAAGTGCTGTGGTTGAAGTGACACAGAGGATCTGCAGGGAAAAATAGAAACAACACGGTGTTGTGAATAACTACTTTCTCTGAATACGTTCAATAAAAGCAAACATATCCTATTAAGATAATAAAGGAATATTGGACAAGTGAGCTTTAATACATTTATGACTGGGGAGGAGTCTGAGAGACAAACTGCAGAATGTTTTTGTTTTTTTTTTGTGAAAACTCCCTTTTAAAGAAAGTATGTGTTTTTCCTTCTTCACGTTTGAAAAAAAATATTAAATTATCATTTTTTCTATGATATTTTTAAGAACAATATTTTGTATTTGGGAGCATCTTTCTGAGGATTTATGCTATGATGAAGCTATATATGAATTTGAATCACAGATACTTTACAATTGAAGAAACAAACAACAAAAAAAACCCTGACCCATGCATATTTTAGAAAATTGGTCTGCAAAATTTGAGATTACTGCTCTCTTTCTTACCCCATTCAAGAAGATTTCTCTGTGTTTTGAAATTTTTTGGAGGTAAAAAAGCAGTAAATTGCTGAGTCTATGTATGACAGTGATGCTAGGTAAACCAGGCAACTAATAATCTCTCAACAGATGCAACAAAAAAAGAGCAGAACACAGAAAACAAGATGATAATAAAAGCCATGACTATAATGTGGATTCAGGCCTGCCTGTGTTGGCTCAAGGTGTGAAAAAAATCACTCCCCTCAGATGCCTTTGTGACAGCAAAACCTTGACGTAGATGTAATAATTCTAATAAAGGATGTTTTTTGTTCTTATTCAGGGACCTGGTGTTATTAAGTAAGCCAAAGAGCTTGTGTCAGCATGCTCTGTCTACACTAGGGGATTTGATGATAATGCAGCAGAACCTCTCTAGCGCAGACAAGGTTAAAGCCTTCTTCAGAATGTGCAAAGGAGGGAAATGGGATTGTAATCTAACAAAGCCAAATTGCCATTTTACAATGGCAAACCATTATAATTGTAAAAAGGATAAATTGTCATTTTATTATGATCAACAGGATCATAGTATCAACAGGATCAAAGTAAGCAGCAGTGAGAACAACAAGATCCAAGGTCAGCTGTAAAGTCTGAGATTTCAGTTCATACAGAATTGCCTTTGTAAAGAAGAAATCCTTGTGTAATCTTAGGAATTTTAGGAATCACTCAACCAGAATAAGTGATTCATATAACAAAAACACAAACAAAAACAAAAGTAAACAAAGTTGTTAAAAGCAAGTATTCACTGTAGCCTCTCCAAGGCAAAGCTACTAAAAGAGCATCATAAAGTTTTGGCAAGACTGATGAATTTCATACACATGACACATGAAAATGCAGAAAATACTCCAAGCAATAAAAGAGAAAAAAAAATAGAAAAATCATGTCCACCAGAAAGAACAAAAATGAGATAAGCTTCACATCACTGCAAAAGCTACAGAGACCATGAGCTGGAAAAGCTGCATGATAGGCCTTCAAGCAGCTTATTTGCATAACCCCACACAGTTTAAACAATGCTCACAGCCAAAGTTCTGCAATGGAAAATGTTATTTCATGACTTGACTGAATCAGAAACAGTCCAATTAGAATGCCAAAATCAGACACCAATGATTGCTACAGAATGTGGCTACTACACTTCATTTTGTATACCAACAGGTAGATTAAATGCCCCAAAAGGACTTGTCACACATGATAACCTCCACTGTACAAATCCTGAGATAGGATAGTAGAAGCTCTGGTATAATTCTTCTGTAAACAAGAGCTAAACACGTAAAATTAAGTACAAATCTAGATGGAACTGCAATAAAAATTTGTATATTTGACATAGTCAGTCATTGATTAACTACCACGCAAGCAACAAACCAATATCCTTGTATCAAATATATCATTTGCAATGAAACAGATGCACAAACATCGCGGAAGAACAACTTATCACAGATATTCCATGTAAAAAAATTGATGAACATGTTTAGAGAGAGAAAACAGTAGAAAATGATCCCTTTGAATACACGTAAAAAGGATTAACATCCACATGCTGGCTTCTTCTCCAAAGCCACTTTACAATATTAAAACATAGCAGCTGAAAAAGTATGTGAAGAATTATATTTGACTGAAATACAAAGAAAGCTCATAGTAAGCCCGTTATGTTCCAATTTCTAGAGAGCAATAGAAAGACACAGACACAGACACAGATTTCTAGGTTGGAAGAGACCTCAAGATCATCGAGTCCAACCTCCGACCTAACACTAAGTACTCCACTAAACCATATCGCTAAGCTCTACATCTAAACGTCTTTTAAAGACCTCCAGGGATGGTGACTCCACCACCTCCCTGGGCAGCCCGTTCCAATGCTTAATAACCCTTTCGGTAAAGAAGTACTTCCTAACATCCAACCTAAAACTCCCCTGTCGCAACTTTTGCCCATTCCCCCTCGTCCTGTCACCAGGCACGTGGGAGAATACACCAACCCCCACCTCGCTACAGCCTCCTTTAAGGTAACTGTAGAGAGCGATAAGGTCGCCCCTGAGCCTCCTCTTCTCCAGGCTGAACAAGCCCAGCTCCCTCAGCCACTCCTCGTAAGACTTGTTCTCCAGACCCCTCACCAGCTTGGTCGCCCTTCTCTGGACTCGCTCGAGCACCTCCATGTCCTTCCTGTAGCGAGGGGCCCAAAACTGAACACAGTACTCAAGGTGCGGCCTCACCAGAGCCGAGTACAGGGGCACAATCACTTCCCTAGACCTGCTGGCCACACTGCTTCTTATACAGGCCAGGATGCTGTTGGCCTTCTTGGCCACCTGAGCACACTGCTGGCTCATATTCAGCCGACTATCAACCAATACTCCCAGGGAGTAGTCTCCAGAGAGACTTCAAGAGAGAATCAGAAAGGACAAAAATCAGCGAGGGTTCCTCCTGGCCTTTATACTGTTGGGGTGGTCAGAAAGACCATTTCAGAATGGAAAACACCCAGCTGTTTCTCAGCAAGCTAGAAAGAAGTAAGCATCCAACAGGTTAAATACATAAGAGTGGTCAACCAGAATAAAACCTTATTGTAAACAGAGAGTTCTGCCAGGACTATATTGAGCTATTTTTGGACTGAAGTCTCTGGAAACTTCTTGACAGTATATACACCATATATTAAACATAGTGGTCAAGGCTGATTGCAAGCTAGTAAGTAGTTATGACATGAGTGGGAAAATGCAGGCCAGGTCACAAAGTAGGAGAACAAAAATACAGAGCTTTCTTCAGAAGTTTAGGGGCAAACAGACTTTTCTGCTGCAAACTACAAAAACGGTCCCACATTATTTAAGCTTTTGGTAGGGAAACAAACTAAAACATACCACCATAAAACTATCATAGATTAAGCATTTCATCAGACATACTGTCCCGACAGTAGCTTCAAGAAAACTGTTATCTTCCTCTGTCTCTTACATAACTCACAGGAGACTATCAAGTCAGTTTGAATTCTGCACTGCTATCCCATAAAGGTTGAATAACAGAGTTTAGCTGGTAGTAAGAATAGCTAGAAGTCTCTATCGAATACTTCAAAAGAAAAATACATGGTAAACATCCACAAAGGAAGCAATGTTTCCATAAACAACTATATATATATGCTTTTTTAATACTGGATGTCAAGACTCAATAAAAACTTATTGTGAATAACTAGTATTATTTATATTGACATGGGTAGAAAGATAGACAAAAAGCAGTAGAGACACATAAGGCCAGGACCTTCAATAAGTAACAAGACAGTAAGCTTTCAAAATGACCACAGAAAATATTTTCAAGAGCAAATTATTTCTCAGAATAAGTTGTGCACTTCTAAAGATGTTAAATGTTCAGAATAGTAGTAAATAAATTTGTGCTCATACAAGAGTAATTGATAAGCGTATCTTTCAAAAAGATTCCCCTACAAACAAAATAATGAAGAGGTGTAGGACAATGAAACATGCTTTCTTCTGACATCTGATTACCAAGACTTGGAAAACAACAACAACAACAACAACAATCAATCAATCAAACAAACAAACAAACAAAAAACACCCACACACAGAGCACGATGCATGACAAAGAGGTCTCAAAACATTGTACCACATCAAGAATCAAACATTAGCCAGGCTCCAGCTGTGGGAAAGGTATGTACAAGCCCTTATACCAAAGAGGAAGAAGCATGAACAAACTGCCAAGAGTAAGGTCCTTCTGTCAGTATACCTGCTGAATATACTGACTATAAACCCAATGTTATGTAAGATATGTAATTCATGACCATCTTCATTATTTCAAATCTGAAAGAGATAGCATGATGAGAAAAGTCTCAGAAAGGACATCTATGCTTTTACCAGATAGATAGAAACCTAAACAGTTTTAGGAATAGTCTCATTAAAAAAGAGCGAAATACAAGGGAGAGAGTAAAGCTTAAATCATGCCCTGATTTGGCATCTCTCTTTTTATATTTTTATACCATGCACATCCTTTTCACGCTAATTATTCAGTTTCCTAGATAAACTTATTGACTGTTAATTTACCATGTACATATTTAGGATTGATTATGCAAGTAGCAGTTGCAAGATAGAGCCCCTAGACAATAGCAGATAGGCCTATGTTTACTTCCAGAGCTAGAAAGCTATATATTATGAAGTTCATTTTCAACATCACAGGCTTCTGAACTGAATTTCTGTACTATCTTGCAAATACTGCTGAACTGCTGCCCTGCAGGGACATTCAGAAAGTAGTACCCAAGTAATCTGTCACTCCCAACAGAAGATCATATCCCAATACAACACTAGAATGAGACTTTTGTTCCTCATTAGAAAAATGTAGATAGAAAGCTTATTTTATTACTGTAAAATCCAGCCCAATGTTAACCAGTCAAATTAGAAAGAAAAAGTATTAATAATCATGGCATATTCTCCTATGTGCATTATCATGCAGCTCCAAATGTTCTCTTGTGGCTGGAGCCACAGCGATGAAATAAAGGAGGGCTCCAAAGGGCAAGACAGCCATTTCTCAGTTACTTTGTTGCTCAGGACTCATAAAATGCAAATCTATGCAGGAGTGTTACTCTCATAAGCAGAGTTGAAAGCACTAAACCACCCTAGAGAGAGGAAACAGCATTTTGTATCTTCCATCTTTTTGAACTTGCTAGTGCATGACTTGGAAGGAAGGAAGGAAGGAAGGAAGGAAGGAAGGAAGGGAGGGAGGGAGGGAGGGAGGGAGGGAGGGAGATATCTTCATTGGCTCACATGGAATGCAGAGGCTAAAGCTGTTGTTTATGAACAGAACTCCCAGTTGCAGTCAATTTCCTACCAGAGAAGAAATTGCAGTTGAGGAACAAGTACAAGTAATTTGTATGATGCAGTAGAACTCATTTTATGATGAAGTGCAGAGTGCTTTCGGAACAAAGGCAACATGGTGAGTGCAGGCAACTCCTTCTGAAATATCAGCCTGGAGCTGTTACCAAGCTCTCAGCAGACAGTTCTGAGTGAATCCAAATACTGGATACAGCTAGAGAAAATCAAAGAGAAGACATTCTAGTGACTTGTAGCAATTTTCCCCCAAATAGATATTACAAAATTAATGGTTACCTAGTAATCTCTTAATTTTTTAGATAAAAGATATTTTTTCCACCTTGAGAGTGGTGAAGCACAGGGACAGGTGTGTCCAGAAGGTTGTGGAAACTCCGTCCTTGAAAAGTCAGCTAGACAGGGCCCTGGACTACCTCACAGAAACCGGACCTGCTTGGGCTGAGGGCTTCAAGCTTTTTTGAAGCCCCTGTCAACCTATCATTATTCTATGGCAACGTGATTATCCTCAACACCTTCTCACAGGGTTGGGTGTGATAAAAACACAGGGTTGACTGTGATAACGTGTTCATCTTAGGATACACAGTGTTCAACAGGCATTAAGTGATATAACTTGTCTATATTCCTGCCAGGAATACATTGTGTCTCTGCCTGTATCTCTCTTGCATAGATGGCAAACCTGAGATATGCTGAAGTGCAGTGAAGTAGAAATTTGATCAATTTCGTATGGGAAATTTAGTATTTTTAACTAGTAACATTCTGCCTGGTTGCTTTATGCAACTTAAACAGCAGTAAAAAATATCATTAGAGATTTGAGCAGCACAGACAATACAACTTATACAGCTAATAACACAATCACTCTTTCACATACAGATGTGGAAAGACCACAAAGGCACTGCAGTATAAAATTGAGGTGGGAAATCATTTATTTCAAGTGATTAGTTTTCATTACTAAGCACTCATCCTTCATTACTGCCCGAGTTAGGATCTTTTGTGCTGGCTAACCCACATCACCAATATACTAGTGAATGCTTCGTGTACAGCAACTAGTGATCAATCAGAATGTAAGATTTTAAACAGAAAAAAATATCATTATGCACCATTAAATTCCCTTTATCATTCTTTTCCAGGCCTTCTCTGTATTTTCTTGCCAGTCTCTCCTTACCTTTCTTATCTTTGTTCCCCTTTTTCTCAGCCAGGCTTAGCCCTGGCTCTCCTAGCCTCAGCAATAAGAGGATTTTCTTCTTCATTCATTTACTTTTAGATAAATGTTGAATTGGGAGTTATACATTACCCCCGATCCAGCTGTCTTGCTGGAAAGTCTGTGGGAGACTTACTCTGAGTTTCATATGACTGGAATTCAGATATACATGATACATTACTAAAAGCTCTGAGGAGAAAGGAGCAGTTAAGGGGAAAATTAATAAATAAATAAATAAACAATCCCCTCCTCCTACACCACCACGAACAAAAAACTTGCCATCAAGACACAGCTTAAAGTAACACTGGAGACATGTTTTAGCTAAAATCCTTTCACAGCTTTCTAACAAGACTACTTGAAGTAAGATAAAGGTAAATCTGGCTTTTCTGAAAGTCTTGAAGTAACGATCAAAAGCTTTGAATAAGTCATATCCTTACCAGACACAATCTGAAATTCAAAACTAATTCCAAATTCAAATGCTGTGACAGGTCAAGGGATCAGAAATAGTATCTTGGGTCCTTTTCACCTGTAATTAATAAAATTGAACTCAGAACTTCTGCTTGTCTTCATTCCTAATGAATTACTTCCATGTATACTTTTTATATATAGCACTTTCTTAAGTGATTGTGAAGGACTCACGTCTTGGCCCCATATCTGACAATAAGCAGACTTGTAGAAACATCCCAAGATGATATATGCTGACTATCAAAACATACTGCTTAAATTTAGAGCTTGTAGTTAGGATTTTATTTCTTTTTATTTTATTTCTTTTTATTTTTTTAAGACATAGAAAGATCCCATACTCTTCTCATTGACACCAATAGTAAATTTTCTCTTGATGGCATCAGGAAAGACTTAAAATAAGGTGAAAAGTGTTTTTTGTTTGTTTGTTTGGTTGGTTGGTTGGTTTTTTAAAGCCACAGTTTATTATTATTATTTTTATTATTATTTTTTCCCCAGTTGCCTAATGTAATCCTATTTGTGATGTGGAATTTTGCAGCAACAATGTGATTACAAGTGGTGACTACTTTCAGCAGAATCTGTCCAATTTCAGAATGAAGGAAAGCCAGCCATGCAGGGATTTCCATGTTGCTATTAAAACTGATATGAAGACTGGTATTGTTTAAATTCAAAGAAATGTAAAGTTTACATATATTTTAAAGCTTTGATATACACTGTTACTTTTAGGAAACTGACCAAAGTCTAATTTATATTTGGAAATTATTTGAAAATTAAGGCATAGATGACCTTCAAAGATTATTAAAAGTAATATTTCTTTTTTGTCATTAGTCATGTTACTTTGTTTTTCTTAAAAAGGATATAGAGTTTCTTTAATTTATAATGCAAATGTGTTTATATTTTTTTTCAATGTTAAACTGTTATTTCACTACAGCAAGTTATACAATAACTTACTTTATTTTTTAAACTTTTCCCTTTTAAACTTCAAAGCACTTTAAGAAATGCAGTATATATTGTTATTCCCATGCAGTTATGAAATAAACAGTGGAGTGTCAGAATTTAATTGTGCAAAGAAATAATAGAAACAGTAGCAAGACCTGATGTCATGTCATGTCTGTCCCCCCCCCCCCCGCCCCCCCCATTCCTACCTGTAAAATAAACCTGACTCTCTAAAGCTTAAATGTTTGTCTCTGTTTGCTGATGTAACTGTGGTACCATTCAACACGGGGATAGAGAGAGAGTAAGATTCTCATCTTTCACTTAAAAGGCTCATGCTCACTACTGGGAATGCTAAAATTTGTTCAGGCATGAAATTTAGCTCAGAATTAAAATCTGAGCCGAAATTGCTTCTATATGTCAGAAAGTCTATGCAACAGGTTTATAAAGTTAACATTTTTAAAAAGTACTATGTATGCACTTTTTCTGTCTCTGTAGTTTTTTTGAGGATAAGTGTCCCTGAAAACTGTTTTATGTAGTTGATAATAGCATACAATTATGTATGAAAATTAGTTAAGAATTTTAGTCAGATGAAATTTGTCCTATTTACATGAATCCTTTTATTTATATTTAGAAGTGGAGATATCAGGGTTAATTTGTTTAGGAAATACATTGCTTACTCTCTTTCCTGAAGAACATGACACATGATGCTAGTCTTTCTTTCTGGCTGCTCATTTCTTCCACTATGTGTAAATTAATCAAATCACATTCTCTGTACCATATTATCCTTCCCTGCATTGGAAGGTATTCAATAAACTACCTTTTCATATGTGATTAAATATGAAGCTTTTGAGTGTCACATCTGTTTCCTTGCTGTCAATGAGTGTTGTTAACTCAGCCAACCTGGTTCTGCTTCCTTGTGGGTAGATGCTCCCAGGAAAAAAAGGCAAGGATCCAGAGAAGTGCTCCATGCAGGCACGTAAGCTGTGAAACTGCAGTCAGCTGCACCAATGCTCCTCAAATTAGAATTGACCCACTTTGTGCAAATTGGTAATCTGAAACCCTCTATACCAAAAGTAATGTACTTAGGAGTACAGTATAATATTAATTCAAAGCCAGTAACTATCTAATAAAAATGTAAGAGGGAGGTTGATATATTCTGCTATACACACACACACAAAGATTGTGTGAAAAAATAAAATCAGTGAGAAATGATTGCTCAGTAGGATCACAAAGCCATTTTGCAGGCTAACATAGTAACTGTCAGAAGTTAAGATAGAAATCTCTGTCTAATTGTTTTATCACAGGGAGCTTGGGTAGCCAACATTGTTTAAACTAGCACATACAGTAATGAGGCCCAAAGAAACATATCTGTCAAAACAAAAAAAAAGGAATCAAAACAAGAGGGCAAATTAGTTTGGGAACAAGTTATCCATAAGCAGATGAAGTTATTTGCAACTGTAATGCAAAATAAAAATAGAACAAATATCAATCAATATCAGACAACACAAGAAATTTTGTTGGGACTACAGTTACAAGACAAAGAGTCCAAAGTCCTGCCATCTACTTTGAATCCAGTCATGGGTAAAAATCACATAATATAATCCTTTTATGTTTCATTCTGAATAAGTGGGCTGTAACATTTAGATATTTTGGCAAATTAAATTTACTGGGTGGAAACAAACAACACCCCTAGGAACAAGATACCAGTGAATTCTGGTTATATTTTACCACTATCAGCTCTCATGCAGAAAAGTCAGACTGACAACAATAATGCTTCAGAAAGGATCACAAGAGTATGGTGTGCTATATAAAAGTCACGAAAAAGAAATATATACCATTAGATTAATAAGTGGGCAGTAGTCAATGCTATTTTAAAGTCTAATGCAGTAAGAAGGACAAAAATCTGATTTTGATTTTGGTGTCCTGCAGAAAGAAAGGTAATGATAATTGTAATAAACACGCTTAGAAACAGCTTCTGCTAAGCAAAATAATTCAAAATCAATATCATAACATTTATGCACATCCATTCATCAACACTAACCCAAAAGATATACTGAAAATATAACACAGTTGTCTTGAGTACAACAAGACAAAGATTTATTTGTACATATCCAGGTCTAAAGCAAAACAAAACAAAACCCACACAATATTTAACTTGCACAAAATTTCTCATCATTTTCAGGAAAAACAAAAACAAAAACAAACAAACGCAAAAAAAAGCCACCAACCAAACAAATGAAAACAAAACAAAACAAAACAAAACACAGATGTTACATACTATTTCTGTTTATTTACCTTAGCCATTTCGTTTAAATCTTATATTTGCTTTTTTTTATACCCAAAATGCTGCCAAGATAGAGATACTGGAATTTTCATTTTGAGAATGTAAAAGCAGAAAAGTAAGTATTTCTGCTTCACTTTTTAGGTGGTTGGAATGGAAATAGAGGAACTAAAACAGCAATCACAAATGCAAACACAAATAATTGTGTTTTAAAAATGGGAAAGATTTAAATACTGATGTTTACCTAATACTTTAGAGCACTCTACCTTTTAAAAATCCAGGAACTAGACAATAATTTCCACACAACTTTGTCACATCTTTTATGTAGAATAGAATCATAGAATCCTAGAATGGTTAGGGTTAGAAGGGAACTTAAAGATCACCTAATTCCAACCCCTCTGCCATGATCTGGGACACATTCCATTAGATGAGGTTGGTCAAAACCCCATCCAACCTGGCCTTAAACACTTCCAGGGATGGGGAATCCACAACTTCTCTGGACAACCTGTTTCATTGCCTTCTCAGCCTCATAGAAAAGAATTTATTCCTAATACCTAATCTAAATCTACCTTTTTTTTAGTTTGAAGTCATTACTGCTTGTATTCTCACTGTACTCCCTGACAAAGTCAGCAAGAGTCAAGCAGGAGTCCCTCCTGCTTTCTTGTAGGCCCCCTTATGTACTGGAAGGTACTGGAAGAATCACCTCCCTCCACCTGCTGGTCGTGCTTCTTTTGACGCAGCCCAAGATACAGTTGGCTTTCTGGGCTGCAAATGCACATTGTTGGCTCATGTTGAGCTTATCATCATCCAACAGACCCAGGTCCTTCTCAGGGGTGCTCTCAATCCATTCGCTGCCCAGCCTGTATTTGTGCTTGAATTTGGCTCAGCTCAAATGCAGGACCTTGCAGTTACTCTTGTTGAACTTCATGAGATTTACACAGACTCACCTCTCAAGCCTGTCCAAGTCCTTCTGGGTGTCTTCCCTTCCCTTCAGCGTGTCAACCACACCTCACAGCTTGGTGTCATCGACAGCTTGAGGAGGATGCATTTAATCCCACTGTCCATGTTACCCACCAAGATTTTAAACAGCACCAGTCCCAATACTGACCCCTGAGGAACACCATTAGATATTGATCTCCACTTGTGCATTGAGTTGTTGACCACAACTCTTTGAATGCGATCATCCAGACAATCCCTTACCCACTGAGTGGTCGATCCAGCAGATCCATGTCTCTCTTATTTAGAGACAAGGATATCATAGGGGACAGTGCCAAATGTTTTGTACATGTTCAGATAGATGGCATCAGTTGCTCTTCTCCTATCCACCAGTGCTGTAACCCCATTGTAGAAGTCCACCACATTTGTCAGGCACAGTCTGTCTTTAGTAAAGCCATGTTGGCTGTCACCAACCACCTGATTATTTTCTATGTGCTTTAGCAGAGTTTCCAGGAGGATCTGCTCCATGAACTTGCCAGACACAGAGGTGAGACTGACTGCCTTGTTATTCCTGGGATCATCATTGGAGTTATATTTCCCCTCTTCCAATCAGTTGGGAACTCCACTGGACTGCCACTATTTCTCAAATATGTTGGATAGTGGCTCAGCACTTGAATAGAATAGAATAGAATAGAATAGAATAGCTCAGTTGGAAAGGACTTCCAAAAATCAGCTAGTCTGAATTTTTCCTTATATATGGTCTGAACCTCACCTGGGGCATCTTTGAGCCATTACCTTATGTCCTGTAATTAGTTACCAAGGTGAAAATACCAGGACCTCCCTCTCCACTTCCTCTCCTCAGGTGGTTGTAGAGAGCATTGAGGTTGCCTCTCAGTCTTCTTTTCTCCACACTAGACAACCCAAGTGTCTTCTGTCTCTCTTCAAAGGACAGGTTTTCTAGCCCTTTTACCACCTTTGTTGCCCTCCTCTGGATGCTATCAGATGCCTTAACATCCTTTTAATATTGTGGAGACGTACACACAATATTCAAGATGAGGCTGCACCAATGTTGATTATTTCAGGAGAATCACTGTTATTTTGTTTTTGTTTTTGTTTTTGTTTTTGTTTTTGACCAACAGGCTATGCTATGTTTAATGCACCCCAAAATGTACTTTGCCCTCTTCGCTGCCAGGGCACACTGCTGGCTCATGTTGAGCCTGCTGTTGGCCAGCACCTCCAGATCCCTTTCTGCAGAGCTGCTCTCTAGCCATTTGTCTCCCAATCTGTATCTGTCCAGCATTACTCCAGCCCAGATGCACAACCCATCATTTACCTCTGTTGAACTTCATTCTGTTGCTGATCTCCCAATGCTCCAATCTATCTAGATCCCCCTGCAAGGACTCTCATACCTCCAGAGAGTCAACAGCACCTCTCAGTTTAATATCATCATCAAATTTGCTAAGGATGCATTCTACTCCTGCATCCAGGTCATTGATAAAAATGTTGAACAGCACTGGCCCTAGAATTGAGTACTAGAGAACAACACTGGTGACCATCTACCAACCAGATGTAGCCACAGTTACTATAACCCTTTGAGCTCTGCCATGGAACCAGTTCATCACCCAGCATAGTATGAACCTGTTTATCTCACAGTTGGACAATTTGTCCAAATGGGTGCTGTGAAGGATCCTTACTGAAAAGTATCAAAAAACCTTACTGAAGTACAAAAAGATTACATTTGTCACCTTCCTGCAGGAAGGTGACACCTACATTTCCCTTCATCCATCAAGCAGGTTACCTTATTATAGGAGATCAAACTACTAAAATGGGACTTTACCTTGATGAACCTATCATGGAATCATAAAAACGTTAAAGTTGGAAAAGACCTCCAACATCATCTGATCCAATCATCCCTCTACCACCAATATCACCCACTAAACCATGTCCCTAAACACCAGGTCCAACCTTTCCTTAAACACCGCTAGGGACTGTGACTCTACCACCTCCCTGGGCAAACAGTTCCAATGCCTGATCACTCTTTCTGGGAAGAAATTTCCCTGTGATGACTATGCCTGATAATTGTTTTGTTTTTTTAGTGCCTTTCCATATTCCCCAAGACGATCTTCCCCATAACTTTTCCAGGGAATAAGGTTAGACTAATAGGACTAATAGGTCTGTAGTTTCCTGGGTCTTCTCTCAGGCCCTTTTTGTAAATGGGTATAACATCGGCTAGCTTCCAGTCAACAGGGACTTCTGCAGAGTCCCATGACCCTTGATGAATTGAGAGGGGTCCAGCTATAACGTCTGCTAATTCTTTCAGCATTCTGAGGAGAATCCCATCTGTCCCCATGGACTTATGATTGTTCAATTGATACAATTGTTCCCTTGCAATTCAATGACCACAGATGGAATGTCACTGCTCCTCCAGTCATGATCCTCCAACTCTGAGGTTGGGTCAGCCCAAGATCTGTTCCTGTTAAATACTGAGGAAAAAAAGTCATTAACTGCCTCCACCTTTTCCTCCTCCTCACTTTTTATGTGACCATTCATTCTAAGTATCAATCCAATGTTTTCTTTTGACCTCCTTTTGGTGTTGGCATACTTGAAAAAGCCTTTTTTTGTTGTCCAACACCAGACTGGCCAGTGTCAAGTCAATCTGGGCTTTGGATTTTCCCATTTTCCCCCTGCAGATTCAAACTGCAGCTCTGTACTCTCCCTGTGAAGCCAGACCTTGTTTCCGGAGGTTATATATTTTCTGTTTCCACCCTAGTTCTAGGCAGAGTTCCCTGTTTGGACAGGCCAGTCTTCTGCCTGGCTTGCTTGAAGTGTGGCACAATGGTATTGACTGTTCCTGGGTTTTTAAAAAGTGACTTAAAAAATGATAGGCTCTCATGCACCACTAAACCCTCTAGAGCAGATTTCCAGGGATCCCTGCTAACTAGCTCCCTGTGAAGCTTGCCAAATCAGCTCAACAACTTCCACAATCACTAAATCCTCTACTTATTTATTAGCAAAGAAGGAAAAAGTCTCAGAACAGCTGCAGATGATTACTTGACCTTTGTCCAAGTCAAAAGACTTTCCAGTGACTGTCATCTCCTCATAGGGGCTTTTTACTGTGTTTTAAAAATTGAATTGTAGTGCTGTCATACTCCTGTGGTTAACATAACAAAGCACTAAGCTTCCCAAGAATGCAAAGAGCTTGTTAATAACCCAGATACATAAAGGCAATCACACCAGAAAATATTTTTCTATTAGACAGCTTGAAATTCGTGTACCCGTGCAGGCAGGAGACAGATAAGATTTCTATGGTCTCATGAGAGCTCTGTATGCACTGTACTTTCTCTATTTTCACCCTGAGACAGTATTTGGCTTTTAGTCACATTACCAGTGAAAGTCTTCATGTTTCCTAGTCACCACATATTTTTATATTATTGGTGCAATCCCTCTTAGTTCTGAAACATCACTTATACAACCATCACTTTCTGTCATAGTTCAGCTTTCCTCTGTCTTTTCAACTAGGAAATCTTGCCTTTTAATGGATTTGTATATCTTAATGTAATAACGTTTTAGTAAAATTGCATATGAAAAAACCTGAACTAAAGAAACTGAAAAAGTAGATAATTCTCATCCAGGAAGTAGACTTACACAGGTCTAATAAGAGGTGAATGCAAATTACCATTTTAGTGGAATCTTTAAAAGATTTTCTCTTTACTCAGCTGTATGTTTTTATAGGATTGGTAGAAACTATAATAATTGAGATAAATGTTTAAAACTGTTAAAACAAATATAGTCATATGTTTGCATAATGTTCATTTCCTTAAGATATCCAGGTAAATCCGACACTAACAAGATTTGAAAATATCTTTAAACACCTTAGGAGTGATTTCAGTTCCCAATCCTTTTTCTTTGACATTCATATTGAAAAAGTCTGTTATGTCCACTAACAAGAGGCCTCCAAATCTCATTCAAGTCACATGAAGTCCTCCTGCACATTGATAAACACACCTATGTAGATATTGGCATAATTATTATAATATATGGCGTATTTCAGTTCAGTTGCTAAACACTTCCTTCAACTCAATCGGTGTTCCAATACCGGAAAAGATAAGGAAATAATAGATAATTAGAGTGAAATTCTGCTACATTGAATACACATTTATCCACTAAGAATGAAATTTTTCATTTTTCACAATGATCTTTCTAAAGATCACTATGAAAAGTTCCTGAGAAGTTTTAAATTATACAAAAATACCTCCTAAATATTTCAGAACATCACAAAGTAGAAGTGGCTGTCCACCTGAGCCGTGTGGAAGGACACAATCTTTATTCTAGTGCCAAGAATGCCGTAGGGGAAAGACAGCTTAATTAGGATTGAATCATATGGAGCAAAATGACAAACTAATTTCAAAGAGGTTCCCGCCTACAAAGCCCTCATAGCATTTTCCACTTACTTAAATTTAAAGGACTATTCCCATAACATCTTCTACTAATGTTTTAAGCAATTCTCAAAGGAAACCACAGAAATATACACACTACTGTACTAAAGTAAGCATGTTTTGTCAAACCAGAGTTCAAATAAAAAATTAGGGTGGAATACTTGCTTAGTAGTTATGATTGCCATTAAGTGGAACGGTCTGCCATTATTTCATTAATGAATTAATTAGCTCTTGACACAGGCTAGTAGAGTTGTTCTACTTCAACATACAGTCAATTCAGCCACACAGTTAAAATGGAGCTTTACTTATCTAAGAATTAGTATTACTGTATTAAAGTAGTGACTTTTGAGTACCAAGCTCTTACAGTTTTAATATGGTGCTGAAAATTATTAGTTTGAAAATAAGTTTAGAATATACAGAATATACAGTTTAGATAAATTGTGAAAGTCTTATTAGGGTTCTGGACTGTTCCAAACTCCACTTTTTGCTTGTCTTCAAAAAAGTCATAGAATTCAAATTGTTAAGTAGATGGAGCACTAGCATACACACAACCATGCACCACACCCACAAATGCACAGAGGCTAGTTTTCAGCAGAAAGTGTTTTCTCCTTAACAGCTTCTGCATATATATGCAGTCTCTCCAGAAGGTTTGTGCTAGCTACTTAACTGGGGAGAATTCCCAAGGTTTGTCACGTGAGGCCCTTGTAAAATGGGTCCTTTTCCCCAGGAACTTAAGGATCTTAATCATCACTTTCTTTGCATTCATTGAAATTATAGTGATGTGAACCATTCAGGAAAGGAAATAGTGTGTAGTTTTAACTCTACACCTACCAATGCATCTAATGGTCTACTGGGAGGACATACAGCTGTAAGACAGTGGAAATGCTTTAAGAAAGCAGAAAAGTGAAGAAATTGAAGCAAATGCAGTATATTAAGCACATCCCCATATTTTGTTCTGAGCTTGTTTTACATTTGGGTTAAAATACTAATGAAATTGCTTGCAGGTAGGATTGGCTGATCCTATATTAAGCTTAGATTAAGTATTCCACCATAAAAACATTCATACACACTATTTACAAATGTTTGAAAGAAATCAGAGATAAAGTAGTATTTTGTCTGCAATCTTAGCATTTGTTCTTCATGAATCAACTGTTTTGCCTTTTCACCATGAAATTTTTCCTCAGACTGAAATACCAGTGAATGATAACTAACAGTAAACTAGCAAATTTCCTTTATTGTATGTTTTCATTAGCTTAACTGCCAATTTCTATGTCATGAATTCTTGTAACACAAAGTACTCTTTTTCCTTGGAAGTTATTCTTAATTTTAACTTTAATCAATTCTATGTTAATTAAATCTTTAAAAACAAACAAACAAAAAATCAAAATATGTTTTCAAGGTTTCTCCATAAATCAGTTAGTTCAGTCCTTCACTTATTTGTGTTTCTGTTCTGAGTTCCAAGCATCACCCAGTCACATGGCAGAAGTACTTTAGTCAGCTTTGGTCTAAATACCATACCTAAAAAGAGAGTTCCCTCTGCCCTCATCTGGAATATCTGAACATTATTATGAGAACTTCATTCACTAGTTTTACTATATTACCCACTCCAAGCTTCTTCACCATAAGAACTTGTTGTCTTTTGTGATCATTGCTTTCATATGGATGTGTTACTTTCCAAGAACTTCCATTAAAATATTTTTTTTGTGTGTGTGTATGTGTGTGTGTGTGTCCTAATAGGTGTTTTTGAAAAACAGCTGTGGTATCTTTTTTTTTGAGTTTTTAGGAAAAGAGCATTGTTTTAACTAAATGACAATGAAGTTCCTAAAAATTCTAAAGTCAGGTAAAAATCTCTTTTCAGAAAAAAAAGGAACACTATCTCGAGAGGAACTATAAAGGCTTCAGTAAGTACTTCATTAAAGACACTGTCATTACATAAAAGTAAATATTGTAAATTTCTTATCACTTAGTAGCACTGTATGTACCTATTCTGAATATTTATCATGTTTAAAGAAGCAGGTAAATAAACCTAGAATTAATGGAGCTGCATATAAAGCGCTGAAATGTTTTTCTTTCTTGTTGATATCTCTGTAAAAATGGGTGAGAGAAATTAAAATGTGGAAAGCAGAAAGCATCAATATAGCTGACTTGTAAATAAAAAGGAGGTGCTCACACCAATATATAAAATAGATATTTATCATTATAAAGACAGATACAGATGAACTGTATGCTTTAGAGACACCTGATAAATGAACATGACCTCAAAGTATTTGCTTCACAGAATCTAAGGTTGGAATGGACTTGTGGAGATTGTGTGATATTGCCTTGTACTCAGAAGAAGGCCAGCTACTGTAGGTTTCCCAGGATCATGTGTAATGATGTTTTCACTGTCTCCAAGGACAGAGACTCCATAATCCCTGGACAACCTGTTCCAGTATTCAACCACTCTCATGATAAGATTTTCCTTATGTTCAAATGTAGTTTCCTGTATTACGATTTCCACACATTGCCCAGTGACAGAGCAAGAGACACCACTGAAACAATGATGGTTCCTTCTTTGTTGCCCCCCCTGGATATTCATACACATTGATAAGACCTTCAAGCAGAAACAGTCTCAGCTTAGTCTCTCCCTGTACAACAGATGCTCCAAACCCTTAATCGTCTATGTGGCCTTTAACTAGGCTCACTTTCGTATATCATATCTTTATTGAACTGGAGAGTTCCTCTGCACAAGAATGTGCTGGTCCCTAATGATTCCAGTAAGACAGACACTCTAACTCTGAGATGTATTCTAAAGTGCTGTATAGAGAGACTCTAAACTGTAGTATGGACAATTTTACATCCCTTTAGATGGTGGAAACTGCAGGTGATATAGCATCAAACAGGCTGCAGTCCACATGCAGAACACCATGTAGACCCTATCAAAAAAAGAGCTTCTTTGCACTTGGTTATTTGAGCCACTAAAGGATCTTCATACAAGAAAGCAACTCTGTTCATCATTTCTACTGTGAAAAGGAAAGGATGTTCACGAAATAACTTTTTTCTGCAATGGTAGAGGACACACAGGTGGCACAATCACCAATACCAAGAGGGTGCTATCTGCAGGATATTCTGCTACAGTGTACTGTCTGAGTTTGTCCTGCAATTACGAGATTTGTGGAGCACATTAAAGGCCTAAAGGTCACACTGGACATATAACCCGGTGCAGCAGCACAACACAGGCCTGAGTGTACGCAGGTGAACAGATCTGTGGGTCACTAGGTCTTTGCTGTCCAATTGTCCAATTGTCTTCTTGTCAGGATCATTACAGAAGTCCAGAACTGAACCCACCACTCCAGATGTGGCCTCTCCAATGCTGGAGAGGACCACCTCCCTCAACCTGTTGTTGACACTCTTCCTATATTTTTGGCCTTTGCTGCAAGGATGCTTTGATAGCTCATGTTCAATTTATTGTCCAACAGGATTCCCAGGACTTCTCTGCTAAGCGGCTTCCCAACTATTCAGCCTCCAGCATGCATTAGTCCATTAGGTTATTCTGCCTCCTCAAATTCAGAACTTCATGTTTCTCTGTGTTAAACTTAAGGAGATTCCTGTCAGCCCATTTCTCCAGCCTGACAAAGCTCTTCTGAAAAGCAGCACAACCATGTGCTACTCCTCCTAGTTTTGTATCATCAGCAAACTTGCCGGGTGTACATCAGCAGGGTCAAGGTAAACAACATCCACTGCTGTCCCCTCATTCAAGCCAGTCAGGTCATCATAGGTTATCAGGTTGGTCAGGCAACATTTCTCTACTGTAAGTCCATTCTGATTACTCCCAGTTACCTTTTTGTCTGTCATGTGTTTGGAAAACATATACAGAGGGATATATTCCAACTTCTCCTTTGCATTCAAGGTGAGGCTAACTAGATTGTAGTTCCACAGACCCCTGTTGAAGATGGGAGTGAGATTTGGTTCCTTCCATCTCTTGGGAATCTCTCTCTGATGGCCATGACCTTCCAATGGTAATTGAGAGTAGTCTTGCAATGATATCAACCAGCTCTTAGCACTCATGGATGCATCCCATCAAGCCCCATGGGCTTGCGTATATCTAGTTCAAGTGTTCCCATACCTGATCCTTCTCCACTTAGATAAAATATTCCTTGCTCTGGACTTCCCATGGGTCCCACGGTCCTGGAATTACTGATGGCAGCCTTACCAAATACTGAGGTAAAGAAGGGGCTGAGTACTTCATCTTTTCCCTGTTGCCACCATTCAGGAGTAGTCCCACATTTTCCCTAGTTTTTCCTTTTGCTGTTGATGTACCAGTAGAATCCTTTCTTGTTTTACATCCCTCAACAGACCGGCTCCAAATTTCTTAACCCCATCCCTGCATGCTTAGAGAGTGTCACTGTATACTTCTTGAGTCACCTGTCCCAGTTTCCACCTCTTGTACACTTCCTATTTATTTCCCCTCTTCTCAAGCAGCAAGCATCTATAGATGACAGGTCTTTTGCCCTGAAGCAGTGAGTGTCTCACTACTATCATTCACTTCACTGATGTTTCTGCATGACTCATATGCAACATTTGACACAACTCCCAGCCTCTCATCTCTAGTGAGGACACTTCCCCTCTTCTGTATTTGAACATGTGCAGTCAGAACAGGAGCTATACCCTGGGCCAGAAGGCACCAGCTTCCAGCCTTTGACATCATGGGAGTCTTCATTTCCCAAATCAATGAATCAGGCAGAGTCTGTACACCTTCACTACAGCTGGTAGTTTGGGCTACTGGAGCTAACACGTCTTTGAGAAAATCCAGTCATTCATTCTCATCATCTTGGAAGCTGCACAGTTTGCTGACATCCTCCTGCAACTCCTTTACGTGATGGCACAGGTCATCCACCAGCACAACCCCCCCTGCTTCCCTAAACAGAGGCCCAAGGCAACCCCTACATCCTCAGACCTGGAGATCTGCATCCTCTCTTTGTAGAGCTACAAGGCCTCTGACATTACAGGAAAAGTTGCTCTAGTTTCTGCTGAGGTCTGTGTCCTGTAGCACATCACCATCATTTCCGAGTTGTTCTCAGGTTGTTCTCAGCCGAGTCCCTGGCACTGTTCTGTGAACACCATCTCTCCACCACCCTCTACATTCTGGATTTGTCCACTTGACTGGACTCATATATAGGCCTCTCCCAATCACCAGCTAAAAGATTTAGGCTCCCTCAATCAGGGAACAGTGAAATGAAAGCTTCAAGGCTCTTTTGCTCAAGGTCAACTGCCAGAGCTCGTTAAGAGCTGCTAGAGCTTCCTAGAAGTCAAGCCCTTTAGTAGCTATCTTTTTTACTGCAGCAGCAGCTGCTACTCTCAATTTTCTTTGGGAAAAGGAGTTCCCCTCTAAAGGTTTCTAGAATGACCTTGAATGACTGCAAAAAAATTTATAAACAGAGCCTGGAAACTGGAGTGCCAACTCTGTTAGCTGTGTTTTTGCCTTTGATAACTTCATCTCTGACTGTCATTTCCTCAGGGATTCTCTGGAAATCCCCTAGTGATCTTGGACAATGTTTCCAGAAGGTCAAGATCTTCAAAACAGAGCACAAAAACTGCTGCACAAACTGATAAACAAATCGTTGTATGAACTGCTTGATTTGTTGGCTACCTTTGTTTTATATAATGTAGCTAGCATGGCATCATGTTTTGCATTGACCCTGTTGGCCAGCACAGGCCAAAAACTACTTTTAAAGTCTGGAAGAATGTGATGAAAGTAAAGTTTGTGTATGATACATGATTTAGAGCATTTTAGACTTCCAGTGTAAAGTGCATCTCATGGATTGACAGATCCAGTAAGATTCAAAGATGTTCTTTGGGCCAGGAAATCTCTTTCTGAGAAGTACATATTCTATCGGATTTTTTTTTTCAGATTGTACATGATATTAGTAAGTCATCATCTGAATTGAGATAAATCTTAGAAGACAATTTATGGTTATTTGTTCTCAAAAGAACAATTCTAATGTATGTGTAAGCACAACAGAACTAGTCATATATAAGCCTCAGTTTTGACCATCGTGCTTTTTTTCCCTAATCACTGTACTGTTTTATAATGAAACATAAACAAGAACCATAGCACAAAGCTTTTTTAAAAAAGCATTGCAGTTGAGGTTCCTATATTACACTGTTTATTGCTATCAGATATGTAACAATGCATCAAAAAGAAATCCTTTTAGGAATGTTGTAGTCATGATGGTATAAGGATGTGAAGGAGATAGGTTTGTATCTAATTGCTATAGTTTGAAGAGAAGACACATTCAAGTTTACTTTTGGTTTTACCAGAACCTTTTGTCATTATATTCTGTTGCTTTCTAAAAAAAACTGAAAGCTAAAGCATTTTTCTGGCCTTTTAAACTATTTTTCCAAATCTAACAGCCTCACCCCAAAGCGTTCTTCTATGTTTTCTTAGTAATCTGAACACCTGGCTGAAGTCACCATGTCAAAAGTCAGTATATCAAAAGTGCAATCATGCTAGTGGGAAGATAAAGATGATAATAAAGATAATAATTAAAGCTATCAAGCTCATTTGGTCCCCAAACTCTTAATCTGGGTAGAAACTGAATATAACTATTTTGGATATCTTCCTCTACTCTTATTACCAAATAGTTCTGATCTTGCAGAGTAACAGAGCCTCTGATAGTTCAGGTAGCATTTCATACCTCTCCTCTCGTTTCTTGAACCACCTCTCTTAATACTTCTCTGGTCCTACAGCTCCCTTTCTCTCTTCATTTATCAGTCTCTCATTTCCAACCCATGTTTTTCTTATTCTCCTTCCATGAGTCTACCTCTGCCACCAATTTACAGCTATCTACCAGCAGCCTTAAGAGGCACTTAGTGGGTGTTTCACCAGACAAGAGAAGCTGTAGTCATACAAGAAGCTCTAAAATGTCTTCACCCTTATTGAAGCAGCTTGCTACCCCTGCCAGTTAGTAGCTGATGCATTCTCCAGATATCCAGAGTCCTCACAGACTAGTGGCTGAGAATCTGGCACTTCAGTAGAGTGCTATTGTAATGTCACAAATTTATTGCACTTCTCCTGTCATCATTTGCATACAGCAGCCCTATTATTGAATCACTCAAAGTGAGCCAGTCAGCTTGGTGCATTTCTTGGGGTTGCTTTGCCCTGAGTATGCTTACACTGTGCAGTGCAGTGTCACCTGAATCCATATGGCTACACAACTTCTATCTCATCAGATAGCTTGCTCAGTTGTCACTGTGTGGACTGACTGTGTTCCAGGAACAATAATTTTTCTAAATTACCTTAGAGAAGTATAAAACATGAGGAGCAGGTTTTGACTGTGTTAGAAATGCTGAAACCTAAGACCTTAATTAGAAATTGCAGAGAATGATTGAAAAGTCAAACTTATCCAGTCACTTGATCTTGCATTTAAGGTTTGTTTGTTTTCTCACTGGATTAGAGCAGTGTCTAACAGTCTGGATGTCATTTGAGTTACTACTAAAAGAATAATAATAATACAGTTTAAAAGTGATCAGGTGTGTTTTGTTCGTCATTATTTGTTGCCTGTCTTCAGGTTTGTTTTTTTGTTTGTTTGTTTGTTTTTCTGTTTCTTTAAAAAAGGCAGTATGATTTGCAGTTAACACTGGGAAAATCAGCTTTACTAGATACTTCAGAATAAAGGTCCAGTCTGTGATGTGAGATGCAATTCATTTTAACAGCAAATATAATAGATCTGCTGAAAATAAGCCTTAGGACTTGGATGAACAAAAGTGCTGGTTGGAGCTACAAAAAGAAACATTTCAAACTGTAGACCATAAAGTTCAATTTGAAATGAGTATAGCATCATTTCAAACATCACGATAGTTTGTGATTATAATACAATAAACAGGACTCATCAGTGCTCATTGATATGATGCTATCATAGCATTTTTATTATTATTATTATCTGTTAAAAGAGTCTAACTTTGGGATACAAAACGGTGATGTCCTTTCTTTCAAAACAAGATTTGGCACATGATGCTTGTCACTTTTACTTCTAAGTTTTCTCAGGCTTCAGATGACTACAGAAGTCCTACAGGATCCTCAGTCGTGCAAAATCAAACTGTGCTTCCTGTAAGCAGAGAACATGATGTCATCACGAGCTATTGCTCTTTTTTTTTTTTCTAATTCTACTTCATCCTTTAGCTTTTGCTAAATTTATGTTCTCAGAAATAAAAATGTGCAGTGACAACTGATCTTAACTTATATTTGAATTGAAACCATTGAGAGTACATTTATTCTCACAGCAACTTTAGGGGTGAAGCTCAGGAAACATCTGAACAGTGTTCAGATGAATGAATGAATATGCTCTGTGGGTCTAACAAAAGCTGGTGTTTCACATAGCTTCAGAATGGAAACGTTATCCCAGGTTCAGTTAAAAATACTGTAGGTTAGACTTTGAATTTATAATAAACATTGCTACCAACTTAGTTGAGTTAAAATATAGATTTTATAACAAAATGTCACAATATTCTGCAACTTTAAATTCATCTTATAATTTATTCTCTGTTGCTTTTTGAAACAGTTTTTTTCCTGGTTAAATACAGTGTGAAATGAAGTGGCTAATATGACATTTCAAAAATTATTAATCAATATTATAATCATTAAATTAATAAGGTTTTTAAATAAAAATGACAGACAGTGGAAGCATAAGCAGAGTTATCTCATTTATTGATTTTTATTTCCTGTCACTTTAATAAAATACTCACTGGTGTCAACTAGATCTATCAGAATTGCCTTCTAAGCAAAACCAAACACAAATTTATTACTATAGTTATTGGCTTCTAGGAATATGGGGTGAAACCTTTGTTAGTTTTAGTAAGACAAAATTTGACAGGAGCTTCTTGTTAAGCTAAAAAGAGAAAATAAAAACTGTATTTCAATTCAGATTTCACCATGTGCTCTATGATTTTCATTTTATGCTTCCTAATGTCCTGATACAATCGCACTGCTCATTTGATTTGAACTAGTCATGTTGGAGTGTCATGTATGTACACCAAGTCTTCATCTTCACGTTTTAATACAGCTTTCATTGTTAGATTCAGCAAAGCTACTTCATACATTGAAACTCATTGCACCTTGTCTCTTATTTTCAAATAAAATGAGGAAATCCATGCCTACCATCCTTTGGGGATATAAAAAAGTATGTAAGCTACTTGACTTATGAAACAAAAAGTATTTTTGACTCCTGCTGATACTTTAATTAAATAAGTTTTCACTTGTGATTCAGCAACATGGTATTTCCACAGATAATTGCGAAGGCTTTTTGTGCTCTGATTGATTCTCAACTGGATCAGACATCAGTTTAAAAGTTCTGATAAACACCATCTAATTCCTATTTGCTCCCACTTTCATCCAGTACTACTTGTATGTCTTTACATAAGTAAGGAGTGAGGGCTCATGTAGGGAATTTCCTCTTCCCCTTTCACACCTACAGTCTCCATATGTGGATCTCTCCCTTACTATGAAGTGTCAGACATGTTTCTTACCTCCTTCAGAGTAACAGGGCAGAAGGACCAGTACTCATATCTCTTTGAGTGAGGTTTTGGAGTAGTATAGCACATCAGTGAGATCCAGATACCAGTCCTATCAATGCTGCAGCCTGGGCAGTTCTGTTGAGAACCAAAAAGCTCAGTGGCACATGCTATTTTTGAGATGACTGGCTGCCTAAGAAGGACCATGGAAAAGTATTTGTAAATTGTGATCTAGCCTTGAATAAACTGTTTCTTGTTTAAAGTGTTTGATTACAAACATATTTTGCAGCCTGAGAGCTATGTGGGTGTTTTACTTTGCAATATTCTGGTTCCCTTGTTGGGATAAACTACTCAGCTGACCCCGCCTATTGCCTCATAAAACAGAGCAGCAATGCTATTATCACTTAACTGCACCTGAATTCAGGCAGAACTACTTTGTTCAAAGAGTAGTAAACACTTGGACTAAGTTGTCAAGTAAGGTAATCAAAGCAGAAACATAAATGACTGTTAGGGACATAGAACACTTTCATGAAGGAAATCGAAGGATACAGTGACAAGAAGGGATGTAAGTAGGATGAACTGAGCTCAAGAAAGACATTTTTCAATGTTATTACTAAAAATTATCCTTTTGTTGAGAGCCAATATAAGGCCTCAATGGCACTTACTCCTTATATGCCCCTAAAAGCCTTAAGCAGGACATAAGAGGTACACAGCAGCAAATTTTAGCCTGGATAAAGGGGACTTTTCAGATTTCAGCAAAGCTTTCAATGCTGTTTCTTGCAGTATCCTTCTGGACAAAATGTCCAGCATACAGCTAGACAGAAACATAATGTGATAGGTGAACAGTTGGCTGACGGGTTGGACTCAAAGGTTTAAAGTAAATGAGGTAACATCAGGCTGGTGGCTGGTCACTAGTGAGGTTCCATAGGGCTTCATTTTAGGGCCAGTTCTCCTCAGTGTTTTCATAAATGACTTGGATGCAGGACTTGAAGGTATACTGAGTAAGTTAGCATATAACACAGAATTGGGAGGAGCTGCTGACACCCTCGAGGGTAGGCAGGACTTGCAGAGAGTACTTGACAACTTAGAGGGCTTGGCAATCACCAACAATATCAAGTTTAACAAGAGCAAGTGCCAGATTCTGCACCTGGGACAGGGCAATTTGGGATCTATGTACAGACTGGGGGACAAGCAGCCCCACAGAAAGGGATGTGGGGTTGGTGATAAGTTGAATAGGAGTCAATGTTGTGCCTTGGCAACCAAAAGAGCCAACTTTATCCTGAGGTGCATAGAGGACGACATTGCTAAACAGTCAAGGGAAGTGATTGTCCTGTTCTGCTTTGTGTTGGTGCAGCTTGAGTACTGTGTACATTTTTGGGATCCACAATATATGAAAGTTATAAAACTGCTAGAGAGCATCCAAAGGAGGGCTACAGAGATGGTGCAGGGTCTAGAGGGCAAGACGTATGAGGAGGAGTTGTGGAAGTCACTTGGTTTGTTTAGCCTTGAGGAGACTGAGGGTAGACCTTGTGGTCTACAGCTTCTTCGTGACAGATGGTGGAGGGGCAGGCACTGATCTCTTCTCTCTGGTGACCAGTGATAGAACCTGACTGAATGGCATTAAGCTGTGATAGGGAAGATTCAGGTTGTATATTAGGAAAAGGTTCTTCACTGAGATGGTGGTCAGGCACTGGAACAGTGGTCACAGCAACAAGTCTGCTGGCATTCAAGAAGCATTTGGACAATACTCTCAGACAGCAGTCATTAGTGTCTTGAAAACTGTCTTGGTGAGAAATCAGTAAAGTCATTCATAGTCATCCTCTTTTAATTTTAATTACTGTATGTCTTTGGTCTTAGAAGGTCAGCTCTACTAAATGTCATTTTATAAAGGTGTTTTAAGACACTTGAGAAGGACAGATATCTAAGAAGAATGTCATCATTTCAAATATCCAGAGAATTACAGGTATATAGTATAGGCAAGTCTTTCAGGACTGGTTAGATATTTTGGATGTTATATATTCATTGCTCAAAGTGGGATCAATTTTCAACAACTATCCTGTAAAAAGTTCATTTAAAGATACTTCAAACTGTACTTTAAAAATTCGTCTTTTCCTGAGAAGCATTTATAAGGCGCTGATTTGGCATACAGCTGTCTCTTCCCTTGAGGCTGTTTTATGCCACAGTCATCAGTCCAGATGGGATATTTTTTTTCGTACTTTCTTTAAAATATTTAGAACTGATCACTGCTTATGGGATCTTTCTGACATTAGATGTATTCGATAATCTAATATGGTCTGGAATAATCTGTGTTCTTGCTTAAAATAAATAAATAAATAAATAAATCCACAGAATTCACTTCCTTTTCCTTCCTCACTGTCACTGACTCTTCCTTTGCCTGAACCTAGTGCTAAAATAAAATGGGAGATAAAACCTAGAACCTCATCATAACATGAAAATACCTTCAGAAAATTGTGAAACCAAATCAGAGGCTCAGAAATAAATTGTTTGAAAATAATGCCTTCCCGAGGCATATCTTCCTTTCTTTCTGCTTGTTGTTTCCTTCATTGTAATCTGACCTTCTGACCAGCTGTAATTGTTCATTGTATCATGATTGTAATCCATTTAATTTATATTATAAATTCCTCAGAGCAAGAAATTTAAAACTCCACAAAAAATATCAGTATTGTTAGTTTTATACTGAGACACTTAAGTAGCTTGAACTATTTAGCTGATCCCCCCAAAAAGATAAAAAGGTGATTTGGTCACCACCTACAGGTACTCAAACAAGAAAAAAAAAGCCATTGTTTCTTCAATCTGAATAAAATAAAATAATAAAATAAAATAATAAAATAACAAGACATAATGAAATCCAGTGGCTGGAAGTTTAAGCCAGCTATATTAAGTCTAGGGAAACCATAGATATACCTAATAAAACTATAAAAGTGGAAGTATGGGAGTAGTTAAGCACAGAAATATTTTGCCTACACAATTGCCTACTCTCTCTAGAAGATTTTAAATCTCATATAGCCACCTATATATATTAAAATATCTGCCATCACTCACATAGAAGTGATGGGCTTGATGCAGAAATTATTTGAGGGTGGGTTTTTGTTGGTGGTGGTGTTGCTGTTGTTTTGTTTGTTTGTTTTTACTGTGTAGATGATTATAGTGTAGCTAACTGATCTTTCAATGTATTCACAGATTTTCACTACTACATGTACATACACATATATAATTTACCTAGTATTAGAGTTCACAGAATCACAGAATCACAGAATGATCTAGGTTGAAAGAGACCTCCAAGATCACTGAGTCCGACCTCTGACCTAACACTAACAAGTCCTCCACTAAACCATATCATTAAGCTCTAAATCTAAACATCTTTTAAAGACCTCCAGGGATGGTGACTCAACCCCTTCCCTGGGCAGCCCTTTCCAATGCCTAACAACCCTTTCAGTAAAGGAGTTCTTCCTAATATCCAACCTAAACCACCCCTGGTGCAACTTTAGCCCATTCCCCCTCGTCCTGTCACCAGGCACGTGGGAGAATACACCAACCCCCACCTCGCTACAGCTTCCTTTAAGGTACCTGTAGAGTGCGATAAGGTCACCCCCGAGCCTCCTCTTTTCCAGGCTGAACAATCCCAGCTCCCTCAGCTGCCCCTCGTAAGACTCGTTCTCCAGACCCCTCACCAGCTTCGTTGCCCTTCTCTGGACTCTCTTGAGCACCTCCATGTCCTTCTTGTAGCGAGGGGCCCAAAACTGAACACAGTACTCGAGGTGCGGCCTCACCAGAGCCGAGTACAGGGGGACAATCACTTCCCTAGACCTGCTGGCCACACTGTTTCTTATACAAGCCAGGATGCTGTTGGCCTTCTTGGCCACCTGAGCACACTGCTGGCTCATATTCAGCCAACTATCAACCAATACTCCCAGGTCCTCATCTCCCAGCCTGTAGCTCTGCTTGGGGTTGTTGTGCCCCAGGTGCAGGACCCGGCACTTGGCCTTGTTGAACCTCATACAGCTGGCCTCAGCCCATCGGTCCAGCCTATCGAGATCCTCTTGCAGAGCCTTCCTACCCTCGAGCAGATCGACACACGCACCTAACTTGGTGTCATCTGCAAATTTACTGAGGGTGCACTCGACCCCGTCATCCAGATCATTGATAAAGATGTTAAAGAGAACTGGCCCTAGTACTGAGCCCCGGGGGACTCCACTAGTGACCAGCCTCCAACTGGATTTAACTCCATTCACCATGACTCTTTGGGCCTGGCTACACAGCCAGTTTCTAACCCAACGAAGCGTATGCCAGTCCAAGCCCCGAGCAGCCAGTTACTTGAGGAGAATGTTGCGGGAAACGGTGTCAAAAGCCTTACTGAAGTCAAGGTAGACCACATCCACAGCCTTTCCCTCATCACGTCACTTTGTCACAGAAGGAGATCAGGTTCGTCAAGCAGGACCTGCCTTTCATAAACCCATGCTGACTGGGCCTGATCACCTGCTTGCCCTGCAAGTGCTGCGTGATGACACTCAAGATAATCAGCTCCATGAGCTTCCCTGGCACTGAGGTCAAACTAACAGGCCTATAGTTTCGCGGGTCAACCTTCCGGCCCTTCTTGTAGATGGGTGTCACATTTGCTAGCCGCCAGTCAACTGGGACCTCCCCTGATAGCCAGGACTTCAGATAAATGATGGAAAGTGGCTTGGCCAGCTCTTCTGCCAGTTCTCTCAGCGCCCTTGGGTGGATCCCATCCGGCCCCAGTGACTTGCATACATCTAAGTGCTGTAGCAGGTCGCCAACCATTTGATCAGAGCTTTCTGAAAGAAAGACAGTCAACTGAAGATGCATTGTTTCCTTACAATAGAAACATTTTTCAGGGGTATTCCATAATCTGTAAAGTTTTTTAGTTAGTCACATTGACATGCAGTGCTGTAGAGCAGCTCAGAAGAGAGATAAGGAGAAAATGTATGGAGAAACTTCAGGTTTTCATTCCAAAAGTTTTAACTTGAGATAATTTTATATATATATATATATATATATATATATTATATATATATAATTTTTTTTGGGGGGGGGGAGGGGTTGTTTTGTTCTGGAATAAAATCAAATATTGTGACTCCAAAAACTTCCACAGACAAAACCACTATTTTATATTTATCTTTTTAATTAATAGTTAAGTACTCCCAAAAGATGTCAGTCATGTCACAGATGTAGATAGCATAAACATCCAATGCAGAATATTATTTGTATTATTTGCTCTTCTTATAAAATGCAGCCATGACATATATGATTCCTCTGCAGTTATTCCAGATCTTGTTGGTTGTTACTGTTCATTGTGCTGAGAACAAAGTAGATTTAAACTGCATTCACCTTCTGTTGGTAGCTTCAGTCATCTGGATTGTTGTCATAGCCTGGAGTGCACCTTCTGCCTCTACAGCCTCTTATTCCCTCCTTGGGGTTTAGCTAGCTATGTTCAAGCTCAGTTCTGCCCCACCCTGTGGGTTTGGATCAGACTTCTGTGAAAGGAGCTGTGTAAGGAAAAGTGGTGAGAAGCCTCATTAGGAGAGTCCCTTCTTAACTCCAAAGCTGCATTTAAGCTCAGGTCCTTGCTCCTTATCATTCTAATACCATAGTAGGTAAGCCTGCACCTGGCCTGGTACCTTGCTGGGCCAGATGCTGCACTGCTGGCTAGGCTTCCTGTGTATCTAGGAACTGTTTGTTACTACAGACTTCTCTTGCCATCACTGAACTATTGGCTGATTCTTGTTACTCTTGGTAGGTTCACGTTGCTTTCTCTGGACCTGCTCTGCTTTCTTTCTCTGATACCATGGAACTGTGTCCCTTGTTAATGAAGACACTATTCCTGCCTTCCTCCTGGCTCACCTTCCCTTTTAAAACATCCTTTTTTTTTTTTTTTTTTTTTTGTCAGGGAAGAGTAAGAGCAGAGTTCCTCCCTAATGAAAGGTGAGACGAGAGCCAAGGGTGTCCATAATGAAGTCAGGGGGTCAGTGTCCTCACTGACAGAGAATAATGCCATGGCAGCAGAGGCAGGCCCAGAGACAGCAGCCAGGCTCAATGAAAAGACCAGATCATCAGGTATGTTTGTGGCTATAAGGCAGGTCCAAGGTCAAACCAGGAAGTGAACCTGCAGGTCAGGGTCAGGATCAAGTCCAGCAATCATAATATGGGTCAGACACAGTCCAGTGATCACTAGACAGGTCCATAATGATGAAGCAGGTCTGAAGCAGGCCTGGAAGTCGTTTTGGAGATCTGAATCCAGACTGATAGTGTTTGTATTAAGATACAGTTATGACTATTTCTGAGCTGAAGACAGGAACTCCTGTGACATAAGTTTGCCTGGGACTGAAGACCCAGGGCTAAACTGAAATGGGGTTCGTAGTCTCATGGGTGAGGAGTGGGAGTTAAACAACAACAAACAACAGCAACAATAACAAACATACAAATGAAACAGGCCAGGGCCAGTAAAGCCTATTAGTGCACTCAAGACCCTGGCAATCATGCTGCACACATGTGCCATCAAATTGCTGGTGACAAGTTTTTTGGGGTAGGTTTAGATTAGATATTAGGAAGAAATCCTTCACTACAAGGGTGATGAGACACTGGAACTGGCTGCCCAGAGAAGTTGTGGATGCTTTCTTCCTGGAACTGTTCAAGTCCAGGTTGGGTGGGCCTTTGGGCAACCTGGTCTAGTGGGAACTGTCCCTGCCCATGGCAAGCGGATTGAAACTGGATGATCTTTAAATCCATCCAACCCAAACCATTCCATGATTCTATGATTCTGTGATTTTATGAAGGTTTTACATGCTGCTGATGACAAAGAGAACTCTGAAGCCACTCTTAGGAGCAGTAGAGAGTGATCTTGAGTGTGACTATATGTACCCGAGATAAAAGAATTGACACTACAGAATCAAAGTTAATGTGCCTGCCTGATTGCTACCTAAGATGGCAGTGCAAAAATAACCTGAAGTTAGTCAACTTGCATTAGAGATTCTTATTCAGAGAGACTATCATATTATCCTAAAATAAACAGGAGAAAAAAAAAATAATCTTGGACAGAAACAGGTTGTTCCTTGCTTATTCTGTGAGCAAGTAATTGCTGACATGATGACATGATAGGCAAATCTGGTACTATGAGTAAAGGCCATATGGTCAAGTCAGAACCTTGGTGAATATGCATTTCATGTATGTCCTATCTATCACTGTCTAGAGATTACTATTTCTCAGGTGAAATTTGCAGTCTGATGAGGGCATCTTACTTATATTGCACTGTGCTTTTCATCACTGAGCACTGCAAATGTTGTTTTTCTCAATGACAAGTTACGTAACTGTCTTGTCTTTGGAGTTCAGCACCATCTTTTTCTTGAGCCATTTTCTTTTTGTTAGTAATTAGTTAGGAAAAGGCCTTAGCCACTAAATCAGAATCATTACACACTAAGAAAGTCTTACTACAGCAATTCATCTAAATGCTGTTTTTCATGATCAGCAAGATGATTGTCAAAAAAATCAGGAACTCAACACCAACATTAGTAGCAGTCCAAATTTCTAGTCCGTATAGATATTGAAAGATAATGAATGTTGCTTCTGAAAAAATAAATAATAATAATAATAAAACCAAAACAAAACAGTAAATAAGTTTGGTCATTAAAGGCTGAAAGTATAAAGGAAACAGATTCTCCTTTGTGGTCATCAGTGTTTACTTTGACAATAAGCGAAGTAGCGCAGTCACATCCAAGAAGTGCTGGTGATCTTTGAAATACTCATTACTGTGCTAATAACTGGACATGGTATGAAATGGAATTTGACTGAGAACTCCTCTGAGAAGACACATTCCATTGCCTCCTTTCCATAAATTGTAAAGTCTGCTAAGACAAGAGTGGTCAAGATGAGAACACTGACATAAATGTGAAGTGACCATTTTCTGTAGGTCCTGATTCAAAACATTGCTTCTTATTTGTAATAAAGTCATCAGAAGAACATATTAAAATAGACCAATAAAGTAGTAATCTCAATTTCTGAAGAAACATTTTGAGTGAATTCTTTCAAATGTTTCCTGAAAAACTGTGACCTTATAAAGAATGATCAGTTTTATTTCACCTAGACCCAATAGTCAGAAGAATTCTCATGAAAGACAGAATTGTACCTTAGGTATGCCTTACCAATGGAGAAGTATATTCAGCTTGAGTAATGCGTTCGTGAATTGGTTATATTTATAGAAAGATCAATTCTGGATGTACCAACACAAACAAAACGACACCATCAGAATCTGTAAGATCATGGCATGTTAATATGGCATGCTAGAGGTGCACATCCAGTGACAGTTTTTAAGCAAATGTTTGCTGCTTTTGCAGGATGTTTTCTTGAAACTTGACCTCCTCTGAAATTATCAGCAATTTGTCTGTGAAGATGCTACAGGTGTGCAGATGCCAGTCACACATTGAGATAATACATGTAAAGGTATCCTCTCCTGTTGAAAGAGTTATGGCTATAGTATCGATGTTTTTAAAGGTCCTGATCTTTGTTGCATTTGAGGATGAGATGAGAAGTTTTGAACTGATTTCACAAGTGAATATGAATTCAGAAGAAATACAGAGAGGGTTTATCACTCTTTTTTGTGGTATCCACCCTAGAAGCTGTTGCAGTGGGTGCACGATATTGCAGAAAGAAGAGATGTCATATTTGCTTTCTCTTGTTCCCTTTTTCTGACTCTGTTTAAGACTCATTTGTGTGACTATTGTTAATGTTATATGTTATAAAGTTATATTCACTAGAAACTTGCCACAAGTTTCTTCAGACATGTGCAATCAACTCCACAAGGAAAACAATCATTATGTTTACTACCATAGTTAGTATGGACATTTCTGGATCATTGTAAATGATCCAGGCACCAGAGTGCCCAAACTTGGTGCTTCTGAAACAGATCTATTTTGCAGCAATTCACCGTCTCAGACAACCGGCTATCTTTTCTGGGACCTCCTTTTATGATTCACAAGGAAATCATGGAGCAAATTAATTTTCCTGGCAGCCACTTTAATTCCCAAAGATTCTGCAGTCCTTTTCCCATTGCTTGTTTGAAAATGGCACATCCATAATGAGATCAAAATGCATGTTTTTGTCATCATGTAGCAGGTGTATGTCTGATCATGTTATGGAACTGCACAATCCTTGCATGTAACATCAACACCTAATAGGAAATAACTACTAATTTTAGCATGTGATTGATTAGCTATACCCTTCTTTTTGGAATTTCATTGTTCTACGTGACAAAAATGTTTAAAGTTCCAGTTAGCTAATTCCATAGCTGAGTGTTTAAAAATTGGGAAAGTGTTCAAGGACCATGTATGCAGTGCTGCATATGGGGCTACAGCTTGATATATCCTCACTAGATAAAGATGATGCATTGATACATTCTTTTTGTGGAATGTACACATACTGAATATTGTATTTGGAAGTTTGTATGATTTGAATATTGTATTATTTTTAGTATTTTCATCCACAAAAAAAAATAAATTCAAGAATGTTCTTTATTAGATATATTCTGTGGACTTAGACATTTCTGTGCCCAAGAATCATCTAGGATACTTTCCAAGAATACAGCATATTCTTGCAGTATAGAGAGATGCCAAATAACATCTCTGCAAAGTGCAGCTCAGCCTGATTCAACAAGTAAGCATTTTAGAAGGAGAGATTTGAGTATCTCAATCTGTAGTACACTCAAATGGATTTCTTACCAAGACCATCACATATAGCTAATGTAGTGAAAATCTCTGTGAGACCTGTCTGTAAACTTGAAGGTAATACTAAAAAGAAAGAGAACAAGTTATTACTGACTTTCCTTTGAGCTAGTAAATTAATAAATCAGTGTCAATTTTGTAAAGCAGCTGGTTATAGTTACAAGAATAAAGAATGTATTTATGAGCCAAATCCATCAATTCTATTTTAGAACATCTATTTTTATATAACCCTGCAATTGTGGAAAGTAAAAAAAAAAAATCTTCAAGCATTTAGGGGTTCATTTACTTTATTGATATAATTTTTAAAATGAGCAATTAGAACCCTACTGATTCTAATCATTAGCAGCTTTCAGATTCTATAAAAAAGCTATCTTATTATTGAGCCAATTATTAGACATATTTGCAATTGCTCCTTGTGTCATAGTAACTTTAAGGACTTCTGCCATCTTTTGTTATATTCTCTTTTTCCCAACACTCTCTGCTTGAAGTCCTTACCTAAATCTGGAGTTCTTACCTCTATCCTTTCTTCTTAGCATTTTATTTCCTATATTAATTCTTTCCTCTTCATTTACATAGCAGTGAGTACATGTGTTTTTATTTCAAGTGTTCAAAAGAATCTTTTTTCATCGAGAAAATTGTACTTCTCATGTAAATGAAGGAAGTGGATTGTCCTCAGAATGAGGAACAAAGCAGCAACTACTGTGATGACATCCACAGACCCTCAGAGGAAGGAATGGGCAGAAATACTCCTCTGCATCTGTTTTTCTTTTATGAAATGTCTCTGAAGACAGTATTGCAAAACGTCTTATAATCCCTCAGCGATCCATAGGGTTCTGTTGTTCCTGTTGTCATGGTCCACATATATAGATTCATAGACATGAAGAATGATTGCAATAATTTAACATAACTTTCTGCATCACAGTGGCCACAGGGTTTCCTGTTCCAAGCCCCCAAATTTCTGATTGTGCTACAGTATGTCCATTAAACTGTTATTCCATAATAACTTGCTGTTCCTTACATCTCGAGCTAAGATGTTCCAATGGATAGTTCCTCTCATGAAAAAAAAAAAAATCGAAACAACTGTTTTATATTTCTAATATACATCAATGAAATGTCCACTTTTAGTTATTGTTTTTTTTTTCTTTTTTTTTTAATTTTTCTATTATGAAAAGAAAATTCAAATAAATGTTTCATGGCATAAAAGGTTTGCAGTACAGTTGGCTGAGTAAGTGAAGATCAAACTCGCCCTGCTACATAAAATAATTTTAAAACTCATTAAAAGATAAAACCAGGAAGGCGAAATTGGCACACATATTCTGTGTGTTTTGATCACACACATAACCATATATATAGACTACAAATTTACTTCTTAATAGATTGTTTACTTAGGATAACAGTCTTTAGATTTACTTTCCTTATAAATTGCTTCTGCAAACTATAGGTCATTCTTTTATCTGTTTTATCTCTTCTCTTTGTCCAAGTTTATGGATACTAGAATTTGTTGCAGAATTTTGGTGCTAGTCTTAATAATGGAGGAAAAGGTGAAGCCATACTATTAACAGTTCCGTCACTTCATTCTACTTATTTAACTCTGAGCACTTCATCTTCTACAAAATTCAAAAATCTCCATCATTTTTACAGGGCATAAATATATTCATGTATACTGTTTAACATATTTTGAAAACATAAGGGGAAACTCAATGTTTCTTTAAGTTAAAAAGATGTCTGTTTCATTCAAAGCATGATGTTCAAGTTCTTACATTATATCATTTTGTCAGTTTCTTCTGTTCAAAGTTTCCACCATCCTATATGAAAAATTGGTATCATATCTATCATCCAGAAAGGGAGAATAAGGTGAAACAGAAGGATAAATTATGCCAAAAGTTAGAAAATAGGTCCAAAATGACATGAAAAACAAAATATTGGTGTTCTGACATTATAGTGCTCAATCGCAATACTGTATAAATATAATTTCTGTTAATTATTTTCAATTAAAGTTTTGTTTTATTGACTTCATGTTTTTCTTATAATTCTTCCTGAAAATTTTATAACTTCTGTATACCTGTAGTTAAATATATTAATAACCAGTTACACAAAAGGAGGCAAAATATTTAAATTGCTTCAAAACTTGATGACCTACACTAGTCATAGGGCCTGAACATTTAATCAGCTTGTTAAAATGAGATTATTACTATTGAGGCCTTCTCTATCTGCATAGCATTCAATATTTACAATGGTTTTCAAAGGGCTCTAGAAGTGACACCAGATGGAATTGTTTTATGGTGCTATGTGATGTAGGTAATTCCTTGTTAGAGAAGGACTTTTATTTGAATTCAGCTTCTAGATCAGGCAAATGGTGCAAAGCAGGGTTAATATGTTCATAGAATCATAGAATGGCTTGGCTTGGAAGGGGTCTTAAAGATCATCTAGTTACAACGCTCCTGCCATAGGCAGGGGTGCCACCCACTAGACAAGGTTGGCCAAGGCCCCATCCAGCCTGGCCTTGAACACCTCTAGTGATGGGGCATCCACAGCTTCTCTTGGCAAGCTGTTCCAGTGCCTCACTACCCTTACAGTGAAGAATTTCCTCCTAATGTCTAGTCTAAATCTATGCTCTTTTAAGACCATTCCCCCTCGTCCTATCATTATCTACCTGAGTGAAGAGTCCTTCTCCATCCTTTTCATAAGACCCCTTTAAGTATTGAAAGGTCACAATGAGGTTTCCCCAGAGCCTTCTCTTCTCCAGGTTGAAAATCCCTATCTCTCTCAGCCTTTCTTCACAGGAGAAGTGCTTCAGCCCTCTGATCATCTATGTGGCCCTCCTTTAGACTCACTCTAACAGGTCCACATCTTTCTTGTGCTGGGGGTCCCAAACCTGGATGCAGAACTCCAGGTGGGACCTCAAAAGGGCAGAGTAGAGGGGACAATCACCTCCCTCGACTTACACTCCTCTGTTGATGCAGCCCAGGATGCAGTTGGCCTTCTGGGCTGCAGGAGTGCAATGCTGACTCATACTGAGCTTTTTGTTCACCAGAACCCCCAAGTTTCTCTCCACAGGAATGCTCTCAGTAAGTTCTTCACCCAGTCTGTCCTCCTGTCTGGGATAGCCCTGACCCAGGTGCAGCACCTTGCACTTGGACTTTGCATCTCTCGCCAAGTTTAGTTCTCTCAGTGCCTTGGCTTTCCTGATCCCATCCCTGCATATCTAGACAGCCACTTCCCAGGGCACATGGCCCTGTTTCTACCATCAGTGCATTTCCTTCTTTTACCTAAATTTGACCAGCAGGTCCTTTTCAACCATGCTGGTTTCCTACCTGATTTATTACATATGGGAATAGAGAGCTCTCGTTCTGTAAGGAAAATATCCTTTAAGAGTTGCCAGCTCTTATCAGATACTCTGTCCCCAATGACCATGTCCCATGAGATCTCATCCACTAATTATCTGAACAGCTGGAATTTTGCTCTACTAAATTCAGGATCCTGCCTTTGCTGTTAGCCAGGCCCATATCCCTTGAGATCACAAACTCAGCTATGGGTCCTGCAACCCATTCTTCTTCCAGTCTTAACCTCTTTAATGACATCTCCTACACTGGTGAGCACTAGGTCCAGTAATGCTTCTCTGGTTAGTTTGTCTAGTATATTTTTCTGGTCTACCTTTTTACAGTTGCCCTTTCCTGGGTCTTGACCATTATCATTGTTGTTGACACCATCTCCTTTTCTGAGGCCCAGAGAATCATATCTGTTTTGTGTGGGCACTTCAAGGGCAATGGGGAGATTTCTCACTCTGCTCTGAGCAAAGACAAAGGTTCAGCCTCCCTTGTCTTGTGAGTCCATCAATTCTGCCAGTTTTGGGTTGGTAGCCACCTTACCACCCCCGTGGGAGGACTTAAGGCAGGGCTGTTGCTCAGCCAGTTCATGATACCATGCATCGATCTCTCACTCGTATTCCTGGATGCATTGCAGCCTGCTGAGCTCCTCTCACAACATGTCAGCTTGCTCAGAGAGTTCACCTATCTGGTCACACTTGCACTCATGGCACCCACCTCTGCCTTCAGGCCCTAGGGGAACCTCCAGATTCTGGAGTTCCCTGCAAGTGAGGGGTTAGGCAGCTCTTACAGTCCTTGGGAGGTCTGTCTGTGTAGAGACATCTGCCAGGGGGAGTTGTGGCCCATCTGTTTGGGTTTTGGTCTCAGCCCTGTAGGTGCAGTGCGTGGACACCATTTATGCCTCACTGGAAGCCTCTTCTTGGTGCTCCCAGAATAGAGGGTAGAGATTGGTCCATCTCCCACCTTGCCTGCTCACCCTGCCTGCACACTGACGTGCCAACTGATGTGCCATGCCCTGACTGCCCACTCTGTTGGCTGTGCTCCTGACCACTCGCATGTCCCAGGGGTGGCTTTGTATATGAGGGAGTGATGGGTCCACTCCAGGCCCTGCCCAAGCCTTGTCAGATGCCCTTGAAAAGGCTGACAAGTCCCGGTGACTCCCTTGGCTGCCTCGAAGGGGCCTGTGCTGGGTCTAGCTGGGATGGAGTTAACTTTCCCTGCAGCAGCCCATACAGTGCTGTGTTCTGCACTTGTAGCTAGAACAGCACTGGTATCACACCAGTGTTGTGTCTACTGATGAGCAATACTGGCACAGCACCAGGACTCCCTCCAAGCCCCCAAGGGCCAGCAGGATGGGGGTGGGCAAGTGATTGGGAGGGGACATCACCAGGGCAGTTGACCTGAACCGACCAAAGGGATATTCCATGCCGTATGGTGTCACACTCAGCAATAAAAGGTGGAAAAGGGGAAGGAGGGGTGGCTCTTGTTATGGAAAGTCTGTCCTCCCGAACAACCGCTACACATATTGAGGCCCTGCTTCCCAGGACATGGCTGAACATCGCTCATTGATGGAAAGTAGAGAGTAACTGCTTTTCTCTCTCTGTGCTTCCACGTGGCCTTTTTTTTTTTTTTTCCCTCTCCCTTTCCTTTTAATTAAATCATCCTTATCTCAAACCTTGAGCTCTTTGTGTCATATTTTCTCCCCCTTCCTCTTTGAGGAGGGGGAGTGAGAGAGCGGTCATGGTGGAACTCGGCTGCCCACCTGAGTAAAACCACCACAGAGCCTCAATGTAGGGAACCCTCTGCACACCGTGATTCCCTGCTTCACTGCAGAACACATCTACCCTGGAGCCGATCACCTCAGCGAGTCAACAGTTAAGATTTCCTTAACATTTCTGAGTTCACTTTTCTGAAATATGGAATTTAACTCTAAGATTTATTCAAATTTGTCCCTACCTTTAGTTTAATCTGACTGAAATTAATTTTAACTGAATCAAGACATAACTATTTTCTATGACCTAGTCCTCTGCCTCCTTATCTCTTATGTCTCAATTAACATCACAATTTTTTTTTTCAGTTCAGCTACTATTTGAACAAACAAACAATCAAACAAACAGAATAAAACCCTATATTATCTGTAACACTGAGGAGTTTCTAGGCTCTAGTATTGTCAGGAGAACTTAATCTCCATTCTGTCTCTCATGAATAAGCTCCTGTTGATATTTATTTCTCTACAGCTTTAGAGAAATCACAGTATCACAGAATCCCAGAATGGCCGAGGTTGGAAAGGACCTCTGGAGATCACCTGGTCCAACCCCCCTGCCAAGCAGGGTCACATAAAGCATGTTGCACAGGATCGCATCCAGGCAGGTTTTGAATATCTCCAAAGAAGGAGACTCCTCAGCCTTTCTGAGCAACCTGTTCCAGTGCTTTTCACCCTCACAGTAAATAAATGTTTTCTCATATTCAGCCAGAACTTCCTGTGCTTCAGTTTGTGCCTGTTGCCTTTTGTCCTTTTGCTGGGCATCACTGAAAAGAGTCCAGCCCCATCCTCTTGACACCCTCCCTTCAACAATTTGTACAGATTGATAAACTCCCCTCTCAGTCTTCTCTTTTCCAAGCTAAACAGGCCCAACTTTCTCAGCCTCTCCTCATATGAGAGATGTTCCATTCCCCTAATAAATAAATAAATAAATAAATAAATAAAATCTCTACCAATTTCCAATGTTGACACAGGAATTTGTACCAGACTCACAGTATTATTGTAGTAAAAACGTTTTAATAGCCCTCCCTAAAAATAATTTGATGCTCTTTATTTTAGCCTGTTCTGTTTTATTGTGCTTTTCCTTCTTAACTCTTAATAGCCCATTTATAAATGTATGTGTTAACCTACTGCTTTAACTGTTTCTCTAGTTCCATAGCAGCATACCCTCTTCAATGCATGCTTTATCACAATTGCTCTTCTGTCATGTTCCAATAATCTTTATAACACCCTAGATCATATTTTGCTCTGGTAGCTCATACCTTTCCATCTTGTTGCTCATTTTTTATCCAGAAAACCTAGTCGCTGTCTAGCCCTGTAACTTTCATTCTGTTGAACCCTCTTAATCAACAATCACAACAAAAAAAACAGACCACCCATACATAAAAGGAAGATATAAGGCATCATGCCTCCAAACAGGGTTAAAAATAAGATTGAAAAAAATTTATATCCTCCACGATCTTCTAATACTTGGAAGTCTGTAGATGTTAGCATGTCAAAACTATAGGGAACGTATTTTATGTTTGATATTATAGGAAACAAGACCCCCCCCAAAATATCTATTTGTTTACTGCTTTCTTATTATCCCATTGACTTTGAACCAAACACAGCCCATGAAGAGAGGGTTTTTATCACCCTCTCTGAGGGGTCAGATAGAACAGGAGGGCTTGTTTGGAGAACTCTTGCCAGACTACAGGATTAGACAGTGTTGCTCTGAACTAAAAAATCAAATTAAGCAGGGTCTCACCTTGACACAGATGCAGAATCATATCACATCTGGAGGTTATTTCTTGCACCAAAATCTCATAACTCTGCCTGGTGGTCCCAGCAATTCACAATTCCGTTCTACCATAAACCACAGTATAAGGTAAAGAGAACAGCAGCTCTGAATCTACAGAACAAGGTAGGGATCTAACCCATAAGATGCCAGAAAAGCAGATAGACAGTTAACACACAGTTGTATATGACTTAATACTAGAGGGGGAAAGATGTGAGTACTTAGGATTCTAGGTAATAAATACATTTTTAAAAACTTGGTTAGTATGCTCTTCTCATCTTGTTGATTCACTTGCTTGCACTTCTGCAAAACTATCTACAATGATGAGATCTTATTTGCAGTTTTCTATAAAGTACTAGTTTTGTTGAAATGTGATGTGTAAGTTTTTTGTGATATTTTATTAAAAACTTCTATAGAAACACACATCCCACAATATGAAAGCATACTTCCCTTGCATAAATAAGCTTCAAGTTTTATTAAAAATCATAATACCCCATAATATATTATGAAATATTAATTTCATATTCATAACCACTGTCACAAGATATTTCCTGAAACATAATGCAAAATGTAAAGAAAATATCACAGCCAAGTTTTAATAAGGTAGAGGCATAATATAATAAAACCAGTTCTCTTACAAAAAGTAGCTTAAGGCATCACTGACCACCTGTCCCTCACGACTGTTCCTTTGAAAATCTGTGTCCTGTTGGTCAACCCTTGGTGATATTCTCTTTCTTTTTCTCATGGATAAAATTATTCACTGCAAAAATGACTGTTCAGCAGTTTTGAGATTTGACATAGAAGCTTTAAGTCTTTCAATTGCACCTTTCTTTGGCTTTTTGTCTCAGTTCGAAAATTCTTCAAATTAGATTAAGTTCTTTTCCTAATAAAGGAAATGTTTTCACTTAAGTTCCTTATCCCACTGAAATGTAAAATTCTGTCTTTCAACCACACTAATTGCCCATGGTGAATGAGAGTAACTAACTAACACAGAAAAGCGATCTTAAAGTCCGCTTAATTTAGACAGTGGAATAGACTGTTTAGACTGTTGTTTAGACTGTTAATAATACTGTTATTCAAAGCTTATGCACCTGAGTCTATGTTTACTTTGGCATGTATATACCTTCTGCCCTCCTTTAAAAACTCAGGAGACTTTCTTCAGATTGCACATTTATAAACAAACTTCTAGAAAACTGAGTAAGGTGACCATTTCCTTTTCATTCAACTCATGAAGACAGAGAATGATAAGGAGGAGAAAATAGATCACAGTTTACAAGGTTATGGAACACATCTAGCCCATAATTCTTCTTACTAACTAAAGAAGTATTGCATTGAGGAAGACAAGTCAACATCAAATGGCTTGTCAGTGTCCTTTCACTGCTGCAGCTGGATGTGGGACAGATATTACTGATCATGCCACTAAGAATATTCTGATTAGCTCAATGGTTGATACACAAAGCTAGTGTTATCTCTCTTGTGAAGATGTTAAATGCCACTACACAAATCTCAGCATTTTTTGCAATCATTGGCAAAGCAGCACAAGTTAGTATCTGGAAAATAAAAATAACAAGCAGAAATGACAGTTCATGTGATAAAGTGAAAGGAATCACTGAAATCTGAGATCCTGATTCTTTTCTTGTCTCTGCTAATCCCTTAAATCCAGATGTTTTTGATTGTCTTCCATTGCATTTCCCATAGCACTCCAATGGATATATCCTGTTACACATACAGATCATCAGTCACGTCAATGAGATATTTTCCCTTGAAGATATTTTCCCCTTTATTACAGAGCAGGTTCTCATCATGGTGGAGAATGCACTTTAGACTGCAATAGGAGAGAACTAGCTGTGTGAATGCTATTCTTGATCTTCTTGATCATCTAATCAGGAGAAGCCTAGTGCAAGTATGTTTTCCATGTAGAACTGCCTAATCCACACAGAAGGTTGAGGCCTAAGGTAGGCAGGTGAACACTTAAAACTTCTCAGTTTGTACATTTTTTTTTTTTAACTAGAGTAGCAATGTATCTCTATCTGATTATACTTTCATATATTTCAAAGGGGGAGGGGAAAACTCCCTCCCTCTTTTGTTCCTTAGATATACCTATTTATAGCTTACTAATACTGACAGATGATAAAAGTGTCTTTGTGTGACAGTTGGGAAATGAGGTAAGTGGATGAGTTTATTTTTAGTAAAAAAAAAAGAGAGATACATAAAATAAGTTATCGTGCCTGCTTTGTCTATTGTGTTTTGAGGCCCTATTTTCCTAATGAAGAATCTAGGAGAGTCAGCACCAGTGAGGAAATGGAGCACTAACACACAAGGGCAAAAAACACAACACAGTCTCAGTAACATAATTAAAAATGACTGTGGTGTGACTGAACTGGGGATCTTCTTCAAATTAAAAATGAATTTACTGGAGGGATGGTTTTCTTAAGCAGATGGGACGAGTGAGATATTAGCATGGGCCTTGAACATCATTCGTGTTGACAATTTTTTTTCTAATTACTCTCCCTGCAGATTTTCAGTGATGAGAAATAGCCAGAAGAAAAAGCACTTGACTAGTAGCGCACCATCATTTCCAGCAGAAATGAATGGCATTTTAAGCAGATCATTTCCTGTCAGTTTATTTTAAAGTCAAGAAACAAGAGCATTTGTACTGAAGCATGACACAAGGAGCTGTCAAGGACTCTGTTACTACTTTTTGTCTTCTGAGACCAGTTACGTTTCTGTCCCAAGCCCAAAGCAGATTAGATCTGTTTTGGACTTGGCCAGGATTTGACTAGTAACAGTTCCCAGGATACTTTTTGCTGACTGAGGGCAGACAGAGGAGGGTACATACATCTCAGAGATCCCATGCAGAATGCTCCAGTAGCAGTAGTGACAGAGCCACTCCTACCATTTTCCTCGTAGCTAGGGACTTCACTGCTCCACTACTTACCATTCTCATGCTGGTGCAAAAACTCAGGTCAGGTCAGAGAACTTAACTCAAACTTTCTGTGTAGTTACTGGTCAGCTGTCCGAAGTCAGATGTTTATTACTATGCACAGCGTTATAACTCTGACATCATTAGATAGACAAAGAAGATCAGCCAGGAATTTATACCTCAGTCCTGTCCCAAAGAAAGAGTCTCATACTTCAGAAATCCTGATATTGGACTCTAGTTCTTTTTAGAGATAACAGCCAGCTGCAATGATTGTGTCTGGGTCTGTGTTGCCTACATGTCTCAGGGTGCTTTGATCTCTTGATATGTGTCTTTAATAAATGCTAAAGCATTTTTTTTTATGTCTAGAAGCATGCCTTCATAAGCATCATAGAACTAGAATAGCTGGGCAGAATGCAAATGATCCATTACAACTATGTAAGTATCCTTAAAAGTCAGTAAAGTGCAAGTGCATAATTTGTACACATTTCTGGGGACAAGCATTACGACCACTACACAGCATGTAGGCATATAGATCAAGCAATACTCTACCAAAAGAAGTGCAATGATAAGCAGCCAGTAATCAGGAGATTCCCCTTATGTTCTAATACTTTATACTCTTGTTCCACTTTCCATGATCAAAGCTAACACTTCTTTTAACACTCTTAATAGATTACTTTCACTTACATGAGAGTGGTTAACTATTACTCCAAAAAGCAAAAGGATTCAGGCAGTGGGAAAGATACTGTTAGCTAAATACCAGAGAAAGAGAGAGAACCTGAGAGGATAAACTGATGTAACTAATATGAAATCTCTAATAGGAAAAGAGTGAGAACAAGAGGCACTAGTTACAAGGGTAAAGATTGTTTAGGCATATAATGTGTATGTAATGTGTATGTAATGTGAACCTCCTCAAAGTCCATTCTGCATGCAACAGAAGTCTAATAAACAGGTCACAAAACCATTTCTGAAAGTGCTGATATGTGTAGGAAAGTACTTCTATGTGATTTACCTGCCTTTATGAGCCTTCTACCTGTATTGATCAGATGGTTTGGAAAAAATAATTCATTCTTTAGTATTGTTGAAGTAGAGAAATGAGAATGCTTAGCTTAATAGTAACTCTCAGCTTTTTCACATAAAAGCACAGTTGGTTGCACAGGCAAACTTCCTTTTGAAAATTTTCAGGTTCTGATTCTTTTACTTTAAAATGTGAATGATAATTTTGATACAAATTTCTGTTTCTGTGTATGTGAACACAACATTTATATGGTACACTTGAAGAAAAATTAGGGATTTCAGTCTAAGAATCCTTTTTTTTTTTTTTTTTATTCTTGAATACCATGTTTGCTTTTATTTTTTATAATCTGGCACTGTCTTTGAAAACTAATTGCTTCAAAAAACTTTACTGACACTAAAGCCTGTCTTCTTGGTATCCCCCAAATCCCATGCACTGTTAAAAATGGCATAACTTACTAACCACAGAAGTTATATGAACAAATGCTGTCAACAGATTACCATGACTTCTGCTACCATGCAACAGGCAGAACAACAAATTGATCAATTGCTAGGTCCTAATATGTCTATTATATTCATAGGCACATGGTATACAAGATCTCTTCTGTTTGGAAGGTTTTTTTTCTTCCATATCTATGAAGCATGTATGTATCTTAGTAAATCATACAAATGTAGACATATGAAGTGTTAGCAGAAAAAAAATCTTGATTTCTAGCCTCATATATTTGGTTCTAAAGAGAAAGTATGCTGCCACTGGGGTAATCAATCCATTATTCACACTGCAACCAGCATCCACTTAGACACCTCGGACTTTCATCTAGCTTCTCTATTTGACTTTAGTGGGAAAAGATGAATGAGGAGTAAACCAAACACATTTGTGTCACCTGGAGACTGGGTGCTTTTCTTATGTGTATCATTTTGATTTTATCCAGGAATATGTTAGCAGAAGTCAGAGCATGCAGTGAATCAGTCCCCTAGAAAACTGTTGGTTACCTAAAAATTTGGCACTTTAAAAACTACTTTTTTTTTTTTTTTTTTTTTTTTGTCTCCCTACATGTCCTAAAGTCTGTAACCTGTGCTTCCTTTCCCATCTTTCAAGTGCTGCATTTAGCTAAGTGTGAATGCAAATAATGTTCTTCGGATCCATGCAATGGTGACTGTGTAGGTACTTTAAACAGTTTGGGATCAGCTGCAATGTATGTACTCAATAAAAAGATCAAATAGAGACTCCATATTTATGACTTGGAATTATAATAAAGTCATATCAACAACCCTGAAGGAATCACATCAATAGGTGTTGCAAATATGTAACAAAAACTGTGTATGTGACAAGGATAGGAGAATATACATCTTCCAGACGTTACTGTGATGGAATACTCAGTAACATGACAGATTCATCATAAAAGTGAAGAAAAAAATATGTTATGAAAAATACATTAAATCAAATGGAGTCACCATACAGTGCAGAGGGTGTTTCCATGGAAGCAGTCTCCCACATGACAGCAAGATCAGCAACAAGTTTTACAGAAAGAAATGAAGAGGAGAAAAGTCACCAGGTTAAGCCTAAACGTTATACTGTTGTTTGAAATAACATATATATAAGAATTTAAACTGACCACATACATCAGGAAAGCAGAAAATTCAGTGTTGGATAAATGTCAACTAAAAAGTATGAGTGCTTTGTCTTGGTCGTATTTTAGTAACTAGCTTGCAAAGTAATTTTTAATCATCCTTTTTTCAGTTCCTGCTAAATCTCCTAAGATATACAATCTAATAAATAGAATAACAAGTAGTATTTTACATACAGAGACAGCTTCCTAGGACATATATGATTAAAGTGGGTTCCACTATCAATCTTGAAACACATGGTTCATGAAATATCCCAACTACTCAGATGTAGGACTCATTCAGGAAGAAAAAGAAGAAAAGTATTTAACCTGTAAAACAGGAAATTATTCTGACTGTGTACATACTAAGTGAAAGCCAGGAAACCATGATTTACATGCCTGACACTGCCAAGATCTATGAGACATAGGAGTGATGCAAGAGAATTGGTAAAAGCTTACGATGAGCCATATGATGAGTTGGCAATTCAATTAGCTAATGCTTTGGTTTTCAACAGTCTTGACCCCAGAACAGGGAAATAGCCTAGATAGTTATGTGAGGAATGTTCTGTGTTCTGCAGATTAAAATAATATATTCATTCAGCCAAGATGTTTCAAAAGTAGTAGTAACCTACTCCAGGTTAATACAACCTTTAATGTTCTGAGGTCTAAATGCAAGGCACAACTGAATGCCAAATTCCTATCTTTAGGAGAAAGGGAATTGAATCCTAACTAAAATGGAAGTATTTTGTTCATAATCTCTCATATGGGACTGTGTAAAAGTGTCAGCAACCACCAGAATACTGTGCTGAACAAGAAAAAAAACATATAAAGATTAACAATTTACCTTGCTAGTTGATTCTACTCCTTGCAGTATAATTGACAAAATTGAGAGGTCTCTGAAGAAAACCCTCCAAGCTTTCATGTGATGATCAACATTTTCCTGCCTTCACCAAAACAAAACAATTTATCACTGTGGGAAGGCATGTTGACATAAAATGATTTAACAGAAGAGTAACAGTTCAGAGACTTGTATCCAAGCAAGGGTTATGATAAGAATGAAAGCTAATGGTTTATTAATACCAGTCTCTCACATTCACAGAAATAAACCATGTGATATGCACACCTGTTTGGATGAGAATACCATACATACAGGAGAGATGTTTCCGTCTACTGTGACAATTGATCATTCCCACAGCTAACAGCATTTCTGTAATAGGTGTTCCATGCTTCTTTTACATTTTGCATTCTCTTTCTCTCTCTCTTACTTTATGCTGAAGAACAAAAGATAAGATTATCCCTTGCTATATATGATGTTCCAGGGATGCAGCCAAGTATTGGGACTGGAAACTGCGTAGCTACAGTGTTGAAGCCATGAATGCAAACAAAATCATTATATTCTATTTCACTCATACTACCAGCAAACAGACCTCTACAGTGAGATATATCACACACTACCAGTCTAGATATAACCCAGCCATACAGTTTTGCATTAAAAAGTTACTCCTTTCTTCCCATCATTTTGTTTATTGGAAGGATAAGGACAAGATCCTATAGTTAAAATTGACAACGTTGGTCTTGCTCAGTGTAACCACTTGGCAGATTATTAGTAAAAAAAATTCAACGTGATTTTTTTCTTATTTCTGTATAGAACTTTTTATTTTTTTTTTCTTTTTTCTGAATGTAAAGATGAGACTTTCACAGTTTAAGGTGTTCAGACAGAAGTGTGACACTTGCCACTTTTTATTACTATTTTGTTTGAGGAATACTAAATGATTAGTTTAGTATCTTTATTTTATACTAGAATTCATATAGGTTTTTGCTTGTTACATAAATTCAGCTAGGAAATAAGGCAACATTGACATGATCTAATAGAAACCTTCAAAATTTGTAACAAAACAGCAAATATGATAAAAAAAAATCTTTTATGTTGGAGGCTTCAAAAATGAAGGTAATAGATTATAGTTGAGACATGATAAGTGATGGAAATAAGAAATGACAATTCAATTCATGGTATCTCTGTATTTGTTTGGAGTGATAAGCCAAGAGAAGTAATAAAATTTATTTATTTTTGACATATGACCTATGAGAAAGCTCAGGGATTTATACATCTTTGCCTAATTGTTCATTTTCTGCCATGTCTGTTTAATTAACATTGTTCATAAGCCTCAATTTACTTTCACAGCGTGATCAACACATTGTTTTGGATTTGTAATCTCTCCTTTAAATTGGAAAGTGGGTTCTTCAGTTTCCTTTGCTTTTCTGATCAGCATTGCAATACTTGCAATGAAATACAAGACTTCTAACTACTGTTCCTAAATTCATATGTCTTAAAATTGATTATTGTTAGTAGAAAGCACAATACTATCCAGCTTCTCCCTTTTGACTGACAGAACTTGTGACTGTTGGCTGTTGAGAATGAATCTGAAGCCCATCTATTTTCTTTGGTTATTTCCTGAGCGAAGTAACTAAAAGACTAGATCAGGTGAACTCTGCTGTGGGCATGTCCTGGTTTCAGTTAGGACAGAGTTAATTTTCCTCCTAGTAGCTGGCAGGGTGCTATGTTTTGGATTAGGATGAGAAGAGCGCTGATAACATGCTGATGTTTTAATTGTTGTAGAGCAGTGCTTACACCAAGCCAAGGACTTTTCAGCTTCTCGCTCTGTCCTGCCAGCGGGCAGGCTAGGGATGCAGCAGGAGCTGGGAGGGGACAGACCCAGGACAGCTGACCCAAACTGGCCAAAGGGGTATTCCATACCACCTGATGTCATGCTAAACAATATATAGGGGTGGCTAGCCGGGGTGGAGGGGGGGCCGGCTGCTCGGGGATAGGCTGGGCATCTGTCAACGGGTGGTGAGCAATTGCATTGTGCATCACTTGTTTCGTACACATTATTATTAGTAATACTATTATTATTATTATTATTGTTATTATTTTTCCTGTCTTAATAAACTGTCTTTATCTCAACTCACAGGCTTTACTTTCCCGTTTCTCTCCCCCATCCCGGAGAGGGAGGGGGGAGGGTGAGCGAACGGCTGTGTGGTGTTTGGCTGCCAGCCTGGCTAAACCACAACAGGGCACTAAACAACTTTTGCTAAAATTTTTTAGTGTGGAGCATTTTATATTGTGTATTTTGTATGCTATATGTAAGTGGTTGATAGGTATATGTTAAATAGCAAGCTTGATAAATAGTACATACAATTTCTGAGAAAGAACAAATTGTTCTAATCAAAGCAGACAAACACTTTCCAATTCTGTACGCTGTTGTAACAATTCTGTAACTTTATTGCTTGCTAGCTAATGGTTTTGTTTAAATAAGAACTATAACACACTGTATGTGATAATAAATATCATCCAATACCATCAGAAAGGTCAGGGGTCTTAATGATATCATTTCTTCTAATTTTCTAACATCAACATTTCAGTTGTTTTCCTCCCCATTTCATTTTAAGGGGCCACCTGGGATACATTAATGGAGCATACATTTGCAAAACAGTGTGAGGTAAAGGTGCTCTCTGAGCCAGATCAGACACTGAATGTTAGTGTTTCATTTATATTAAATAACCAATTATTATCCTACTGGTGAACATTTGGTCACATCAATAACAATGAAAATAGTGATATAACCTCAATGGCAATTCACTGAAAGCAGGAGGTAAAAATGGATGAGAACTTAGAATTCAAGACTAAAACTACCTCTGATTCTTTTAATATTCTTTTGATATTATCCACTATTTATGTTTTCACTTTTCACTATGTCCAGTTGTATGTTGGGCTCTTTCTAGTAAAAAGGACATCGCACCTTTCCTGAACTGTTAGCCACTACAGTTCCCAACTCTGAAAGAGTTGTGAACCAAACTGACTTTCTACAAAGCTGACAATATTTGCTTGGTCAGAGACAAGAACTTTGCAGAAAGCCATATGTATGTGCTAGCCTGCATAAATACGGCTATCAGTCTATACGGACTAACATGCAGCTTAAAGCCTACTCTCAGTATGAAAAAATAGGGTTTGAGAAGACTAATTTCAACAGTACATTCAGGCAACAATACTGTACCACTATACACAAGTTTTGGTGTGAGTTTTCAAATATTTAGATTGTTACTATTAGCTAGATTTTGTAAACATCACAGGAAGATGAATCTGCAAAGAGAAATCCAGTGTTGACAAGTTTTTGTAAAGCTCTCTAACAATCTAGCAAATAGTTAGGCTTGGATTTACTGGAGGAAAAAAAAAAATGCTAAACTGGCTTCAGGCTCTCACTTTCCTAAACAAAAGATTGGAGAATGCTCTATTCTCCTTATTAACACTCCTGAGTATAGAACATCAGGCCAGGTATTCAGAAGCCTGGATACCTGTCCCCCCAAAAATGGTGTAACTTATTGCAGAAAATACACACAATGAATCTGCTGTTTACAGAATGTGTTGAACCCTCGCCATATGCTCTACATGTGTATATATATTTCTGTGTGCACCTATTTCTGGCACAATATGCGTACCATAGTTTGTAGGAGGCTCATATTTTCTTCTTAGATCAAGTTTCATGGCTGCAAAGGGGCTTATTTTTTTTTTTTTTTTGTAATGCTGGATTAAACTTTACATAGACCTTTACAGATTTGTACTATTTATTGTTATCAGAAGCACTTGACCTGAACTTGGGAGGATATTTAAGATGGTTATTTGGCAAAGAGTACATATGAGAAACCTATACTTCTCAGTCACTTATGGGCCCCATCATGCCTGGTTCCACTGCTCCTGGAACACTAGTTACTACCCCTCTGGTTCTGTTCACTTTTATAACTACGGGCTTTGAAAGACGTAATTTATTACTTCACAGTTACAGATGTTTTAGTCATTCAGCTTTGCCATCATAAGTTGTTCAAGTGCTTTCATTCAAAAAAAGCCAAATAGCATTCACGTTTATCACCCTAAAGTAATTCAGAAGTTTGGGGTTAAATACCAAACCATTCAGCCCTTGTCTGAAGGTTTTTGAGAAAAATGACTAATATTTTAATCTGTATTTTATTGGAATGATAGATGACAACTGAAATCTCGACACAGGCTAAAACTGTGAACTTACCTTCATATTAAAGCTTTTAAGTGAAACAACCTCCATTCCAATTAAAAAACAATGAATCATTAACTTCCGAGATGACTGATTTTTTCAGTACAATTCCTTGTCCATCAGCTTTTCAAATATACAATTATTTGGTATGAATCATTAAATATCATTTAAGGGCATTTAGATACCTGTTTGGCAGTTTAAAATGCTCCTTTCTTTTTTATTTTATTTTATTTTATTTTAATTTTATTTATTTATTTATTTTTAAGGACCAAACAATGCTTGCAACCAGAGATAATTTTTTGAATGGCCCATCTTATTTTTCATCATTTGTGTTCCTTTATTTTCTTCTGAACTTCAGTTATACTGAGCAAGATGATTTGAAACATAATAAGGTCATGTAAAGCAAACATTTTAATGTAAGGTGGATACACTAGACTTGTAAAATACAAAGAAAAAAACCTTGATCTTAGTTGAATGAATATCCTAATAAACTACCAAAATAATAGTTTGCAGCATGTATATAACTACTGGCCCAGTTAAATAGAACCTTATAGTTACCACAAAAGAACCTATACAATGAAACACGAAAAAAAAACTTCCCAAAAGAGAGACTACTGAAAAAAGAAAGGAGGAATTATTTTGCAAAGGGAGAAATGGCATGAAGAGAACTCTCAGATCTATATCCTACATGTGCTGCCAAACTCACTGTTTTGTCTTTTGTTTTGGTAAAATTTCTTTCCTCCTCAGTTCTGAGCAGATCCTTTTTCATGAGAAGGAATATCATTTTGTTGTCATTGTTGTTTCGTTTTTCTTTTGTCTCAGTGATTAGGAATATTTCTGTAACATTTATTTACTTTAATATTTTTAGAATTAAAATTCTGAATATGAAAATTAAATAAGAAAGGACGGTGCTTCAAAATTCAATTAGTTTTGGTTTTCCTCGTTCAATCAGTGCCCCAGTTTTTGTACAGAACAATTCTGCATGGCAGGAGACACAAAACAACTCCTAACTTTAATTTAAATCCCATATATTCTCGAACTCCAGTCAAAGTCTGATGCAGTTAAAAATGAAGACATTGGGAATTTTGCCATTGACTCAAACACAAGCATTACAAAGCTTTCTTTATTTAATTTTGATAGAGGAGTTGTTCTTATAGTTCAAAGTCATTGTCCCTTGTCATTTGTTTGTGGCAGTTCTGCCCTTGGGAACAGCAACTCAACAGTGGGAAGCAGACAAGGAAGAACCAGTGACAAGAATCAGTGGCCAAAAGTCTTGCAAACCTCATTGTATTAAGATAGAGGAAAATTGTTTTTGATGAAAGAAAAAAAAAAAAGTGCCAAAGAAATGGAAATCTGTAAGAATACAGGTATACATCTCTACAAGTACAATTGGATCCCAGCAAGCTGTAAATAATTATGGGACAAGTTATTTTCATTCTCTGAAAATATACAGGAAGGTTGAATGAATATAGAGCTCTCCTCCATTGCTCAGTTCTAACCAAAAGTAACTGGGCAAGTCGTGCTAAAGGGCTTTGAAAACAAAATGGGATTTTGGCCTATTTCCTGACTCAGAATTCATCTCAGTGCACCAGAGATGTCTGAACAGAGATGTCTATTCTCCAGTAGCTGGAGAATAAAGAAATACTTCCTTTTACAGAGCATATCTACCTGTGCAAAAACGATTCCGTGACCCAAGCCACATCTTTTAATCCAGTGCTCCTCTCTGGCTAGAACCTGTGTGTGCTTCTTTTTACACAGTGTTGAATTTGTCTGCTAATCATATGTTGCAACCTTTAAGTTACAACTCCATTTTTCTTGCTTGCTTTCTTACTGCTTCTAGATCGCTATTGCCGATCTGTAAGAACTAGCTCCCTATTGAATTTAAATCACTGGAACTGATCTGCCAGCGGGCAGGCTGGGGTGCAGCAGGAGCTGGGAGGGGACAGACCCAGGACAGCTGACCCAAACTGGCCAAAGGGGTATTCCATGACATCTGATATCATGCTAAACAATATATAGGGGTGGCTAGCTGGGGTGGGGGGCTGGCTGCTCGGGGATAGGAGGGGTGGTGAAGGAGAAAGGGAGAGTGAACAGGTAGGAAAAAAATATCTTCCCCTGTCCCCTCCACAGATTGGTTCCCTGATGAAAAAAGGCAATAGGTGTAATTGTTAATAGTTTCCGAGATATGGCTTCCAAAGCATAGAGTTGACGACAGTGCTGAGTACAAATACCAGGTTAGAGTCATGACCAGAAATCTCATCATTTCATAAGCCATTGTTACACTGCACAGTACCATAACGATCTTAAACCAGGGCCCGGAAAGGATAAACAGCACGACAGGGAGCACATACAGAAAGTAACATGCTATAAAACTCAATTTGGGAAACAGGTACAGCAGACTTGAGATTAAGGCAATCAACATTGTGACTAGCAACTATTAAGCAGGTCGAATACTTATACCAATTTTAGTTTAACACACTCTGGTCAAATCTCTCGTTATCTCAACCGTTTGTGTCCGCACGTTGGGCGCCTAAAGGACTGTTGTGGTTTAACCCGGCCGGCAGCTAAAAACCACACAGCCGTTCGCTCACCCTCCCCCCTCCCTCTCTGGGATGGGGGAGAGAAACAGGAAAGTAAAGCCTGTGAGTTGAGATAAAGACAGTTTATTAAGACAGGAAAATAATAATAACAATAATAATAATAATAATGATAATGGTATTACTAATAATAATGTGTACGAAATAAGTGGTGCACAATGTAATTGCTCACCACCCGTTGACCGACGCCCAGCCTATCCCCGAGAAGCCGGCCCGCCACCCCGGCTAGCCACCCCTATATATTGTTTAGCATGACATCAGGTGGTATGGAATACCCCTTTGGCCAGTTTGGGTCAGCTGTCCTGGGTCTGTCCCCTCCCAGCTCCTGCTGCACCCCTAGCCTGCCCGCTGGCAGGACAGAGCAAGAAGCTGGAAAGTCCTTGGCTTGGTGTAAGCACTGCTCTACAACAATTAAAACATCAGCATGTTATCAGCGCTCTTCTCATCCTAATCCAAAACATAGCACCCTGCCAGCTACTAGGAGGAAAATTAACTCTGTCCTAACTGAAACCAGGACATATATCCTTTAGTTTTTCATTCTTTTTTTGACCATGATCTTCACTTAGTCTCAGGCTAAGTGTACGCTGCATTATAGATCAGAGTTTTGAGAACAGCACGAATCAGACCATGCTTTACAACTCACATTTTCTGCATTCTCCAAATTGCCTGCCTACAAACTTTATATTGCCTCCTTTTATTGCCTGGTATGTCAAGGTTTTCTTAAAAAGAAGCAGTGTGAGTTTCTCTGCCCAAACATCAGTTAGGTACTGATGATTGGAGGCACTACACACTGTATGGAAAAGGACATGAACAAGTAGGCATGGTGAAGTCTTCTACCCAGCATTTGGGTGCCATTTACTGCTCAGGTATGTCTGTACATTCAAACAGTTTTGTGTGTAAAACAATCACAGAATCACAGAATCACAGAATTGTAGGGGTTGGAAGGGAACTCGAGAGATCATCGGATCCAACCCCCCTGCCAAATCAGGTTCCTGAGTACAGGCTGCCCAGGTAGGGCAAGTTTAAGCTTCGGAACTTGCTTTAGAGCTGTATTTGAAAGACTACTAAGCTAAAGGAAGCTTGGCACTTCAGCTGAGGTCCTCTGTGACCTATGCTGTAATTCCAACCCCTATAAACCTTAAAGTAAAATTAGATCCATATTGACATTTTCAGTGTCACGTCATTTTAATTCATCCCTACCCCTCCATCATCTCCAAGTCCAATTCTTCTTTCCCAGCTTTTCCTTCAACTTCTTGTCTGGTCACAAACTCATTTAAGGCACTCAGGTATTTCCTGTTTTTTATCATTTTACCAGTACAGTTAGCTCTGGAACTCTCTGGTTCCTAGTATTTGTTACGTCTGTTCAATTACATGTTTTACTCCATTCTTACTCCCATAATCTGTTTTCAATCTAGGTAGTTACTCTTGTAAATTGTTATGGTGTCTGCAGTAATAGCAGTGAGAGATAGAAAAGATGACTTTGCTACCCTGAGTTATAATGCCTGCATGAAAATCTTAACTAGGCCACAGCCAACAATTCTTAAAATTACAGAGTAAATTCTTGCTATTCCAGATTTTAGAGATAGAGTTTCCACTTTTTTAGAGACAATCCTATCAACAGTGATTTGCTGCAACTCGTCACCTAATTAACAACAATAAACAGTCTGGCTCTTAATGTTTCTGTGACACTTAAACACCCAGCCCTGCAGTCTCCTGAAGTTAATGAGGCTCATTTGCATTCTTTCCAAGGATCACCTGCTAAATCACCTGCTAAAACATACAAACTAGGTAGCAAATTCAAAGGGCAGTAAGCCCTGTCCAAGGGGAGGACACAGGTTAATCCCATCTTTGACAAGTCTGGACTCAATCACTTATCATTTTATAGTTATACTATGCATTCTTACAGCTGCTGAAAAATGGTGACTCCAATTATCGACGAAGCCAGCAATATATTCCCACACTTAAAATATGAGATCTCACTCAAAACAGCTGAAGAATTGGGGGTCAAAATTCTCTGGTACATTCAAGAGAAGGACCTGGGACTGTTGGTTGAAGCTTAACATAAGCCGACAATGTGTGCTTGCGGCCCAGAAAGACAACAGTATCCTGGGCTGCATCAAATAAAGCATGGCCAGCAGGCCAAGGGAGGTGATTCTCCCCCTAAATTCTGCTCTTGAGGTGATTCTCCCCCTAAATTCTGCTCTTGTGAGACCTCACCTAGAGTACTACATCCAGCTCTGGGTCCCCCAGCACAAGATGGACATGGATGTATTAGAACGAGTCCAGAGGAGGGCCATGAGGTTGATCAAAGGACTGGAGCACCTCTCCTATGAAGATAGGCTGAGGGACTTGGGGTTGTTCAGACTGGAGAAGAGAAGGCTCCAGGGTGACCTTATAGCGGTCTTCCAGTACTTAAAAGGGGCCTACAGGAAATCTGGGGAGGGACTCTTTGTCAGGGAGTGTAGTGATAGGACAGGGAGTAATAGTTTTAAACTAAAAGAGAGGAGATTTAGATCAGATATTAGGAAGAAGTTCTTTACTGTGATGGTGTTGAGGCACTGGAACAGGTTGCCCAGAGAAGCTGTGGATGCCCCATCCCTGGAAGTGTTCCAGGCCAGGCTGGGTGGGGCTGGATGGGCTTTGGGCAACCTGGTCTAGTAGAAGGTGTCCCTGCTCATGGCAAAGGAATTGGAACTAGGTATCTCTAAGGTCCATTCCAACCCAAGCTGTTCTATGATCTGCATATGTTCATGAAAGAGGAAAAAAGCCCTTCCATACTAAATATAATGTTACGATTTAAACGGATTTAAACTCATTATGAGCTCATTAATTATATGCCAGTAGAATCTCATGAAGTTATACAGAGAGATTCATAACATTTTATTTTAATGAAAGGAAGATACAGATCTAGATTGGTCTGCCTAGCTGACAATATCTGAAACCAGGAACATGAATCTTCCTTTTTAAAAATACTGAGCCTAAATATCAGTCCCTAACTGGTGAACTCTTTAGACTGTGCTATTTCACAAACAGAAGACACTAAATGCCTCAATGAAAGAATGAAAGAGTCAGTGAAGTTTAACTCTTTATGGGTATTCAAACCTTAATTAAGCTATTTGCTAGAGACAGAATGGAAAGGGAGAGCAAGAGAAAGTATTTCTGTTCTGTGATTTTACATCACCCTACTGGGGAAAAGTCCTGCACAGCAAAGTCAGAATGAGATCTAATAAAGGAAATGAAATCTGAAGAGATTAATAGTTGTCAGATAATTTAGGAAAAAGTGGGTAACTGCGAGTGAGAGAGTTAAGTAATCCTGATCCTGAGAGAAAGGAGAGAGCTGAGAGAACAGCTCAGCTTTTTGCTGTAATATCAGCTTGTCAGAACAAAAATCAGTACTATAAATCATAGAATCATCTAGGTTGGAAAACACCTTCCAGATCATCAAGTCTGACCATCAACCTACCCTACCAAGTCCTGTCATTAAACCATGTACCTTACTGCCGTGTCCACTTGTCTCTTAAATACCTCCAGGGATGGGGACTCCACCACTTCCCTGGGCAGCTGTCCTGGATTGTGCATCACGTGTTTTGTACACATTATTACTACCCCTACTACCACTACTACCACTACTACCACTACTACTACTACTATTATTATTATTATTATTATTATTATTACTATTATTTTCTTTATTTTCTGTCCTAATAAACTGTTTTTATCTCAACCCACAAGTTTTTACTTTTTTTTTTTCTTTTTTTTTTTTTTTCTGGCTCTCTCCCCCATTTGCGCTGGGGGGGGAGGGCGAGCAAATAGCTGTATGGTGCTTAGCTGGCAGCCACAAACAGTCCTTTTAGTGCCCAACATGGGGCTTGAAGGGTTGAGATAATGACAGATCTGACCAGGGTGTGTTAAAAAAAAAAAAATTATAAACATTAGATCACTTAATAGTTGCTAGTCACAATGTTGATTTTTTTGTTGATCTCAGGTCTGCTGTGCTTTTTTTCTGAATTGAGTTATATAGCACATTACTTACTACATGTGTCCCCTTTTATGCTGTTTATCATTTCCAGGGTCTGGCTTAAGGTAATTATTTTGCTGTACAGTGTAACACTGGCTTATGATATGATAAAATTACTGGTCATGAGACTAACCTTATATTTGTACTCAGCATTGCCATCAACTCCATACTTCAGAAACCATATCTTGGAAACTACTAAGAATTACACCATTTACCTTTTTTCTTCAGGGAGCCAATCTATAGAGGGGATAGGAAGATATGTTTTTTCCCAGTTGTTCATTCTCCCTTTCTCCTTCACATCTTCCTTATTCTCCTGGCTAGTTACAATAGCTCTTCAACTTTGAATATCCTTGGGATGTTCAAACCAGCATGTTCTTATTGTTATGTCTCCTGAATGCACTTCAAGTTTTGTTTAAAGTTAAACAACTACTTAAGAATGTCATCCAGAAATCTGTTTTGAGGCACAATAGTTATGAGTGGCAGGGAGTGTTGGAGGATATGGGCAGACACCTAGGGAAGTGGGCATCTCCAGTGCTTTTTGAAATTCATCCCTGAACAAGTACAAAATCCTAAAAACTGGCAGAATGCTTGAAAAACCTGTGTCATCATCCTGGCAATTCCAAAGAGGCACAAATCACTGCAACATGCTGGGCCTTGGCCTGTGCTTACTGAGATGCGATCAACACCACTCCAACTCCTGCGACAGGCCCTGCAGCCACTATAACCCCTGTGATAGGCCCCAATTCTTTGGCCAGGGAACCAAACTGTGTCAGTGTCAGTTGCCCCTGTATCCAAGATGAAACAATGGATGAGCAAGTCAGGTAATTTAGAAAGCAGAGGAACTCCTACTCAGACTGAGGAGGAAGAAAAAGATGAGGCAGGCTACTCCACAGCCTGGAATTAGAGGGCAGGGAAGCCAGGCAGCTGGGATCTCTCACTAAGGAAGGAGGCACTGACAAAGCAATTGGTAAAAAAGCATAAATCTTCACCCTCTGGAGGCATCTTCTGTCAGGCATGAAGGAAAGGTATCCCTTCAAGGAAGATCTTGGATGTCAACCAGGCAAGTGGACCACCATGTAGAGGGGTATCTAGTACCACAGGGAATTAGTTGTGCTGGAGGTGGTTTATGACGACCTAGACAATGAACAGATATCCAAAGATCCAGATGAAGTCAAATGTACACAACCCATGTGGCAGAAGTGTGTATGGCTCGCACCGTCATCGTCTGCCAGTTCATTGGCAGTAATGACCTGGAAAGACTGAGAGGAACCCACAGTGGACGAATTGACTGGACAACTCCAGAAGTACGAAGAAAGTCTTCCTTCTTCCCTTACAGGTCTGTGTCTTGGCTATGGAGAATCTTTCTCAAGAGGTCCACCAACTTAAAGAGAAAATATCTTCTTCCTCACCTGTGCAAACCAGTGTCTCAGCTATCAGGAGTAAGCATCCCTCTGTTCAAGAAAGAAGATATAGTGGATATACACCACATTCCACCCTATATTTTTACTTCTGTGACCATGGAGAGGACATGAGAAAATGAGATGGAAAATCTACCTCGAGTCTAGAGGCATGGGTTTGTGAGTTGCAAAGAAAAACAGTCTCAAAAGGGGGGTTCTCTGAGAAAATTGCTCTTCCAGTTTCCAGCAAGCAGCCCCCCAGACACAGTAATGAATACTATGAACAAGACTAGAGGGGCTCTGCCTCCAGCCAGGTGGAGGAAAAGGACAATCATGTTATTGGACTGTGTGTATTTGATGGGCTGGCATGTCAGACCCGCAGATGTATGAGGCTTTAGTAGACACCGGTGCACAGTGTACTGTAATGCCATCAAGCTATAAAGGGACAGAACCCACCTGTATTTCTGGATTGAGAGAGGGATCCCAACAGTTAACTGTGTTGGAGGTTGAAGTGAGTCTAACTGGGAATAAGTGGCAAAAGCACCCCATTGTGACTGGCCCAGATGCTCCATGCCTCCTTGGCATAGACTATCTCAGGAGAGGGTATTTCAAGGACCCAAAAATGTACCAGTAGGCTTGTGGCATAGCTGTCTTGGAGATGGAGGACATTAAACAGTTGTCTACATTGCTCAGTCTCTCAGAGAACCCTTCTGTTGTGGGGCCAGCTGGCTTAAACCACAATATCAGCCCATTCCTATACTTGGCCACCCTCTCCATGAAGAAATTCTTCCTCATATCCATTCTAAACCTCCCCTAGTGCAACTTGAGACTGTTTCATTGCATCCTGTCACTTGTCACCTGAGAAAAGAGACTGACACCCTTCTTTCAGGTAGTTGTAGAGAGTTATGAAGTCTCTCCTCAGCCTCCTCTTCTCCAGACTAAACAACCTCACTCCTCACAAGTCTTGTTTTTCAGTCCCTTCTCCAGCTTCACTGCTCTTCCTTGAATGCAGTCCAGCAACTCAATACCCTTTGTATAGTAAAGGGCTCCAAACAGAACATAGTATAAAGGTGTGATCTCACCAATTCCACGTACAAGGGGACAGTCACTTCCCTAGTGTTGCTGGCTGCACTATTTCTAATATGCAAGCTGGGATGGCTTTAGCCTTGGCCAGTTGGACACACTACTGGCTCATGTTCTGCCTCCTGTTGGCCAGCAAGCCAAGGTCCTTTTCTGCTGGGCAACTTTTCAACCACTCTTCCCAAAGCCTACACCACTTTTATAACTCAACACTCCTGTATTTTTACAGCTTGAGCTTCATCTTCATATCTATATCTATATTGCTGCTTTCGGAACTGGACAGATCAAACAGATGTTTGGTTGAAGGAAGACAGAAGAAAGGACCATGAAAAAAAGACTGCTCTAAATTTTCAATTTCAGAATATCAGAAAGGAAAACTTAGAAAGGAAATTTTATGAAATGAGAAGAAACTGTAAGGCAATCATGTCTCTTAAAGTTCATAGACATGAAGAAATCAGAACATGTTAAGTTTATGACAGAAAAAGAAAACATAAACTATCACTAAATTTTGCTAACCATGTGTCTAACTATTTCTTCACACTATGGTATATGTTTTCACATAAAGTTTCTTCTTTTTGTGAGTGACTGGATTACAAAATTTCAAGGATAGCAGGATCTGTCAGTTTTAGATTAAGTTATATTCCAGTTCCATAGCTTAGGCAGTCTTTGCAAACTCTTTTCTTGAACTTATATAGAACAGTGTGCAGTTAAAGGTCTCTATCTATTAATAAATGAATACAGCAGAAAAACAAAACAACAAAAAAGCCCAAACAACAAGTTTATTTTAACATTCAATCTAATAAAGTCTTGGTAGAAAAACATGGAATTTATTATTTTACTTTCTCCAGAATATGAAGTAAAATGGTTTATCCTTAAAAATTTGTCACACCAATTCCAATGACTTATTGAGAGATCATTTAACAAAATACAGACACAATTTGGAAGCATAACACAGTGTTATCAAGAACTTGAAAAAAATAATGTTGGGAACAGTGTGCATTCCAGAAGCCCAGCTGAGAGCATACATCTTGAGCTGCATCTTGAATAAGGACAATCACTACTAAAAAACATATGGGCATACAGCAGGAGGTAGAGAGCCTTAATGTTATTATAAATATGTATTATTCATTTTTTGCCTACTAAATTCACAAATTCACTCCTTTTGACACATGTATATCTGGTTTGTCATTTGATATGTTAAATTATTGCATGATTCATTAACGAGATTATGGGAAAGTCTTTTTCTCTCTCTCTTTTTTTTTCCTTATGTTTGCTTCAGCCAAGAATTGTGATAGTTATCTACTTATTCAAATCAAATTTATTAAAAGGAGCTATAAAGCCTAAGAAAAGTTTTCTTTTCACAAATGTTTAGTCTTTCAAAAATAGTACTGACATAGATGTACAAATGACACAATGTTTAAAGGTAATAGTTGAGTCACCATTTTTCTAAATTTGTTGGAAATTAAATAATTATCCACTTTTATTGGTTTATTTAAAAGCAAGAAGTATTGAAGTAGTAGATCTATTTTCACAGTATGATGTGCAATTTTGGTACTGAAAAATGAATTCTAATGGGAGTCTTGAAAATTATTATGTGGATTAAAACAAACCTTATAACATATGAAACATTTTGTATGCTTATGTTTTCCACATTCTAGCTTTTAATAAACTCATTAAAATATTAACTGTTATCTATCTAATGAAATAGGGCTGGATTCTGATCTCAAGCTGAGTTTATGATCATGTAATTCAATTGACTGGAGTTACTTCTGAGTTGCACTAATGTCAAGATAGGAAGTAAACTCGCTATACGTAAAGATATTTCAATTAGAAGAAGTGAAAGATCAGCTCTGAAAATTGTTATTTAAACTGGTAAAATGGTAATGTTTTCCCCCAGATTAAAAAGCAATGAAAGGATGAAAAAGTCCTGTATCTGTGTGGCACTATCTTTTCCTTTTTGTTGTTTTATGGCACCATCATCAAAAAGTTTAAGTTTTGTTCTGGAACCTGTCACTGTTTCATTCTAACACTTCATAGTTTATCACAAAGAAAAGTAGCTTAGAAGTTTTGTGTGTGTGAATAAGATTTCATTGTCCCTCTTATACACATTCTAGGTTTTCTTTGTGACAGGAATTGTCCCCTTTTAATCTTTTCTTTTTCATTTCAGAAAATATATGATCTTTTTCTCTATTTTCTTTCTTTCTTCCTTTTTTTTTTTTTTTTTAATAGTGATCTTCCAATTTATCAGGGAACAGAAAAGCAAACAAACAACAACAAAAACTTCAATATTTCCTTTAGCAACCAGTTCCCTTATCTCCATCAGTTTCTTCCTCCTGTTCTAAATCATTGAACTCAGGAAATGATCGTATTTTTCTCACATCAAATTTTCTCAGGCTCATAACTAAATTGTTTCTCTATCACTAGCAGCTTCTACATTGTAAAGAAAGCACTTCCAGATTTGTCTCCAAGTTTCTTCACTCTCTTCTAGATATCTTGCAGGAATAAATGTATAGTCCAGAAAGATATCTTGTCTGAGCTGATCATCTGTTTACTGAAAGACAGGAAATCTCTGAAATGTTGATCCACAGCACTAGCAGTAGGAGCTGTTAGTTCTATGCCAAAGAAAATGGCAGACAATGAGGTCAGTGATACCTCCTGTTAAAGTTGAGCAGTAACTTTTATTAATACTCCTGTATGCACACTTGTGCATAGAAGCCTGATCTTAACTTTTGTTCTATAGCTAAGTATGATTGTCTATTGTAAGGTTAATCTGTGTGAAACTAACAATCTGAGAGTGTACTGTTTGTACAGAACAAATGATCTGGAATAAGATACTCTGTGAAAGTGATCATAAAGAATTTGCACCTGAAGACCTGAGGGGCTAGATGTGATTTTTGCTAATCTTTAAACTTTCGTGTGAGGGTCAATCAATACCAGATTTTGGGAAATCATTTTCTTTAGCAAGCACAATCACTGCATTTTTTACCAGGAGCAGAAGGCAGAAAGTACCCCACAGATTTTAAATAGCCATATCTATGCCTCCTTAAGTGAAATACAATGGGACTGTGTCAATAAGTACCTTCTGTATGAATAGGGTCTGTTGGTATCTAAAGGTTTGGATGGAGAAAGAGTTGCCAGAAAACAGTGGGCTGGAGAGAGGGACAGGATGTGTTGAGAAGGTAAAGTTTTCCACAGACTGGGAGACTTGAGTCTTGAAGTCCTGTTGAACCTGCAAGAACTAATACATGGAGAACATCAAGAGTCTGCACAAAACCATTATATCACACTATCAGTAACAACGGGTTGGAATAGTTGGACCATGTCCAAGAGGATGACACCTGTTGTAAGGAAAATCAACAAAGGGTCTTCTGAGGGAATTTCCCAACTCTTACCTAGAAAACTAGTGGTGTGCTGGTATATCCAAGCACTTCTGAATAGATTATTAATGATAGAATCAGAATCACAGAATTGCTTGGGTTGGAAGGGACCTTAGAGATACCTAGTTCCAATTCCTTTGCCATGAGCAGGGACACCTTCTACTAGACCAGGTTGCCCAAAGCCCCATCCAGCCTGGCCTGGAACACTTCCAGGGATGGGGCATCCACAGCTTCTCTGGGCAACCTGTTCCAGTGCCTCAACACCATCACAGTAAAGAACTTCTTCCTAATATCTGATCTAAATCTCCTCTCTTTTAGTTTAAAACTATTACTCCCTGTCCTATCACTACACTCCCTGACAAAGAGTCCCTCCCCAGATTTCCTGTAGGCCCCTTTTAAGTACTGGAAGACCGCTATAAGGTCACCCTGGAGCCTTCTCTTCTCCAGTCTGAACAACCCCAAGTCCCTCAGCCTATCTTCATAGGAGAGGTGCTCCAGTCCTTTGATCAACCTCATGGCCCTCCTCTGGACTCGTTCTAATACATCCATGTCCATCTTGTGCTGGGGGACCCAGAGCTGGATGTAGTACTCTAGGTGAGGTCTCACAAGAGCAGAATTTAGGGGGAGAATCACCTCAAGAGCAGAATTTAGGGGGAGAATCACCTCCCTTGGCCTGCTGGCCATGCTTTATTTGATGCAGCCCAGGATACTGTTGTCTTTCTGGGCCGCAAGCACACATTGTCAGCTCATGTTGAGCTTCTCATCAACCAACAGCCCCAGGTCCTTCACCTCAGGGCTGCTCTCAATCTATTCTCCATCCAGTCTGTATGTGGGCTTGGGACTGCCCCAACTCAGATACAGGACCTTGCAATTAGCCTTGTTGAACCTCATGAGGTTCACACAGGCCCACCTCTCAAGCCAGTCCAGATCCCTCTGGATGGCATCTCTTCCCTCCAGTGCGTCAACCTCAACCCACATCTTGGAGTCATCAACAAACATGCCAAGAGTTTGCTCAATTCTATTGTCCATGTCACTGACAAAGATGTTAAATAGTGCCGGTCCCAGTACTGACCCCTGAGGAACACCACTCATTATTGATCTCCACTTGCGCATTGAGCTGTTGACTGCAACTCTTTGAGTGTGACCATCCAGACAATTCCTTACCCACTGAGTGGTCCATCTCTCAAATGAAGGACAGTGTCAAATGCTTTGCACATGTCCAGATAAATGATGTCAGTTGCTCTTCTCCTATCCCCCAATGTTGTAACCCTATCAAAATCCACCAGATTTGTTACGCCCAATCTGACTTTAGGGAAGCCATGTTGGCTGCCACCAACCACATCATTATTTTCCATGTATCTTAGCATAGTTTCCAGGAGGATCTGTTCCATGATCTTGCCAGGCACAGAGGTGAGACTGACTGGCTTGTTATTCCTGGGGTCATCATTTTTTCCCTTTTTAATAATTGGGGTTATGTTTTCCCGTTTTCCAGTCACTGGAACTTCACTTGACTGCCACAAGTTCTCAAATGTTACCATCCTAGTTGATGCTCTAGCCAGGTACTTTGGAGTGAATGTATGAGTAAGTAAGTGGTTGGCCAAGAACAGCTTGGTTTTATTTAAAGTAACAGCTTAATGTACAAAAGGTTTTCCAATAAATACTGTGTGGGTAGATTCCCCTCAAATCAATCTTTTACCAAAGAAAGAGAAATTTGCAACTCTTGGATGTATGCCCTTTTTTTTTTTTTTTTTTTGTACTGAAATATTAAAAATAACACTAACTAGAAGTTACCAGTACTGGAGCTGTCAAATTTACTGAGAGCTATATTGAGTATAAAGTATATCCAACATCTCTAGATTAACGTTGGTTAGAATTCCACCATTTGTCTCTAGTTTTCACCACTTGTCTACAAAACAGTCTACCACCCGCTCCTTTGTTCCTTCTCTTTCTTTTCAGCAGTTGAAAAAAACATAATCAATTTACAAAATTTCTTTTCCCCCATATGGCTCTGTTGTTTGAATCACTATTGAAAGTAATTGAGTATCAACCTTAATATTCAAAATGGGACAGGAAAGAGCCCTTTGCCTCTGTGTCCATCAGTTGGAGTCAACATATCAAACCGAATGACTTCCTCATTTACACATGGGCAATTCCTCTGAAAACAATTTCTTGTTATGGGGGTAGTTATAAGGGAATTTGGCACAATATTTTGTGACAGTGGTATTGCAAAAAGTTCTGAAAGGTTTTGAAGTCAGAGTCATAGTTTTTAAAGAGAAATTGAATTAATTCTCTCATATTGCAGACTCTACTGTAGGTTTTAGGTGGTACTTTAAGTTCAGGAGCAATTTTGTATGGTCTATATCAGCCTGTAGCGTATAATAGCAGGGAAGAAATTCTGTGCTCTCAGGACTTGAGGGTTTACAATACATTTTATATATATATATATATATATATATATATAATTTTTATTTTTTATTTTTTACAAAGTATGAGCCATCTGCACTGTAGGGTTTTGCATGGTTAACAGATACATGTGGCTGGTAGGCCCTAACTTATTTCGGCATTCTAAGAAACTAAAGTACAGCAGATTTTAGAATGCCTTGTGTTTATAACAGCTCATGGTGCCAGGAATTCACAGGACTTCCTTGAACAGGAAAGCATTGCAAATCTTAGATTGCAGTCTCTGTTTAAATAAAGTGAAATGAATTGCAATGTCACAAGGCTGAAATACTTCACAAGATATAGACTAAATCATATCAAAACAAATTAAACATTGATATGATTGTACAAAGCTTTTGTTGCATAAATACTTTATTTGATTGGGTGCCTTGCAAAAACAAATTTACTGGAGTGTCCTAGCTTAAGAAACATGTGGCAGGTGAGAGGGAAAGTAAGATTTCTCTGACATGTACTAACCAGAACCATTCAAATATTTGAAAAAAAAAAATCATGATTATATTTTGCTAAGATTGGTGAGAAAACACTAGCTGCATTTGCAATATTTCATTTTTCTGGAAGTGACTCACCTTTTTCTCTTTAAGAGATCTCATTGTAACACACCTGATGTACACAGCCCAAAACTACAGACACCTTCAGGGCTTGCTTTTAAATATACACAGACTTTCAGTAAAAGAGACTATTTTAGAAAGTGACCTGGACCTGGATTTAGAAAGACCCTGGACTGCATGCAGATGCCCAGTATTTCGCAGTAGAGGGCTGCACTGGTAGCTTCTGTGAAGAGAGAGAAGGGGATCCCCCATGCTAGACACAGCTGGCTCCAACAGTCCCACCACCAGACACAGAGGACTCCATCAGCAACAGCATCGTACATCTGGGAAAAAGTATTTTAAAAAGGAAAGAAAATGCCAGAGAGAAGAGAACATGGGTAGAGAAGGAAGGAAGCAGGGAAAAATAAGATGGGAACACCCAAGTCAAAGAAGAATCACAGAATGGCTGAGGTTGGAAGGGACTTCTGAAGATCATCTAGTCCAATGTCCCTGCTGAGCAGGATCACCTAGGGCACATTACGCAGGATGGCATCCAAGTGGGTTTTGACTATCTCCAGAGAAAGAGACTCCACAGCTTCTCTGAGCAACCTGTTCCAGTGCTCTGTCACTCTCACAGTAAAGATCTCTCATATTCAGATGGAACTTCCTGTACTTCAGTTTGTGCCCATTGCCTCTTGTCCTGTTGCTGGGCACAACTGAAAAGAGATTGGTTTCATCATCTTGACACCTTCCCTTGAGATATTTATATACACTGATGAGGTCTCCCCTCAGTCTTCTCTTTTCCAGGCTAAACTGACCCAGTTCTCTCAACCTGGACTTGTACAACAGGTGCTCCAATCCTCTAATCATCTTTGCAGCCCTCCCCTGGATTTGCTCCAGCAGTTCTATGTCCTTCTTGTACTAAGGAGCCCAGAACTGGACACAATACACAAGGTGTGGCCTCACCAGGGCTGAGTAGAGGGGGAGGTTCACCTCCCGTGACCTTCTGGTAACACTCTTCCAAATGCAGCCCAGAATACCGTTGGCCTTCTTGGCCACAAGGGCACATTGCTGACTCTTGGTCAGCCTGCTGTCCACCAGGACTCCCAGGTTCCTCTCTGCAGAGCTGCTCTCCAGCATGTTAGCCCCCAGCCTGTACTGGTGATTGGGGTTATTCCTCCCAAGGTGCAGGACCCTGCACTTGCCTTTGTTCCCCAAGCTAAATTCCCCAAGTCGAATCTGCTTTGCCTGTGACAGAAACTGACAAGTGGTTTCCCTGTCTTTATTTCAACCCATGAGTCTTGCTCTCCTGTTTTTCCCTGCTGTGGGGTAGGAGAGATTCAGTGAGCAGCTCTGTGGGTACTTGGCTGACAACCACCATTTTGTGTGTTAGAGTGCTTCCCTCTTTTTAAAATTCTTCATCGTTGTGATTACAGTACAGTTTATCTCCCTTTAGAGGTCCCTCTCTAAAAAAAGTTAATTCGAACCTGAAAATGAGGAAAAATTTTATATAGATCCCATTTCCAACTGAGGTCCAAAGTGTTTATGCTATTCTCAGGGCTCATAAACTACACCACTGACTTTCATTTGCATCTCTCAATGAATTAATATTATGATACCCAAAACCAAGGACAAGATGTCACTAATATTATGTTCCAGCTGTGAACAGTTGTGATTTTCAAAGCTTCCTGGCACACCGTGACTTGTTGGCAAAAAGCCTGCAAAGTATGTAATAATTGCAAACTTCACCTTGTCTTGAATTGTTATACTGGTAATTCTATACAAATTTTATTTATTTGTTTATATCTTCCAGTTAAATGAACATACAGTTATTACAACAGCAGAGAATGGCAGAAGGCTGAGGAATGCCAGAGGTTATTCTCTAGGAATTAACATCTAGTCTTCTTTTTTGTAGATTTGTTTAATCGACAATGACAGGCCCTAACTTCTGCAGAAATTAATAGCTGGACAGAGGAAAGAGTAACAAATAGACATAACAAGACAAGTTCCACTAACTTGTATTAAGCTTTAGGCCCCAAACAGCTGACAGCATACACTGTGGCCTGAGGAGAAGAGACTACTGACAGTCATATCACTGATGTGGCTATGTGGTAAAAATAGTAACCTGCAAGTCAGAATAAATGAGCCCAGATGTGGCACATCACTAGTTTCTATATTGCTTTCAGACCTAAGATGGTTACCCTGTAAAACACATTGCTAAATGGGAAATACTGAGTTGACTCTGTTGCTGAATTAGGCAATAACCTTCCTAAAACTGGATTTAAGGGATTTTGAAATTTTTACTTTTTTTTTTTTTTTTTTTTTTAAGACATAATTTTGCATTAAATAGCTGACAAGAGCCTTTTAACTTGAATTCATTGATAGGCAGTCATTTAGAAGGTGATTAGGGATGGAGGTCTAACTTTCTTTCTATGGCTTTAAAATATTATTGAGACCTGAAGTTTTACTCCTTCCCTTTCCTTCTCTCTGGTTTTCTACTCTTTGTCTCTTTCTTTACTCCCTGTAGTTTTCCAGATTTCTAATGACTGAAGACAATCCCAAGAGAAGATAGCCCATTTCTCTTCTATCTCTCTCACTTCCTTACTCTTTTTTTCAGTTTTTATCTCAATGTTACTAGATGGCCACCACAGGCTAGAGTCACCACTACAGCCTTTTGACTTCCAGTGTTACGTGCAGTTTCCTCACCACATTATTACCGTAGGAGTACCTTACTGATACTTTCTCATCTGTGCTCCACTGAAGTTTTATCTCAATTGTCACATTTATTCTTTTTTAAAGACAACTTTGCTGTTGAAGACTCAATTGTGCATTCAAACAAAGCAGTGAGGATTTTTTTCTTTTATGATTTTTCTCCCTTACAGGAAATCTTTATTTTTACCTTCCAACCACATATGAAAGCCTTTGTTGAAACTAGACATTCCACTGGAGCAAACTGATAATTGTTAGAATAGTCAATCATCCATTTCTCATTTTCACTGTGTTTATTTCCTCTTTTCAATGATTAGAAAAATGAGCATGTGGTTAACAATTCCATAGTTGCTTTACACAGTATTAATCCATCTTAGAGTTTTCACTTCTCTTGAATTGATTGTGCCATTTAAATTCAAATTTTGTAGTTTGTTTCTTACTTTTTTTTTTTTTTTTTTTAAAGTAGAAATTTATCTAGAATAAATATATACTGTGCTGGTTCTCAAGTAGTGAAAAGAAAACCACTGTTAGGCTGGAAGTAACATACGATGTTGCTTCTAAGATGATACCAGTCAAGATTCCCAAATGAGGAGAGAGATGAATTAAACCCACATATACACAATAAAATGCTGGGAACAAAGAAATTAATTCACTAAATGTAACCACAATTGGACAGCTAGTTTTGTGAGACAGATTCTTTACATTCTTTTGGATCCTTCATATCTTTCATTCAGAATGCTTTCCTTGTTCTACAGGTATCACTATTCACTCTCTCTCTTCTAAATTTAGTTTGGACTTTTAAACATATCCTTCTGGGGGGAAAAAAAAAAAAGTTTATATTGCTTCTTAATAAGTCAAAACTTTACCTGGAAATTTCAAGCTCTGAAAATAGATATGTAAGCTCCACTAAACACATTTCTTCACACTGAGTAGTAGGTGTGCTGTTTAATATCTTCCTGCCTAACAGGAAGAATTCTTGTGTTTAGCTTTGTCAACTCAGGCGAACAGAGAGCCCTATTTGCCAACCTGACCCTAAACGTAGGGAAGTCTGCTGCCTCCCTGGGGCCAGGGTCAGGGACATTGCCAGATAGCTTCCTAACCTGGTTCGCCCCTCTGACTACTATCCTCTTTTGATAGTCCAGGCTGGCAGAGATGATATTGAAGAGAGAAGCCTAAAGGCTATCAAATGGGACTTTAGGGGACTGGGACGATTAGTAGATGGAGCAGGAGTACAGGTCGTGCTTTTCTCCATCTCTACAGTAGCAGAGAGGGGTACAGAGAAGACTTGGAAAGCTCACCAGATAAACAGTTGGCTCAGAGGCTGGTGCCAATGCAGAAATTTTGTGGTTTTTTTTTGACCACCGGGCACTTTACTTGGCACCTGCCCCACTAACTGCAGGTGGGTCCCACCTGTCTCAAAGGGGAAAACAGACACTAGCGCAGGAGCTGGCAGGCCTCATTGAGAGAGCTTTAAACTAGGTAGGAAGGGGGACGGGGAGGGAATAAGGCTCGTTAGAAGTGTGCCATGGAGAACAATGTCAGGGCTGGGAGAGCAGGCAATGGCCCAGATGAAGTGCATCTACACTAATGCACGCAGCATGGGCAACAAACAGGAGGAGCTGGAAGCCATTGTGCAGTAGGCTAGCTATGACTTGGTTGCTATCACTGAGATGTGGTGGGACCACTCCTGTGAATGGAGTGCTGCAATGGCTGGCTATAGGCTATTCAGAAGGGACAAGCAGCACAAAAGGGGTGGTGGTGTAGCTCTCTATATTAAAGAGTGTTTTGATGTTGTGGAATTTGAGACTGAGTCTGGGAATGATAAGGTTGAGTCCCTATGGGTTAGGATCGGCGGGAAGACCAACAAGGCAAGCATCCCAGTGGGTGTCTGTTATAGACTGCTGAACCAGGATGAGGAATTCTACAGGTAGCTGGCAAAAGTTGTGAAATCATCAGCTCTTGTCCTCGTGGGGGACTCCAACTTCCCGGACATATCCTGGAAATGCAATACAGCTCAGAGGAAGCAGTCTAAGAGGTTTCTGGAGAGCGTGGAAGATAGCTTCCTGATGCAGATGGTTAGTGAGCCTACCAGGGGAGGTGCCCCGCTGGACTTTCTGTTCACAAACAGAAAAGGACTGGTGGGAGATGTGGTGGTCAGGAGGTGTCTTGGGCAGAGTGACCACGAAATGCTAGAGTTTTCTATTCTTGGCGAAGTCATGAGGGGGACCAGTAAAACTGCTGTTTTAGATTTCCGGAGGGCAGACTTTGAGCTGTTCAGGACACTGGTTGGCAGAGTACCTTGGGAGGCAGTTCAGAAGGGCAGAGGAGTCCAGGAAGGCTGGGCACTCCTCAAGAAGGAAATCTTAAAGGCACAGGAGTGGTCTGTCCCCACGTGCCCAAAGACAAGCTGGCGTGGAAGAAGACCGGCCAGGCTGAACAGAGAGTTGTGGCTAGAGTTTAGGAGAAAAAAAAGAGGGTTTATGATCTTTGGAAAAGAGGGCAGACCACTCAGAAGGATTATAAGGATGTTGTAAGGATGTGTAGGGACAAAATTAGAAAGGCCAAAGCTCATCTGGAGCTCAATCTGGCTACTGCTGTTAAAGACAACAGAAAATGTTTCTATAAACACATTAACACAAAAAGGAGGACTAAGGAGAATCTCCATCCTTTACTGGATGCGGGGGGAAACATAGTGACGAGAGATGAGGAAAAGGCTGAGATGCTTAATGCCTTCTTTGCCTCAGTCTTTAACAGCAAGACCAGCTGTTCTCTGGATACCCGGTACCCTGAGCTGGTGGAAGGGGATGGGGAGCAGGATGTGGCCCTCACAATCCATGAGGAAATGGTTGGTGACCTGCTACAGCACTTAGATGTATGCAAGTCAATGGGGCCGGATGGGATCCACCCAAGGGCGCTGAGAGAACTGGCGGAAGAGCTGGCCAAGCCACTTTCCATCATTTATCTGAAGTCCTGGCTATCAGGGGAGGTCCCAGTTGACTGGCGGCTAGCAAATGTGACACCCATCTACAAGAAGGGCCGGAAGGTTGACCCGCGAAACTATAGGCCTGTTAGTTTGACCTCAGTGCCAGGGAAGCTCATGGAGCTGATTATCTTGAGTGTCATCACGCAGCACTTGCAGGGCAAGCAGGTGATCAGGCCCAGTCAGCATGGGTTTATGAAAGGCAGGTCCTGCTTGACGAACCTGATCTCCTTCTGTGACAAAGTGACGTGATGAGGGAAAGGCTGTGGATGTGGTCTACCTTGACTTCAGTAAGGCTTTTGACACCGTTTCCCGCAACATTCTCCTCAAGAAACTGGCTGCTCTTGGCTTGGACTGGCGTACGCTTCGTTGGGTTAGAAACTGGCTGTGTAGCCGGGCCCAAAGAGTCATGGTGAATGGAGTTAAATCCAGTTGGAGGCTGGTCACTAGTGGGGTCCCCCGGGGCTCAGTACTAGGGCCAGTTCTCTTTAACATCTTTATCAATGATCTGGATGACGGGGTCGAGTGCACCCTCAGTAAATTTGCAGATGACACCAAGTTAGGTGCGTGTGTCGATCTGCTCAAGGGTAGGAAGGCTCTGCAAGAGGATCTCGATAGGCTGGACCGATGGGCTGAGGCCAGCTGTATGAGGTTCAACAAGGCCAAGTGCCGGGTCCTGCACCTGGGGCAAAACAACCCCAAGCAGAGCTACAGGCTGGGAGATGAGGACCTGGGAGTATTGGTTGATAGTTGGCTGAATATGAGCCAGCAGTGTGCTCAGGTGGCCAAGAAGGCCAACAGCATCCTGGCCTGTATAAGAAACAGTGTGACCAGCAGGGCTAGGGAAGTGATTGTCCCTCTGTACTCGGCTCTGGTGAGGCCGCACCTCGAGTACTGTGTTCAGTTTTGGGCCCCTCGCTACAAGAAGGACATGGAGGTGCTCAAGAGAGTCCAGAGAAGGGCAACGAAGCTGGTGAGGGGTCTGGAGAACAAGTCTTACGAGGGGCAGCTGAGGGAGCTGGGATTGTTCAGCCTGGAGAAGAGGAGGCTCGGGGGTGACCTTATCGCACTCTACAGGTACCTTAAAGGAGGCTGTAGCGAGGTGGGGGTTGGTGTATTCTCCCACGTGCCTGGTGACAGGACGAGGGGGAATGGGCTAAAGTTGCGCCAGGGGTGGTTTAGGTTGGATATTAGGAAGAACTTCTTTACTGAAAGGGTTGTTAGGCATTGGAAAGGGCTGCCCAGGGAAGCGGTTGAGTCACCATCCCTGGAGGTCTTTAAAAGATGTTTAGATTTAGAGCTTAATGATATGGTTTAGTGGAGGACTTGTTAGTGTTAGGTCAGAGGTCGGACTCAGTGATCTTGGAGGTCTCTTCCAACCTAGATCATTCTGTGATTCTGTAAATACCCACCCAGCCACTCACTTCCCCTCCTCAGCAGGGCAGAAGAAAATAGGATGAGAAATCTCATGGCCCAGCATGAAGATAGGGAGTGGCACAGGATGGGGGGATATGGTCGGCATATAGCATTTTTTCTCTGACACTACTTGTGTCACGTTTCTCCCGTGTTCTAGTATGGGCTCAGTCATTCACGAAAAAAATTTGCTCTAGCATGGAGTACAGGCCTTTCCAAAGGCCACAATTCCTTCAGGCAATATCCATTTCTTACAGCAGGGGTCTCTTTCCAGAGGCAGCAAAGTAGATACCTGTCTGTTCTGATCGGTTCTCTTTCATGGGCTAGCAGTCTATATCTTCTCTGGGGCCATGGAGTAATTCCTCCTCCTTCTCTGACTTTGGTGTTGTCTCTGTAATTCCTCTTTCTTTTTGTTCCTTCTTCCTCTCCCCCTTTTTGCCATTTCTTAAATGCACTTTCATGAAAGCACCACACGCATCATTGATAAGCTCAGCTGTACTCTGCAGTGAGTCTATTGAAGCCACCTGGAACTGTCTGTGGTCAGCACTGGAAAGCCCCAAGTCTCTTACAGAATCCGCCCCTGGATACCATGGGTGGAATCAAACAGCTGTAGCATTCAGAAGCCTCCCTGTCCCCAGCTTTCTCATTTTCACAGAAAACACCTTCCTTTGCCAACAACCCTAGCTAGCCTCAGCTGCTCCTCGTAAGACTTGTTTTCCCTCACCAGTTTTGTTGCCCTTCTCTGGACATGCTCCAGGGCCTCGATGTCCTTCTTGTAGCGAGGGGCCCAAAACTGAACACAGTACTTGGGGTGCAGCCTCACCAGAGCTGAGTATAGGGGGACAATCACTTCCCTAGTTCTGCTGGCCACTCTGTTTCTGATACACGCCAGGATGCTGTTGGCCTTCTTGGCCACCTGAGCACACAGCTGGCTCATATTCAGCCGACTATCAACCAGTACTCCCAGGTCCTTCTCTGCCAGGCAGCTTTCTAACCACTCATCTCCCAGCCTGTAGCACTGTTTGATTAGTTCTTTGATGTGTGATGCAAAGGGTGGCCTTTTGAAGTAACACTAGAGAACTTCTTCTGTCATCCCATCCTCATGACAGCAGCTAGTAAAAAATTATACAGAAGTGCATGCTTAATTCTTGCAGACTTGCATGCAGACTTCTGAAATATGAATGAGATGAATATCCGTCCAGACCAGAAGTTGAGAAAGAACAAACAATCTTTTGTGTGTTGACTGGGCACATGGGGCCTTGATTATAATTCTGTATTGATTTGTCACATGAGCTGTGACAATTCAGATTACAAAATGTTTTGTATTTTCCTCATTATAGAGAATTACATATTCAGTGTACGAAGTTTATTCGTAAGAGGAAAAAAATGGTATGACTTAACATTCACTTCCTTTGTAAAAGGTCACCTATGTATCTAAGACATTGCAGTTTTATCAGTACAAAGGAATTGGATATCCTGAGAATATATTCAGGCATGGACACTTTAGTTACTTTCCTTTAAATTAAGTAAAGTCTTCTTTATAAAGAAATGGAAGCCTACAGATGGACGTATGTGTTCTTTCTTTAGAATCCCTGTGTCCTGTTGTCAATTTAAAGCCTTACAGTTTAAATATTTCAAATGTTTTGTTCCCTAAGTTCACAATGTAACTCTATATTCACCAGTCTTACATACTGAACTCATAGTAAATGCATCCCTGATTGGCCAGTCTCTCCAGCCTTTCTGTCTTTTCTGCCACGTTATCTGTGATACTACTATCTTAATTTTGTTCTTCTTATTATTATTAATAATAATCAATGTGGTATGGTTTCATTATTTTACTCTAAGAAATAATAGAGGAAGAAGATGTTTTCATTTCCACTATGTTTTGGTAAAGGCTGGTATCTGTTTTGATTATTTCTGTTGTGTCTGTCAAATGTTCTGGTCATACAAATCTAAAGAAGTACATGAATCCTTTATTTCATAGATTCTATCCCTCTCCTGAAATCTCATTTTGGGTTTTACAATTCTAGATGTGTTTCAATTATTCTGTTCCCCCTTATCCTACATGCAGGGGAAGGTTATGGATGCTGTGACTAATTAACAGTCTGAGAGTACAAATGTCTTCTGGAAAACAAGGTCTGGCACTAGATTAAATGAACATTCTGATTGCTCATTAAATGCAGCAGTTTCTCTGCAAGTTGGGTAATACTAACAAGACACTCATTTTCCTACCTCCTGTTTCCTACTCCACTTACCATTTTTGTAAGCGTTTTTCCCCCTTTTCCTCAAGAAGCACATAAAGATAGCTTTATTTTTCTCAGTGTGTTTTCCTGATACACCCTCTCTATTTCTGTACCTCCACTGCACTGTAATGCTCACATAGAGACAGGACTGTGGAAGTACAGACTTCCTAAGGCCTTCTTAGTGACACTGTCTTTGTTGACAGATGGAGTATGTTCATTTAGCATTTCATGTGAAAGGCTGTCCTAGGACAAGCAGGCAATATATTCACTCTCACAAAGGCTTATAGAGTAGATACAAGTTCACTTTCTCTTAATTCCATGCTCTTTAGAAATCTAATGAGGCTTTGTCTCAAGGGACTGCATGTAGGATGGAGGTTACTGCTTTTATTTTAGGTGGAAAGATAATATATTCCGTTGCCTCCTTTTGATTGTAGAAACTGAAAAGAAAAACAAAAACAAATAATCAAAACAAACAAACAAAAACACATTAAGTATCGAGGATCAGATGGAAACAACAATCTATACTTACAGAAGGGGTAATTTCCTTACCTCTAAATAAAGCTTTGCTAGTATTACTTGTAAGGACTGCCTTCCTGAGAACCCCCAAACAGCCTGCTGAAGTCAGATGAATTTGTTAACTCAAGTATATCTACACATGTTAGGTCTTTGGGTGCTGATGTTCTTCACCGAAAGACTGATTTAATTTTGGACCCGCCTATTCTTTAACAAAATATAGTGTTATTTAACTCATATTTTTGATTGCAGCAACAAAAGCATGTAGTATAAAAGTGATCTTATAAAATTATTCATATAAAAATATGAATATAAAAATATGATGCAAACATCTGAAAAACTTGGAAATAAAAATATTGTATATTCTATGTCATACTAATAACACAAAGTAATCTGCACCTTTCAAGTTTGCTTATTTTGGCATCCATGCTGCAAAGCACTTAATCCTTAACTGTCTAAATGATTATTTACAATGTTAAGTGAAAAATGAACCTTATAAGACCTAGGTCAAATTTTATTTTCATATAATCCAGTTCTCAGTAAAGGTTATCAGAAATAAATATGGCATAATATTTTTGAGATAATCCAAATTTTAGGAGAAAAGTTTGAAATCAGCCCCATTATAATTTATAATTTAATATTTTTGCAGACAATTCAACAGTGGTATTGAGAACACAGTAAGTTAATAGGTATTAATACATATTTATTTAAAAAGAAAAATATTATCACAAAGTTAAAGTATCTGTATACACTATTACTTACTAGTAATAATTTATATATAATGATGATGATGGAACTTAAAGACATGTTCCAGTTTGTCCTTTTTTGTTCCAACAAATTATTTTGCTTTTGTCTACCATGATTAAATGTCTTTCTTTTCTCTGAACTATACTGCCTATCACATTTTTTTTTGAAGTCAAAATCAAGTTAGGTACTGATAAAATGAGAAAATTGTCCCTCTTTGACTTTGAAAAACTGGCTTAATATCAAACTTTCAAAAATTCAAATCTGGTTAGTAGATTAAGTCACTCTTGTGTTTCCTGTTTTTATACAACATTTCTGATTTTCCAGAGTCACTGGGAGATGGGCTGGTATAAATACCTCCATCAATCCCTTTTCAGAGTATGACTAAGTGAGCATGTGAAATCATTAAAAGGACATTTTATATTAAAAACACATTATTAAAATAATACTAACATTTTTTTCCCCTCCACTTAGAAGAGGGTAACTAAAAGCATTACCTCCTGCATTACTTGTTTAACAACAGGATCCATTCAGAATATAGTTTGAGCCTGATTAGAACAAGGCTAAGTTTAGTTTTCATCTCTTTTGTTAGAATTTCTGGTCATCTTGGGAAGGCATATGATACAGAAATATTTGTGTAACCATTCAACTTGCACTTTGATCAAGGTTTAAAATAAACTTGCTAGGAAGTATTTGAATTCTTAAACAGATATAAGCCTGAAGTTGTCACAAAATTAATTTGCTAGACATGACTAATAAAACTTATCTCACTCATTTACTTTTTAGTGCCTACATTGTCTCCATTATATGTCAGATTATTTAGAGAGTATATAATACTGTCTAGAGGAGAACAGAGAATAACTATGTGGCAGTACACAGGAAAAAAAAAAAAAAGGTTACATTGGGCAATCAACGTGAAACACTATCCCTTGAAAAAGTGGATACCATCTTTTGATCTTCTTTCACTTCTAATTAAAACTAATCCTATTCTGGAAGCAAGTGCATACTTGCATCTGTGCAAATGGTAACAAATATATGTGTGTGTGCTGTAAAAGAGTTTTGAATAATAGGAAAAATAAATTATAAAAAAGACTTTTTTGTTTACATGTCTGAAATTCCAGTTAAAGTGGAATAAAGTTCATTTATGAGTAGAAGACTAACTGCATAATTTTGCATTGGTGAATAGACTGATTTGCAGTTTATGGTTTTATGAACTACAGAGTAGGTAATACTGTATACTGCTATATATTTTGTTTATTATTTTATTTTTAATTTAAAACAAAGTATATACAGAGACAGAAAAGGAAGGTGTGGGGAGCTGGGGGTCGGCTTCTTATCGCAGATAACTAGTGATAGGACTAGAGGGAATGCCTCAAGTTTTGCCAGGGGAGGTTTAGATTAGAAATTAGGAGACATTTCTTCTCAGAAAGAGTAGTCAAGCATTGGAATGGGTTGCCCAGGGAAGTCATGCCATCACCATCCCTGTGGGTGTTCAAGGAAAGGTTGGACGTGGTGCTTAGGGGCATGGTTTAATGGGTGACATTTGTAGAAGGGTGACGGTTGGACCAGATGATCTTGAAGGTCTCTTCCAACGTTAATGATTATATGATTCTATGAAAACAGGGCAGTGTGCTTCCATAATAGTAGTGCTTTTGTCCACAGACTGACCAGCCCTAACTACAGAAGCCCAAATATAGCATCTGGGGCCAAATTATCTTCAGATATAATACAGTGATATCAGGAGACCTAATTCTAGCAGACAGCTTAACAGGTACTATCTAATATTACTTTCTCCTAGCTATTTTTATTTCTTTATTATTTATTTATTTATTTATTTATTACCAATTTAGGAACAAATATAAAAGATTATTGGTTATGCCAAAATTAGTCATAGCATAGAGCAATTTATTTGGATTTATATTTAAAAAAAAAAAAAAACCTAACTTCATTTAAAAATTTATTTCACAGAATTATATGAAAGTCTTTTTTTTTTTTTTTTTTTTTTTTTTTTTGTTACAAGCATATTTTAAAGAGATGAGATCTATACCACCTAAGTTGAAATACACAGTCTGGGGCCTGATACTCATAGTAAAATCATAATGATTCAGCTCTTACTGAAACTGTTAGGTGTCTAGTCTAACAGGTAATTTTACACCTTTCTCTAATATCCTATGATGCTGTAAATAACATTATTTCCATGTAAGGTACTTTAAAATCAAAACAAATTTTCCTTTATGCATTTGCATCATGACTCAGTACAAGTGTTCATTTTCTTTTTAGCTTTGATGTATAACAGAATTGTCAAATGAATTGTTCAATAAATAATAATTTCATAGTAAAGAAATGTATTAACTGTCTACTTTTCCTATTTCGGATAAGATTTCCTATCTATATCCATTATAGATAGGATAGATCCTGATTTCTTCTGGGTTGCACAAGCTTGAGCTTTTATCTACCTTCTAAACAGAAATAAGTGCCAGAGTTAAACTTCTAATTAGTTTGATTTCTTTTTTAAGGGGTAACGATGTGACCAATATATTCTGCTCTGTGCAAGTGTACAGACAACAGTAGTTCTACACATACATACATTGTTTTGTTTTTTGATGAGATAGCCATTAAGAGAGACATCTTACTGAAAACACCTTAACTGTCCTGACAACTCTTGTGGTAATAATCAATATTCTTATAAAATATTTATTAATTAGTTGCAAGATGATTTGAGAAAGTTATAAATGAACTGTCTTACAACTTGGAACAAGCTTTTCAATTCTTAATTAAACTGATATATCAGGTGTTTATGACAAGCAACCAAAATTAAGCAGAGTTTGTAGAGTTAGTGGCTAAATAAGGAGATTCTATGATTCTATGATTTGTAGGAAGAAAACATTCTTTTTTCTTTTTTTTTTTTTAAGTTTGAAAAAAATAAACTTAAGCCTAGTTATTGAACCTGTTTTCCATTACTGAATACCAAGTTTTCAAGTTTTCACATGAGCATATATTTTACATTCCAGATCATCAGAATGTGAAATTACTTCTTATAAATTGGGCAGATAATTAATTTACAGCAGAATCCTCTTTTTTTGAATATGTATGTCTCATTCCTAATATTCACTTTTCACTTAGACAGTAACCAGAGGCATTCCACAGACATTTGGGTAACTAAAAGATTCATAGATCTTAAATCTGATAAAATTTCAGTAGTCAGGTAGGTTAATCTCTTGTACAATATGGACCATGAAACATTCCCTCATAGATATATATATTTTTTTTTCAACTGTATGTATCTTCAAGGGAAAAGAAAAGTCTGTTTTATCCAGGAATGTAGAACCTATAAAAGACATTATTGTAAGTTATGCTGCTAATTTGTGTCCTCCTCTTAATAAATAAATAAATAAATAAATAAATAAAATAAATTCAGATGTACCTAAAATCTAATTTGAATTTTTTCTAGCATCTTTTCCAGATCTTGGACATCATTACAACGGTTCTCTGCCAGGTTCAAATGTATTTCTATTCAAAGAAACAAGGAAGTTATGATCAGGTCACCATTAAATTATGCTGTTTAAGCTAAACATATTTTAGCCCCATAACTGCTCATGGTAAGTCATGCTTTTAGTCCTTTGACCCTTCCTATCAAATATAAGAGTAATATAAATTTCTAAATCCTATAGTATTGGACATACAAAACAAAGGAGTACACTAGCATATTCCATGAAACTGTTATGGTAAAGGCTGAATTCATATATCATTTTAGCTATTCATATATTGTGACTCCCAAATCCCACTATTTTTCAAACCAGAGTATCCTACCTTATCCATAAAACCCACAAACTCATGGCATGTATGTATACGCATATGTATATGTATATGCATATGTATAGTGGTGGAATTACTTGGCTGCGTTGATTGGCTGAGCTGATTACTCTCATGGTAGTCACCTTTTGTAATCAGAATGTGTTTTCTGAATATGTTCATTCTACTGCTGATCTAAGTAGTCCATTTGCAGCGTATTACATTTTGAATAGCAAGATTTGATTTGCCAAGGATAAGTCAATCAGTCTGAATGCTCACTTCTACGGTCACAGGTAAAGCTTAAATTTCTTTCCTCATAGAATAAGTTTGAGAGAGATTTGATTAGGTATTAATAAAAGCTTTGGTCCATAGAGAAATTGTGACATTGCTGTACTTCTAAATAGCAGGTAAAGCTAAAATTGATGGCTAAATATGAGGAATTATAACACACGGCTCTACACCAGTGATTTACTGAGGACCTCAGTTTTCTTTTTTAGTCAGATAGCTTTCATCAAAGATTGATTTAGTGTATTTAAGATATGAATTGCATCATGGAGTTTCTTAGTTCCCTGTATTCCCAATATTCCACTTCAAAATTATTCTTAGCTGGTTTTAACAAGTATAGCTGTACATCCAACGTATTTTTCTGGTATTTAGTATACATTATAAATTTAGTTATTTCAAGGGAAGTTTGTAAAGGACAAGGAAGACTGATTTCTTATCAAAAGTTGAGTTATGCCAAGGGTTATGTGGATAATAAAAACTTCCTTCCTTGCCTATTAAGTGGATGCTGATTGCCTTATTAGGAGAAAAAGTCCTTTAATAACTCATTGCAAGTGGATGTGGAAGCATAGGATTTTTTTTGGAAGCGTTTAGAAATAGGTTGCCACAGCTTCCATGTCCAACAATTTTTGGGATCTTTAATTATCAAAATATAAAAGTAATTGGACATGAAAAATTAATAAATTTTGCTTTGGGAGAACAAAAACTATTGTATAATTTATTTTTTTTTATTATAATATTTTTTAGTACATAGAATTCTAATTTTCAAAGTGATCTAAAAATGAAAAATAAGACCTTATCCACTAAAAAAAAATATATATATAATATCAAAATGTCAATATTTAGATTTTGGAATGAAGTGCCTAAAGTGTTGAAAATTACTTTTCCTTAGAAATGGAAGTTTTGATGAACTGACAATGACTTATGAAAGGTTGTAATAAATTACCGACTGTTGTAGTTTGAATTTTTCTCACAAGAGTATGAAAAATACTGCCTGATCATAGTGTTCAATGAAATATATTTAAGTTGTCACTGAACTGAAAATATTACTGAAATTAAAAAAATTACATTAAAAATTAAATTAAAATTAAAACTGAAAATATTACTTTTAGTAAAAAATCCCATTTGACAATTGTTTCCTTTAATATTTTTTAAAAGTTCAGATTACTAGGGAAAGCAAATAGTATTTGTGTTTTGACATATTGACATATTGAATTGACATATTTGAATAAAGCAGACAGGATTTTGAGTGTGCAAGCTCTTTTTCAGGCCTGAAGCAGAAACAGACAACTTTTTTTTTCACTAGGTTAGAGTCTTTTAAGTTTGTGAGTTTTAGTTACCAGCCGAGTTAAAAAATAATTAAAAAAATAACATAACATAAAAATATAATTATAAAATATAAATTATTATTATTATTATTATTATTATTATTATTATTATTATTATTATAAAATATAAACATAAAAATACATTTTAGGGTTTTGCAAGGGTTTTTATATGTCTCCTTTGAGACTTTGAACTAACAGTTTAAAGAAAAGGGATTGCTTTATGAAATGTAATATCTCCTAATGAATAAGTATTTATGTTCTTTCACAATTCCCTGAATAAGTATGTTCTGGATGTCTTTTCCAACCTTAATGATTCTATGATTCTATGATTGTTCATTGTTTGTCCATCTAAGCTGCACGAGCCTCTGGATCATGGGATAAAATGTACCACATTGTAGGATGTGCCTGTGGAGAAACTGTGATTAAGTTTTTCTGTGAGCAGAATTTACTCATGTTAGAAACAGATGTGAATTTGCAGCTTTTATACTTTTTTTTTTTAATTATTTTTTTAATGCTGGCATAGTCAGTTGGCTTTTGCAGGCCTGCTTAAGTTTAATTCAATGATGTGTTCATTTTCTAGATTTTTTATTATTATTTTTTATTTAATGGTACAATCATCTTCTAGTGTAACTTATGACTTTTTGTTTGTTTGTTTGAACATTTGACTTTATTCTTGAATACTCATTGCTTCATTACTATTACTGATCTAATTACTACAACCTTTTAAATAGAAATAAAAGCTCTGGAGTTTAGTAACATTTTCCACTTTCTTCAACGTATATGAAAGCTTGTGCAGAAACCTGCTAAATCTAAGGATGTCACATACAAAAATCTGACTTTTAATTAATTTAATCACTTTATTTTTTGCTGTTGTTGTTCTGAATAGTAATAAAAATTTGAAATCTCTTAGAGAAAAGACATTTTTAGAAGAAAAAAATCTTTAAATGTCATATCAAAATTCTACACTTAAATAAAATTTTGATTTAGAATTTGTCCTAAATTAAGTGTTTTCAAAATTTTAGTTCAGTTTTTCACAAATCTCATGTATTCTCAAAAATATTTTAATCATGTTGATCCAGTATTGTACATTGAAAATTCTTGCATCTATTAATAGTCATCTGGATCTCCATATGTATACAGCATCATACTGGTAGTCAGAATTCTAACTACTAGTGACTGTGTAAGAGCTATCTTCAAATCTTTAACATCTGGCATTCTCTGATATCATGAATGTTTATTATAGTGGTGTAGACTCTGGATTTTCCTTTTGTTTCCACCAATCAAGCCCACTCAAAGGCCCTGATCTTCAACTAATGCATCAATCCCTTGACATCTGTGATTTTTTTTTTTATGTCCTACTCTATTGCCTATATTTCATTTCACATAACCCATAAACACATCATCAACAGAACTCTGTTTACTACACTAAAAACAGCAGTGGTATCTGTGTAACTCTGAGAAGAACAAGGTGAATGGATTTCAACTCTGAACATTAATATATCACTTTGTCTGCTTCCTTGTGCAGCCATCCATTCCTTACCTGCATTAATAATGATAATGGTAATGAGAATAAGGGCTTACTGTCAGCCATTTGTATGGTCGTCATCTGTAACACATTCATTTTTAAAATGACTTTAGAACACTTAGGAACACTAACTTTTAAGTTCTGATCTTGGAAATAGTTTTGTTCATACTTGGCTTGATTCATTTGTAATCCTGTTGCAGCCACTGGCACTACTCATGCGAATATAAATACTTGAGTTTCACATTGCCTCCAGGAAAAGTATAGGTTTGTAGGAATTAATCTGTCTTTACACCAGTTTTCTGTCTTTGTGAAACCATATTTCTCAATAGTTTTTCACCATTTGTAATTGAGTAAAATGAGAAGAATTTGAGTCTGTGGCCAGATCTTCAGAGACATAGTTCCATTGACTTCAAAACCAATTTACTGTACCTGAGGATTTATATTTTTTTCTCTCCTAGCCTAAGAGTTATTTACTTTTTCACTTGTTACTTCTAAACATGAATTGTTTCATACTGCTTGTCTCAGCTAACCAGGCTAACCTGTTCGTTTCTGTTTTCTCTATAACTCCATACTTCAGTTTAACTTGATAAAAGCAGTGAGAACTTTCTCCCTTTTTGGCTGTGGAGACAAAACATTCTCTGTTTTATGATGATATATCTAAAGAGCTTTTGATCCCAAAGTGATATCGGCAATTGTTCTGCTTCCTAGGAAACCATTCCAACTCAAGTTGCAACTCCGATCTCCCATCTTTTTTTTTTTTCTACCTTCAGAGAACACTTTCCTTTGCCAAAATAAGATTTATAATATTGCTCTGTTTTTCCACTCTTACTAATTGGTTAACAGCATACTTTATAGTTCTAATAAAAACACATATGCTTCCATTTAAAATGTTTGGACACTTTTTATAGGGCGAAAAAGCTTAAATAAAGACAAATTGAAAGAAAGTAGAAATTAAGTTTAATTACCACCACCCAAACAAACCACTTAAAGAATTAAAGTACTTTGGTATAGATTTTGTGACCACTGCAGACAACAGGATTTTAACAGCCTTTGGATTTGGTCCCTGAAACCCAATTACTTGTGCTGCAGGAGAACCAATGCAAGGACAAGATCAGTGGTGCCTGTGGATACTGCAACACAAATTTGAATATCTTAATATTACGTATGTGCTTACATTTAGGGCACACATAAACTTACTTCCCTGATTTGGGGACCATAGCTATCTTTAGGAAATGTTCATAAAAATCCTGGAAAAATATGCCTCCAGTAGCATTTCCAGCACAGCCTATCCAAGCACTACCCACTACAGCTGATTTTAAATGAGTGGGCTTTAAACCAGCTAGCTTGGGAACTATAAAACTAGGCAGCATAAAAAACTAGCCAGAACTCCCAAACATACTGAGGAAACTGGGTAAATACATGAGTTTACCTTATACCCCAAGTTTTGTGTTCTGTTGATTATTACCTAAATAGATATTGAATATACTTTGGATTTTGCTCAGTTGGGGAATGGGTCCCACAGACCACGTAGGAACACAAAAGGCCATCAAAAGGCTTAGAATTTCGAGTTATTTTGTCCTATTCATACTCCTTCACCTCCAAAACTTCCCTGTGGTAACTCAATATTTTTGGTGAAAAGTAAGTATTTGTCCTCAATTTTTAAAATTCAGGGAGGTTGTTACAAGCAGATGGCAAGCAGCATCTACAAATTTTTTTTATTATTATTTTTATTTTTTTCCCCCATTCTCCCTAGGGCAGTGGGAGCATTGTTGGAATACATTTGAGCATTTCTACTTGCAATTATGTAGGAAAATGTTCTTTTTGAAAAACAAAACAAAACAAACACAAACAAACAAACAAAAAGCATATTTTCATGTAGTAGAGATTATAATAGCATCTTCATCAAGAGATGAGGAAGAAAGGAAATACCTTTCAGTGGCTGAAATGCTGCCAAGACCATTCTTTTTAAATCCATACCTTTGTCTTTATCGTATGTCAGTCATGATGTTCTATACGAGAATGTTAAAATGTACTTTTGATTAATTGGTGCACAAATTATTTTCCTTTTGGTCTGTACGCATTAGATTTAATACTAATGCACTTTCAGTGACTCTGGGACTGTTATATGAATTTGGAATGAATTTAGCCTTTATGTTTTAATTTGCTCAGCCACCTTATCTAAATAGAATATTCCAAGGTTTGGAACAGCTGAAATACTGTTAGCATTTCTTAACTCTAATTTAAATACTTCTGAAATCAATTTAGAGAGAAAGTAAACTCCCTTTTTGATTGAACAAATGTGTTTTCCTGCTTCTGATCTCTGGACAGTAGGTTAATGTTGCCTCATCAATTTTTTGTAACATATAGCATGTTGTTCAGTAAAATACTCTTGAGAATGCAACTGAAACATAATTGATTTTTTTTTTCTGCATTTCAAGAACAGTTTTCCCAAGAATGTTTTGATTTAAAAATAAAAGGATTTTTGTACAGCAAAGTAAGGATGATTTACATACTGCTTTCTACTGCAAATAGCTCATTTGGAAGTATAAAAAATTGCCCACTTTAGAAGCAGAATGTTCTTGTCTTGCAATATTACATATATACAATCCTACATTCAAGACAGGGAAAACCTGCCTAGATACTTGTATCACTTTCAGCACTGTAAGAGATAAACAATATATTTTCTGTCAACATGCCAAATCCTGATATTTCAATCAGATTTTACTCTCTTTGTTGTGGGCCACTTTACTCACACTTGAGGATTAAAATGCTGGATAGACTGAGGTTGTTATCTATATTTTTGTGGTTAAAAATAACAAGAATTTAAATCTGGAAAACCTTATTATTTTGACTCACTTTCTGTTCAAGAAAAACTCCTGGTGAAATCAAAGATTTGTTTGACTAAGACTTTCTTTTTTTTTTTTTTCTATTTTAATCACCCACTCCTGAAATTTTGCTTCACACATCTTATCTTTCCTGACTTTATAACCTTTAAAACTTTTTTTTTTTTTTTAGGGATAAGCTTAAGGACCTTTTTTTTTTTTTTTTCTAACTCTTAGTTTGCTTAGTTTATAGTTAGAAAAAATTCTCACTGAACACTAAAAAATATTCTTGTTCAGATATATTGCAATTTGGGGCAACTGTTGGAACATTATCCAATGGATTAGTTTCATTCATCCCTGTAATTTGCAAAAAATTAGAGAAGTCTTTTAATGACATTATATGAAAACCCAGTCTCATGGAATCTGGGCTTTGTTGTCTTAGTAGATACATTTTCCATGTACTTTTTTGTATACTTTGCCTGAGATCTGGCAGCTATTTTTATCGTACAGGCCTTGCATAAGTCTACAGCTACCATTTAAATTATCTATTGTTCTAAACAGTGATGGTTCCCCAACGTTAAGGTTAATGACCAGGTTAGTGCAAAGTATAGATTACGTATTTAATCACATTTGATGATGCCAGTTCATTTTCTGTAGGACTCAATATGCATTGCCATAACTTTTAGAAATATTACCTGTAACATTTTCTCTTGTTAATCACAATAACTTTGGATTCTTATTACATATTGTGAGTATATGTTATCATGAAAATTCACCAAAGATCTCCTCTACATTTGCCTTCCATGCTTATTCTTGTTATCCAACAGTCAGACTAAATGTTTATAAAGGTCCTTATATGCTTCAGACTTATAAATCATCTCCTGTGCAAAGTAAATTAACATTGGAAATTGATGTCTTTAAAAATTATTGTTGCTAATCATAAGCATTTTAGTGAAATAAAACATAATTCCCATGTCAGGTTTATAACCTCATTCTACTAGATATAATTCCATATGAAAAAAAGAATGCATAGTTAAAAGTTCAGATGCAGGTAATAGAGGTAAATGCTTGCAGAGATTTTAACTGGTAGCAAAATAAAAATATTATAAAGTAGAAGCCTAGTAACTACTTATTAAGCAATTCCACATAATCTTCAAATCCCTCACAGTCTTGCACTCTTCTTCTTTCAAAGAAATATTGTACATTTTTCAGTCAAATTAACTTATTTGGTTAGATATTGATAAAACATATTACATGTGTTTTAGGTATTACAGACTGTATTTAATTTAAAACAAAACAAAACGGTGTTTCTGCCATATATAGAGGGCCTTACCGTAACGCAAAATTTTTCTCCAAATTGTTCCTCCACAATCAGAATTCAGTTAACATGTGACTATTGACCAAAGAAATATTTCTACAGTCGACACTACTTCTGTGCTATGTAGGCTACCTCTACGTCTATACTACAAACATTTGTAATCAGGCCATTGTTTTTATATCATATTTTATACTAGTGTCATTCAAATCCTGAATAAAATAAGACAACTTCTTCTTATGGCTTCTAGCACCTGAAAAAAAAATCATTTATTTTGCTCTTGGTCATGGTATGCACGAAGGCACTAAGCACAATGCTGTTATTCTTTCATTAATTCACACACACAAACAGCAATAGCTTGCAACACATCTTATTCATATTGGCAGCATAGCACCAGGAAGGACTGAACTTGTGTTGTCTAGCAAAATCATCCACTTAAATTGAAAAAGTTTAGCTCTTTTATCCAAGACTAGATAAAAGACTAGACAATACCATACAGATGATATGGTTACTGTTAGTGCTGTAGAAACACTACACTGGGAATGGTCTTTGTGTTTGTATTTCTGTTGGAGTTTGGTACACAAGCTCACTCATGTAAAAGACGAAGACCCTATCATGCTGTCACAAAGAACAGATTTATTATTTGAAAAGAGCTATAGCTAACTGAGGAATGCTATAGTCACCTTTAAATCAACAGCTTTACAGAGGTGTAAATTAAAATGTTGATGCAAAAGTTATTCCAGTTAATCACCATGTAGTAAATAAGCTATCAATCCCAAATAGTGTATTCTAACTTTTCTCTAATAAAACATTTCTCATTGCTTACACATCGTCTTTGACTAGGAATACTGTGGTTTAAAGAAAGAAAAATAATAATAATAATGACCTAGCTCCTCAAGGAAAGAAAAAGATTATTGTTTATTCAAAACATAAATACAGTCAAAGAAGTATAGAGTTCTCACCTACTACAAATTCCAGCTTTTCTCTATCTGGGCCCTTTTCCATGCACTGTTTATTCACAAGTCTTTGGAAGTTCATAAGCTCCAAGCTCAGAAATTCCTGAAGCTGCTTCAGCCCACATTGACTTGTTTTAAAATTTTGCAAAAATGCTGGGGAGAAGAGGATTTCCCCTCGTCTAATCAGGTATCCTAGCACAAAGGCCAATGACCTTCTGGAAGTATAATGAGCAATAATAGTCGCTCTGCTATCCAATGTGTTTACCCTATTTCGGAATGTGGTAAATTGAAGAACAGGAAAATCTTATGGGAAGAGAAGATTAATTGTCACAATTCCAAATCTGAGGCTTTCACCTACATAATGAAGAGGTTCCAATAAATGCAAATAATTGGAAGATTCTTTCTCTAATCAGACTTCATGGAGGAGCAGCCAAAATCTCTTGGGGACCATATGCTGTGTTTTTGGTGCTGCAAATATAAATCGTTATGATCTGATAGATTTAACACTCCCCTGACGAAAAAATGACCTTGAGGTTTGCCTTCCGCACCAAGATTCCAACTCCTTAATGTTAGACTAGCTTCAAGACAAAGAAGAAATGAAAATGAATCTAGACTACATAAATTAAAAACTTGAGAAATCATTTAGGGAATTTAAATAAATATATTGCAAAACAAAAACAAGTGATTGCACAGGATCCTCATCTTAATAGTACCCTCTCCACTCACTCTTGCTCTTGCATGTAGTTCTCCGTTTGCTTAGAACTGTCTACACATTTTTATCTAAGCTGTAATTTGGATAGCTTGATGATCAATGTAAAAACAAAACAAAACAAAACCTTTCTTTTTTGTTGTTTTGTTTTCTTTCAGTGTTTTTTTATTTTATTTTAATCATGAATCTTGACCAGCTCTGGTAAACAGTGGAGTCCGGCAGCCATTGTGCTGGCCCAGCAAGATACTGTGAATAGTTGAAGGAGCATGAGAAAAAGTGGCTGGCAGACAGAGGACCAGAATTTTGTTTTTACCATATTATGGTACATTTCTTATACTGCAGGCTTCATTCTGATTTTGTTCCAAGGTGTTTCCTCTGTTCAGATGCTCAACAGATTCTGAAGCCAACTTAACTTAGAATACTTTACATAGTTTCAGAGCAGAGGTCCAGCATCCTGACAAGTATCATTGTTAATCACTGCTTTCCTTGAAGCATAAATCTTAGCAGGAGTAAAGATTTCCTTTATAGAATTTTCTTACTGAAATTGCTAGTAATGTCAATGACTACCTTAAAGATTTTCTGAAGCCCAAACTATTTTAACTGATCTAGCCAGGTAACAGATCTCCCTTGCTAATAGACACTTGTCTGTCAAAGTTTACATTGCTGTTATATAAAGATGGCTTCATGATGCATCTCCTTAGTGGGTGGACCTAGAAAGATTCACCACTTGTTCCAGTTGTGAACAAATGTGTTCACACAGTGCTCATCTGCCTTTTCCTGGCAGATGGATAATTGAAAGACAGTTTAATCACTTTTGAGTTTTCATTAGCTTTAAATACATAAAGTTCCATGACACATAATTCTAGACCTGTTCACTGTACAAACTTGTTAACAGAGTTGGAGAATAAAGCTCGTTACTAGCTCTTGATAGAGACAGTGCTTGAAAGGTCTAAATAAACCATGTAGAACTTAAACACAGCTGTCTGGAATTTGAGGACACTTAGATACTAATAAATCATGATGGTAGACCACCAACAATGCTTTCAAAAATCTCTTTGAGTGTGCTTTTGGAATTGTTTCCAGGCATGATATTTCTGAAGATCTGTCCTTATGTTTCTTAGCTGTCACACTGGTACTTGTAAGATGCTGTTGAGTCTGTGTTTTCACAGCCCTTGACATGACAGCTAGCAGAACATCACTTCCCACTATATAACTAATATACATTTAGGTTCTTTTATGTAAGTTAATGTCCTTCAATGACAGTAATGACACTGAGGACCATTATTGTTCATAGGCACAGAGGTCCATGGAGGGGCCAGACACATGGACAGAATGAAAGAGAAATGGAACAGTTGTATAGGTATATTTATCTGCTGTCAAGTGCTGAGACACTGCAATAAACACCAGCTTTTGCATGAGTACCAATCTAACCTTTTTAGTCAGTGTTATTGTAAATGTTACCAAGTAGGTTATGCAGCAGATTTGTGCTTCAGTTTCCACATATATCACTAGCTGCACAAATAATTGCTTTGACTTCATCCAAGTTGAACACTGTATGATAGAATGGCCTTGGCAGAACTTAAGTAGCCATATGTCCTCCAAAGAAGTTTATGGAAATAGACATTTAAAACTATTAAATGGAAGAAATAAGCCCATTTTTTATATCCACTAATAGAGTATTATGGCCATTTTCTTTTAATTTGCCTAAAATGTGCCTCAAAGAAAAGATGGTTAGTCTTCTCGGAGGTTTGAAGAAATTTAATACCGTACAATACATATACATACACATACACATATACATGCACATATACATATACATACAGTGCAAGAAAATGCAATGTCTCATGAAGTGTTAAAACTGGATTGGGACTTCCCTTCACTCATTTAAATATTATTCAAATAAATATTAATAATGATTAATGAGTGTTCTTAAATATAACAATGAAGAAATGAATATCAGGAATGTAAACCAGTGTCTCCTTTAATCTTATCACAGCTAGATAATATTGATAGCTTCTTCATGCTCAGCTGCTAGTGGTCTCAGTTCTTTTTAAGCTGGCTAAATATCATATAAATATTGAAATTGAACAAGTTCTTCGCATTCAAGTGGAAACCTATACAATAGCTAACTGTTACACTAACACACATATTACAGTAATCTCCTCATACTTTAACATATGGGATATTTCTGTTAAGAAGAAAACAAATTCAGCACATTCACAAAGTAGTTCTAATTGAGACCAAAGCTCTCAGCAAAAATTCAGTATAAGAGCATTTACACATACATTTACCATTCCTATACATTGACAAAATTAATTTATACTGAATAGATTCAGTCAAAACTCAAGTATATGTTAAACAAAAAATCCTGGAGCAATTACACGGAATATAGACCTAAATGCTATTGTAAAATGAGAATGTAAGATCAGTATGGAGGCTTGGATTTATGCTTAGGCATTTTGGTTTGGATTTTTGTTAATAAAGTGACTTATAAAATAGTTGAATCACCTATTATTATTTTCCATTGCCTGGCAAATCAATAGGGAGGAAGAAAAAAACTGTGGACATGCCAAACAATAAATTTTAGAACTGCAGTTATTATTTTTAGAATGTTTTTATACTTTAGTATTTTTTAAAGGAATAATGTAGGTGATGACAGAATAGTTTGGTCAGGCTTGTACTGCAAAATAAATTCAAAAAGTAATCGCTTACGACCCTATTTTAAAGACCAAGTTATTGATTGGTGGGTTTAACAGGAACCAGTCTTTGTGCTTGAAAACAGTATTTGTGCTTGAAAACACATGTATGTTACATGACAGAAATAGAATAGCATAAACATATGATAGTATAGTTTTCTTGTTTGCTGTATTGAGTGAAACCCACAATAAAGTACATCGATATGAACAGTTACAGTCCTGGGAGTTATACTGGGGCAGTGAGAGAAGAAACAGAATTATCCCAAAGGATGGAGTCTTTTCACATCTCAGTGAAGTTTCTACTTCACCCTCTTCTGTTCCTGTCTGCATGACTGACTGATTTGAGTTATGCAATTGACTTTTGGTAGCATCAGTCATGATTTTCAGATTTGATCTTTCCAATCTTTGTATTGTAGCGTCATATCATGTCAGCCACTTGTTGAACTGGCCTAAGAGCAATCTCAAAATGCATTTTTGTACTTTGTGGGTGGAAGGATACCAGGCTTATCCTAGAGATGATAAAAGAACATTGTATTTGCTGAAATATTAAATTGGAATCAATTTAAAGAGCTTATGCAGAGTAGCATTATAATAAGCAACTTTATACTACATTATAATATGGCATTCATTTCAAAGAGAGAACTACAGTATCAGTATTGAAGGGAAACGCATTTCCTGACCATTAAGAGTGCACATACTTTTAGTGAGAGGAACAAAGAAGAAATAGAGAACCAAACATGGTTATAAGCAAATAGAATCTAGTTGAAGTTTGTAGCCAGATCCTGGAATAAAGCAGAATATAAAGCAGTTGGATAGGACTGTTATTTTGTCACAGAACATGAATATCAGCAACATGATTTGTAAACAACAAAGTAAAGTGCTTGAGATAACTAATGAAACAAAGCACAGGAGAATTGGCTGAGATAAATTTAAATGTTCTGAACCTTCCTTTCTTTTCATATCTGATCTTAAGAAGAATATAGTTAACTCTTTCGTTCTTGTAATCTTCACTTTTATACATAATTTCATTTGATGTCTTTACTACAACAAACAAGCCAAAAAAAAATTCCCCTTACTGTATGTAGGGTCTGGATGCAACCTGAGAATACTGGAAATCTCACTTGTGTCTTGCCATCACAGAATTTGCAAAGCTGTCTCTAGAGCTAAAACGGCAACATAAACTCAGCTGAAGAAATCAGGAGGAATCTCTGATACTACTGGATTATTCCCACAAGACAGTCAGGATATCATCACTGTTTTTAATGAATATTCAAAACAAACTTCCAGCTAATAAAAGCTGTGATCATTATTCCTTGAAAGCTGGTGTGCTTCTAAATATTTTATGATTTTTTTTTCTTTAGAAAGTTTTAGTTATAATAATATGTGCATTATCCTCTTCAGTTTTGATCAGCTCTATATGGATACCATATGCATAATTCCTCTTTAAAAGAGGAAATTGCCAGTAGTATAAACACATCATTATGCAGATTAATTAGATGCAGAAAAGAAAATAGAATAAATGCTGAGAGCTTATAGAAGTGGAGATAAACAAGTGCTCATAATGGTTTTTAATAGATGTTTAGAAAAATCAGCCATATCCTTCAGGTTAATGACTTAGTTCTATCTAGATTTGCTCTTCTAGGTTCAGAATAGACAATTATAATTTTTATAATTCAAACAGAAAAACTTGATGACTAAGTTTGTAGAATTCAGCAAGCTTCAGCAGATCAGCAATCATGCTTTAAAATCATATTTATAAATATTTAAAGGCATTTTATTTAAACTCATAGGCAGTTCCAAAAATCTCTTTTTCCTTTTAATCATATATTGTTGCTTGTTTGCTAAAAATCTAGCGAGTAGTGGATTTTTTATTTATTTATTTATTTATTTTCTGATGAGTGACATAATGTTGTTCCTTCTTTGGCTTTGAACTACTATTCAAAACTACAATCGGTGGCAACCACCCCTCCTACTTTGGCTCAGGGATTCCTTATTCTCTGGTCTTCACTTATGGCTATAGTTTGGAAAGACTCCCCTGTCCTTTTGTGAGTGGTTTTAAGCAATAAAGCCAGGGTAGTAACAGCTAGTACTCTTTTTGTATTGTCCATTTGATTGAATCTCACCTTAGTTAAAAGTCCAAAGATTGAAGCATATCTATACTAATGTTTTTTTATTTATTATTTTTTTTCAGGTGTATTTTACCCCTCTAAATGGCATGACTGATTTTTTTTTTTCTTAGCAATGCATTTGGAGGTTTTGATGACCTGTAAAAATGGAAATAAAATGAGCAAAGACACCTTTTTTTCTGGTGGTAACACCCACTGGTCAGGGGGTTAAGCCTACTCAAGATTTGGGTAAGCAAAACCTTCATTACATCTGCCCAGCTCTAACTGATTGTTGTATGTACTGGGAAAACAAGGTAAACATATAGATTATTGTCACAGAAACAATGTGTGCCCAAAGCCGTGGATTTCATCTGCCCTTTTCTGGCCATTCAGGTATATACAGTAAAGGAACACACAGTTGGTACAGTTTAACTGTTACCAGTTTTTCATCCATGTAACTCACTTGAGATGGGATTTCAGAAGGTGATAGTGACCCAAGCAGTAATCACTAACTGGCATTAAATATAGAGAAAAGAACAAAAAAGATCAGCCGGAGGTGGCATAATCTGAAAACAAACAAACAAACAAACAAACAAAAAACTGTCGCTTGGGCGAAGGAAGGAAGTAGTAGGGGGGTGATATAACTGTGGTTATCCTAGCTTATGCAGAAATCTGAGCCTGAGGAGTATCTGCTAGTAAAAGCCGGTCTATCAGACACTTCAACCAGCACCAGTAATTGTCTTATTCTTACAGTGGTCACAACCACACTGGAGGCCTTCTTGGGTGTGAGTATGCTCTGTACAGAAATGTGCATGTGTGTCAGTATAAAAATTTCAACACAATTATTAAATTAAACATGCAGTTGAAGAGTGGTTATATCTGTACAACCTATTTCATACACAAATGTAATAAATCAATTTTTTTCAAAGCAAAGTTTACAGTATGTATGCTAATTATATAGTGGTGTCCTTGCTGGTGATTCATACAGGTATATGATGATTACCCTGTTATCAGGAAGCATATCTGAATTGTAAGAGTCCTTGGCAGTATGTTCATTTCCTATTTTATGTGTGGGACTTCAACTTCATTCAGTGGACAGAATGGATATACAAAGCAGAAGGATTAAGGTTCCACAGGGAACAATAAATCTGGTATGTACTATTTTTCAAGTGCAATTTGAATTATCTTCTATTAACAGAGCATATGGGTAGGAGAGAGTGTCAGTAGATTCAGTCTTATGTCATTGAAGCTGTTGTCCTGAAAAACAACTGAAAACAGCATGTAGCAGCCTTACTTTCATTGTGTCTTTAGACTATACAAACCAGATTCAACATTTAATACAAAGAACATTTCTATGCCCTCTAATGCCTCTGCTTAGGTCAGTGTAGGATAGAGTTGTGCAGACAGGTCTGTTCTTCCACATGTAATATAAAGTAAGGGATTGATTCTTTTCTCATATAAATTCCATTATGTGAGCTTTGATGAAGCAGGTCAATTAGAAATTTATTTTTTTTTCTTCCACCTCTCTGAGGTGGTCTAATAAAAGATATTGCCTCTCCTTACAAACACTGAATCAATTACATGGATTTCTCTATTTGCTACTGAGAGATTACAGATCAGTAGTACTATATTTCTCCCTGATGCCAGAGTATCAAACCCTCATTTCAGCAGTTTTCTGACAATATAGGACTTGCACACAGCTCCCAAAAGGATGAAATAATGTTCGGTACCCAGTACAAGTCACACATATCCCTATGTTGTCTGAGTCAAAGAAATAATATTTGTATGCATCTTAAAGCCAGGTTTAAGCTGTTGCATATGCTCTCTTGAGACAAATCAAACTTCAGCTACTTTAGCACACTTAGTATATCTGCTTCATATATATATATATACCTGCTTCATATATATTTCAGTGTTTCTGTAAAATAATTAGTCTAAAATTTCAGATGTGCGCAGGGTTTGCTGATGTTATCATGAAATGTACTGAATTTTGTGCAGTGTTTTTCTTTCTTAGTCCTATTAGTGTGGAGCATCAACAAGTAACAACAAAATTCCTGTAAATAACTGATTTTATTATAGGTTGAGCAATCTCAGATAAATATATTAGAAGTTCCAATTGCTGTGGGATCAAAATACATTGAGAATAATATAAGTTTCATGAAGAAACAAAAATGTGTATGTGGTAACTGAGTAAGGTTAAAGAAATATGAGGCTGCATGTCCCCTAATGATACTGGGGACTGAACATAAAGAAAGATACCGAGCAGGCTCCTGCCTAGTATCTTCACAGTAAGCTACACAGAAGACAGCTAACCACCCTCTCCATGTCACTATCTGGTAGGGAAGATAATCTCAAAACTAACTTCCTTAAAGATCTGTTTGTTGTTGTTGTTTTTGTCCTTAGACTCTAGAGAGAAAGCTCAGGTGCTTATCTACTAGTGAGAGAGAGGTGGTTTTTGCATTTGAGGCTTCTCTAATAAAGCCTATGTATAATCTGATTAATGTTTTCAATATTTAAGCTGTTTAAATGACTCTGATTTCCTAAGAATCAATAATTATACAGTCCATATTTCCCAACCTATTGAACTAATAAAGTATTTCCAATAAATACGTATTTTCAATCAAAATATATGTGTGTATGTGTGTACTTAATTCCAACCCACCTTTTTGAAACATTTCTTATCGAAATAATGTTATACCGGGTGCAGGCACCCAGGCAGTGTCGGGGGCTGCCAGGGCACTCTGTGAGGCGAGGCCGAGGCTGCCGCATGCTGGCTCCAGCAACCCACCACAGGGCCCGGCTGAGCCCCTCGGCCACAGGTGGGCTCCTCGGGGGGAGCGGAGCTCAGCAAAGGCCAAATGCTGCCCGGCAGTGAGGAAAGGAGTGTGAGAAGCAGCCCTGCAAGCAGCCAGGAGAGGAGGTGCTCCAGGTGCGGGAGTAAGAGAGTGCCTGAGTGGGTGTGTGTCTGGCAGCCAGCAAAAATCAACCCACCACAGATACTTACTCTGGCAAAGGAATATAAAATCAGTATTTCAACTTAACACCTGTGAAATGGCATTAATTTGAAAAAGTACATTTTCAAGACCTCAGTAGCTAGGAAGGCAGGTAGAACTTGATGCATAACACAATAGAGGTGTTTACTGATTGCTTATAAGTGAGTATCTAATCAAATTGTTCCATTTAAAAAAATAATATTAATTGGTTCATTGTGTATGTCCATATTTTAGTATTGTCTGCATAAGGCTTGTCCAACCTTTGTTTTCTTTGGTGTATATTTCAGAGAGATTATCACTACTTTCCTCTGTCCCCTATAAAAAAGTTTTGCTCAACTTGCAGGCTGACCCGGGAAGCACCAGTTACAACATTTGTCAAGTGGTGTGATTTCTTACTTTTCTTAAAGTATGCAGTTTTGGAAATGCTTAATGAGATTAAATGGCATACCAAAATGCCACACACAAATTAAACTAAACTGTTTCAAAAAATAGATGAAACATAAGGTATTCATCCCACAGTGGCCATTCAAATTTTTAATTCATTTAATTGGAAAATCTTTTTTATTTGCAAAAGTCTTAGCAATCTGTTCCCCAGAAAGAATTTTGAAAAAACAAATTTTTTTTGTGTGTGAAAAACTGTCCACTTTTGATATCTTTTCTAAATGTATAAAAGTAACAAAATAATAATACAGTTTTAATTGAGATTATGCTCTTTTTATTCAGTATTTATTCAGTATTTATTCAGTAGTCACTAATTATATAGGTAAAACTTAATGATTGTAATATACTCAACAAAAAATACAAAATAAGTCAAAATAAAATATTTCAGTGTTCTCAAAATATAAAAATTATCATATTAGTTTGTACTTTTTGAGTTTACAGTCCTTATTGCATAATTGAAAACTGAGCAGATTCCAAGTGGATTCTCTAATTCGATGATAGACTTTAACAATTCAGTAACATATTGGAATGTCTACCTCAAGGTGCGGATTGCTTTTATTGATATTGATATTCCTTCTTTGTATTTTTCTTGTTTGAAGATTAATTAAAAAAGGAATTAAAAAGCTAAAGAGTTCAACAATGATCGTTAAATTGCAAAAGAATATTTTTTTCTTAACTCGTCTATTCCTAGAAATGGACTAAAATACTCTGTCTGTGGAGCTTTTTGAAGGTGAGATGGAAAATATTAAGGCTTCAACTTCAAGGAAATTGGAAGAAATAGTTCTACCCCAAATTATTTCTTGTGTTGGGGTATGTGTGGGAGGGGTCAAACTAAATAATCATAATAAACTGATCCAACTTTGTAAAGGTAACCTAGGAATTACAACACTTGGTTCTCTCCTACTTCCAATCTGCAAAAAACAAAATTTAATTCAACTTCCAAGAATAAGAATGCAGGGTCATATTGGAGCATTCAGCTGGCCTAAATGGTTCACTCAGTTCCACAGTCTTTTAAACTGAATTTTAGGCATTAGATTTTAGGCCCTAGTTTAGTTAATTTTAATTATTATTTAATTAACTGTTAGGACTGAAAATGTTTCAGGCTTTTAAATAAGTGAGACCTGAAATTCAATCTTTGAAATCATAATTTTGGACAAGAAAATATGAAAACTTTATCTTATTGAGGAATGGCTCTTTTATCCTTCTATGTTCAAAATCACCTCTTTATTTAGATAAGAGATTTAATACTTCCCTAGCTCCTGTTGGTTCTACTCATCAAATAATATTCTGAATGTTGAGCTGGATTCTAATCTGGCACAAAAATCAGCAGTGCAAGAACAGCCATGTTTTCTCTGCAGACCTCAGACAGACACATTTTTGGAATATTTCAGCTTAACATATCATTCTTGGAGGAACTGATGGAAAAAAAAAAAACAGAAGTAGCACAGCCTGACTCCCATCTGTTGAAGAGGTAAAGGAAAGCATCTGGAAGAAAATAAGGGCACTAATAAAACAAATAAATAAATAAAGTTTTTTAATATCTCCTCCTCTCTAATAAGGCCATGTACATTTTTAAGCAAGGTATATTGTTTTCTGGATATTTTAACTCTTAATGTTAATTTTCAAACTCAGTAAGGACCATTTCAAAAATTCACAGTGTCATTTGAATAATAAAAGAGAACTTGATAATGATCACTAAGCCACAAATGGTGATTAGAAGGCCATTGATGGTTATGGTAAGTAAGAAGTGAGTTCTGAGAGGAATTACAAATACCCTTCAAAGTAGATTATTTAAATCGAACTGTTCCATTAAGTGTACTGTTTGTTGAGAATAGCCTTAATTTGATTTAGTTTATTTTCATTTTCAAAAGAAAATTGACTAATGCACTTTCAATGCAAATCTCCCACGGTGTTTTATAAACTTCCTATGTTTAAAACAATACGTACATAGTGATATCAGCCATGCCAACTTGTTGAATATCACTTTTTCTATTATGCTTTCATGATATAAAACATTAAATAATAACTTTTAAAACAAAATATTGTCTCGTATGGTTTGGATTTCAAAGTAGAGAATAGCAAAAATAATGGCTTATTTATTCGCAAAATAGTTACGTTTACTTTATGATTAGAGTGTTACAATTTAAAACAGCATACAACAAAACACAAAATGTATGAATGTAGCAGCAATTAAGTTTCTGGAGTCTGACATTTCAGATTTGGATTTGACATATATCTTCTTTCTTCTGAAGGAAAGTTATATCCTATCTAGAAATGGCTGTGCTGCATACTGAGAAGGTTGAGCATCCCTTCAACTTGATATATACGGAAGTCATAAACTGTGTGATAGAGCTGGAAGACTGGTATCAAAGACAGCTCTTGTATTCCTGAAAAAACTGTTAGGAAAAGGTTATGACTTGAGATGAAACAAAAAAAAAAAAAAAAGGCTATAGCATATAACTTTGTCCATAGCTATATAAATTAGATGATGATCTAAGCAGCTGTGTCAGAAGAGAACTTCACAACCTCTTTCAGAGGTCATTTGTATGATTAATGTCAAAGATGAGGAAATCAAAATATGTTATGATTGAGAGTAATGAAGAAACATGAGGCATAAAGATGACAAACACCATATATTGAATATGGCACAAAAGAAAATGTTGATTTTTAGATGTATACAATTTTTTTTCTTAAGAGTTCAAGATATATTAAGATATCTATACAATAAATTAATAAAATTTAATTTATATACAGACTGTATATAACTTTGACCACTTTCGCATTGTGTACTAACCGCAGACCATCTTGATTTGAGTGTTCACTAAGTTAAAAAACCTCCTATTTTTGACAAGTCATACTCTTGTCAATGTAGTACTGATTAATGCACATTGAACTGTGTGAAATCAGACTGCATCACAGTTTATATTAATATTCCTAGAGAACAAACATGCTGGCGTGGGGTCAAAGGTATGGAGTTAGTGGCTGATAAGAATCCACACAACAGCCAATAGATACCAGTTTATCACCACTCCAGATGCAGTCAGCCCTGAAAACCGGAGGGGAAGTCCCAGGAGCCCTGCCAGGATGATGGGAACTCCAGGCACTGTGGTTGAGCCCATGGTTGAGAGGTTGTGGCTTTGCTCCTACAAAGAGAGGCACGCTTTGTAATAATAGTTAATGCTTAATCTTGTCTTGGGGCTCATAGTTGTTACAGGAAGCCCAATGGTGTCACTTTTATGGTGATCACCCCATTTGATTGGGTTGCCTGTCTGGGAAAATTAATATGAAAAACATAAGAGTGAGCTCATACAAGAAAAGAGCAAAACTGAGAGAATTTTGTGGACTTGATCCTCAGCCAAGCAAGATAATGTTGTCTACTCAAAATATACAAGGGATAGCAATGAGCAAGAACTGTCCTTGGCCATACTCCTCCTCACAGTATCTTGCACAATGGCCTACACAATGTGGTTTTGACCTATTAGCTAAACTTTATGCCAATTGCTGCAGTTGGCAATAATGGTTTACTGTACAATGTGATGTGGTTATATGTTAATAAGGATGGATTTATAACTGTAAGGTTAATTAAATGGCTATTTTTTCCTAAAAAAAAAATCAATCAAACCATGGCATAGAAAATAATTTTAGTTCAGTACAGAGATGGACTGGATATGAAAATTTTTGTCCTTTACTTAGAAGATATGCTTTCAAATCTATGATTATTTTTATTAATTAAAGAAAGGAGAGCTTCATAAAATAAATTATTCCTATTGAGAAAATGTCATTATAGTACATAGTGCTGATAGGATTCAATGTTGTCAGAAACTTTTATAGAGAGTATAAGCAAAATGGAGTGCTCATCTTCCCATCCTTGGAAGAAATTATACTTTTGAAGAAAGTATTATTAAGGAAGATAAATGTACTAATTCATAGTCAATTTAATTTCTTTTTCTTCCGTTTTATTTACTCTAATAGCTGCAAACAGGTGAAAGGTGTAGTATCCTTCCATTCACAAACAAAAGGCAACTGTGGTAGATGCATACATATGTCTATATGTATGTTAATGTTGGCTTGAGGAAACAAGAATGAAAATGGTAAAGAGTAGATTAAATTTACCAGAGAAAAATTTGATTAAATTTACTATTTGGTGTTTCACTGACAGTAGGATGAAAAAAATTAATAAATCTACCATGAATCTTCCTTAAGATCTGTACAGTGTATCCTAAATCACATCAAGTATACACTGCAAAATCACTCCACCATTACAGTCTTGCTTGAATGGTATATCCTACAATATTGTTTACATAATATAGTTATATTACCCTTTGATTTCTATGTTTTAAAGAAAAACAAAAAAAAAAAAAAGGGGGGGGGGGGAATCAGGTACATTGTATCTTACCAGTTCATTCATGGATTTTATAGGAAAAAGCAAAATTCCACAGCAGAAATGAGTACTCCTCCCTACTATGTGTGATGGATAACTTTTTACATTTTATACAAAGGATGAAATTCTCTATGCACCTTCTCTAATTAATAAACTCAGCAGGTACATTCCATAATGGTAGCAATGAGTAAACAGTTTGATCAATATTTATTTAAATGCTGGTTGATCTCACAGCTTCTGTATAGTCTGATTATTACGAGAGGTCTCATAAGAAAACCACATCGCCAAGTAAAATTCTCTTCTCATTAAACCAATGTCAAAACTCCCTCGGGAGCAGCAGTGGTGGCTGGCAGGGAAGTGAGTACTTCACAAGCAGAGAGATACAGTATGGTTATGTTTTAAATATGTGTGGTTTAGCCAAGGTGTGATGGAAGATGCATCTCACATCTCACAAGTGCCACGGCTAACTGTAGCCAACATGTACCCTTAGTGTGACAGTCTGCATAGTTCTTGTGATTACTCATGTTTCTCAAATGGTCTCAGAGTGTGCATGTTCCCTTGTCCTCTCTGCATACACCCTGTCTGAGCTTTAAATAAAGGATGGGAAAGTACTGCTTATTCTTCATCGTCTAGAAAACCAACATTTAATTTCTTTAACAATAAATCTGTTATAAAAGGTTATAGGAGAGAGAGGTGACTGTGGAAGGAGAACTTAAAGCAGGGAGGCATAGCAATTAAACCTAAACCCAATATAGAGCTGAATACAGATTGCTGTAAAACAGTGCATGGCAGATAGGCCTCACAAATAAAAAAGAGATCATATTTATTTAAAAATTTTAGAAATATTTCCTGACTTTGGAGGCCTGGTTATTTTCTTAACTTAAGGTTAATAGTATTGCATACCCCTCCAATTTTGTAGTCATGGTACCCACCATACATTTTGGACAGACTCAAAGAACCATTATTTTTTGCTATTTCCTTTATAAGCAAGTACAATAATAAAAGAAAAGCCCTAAACCTTTTTCATGAAGCTTGTTGTCTTGTATGAAGAATGACATGTATATATGTATGAAGGATATTTATAGATGCAAGATATAATGGAAAGATATAGACCCCTTATATCATGCTGGGAGCTGGCCAGATACTGTGAGTTCCTCAATCACAGAAAAGGGTAACCAGAAGTGTCTAGCTTTACCATACATAGAGAGGGAGCCTATCACAATATGGCACATCTGTGCAGAATATCAGTAACGTAGTATTCAGCAATATTAGTCTAGTGCACAACGCAGTATGCTTGACGTATGTGTTAAATGATCCTTGAAACCTTGTGAGAATATGTCTTCCTAGGTGTATACTTTTTATTTTCCTATTTTTTCATTTATTTTTTCTTCTTTTGGTACAGTACTGTCTGATGTCTTCACAGAATCATAGAAACATAGAATGTTTTAAGTTGGAAGGAACCTTAAAGATCCACGTACTTCCAACCCCCCTGCCATGAGCAGGACACCTCCTGCTAGACCAGGTTGCCCAAAGCCACATCCAATCTGGCCGTAAACACTTACAGGAATGGGGCATCCACAGCTTCTCTGGGCAACCTGTTTCCAGTGCCCCCAACAGCCTTATAGTAAAGAATTTCTTACAAATATATAATCTAAATCTACTCTCTTTTAGTTTAAAACTCCTTGTCCTATCACTACACTCCCTGATAAAGGAGCCCTCTTCTGCTTTCTTGTAGGCCCCCTTTAGATACTGAAAGACCACTATAAAGTCACCATGGAACCTTCGCTTCTTGGGCTGAAAAACCCCCAAGTCCCTCAGCCTTTATTTGTAGGAGAGGTGCTCCAGCCCTTTTATCATCTTTGTGGTCCTCCTCTGGACTCATTCTAAAATAACTATGTCCCTCTTGTGCTGGGGGCCATACAGATGAATGCAGTACTCTAGGTGGGGTCCTCAAGAGAGCAGAGTAGAGGGGGAGAATCACCATCCCTCAACCTGCTGGCCACAGTTCCTTTGATGCAGCCCAGGATACAGTTGGCATTCTGGGCTGCAAGCACACATTGCTGGCTCATGTTGAGCTTCTCATCAACCAACACCCCCAGGTCCTTCTCCTCAGAGCTGCTCTCAATCCATTCTCCACCAAGCCTGTATGTGTGTTTGTGTTTGGGATTGTATTTGTGTTTGGGATTTCCCTAACTCAGATGCAGGACCTAACATTGGGCTTTGTTGAACCTCATGAGGCTTGCACAGGCCCACCTCTCAAACTTCTGGAGTCATCCCACCACATCTCCATATTGCCATTGAGGTCATAGCCCTAAAGGCATGTGTACATCTCTGACTCCTCTTGTTTATTCCCCATGCTACATGCATTAGCATAGAAACTTTTTAAGTTGGACCCCTGATGAAGCTGTCTGGTGTGGCTGTTTCCACCAACACAGGTCAGAGCAAGGAGCAGACTGATTGCCAAGACTGCCTTCCCAGATTATCACTTCCTCTTATCTTTCCATTTCCTTTCTGATTCTCAATATATGCACACTCCCTCTCACATATTCAAACTATACATACATACAATTTGCTATCACTCATTCTTTCAGCTTATTGCCTTTGAAATCAATTTCTGTGAAACCCTTCAACACATTGCACTACTTAATTTAGTAGCTTCGTTTGTTACTAGTTACTTGTTTAAATCTGGAAACACATCCATCACCGCCAGTCACATTTGTGGATAGATTATGAAAATTAGTGCTTTGCAAAAAATCACACATATAATATGTATCATATTATTTATTGCATTAGAACTCTATTAACAAAGGGGGAGGGGGGAATCTTTGAACAGACATGAAATAAAATGATATATAACACAGCACAAGTTTCAAATAAATCCTCATCCCTCTTGCCTGTGTAAATCATGAGCTAAACTAAGGATTTGATTTTGAATGTTAGTGAGTCTAGAAAATCCACAATCACTACAAACAAATTAGAACTTTTTAGCCTGTGTTCTGGCTGGACCACGCATGAATATTATTGGAAGCCTTATATTCATTGTGTATGCAAAGCCAGTACAAAATACTACAATGAGATTACTTACATCAATGGTTTAGGAGTTTAAATGCATGTAGGAATATTTCCTAAACTAAAAACCCTCTCCCATGTTATAGTTTGCACTGGGTTCACATGGTAAATTTTGGTAGTACGGGGCTGCAATGGTAGCCTTTGTGAGGAGTCCAGAAGCCTGCCTCATGTTTGGTAACCAGCCAGCTCCCGACCCGCCATTGGCCAAGGCTGATCCAATGAGCAATGCTGGTGGCACCTCTGCGAGAGTATATTTAAGAAAGGAAAAAAATGCTGCACATCATCAGCTGGGACAGACAAGAAAATGTGCGAGAAACATGCCTGCAGACCCGCAGGTCTGTGCAGCGGGAGGGCAGGAGGTGCTCCTGGCATGCAGCAGCAGTTCCCCTGCAGCCTGTGGAGAGGCCCCTGGTGGAGCAGGCTGTCCCCCCTGCAGCCCATGGGTCCCACATGGAGCAGATCTCTATGTTGCAGCCCGTGGAGGAGGCCCCGGTGGAGCAGGTGGATGTGGCCTGGAGGAGGCTGTGGGCCATGGAGAGCCCCCGCAGGAGCAGGTCACTGGGCAGGAGCTGCAGCCTGTGGAGCAGGGAGTCTTGGGGGAGCTGCCACCTGTGGGGGACCCGTGCTGGAGCAGTTTTCCTCCTGATGCATGGACCCTGTGGTACAGACCCATGTTGGAGAACTACAGTCTGTGGGAAGCCCATGTGTGATCAGTTTGGAAGTACTGCATCCTGTGGGAAGGACCCCAACAAATGGAGCAGGGGAAAAGAAAGAATGAGGATGAAGGAGATGAAGTGTTATGAACTGACTTCAACCCTCATTCCCTTTGCCACTAGGGAGGAAGAGGTAGAAGAGGGTTTGGCTGGAGGGTGTTTTTAATATAATTTTTTGTTCTCGCTGCTCTGGTCTATTAGTAATATGCAATAAATTACATGAATGTCCCTTATGCTGAGTCTGTTTTACCCTTGATAGTAATTGGTGAGTGGTCTTTTCTGTCCTAATCTCAACCGATTTTTTTTTTTTTTCCGTCTGTATTTTCTCCCCGGTTCTTTTTGAAGAGGGAGAGTGAGAAAGCTGGGTGGGTGATGCTGAGCTACCTACCAGTGCTAAAACCACCACATAGTTATATCAAGGACTTAGTTTATGAAGTGGCTGCATATGATTAAAAGAAAACAGAACAAAACAGTGAATAAGCACCCTTGATCAAGCAATCTCTTGAAATTCATGGGAAGAAATGCACAAATTGTTATTTCTGTAATATAAAGCACTAAATGAGTTCATAGCAACCATAAAGTTTCTTGCCACGGAAATCAAATTAATTAATTATATTAAATTTAATTATAATTAACTTATTAAAATTTAATTAAGAACCTGTCTCACTACTTTTCATTTAGTAAAGGCAAGGCCTATATTAAGTGCAAGAAAATCTTGCTAAAATATTTACTATACAATAACATCTCAGAGATTTATTTATTTCTACATGTGGTCCTGGGATAGTAAATATGAACTTATACCTGATAAAATGTTTATTTAAATGATTTTCCATTGTTTTTCTTACTGTTCGCTCCTGATTCATTTTTTTTTTCCATTCTTTTCATACTGGATTTTAGATTGTGAGAGTTCTCTGTGATAGCTTTATTGTTAATAATGATTCTTTGGATTCCTTTAGAAACTCATGTGTAAAGACCTCTAAAGAATTTAAATGGAAAATAGAAACTATTTTAAATATCCATGCTTATGATGATAAAACATGAAAATGATGAAAAAAAATCCTTTTTTTTTTTTTTTTTTTTTTTTTTTCGGTGGGGGGGGGCATTTGAAAAACTAGTTAAAATGTAATGCACCAAGTTAAAAAACAACAACAACAAAAATGGGGACTCATTAGAACTATTTCTGTTTTGTGAAGAGATTGGATCTGTCAAAACTATGCAACTTCACTGCCCCTTCTCAGAAATAATCATTTAGAATATGCCCTTATTATGGTCAAGGTAGTTGGAACTGAACAGTCTTACATACAGTATGTCAACTTTACAACTACTAAGAAGTTTTCTTTATAACTGGCCTGGTATCCCCCTGAAAGCACTGTTTTTGTTTTTCTTTCTTTTTTTTTCTTTTTTTTTGTATGTTTTTTTTTGTTTTGTTTGTGTTTTGTTTGTTTGTGTTCTTTGTTTTGTTTTTTTCCTTTTTTCTCCTTTTCATTTTTTTTCATTTTTCTCTCTTTTTCTATCCTTTTTTCCCTTCTCTTTCTATTATTTTTCTCTCTCTCATCACAGTGCATATTATATACTAAATTAAAAACTGTGCAAAAAATTTAAACAGAAGGTCAGAGAGCATGAATATAGAACACGAACTAGGTTCCAAAGTCAAATGACTGCTGAGATTGGACTATGAGATGGATGCATTTGTCATAGCACCAATAAGAAAAACATGGAATACTTGCGTTAAAATCCTGCTCAAAATCCAAATTAATTAGGTCAATTTTCCATTTGTCAGAACCAGGATGAGAGCAATTACTTTTTTCATAGTGTAGATTGATTAGGATGATCACCCAAACAATGAAAATTAAGGAAATTTTGATTAGCATAAGAGCTTAATTTGTTTAACTGTTGCATATCAAAGTACTTGTAAGAGATGTTATCTGGGAAGTTTAAGAAATTGATGAACTTTGCATCCTTGGTAAATGTTTTTAAACTTTGATGTAGGTGATAGATGTTTTACGTATGGTTGCTGCAAACATGAACTTTACTAATTGGAAACTTTGGCACAGCTGTTTGTAAACGTAACTCAGAAAATGATAGTAGACCAACTGTGTGCAAGACTATGATCCTAGAATTGTAGAATATCCTAACTTGGAAGGGACCCACAAGGATCATCAAATCCAACTCCTGGTTCCACACAAGACCACCCAAAAATCAAACCATATTTCTGAGAGCATTGACCAAACACTTACTGAACTCTGGCAGGTTCAGTGCTGTGACCACTTCCCTGGGGAGCCTGTTTTCCAGTACCCAACTATACCAGTATTTCTTGGTAGGTACCCCAAGAGATTAAAAGATAATGACTTTCTGTTTAACACAATATTAAGCAGTTTGACAATTTAACAATTTGTACTTATTTACCGTTATCATATTTCCAAACAAACCTGTATACTCACTTGCTCCACAGACTTCTAGACACATATCTTAGACTATGTAAACAGATGGACAGTTACTGTCTTTGTGTTAGTCTTAACAAAGGCTGTGTACCTGATTTATTTTTCATTAACTTTTTGTCCAGTTCGATTCATGGCATCAGCATTTGATTGTTGCACTTCACATCCAGAAGTGCAGTTGATGATTGTAAAGAATGTAATAGCATCCCGGGAGTCAGTGCCTGCCAGGTCAGGTGACTGAATTCCTGCTAATCACACGTGGAACCACGTTTTATCTCTGCAAGTATCTGGGTATCCACAATCTGTGCACATCCTTAGAAACATAGGAACAAGTATTAGGATCCAGGGATGTTATCTACATTCACTATGGACTTGCTGGTTACTATCAAGTTACTGTTAAAGGTGTAGGAAGGAGAGTTCATTTATTTAATTATTTATTTATTTATAGCAAAGATGGTGAACCACAGCTCTCTGCCAAAATTTATGCAGCTCTAAAGCAGGGCCAGCCTGCCTCTGCATTCAAATTGAGACACACAGGAAAAGATTAGAGGTTTTCCAAAACTTTGCAGTTTTTTTCTCTGAACCTGTGATCCTTTCCATTATCACATTACCACACACAAGAATGGATTCCTGCTCTTGAGCCAAGAATAACCATCATGCAGTTGTTCAATGTCTTCGTTCTTTCAGTACAAGCCTATTGGCTGGGTGCAGTAGAATGGAGAAACCAAAAATGATAAATAGATGCCTGCCCTAGTGGAGACTATCCACAGTTCACAGTACAACAGTTCTCACATCAGTATTCTGAGAGCTGAGATCTTATGCCACATTAACAGTGGAGGTGGTCGCCACAGTTTACTGTAGGGCATATTACAAATCAGACATGATTTCTCATTGAGACAGTTAACACATCCATTGTTGTCAATTAAATACATTTTTTTTTTTTCATCTACACTTCTATTGACACCTTGGGATGCCTTGCCGTGGATTGACGCCATGGGATCTGGAGTGTCATAATATGATTTTTCATCTTGTTGATCATTCTGAAGTCCTTTCAAAGTGGCTAGAAACTGAAGGCACTCAGCAACAGCTCAGTAGCTCACATGGACTTATTTTTTGATATTAATGGAAGATGAATTTGTTTTACAACCAGACAACAGTTGTCTAGTTAGGACTTTGTTCTCTCACCTTTCAGTTTTTATGAAGCCATGTGACCCTGAACTGTGAGTGCCTGAACATCTGAAAACTAATGCAGTGGTTCATAAATTTGTATTGTGAAGTGTTCCATAGACTTTTAAGTAATCCAGTCCCTCCTTCTCTTCTTCTAAGTAGCAGGGTGCATGTGATGAAAGTTTATAATTTCCTTTCCCCTCATCTGAGGCACACATAAGGCTATCAAATGACTTGCACGTATTATAAAGCGGATGTGCTGACATGTTCTTATCTCCTGGCTGGTGGTCTTAGACCCCATTTGGTCATGTGATAGGTGAGATGAGAGATGGTGGACATAAAAAAAAAAAAAAAAAAAGGAGGTATTGTGGGATCCTTATGAAAAAGTGTAGCAGATGGCATGTGCTGGAAGAGTTTGAATATTTGAAGGGTCTTGAAGCATCTCTGAGAAGGAGGATGGCAACCTTGTGGTATATATCAGATGATTTTTTCTCATGGTCTAACCAGAATGCATATCTTGACAATTCCTTAATTAATTCAGCCTCATTTATGGCAAATGTTTGTTGCCCTTTAGGGAAATTTGTAATTGCCACAGCTAGTTTATACAGTTGAGAAGTGGGTGTACATACCTTGCACTTCAAGCTTAATAACAGTCTTTTAGGAGAACTATTTTGGGAGCACGTGAGTTTGCATACCGATAACAAGAATGAAAATTGCATGCACTATTGGGACACACAAAAGTAGGAAGAAACTAAATTGATAAAGGGAAGCATAATAATTTTCCTGTATGATTTGCTTTTGGCTATAATGATACTGAAGTTTTGATAATGGGGCCTACACCCATGTCAGCGACTTCTCTCAGTACCTTCATCTTCTTAGTGCTCAGGATAACTTGAAACGGACTTTTGTGTGCTTCTGGAAGAGACTCAAGCTATGATGTTATCCTGTGCACTAGTACCAGTTACAAAGGAAAGATTATACCTTATGTATTTTTTTTGTTTGTTTTTTCCCTATTATTTCATAGAGTTTTATACAAGGTGCTAATTTCTACAATCTGAAAAAGTAACGAAGACTCAAATACTATAGCTTCGTAAAGTCTATAGGCAAAGTTTTGGTGCTAACTTTTACTAAAGTGAACAGTTTCAACCCATGCTGAAATAGATATATTTCCTTCCTTCCTTCCTTCTTTCCTTCCTTCCTTCCTTCCTTCCTTCCTTCCTTCCTTCCTTCCCTCCCTCCCTCCCTCCCTCCCTTCCTTTCCTCCTTCCTTTCCTCCTTCCTTCCTTCCTTCCTTCCTTCCTTCCTTCCTTCCTTCCTTCCTTCCTTCCTTCCTCCCTCCCTCCCTCCCTCCCTCCCTCCCTCCCTCTCTCCCTTCCTTCCTTCCTTCCTTCCTTCCTCCCTCCCTCCCTCCCTCCCTCCCTTCCTTCCTTCCTTCCTTCCTTCCTTCCTTCCTTCCTTCCTCCCTCCCTCCCTCCCTCCCTCCCTCCCTCTCTCCCTTCCTTCCTTCCTTCCTTCCTTCCTTCCTTCCTTCCTTCCTTCCTTCCCTTTTTTTTTTCCCAATATTCTTTCATCCATGTAATTTGGGGTTTCATATATATTGTAGTGGATTCCAATTTCTTGGAAGAAGAAACAATGTATGTGCTAGAGGCGATAAATAGTTTACAGCATAACTGACTTGATTAGACCAGTCTTCACTTTAGATAATTTTATCACATTCTTCTGATGCTTGCCTCTTTTCCCATGTCATTTCAGTGTTTGGGACACACTCATTTTGAGTATCCACTTACTGTCAAATTATCCAAAATGTACTTCTCCAGTTGCATTTGCTGTTACTTGTTTTCAGTTTGTTCTCCTTGTTTCCAGCAGCATTCCTAGTCATCCCTCTTTCTCAGGCCAAACAATTATCCTGTATGCAATCCCTTGTAGACTTCCTTTGTTAGCAGGAGGAATTGATGATACAGACCAGATATAAAGTTTGATGCAGTCCTGATTATTGGCTGAGTACAAGCACAAAATCTGTATCCACAGTGTTCAGAGGAACAAACAGCTGACAGTATTCAGCCTCAGAATTACCCAGCCAGACTCTCTAATGTTATCTGGGCCCAAAAATCTGCCTCTGTACCTCTGGTAAAGAACCTAGTTCCCTGGGTAGGGTTTTTGACTTCAGCTTAGTTCCGCTGGCTGCCACAATGGCCAGCAGATTCTGTGTCCACCTCTTCCTCTGAATAAAGGAGCTTTTAAGAGCATTAGCCTGAAAAAATTCTGCTCAGCAGAGGCATCCATTTTGACAGTCCTGTGATTATCAGCGAGATCTACTTCATTCTAGCCATTAATACTTTTCCAATGTAATATCACCACATTCAAATAAGTCTTTTACTGGACAGCTTATAATGATCTGTGACATACTGTTAGCTGATAAAAGTTGGATTTCTCTCTCCATCTGTTTTTTTTTTTTGAGTGGGTTATACTTATGGTAGGTTCTCTTAAGGATTCATTTCAATACGTTTACTGGAAAATATGCTGTGCATGCTTCAGGGTTAGTTAAAAACCAGCAATCTGAATTCACCTGGATCCGTTTCAAGAAAGAATACATATTGTTATGAGTCTTGCAAGTAAAGTCTTATTGCACATCTGAACTGAAGATGTTGTAAACATTCCTATAAACAGTACACTATTAAATGGGGATAAATTCAAAAAGAAAAATAGTTAGTAAATAAACTATTGCTTGAGGAATTTGAAGTTAAAAAACATCCTTTTTTTTTTTTTCTATAAATGAGACAGAAGAAAAAAATATAAAATCGCACCCATGTAAGTACAAGGTATATATGTGTGTCTGGACACATAAAAGTGCTTCTCTTGTTTACAAAATGAAAATATTCTGATACTTTTCATGTGTAATCAAACAATGTGATTAGAACAGCATAATGAAAAGGTGGTAGAGGTCTATCAATCCACTTTGTTCACTGCTTGACAATAACAGCATTTTCCGCTTTGGTATACACTCATTTTTCTCATTTAATTTTCACTATGTCAGGTCAGCATGTCAAATCATTTCAGGTTTCATTGTCTGTAATCCTACTTAGTATCTAGCATAATTTTTTTGTTTCTTTATTTCCTTTTGCTACAGACATGTTGTTTGTCCCTTTTTCCATTAAGTGCTGGCTGATGTCATGAGATCAGAACCTCTGTGAACATTTGAGAGTGAAAAGTTAATCAGTCCTACAGTTCCAGAGAAAAGCTTGTCATTGTGATCAAAATGTAATTATTGCTATCCTGCCAGTGTCTAAATACAAACTGCCCCTTTCATCTGAACTCTGAGTGCTGCTTCCTGACTCACACCCCCATTGTTTTGTCACAGACTGAGCTGTAGGCAGATACATTAATAAAGCCAAGACAGGCATCCATGGGCACTGTACAAAATACCCCACAATTTCTTAAAAATTAGTGTCTTTCCTGGATATAGCAGAGTAACAGCAAGTTTTTCATTACACCAGTAAGTGGAACCGTTACTTTAGAAGCTCAGGCCATTACATACATTGGGATAGCGACGAATTGCTGCAGAACATCTGGATAATGAAAGTCCCTTCAAACCAGCATAATGAAAGACCAAAGGTCCCATTTGCCCAGGATATATCTCTGACAACATCCAAAATAAATAAATAATAATAAAAAAAAAAAACTATGAAAGAAGTGTAAGAAAAGGCCTAGTCTAAATTGATGATTCCAAATGATTCCTTCAGCCACCAACAAGCCAGGACAGCTCTGCTATTCCTGCTCTGGGGCAATTTAGTATCTTTCCGTCTTTTTTCAGGGAATGTTGACTATAATGAGAACTTGACTTAACATGCTTATTTTAGCATGTCAGTGAAAGTATCAACTGATGTTTTAAATTATAGAAACAGGAAAGTGTTCATGATTTTCCTTGACTTTCCATGAGCCTTCAGCAGAAATGCAGCCACACTTTGGGGCTGGATAAAAGTCATTCTGACAGGGAACATATGAAAACTTAACATACACGAAAAGGGGAATAAGGTGGCAGGTGAGTTTTTTGTTCATTGTATCTTTTTTATTTTATTTTTTTTTTTACTTTTCTATTTCATTTGTTTTACTGGAAATGAGGGATAAGGCCTGGAAAACTAATTATGGAACAAATAATAATAATAATAAAAAAGTAAAACCAAACCAAAACAACATCAACAACAAAGAAACAAAAAACACTTGGAGAAAGAAATACAGACAAAAAGGCTTAAATCATATCTGATTATTTATCTGGAGATGATTAAGTTAAGTGAGTACATTTTACATTACAGAAAATAGAGTCATAGATCCAAGTCAGCTTAAGATAAGTTTTAAGAAATCCTGTTAGTTTTACTGGGACTGTTTATGCCTTTAGAACTGATTTATTTTATTTTATTTTATTTTATTTTATTTTGTTTTGTTTTATTTTTTTTCAGATGTGAGTGCTTTCAATAGGAGACAATCAGTGCTTTTCAATTTGGAGACAGAAAATATGCAAATTCTGTGGATTTGCTAAACAAACAAACAAACAAACAGAAAAATACTATTTTTACCACAGATAGAACTAGTGAAGCAATGGTGAACATTGTAACAACCTATTCCTAGGGTATATAGAGTATAATAGATTCCAATTCTCAATGAAAATTATATAGAATTTGGCATGAGAAAGCATTGCTAAAATTAAGGGTTTAATTTGCTTGAAACTTTTTATTTTTTTTACCTGGCAGAAAAAATTGGTTTTGACTCAGACTAGATTCCAGCTAATTCTAATGTAAGGTCCCAAATAATTTTCAGGCTTAGAACTATATATATATATATTTTTTTTTTTTTTTCTAAATTCTGGTGAAATTTCTACTAAGTTGCTAGTTTATTGTTCTTTCTCTCAAAATAAAAGAAAAAAGAAATAGACATATTCTCACTGTTTTCAATACCCCCTAACAGTAAATAAAAATAATAAAGAAAATTAAATCTGTTTCACATATAAGATGTTATGCTTTTCTGCTTCAGAATAATTGTACAAATAGGAAGTATAATTTTTCCAGATAACTAGTTCTGTAAAATTACTATTTTTTTTTTCTCTCAGGAAAAAAAAATACTTTTGCTTTCAACAAAGCTGTAAGCTCATACGAAAAATGTTTGTTTGCCAGATGCAATATCCTTCCAATATATGCAAGGAAAATTCAAGGTTAGGAAGCTTGAGGAGATCTTCATTTAGATCATTTAGTTCACTAGGAGATCTTCCTTTAAGAAAATGTCTGCTTGGCAATCTTTTCTTGAAGACCAATCTTGAAGATTACTAGGTCCATGTTTGGACACAATCTAGTTTATAATGATCTGATTTGCAAAGAAGCCAGTACAGCATTGACAAACAGTGCAGAGCTGTTTTTGTAGAAATCATATGTCACATTTCTTCTTTTCTAATGCAAATATTAGTTTTTGTTGAATATATTAATTGAAATGTCTGGTCCTGAGGGGAAAAAAAAAATAGTTAAAAGCCCTATTTTTCTGATCTTCCTTGACATTTAAAAGGTCCCTAAAGAGTCATTTTCATTGCAACCCTTAAAATGCAATCTTTAATTACAGTGGATCTTCATCTTGTATTTATTTATTTATTTATTTATTTACTTATTTTAAGTCCAATTACTTATGACAATGTCACTGAGGCTGTTGAGACAAGAAATTTGATTTTGTATTAATTTCATTTTCAGTTAAAAAATGGTGTGGATTGTAGCTTGTGATTTCACTAGAAACTATATAGCTCTGCCTATGATATCAGTGTTATATAAATGAGTTCTCTGCTTGCAAAACCATGTAGTGCAACAATTCAAAACAAGAGCAAAAAAGCTGTGATTCCTTCTTTCCTACAGGCTTTCCATCATTTACCTTCACCAGCAAAAGGTTGGTGTGCACCTCAAGGACTAATGATAATGAAAAATGTTGTATTAAAGAAGAGAAATCTTTCATACATTGCATGCTAACACACTGAATTCATTACAACTTGTCCTACTACAGCATGCTCTTTTATGTCTGCTGTTACATACTTTGTTTTCAAGAGACTATGATGCGCACTGATTCTGTAAGGAATCTTTCTCTTCCTTATTTTCAAGAACTGCCTTTGGTTGTCATAAACTACTCATATATGGGATACAAATTAGGCATCAGGGTTTTCTAGAGTTTCCAACTAGTACCAAGATCTAAAAAATTATATATGAAATTTATCGGGGTGTATTGGCTTCACATGGCAATTTTTTTCAAGTGGAGGCTGCATGGATAGCCTCTGTGAGGATTCCAGAAGCTGCCTCGTTAACAGCCAGCTCCAGTCCACTTAAAAAGGGACCCACCATTGGCCAAGGCTGATCCAATGAGCAATGCTGGTGGCACCTCTGCGAGAGTATATTTAAGAAAGGAGAAAAATGCTGCACATCATCAGCTGGGACAGACAAGAAAATGTGTGAGAAACATGCCTGCAGACCCGCAGGTCTGTGCAACAGGAGGGCAGGAGGTGCTCCTGGCATGCAGCAGCAGTTCCCCTGCAGCCCGTGGAGGAGGCCCCGGTGGATGTGGCCTGGAGGAGGCTGTGGGCCATGGAGAGCCCCCGCAGGAGCAGTCCCTGGGCAGGAGCTGCAGCCTGTGGAGCAGGGAGTCTTGGGGGAGCTGCCACCTGTGGGGGACCCGTGCTGGAGCAGTTTTCTCCTGATGCATGGACCCTGTGGTACAGACCCATGTTGGAGAACTACAGTCTGTGGGAAGCCCATGTGTGATCAGTTTGGAAGTACTGCATCCTGTGGGAAGGACCCCACAAATGGAGTAGGGGAAGAGAGAGAGGATGAAGGAGCAGCAGAGACAGTGTTATGAATTGTCCACAACCCTCATTCCCCTCTGCTGCTCAGTGGGAGGAGGTAGAAGTGGGAGGATGGGGACAGAGGGAAAAGGTAGTTTTAGTTTTCTTGTAGTTTCTCACCACTCTGATCTATTAGTAATATGCAATAAATTATATGAATCTCCCTATGTTGAGTCTGTTTTGCCCATCACAGTAATTGATGAGTTTTCTCCCTGTCCTTTCTCAACACTTGAGCCCTTTTTCATCGCTATCATTGATGAGGGAGAATGACAGAGCGGTGTGGTGGAATTTAGGTGACCATCAGGGTGAAACCACCATACTTGAGCAAATAATTGTTTCCATTTTCTTAGAGCAGAGTATTAGTGTTTCTTTAGTTTAGGAGCTGCCAGAAACCTCATCATTTTTATTAAAATAATGGGTTGTTTGTGGCAGAGGCTGACTTTTTTATTTTTTTATTTATTTTTTTTGCTCTGATTCAATTTGTTTGTATAAGAGGTAACTGTGTTCATGGTTTGACTTTCAAGGCATTATTGTACTATGAATAATCAGTAGTAAACATGCTTTGGTTTTTTTTGAAGGGTTTATAGATAAATTTCAGTAATTCATTCCAAGTTCAAATTTGTCATTTCTTGGAAGTGGCACATTGCTTTGTTTTTACTACATGCTATTTATATAGGTGTGGCCATTTTTTCAGTATAACTCCAGCATTTGCTATGACATCTTAATTTTCCACTCAGTAAGCTTTTCTATCCTATAGTTTTGTCCTTAAAAATCAGTATTAATATTCATAACTTCATTCACTGGAAATATCACAATGAAAAACTTGTTGTTCTCAATCTGCTGTCTGTTTCAGACGCAACTCCCATGGAACTCTTGACTCAGTAAAATACATAAACCTATTTGACTTTAAAGCAATCTAAAAGAACATTTGAAAGGTTGGAAATGAGCATATGGACATCTACAACACATCTCTAAATGAAAATGTTGAAAAAAGTAGCTGCTTTAGCAATTGATTTTGTGATTTTTAGTGACATATGTAAAAATCTCAATGAAAATGGAAAAATGTCCTGCAAAGAGAGAAAAAAAAATAGATAATAGTTTCAGTTTTCTAAAGAACTCTGTTCAAGGAGATATGAAAGCAAATTGCTCTGATTAAGTCATTATAAAAATGTGTTTAAGTTATAAGTGTCCTAATTAGATGGTCCTAAAGGATTTGTCTGTTAGACGTAGACTTGTATTTGAATATATACTTTTACATTTTCCATAGAGTATGTCCAAGTTGATTCTTTGTAGTTCTATGTGCTGTGTTCTCTGCCTCTTTCAAAGAGAAAAAAACCTTCTCAAAGGAAAATCAGCTACTTGACATAACGCTTAACATAATATTATGTGATTGACCTAGACTGCCTTTCTCAATAGAGACAGGACTATAAAAATGATACGGTGGGTTTGCTGAAAGGCAAAAGAAAATTCAGATTCAAGTTAAATAAAGGCGTAAAAAACTATCCAAAAACTGTCTTTAGAACACTGGAAACCTAGATTCACGTGGTGGAATCTCAAGCTCTGTAAATAAGGTAAATATGATTTTATTTATTTATATAATAGAGCAATAAAAATTCTAACAAAATGATAGTACATCTCAATACATTCAAAAATGCCGATCACCTGACTTCTTTTAGTTGGTGTATCCCTGAGCAATAAGTAATTTTGAAAAACAAGTGGACAAGTCAACATAAGATGAATGAACAATGCATTGACAATAAATACCTCATGAAAACCTAAAACTTCTAAGACAAGAAAAAAACAAACAAACAACAAAAAAACCTCCTATGATTCTGTAAGAACCTGCTTGCCTTGAAGTCAGTGTGAAAGAGAAAACATGTAAATGCAGAAAAACTATAAATTCATCCTACTAAGTTGTTCTTTTTGATAAAAAGAAATGCAAAGGAAAGAGTATGATCAAAGGAATAAAACAAGAGCCAAGGCAAAGTCAGGTAGAGTGAGGCTGGAGAGGAGCCTGGAAAAAAAATGGAAGAAAAATTCTAATAGTCAACAACTATATGTTGATGTTGACTTCAGTATTCATAGTGGTTTTACAAGTCTGCATTTACAGTTTACCAAACAATTAAAATATTAGGTCCTGATATTATTCCTCTAGCTGTGACAGCATTTTTTTGTTACACAGCCTTGCCCAATTATGACTCATACAATGGGCCATAATCTCAGTCTGAAACCTGACTCTTTTGTTCCTTACACCAAGGAGAAATCATGCCAAATGGGGCTAAAAAAAAAAACAAACAGAGATCAAAAAAGAGCTAAGACAATTAACAATGGCAGCAGAGATCACACTTCAGACAATGGATTCCCACACTCTCAAATGGGGATTGCTTAGCCTGGGATGTTTTCTCTCTCCAATCTGGCTGCATTGTTCAAAGTGATGTGCAAAAGAATCACTGTACTTTGTACACCTGCATTACAAAAAAAAGTTGTAAATTGGTCAGTGATCCTCAGCCTTATCTTGCTTTTGTGAAGGAAGGTTAAATTGCACATAGTCAATTATTGATGCTCAGAAGACCTTCAGGTAACCCTAAACTACAGTGACTTAGCATTTGTAACCTTAGGTTTCATTTTAAAAGTGGCAAATTAAGCCAATGACAGAACTTTGGATCTTGCAATTCCCATGTCTCCCTGTTAATTGTATACCTTTTATTCATCAGTGAACATGAATACACTGATCACATTTTTTTTTCAACTCTGAAAGTTTCCATTAATCTGAACTCAAGCGGTCCACCCAGATAGTGATTTAATCCTTCAAACTTTGATGATATTTTCAGGTCTAGGGACTTGACTGTCTTTTTTTACTTTATGGAAATTTAATGCAAAGCTTATTTCAATTCAAGTGCTACATGCCAGTGACATATCAGAAATAGTTATGATTTTTCTTCTTCTTAAGAAATACAAAAATCAGAATCTGAATTTAAATGAAAATAAACGTACTGAACCAATTTTAAATATTTCTTAATGGGAAATTAAAGCATGAAATTGTATTTTCATGGAAATGTAAATTTCAGGTTTATGTTAATGAAAAATGGTGGTTTTACTGCATAAAAGTTTGTCTGAGCTTAGTTTGAATCCAATAAGAATATTTTAAACAAATATAGAGCTCTTTCATTCTAAAAATCGTAGTAGAAAAAGCAGTCTGAACTGTATTAGAATCTTTGTTTTAATATTTCTTTCTCTCTTTAATATAAACAAATATTTATATCCAAACCAATCTAGACAGGTTAAAATACTATTGTTAACTAAAAAGAGTAGTCATAATACACTTCATCCTTTGAAAAGAAAAATATATAAATAACTAAAGAAATTTATTAAGTTTGCTCTTATTAATCACAAAATAACAGGATCACAGAATGGTTGAGGTTGAAAGGACCTCTGGAAGTCATCTGCTCCAACCCTCTGTGCTCAGGCAGGGCTCCCTAGAGCAGGTTACCCAGTACCATGTCCAGGCGGCTTTTGAAGATCTCCAGGGAAGAGATCTTCAAAACAGCCTCACTGGGCAACCCGTGCCCGTGCTCAGTCATGAACAGCACAGTAAAGACGTGCTTCTTGATGTTTAGATGGAACCTCTTGTGTCCATTTGTGTGTGTCCGTTGCCCCTTTTCCTATCACTGAGCACCACTGAAAAGAACCTTGCTCTATCCACTTTGCACCCTTCCTTTGGGTATTTTTATGCATTGATGAGATCCCACCTTGAGCCACATCTTCTCTAGGCTAAGAAGTCACATCTCCTTCAGCTTTTTCTCATAGGAGAGGTTCTGCAGTACCTTAATCATCTTTGTGTCCCTACGTTGGACTCTCTCCGAAATATTCATGTATCTCTTGTACTGGGGAATCCAGAACTGGACACTGTACTCCAGGCACAACCTTAACAGTGCTTATTAGCATGGAAATATTACCTCTCTTGACCTGCTGATAATACTTTACCTAATGTAGTAAAGAATGCTGTTAGCCTTCTTAGCGGCAAGCGTACATAGCTGACCCATGTTCAACTTGGTGTCTACCAGGAACTCCAGGGCCTTTTCTACCAAAATACTCTCCATCTGGGTGACCCCAGCATGTACTGCTGCATGGGATTTTTCCTTCCCAGGTGCAGGACTTTGCACTGTATTAGCTGATGGAAACAAGCTAAAGTACAAAAACATTGCATCATTTTGTGTTCCATAAATGGGGGGTACATATATTTCCCCTCTCAATGGAACTTGTAGTTAGAAACGGCTTTATTTTATTTTATTTATTTAACAAAAGTTGCTTATTTTGCGTTACCAGAACTGGTAACTAAGGAAAATATGAAGTATGCATGCAGGGACAAGAGGAAAAGAACAGGTAGATTTACTAATTAATTTTGCAAACTTGCAAAAGAGTTGATATAACAGTGGTCCCACTGTCCTTGTTCCAATTAATTCCTCATTTTGAATGAAGTTTCAAGCATTTAGAGACACTTTAGAATTGCAAACACAGTAGATCATAATAAGCACCTAATCTGAAACCAGAAAGAAAAATCTATACATTGGTAACCCGGCATTAAGTGTCTTTATTGCCAGAAAAGAAAAGATACATGCTGGTGAACATTTGCAGAAAATATGGCATAGAATTATAACATCAGCAAGCAGTGATTCGCAGATTTACACAGATGAGAAGAACAAAATTAATAAGCAAACAGAATAAATTTCCAAGCAGATAGTATGCATCTAAATCTAACAGCATACCTCCAAATAAACAATCTGGAGTACTTTCCCTATGATAAACAATCCTGTAATTGGTCTACAGGACCAAAATTTATCTGTTTGTCCTGGTTTCAGGTAGGACAGAGTTAATTTTCCTCCTAGTAGCTGGCAGGGTGCTATGTTTTGGATTAGAATGAGAAGAGCGCTGATAACATGCTGATGTTTTAATTGTTGCAGAGCAGTGCTTACACCAAGCCAAGGACTTTTCAGCTTCTCGCTCTGTCCTGCTAGCGAGCAGGCTAGGGATGCAGCAGGAGCTGGGAGGGGACAGACCCAGGACAGCTGACCCAAACTGGCCAAAGGGGTATTCCATACCATCTGGGGTCATGCTGAACAATATATAGGGGTGGCTAGCCGGGGTGGTGGGGGGCCGGCTGCTCGGGGATAGGCTGGGCATCGGTCAACGGGTGGTGAGCAATTGCAATGTGCATCACTTATTTCGTACACATTATTACTATTAATACTATTATTATTATTATTATTATTATTATTATTGTTATTCTTTTCGCTGTCTTAATAAACTGTCTTTATCTCAACTCACAGACTTCACTTTCCCGTTTCTCTCCCCCATCCCGGAGAGGGAGGGGGGAGGGTGAGCGAACGGCTGTGTGGTGTTTGGCTGCCAGCCGGGCTAAACCACAACACTGTTGAACAGTAAAAAAAAAAAAAAAAAAAAAAAGAGCATTAAAGATTACAAGTGATATGCCACCCTAAAAGGTATCAGCAATTGGCAGGTTTAATGACAAGGGGTCAGATAAATACAGAAATGGAAACCTGAGTTGTTAATCTTACAACCTCACTATGAATAGACAAATGACTTCTCTTTGATAGGGACACAACAAAGAATCCTCTGTTATGGACAACAAACCGTACTGCAAGTTCAAACAAATAGTGCGTTCATGAGTATATAGTTGTATTTTCTCTAGAGCAGGCAATACTTTTTGTCGCTGGATAAATTTCTCTATCAGAAAAAAATATTTGTTAAGATGACATCAGTGGTGACACAGAAAGCTAATAGATTATAGAGTGGCCAAAAAATATAAATTCTGCTTAAGACAGATGAAAATATTTTAGTTAAACTTGGGAAAACAATTAATAGTTGAAGTCTTTCAAGTCTGTGTACAATAAACTTAGCAATGTTTTATTTGTATACATTTTTAAGGCAACAAAACAAGCTTGATGTTTTGCAGTGACTTTTATAAGTGTAAGTTTTGAGTGTGCTTTATTTTCTTTTTAAATCATAATGTGTTTTGTTTTGTTTTGTTTTTTCTTCTTAAACCAATACAAACCCTGATAAAACATGGCTATGCTCACTAAAAAAAAAAAAAAAAAAAAAAGAGAGGAGAAAAACCTTTATAAGTGACATCACTCAGACATGAATTTAGTGAAGAAGACTGTTAGGGCTGTAACCTCCTTTTATTATCACGTGGTGCAGTATGTATGTTCCTCTTATAAAAAAGCTGACAAAATGCATGCCCATTCATATTCATACTGGTGGGACTATATCCTTCCCACTAGTTCTTCACTTTTGTTTATGTCAGTATGGTTAGCCCTGATCTGAAAAGTCACATCACTTGAATTTATTTAAGAAAATCTTTAAAGAATGTGGTAAAAGAAGGAAAATGTGACAAATTTAGGGGCAGTTTTGTTGCTCAGGCCATTTACTATCTCAGAAGTGCTGATTCAGATCAGTGGAACTACTCAATGTGTAAAATAAAGCATGCACATAAAAGTGTGGTCAAAATTAATTTTAGCAGCAGGTAAAATAAATCCATCTGACTTTGTACTGAAGGGGACCAGGAGCACCTACATGACCCTTTGCCATTTATCAGAAGGATAGAGATTATCAGCTGAGATATAGTATCTTTTGCTGACTGTGCCTAAAGTTCAGATATAGTCAGACTAGTCCTTATTTGGCTCCTAAGTTTCCATTTTACTCAGATAGAAACCTAGACAGTAACTAGGAAGTTAAATATTTTATTGAATTTAGCTTTTCACCTGTTCAGACTCAGAATGATGGAGAAATTAAGCAGTAATCTCTCTCTCTCTCTTTTTTTTTTTAAATTATTATTATCATTATTATTTTAATTGGGTTGCAAACTATACTCCCCTATTTTACTCTTTGGTTTATGTTAAGTTTCTTCTGTTATGTTGCATAGGTTTACAAGTAAAGGATGATTACTGTACTATTAGTTCATTAGATAATATCAGAATCAGGGATATGCTGGCACAGTTATTGAAAACAGAAGAAACTTTAACAACAGTGACATTTGCTTTCCATATTTATATATAGGTAAAGGTATTCTGTCTTTGCCTTGCTGCTGTTTGTTTTGGGGTAAGTTCTATTTTACTCTAATCACCAAAGTATCTGTGTTACTTTAATAGCTCATTAGCAATATGATCTGTAGCTGCCATATGTACTGCATTGTTTTTCTATCTTATCTTCATTCCTTGAGAAGTGTTTTTATTATTTTAAAAGACATTTATTGTCTTTCAAAATGTGTTTATTATTCTGAAAGACATTTTGATCAGGGGATTCACTCCAGTGGAAACACTGAAGTGTGTGCAAGGCTAAAAAAATGGTTCTTTACAGTTTTTATGGAAGACGGTGGAGTTTATTATGATCCTTATTTCTTAGGAGAAGCTGTTTCATGGTCTTGAACCATCTCCTCAGAAAATGTCTTGTCTTGTACAGATGAGCTTTAGCTTTATGGAGGAAGGTTCTACTGCAGCAGAGGAGAAAGTTTATGACTGCAATCTTTACCTTGGAACTTCAGGTCATCTGTTAGCTATACTGAGCTTATGCCTTGGGGCACTTTAAGAATAAAGAACACAGGTTGAGACCAGGTCATTTAGCCTACTTGATCACATTTTTCTAACCTAGAAAATAAGATGAGAAATTTTTACCCAGACTTTTCACTTTGATTTTACATCCTCCGACAGAAAACAGTGTATAAATGGAGCAGTATTGTATGTTAACTTACATCTGGCCAGGATAAAAAGCAGGAACTTGTACAGTATCAAGTCTTACTGGCTGTAATATAATTGGTACCTAAGTATAGTCAAGGGTGTGCATGCAAATGAAGTGGATCATATATCTGATGTAACAGACATATACATATAATGATATTATGTGAAACCTTTTAAAATCACTGCCTGTTCTAGAAAACACCAGTTTCTGCTGTGCTTTGCCAGAAGTGCAGATGAGAGAAGCATTTTACAGGTTTTTCATGTCTGGACTGACTGTTGAAGAAGTATATAGCAGACTTCTGTTCCAGAAGAACTATTCAGGATGAATCAATAAATCCTAATGCCATTTGTGCTGCTTACTGCAGTCTCCATTTCCTTCTCAGGTTTTCACTGCAATAGACTAGACTTCTGCAATACAGCCAGGTAAGTTAGCATGGGCAGATTTATTTTTTATTTATTTTTTTTCTATAGAAGGCTGGGATTCAAATTTGGGAACTATAGGAAGACAACATCCTCACACTGATGTTTTGATTTTTATTGAATATTAATATGGAAATTTCCTTGACAATATTAATTACTGCTGATCAGATAAAGGAAAAAAATTGCATTCCAGTGGAATTATTGCTCATCTTCTCTGGTAAATATATATCTATATATGTATAAATATACCCATGTATACAAATTTAAATGTGTTGCTATCCTGCAGGAGAAAGAAGGAATCAGTCCCTCCTTTTCATACTGAATTTGACACAGACCATGATTCTGTGAAGTCAATCCAGTTTTAGATTCCTGCTCCAGATAAAGAAACTGAAATCATGGGATGGTAACAACTGATCTAGCACAAAATAACTGTGGTTTCAACAGTGAAGGAAAAGAACAAAAACAGTGATTACTGATTTATCTGATATGATACATTTTATGCAGAATCAGATATTAGCCAGTAGCTTCATTCTTACTTGATACTGGAAAAGATGTCATCTATTTTGTTAGCAGTCAGCATGAAGTCAGAGTAAAATATTATGCCAGAATGAATACCTTATGACATACACTGGTTAATTCAACAGGAAGGCAATGACATGCCCACATCTGAACTAGACTGAATGTGCACTTCTAAGGGGTCAATGACGCATAGTTAGTACTGGTAAGTGTGGAGCCATAGCCTCAGAAGGACTATCCTTTGGCAAGAACAAAAATACAGCCTAGCTGCACATACAACTTCCATGATCTCCATAGAATTATATGACTGTTTTTCAAAGCCACTCTCAAAGAATTCTGTAAAAATGTAGTGCTGTTTTTCTAAGCACTCTATCCATACTCCAAGCTAACATTTATTTGAGAATCTTAACCCTGAAGTTTAAAGAAGACAAGGAAAAAAAATAAACAAAACAAAACATGTTTACAGCCATTTCTTTCCCATCTTCTAAGAAAAATAAGCTTACTATGACAGAGAGCAGAGGGCAAGGTCTGCAATATTACCTGTGTGCACACCTATCAATTTCAGAATCTGAATTGCCATTCTCTTGCAAAGGCAATAAACACAGTAATAAGACTTGGATGAAAAGCAAGAAATAAAATAGTTTTGCTAGGTAACAGGCAAAAAATCTGCCTGGAAAATAAACAGTACTGTAATCTCATTACAGGAGAACATCCAGGAAATTAAAACTAGAAGAGCAAAGGGAGAAAATTTAAGCTAAAGTCTGCTAATCCCCAAAACATACTTGTATTAAGAGTAAAATGACGAATGGCTGTCACAGTGTAATCCTCCTCTTTCAAAGAAGTGGTGATTTGTGGTGTTCTGTTGATTCATTTTCAGTCTCTTGATTAGATAAACGTTCTGCATATATCTCACACATTCTGTAGTAAAGGCAAATATATTCTGGAGGTGAAAACAGAGGGAGGAGAAGGAACTGAAAGAATTTGTAAAAAGAAAGCATTTACTGACACAGCTCAGCTGCTAGACTTTAGGGCTTATATAGAAAATCTTTGTGTTTTGTAAAGCATATTGTCTTTCAGAAGCACTAAAATAAATAAAATCTTCCTGACAAGAATACTAACCACACAATATTTGCCTATGTAAAGAAGTATTAAAACCAAGTCTTTTTAAATATATATATATTATCTCATTTTTATTTTATACTCCTATAGCATTAATGGAAATGTATTGTTTGGCTAACAAGTCTTGCTATTCTTGAGTCTGTGTTAGCTGTGCTCAAAAAAGACCTCTCCAAAGGATTTAGAAGCAATTGCTTCCAATGCTCTCCATTTTTTTCTCTCCCAATTTGTCTGTCTTGAAGGATTGAATGGTGTCAAAATGACTGACACTTTAATGAAACTTAAATGGACCTTTTGTTTTATGTTTATTATGGACTTAAAATATTTCCACCAAGAGAGATATTATTGTACTGGATTTCATCAGTGGTTTGCCTGTTTAGTACATCATGAGCCTGGCTGTATCAGCGATAACTGGATGTCACCTGTGGTTAAATGCTAGCATGCAGCTAGGTCGTGTTTGCTTTCACTGTTCCATGAGTCAATTTATCCCTCAGCCACTCCAACTATTTTTCACTGTGCTTCCGTCTGGAACTGCAGTGTTCTTGGAGCAGTAGTTTGTCAGTAGAACCTTATGTCTCAGTTCCTTTCAGCTGTGGAGCAAAATCCTCAGTGAATGGAAATCTGGCTCCTTTGACCCAAACCTGTCCAAATGCTGTGTTGCTGCTGGAGTTCTCCAGCCCTTGAAGTTCACAGTCAGTTTATAAGAGGAAGAAAAATAAATAATAATAAAAAAAAAATCTGACCACAGCAACTGTAAATCTTCCTACTCCAAACTTTGAAAACAGATTTTTTATATTTATATATTATTTATTTATTTATTTATTTAGCTCTGGAACTAGCCCAGTTCTGATTCCCAGGAAAATATCTGTTTTCACTTGTAATTCTGCAATCACTGCTGATGATTCTAGGAGGGCAATGCATTCCTTTCCAGCTAGCCATGGGTTGTTCCTTGAGATTAGGAATAGTGCAGCATGGATTTTCCAATACAAGGATTTTTCTTTTCAGTCTTATATGGTGCCTACTTTTCTTCTGGCTTTCTAACGTCATTTAGAGTCAGTTGCTGGCAAAGAATAGTAAGTTTTGGCTGAAGATACTACTGCAGAAAACATCTGCCAAAACTGAAAAATCTGCATGGTAGAGACAGGTCAGATATATGACCAAGGGACCGTGCACAATTTATGGTAGTGTGGTATGGGACACGGCAATGGTTAACTAGTTTCTGCCTGGTATCTCACTATGTATCATGACAAGAAACTTATTAGGCATAGTGTCCAGCAGGAACACACCCTGGGCAAATATCTGCTCTACATGTTATGATGAAATGACTTATAAACTAAAAGCTGTCTGTCTGAATATAGCTTCAACATGCTGATTGTTAGTAGTTATATCAACAAGCATCATGTCAAAATTAATCTTCTGTTTGAATATCACTTCAGTAGACCTTTCAGTTTTCCAAGATTATGTTACAAAAAAGCAGACAATCTCTCAAGCTAACCTACGCAATTAGTTAAAGACACGCTTAAAACTTCTCGGAGATCCTGGAAAACAAATATCAGACTACTAGTCACTTCAAAAATAGTGACTGGCAGTTCAAAAGAATAGGCAACCTTAGGGTTCAGCCACATATCCTAAATATCCCTTAAAGCAAATTAAATTAAGCTAAAAACAAATAAAATTTTAAAAAAAATGTAATTACAAAATTGAAAATAGGAAGACTGCAGAAAAAAAAAAAGAAAAAAAAGAGAAGGAAATCCCTTCTTATTTCTGTCTTGCACATAGGTTATCTATCTATCTATATATTATTATTATTATTTTTCTGTTGTGATGATTCTGCTGACAATCATGGCTTTTAGGCCAACAAGCTGGCAGATGCTTCACAGTATTTCTAGTTGAGGATCATGGATCTCATCCAACCCTTACATTTTCAGGCTGTATCATTGGAAGAGATTCCCAAACCCAGCAGATCTTACACTTTCTTTACAGTCCAGATTAGTTTTTGGGAATGTAGTACCGTTAAACTCAACTTGCTCCTCCTCATATATAACTTTCCATTAACCTAGTCACTAACTGTTATTTTTTTCTTTGCAAGGGCTAATACCTGAGTCATGACCAAAGGGCTGTTCTCCCTTGCCAGACAGACAGGGCAAGGTTCATCTCATTTGGTTTAGACATTAATTGTGAAGAAACCTGTCTCTTAGTTGCTTTTGGGTTACCTCTGTGTCCGATCTATCTCTTTTATTTTAGAAATCTACTTTTTATTAAATTGTTCCATAGGAGTGCTTCTTTCTTTCTAGTCACTGTAAAGGAAGCCTAGGGTGACAATCTCAAAGGTCTGCATCATTGGTCAATAAATTTTAAGGAGATTTTTCGCTTGTCTGGCCAAGCCTCCAACAACTTGTTATAGATGTACAGAGCATTAAATTCTTACCTACAGGTCTGGGAAAAGTTTAGTCCCAAAGCACAGCTTTGTTTGTAAACAGACACAATGGTGACCTACACTGTTGTCAAATCCCCTGCTAATAAACAGTATGCATTTCAACAGCTTCCTTATTTCAGTTATTCGGTTCCTTTTTCTAGCTACAGTTCCTTATGCCCTTTCTTGAAGTAAAAGTAGCACATTTTCTTCTGGTTTTGGTCATTAGATTTGCACTCCAGATTGATTTACAAAAAGAGCCTGTGCCTTTTGTGTGGTATCTTCATCTGTCTAGTCATTATAGTGTAAAATGCAGCTGCAGCTGTTGTCTATGATGTTTTTTTAACTATCATGTACAGTTTTATTAGAAACAAATAGATGTGAAGAGAAAATGTCACTATATGAGGATGGAGTACACTGAAAGCATAACAGTGAACATTTTTTTCATGTTAGAAATAACATCCTCATCTTATCTTGAGGGAAAGTATTGAGAAAAATATAATGTGGTGCCTTTTTTTTTTTTTTTTTAGAAATTATTTTTTAGAAGTCAGTATAGCTGAAAAGAATTTCCTTCTCAGATTATGTCTTTCATCCTATCTTGGGCATTTCAAGAATATCATCATTTTCCTAGTCCTCTGAGAATAGCTAAACAGCTTGGCTATGACTTGCACACCAGGTGGAAGAATTTTATATGAAAGAAAGGTTTCAAAACAACTTAAAAGGGACTGATAAAAAATGTGAAGTCCATTCAGTGAAGAGAACAAACATCATTCTAGATCTTTAAAAAAGCCTTACAGGTACATTAAACTTATATCTGAGGTATTGACTTTTAGCAGGGAGGCTATCTGGTTGTACGAACTGACTTCCAAATATAGACTTGCAAACATTCTCATCTCTGAAGTCTATGATTCAAGACTGAATACTCTTCTAGAATATGTGATTGTCAGACATGAGCTTTCAGGCTCAAATTATCAGGTAACTAAATGAAAGTCTCTTACTTTTGTTATATGGCAGATCAGAGTAGGTGATAAAACAAACCCTTATGACTTGAAAATCTACAATATCTGTAACTCTTGCACACCTGATAAAGCATAGCACACATCCTAACCATACCATCATTTCAACTTTATGACTCTAAAACTTGCAGTCCAGGAGAGGAGCACTATTAAGCTTGCTTCTTATTTACTCTCATATACGTCCACTCTTGAAATGGGGAGATGGAGAAGGGTTCTGTAACTCTGCCATGCTTTTCCAAGCAAAATTTATTGCTCACATGGAACAAAATGTTGTTCTCTTCAGAGTGCTGTCAACAAGTACTTGTGAGCCTTAGCAGCCAGGGTTTCTAGCAGTAGCAAAATGCTGCTGAACAGCTAGCTGTCTGTATCTTTATTCTCCAGCACACAGCTTGTAAATAAAAGCTGTGACTGACTCCTCAGATCATCAGAAAATGAAAAACACTGAGAGAGAGGCAAGATCCTTCCTCATGGTCTTCAGTCTGGTCTGAGCCATGCTGCAGCCCCTACTGAGAACCACGCTTGGCACTGGTTACCTAAATCCAGTTTTAACCCTGCTTGCAAAAGACAAGATCTAGAAATGTAGCCCCAGCTGAACTCAAACTTCATTAGTGGTTGTTGTGATCCAACAGCTGCTACCTTTCATAGCTGTTGGACATGTTCATTCATCTACCGCAAGTGAGGATATCTTGCTGCCATTTGAGCTTTCCTCAAGCAGCGCCTGTGGGAAATAACTCCTCTTGGCTTACAGCAGTCCCACCTCACTAGAACTACAGGCTGAAGGCATTCTGAACCGCTGCTTTTATTTTCTGTCTACTGCTGATTTCTGAGAAAGTTTCAGGTAATCTAGAATTCATGTCTTTCCTAAAATTAGCTAATCTCTACTCTTTCCAATAAAAACGTACAAAATGGGGTATTGCAGGAAGTTGAGTAAAAAGAAAAAAATCTCGGAAACAAAGGGAGGATAAGCTGTAGGATGAAGTAGGTTTGTATTGTCCCATTGAAACAGGGTATTTTACATGGACAGAACTCAATTTTGCATTATAACAGAGGGAAATTTTTAGTATGTTCCTGAAGATAAGAAGTCTAGTTCAAAAGGGAAAGTTGAAAGGACCTAAGTATTTGTGGGCCCTAAAGATCAGTGAAATGTTTTTTGAGTTGTAGATGCTGGTAGGGTTTGAGCATTTCCTCTGGGCACTTACATTTCAAAATATTTGTTCTACAACATTGTTGATATTCTGCAAATTGGAAATCCAAAACAGCTATTAAGAACAGTAAAATATTAAGACACAAGTTGTTACTTGTCTATTGAAATGTCAATAAATGCCTATTCCCATGCAATTAAACACAATTCTCAGATAAGTCTTATATATTCCCATAGAATCCATACACCTTATATACATATGGCACTGTAATACTAGATTTACTAAATGTAAGAAAACTCCTAGTCTAACTTTTTCAGTATTATAGCTATAGGTTATTTTTTTGGCACCAACCAAAACATGTAATTACATGTAAGAAAATATGCCGTTGCTAAGTATTTTCGTTAATACAGCCAATGCATTTTTATGTTAGCTATTTTTCTGGGAATGCTGAGGTCTTGAAAACTCAAGACATTATATGTTGTTCATAAATCTGTGTTGTATGTGTAGATATACAGAATTCTTACGCAAAGAATCCTGAAATTGTGTATGACTTAAGTTACAATGCCCATATAACCCCAAATGATTTAAATTCTGAAAATACATTTGATTATCTCAATAAAGAATTATATTATTATCAATTATTTTACTATTATGCATTCAAATAATCATTTAGAGGTTAATTGGACTGGTACCTGTTTAATCTTTGTTTATTCAAAATTTGCAACAAATAATTTACAGTGATTTTCAGTCTAATATATTAGTACTTCAGGAAATTTTCTGATGAGAATGACTATTACATTTATTGTCTGAAAAAATAATTTTAGATAAAAGTAGTGTTTAAATTATGAAAGGAATCGTATTTGTTAACATTTGAATTAACTTTGATTCTAGTGTTTTACTGAGGGTCATAGAGTTTAACTGACATTAATGAAGGCTTATATTCAAGTGACCTATGGTTGACACTAATAATGACAAAATCTTCTTTCTGAAAGAAGAGGATTGCCATGGCAGACCTTAAGTAAGTCGGTATTTTCAGTGAGATGACCTTGTTATTTGCATTATTCATGGTATTTCCAATAGCAAATATAAAGCAATATTAAGAAATACCACTGACACCGAGATACTCATACCTCATATAGAATTGACAAGGATTTAAAGGAGCAAGCAGTTTACATAAATGTACTGCAGTATGATGTGACTACCTATTCTAGTCTGAGTAAATCTTTAGAAATGTTTTTGAAGCTTTTAGTATCTTAGGTTTTGTTTTATTTTTTATTCTCTGAAGCTTCTTTGTTATGTTCAAAAGGTGCTAAAATGCATATTTGGTAAAATGCATTCAAGAGATTAATCTGGTCAGTGGGAAGGAAAGATATATATGTCTATGCATTTGTGCATGTACTTTAGTAAATAAATGGAGTAAGTATTCAAAGTACGTTAATTTTAGCTGCAGTATAAGAACTTTATATCATGGATCATGGACACTATGATAGAGAAATAAAGTGAGGTGGTGGAGCTTTGCAGCATGACACAGGAACGAATAAGGGAACTGTGAAAGATGCTAAGAAGGGATAACAGTGGACAGGCTTGAAGAATAATCCTGTGCTTTTTCAGTGTGTATTGGAGAGATTCAAGCATTTGCATATCTTTGGACAGCGTACAACATTTCTTGTTGTCATCATTGGATTTGCAACTGATTGATTTTTCACTGACCAAACATCAGTATGCTTACTTCACTATGTACAGTTAACAGTAATGCTCAACAGATTTAACACCTCTGTGTACACATCAGTAGCATATCAATTTACTAGGCTTTGTATTTAAAACATCATGGTGTCTGAGGGAAGGTAAGGCAAAAATATTTTGTAAAACTGAGTTTGCTTTTTATTTGCTAGAATATTTAAAAAGTGCTGGAATACTCAGACATGGTGGTTTTAGGGGTTTCTTTCTAGCTAGAATACCTAGAAGCATTGAAAAACAAACAAAATAATAAATTCAGATGCTAACTAAATGCTGATACTGCTTACTTAAGAAACTAGCAGGTATAAAAATCACAGAAGTTAGGAATATGAGCAGCCACATGCTTAGATGCAAGTTATTGCTCCTATGCCAAATGTCTTTCATGCTCTTATTCATTCTAAAGAAGTCAAAACAGCTTTGTTATTGACTTTAGAAGGGGACAAGAACTCATCCTCCAGAACAGAGATATACACATCTCTACATTTAAAGACTATACGCTCACCTCCCGAGGTAAGCAAACTGATGCATGCTGTCTACCTCGAGCCTGGAAGTTTATGTGAAATTCTGGAGCTCAACTCCAATTACTTGCACAGTCCACTTGTTTGAAATGTGGTCTTTGTAATCTTCAGTATAAAATGTTTTCCACCATTACTCCAGACCCTCAGTTTGTATTCTGCTCCTCTTTAGTTCCTTTCCCTTCTGCTACCCTTAGGTATAAGCAAATACAGAAGAACAAACAGACTTTTTGGGAAGTGCTGTCTTTTGCAGCATGCAACAAATCTGCACACTAGTGTGTCACACTAGGGAAATAAGAGAGGATCGTATGAAATATATAGGAACAGGCTCTGAAGTGTGCAGTAAAGATGGGGAAAAAAACAAAGAATGCTGGCTGAGGATGGCCTCCAAGTTAACCCTAAGTAGCAATATAAATATACCTTTAATCTACACTGCAAAAGTAATTAAGCTCATATTTTAAGGCACCGTCACCAGCAAAGAAATCAGTATCCTCTGGCTAGTGAATGCAACTTTATTTCTGGCTAGTATTGTAAAATTGCTGCACATTGTTTGTCTCTTGGTTTGATTTTTGCTTGTTTCCATTTCAGAGTATGTTAGTATTTGACAAGTGAAACAACTGTGATTCTTCTGGACATATTCAGCAAACACTAAAAAATTCTGATCATGTGAAATAATGTTGCATTGTTATGCTGAAAGGAAACCTCAACAATTTAAATATTGGTAAATAGAATTTTTTGTGTGTACAATGGCATAACCTGTAATTAAATCTAAACTATTACATACCAGAGAAAATTCTGAGTATGAAAGAAATGTTCTTCAAAATTGCAGCATTTTAATATCTAATCTGCCAGACAGAGACTGGCAAAGACTTTCTTCTTTATAGCGGAAAATGATGCATTCAAATGGGTGTATAGATAGATATAACATTTTGAGGTTACATTCATCCCATACTATTTTCCTCGTCATGTTTAGTTTACCAGGAAAATGACAGATTATTTTTCATTTGTTTTCTACTATTCTTAGCCCTGGAGGGTCAGGCTACTTTATGAAAATCAAACTCTACTGTCTTTTTGGCTCTCTCTATTGTCTTTTTGAAATTGCCAACACAAATCAGTCCATGATCATACTGTTTCCCATTATCAGGCTGTTTTTAAATTATGAAGCAGACGGATACTGTTTGGTAGGGATTTTTCTTCTTGTTGTTTTGTTTTTGTTGTTTCCCCATAACCTTCGCTGTTCCTGTAAGTCTGAGAACAATATTAAAATTGACTGGTAAGCTGAAAAAACACAGTCTTGCAGTCATAGGTGGAGAACACTTATCAACACCAGAGTGTCACTTTAAAGAAGTAACTTTTCTAACCTAACACTTTTAAAGTAATCTTTCTTTTCCAACAGTAAATACAGTACAATCTCAGGATGGATTCAGCCATTAGCATTTACGGGTTATGATAAGAACATGCTTCAGTTTTAGGGTCTGTAATTCTGCTTTGGTGAATAGCCATGAATGCCCACTTTTTTTTTTTCTTTCTTTTTTTTTTCTTTCTTTTTTTTTTTTTTTTTTTTTTTTTCCAGCTCATAAACTCAATGATTGGCTTACTGACAGCTTCCTGGGCTGAAAATAATTGTAACTTGAAATGTTCATTGTCAGGCACTCTACTGACCTGGCAGACAAAACAGCACTTCTAGAACAGGAGATGCGATTTTGGGAAGATAGAGTCCCCTGGTCTCAAAGCTGGCAGCCACTAAAACATAACTTTTTAGGAGAAGGATCATAGTGCTTTGCCAGGAGGTGTGAAATGCTCATTCATTCTGGAGCAGTAATAATCTTTGACTTAGAAGCAGGTTGCAAGTCTTTAGCCTGAAGTCTGAAGCTCTCTGGATTTCTTAAAAGATCCTTCAAATCTTTTACATACTTGAGAATGTAATACTCATAAGAGTATTACCTACATACTTGAGTGCCTCTTTATAGTGCTCAGATGGCAAACCTCAACAGACCTTTCTATGAGTACATGGATTGGACTGGTCTAGCAGAATTCTCTTCCCATTGGGGAAAATAATAAAAAATTAATTTTGGAGTGTGACGGAAGAAGAACCCAGGAAAAGATGGTGCGCTGCCACTATAATGTCATGGTTTGGGCTTCAAAGAGTTAATTTTCTTTGTAGAGGTTCTCACAATGCCATGTTTGGATTTTTGATGAAAATAGTGGTGATAACACACTGTTGCTTTTAGTTGTTGCAGAGCAGTGCTTATATAGAGACACGGACTTTTTTATTATTATTTTTTAGATTTTATGCTGCCCTGGCAGTGAGGAGGATGGGGGTGCACAAGAAGTTGGGAGGGGAAACAACCAAGACACCTGACCCAGACTGAACAAAGAGATATTGCACACCATACAACATCATTTTTCAGCAATAAAAGCTAGGATATAGAAGGAGGAAGGGAGGGATGTTCAGAGTTATGACATTTGTCTTCCCAAAAAAACATTATGTGTGATGAGCCCTGCTTTCCTTGAAGTGGTTGAACACCAGCCTAATAATGGGAAATAGTGAATTAATTCACTGTTTTGCATTGCTTGCAGATGTGGCTTTTGCTTTACCTAGTTAACTGTCTTCGTCTCAGCTCATGAGTTCTTGCATTTTTACCTTTCCAATTCTCTCCCCCAACCCACCTGGGGAGAGTGAGCGAGTGGCTGTGTGGCACTTACCTGCCTGGCGGGGCTAAACCACAATGTATGACAATTCACCCTGCCTATGGTACCCCTATTGCTTCAGGAAGCTTTAGGCATATTTTGTATCATATGGTAGATCTATTCCTGTACTTGAGTGAAGCACTAGACTAAAGGACCGTGCAAAGGTCTGTCAACTGTTCTGCACATTTGCAGAGAATTAATTCCTACGATGGAAAGGAAAGACAACATATCACTCACCTTTGGAAGTAGAAGAAAGTATTTGGCCCAACTACTTGTGTTCATTGCTGAGTGGAGCAGGCTCCAAGTATACATCTACAAATAAAAACATAGGTTGAAAGTCCACTCAGCCCACTCTAAGCTATCCCAAGAAAGTGTGAGGTAAGCTAGATTTTTTGTTTGCGTTGTTTTGCAAACCAGGAATGTCTGCTTATTAGTATCAGACAAAGCACAGCTTGTACTGTTGTAGGATATTAAGACAGTATTGGTTAAGATTTTTAGGTACAAATGTGAGTATTTGAATTAATTGACCATACCTATGTTCTCTAACAGCATCTCATTACACAAGGTCTATTAAATAAAACATTGCTTTATTCTCCTTCCTGTCTCACAAGTATACTCTGTAGAATGACAAAGATTATTTGGAACTTTTGCAATATTATTAATAAATTTTTCAAGTATCACAATCGAGTTCTTGAAATCTCCAGATGATTTTGCATTCACATGAGTAATGTGACCTGGTAAATCATAATAAAGGAAGTTATAAAGAAATATATATATATATATATATAAACACTTGTAGATAATAATTATTTATTGTGATTTTAATGATGAATTATTTTTATTTCTATTTCTTCACTTTTTGTTCTTACCTAATTCATAGTGAGAAGCGAGGGCACATGGTAATAGTATTTAAGTTGTATGGCAGGCATTGGCTTAAAAAAGCAGCAGCCTTTTGTTCCTTACTGTCCAACTACTTGTTATTTTATTGCTGCTGGAAAATCTGAAATTTTTCAATTATCTGCCACCTTTTAAAATAGACGCTAGAGCTAAATTTTATATAACCCCATTAGTGACCTGAGGACTTAAAAGGAGAAAAAGCAAATGTTGGGAAGGCAGTGAAATTTGTGGCCAAACAATATGGATGGGTTATGGTGATGGATGGGTTGTATTTATACAGATTTCAACCTATATTCCCTAGGTCATTAGCTTGCTTGAGTTATATATATATATATATATATATATATATATATATGAATTGCATTCTGGTTTGAATAAGACAAGTTAAAAATTGAGCTAATTTACTGAAAGCAGACTCCACATGAACTGGTAGAGTTATATATGAGTGGAAGGAAGGGGTAACCAAAGCAGCACAAAGTTTATCTCAGCTAGCTCCTTACTTGTTTAGTAGCAGATAGAAGACAGTGGCAGAAGGCAATAGCATCACAGCTTCCTGAGCTTTCCCCTTTTTCACTTTTTATCCTTTGGTTCTGTGGGTAGGAGTATCTTCTCTTCTCCTTTCTCTGTTCCTTCACGCTTGTGAAAAACGTGATACTTGCACGCTATTTTTCTTCTCCACACAAAAATGCTTTATAAAGAAAAGGTGCAGAACTTAGGCCAACTCCTGCAGCACTATTGACTGAGTGCTCTTCCACTAAAAGCAAGAAACTTGGGTAGCAGCCAGTTAGAATTTCCTCCAGGCAAGACTGATATATATGAAATAGGTGAATCTCTTATGTCTAAAGCTACTTCCATGTTCACATAATTTGTATAGCCATCAGAAGCAATATAAAGATTGATCTAAAATCTCCTGAGCTGATTTGGAAAGTTCAGCTGAGATTTCAGTATGTAGCTTATTAAAACCATAATTAAATGCCAAACTGTGGTTTGGTGGTTGCTAGTACTTTTTCGTTTGGCATTTGATTTGTAAATATTTCATAAGCATGTGGCTTGTCACCCTCAGTCTTATTAAAATGAATGGAATTACACAGGTGTGTAATGCTAGATGCATGTCTACTGATTTACAGGACTGAGGAAATCAGTCCCAGGATAGCTAAAACTTCATGCTCCCAAAGCAATGAATCCTTGTGCAGATTTACATGGAGCCTGTCTCTGAAGATAATGTTGATGTTGTTTCACTCTTCTTGATTGTGTTAATTTGGTATGTTTTCCTTTGGATCTATACTTGTTTGCCTAAAGTATCCCTAATGGAATTAGCCCAAACCAATTCTTGTGGTAACTTCCAACTCTTAAATGTGCATATTAAAGAAAATCTCTACCAAATCTATGTAAATAAGATGCTTGAGTCAAAGCCAGCTTGTATATGCATTCTTATCCTTGTATCAAAAATGCTGAGTCACTGGAGCATGTTTAATATCCAAGTTTTACTGCATTTTCTGTATTTGTGTCTTAGATGGTGTTATTGACCCCTAAACAGCCTTGATAGAATTCTAGGTAAAAAATGTTTGTTTCTGCCACCATTAAACACTACATTTTTTGAATTATCTCAGAAAAGAAGTTTCACTACATATCTCTGAAGATATTTTCTGGGATTTGCATTCAGAAACCAACAGATTAATGAATCAGTTTAATGTAAACTGTGTGTTCTTTCATCCTTCTTAGCTTTTTGTTGGTGAACTGAATGAAAAAGAAATATATACTGAAAAGCAAAAGGTAATGCAAAAAAAAAAAAAAAAGCATTTAAAAATGTGGACATCACTATCAAACAATGAAACACACACGCCCTACCACTCCCCCCCCAAAATAAATAAATAAATAAATAAATGAAATAAAATAAAATTCAAAGTTTTCTCCTTAGAAGCATCAGTGTGTGTCTTTTTGACAACTGATTTTTAACTTCTTTGGGTATAGGTATGACTGTTTAGTTACCTTTCATAATTAAACAATATATACTGAGTGAAAATTAAGCATATATTTTTTAAGCATTAAATTAGTATGTTTTGAGATAATTAGGATGATCTCCAAATGGTAATATGGATAACATTTGATATATGTTGTAAAATGATGAAGTTTGAGGAGTTTAGCTAGTGTATAACCCTCAAAGATTGAAATTGTTTAGTTCAGTTACATACACCCATCAGAAGTTACACCAGTAGATCTTTGGTTCCTTGGAGTATTTTATACAGTCTTTTAATACAGGCATTGTCTTTTGGTACAGTAGTTTTTAAGTATGAGATTAATCATGGGTTATTTTATGGGACCATGAAGCTGAATTAGTCTCTCTGAAAAATGGTTATTGCTTTTAAAATATAACTAGAGAATTTGGGCTAATGCCACCCCCAGGAGAGCATATTAGATTGGGATTTTGCATTTCTTCTGGAAAAGTATTGTTCTCATAGCACAAGGCACCTTGCTTCCTCATGAAAGGGCATGTTTGGTCAGCTCAAGCAAGCATTTTTTTTTTTCCTGTAGCAGTATGGATTCAGCCCGATACTGTTTATAAATAACAGCCAAGAATACTTCCTGATGGAGGTGATGTGACTTAAGATTACCCTACTCACCTTAATGAGAACGCTTGAAACTAAATGGATAATGTAAACTCAGATAATAAATGTAAAAATTTGTTCCTTCTTACCTTCCCTTTGGTTTCAAGAAAGTTTAGGGGCATTGTGGCTCTTAGAGCCTGCTTTCTTATTATTAAAAAACATAGAACAAATAAGTCGGTGCTATTGCATAGGAACTGTATGTTTAGCAATTGTTCATTATATTTTTCAGCTTCAGTAAACAAACCAATATTTCTGACACTGAAAAATGCGTCCTTAACATTGTCTGTTACCATACCTTCTAAGTGTACAAGTTTGTTATATCTAACTGCTTATTTTGTACATTGGTCTTGCACTGGGTGGAAAAAACATACAGCCAGTAATGACATGTATTATAAAGATTAATCAACCATAAAGACTATAATTGAACACACAAGTGTAGTCATTACTTGATTAATTACTTCACTAAAATAATCAGTCTCCTACATACATTAGAATAATATTCAGTGGTGATTAGAAGAGAGCGTACAGAGACTACAACTGCCTTCATTTCTTACATCAGACAGACTTTTCTACATTCCCTTCTCTTTGATTGCAGAACCTGCTATTATTTGACTGTTTCACTTGAATGGACTTTCCCAGCAAAATTCCACCATCCTATCCTTATCCTCAAGAATAAATACTAGGGCCTCTTATGTCAAATTTTGCATTGCATAAGATGGTGACTTATGGGAAGCATATGTTGAGAAGTCCTTTCTAAGTGTGTAGAATATGATGTCACCCGTGGGGCTGAGAAGGAAGTTCATAGACAAAACTGCTACTGTTATAGACTGAAAGCTCTGTTCAGTGAGCGATTATTGTACTCTGAAGCTTTTATTCCTAAAATATGCTTTAACTGAAATTTGGCAATTCATAATGTAGTGCTGTGTCTAGGATCTGTAGTGGATCTCAAGCTGATGAGTATGTGTCTTCCTGTAACAATGATTATGTGTCTTTCTGTGGGAAAGGTAGAGCAAGTCTGAATAAGTACTAACAAGATCAAGAAGTAAATCTAACTCAAGATATCTTGAAGGTGAGAAATTGTACGCACAATCCTTGAAACTTCAGAGCAGGAGATGTCTTCTGATAACTACTGTCATATTATTTATATAGAAGGAAGATGAATTCATTTGTATTCAACCTTAGCCCTAAACCTAAACCCTAACCCCAACCTTAATTCTAAAATAGAGTAGATTTAGATTAGTTATACGGAGTAAATTTTTTACTCTGAAAGAGAGTAGATTTAGATTAGTTATACGGAGTAAATTCTTTACTCTGAAGGTGGTGAAGCACTGGAACACATTGCCCAGAGAAGCTGTGGATGTTCCATCCCTGGAAGTGTTCAGTGCCAGGTTGGATGGGGCGTTGAATGACCTGGTCTAGTAGAAAGTGTCCTGGTCCATGGATGGCAACGGTGTTGGAACTAGATGGTTATTAAGGTCCCTTCCAACTCAAACCATTTTATGATACGATGGTTCTATTATTTTGCAGTGTTTAAGTACAATACAGTGGTTTATTAATACTGTGAACTAAGCAGGCTGAAATAGATACTATACAGTTCAGTGTTTAAGCCATGGTGGAAACGTAAGTGAACATCTACAGTGAACAAAAGTAGCCCTTGATGGTTGCTGTTTAACCCTGAGAATTCATACCAGGTTTTCTGACATTTCAAATACCATAAGGATTGACTTGATGTGCATTTATATTTAAATGTTATGGAGGCAAATTTATATGACCTGTGCAGTTGGACATTGTAATGTAAGCCTCATTTGAATATATTTGGAATACTAATAAATAATTAAGCTACTTCTCTGAATCTTTTCTATTTCTAAGTTGTTTTGTTTTGGTTTTTGTTCTGTTTGTTTTTTTTCTGGACTTTCTGATGAAATGATGCTTGCGCATCCATTTAAATGCCCAATGCAGTGAATGCCTTGGTTAGTCATTAAACATAATGAAGGACTATGTGTTCTCTAATTTTTTTTGTTGCTCTTAACAAAAGCAAAAGCTTTTGTTTCTCATGTTATTTCTTAAATAAAATACTTCAGAACTAACAAAGCATGATTTTTTTCCTTTAGATGGCTGTAACTGTCAAGTTCATCCTTCTACAACAAGTCTATTTTTTGAGTTACTTAAGCACTAAAAAATGCTGAGATTTTAAAGCACTATTGATTAGTACAGATAATTTACACACTGTTTTAAATTGATTTAGTGCTTAAAAAATAACTGGAGGAATGTGTATTTTCCTCACTTTTCCTTCTTCCTATTAGGGTTATTAATATGTTGTCCAGAGAGAAGCAAAGTTTCTCAGTTAGTTCAACTAACTATTCTTGCCTGTTCCTGAGGGAGATCTGTGCTAACTCTGACAGCAGAAGCTGTTCACTAGTAGCATTCAGCATAAGCAAAGTTACCCTACCAAGTCACATCTTCAAATGAAAATTGAGGACATACAGAATAGATGAAAATGTGGTCCAGTTTCCTAAGAGTCTAGGGCTTTCTGTGGTCCTGTGATAAACCTAAAGTATTTGTTGAGGAAGATTTTATCTTAAATCATTGTTTCCCCTTGTTTCCTGGAAGAGCTGAGTTAGCCTAATATGGTGATGTTAGAAGCATAGAAAAACTTGAATAATATGATACAGTGTATTCCCAGCGCATTCCCTATGGAGCATCCAATCTCTGCTATGAGGTGGTTGCTGATAACCTTGTGATAACAGGTTAATGTAATTCTATGTATGAATAACTGTGTATAATGGGGAAGGTCATATTAACTTCTGTGTCTGAATATATGCATTGTCAGCAGCTGCTTGCTGATCTGATCTGTTCCTCCCAGAAAAATAAGTTTAACATTTCTGTGGAAACAACCACTTCCTATATAGTCCAACACTCTCTAATTGCTATGGAAGAAGAAGTAGGGAGAGGGCTGAGGAAAGAACTTCCATTTTTTATATAGGTATAGATAAAAGTTGTTATAGCCCTATAGAGTCGCTATACAGATATCTCACTGGGATTTGGCACATTTGAGGCAAGCCTGGTTTGCAGTACTTTGGAAGGTACTAAAAGTGCACTTGGAAAAGGGAACAGGCAGACTAGTTGTAGACAATGGGGAAATTTATAGTAGTTACTAACACATTATTAGTTACTTATCCCAACTCTAAAATCTGAAGTCTTTGGTTAGGATTACTTGTATTTTCAGCCTTCTCATCAAGTTACAAGTGATTAAATGAACAGCAAAGCAAATGCCAAAGTTTATGGTTTCCAGAAAAAAAAAAATAAGGAGAGAAGGTGCAAATGGTAACCTCCATCAAAAAACTTTATGAAGCTATTATACTTGACAAGGGAGCTGAGTCACTAAATGGGTAAAATTTTGACCTCCTCATTCATTTCTAGACTCTTATTTTGGTGTTTGCTGGATTAATATTGTGATCAGTATGGCACAATCACAGAATAATTTCCTTTAGTTTGGCATAAAAGAAGTCTGATTATGATCGGTAAAGCAAGCACCTCAGAAGCATACTTGGGGACAAGCCTAGCTAAATTTGTATTGCCACAGCCCTGCTAACACTTGGCTATAATGCTTACACTTGGCACATTCCATCATATTTTAAAAATCCTGGCAGTCAGGCAAAGTCCCTGGTGACTGGAAAAAGGGAAACATCACTCCCATTTTTAAAAAGGGTAGAAAGGAGGACCCAGGGAACTACAGACTGGTGAGCCTCATCTCTTTGCCTGGCAAGATCATGGAACAGATCCTCCTGGAAGCAATTCCAAGGCATATGCAAGGAGGTGATCCAAGTCAGCCAGAATGGCTTCATCAAGGGCAAATTGTACTCGGCCAATCTGGTGGCCTTCTATGGTGGGGTGACTGCATCAGCTGACAAGGAAAGACCAACCAATGCCATCTACCTGGAATTCTCTAAGGCCTTTGACACAGTGCCATATGACATCCCAATCTCCAAATTGGAGAGAGATGGATTTGAAGGGGGAACCATTCATTGGATAAGGAATTGGCTTGAAGGTTGCAGGCAGAGAGTGGCAGTCAATGAGAGTGGCTCTATGTCCAGATGCAGGTCCGTGATAAGTGGTGTACCTCAGGGGTCTGTCTTGGGACTGGTACTGTTTAATGTCTTCATCAATGACATAGACAATGGTACTGAGTGCACCCTCAGCAAGTTTGCAGTTGACTAAGCTGAGTGGTGCAGTTGATGAAACAGAAGGAAGGGAAGCCATACAAAGGGACCTGAACAGGCTGGAGAAGTGGACCCATGTGAACTTAATGAGGTTCAACAGGTCTAAGTGCAAGGTGCTGCACCTGGGTCAAGACAATCCTGACATGAGTGCAGACTGGAAGAAGAACACATTTAGAGCAGCTCTGCAGAAAAAGACTTGGGAGTTCTATTGGATAAAAAACTTGACTTGAGCCAGCAGTGCACCCTTGCAGTCCAGAAGGCAAACTACATTCTGGGCTGCATCAAAGGAGGAGTCATCAGCAGGTCAAGAGAGGTGATTCTCCCTCTCTACTCTTCCCTTGTGAGGCCTCACTTGGAGTACTTGGAGTACTGTGTCCAGGTCTGGGGCCCTCAGCACAAGAATTTTGATTTGTTAGAATGGGACCAGAGGAGGGCTACAAAGTTGATCAGAGCGCTGGAGCACTTCTCCTATGAAGAAAGACTGAGAGAGCTGGGGCTTCTCAGCTTGAAGAAGACAAAGCTTGAGGGTGACCTTATTGAAGCTTTTCAGTACTTAAAGAAAGCTTATAAAAAAGATGGAGAGCAACTCTTTGCTCAGGCAGACAATGACAGGACAAGGGGGAATGGTTTTAAGCTAAAAGAGGGGAGATTTAGATTAGAGGTTAGGAGGAAATTCTTCACTCAGTGGTGAGGCACTGGAACAGGTTGCCCAGTGAAGTTGTGGATGCCCCATCCCTGGAGATGTTCAAGGCCAGGTTGGATGAGGCCCTGGGCTACCTGATTTAGTGGGTGGCGTCCCTGCCTATGGCACAGGGGTTGGAACTAGATGATCTTTGAGGTCCCTTCCAACCCAAGCTGTTCTATGATTCTGTGAATAGAAAGCAAAGACTTCAGTCTGTAAGATTGTCAGTCTGACACTTCTCATAAACAATTAAGTTTCTTAAAACAAAAAAAAATAACAAAAAATCCCACCAACAAACAATGAATGGAGGACAGCATGCTATTTGTCACTTGTGCTAGTTCATAAATGTGTATTAGCATTTTTGCAAAGCATAAAGAAACAGATGATTAATAATTTTGTATAAAGAGAACTTCTTATGAGCATGCCAGAATATGGCCTTGAGTGCTAGAATAGAGTATGTTATTGAAAGACTTGTCCCCAGAGAGAGAAGAAATACCCCTTGTGGATATTTTTATTACCTTAAACACAATAGGTTGCCACTGAACTTAGATTATGTTCACTAGTGTTTTCATTCCATTTGAATTCTTCATACAGAACATGAAGTCTTAGAACAAAGAAGAAATGTTAAAATTGTACTTAAGACAAAATCTCTTAAGGGATTTATTGCTCTGGATATATTGTGGAGTATTTTTTCTCATTAAACATAACTTGACTTTCTTGTCTCTGTACAAAAAGTGGATGGGAAGATAGAATAGAATATTTCAGTTGTAAGGGACCTTAAAGATCATCTAGTTCAACTGCCTGACAACTTCAGGGTTAACCAAAAGTTAAAGAACATCATTGATTATATTATACATAATTTATCCAAATGACTCTTTGTATTGGGTTTATGTGGGCTGGGGGTATTGGTAGTGGGTGGCTGCAGAGGTGGCCTCTGTGAGAAGAGTCCAGAACCTGGACGGCTCCAGCCAGCTCCAAAGGGAACTGCTGCCAGTGAGCGAAGGTGGTTTTTCCTCTGTGAGAGCAGATTTAAGAAAGGAAAAAAACTGCTGTGCAACAGCAGCTGGGAGACAAAGGAGTGAGAAACAGCCCTGCAGACACCGAGGTCAGTGCAAGAGGGCAGGAGGTGCTCCAGGCATGCAGCAGCGGTTTCCCTGTGGCCTGTGGAGAGGCCCCTGGTGGAGCAGGCTGTCCCTGGTGGAGCAGGCTGTCCCCCTGCAGCCCATGGGTCCCACATGGAGCAGATTCCACACTGCAGCCCGTGGAGGAGCCCCCAGTGGAGCAGGTGGATATGGCCTGGGGGAGGCTGTGGCCCATGGAGAGCCCCCACAGGAGCAGGCCTCAGGCCCGAGCTGCAGCCCGTGGAGAGGAGCCCACTCAGGAGCAGGGGGTCTGGGGGAGCTGCTGCCTGTGGGGGACCCGTGCTGGAGCAGTTTGCTCCTGATGGATGGACCCCGTGGTACAGAGCCATGTGGGAGCAGTTCTTGAAGAGCTGCTGCCTGTGGACAGCCACCACAGGATCAGTTTGGGAAGGATGGCATCCCGTGGGATGGACGCCACATGGAGCAGGGACAGAGAATGACCATGAAGGAGCAGTGGAGACAAAATGTTATGGACTGACTGCAACCCCTGGGGAATACCCCATTCCCCAGTGCGATTCGGGGAGAACATAGAAGAGGGTGGATGTAGGGAAGGTGTTTTTAGTTTGTTTTTACTTTCTCACTACTCTAGCTTGTTAGTAATAGGTAATAAATTACATTAATCTCCCTATGCTGAGTCTGTTTTGCCTGTGATAATAATTGTTGAGTAATCTCCCTGTCCTTATGTCAACCCTTGAGCCCTTCTCATCATATTTTCTCCCACTTACCCTTTGAGGAGCAGTTGTGGTGGAGCTCAGCTGCCCAGCTGGGTAAAAACACCCCATTCTTGAACACTAAAAGGCATGTGGCATCAAGTGCCTCTCTCGAAAGCCTGTTCTAGTGTTTGGTTGCCTCACAGTAAAGCAATTTTTCCTAATGTCCAGTCTGAAGCTCCCCTGGCACATCTCTGTGCCATTGCCATGTGTCCTGTCATCAGTTACCGGGGTGAAGAGAGTGTCACCTCCCTCTCCAATTACCCTCCCCAGGAAACTGTAAAGAGCAATGGGTTCACCTCTCAGCCTCCTTCTATCCAATCTAGACACCCCAAGTGTCCTCAGCCTCTCCTCATAGGACCTGCCTTCCAGCCCTTTTATCAGGTTCATTGCCCTCCCCTGGATGCTGTCAAATACCTTATCATCCTTTTAATATCGTGGAGACAAGAACTGCATACCTTCTCTCTCAGTTGCACACTTTGTCCGGATGGATACTGTGAGGGACAGTATCAAATGCCTTACTGAAACACAAAAATATTATGTCCACTGCCTTCTCTTCATCCACCACACAGGTGAACTTATTGTAGAAGGAGATAAAATTACTAAGGCAGGACTTTCCCTTGATGAACCCATGTTGACTATGGTGGATAGAAGCTTTGTTTTTTAACTGACTTTCAATAACCCTCAGAGTAGTCTTCTCCATATTTTTCCCAGGTACTGAGGTTAAACTAACAGGGCTGTAGTTTCCTGGGTTTTCTCTCACGCCCTTTTTGTAAATGGGTATAACATTTTCTATCTTCCCGTCAGCAGGGACCTCTGAAAAGTCCCACAGCCCTTTTTAAATTGTTGAGAAGGGTCCAGCTATAACATCCACTAACTCCTTCAGCATTCTGGGCTGAACCCCATATTTATCTCCATGGATTTATGAACCTTCAAACGATACATCTGGGCCCTTACAAATTTCTGTGGACACAAGTGGAAAATCACTGTCATTAATGAAGTAAAAGACTAATGAAATAAAAAAGGCATTAAATACCTCCACCTTTTCTCATCCTCACTTCTTAGGTGACCACTTTCATCAAATATCAATCCAAATATCTTGCTGTAGTTTGAGTTACATCAAAAAGTAAAGGGTGTAGTCAGGTGTACTTATGTTAGTTGTGTTTGCATACTGTTGTATGTCTCTAAATTTGGATGCAATCCATGGACATGGATGTTATTTTACTATGCTAGGAATTGAGGAAATAATGAATCTAAATGTTATTTTCATTTAAAATTTGTAAAGTGTTTTTTTGCAGTACAAGAAAATAATAATATAAACATCAGTCTCCTATGCAGATTCAAGGCATACCTTTGTATGGGCTAATAACAGCTACCCATAACTGTCTTTCTTTTTGTGTGTGAATGTAACTGTCTTTTCTGGTTTTATGAAATAATTACATCAATTGTAAAGTGTCATCAATCAATTTTAAATTCTGATTTTTGAATTTCTCAAAGCATATGTAATATGCTACAAAATAAGAATTATATAAAGGAGAAAAAAAAAAAAGATTGTAGAGGACCTTTAAATACTATGGTCCAACTCCACTTAAAAAAAGAAAAGCTTCAAAGTTGTATTACTTTGCTCAGGGCCTTGTCTGAGTATTATCTTCAAGAAAAGTTTTTAATAGCTGCAAGTATTTTAATCACTTGCATTCTGCGTATAAACTATTAAAGTGGTCAAGGAAGAGTCTTATTTTATACATACATCAGTAAGGTTAATTTTTCAATAGGCTTAAGTCATTTAGCTTGTCTGTTATACACAAATCTTTCAGTACAAAGATTTCAACTTCTTGTTTTAAGATTGGGTAGCAAGCACACTAATGATAAATTTGCAAGGAGAGTGTTGTGCTTAATATTTTTGCACTACACTCTCATCTTCAAGCGTGATAGAGTTTATAAATACAACTCTCAAGACAGTCCAGGAAGCAGTTACATATCGCTAATGACTTCAGTCTTTTCAGGGATGATGGAGGGGTTTATTTTCCCCTACCCTGTAGCAAGCTACAACAGACGCAAGACAATCTTGTGACTGTGACTAGGTAAAATGGAAAAAAAAGCTGTTGACAGATATAGTTAAGTAAAGGAAAAGACCATTCTTTGAAAATTGAAGGGAAGTAGAGGTCTTTCAACAATTTCTGGAGAAATTAAATCCACAATCAACTAGAACAGTTTTGTTAGTCTTCTACTTCAGATGTGTTGGTAGGAATGTGACCTTAAATTTTGCACTGATGAACAAAAGCAATAACTTTGGATTCCCTAGTCCAGTCTCTAGTGGCTCACTGTATCTGGTGCCAAAGAATGAGATACTCCTTGTTATTGCACCTCCCATCTTTTCCTAAATAGACTGCCAAACACAATTGAGAGTAAAGTAAATGAAGACTGTGCTATCCAAGCTACGTGTGCATGCTGAGGAAATCCCTGGTGACTGTATGATTGGTCTTGGTTGATGTTATTGATAGAGACAAACTCTTATTGTCTTTTGGAGAAGTAGTGGATTGAATCAGCTGTCTGTGAAATTTTAGACTTAGAAATTGCAGCCGTTCATCATGTTACTATGTACGATGGATTTTTATTTTTTATTTTTTTTATTTTTTCCAAAATAATTTGTGATTTAAGCACCATAATTCCCATAACCTTTCAATGGGTCTTGTGCACTTAAATCATGTAGAAGGCTATCTAAAATATGATGTTGGACCTGAAATTAATGTTTTCAAATGGGGCACAATGCTGAAGTTGGTCTGTGTCATGTATGCAGTGCAGAGGGATTTATCAAGGTAAGCAGGCACAGCTGTGTGCCCTGGATGCTTGAGCTTAGTAAGGATAGAAATGTATCCTAAAGTATTTACATCTTGATTTCTGATTTATTCTTATAGCTTCTAGACGATATTTTAAAATAGCACAAAAATCTATGAGTAAGGAAAGTGAAAAAGTAAATGGTAATAAGTTTGGCCTGCAAGAACTGTCAGCTTGAATTGACTATATAGTGGCAGCATCTGAAAATATCAGATTTGCATACTTAGCTTCTTGCATTTCTTTCCCATTCTCTTTTGATCCCAGTAATCAGTAATGTTTTGCAAAACTAAATGATTATTTTTTCCTTAGTTTTACTTGAATTACTTTAATCTCATGTTGGACTATAGTAATGAAAAGTGATTAGATACTTTGAAAGGAGGAAATATGGTTTCTGTTTGTTTGTTTTAAAGAGCTGGAAATTGTATGATGTGTTACCTGTCTGGGCATTTAAAAATATTTATATAATATATATTTATATAGATATATATTTATATTTTATATAATATTTTTTAGTTCATCAGAGAAATAGTGATGGTTCAGTACTCTGGAATTGAGTATGAATCTGCGAAGATGTAAAGAAACAAACTGGGAACACTAAGAATATTTTTTTTTGCCTGTATTCTGATCAGTAAGCATACTAACCATAATAAAATAAATACTTTATACAAGTTAAGGCAAAAATTTTAATGAAAGGGTATTACTAAGGTCCATATGTGTTGCATAGAGAAAGAGCAAGAAAAGATGTTAAGGAAAAGGGTAAGAACAAAAAAACGAGTCAAATGAAGAAATTAAATGGAATATGGAGAGAAGCAAAAGCTGTATCAGTTGAAGTTCAAGGAAAAGGAAATGTTATTTATATATGTATGATGAGGTGCCACAATGTTCCATGCTATGAATACTCATTTATCATTCTTTACTATAACCAGAGCATGAAGCTTTTGTGGAAAGATGTCATGTTATCTCTAAGCAGCAGCAGCCCAGGAAACACAGAAGGACCTCATTCATGTGCTTGAGTTTTTGTGTTACCAATAGTTTAAGAAAAAATAAAATAAAGTAAAAAACAAATAAAATAAAAAGTTGGCTGACTTCTGTTTGCTTTTATTTCACATTTCACTCCACAAATGCAACAGGAAGAAAACTTTGAGAATAAATAGAGTTCTCCATTTATGGCCAAATATGAAAGTCATAGAAAAGTTGAAGTACTGGCAGCGAAGACCAGATTTATTGGACCAGGTAAGAGCTGGAAAGAGGGACTACTGATCAGGCAGAATAAGGATGAGGGAAGCTGCACCTGACAAAGACCAGATTACATAATTTTTAAGTGACTGGAAAGACAAACCAGACACAACTCTATCCCTATCCCCTCACTTCCATTACTTAATTTTTCTATTTTTTTTTCCATTTGTCAAAGTGAACTCCCAAGTGTTAGGTATATATATTTTTTGTATTTCTAAGCTCATGTTGTTTAAAAACATTTTTGAAGATACATTGAACAACCTTACCAGAACAAAAATATTTAATTGCATTGCATGAACCTCTAACATCTCTTTTTTTCCTTCAAGGAAAGAAAAAAAAAAAAGCTCTTAAACTTTGCATGATTTGGTCTATGTTGTACCAAGATTTATGTCAACCTTTTCTAGTATATTTTTCATGGGAAGGAAAAATGTTGTCTGGGCAGGCTTGAAAGCTGCTGCATTGAAGTATTGATAAATAAAGGAAGTACAGACAGATTTTTTGGAGTGATTGCAGAGAAATTGGGTTTGTAACTAGCTAGTCATACACCATATTCTGACAGGATAAAGAAGAAACTTGGTTTTCTCACCTGTTTTGTTCCATACCGTCTTTATGCCTTGCTTTATTTCCCACCTTTGAAGCACTCTACATAAAATCCAAGACAACTCAGATCTGATGCAATGTCAGAATTGCCATCTTGCCTTTGCTAAATTGTAGGAGACATTGTATCATTTCCCAAAAGTCTAATTCAAAAACTGTTTTTGTAAGTCTACCCTCATAAATTATTTTGGTGTTATTGCCATTTTGATACCAAACACTTATTAAAACTCGGAGCATTGGATGGCTGTTCAGCAGGTTCAGAAATGTGATGAATCTAATATTCAGTAATTGCTGTATTTTTTGGTTCTTTTTTTTTTTTTTTCTTGTATTTAAACTCTTTAGCAGCCTGCTTCCTTACTCAGCCAACGAGCCAGAATCACTAATGTACAGGTTCTCTCTCTCTCTCTCTTTTTTTTTTTTTTTTTTCTTTTCTAGTTTCATGTATTACTATAGACACTGTCTATTATTCATCCTAAATGAGGCTTACCTTTTATTTTGTTTTGGTTAAAGGAAGGATTTATTTATTTATTTATTTATTATCTGCTGATCATCTTGAAACCAAAGACTGACCTGTTTTCTTCCTTATAATCCCTTTTATGATGCAGATGATTTTCCACAGTAATAAGTAGCTCACCACACTGGGAACGCATGGTGAAGAATGCGAGGAATAAAATGACAGGCATGCTTCATTGGTCTGTGTTTTTCAGCTCCAGCTGCCAGCGAAATCAGTACAGTTTGGTCACAAATCACACGACCTGATTCCGTATGATCTCTTTGCATAGAACTTAATGATTTCTGACTTAAGAGATACTACAATAGTTCCAGAAAACTAGTATGGATTCTAGGATGTTAAATACTTTAGAGAGGAGTCTTTAATTTTTAAATGTTTAATTCTTAATTTGAATAAAAGCCAACTGTCATGACGCTTTCTTCAGTGCAGCGATTTAAGGAATGAAATGACAAGAGAATATGAGCAGCTTAAGTTTCTTTAAGGTACTCTCTTCAAAGTCTATGAACATCTCTAGACTAAAGTTGTGAGCTCTGGTGAACTATAATAGGTGATTAATACATGATAAAGAATATAATAATATACTAATTTACTTTAGCTTGCCAGGACATCAGAGCTATATTTTATATGTATATATGCATACAAGTATATATATATCATATATATGAATATATATGTAAAGAGTATATATATATCTTTTTCCAGTGTTCCCCCCCCACCCCGTAATTTTATGACACAGTTTATGAGGAGTGGAAATGGGGACATAGATTTCAGTATGTTCCTATTAACAACTACACAGTTTCAGCTGATTTTATGTGGAAGAAAATCTGGGTACAGGTAACTTTTGCCTAAAAGTTTTTTTGTTTGTTTGTTTTTTGTTTGTTTTTAACAAAACTGAAACAAGTTGATAAGAGGTAATTCATAGAGTGACTCAGATAAGAAAAGTCTACTCACTTAGCGTTAAAATAGACCATAGACATTTCTTCTCAGAAAAAGCAGTCAGGCATTGGAACGGGTTGCCCAGGGAGGTGGTGGAGTCACCGTCCCTGGGGGTGTTTAAGGAAAGGTTGGACTTGGTGCTTAGGGACATGGTTTAATGGGTGATGTTGGTAGTAGGGTGATGGTTGGACTAGATGATCTTGGAGGTCTTTTCCAACCCTAATGATTCTATGATTCCAACTGAAAAACACATGAAAAGCACACTCATGAAAATTGGGCAAAGAGGTTGGTTTTGCTTTTTGGTTTTAATAGGTTTGTTTGTTTGTTTGTTTCTTCAAAAAGACTTATTGATCTTTCTTATTCAGTGGATAATAATGCCATAAAACCTTATCTAATCATAATGGATATTCCAGATTTTATCCTGAAGAAAATATCAGCTACACAGATCATGCTATTTGTATTCTTCCCAGCCAGTAGCAATGTTTTAAATACCAGGGACTACAGGAATTTACACATCCTCCATGCAAAAAGGTTTAAAATTTTTGCTTCATGTAAGTAAACTCTTGAAGCCTGTCTTTCTCTCTTAAAAAATGAAATACTCATAGACACAAAAAATTAACAGCTATCTTTCAGTCTCAAGGGCTGGTTCTACTGGCCTAGTTCTGCAAGATCAACTAATGGAAAGAAGTACTATTTTTAGAAGTGCTTCATTAATATAGAAAAAAACAGCATTACATTCTGCATTTGTAATTTCCAAAATGCTATTAAAAATAGCAGTTTAGAGTGACAGTTCATCTACAGTCCTTAGTAAATCTAAAAATAAGCAGCCACCTGTGTTCAAAATGTTAGTAACTCTACTTGTAAATCACTTAGATTACTTATTATTTGCAGATTTTTCATTTTTATTTTTTTTTCCTGACACTTATGTACTACACAAATCAACCTGGTATATACAAATCAAAAGTTATTCAATTAGCATAAAAATATCGGATGTCACATGAAATGTCATTGAATGTCAGTCCTGGAATGAGCAAATAAATTGGCTCATCAGTTTAATTAACAAACAGGTAACCAAGCCAAATTAATATACTTCAAATGATATTAGAGCCATTTTGAATGGTATTGCACTGTTGAATTTTAATTGGAAATTCACTTTAGAGGACAAGGAAAAACATTATTTTATTTAGATGTTCAGTTCTGGATAGACAGGCAATAAAATCTTATGAGTAACCCAGAGAGAACAGGAAAAGCTTTGGAGTCCTGAAGTCCATAAACCGCCATTTCATTATTAGATTTATGTTTCAGAAAATGAAAAAAAGTTTAAAAAATAGTAGATCTAATTTTTTAAAAATTGTCCATGATTTTAACTTTTCCAGTGTTTATCATTAATGACAAAGAGCATTATTAATGGTCTCCATTGTGTAAGCATTATATAGACAGAGGAGGGAGACTTTTAAGAGCTTACACTAACAGTGATGGAAAAGTATTACTCCTCATTGTGGAGCCTTCTGAGGCACAAACTCAAGTGACTTGGCCAAGGCAGAACTAGGGCTATCTGTCACATCTTAATCTCAGTAACTTAACCTCTTGATGGTCCCTGTATTATTATTATTGTTATTGTTATTATGTTTTATTTTTATTTTTATTTTTATTTTCCATTTGTTCTTCATTTAAATGACAAAGGATAAGTTCATGTTAAATGGCTTTTAGTTAGGGTGGTCTGGTTTTGTTGTTGTTTTGTTTGTTTGTTTGTTTGTTTTCTTTTGTTTTGTCTTGTTTTCCCCAAACACATGTTTATTTGAATGATGGGCAAATGGGAAGCAAAAGGTTAAGTGGAACCATCACAAAATAGTAAAATGACTTTTGGAGCAATTCACAGACATTGTTATCAGACACAAAAAAATAGAGACTGAAGACTCCTCCTAGAAATGGAAAGTGTTATCCCTAATTTTTTTTTTTTTGATCTGCCTCAAGAAGCTGAACAGGAAGCAAACACTGCAGGACAGGCTAAATACTTAAATAGGAGAATAAAATAATGAAAAAATTTCCAAGACAGTAGTGCTGTATGCCAACAATCCAGATCATGTTTTGAATGCAAGCTCAGTTGACAAACCTCACTATATTATTCATATTTTATGAAGAAGTAGCTTTTTTGTTATTATTACTATCAACTTATTGTCTTTTTGAAGTGAGTTCAGTATTGCGTTTGCTAGTTTATAAGGTAGAGTGCTGTCTGAGAAGTGAAATAATGTTTTCAACGTTTCATATAAACAGTTAACACCTTTATTAGAGGAGAGTAGTATTTAATCCCTTGAGGTGTTCCTCTACTACTGTAATTATTGCTAAAGTAAATCATACTTCTACTAAAGAGTTGTCTGGACAATCACGTTAACATACATGTCTATATGTATACTCATTTCTGTTATTAAATAGAAAGTTACAACAGCAGGAAAGAAAAAATGAAATCCACTCACTACTATGTCATCTGAAGGGTCTCTCTGCATTACCTAGTATCTTGGAATACTGTCATTAAAAAGCAAGAGAGAATGCATGGTATGGCACTCCTTAATAGTCAGTACTTCCATGATTTCTTCATCCATATCAGGGTAGATAAATATCTTTCTTTACACATTGACTGAAAGATAAAAATATTCTATTGGAAAATAAATAAATAAATCTCTAAAGTTAAACTGTATCTTCAGCATCTTTGTATAAAGCACTGTATGTGTGATGTTGTAATATTACTACCAGCAGCCAATGACCAATGATTTCACTTAAAGCTCTTCCAAGTTTTCAATAACCAGGCCATGCAACATATTACTTGGGTCTAGCAATTAGCCACATTTTGGATGTGTCTAGTTGGTAGCATAATAGCTTTTCTTTAGGATTGGTGTTTGAATTCGAAGGTCTACTGATAAAGTGGTCTGGATGTTTTATATATTTTTTTTTTTGCCTAAAACAAATTTTCAGTCAAACATGAGTTAACTGAAGAACTCGTGTTTCATAGACAATCATAGAATCATAGAATATCCCGAGTTGGAAGGGACCCATAAGGATCATCGAGTCCAACTCCTGGCACCACACAGGTCTACCCAAAATTTTAGACCATGTGACTAAGACGAGACTATATCACAATAATCTCTTCCTTTTTAACTCGAAGCAAAGTATAAGTAACTGACATAAAGGCACTTCACATTGACTAAACCCAAGTAATTTAACTAATCTAAATTGTTTAACATAGAGTTTTATTCTGTAGACATAGCTTAAGCACCTTTTCTAGTTATGGAAACTGTAACTGTCAATGGAATCCAACCACTGTAATATATGCCCATCCAAATCCAGATTTATATTTTAACTAATCTAATTACTTGCTAATCTAATTACTTGCCTTTCCTTTTAGATCTGGTCTTTCTCTTGTTAACTTTGAAAGCATTTGGTTACATTAGCAAACTTCTGAACATTTACTAGGCATTTTAGGGTTGACCTTATTGATTATAAACTCTTGCAAGCAGGAGCCATTTTTCAGGAAGCTTTAGATATTCTTAGGACTGATATAATCTCATCCAGAAGTCAACATGAGTAGAAATTAATACACTAAACAAAAGGGTTATCAGTGATGAAGCTGGTCTGGTTCTCTACAACTCAATAGCTTAGCTAAATTTTAATGAAGGTCTATCCTTCTTAGCAACCTAGGCTTGTTTTCAGATAAATCTGTGCTGATTCTGTAGTAGTAGTTGACTAGAAAAGAGCCAAAAAAGAAATGACACTTTTCTCTTATTGCATAAGAGTTGAGGATGTGACTGAAGATAGATCCATCCATCCATCCATCCATCCATCCATCCATCCATCCATCCATCCATCCATCCCAAAACGCAATAATGTTGACGTGACCCTGTCTTCATTTCAAAGAATTTCACTTTTTCCCTGTTTGTATAATCTGTTTTCTTATTTGAATTTTAACCCCGCTTCTGTTTGGTAACGTACAAGAAATATAGAACTAATTAAATCTTTGATATTGATGTAATTTTTAGTCACAATTTGTGGCCTTTTGGCATATGTCAGAATTAACAGAAGATCTAAACATTAATTTATTGTTTGAAAAAGAACAACTTTGGCAGGGTTGTTAGGCAGAGGAAAAATAAATGAGTTGGATGAAAATATAAGCATATGTTGCTGCAAACTCACAGCCAATGGTATTTAAATACTATTTAAATTAGATTAAGACAAAATTTCCCATAAGAGTAAAGAAGAAGAAAGAAGCAAGTGGAATTGGTAAACACAAAAATGTCAGATAAAGTTCTTTACAGTTTCTGTTTACAGTGGCATGTGATTGCCTTCTGCACTGTGTTGTTGACTATACAATTATGCTGCACGAACAGTGAGTTCTAATTGTAGTAGATTAACTTGATTATTTATGCACCTCATTGCTGAAGGCATGTAAAAATGTCTTTGTAAAGGTGTTGTGACACACTCCTGAATTGCTGAAACAGAAGAATATTTTTGATGCATTTAGCTAAAGGAACGGTACATCCTCACCATTTCTTGTGAGGTTTATTGTGGGACTTGCTCCCTATTAGACTCTTGGCTTTATTCCATGAGTCATGTAGGGTATAAAAATAGAATGGTCCAGACAGTTCAAGGAAGATAGTTTACGTGCACAGAATTTCTCTGTTTAGATACTACTTGGCATAAGTGTGCCAATATCAGGAAAAAAAATACCCTTGGAAACTCAGGAAAGCTAGGAAACCTGTGGTAGTATAAATCATAAAATTTTCATGAATACATAACAGGAAATATGCAGATTTCAGCCTTTCTACAACTACTTACACACAGGTCACCATATGTTTTTTGTTCAGAGGATAAAAAATGTGTAGCAGATAGTTAGGATAGAAGAAATATTTCACAGTGTTGTCAACCATATTCTCTGAGAACACCAGAAACTAAAACAAACCAGAAGATAAGAAATCTAAGACTAGACAGGCTGAATGTTTTTTCTTTGAACAAAATTCATAGATGGGAGATTGTTTCTATCAACTGTCATGAAGATTTTTTTTTTTTTTTGTAATTTTCCATAAACTTTGTTACTTTGGTTTGGTAAGAAAACTTATGTTTGGTAAGAAAACTTATGTTTTCTCTAGCACAGACTATATTTTAAGTTAATATCTTTAATTCTGCTTGAGATATAATGGAGGAATGCTATGTACTTTTATAAACTACAGGTAGGAGGACTTGTCAGCTATACTGTTTTTCATGGCAAAATTGCTTTTTTGAGACCTTTTCTGTGATAATCCTGGTGTTCTTCAAGGAGCATTTTTAATTCAGTTGGGCTTCTAGCCTTGTATATTAAAATTTCTTTACCCACCCCCACACCCCCCCAAAAAAAAAAAAAAAAAAAAAAGCCCACATCTTTAACTGTGACCAGTTACTCATAATATGCCTTTTTCCAAAGTATTGAAATGTAGGTTATTGTGTTCCCTCTGTAGATATTTTCTTCTAATTGTTTTCAAGCTTTAACTTATGAGAACTTAAAAGAAACAGATTCAAAACCACATGCGCATATACACAGCCATATGTTGTGGAGATTAAAATGCACTTGCAAGTAATATAAAAGAAGTCTGTAAACATTCTCTAATAAAGCAATTGTTGTGTATGCCTCACACGAATATCATTAAAGTATGCTTTATTAATTTTAATATCCTTTTTTTTTTTTCCTAATTAATTAGAAAAAGGCTGATCCAGAGTTGCTTGTGGCTTGCAGTAGCAACGGTTTTGTAGCGGTTAGCAGACAACAGCACAAGTGGAGCCATAAAGCAGGGTATATTTACCTACCTAGTTCTTGATATATTTGAATATACCTTTCCTAAAGTTATTTTAAAGAGTCAAATGCTTTTCCTTATTTATACAAAACTTGATGAAATAAAGATACTTTTTAGTAGCAAGAGTATACAAACCAAGGAATTGACTATTAGTATACCTGCATTTCTGTATAATTATATATATTGAGTCTGAAAATCATTTTTATTAAAAATAGCTGGATTTTTCAAGCTGCCAGTCATTGGTGCACCTCTAACTATCCACTCACTGTATATTTAGACAATAAGATGCGTTGCTTATGGAAGCCTGCCTGTTTGTGGCTTCACATTGTCAGATTTTTCTTGTATATTCAGGGTATAATTCTTTTCATATTCAAGTAGTTAAAAAAATTACAACAAAAACAACCAACCAAATGAGAGGAGAGGAGAGGAGAGGAGAGGAGAGGAGAGGAGAGGAGAGGAGAGGAGAGGAGAGGAGAGGAGAGGAAAATGTTCTTCACTGAGAAGGTGGTTGGGCACTGGAAAAGGCTCCCCAGGAAAGTCGTCGTGGTACCAAGCCTGCCAGAGTTCAAGAAGTGTTTGTACAACACTCTCAATATGGTCTGATTTTTGGGTGTGGTGCTGTGTGGAGCTGTGTGGATTCTATGATCCTTTTGGGTCCCTTCCAACTCAGGATATTCTATGATTTTAGGATGCTGTGACTTCCCCTTCATGAACTCATGTCAACTATGGCTGATAGCCTTGTTCTTTAACTGACTTTCAATAACCCTCAGAATAATCTTCTCCCAGGTACCGAGGTTAAACTAACAGGTCTGTAGTTTCCTGGGTCTTCTCTCATGCCCTTTTTGTAGATGGGTATAACATTGTCTATCTTCCAGTCAGCAGGGACCTCTGCAAAGTCCCACAACCCTTGGTAAATTCTTGAGAGGGGTCCAACTATAACATCCTCTAAGTACTCTCTTGTGAATCCTGTCTGGACCCACAGACTTATGAACATTCAGATGATATAGCTGGACCCTTAAAATCTCTGTGGACACAAGAGGAAAGCAAACTATTCCCATGGTTGACTGTTTCTGTGGTGAAAAAAAAAAAAAAAAAAAAAAAAAGTTTATTGATTCCTATTCTGAATCTGTCTTCTTTCAACTAATGCCTCTTTTCCCCCTGTGAAGAGCCTGACCACATCTTGATGGCCTGCCACTGAGCATCGAGGGTCTGCTGCCAGTCTGCCCTGGAACTGCCTCTTCCTCACGCTGAACCAGCCCTGGTTCTTCAGCTTCTCTACACGGAGCAAGTGTCCCAGCTTTGAGCATACCGAGGTCCCTTCTCTGAACTTTCTCCAGTTTGCCCATGTCTTCCCTGTACTGGGAAGCCCCAAACTGGACTCTGAACCACAGTTTGGTCTAAAAAGAAAAGGGGAATAATTACTTCACTCAATCTTGTGTTGGTATAGCTCAGGGTGCTTTTGGGTGTCTTTGTTCCTCGAGCACACTGTTTCTAGAGCATAGGCTGACACTCAGCTTGCTCCCTGCATCTTTCCAGCAGAGCTGTTCCCCAGGCAATAAATACCCAGCTTGTACTGTTGCAAGGGGCCTGTATTCTCAAGGGGGATGGAAAAGAGTTTGGTGTGCTAACACTGAGGACCCAGACAATGCATGCATTTTTCAGACCTCATTAAGAAAAGGGTGGCAGTTTTGAGATGGTACGGAAATTATTTTGAGTGGTATTTATAAATGGCATGGTGGAGAAGGGGATGAGAAATTTGAATAGCTGGGTTGTAATGGATGTCTGAGATGCACAGAATTGCCTGTGTCTCCTTATAACACGCAGGTCTCTGGTTCGGAAGAGTCATGACATTACTGCTTTTAACTTTTTGTACACAGTGCAGAAAAGATAAAAGCATTAACAAAATCACTGGCATGATTGTCTGCACCTACCTTAGGTTCTGAATACTGTAGTGTATTATTAGAGTGCTTCCAAGGATTTAAGCAACTCTTTTAACCAGACAACCTTTATAGAGGTTTCTGTTTCCTCGGGAAACCTTTCTTTTCCTTGTAACTAGAGACATTGGCTCCAAAGTTCATAATTATCTCCAATTGTAAGATTGTTTCAAAAACAAGAAAAAATACTGTCTCCGTTCTCAACCCATGTACTGAGCCAAGTATATGATACTCTGTGAATCAGCATGTGAAATTCTCTTGTTCCCTGTACTAGGTACAAATTTCCTCTTGGTTCTCATGTAGCCTGGTATTTTTATCTCTATTTTCAAAATGGTGATTAATAGACCTACAGCTTTAATATTCAGAGCTGTATGACTTTTTCTCATTAGGCAATCAGTAAAATTAATGAATGACAGCTCTGCACCATCAGGAGGCCTAGCTGAATAGCGAAGGTACTACAGAAACAGGTTATTTGTGGGTCACTGTCAGGATGGATTTAGTTTCATTACACAAAATATTTTCTTCTACTATAGGAAAACATTTAGTGAATATTCTTGTGTTAATGAAAACTGTTAAATTAATGCTACCACATATTTGGCATCACTTCAGAATGTCACTGCCACACTTTGTTCATTTACTTTTGAATTACTTTCAGTGTATGATAACAAGAAGTGAGAAAGTAGAGGAACTTGAAATCTTGTGAATTGTGAAATCTTAAAGAGTGAAACTCTTTAAGAGTGAAACTGATGCCTCTTAAAAACAGCAGATCAGTTTGAATTAGCCTATGGATCCAGGGTATTCAGTAGAAATACTTCATTTGTCTTCTGTTGGATTTGCAGCAGGCTTTAAATCAAGATAACTGACAGTATCATTCCCTCTTTAGTTGTTCCACATGGGTAAAAATGAACATTTTCCATAGCATATCTCGTAGCAGCTTCAGGTCCACAAGGTCCACAATTAGTGGAAAATGAATGTAGATGTTTCCAGAGTATTCAGATACATAGTTCAAAATGTGTGAGCCTAGACACATAAAGTAGAAATCCTGTATCAACAGAGTGAAGCTGAAGCTAACCTTATGTAGCTGAAGCTAACCTTATGTAGTATGATCATGCCATATGACAGAAGGTAACATTCTGTTCCTGTGTTTTGAAGCCATTACTTGCCACAGATGTACTTAGTTAGAGGGTGATGTTATATAATATGCCAACTCCAGATGGAAGCTAAACTGATCAACTGATCATCAGATTTATCAGAGGCTGTGTAACGTCTCCTGACTTTGCTACTTGGAGCGTGGTTTAGACTAGCATTGTTACTAATGGTAACAATGGTATAACAGTAACATTGGAAGTGTAGTCAAAGAGGTAGGGAAGTACCATTCCAGTTACTATTTTTGTATAATAAAAGGAAGTCTGTAAAGGTGAAGATGAGATACTACCTAGGCTGTCTGTGAAGAAAGGAGAAATCTCAAGGAACTGCTGATAAATCTTTATGCTTGTAGTGCATTCTGTGGGAGTTAGCTGATTAAAAACAAGGGAACATAACTACTCTTGGATCTGTGCCATACCCCAAAGGAAATACTAACAAAGTAAAAAAGGGAACCTTTTTATGGGATAATATTCTATTTCCTGTGCACAGAAGCAGATACCCTCTCTGGTGAAACAAGAATAAATTAGACAGTACATAAAATTGTAAACAAAATGAATTGCTACAAGGAGATTTAAGATTATTTATGCTAGAAGAGTTTACATTTAAAGTTCATTTCATGGGAGGGACATGTGGAGCTGTTGGATGCAATAACAATGAGTGGGTGATTTTAGAGAGTGGAAAAGACTAGAAGAGATAACAAATAAAAAAGATAATTATACAAAAAGTGAAAAGAATTATATTCCTAAAGTCACGTACTTTGTGGTCAATAAAATGTGTTTTTAACTTTAGTTATGTCTGTGAACCAAAAGCAAGCAGATATTTGAATACTACAAATACTTATCTGTCAAGAAAACTCTGATCCATATCATATTTTGAAGGTAACGCATACCTAACCTCAGACACCTGCAAAGTGCTCTCATCCTACTCTAATGCTGATCTTTTCCTTACAAAATAGCATATTAGGAGACAAGGCAAGGATGTATGACGGTTTCCATTTTTCAAGCTCCTCTTTGAAACAAAATGCCATGAATATATACATATATACATATATATATATATATATTAATGTCACAGTATTGTCTTAAAGCTTACTAATATTTTGGAATCTCAGTTAAAAAAAAAAAAAAAAAAAAAAAGTGGTCAGACTTCAAATTTCTTATTTCCATTAATCACTGAAAGATTCAATTTTTGTCAAGATTGCACCAAGAGAGACAAGAATAAATTAATACTGACTCTGAGTTTGAAGTCTGGGATTAATAAGTATTACCTCCTACTACATCTCAACAAACAAAAGTTGGAGAAAATCTCTACTGAAGCTGGGAGAACGATGTGTGTATTTTGTGTTTTATCTTTGTCATCACTGTTGTTTGTTTTTTTTCAGGTGTTTTGTCACTGAACCAAAACATTAGAAATATCAGTGCAGGTCATGCCAAATCAGAATTTATCAATAAAATAAACACATTTATTTGGGTCAATTAAACACTTTATATAATCTGAAATGAAAATTCAAGTTTTCACATTATATAACCCCCTTTTATTTTTATTTTTCTTTTCATTTTTATTCTTCTAAAATATCTTCTTTTATTCTTTTATTATCCTTATGGGTCTCTTCCAACTCAGGATATTCTATGATTCTATAAATTAATCCTGAAAAATGAAGAGACATTTTAAAATATGATTTTTAACAATTGTTTAAAAAGCTTATCATAATATTAATTTTAGACATCCATGACAGACACCTTTCTCTAATCTTGTCTTTACTGCAACCTGCTGTAGAATTTGAACAGATTTTTTTTTATTTATTTATTTTTCCCCTGTTGCAAATTTCTTTGAGGGAAAAAAATGAAGAAATGCTTTGATCCACTGTTTAATCCAATTCTAAATCCAAGTACAACTTCAGTAGAGTGAGGTGAAAAAAACAGCTATGATCCAATAAATTCTTAGGGCTGCCAAACCCTAGACGTGCCACTTTATATTGTGCCATTTCATATGTGCAAATGTAGTAAGACAATGTGGAAATGAGTTAGACAGCACTCATTAAAAAACTGCTGTAGAGCTTGATAAATTGGAAAAGGAGGAAAAGGATTGTATTACACAGGACTGGATTTACCTTAGCTGCAATGTTTGAGGTTTCATTTGATAGTTTACAAAATTCAGATGGGTGTTGACTAAGCCTCCTCGTTGGGGCATCTGTGCAATAAGGCCACTGCCTTATAATTTATTTAAGAACCTTGCTGATCATCTCCAAGACAATAATCTACATTTCAAACTGCTGCCTGTCATCCAAAAGAAGTGAAAAACTGTCAGAATTTACTGAATAAAACATCAGAAAATAATTATAGGTCTGAAAATACATAAGAAGCAGATAATGGGAGACCTGTAAGAAGCTTCCAGTTTTGATACTATTTGATCATTTTTACACTGCTACATTTTTGTCAACAAAGTAGACAAAGTGTTTGTAAGAGAGAAATGACAAATTTGTGTGGACCTATCTTAGTTAACGTAAATCAATGAAAGATTTTTTTTTTTAAATGTATGCAAGACAAACTGATTTCCAGTGATGCTGTTATATATTAAACATATTATAATACATGTCTATTATATGTATTATAACCTGCATGTTATAATGGACAGAGCAGGTTATTGGTTTTTACTGGTTACAGAAACATTTAGGCACATGGAGAATCATAGAATCATAGAATCATAGAATATCCCGAGTTGGAAGGGACCCATAAGGATCATCTAGTCCAACTCTTGGCACTGCACAGGTCTGCCCAAAGTTTAGACCATGTGACTAAGTGCACAGTCCAATCGCTTTTTAAATTCAGACAGGCTTGGTGTAGTGACTACGTCTCTGGGGAGCCTGTTCCAGTGTGCAACCACCCTCTCGGTGAAGAACCTCTTCCTGATGTCCAGCCTAAACTTCCCCCGCCTCAGCTTAACACCATTCCCGCGGGTCCTATCACTGGTGATAACGGAGAATAGGTCACCTGCCTCTCCACTCCCCCTCGTGAGGAAGTTGTAGACTGCCATGAGGTCCCCCCTCAGCCTCCTCTTCTCCAGGCTGAACAGGCCCAGTGACCTCAGCCGCTCCTCATATGTCTTCCCCTCTAGGCCCTTCACCATCTTCGTCGCCCTTCTCTGGACACTCTCCAACAGTTTAATGTCCTTTTTGTACTGTGGTGCCCAGAACTGCACACAGTACTCAAGGTGAGGCCAGACCAGCGCAGAGTAGAGCAGGACAATCACCTCCCTCGACTGACTAGGGATGCTGTGCTTGATGCATCCCAGGATATGGTTGGCCCTCCTGGCTGCCAGGGCACACTGCTGGCTCATATGCAACTTGCTGTCAACCACAACCCCCAGATCCCTCTCTGCGGGGCTGCTCCCCAGCGTCTCATCGCCCAGTCTGTACGTATAGCCAGGGTTGCCCTGTCCCAGGTGCAGGACCCGGCACTTGCCTTTGTTAAACTTCATGTGGTTGGTGATCGCCCAGCTCTCCAATCTGTCCAGATCTCTCTGCAAGGCCTTTCCACCCTCATCCAAGTCCACAACTCCTCCAAGTTTGGTGTCGTTGGCAAATTTGCTCAGAACACCTTCTAGTCCTACATCCAAATCATTTATAAAGACATTGAAGAGGACTGGCCCTAAAATGGAGCCTTGAGGGACCCCACTAGTGACCATCCGCCAGCCAGATGTGGCCCCATTTACCACAACCCTTTGAGCCCTGCATGTCAGCCAGTTGCTCACCCATCGTATGAAGTTTTTGTTTAGTTGTGTGCTGGACATTTTGTCCAGTAGGATCCTGTGGGAAACCTTGTCAAAAGCCTTGCTGAAGTCCAAAAAGATCACATCAGCTGGTTTCCCTTGATCGACTAGATGGGTGATCTTATCATAAGAGGAAATCAAATTTGTTAGGCAGGTCCTACCCCTCATGAACCCATGTTGGCTGGGACCAATGACTACATTGTCCCCCCGGTGCGCCTCACTAACTTCAAGAATCATCTTCTCCATAATTTTGCCAGGCACTGACGTGAGACTAACAGGCCTGTAATTGCTAGGGTCTTCTTTCTTACCCTTCTTGAAAATTGGGACAACATTTGCCAGCTTCCAGTCTACTGGGACCTCTCCAGATTCCCAAGATCGTTGAAAAATAATTGAGAGAGGTCCCACGATGACGTCTGCCAGCTCTTTAAGCACCCTGGGATGGATCCCATCCGGACCCATGGACTTGCATGGATCCAGGTGGGGCAGCAAATCCCACACACGTTCAGGGTCGGTAGGGAGTTTGTCATTCCCACCGTCATGGTCCCCCCACTCAGGGCACCCAGGGTCCCGAAGCCCATCATCAGCACTGAAGACAGAGGTGAAGAAGGCATTAAACATCTCTGCTTTGCCTATGTCATTGTCTGTGAGGAGACCTTCCCCATCAAGTATCAGATCTATGTTTTCTTTGGTTCTCCTTTTTCTGTTCACATATCCAAAAAAACCCTTTTTTATTGTCTCTCACAGACATGGCCAGCTTCAACTCTAGTTGGGCTTTGGCCCCACGAATTTTCTCCCTACAAACACGAACAGCATCCCTGTATTCCTTCCTTGTCGCCTGACCCTCCTTCCAGTAGCCGTACACTTTCTTTTTCCGCCTAAGCTCCAGTAGAAGGTTTCCACCTAAGCTCCAGTAGAAGGAGAAGTTTATTGTTAGAGAAGTCTAACAACATACAGTTATGTTATCTGACAAAGACAGAAATGATGCTTGTCTGAAGAACCTGACATGTTTCTCCTACTTGAGACATTCAAAAGAATGTTTTAGAAACCTGCACCAAACACAGGAAGGGCAGAAAAGCAGAGGAAGGATAACTAAAAGAAATCAATAGGATCATCTTTACAAACTATGCAAGGAAGAGACTGTAAGGGAATTTGCTTATGCTCACTTGTGGAAAGGTTCAACTTTAACTCATGAAAAGTAGAATAGAATATCAACATGGAACACATACCACACAATATGTCTGGCAGAGTACAAGGAACCTGTTAATCTGACAGTTGATCTAGTCATTTAGTATTTTGTATCTTACTCCTGAATGTTTAAATACTCATGTGATGGAAAGAAAGGTGAAGACCTGTCTCAAAAGATGCTTCTTGCCAAAGTGTACTTCCAGAGGGTGTTTAGCTTTTCTGAATTGTGACGTATGTGACAGTAGCTGATGGTCTCACACCAATTTTGAGTCTTGATATTTGTGATAAAATCAATGACTGCTTGTTAAAAACAAACAACAACAACAAAACAACAAAAAATGACAAAAACTAGGAAAAAAAAACCACAACAATAATAATGAGAAAACACCTTAGGAAATGTTGGCTGGACATGTAGGTCTGTGGAGGCTGAGCTGTTTTGTTTAGCACCCTGAGTGTTTGACCTTGTTTAGGCAGAAATCAGCATCTAAAGGCCTGCAACTGACCAGTGGATCATTTGATGAATATCTATTTCAAAAGATCTTTTTACAAATACTTACATAAATTGTTTGTGTATTGCTTTATAAGCAGTAAAGGACTTCAGGGCCAAAACAATCCGGTCAAACTAGTGCCACAATATTACTATTGGTTTGCTAGAATGCATTTATGACCAGCTTTGAGCACCTGATGTGGTAATTCTTAAAGGAATTCAAAAGTCCATCCACGTTCCAAGGCTTACTTCACTACAGGTAGCAACTTCCAGCTATTCTGTCCATGTACAGGCATCATATAGGTACAGTGACCTCCTGCAGAGAGGATTTGTAGAGAGCCTGAGTCTGATTTTGTTGGCGCTTCCTGCAAAGAGCAAGACAAGGTGTCCAAATCTGAAGGATTCAATGATCCCTACAGCGAGGTCATAAAATGCTTTCAAATATTTATTTTATTTTATTTTATTTTATTAATAACTTTGGTGTAGAAATAGCTATGAAGTTTTCTTTAGAACATTTATAAAGACTCTAGTGTAGTTTTTGCAAAATGTATATTTTTCTTTCTGTGAAAATTCCTCAAAACTTACTCAGCACTCTTTTTGTCAGAGGTAGAGCAGAATATTTTGAGTTGGTGTTGTTTAATCTATCAGTGGAATGAAGAACATGAAACTGTACAAGCTGAAATTTTAATAGACTAAGAGAGGTACTATACAAATCCAATTTTTTATAGGTTAACATAGATGCTGTTATGACTTTAAGGAATGACAACTAGGGGACTGCTACATCCACTGTAGGAAATCCCCAAACTACTGAATGTAGGAAACTGAACTGAGGAAGGGAACAAAGGAAGGAGGGGGTTTTACAAGATCCTCTAAACTTTCTTTCCAAATTTCTTATCCTTCCAGTTCCAGGTGTTGGAGGAAATATTCTAGATGAATCTGGTTTGGCTCAGTCAAGCAATTTAATAGTAAACTGATTTTTCTGTTGTGATGAGTATTCAGATCAATTTTTTTTATCTTACAGACTCCTTGTAGGGCTAGATTTATTATAATTCAATTCACCCCCCATTTTCCCCCACCTTCACCCTAAAGCATGTTGTACATCTAAAAGATGTAGTCTTATCAAGAATGTACTCTAAAACAGGGAATTTAGGCTCCTGTCCTGTATCCTGTAAGACAGTATACATAAAAAAAAAAAAAAAAAAAAAAAAGACAACAAAGCTTTGGAATTGAACTGACTTGAATCAAGTCTTGTTTTGTTTTGTTTTGTTTTGTTTTGGCAGGACACTCTTGAGTCAGAGATGATAGAATCACAGATATTATGGATTCCTAGTTTTGCCTATGCACAATGACAGTTAATAATTTAAAGTTATTTGATTCTCATAAATATATCTTCTGCTGACGGAGGTGAAAATTTCTGCTATAAGTCCAGTTGACACTCAAAATATTGTCCCCAACTTTTCCATGAATAAATGAGATTCCCTTTTCCATAAAAATTGAATAATAATTTTGGACTGCAGTTCAGTTTTTAGTAGGCATAGTAATGTATACTTTTCTACCTCTAGACCAGCTTATAATATCAACTAAGAGGAGGTTTTTGGGTTCTGCTTATTTCTTGCATACATTATCATGGCCATTATAGGGCAGTTGTTTCTCCTTCTACCATCAAGAATCTGAACAACAATATAACCAATGACTAATGTAAGAGGACAATTACTGGATTCATCAGCTGTCAATTGAAGCCATCTGGTCTAGATATTAGAGAGGTTCTAAATGATTCACTAGTAATTCAGATGCAGATGAAATCTCTTTTATAGCATAACCTTGATGCAGGGAAATTACATTTGTTTTATAATAAATCAACACATTCATTTGTGTGGGGGTGAACTTATATTAATATTTCCTGGGGTAAAGATTTTTCGCTCTTAGTAATAAACTAACTTAAAATAGTACTCTTTTTATGATGTATATAGTATTTTTAAATCTGCCTATTTCTTAGTATCATAGATTATGAGTTTAGTGTTTGTAAGGTAAAGAAGAAAAAGATATAGTCTTAGATTAGATATCTTGAGTTACCTGCTGACTTTGAAGACACAGTAGTGTGGTTTGAATGGTTTCACATTCTGACTGCCGGACAATAAGGTTCATGATATTTACGCAGGGTAAAAAGAAGCCATGTGTCCATGAGTTTATTAATTGCAAAGTAGTAATTTCTTGAGAGAAAAGGAAATCAATTAAGGGTAGAGTTGTCATTGGCATAAGCAGCATTAGAGGAAATTTTATCATTACTCTGTTAGTTGAAAATGGTACTTAGTGAGAAAACAAACTCTACTGACCATTTCTATAATTTGTAACGGGAGGTTCTGAATGTGAAGATTTAAGTTATCCTTGTTCCCTGTACAACTCCTCAATGCATATTTTTAATGCAAAAAACAAACAAACAAACAAATAAAATAAAATAAATAAAATAAAATAAAATAAATAAAAAAAATAAAATCTTTATAAGTCAGTCTTGTTTTATTCTATTAGTGTTTTACACTTGCATTTAGCTGTCAATGTGTGCGTATACACAATCATACAGCCAACGTGGGGTTAACTGAAACAGGAGAGTTATTGCTGAAGCAGCCAAATACAGAGAGGAGCCATGCCATTATATTGTTTACTGAGCTGTGGAGGTCTCAGAGAAAAACTCTTCCTCTAAGTTTAGTAAAGAAATTGAAACTTTTTTTTTTTTTCAACTGGCCGCAGCCCACCTACCTTCCTCCCTTGTTCAACTATTCCACACAGCAGATAATTTTTATTTCCAGTGAGACTTCCCATCACCTCTTGTTTTGAAAATAGGAAAAATGAATACTCTTTGCATCATAAGGCAGAGTACATCCTAGCTTCTCTCTTGGTAGAGAGCTGACTGCTAATCCTGAGTTGTTCTGTTCTTGTTGATTACTTAGCAGTCTTCTCCTAACTTTCCAAGCTGAATCTGTAGGGCAGCCACATTACTTATGGCTTGGAAACCGTGTCTGCTGATGTGTCCTTGGGAAAGACAGTGATTGTTGACCCTGAAAAAGGCTCTGAATGTGTCTGAGGGAGTTATGATAAGGAAAGTTAGTGAACAGAAAAACTAAGGACCTTAATGTAACTTTAATGTATTGCACAGTTTCTCTGTGTAAATGTCTGGCCATCTTTTCTACATACTGAATGCATAATTGTGAGTTTGGCATTTGAATCATTTTCCCCTCAAGGAAGCCCAAAAGGTTAAAAGCTTGAGGGGGATGGAAAATGTTTTTATTTTTTCTTATCTACTATTTAATGGTGTTTAAAGCGATACTACCCCACCAATATTAAATATCATGAAAACAAAATTTAATAAACTCTTGAATCTGGGATTTTTTTTTACCATATGTTCAGGAGATGTTAGTAAGGAGGGGAGGAAAACAAGTTCAGTACTATCAACACTGGCTGTATTTTGCTTTAGGGATAAATTTTTTACCTCATGAAAAGAGATTGTAATTAGGTGCATAAAATACTTATGTTTATGTTGAAAAGAAAAAAAAAAAGAAAAAAGAAAACAAAGGAAAAAGAAAATAGAAAAAAAAAAGAAAAAAAAAAAGGAAAAAGAAGAAAGTCCTATCAAATGGTCTAAAAAAAAAAATTAACATATTGAAAGTCTTATTCATTCATCCAAGTGACTTCTGAAATATGAGGTAGTCCAAACTAATGTCTGTTGCAAATGTATTGACTTTAGAAAAGAGAGAGTGTAAAGCAAACTGTAAATTCAGCACATTTTTTCATATTTGAAAACAGGAAAATTATTGACTCATTTCTATGTCGATATTGGTAAACTACAGAGAATAACTGTTTATAAAGTTGGTCTGTTATCATTCTGAGAGAAAGATATAGGTTCCTTACAATCCAATACATGCTTTAACTTCCTGTTGCATGATTTCTCTTTTTTAAACCTACATCATAGGTTTAGGAGCTGAATAAGGCCTTACTGATCACTGTGGAAGCCTTCAAGTCAACATTCAGAATGAAAGCTTTCACTCCTATCCTGCCTACCTCACTAGCAATGTGATAGACTTAATGAGATGTGTTTAGCTGTGATGACTACAAAGGGACTTAATCTGATTAAAAATTCAGTATGGGTGCAACTATGCAGCTAGCTTCAGAAGTGGAAACAGCATAAATACTCTGGGAAGAACAGATGTGTTGCTCTTAATTGATTCTGAGATTATTCACTTTCACTATTATCCTGTTAGCCAGCTCACAGACCCAAACCCATATACTTGATGTGGTTTTAAAATAGGGTTATATGCTGCAAGGTTCACAGCAGTTTCAGGACTAGTTTGAACTCCATTCATTGCCTACTCACTCTTAAACCTGCAGTTACCTTGAACTTTGCTTGTAACTTTGTGATCCGCAATTTAAAACAACAGTGGCATCTTGAGCACCTTGCTGAATTAATCAAATTGCCATTAAAACGATACAAATTACTTTATTGTACAACATACAAAATTCCTTCTTTGCTTCTGAAAATTACAGTGCTGCTGAAGACGGATCTATGATGAAGCCAGCAAAAGAAGCCCAAGTTTACTAAAAGAGTCCTACATGTAACAACTAGACACAGAAAGTCTTCCAAGCTGTTTAAGGTCTATTTAAGTCTTGGCATAATGTGCTTGCAAGGATATGCAGATATATGCATTTTTTTGTCTTTTTTCTTTTTTTTTTTTTTTTCTTTTCAAGAAGTTAAAAGTACTGGATTTTTCTAAAGTTAAATCTCACAAGGTATGAACTGCAATTGAAATCTCAGTGGGGTTATTATTAAAGCAATCACACTGGACAGATACTGATGGGAATTGATGGAAAATGCTGAGGGTATTTAAACTGTCTGCAACACTCTCTTATCAAAAAATTAGCTGTGGCTTATGCTGGTTTTTGTTTTTGTTTTTAATATATTTGTACCTGACTCTTCAGCTTTTGTGTTGAGCAAGTCTTACTTGCACCTGACCTGGCTACCCTTAGTAGTCCCTATGTCTTACATACTTCAAGCATCTGCAATATATTAATGTTTATTCCATCTTACTATTCTGACTCCTGTGCTGGGTCATGAGTCTGCACTGGTTTCTACACTTATTCCTTCCTATCTCCTGTTTATTTTCTTACTTTCTGTTCCCATTCTTTTGTCTTCAATCTTTAGATATCAGAGTTGCCTTGCCCCAAGTTTGAACACCAAAGAAATAACCTTTGGGTAGAAGTGCACATCCATATCTGTTTGATGACTTGCCACAATAGGTACTACTGCATATGTTATACTGTGTGATATCCCTGGTGACCTGTTTTATATGAACCAAATCTTATACTTCATACATTCTAGGGAGATTTAAAAATGTCAGTGATGCTGGAGAGTACATCACAAGACATGATCTGAGGTAGCTGTAGTTGTAAATGCAGTCAGCTCTATTCCTGTGTGCTAATCACTTCTTGATAGTTCTGTCAAATCTGCAGAAAGACAATATATTGGAAAAATTGAACAGTAGTTGTGATGGTCTTAACAGTCCATTCAGCAGAAAAGAATATGGGTTTTGAACACCTGGATACAGTAAAGAATCCTGTAAACAGCCGGATGGTCTGCTCTGACCATTAGCACTTCACTAGTGCTAATGGTAGTGTATGATCAGAAGAAGGGCAGGTGCAATGTTGCAGTTAGGCTTGAAGACAGTAGTACCTCTGCATAAGTAGGACTTCTCTAGGAGCAGCAAATCTTCATAATAGCAAATGCCTGAAGCTGTGTAGTCTGTTAAGATCTCCCAGGTCACAAATCATGCCATATACTAGTAGCTCCACCCTAATGGTCCTTTTTTATTTTATTTTTTTTTTAATATTTATTTATTTATATTTATATATATAAAGTGCCTATCAACATATTGATAAACACTCTTTGGAACCACTCTGATGGTAAGAACAGGAGCTGGCTTGCTAGTACCTCAGCACTTCTGTTTCCAATCAATTAAAAAAAAAAAAAAAAAAAAAAAAAAAGGCTACAAGACTGCTGCTAAACTGCACCACTTGGAAGAGAAGGAAGGAGAATATTCAATGGCAGAACAAACAAACAAACAAACAAAAAAACGCATGGCTTAAGATAAGAACAATTTAATTAAAGGAAAAAGAGAAAAAAACAACAAAACAAAAACAAACAAACAACAAAACAAACAAACCAAAAAAAAAAAAAACACAAGCAGAGGCTTTGAAAAAGCTAAAGGAGAAAACAATTACTCTTTAGTTCTGATCAGCAAGCAACATTTGGCCATCTTGGGAAACAGGGCCTCAACACACATAGTGGTTTCTCAGGAGGACGGACATTTTCATAATTATGAGACACCCCCTGCCCCTTTTTTGTTGCCCTTCCCCCCCTTTTATTGCTGAGTGTGACACCACATAGTATGGAATATTCCTTTTGTTGGTTTAGGTCAGCTGCACTGGCGATGTCCCCTGCCCACCATTTGCCTACCCCCAGTCTAATTGGCCTTTAGGGGGGTTGAGTTGGAGGGAGTCTTGATGCTGTTCCAGCACCACTCTGCAATAGACAAAACACTGGTGTGATATCAGGGCTGTTCTAGCTATAAGTGCAGAGCACAACACGATACTGGCTGTCGTGGGGAAAGTTAACTCCATTTGTGCCAGACCTAGTACAATACTGGACATTTTCCAAAAGCATATGGAAAAGATGGGGGCACAAATCAGTTACCTTAAGAGCTGCAGAGAGCTGTGTGTGCATGTCCACCTGTTCAAGTAGTGTGTGAATTCTGTAAGAACCAAGGCAGAGAACTCAACCTCAGGTTCTCCAGCCTCTCAGAGGGATTCTTAAAGGAGTTGTTTCAGTATGGGAGATCCATCCCATCTAGCTGAAATTCATCCCATCTATCTGAAAAGTACGGGGAGGCTGGATAAAGTGCACCGAAAGAACCAAAACAAAAATAAAAGCTATGGACAATACAGGGCAAACTATATATATATATGTATAAATATAAATATTAGAGAAAAGTACTATCATATTCTCTCATTCATGTATACACACAAGGAAAATAGCTAAGTGCATGTAGTACTGTGGGACAAGTAGAGTCTGTGGTTACTGATGAGCACCTGGTCATCTTTATTTCTTGCAAGATAACAGGCACTTTCACCTGGCAGAGGTATAAGTAACGCTTATGAGGTAGCAAAACAATGCCACTAATGTTGGTATGGTGGTGTATTATGGATAAATCTACTATATCTACTCATATAAACTATAATACTAGAATATATTAAGAATATATTAGAGTATATTAATATATACAGGATTCAGGAAATATCTTTGGCAACTCAGAAAGTTCTTTATATATATCTATATCTATATACAGAGAGAGTTTTTTTTCTTTTGTTTGTTTGTTTTTAAGTTTTGTCTTTTCCTTGGTTCTTTCATCACCTGACAGAGTAGGAGGTAGTTTTACTACATAGCTCAGATGAAACTTCTTAAATATAAAGATAAATGCTACTGTAACAGACTTCAGTGTTACAGATTTGACAGTCAGGTTCAATGGTTCGTGAGTCTAAATAATATAATTTGTCACAGACACTGATTATTGGCATTCAGAAGCATGAATGTAGAAGTCATTTGAATCAGACACTTAGTTCTTACAAACTGATTTTTTAAACAAATGGAACTGAGATTATTTTATTTGTTAAAACTGCCAAAGTAAAGTTGGGAAAACCAGCTTAATGGGGCTAATCCTCAAAACCCTTTTTCCTGCCCTGCTTCTCAAGGGGGATATAGGGTCTGTGGCTTTAATGGGATAATCATAATTGTTCAGATTGCTTTGTTGGGGTGATATTCAGTCTAAATTGCCTTTCAGTTCCAATTATAGATATTAATATGGCAGTTAAAGGTCATAAAGTGCTCAAGGCTAGTACTGTGTCTGTATTACACAACAGCAACCAAAAAATTGTTCTGCCAACTGCAATTAGAGGTGTTAAGATAGTGGCAAAAGGTCACAACAAATACTTTCACAGAATGAATTGAGTTGGAATGACAAGCAGCTATAAATAATGCATAATAATGTTTAGATCCATTTTGTTTAGGTGATACAGTTGCTTTACCAGGACATTTTGAATCATATAAGCCATCTTAATTAAACAATCTTTACTCAAATTTAAAACAAAGGGATTGTTTTGCTCTCTTCCTATGAATTAGAACTTTTTTGCAACTGAAGGTTCCCCCATCCACTTCCCTGGCTAATTCAATCATTAATTGCGTGACACTATAGGCAGCTCTAACCTAAATAGTATTTTAATCTTTGAAAATTTCATATAAAGTAGGAAACGGATCACAGAGCTGTTCTCCCTTTATTTTTCAATCTATATTCATATTTTAAGTGTACAACACTGTTTTCTAAAATTGCATTCAGGGTCAGTTACTGAGGGGAGCGAGGGCCCCCTCAAACAAATCTCAAAGCCTGGAATCACATTTGCTTTTTGGGAGAAAACAAACAAACAAACAAACAAACAAAAAATGACAGAAAGAGGACTATGTGTGATCCTGTTCATAGCTGATTATAGTTGTGAAGTGTGATGTGTTTGGTAGGTATGCTGATGTCTTTACTGTGCACATCTGCTTCTGCCAGGTTTAGAGTTTCTATTCCATGGAGTACATTGGGACTACAGTCTGTCACTGTCTTCACAACATGAAGGAATTTGTCTGCCAGACACTTTTTTTTTTTTTTTTTACTGTAAAATGTAAAAATGTAATTCTCATTGGTCAGGTTCTGGGTATCTCTTAACTGGACTCTACTGTTTTCAATGCATAACATTAAAAATGTGTATTCATTGTCTCTATTTATTAAACCAATGCGACCTTGTCTTATTTTAAAAACTACACTAACTTCAGAAGTTGGAGAATAGTATATACAGCTCTGAGAATGCTGTGATATGGGACCCAGGAACAGCAGTGCCATCATCCATGGATACCATTCAGTTGAAGTGGAAGTGACTGGATCTTCAAGTTAGCAAAATGCTAGCTAAGCAACTCCAGCTCGCTTATCCCTCTTGCAACTTCCCATTTCACAGCCAGTTAACTCTGGCAACTCTCTGGCTGTGGAGAGGATTTATTCTCAAGTGTGAAAGAAATATATATATATATACTTAATATCCAGCCTTCTATGCAACTAGAGGTTTTGAGAAGACAATATAATACTTCTGCACTGGGTGGCACAAGAATTAAAGTCTTGTTATTGCAATGCAGTTAGTACAGATTGAAAGGCTTCAGACCTTTTGTCCACTGGTTTAGTAACTTGAGTCTCCAATGAAACTGCCTGACAGAGGGCAGAAACATCCCCACAATTACCTTAATGATTATTTTAGGTCTCTACAAACTTTATATTTTCTGAATCAGTGCAACCTTAAAAAGTAGGAACAATTCTGACTAGAGTAAAGATATTGACAGACTGTAGATCCATGCCTTTTACACTGTCTTAAATTATAACACATTAATCATAGTCTGTCTCAGTTCGAGTACTTTCATTCTCAGGTTCTTCCTAATCCACCCAAGGTGAAAAGGAAAAAAGAAGTGCACTTCAAAACCACATATGTTTTCTAAGATTAATCCTTGTTTTATCTTTTTGTTATGATTATGATCTTAAAACTCTCTTTAGACCACTGATTCTTCTCATTTAACCTATGCTTACACATAGGCATGACTAATTTCATACAGCTGTTTGCAGCATTATCAGGGCATCTGGGAAAGATTTTTCCTTTAGAGTTCCCCACTTTTAGATGTAAAGGTAGGTCTTTATAAAGCCCTAAAAAAAGCACCTTTTATTTAATTACTCAGTAATACAAAAGATGTAGTTGTATTGTCTGAATGTTTAACTTTACTGAAAACTGATATATTAATTTAAGACTACTCTAATTTGGTAATTAAATAAATCTGTCTGGAACAAAGAGGAGAATGCTGGTTTCCAGGTTTATATTTTATATTTTGTGGGGATTAAAAGCTCTTCTGTCCTCTTAAGAACTCAATATTTTATATATATATATATATATATACATATATAATTTCTCATTAAATTTGTATTTTTCATTCATGTGAAAATTATCAACCAGCATTAGAAAATTTACCCATGTTTGGGTGAAGTGTGAGCTATGTTCTGCCATGAATGTCAGAATACCTTGATCATAGTTTTTCTTTTAACATGCTTATCAAAGAGCTGTTACCTTTCCTTTCCTACTATCCTGTTGATGTGTTTGTTAGAGGAAGATGAATTATAGACCAGAGCTTCACAAGTTCAACTTTTGAAAATCAGACATGAGCCTGTAATTAGGTTGTTTTCATTCTTACCTTTGATATCTTATTTCTGCTTCTTTTTCTTCTTCTTGTTATTATTATTATTATTATTATTATTATTTTCTGAAAAAAAAATCCAAAAGAAATTAACTATTCAAGTCTTCAAGGCTGTGGGGCTTATTTTTATAGATTTTTCTGTCCTATTTATCCTATGTACATCAGTGTGAGTTGTGGGATCTCAACACTTCTCATCAGCAAACAACACCATTTGGGAGCAAATATTTAAGCCGTATTCAGAACAATAATCTTGGGAGAGAAAAGCCATGCTAAGAAAAAAAAAAAAAAAAGAAAAAAACATAAATTTTCAAAATAGGGTAAGATAGATGTTATGTTTCAACATAGTTTTAATTACCACACTTTAGTACACTGTCTCTGTGCAGTGTTGTGCATGAGAGACAGACTGGGTTTGAATATCATGTTTCCTCAGGAAAAACAACATGGACTGTCATCCTCTCTACCTGCTGCTAAACTGCAGTATTAAAATTGGGTGCAAGCCCAAGTCATAGTGTGAATAAAAGAAAAGCAACAATTCCTATTAAATAAACTTCTAATAACTTGCTCCTTCAATAGATGAGAAACAAGTTATTAACACTTAAATTCATACCAGTGATAGAATAAGAATGAACTTATGTTCTTCAGTATTTTTAATAAAGTATTACCAATGAACAAAACCAAAAATTTAGGCTAGATCAAAGGATGCATTTTTTTAGCTCCATTCTGAAATATTTTTTTTTTAATCAAACTAATGTTATAAAACATATCATTGAAGTTATTTTCCTTATTATGAGGGAGTTCTGCAATTTTGAGAAATAATGATAACATCCAAAATGCAAGTAAACCACAAAATACCTAGAATTTTTCCAGTCTTAGAATTATTTAAACTTCATTGTGAAGGAAAAGAGGAAAGCTTCACTCATGGAGCGAGGGCCCTCTCAAACAAAACTCCAACCCCTTGAATTTTTTTTGAGGTATGAACAGCAGTTCCCCTTTGTCAAAGTTGAGAGTCCCCCTATCTTTTGGAGCAGCTATAAATTGCAAATCCTTCATAAGCAGAATGTAAATTCCATTTGTTTTGGTTTGCTATAAAAGTTTATCATTTTATTGAAAAAAAAATCACTGAAGACAGTGTTGACAGTGTATATGGATAGTCAATATGCTTAAATAACAAGAAACAAAAAAAGCAACTCCGTTGTTGCCTCTCCTTTTCTATTGCGCTTTTTTGGTGTTGTGGTTTAGCCCGGCTGGCAGCCAAACACCACACAGCCGGTCGCTCACCCTCCCCCCTCCCTCTCCGGGATGGGGGAGAGAAACGGGAAAGTGAAGCCTGTGAGTTGAGATAAAGACAGTTTATTAAGACAGGGAAAAGAATAACAACAACAATAATAATAGTATTAATAGTAATAATGTGTACGAAATAAGTGATGCACAATGCAATTGCTCACCACCCGTTGACCGATGCCCAGCCTATCCCCGAGCAGCCGCCCCCCCCCTCCACCCCGGCTAGCCACCCCTATATATTGTTCAGCATGACGTCAGATGGTATGGAATACCCCTTTGGCCAGTTTGGGTCAGCTGTCCTGGGTCTGTCCCCTCCCAGCTCCTGCTGCATCCCTAGCCTGCTCGCTAGCAGGACAGAGAGAGGCTGAAAAGTCCTTGGCTTGGTGTAAGCACTGCTCTGCAACAATTAAAACATCAGCATGTTATCAGCGCTCTTCTCATTCTAATCCAAAACATAGCACCCTGCCAGCTACTAGGAGGAAAATTAACTCTGTCCTAACTGAAACCAGGACATTTGGTTTTCAGGAAACTGGGACACATTCCAGAGAATAATAAGGAACATGGAATTTTGTGAAAAGGCTGAAAAGTTTACATCCTCAGAAAGGAGTAAATAAGAGAATAAGCCATACGTAGAAAAGTGTGTTACTATGTTTGTCCTCACAAGACATTACCTTGTTCACTGGATAATTTTTTTTTCTTTTCTTTTCTTTTCTTTTCTTTTCTTTTCTTTTCTTTTCTTTTCTTTTCTTTTCTATTTTCTATTTTCTATTTATTTTATTTTATTTTATTTGTGTTATTTTTAGGGATACATTTCATTTGAGAATTTTTGCATTTTGCCTAGAATTGAACAAATTATATGAATAATCCATTAGCATGTAACAGAAACAATTTTGATTTTATTCTGGTATGGATATTATATTAAAAAAAAAAGGGGTATTGTATGTGGCAATAAAAAGGAAAATATAAAAATACAATTTCCATTTCTAAATAACATTTTAAACTTGTAATCATGCTTTTTTAAATTTTATGTAGAACCTTAGACAAATCTTTATTGCCTAAAGACTATTAAAGAAAGAAAAAAAAAGTTATCATAGTGCAACTACTATGTCTAGAAAATTAAATTACTGTGCAAAAAAAAAATAATAATCCTTTTAATCCTGGAAAGTAAGTTCTTAAGCTTCCACTTTGAAACACATTCTCTGTAATTTCCACTCACAGTAAAATATAAGCCATATCAGTCTATAAAAACAAGATAACAGCAACAAAAAATCTTCATATTCTAATGATTATGTTTTATTTTAAATTATATTTTATCAAATTTTCCTTCCATTTCCTGATGGAAGACAGAACATTATGAGGTGAAGATGAAATAACTGATTGTGCCCAAAATGAAAACATCCTTGAATTGAAAGTCATATGTGGAAATGTTTTTAAAGCTGCCCTGGCATATGTACAAGAAGGGGCAATCAGTCAAATAATCTGAGTACAACAGCTTAGTTAGATGGGACATTTTTCTTTTTGACATCCAATGTTGGCTCTGCTCCAGAGTGGAAGTATATGATAACGATATGTAACATAATGTTAAAATATATATATATATATATCATTCATTGTTAAATGAGGGAAGTTTGCTTACAAGTCCCCCACATGCTAACATGCCATGCTAACAGATTGAACTGCTTTGGATCACCAACATCAAGTTGGTTTTGTTGTTTTTGTTTGAAACTGCACCATATTCAGAGGACAGTGATCTTTGTCTTTAAGAAATGTTGGTTTTGTGCATTTTTTTTTCCTGCAGTCTAGAGGCTGACATGACTTGCTCAGAGAATATTGAAAGAGAAATACACAATCTCATTATCTTTCACAGGTGTACGAAGTAAATACATGGGTTTTATTCTGTTGTCTTTTTTTTTTTTTTTTTTTTTCTGGAGTCAACTTCAGAACTCACTTTTTGACACACCTTTCCATAGAGCAAATGCTGATGGACAGTATGGACAGGAATGACAAGAAACTGATTTAGCTTATAAGGTAAATGGGTCCGAGAGATCCTTAAAAATAAAAGTGAAATCACAGTCCAGATTTTTTTAAAGTGATGTGTAATTTGGGAGTGTGCCAGATGTAATAATTTCTTATATAAAACCAGAAGACATTCTTTTGAAAATTGAAAACTCTGTACATATGCTCTTTGTACATATAGGTTAACAGAAGCAACTCTAGAAAAAGCAGGTGGGAGTTAGTCTTCTCTTGTGATTCATATAGTTATATATGTTATATAGTTATATGTTATATAATATATATATGTTATATAGTTAATTGTTCTTTTCCACTAAACTGATGAACAGCGTGTGTCAAGTACCTGAGACGTTCTAACGACATAAAATGCAATTGTTACATTTTTACATTGTTTTTAATGAATTTGGTGACAGTTTACTTTCAATAAACTGTTCTATTCTCCTTTAGGAAAGGCAAGCATTCTTTTCCAAATGGAAAGTGTATCTGAAAGAAAACAGCATTATTTTTAGAAGTGATATTCCTGCATACAACTGAGTGATGACCTCAAGTAAGTTATCTGTACACATAGGTATGAATGCATCTGAAAAAAAACAAATCTTAAAATGTGACTATTTATGTGGAGATTTCACACAAGCTACATAACATAATAAATGACATCAAGTGAGGCTACATGATTTAATGCTACAACCAGTGGATGAAAGTCAAGTGAGATGTGTTCTAACTTTGGCTCTTCTGCTAACATGTGCTTGAGGAACTGAATGTTTCATCTTCTGCCTCTTTTCCTATTCTGTCTGTCCAGCCTATTTACACATTTTCACTAAGTAATTAGCATTATGTACCTGAAAACTATTCAGTCTGATGCATCCCCAGTCTTGACTGGTGCCGGGAGGTGTGTATGTCATCAAAATAATTTTCACCCTGATAAAATGAAAAGTATGTTCAATAGACAATTTGACATAGAAGTAAAAGCTTTGTAGATATAGCATGAAAGCATGAACCATTCTTTCTTCCCTTAGCATGGCTTGTAAACCATATTTCATAATATTGTTCCAGTCCTCTGATTGCTCTACTTCTGAAGCACTGCATCTACCACGTTAATTTAAAAAATCATTACAAAACTGTACAACAGATTAACACTTCAGACAACTTCACTAAACTCTTTCTACACTCAGTTATTTTTGCTTACCAGAGGCCCAAGTTCTGGATTAACCCCATTGTCTATAGCCAAATTGCATTTCCATAGGCCTACATGAATTTGTCTGGGCTTAAGTGTTGTTCTGTGCAATAACAAGCTTTCCACAAAAGAAGCATATATAAGGATCAGTACCCAAAAGAGCCACAAATGTATACTTTTCAAGTTCAAGGAGAGGAGACATGTGATGCTTAACCTGTTGGTTTTACTACCACGCTCCCAGAAGAGCTATTTGTGCCACGTACATTAAAATCAACAAAAAGTCATGAGAAAACACAAAAAATAAGCTTGAATCTATCAATAAGGCTTAAATCTAACTCCCCTCCCCATTTATCCATTTATTAGATCAAATTCCTAAGAAAGGCAAGTGAAATTAAAATTATGTGTTGAAATCAGCATAGTTTCTTCTCACAGGAGAGCACCTAAACAGAGTACTTTTGATCTTAGAAAACACCTCTCTTCATTGTTACTTTTTTTTTTTCTTTTTAGCATAGTTCTTTTTGCTTTTACAAGGAAATATATTTCTTTAAATGTAGTAGTCATGCTCCATTAAAATTTAAATGACAATAAATGGGCATCAGGTTTGGGCATTTAGACCATCAAAAGTCAGAAACTTCTGTAAATGCAGTCATTTGTTCAACTTTTGCAATTTGCCCTGTTATACGTGTGATTTTTCCCACTTTGTAATTACAAGTTCACTTGTTTCCACTGGTTAACTGTATACACAGACAGATAGTAAGTAGTGAATCTGGTATCTATCAACTTCATAATTCATATACATTTTTGCAGTGTGTTTGAAAATTTTCAGTAAAAGGACCTTGTTGAAGAGAAGGGTGGCCCAGCAGCAGCTGAGAATTGGCCATAGCAAAGAAAAATTATTTTGAGATGTGAGGCTTATGCACTAAAAATGCAACATCTAGTGAACAGAAGTATTAATTTTGTCTTCTTCATGACCAGAAATTAGTTTTACGTAATGTAAAGCAAATTGAATACTTTTTTGTTGTTGTTGTTTTTGTCTTTGTAATTACTTCTACACCAATGCACACAGCATGAGTAGCAAGCAAGAGGAGCTAGAAGCTTTGACTCAGTCCCGGGGCTACAACATCACTGAGGCGATGGGCTCTGGGGCAGAGGCATTCTGCAGCAGAGCAGGGTATTGCAGCGCGTTAAGGGTTTCCTGCATCAAGGCAACTCGAGGCAGCCAAGTGAACTGTCAGCCCGCAGACTTTGAGAGAGTGGCTGGTGAGGCTTGGGCAGAGCCAGGAGTGCCCCCACCATCCCAACACATTCAAAGGCAGCCCCTGGAGAGTCTGAGAAACCAGGAGCACGGTGAACAGGGCGGTCAAGCAGGATGTGGTACTTCAGTAAGGGCGAGGTGCAGCAGTGTGTGCAGCAGTGCACTCAGGCAGGGCGAGCAGGGAGGGCAGTAGGTGGACCAATCTCTACCCTCTATTCTGGGAGCAACACCAAGCAGCTTCCTAGTGAGGCAAAAATGGTGTCCACTCACTGCACCCACAGGGCTGAGACCAAAACCCAGACAGAGGGGCCACAACTCCCCCCTGGCAGATGCCTCTACCCACACAGACATCCCAAGGACTGAAAGAGCTACCCAGAACCTTCATTGTAGGAAACTGTAGAATTTGGAGGGCCCCCTAGGGCCTAAAGGCAGAGGTGGGTGCCATGGGTACACATATGACCAGATAGGTGAACTCTGAGCAAGTTGCCAGGTGGAGAGAGGAGCTTGGCAGGCTGCAATGCATCCAGGAATACGAGTGAGAGATCAATGTGTGGTATCGTGCACTGGTGCAGGCTGAGCAACAGCCTTGCCTTAAGTCCTCCCAAGGGGCTGGTAAGGTGGCTACCATCCCAAAACTGGCAGAATTGACAGACTTGCAAGACAAGGGAGGCTGGACCCTCGTCTCTGCTTGGAGGAGAATGAGGAATCTCTCCCTTGCCCCTGAAGTGCCCCTGTGCAACAGATATGTGGCTCTGGGGCTCAAAAAAAGGAGAGGGTGTCAACAACAATGATAATGGTCAAGACCCAGGAAAGGACAGCTGTAAAATGGTGGACATGCAAACCACTTGTATAAGAACCAGTGCCACAGTAAAGCATGGAGGGGGTTGGTAATTGGAAATTCCTCTCTAAGAGGAACTGAGGCACCCATCTGCCATCCAGACAATCTCTCAAGAGAGGTTTGCTGCCTTCCTGCCTGAGGCCCTATTCATGACAACACAAAGAGGCTACCGAGGTTGGGTAAGCTGGGAGACCATCACTCATTCCTGTTTTTCACATAGGGACAACTGAAGCCAAAACAAGAAGACTTGGAAACACCAAAAAGGACTTTATGTCCCTTGGAAAGGTACTGAAAGAATCAGGAGCACAAGCTCGACCAACCTCGTTGCCTTCTATGATGGCATCACCAGCTGGGTAGGTGGGGAGAGAGCAGTGGATGTCATCTACCTTGACTTTAGCAAGGCTTTCGATACTGTCTCACATGACATCCTGCTAGCAAAGCTGAGAAAGTCTGGGATAGAGGAGTGGACAGTAAGGTGGGTTGAGAACTGGCTGACTGGCTGAGCTCAGAGGGTGCTGATCGGCGGCGCAGAGTCTGGGTGGAGACCTGTGACTAGCAGTGTTCCCCAGGGGTCGGTGCTGGGTCCAGTCTTGTTCAACATCTTCATCAACGACCTTGATGAGGGAATAGTGTCCGCCCTCAGCAAGTATGCCGATGACACAAAGCTGGGAGGAGTGGCTGACACGCCAGAAGGCTGTGCTGCCATTCAGCGAGACCTGGACCAGCTGCAGAGCTGGGCAGGAAGAAACCAAATGAAGTTTAATAAGAGCAAGTGTAGAGTCCTGCACCTGGAAAGGAACAACCACACGTATCACTACAGGCTGGGGGACGACCTGCTGAAGAGGAGCTCTGCGGAGAAGGACCTGGGGGTCCTGGTGAATGACAGGTTGAACATGAGCTAGCAGTGTGCCCTCGTGGCCAACAGGGCCAATGGGATCCTGGCGTGCATTAAAAGGAGCGTGGCCAGCAGGTCAAGGGAGGTGATCCTCCCCCTCTACTCTGCCCTGGTCAGGCCTCACCTGGAGTACTGTGTCCAGTTCTGGGCTCCCCGGTACAAAAAAGACAGAGATCTCCTGGAAAGAGTCCAGTGGAGGGCCACAAAGATGATATGGGGCCTGGAGCATCTTCCCTATGAAGAAAGTCCGGGAGACCTGGGTCTGTTCAGCCTGGAGAAAAGAAGACTGAGAGGGGATCTCATCAATGTGTATAAATACCTGAGGTGTGGGAGACAGAGGGATTTGGCCAACCTCTTTTCAGTGGTTTGTGGGGACAGGACAAGGGGTAATGGCCACAAGATGGAGCATAGGAAGTTCCGCACCAACATGCGAAAGAACTTCTTCACAGTAAGGGTGACGGAGCAGTGGAACAGGCTGCCCAGGGAGGTTGTGGAGCCTCCTTCTCTGGAGATATTCAAGGCCTGTCTGGACGCCTACCTGGGCAGCCTGCTCGCTCTAAGGAACCTGCTTTGGCAGGGGGGTTGGACCCAATGATCTTTCAAGGTCCCTTCCAACCCCTACAATTCTGTGATTCTGTGATAGTGTTCTTCTCAAGGACCCAAGGAGGAGGTGGCATACAGATCAGTTGAATAATTGGCTGCGTAGCTGGTGCCATGTTCAGGGTTTCAGGTTCTATGATCTCGGGAGTGCTTTTGAGAGACCAGCTATGCTGATACGGGATGGGGTACACCTGACCAAGTGGGGAAGAGAGTTTTGGGCATCAAGCTGGTGGGAGTCATTAGCAGGGCTTTAAATCAGATTCAGCAGGGGAGGGGGATATACCTGTAAGTGACATAAAAGAACCATTGAATGCCAATACTTCAGAAAACAGCAGGGAAACATCTGTGAATAGTCACATAGGAATTACTAAGGACTCCTCTAAAAACGTGACATGGCCCATAGCCCAGCTGAAGTACCTCTACACCAATGCAAGCAGTGTGGGAAACAAGCAGGAGGAGTTGGAAGCCACTGTGCAATTAGAAAACTATAATGTAGCTGCTATCACGGAAACATGGTGGGATGAATCACACAGCTGGAATACTGGAATGGAGGGCTACAAGCTTTACAGGAGAGACTGACAGGGAAGGAAGGGTGGGAGCATTGGAGGAAGCCTAGGCTGTAGTGACCATGTCCTGATTGAGTTTGTGATCTCGAGGGATATGGACCTGGTTAAGAGCAAAGTCGGGATCCTGAATTTAGAAGAGCAAAATTCCAGCTGTTCAAAGAATTAGTGGACGAGATCCCATGGGACACGGTCCTTCGGGACAGAGGATCTGATCAGAGCAGGCTACTCTTAAAAGATATTTTCCTTAGAGTACAAGAGCTCTCTATTCCCATATACAATAAATCAAGCAGGGAAGGTAGGAAAAGAGCATGGTTGAAAAAGGACCTGCTCATCAAACTTAGTCAAAAGAAGAAAATGCACAGATGGTGGAAACAGGGCCCTGGGCCCTGGGAAGAGTACAGAAATGCTGTCCAGATGTGCAGGGATGGGATCAGGAAAGCCAAGGCACTGACAGAACTAAAATTGGTGAGGGATGCAAAGAATAACAGAAAGCCTAGAGAAGAGGAGACTGAGGGGAGATCTCATCATGGCCTACAATTTCCTCCCAAGGGGGAGCAGAGGGGCAGGGGTTGCTCTCTTCTCTCTGGTCAGCGGTGATAGGACCAGAGGGAACAGCATGAAGTGGCAACAGGGCAGGTTCAGGCTGGATGTTATGAAAAGATTGTTCACTGAGAGGGTGTTTGAGCACTGGAACAGGCTCCCCAGGGAAGTTGTCATGGCACTAAGCCTGCCAGAGTTCAAGAAGCATTTGGACAATATTCTCAGAGATAAGGACTGATTTTTGGACAGTCCTGTGTGGAGCCAGGAGTTGGACTTCATGATCCTTGTGAATCCCTTCCAATTCAGGATATTCTATGACTCTTCTTCAATATTAATCCCTTTGGAAAATGTTGCTGTAAGTCTACATAAAGCAACAATCTTACTTTGCAAGCATAAAATAATAAGTTTATTTAGGTGTGACCATTTGGAATGTCAGTTCCTATATAATTTTGAAATTGCCAAAGGGAACTCAGTAATAGTCTCTTTGTACTACAGGGACTTTTTTTTTTCTTTTTTTTCTTTTTTTTTCATTTTTTTTCTTTTTTTTTTCTTTTTTTCTTTTTTTTTCGTTTTTTTTCTTTTTTTTTCTTTTTTTTCTTTTTTTTTTCTTTTTTTTCCAGCAAGAGGTATAATTTACAAAGTGAATATAACCCCAGGTTAAGGCTGTTACTTCCTGCTGCACTCTAGAGAATTTAACAAAAACTCAGTAGTGAGCACTTGACATCCTGACTGCTTATATGAACCTGACTTTAAAAAACAAAAGAAAACAAAATTCTTCCTGGTCTGTGACATGATGATAGAACTATTCTAACAATAAGACCTTGAACAAAATAAGAAGATTTTTAGCCCAAGATGGAGAGGACAGCAAATATCTATTACTGATTGTTGCGATAAAGATGAAGTATCAGCAGAATTTGGGGACTTGTTTAAGGAACCAGAATGATCACTCCTACAGCGTGAGAGAAAAATATATTCTAAGCATGATCAGATAGACACTTCATTGAATGGGTTGTGAGTGTTATATATGTAGCACAAGAATAAACATTGCTTGTCATTGAGATTGTGTTTAGCTTGGAAAGGAAGATAATGGGAACCTAGTGGAATGTGTTTGAGCTAATGTGAACTGGCTGTTAGTGTTTGGTGATTCTGGTCAGTAGGAACTCATTCACCGAACAGAATAGAGCTTTGGCAATTTCCTTGTTTGATTAATTTCTAAATAACATGCATATCAATATTCATTAAGAATGAAATCACAGAAAACTTGTTAAAACCACAGAAAACATAGCAATCTGGAAGACTTTGTTTCAAACGCTGTTTGTAGATGTGCCTTGATATAGTATTTGGTAAGTTACGAAGATGCTGGTAAGGAAAATCATTAATGGGATTTAGCTTCTGTAAAATGCATTCTTGATGGTAATTTCTAAGGTGCATCAGTTCACCTTAGTCAGGTACCCAGACTAGTATAATTGCTGTCAATATTGGATGTCCTCTAATATTGCTGAGATCTAGATTTAATTCCTAGAAAAGTAGCTCTTTACCTCTAAGGTTAATGCTGCAAACTGAAGTGTTTCTCTCCAGCTAACCATCTCTACTTTTTAAACAGAAAACCTTGATTTTCCTCCTTTTTTATTTTTATTTTTTTACTTTTTGTTTTCTTCTTATTATTCCTATTTTTGTTCATCAGTAGGTGATTTCTCCACAGTGACAAAATAAAGTTGATTAAATGTGACCCACCCATGCTGGCTAGAATGGCAATTATAGAGCAGAAAGTCCAAATGTCTATTAAGTGTAAGACTGCCTTACTAATGACTACAATTTCCTACCCTAATTCTTCTTCCAGAAGGCTTAGAAAAAAGTAAATTAAATGCTGGCTGTCAAATGTTGTTTTATGATCTTATGCTTCAGGTAATATTACTTCTGTGAATCTTTCACAACCATTTTATGAGTACAAGCCACACAAACTGTGATCTACTACCTGACCAACTGGAGTGTTGTTATTGCTGCCTCAGAGACTCAGTTCTGCTGTTGCTCTATTCATTCACTAGCAGCAATATTACATGTATTAGACTGTGGATCCATATAGTTAGTCATTAGTTTTTTCCTGACACACAGCAAACGAGAGCTGCTGCTTGCTGCATCTTCCATGAAGGAGATCTTTGTATTGGGTAAAGGGTGCAGTCTACCATGTTACCTACCCAAATCTGTGTAATAATGCTACATTAGTTATTTTTCCATCAACGTTCTTAAGTAGGTATGTTTTTATTTAACATGGCAGGCAACTGAAGCTGTATAGCTGTTCGCTCCCCCACCCCGCAATGGGATGAAGAGAATTGGAGAAAAGGGTAAAATTTGTGGCATGAGATTAAAGGTAGTTTAAAGGGACAGAAAAGGAAGGGAATATAATAATAACAATAATAATGATAAAAGAATATACAAAACAAGTGATGCACAGTGCAATTGCTCACCACCCACTGACCAATGCCCAGACAGTCCCCAAGCAACAGCTTCCTCCATGGTTGACTCTCACAGTTTTATTGTTCAGCATGACATCCTATGATTCCCTCTTGCCAGTTTGGGTCAGCTGTACTGGTTGTGTTCCTTCCAGCTTCTTGTGTTCTCCTTGCTGGCAGGGCAAAATGAGAAGCTGAAAAATCCCTGAGTGTAGTCACTGCCCATCAACAATTACAGCATCGCTATGTTATCAACATTATTTTCATCCTAAATCCAAAACACAGCACCGTACCAGCTACAAGGAAGAAAATTAACTCTATCCCAGCGGAAACCAGGACAAGTTAAAAATATCATTCTTTATGCATATAAAGCTCTCCATTTGGTTAGTGAGGTGACTATTTGACTCCAGCAGTTTGGGCTTCAATTTAAAAACAAAGGTACTGCAGAATAGAGTAAGAGATGGCACATAATGCTGTGCTTTGCTGATCATAGTGCTTGTTTATGTACAGAATAAAGAAATCACCCCTTTGTCTGTAAAACAAACAAACAAACAAACAAAAACTGATTCAACAAGTTCTGAGTAGGTGATATATAATAACGAATCATACAGCAGAAGAGAAGAATTTATAGAAGATAAGCATAGGAACAAAAGGCAGAAACATAATACAATTTATATAAAGCAGTAGCTCTTTCAGTGTTTGACTATACTCCTCTGTACTTGCTTAGGTACCCCAAAGTATGATGCCTTTTTAATCACAAATATGGTCTCCAAGACACATTTCCCAATAAAACCTGCTTTGTTCCATAACTGCATACTTGAAGTCACTACACAGTGACAATATTTCACTGTGTCAATACAATAAACAACCAAACAACAAGATGGATGATGTAAGCTACCTAAATCCCTTGATTAAAATACTCTCCTGCTTACAAGCACGCACTACCTACTGTATTCTGCTGGACTGGAATGTTCAATGTGATCTTTCCATTGAAGAAACCCAGAAACATTGAATAAGTTATTGAAATATGAAAGAAACAGTTTTAAGAATATATATATAGATATAGATATAGATATAGATATAGATATAGATAGATATAGATATAGATATAGATATAGATATAGATGGGTGTGCATTAACTAACCCCATACAAAAACAGGAGAAGGGAAAGAAACTAAAGAAGAAATAATTGGCAGTCATCAGTGTCTTTTAAGTTTTCATTACATATAAAAACCTAAGACTTAACATGAATTCTTTACTCTTAATACCACTTTGTACATTTATGATATAATAATTTTAAATAAGTAATACTAGCATAAATGAAATCTGTGGAAGAAGCTGATAAAATATATACATTTTTTTTTTTGGTCCAAAATAATTTCTTCCCTTAGATTTTCTAAAAGAACATTACCCTCCCCCTCAAATGTTTATGGTGTTCTAAATCTATTGTCTTCCTATGTTATGAAGTATATTTCCGTTATAACATTTCTGTTATAATATATTTCTGCTGGATGTGAGAGATTGATTTTTTATATATATATTATTATTTATTTATTTATTTATTTTTATTGTAGAACCTATTCTGTAATTTGTTAAAGAAGTTAAGAATTGAAACTTGTGGAACAAAGGTGAATTAAACAGAGTGAATAAGGGTTTGTCAGTACTACTGAAGAAAAGAGAGCCAGAACTTTCACTACAATCAGGACTCTGTGCTCAGACTGACTGGCATTCACCCATCTAAGACCTAACTCCTTGTGGAGTAGATGAAGTTATCCACAGCACACTGAATTTGGGCAACTGTAGCCCAAAATCAGAATTGTGTTGTGTGGGTGTGGGTATTTTGTAGGTGTGTGGGTGTTTTTATTTTGTTTGCTTTTTTGTTGTTCAGTTCAAAGTGTCCTAAATGATTTTAAGATTGTATTGCAGCTCACCAGAGTGTTATTCTTTTTGGCATGAAATTGCAGGTGTGTCTTGTACAGCCTGAACTTATGAGGTCTGTAAAGCCTTTTGGGGTAGCATTACAGGATTGTGAAGGATCCACAATTGGTATGTGTGTTTGTCCCTATTACCTTTTGATAGTGGTTTCTGGAATATACATCCCCAAGTTATGCCTATTGTTCTGGAGAGAGCTGGATGGCATGGTTGAAAGAATGCCACTTAGACACTGATTGCAGACAGCCCATGGTAAGAGCAGAAGTTAGGGGAGATCTAAGTTAAAATCTACTGAGTTAAAACTAAGTGAAATTTCACAAGAAGTGGAAAGATGACACTTTTCCTAAGGACTCAGAGAGGAATGTTTAGGCTTTGTTGCAGCCAGGAAACCACTAAAACAATGGTGACTGAGAATATGTCTAAGGGAAGTGAGAAATACTGGAAAAAAGCAGTAAGTGGGAAGGAGATTCCTTGTATGCCTCTACCCTACTTACTGCGGCAGGGGCAGTTTGAGAAACAGAGAAAGCCTTGATACTGTGCAAGGACTGCTCAGCAACAGCCAAAACACTGATGTGTTATCAATATTTAAATTATAAGTCCAACATAGCACCATATGAGTTTCTATGAAGAAGGTTAAGTCCATCACAGCCAGACGCAGTGTGAAAACACTTTTAATGGTTTTTCAAATGCTCCTGCTAAGGAAAAGCTGCAGGTAGATCTAACATCAGAATGTTGGCCACTCTGGAAGTCAAGATAAAGGATATTCAAAATCACTGTCACAGAAGTCTTTGGCAAAATTACTTAGGACTACTGCTGGTAGCATGCAACCTATATATGTATATATTTTGTTGTTGTTGTTAAAGCCTGGTTTAGCAGACTTCTTCAGACACACAAATAATGATTAGTAGCAGCACTGTTTAGTATAAAATGATGATGAATCTGAAGTTTAAATGCATATGTTAAATATTAAATCTGTCTGATAGGTTTATGCCTGAACATGATTTGATTGAAATAAGTGTCTGACTCTTTTTTGCCTCAATGGGAGCATGTTCAGATATTCTGTATACAATAACATGAGTTATGAAAATAATCAACATTTTGTTGTAACTGAGTATAACTGTCAGGAATGAATAAATCAAATGTACACTTAAATCGTTTCCTTTAAACAACAACAACAAACATTATATTACATTGTGTGAAATTCTGTGAACTAATCATATTCTGATTTCATTGTAATTCTGATTTCATTTTAATATTATGGATCCAGAGTAAAATCTTAATTGAAATTACAGTATGCAAGGTTTTTGAAAGCTGATTAGGACATCTACACACATAGCACTATTCAACCATTCAAGACTAACTTTTTTTTTTTTTTTGGGGGGGTGGTTAAAAATGAATGTAAATATCCTGTGACTTCTTTTAGCTCTATATTTGTACAACAAACCTGTATTACAGATAGTTCATTTGTCTCTTTCTGTTATCTGCATAATGTGGGAAGAGATATTTCATTAGAATTTGTATAGCCTTTTTTTATCTTTTTTTTTTGTTTGTTTGTTTATCTTTTTAAAGAAATCACCTATAAAGTTAAAAAATCTGTGTTAAGAAAAATTTCAAGCTAGAAGAATTGTCTCAAGGAACCATTTGAAAAACTTTAGATAAAAACTCTTGGAAAATGAATGGAGGAGTCAGAAATAGCATGTTAAAAGTGGGTGAAAATGATTAGCAATTTGAAACTAAAAATTTTGTCTACTCAGAGCTTCACCCTATGCTTTTGGGTTCATTTTATATTTTAGAAGCAATGTTTTCAACTTGCTTTCAGCGTTCAGAGTTATCTGTTGGGGCAGCTATAGAAATAGACAAGAAGAATGCTTTTTGCCCCTGGTTAGCCATAAGAACTCATAATGCTATATCATTTCAATAGCTGTGTGTATGTAGGTAATAAGTGTACAGTAGAACCCATTTTGTTATTAATCATGTTCTGGAACCAACTCACTGCTGTAGCGTGAGCTATTCAAAGGCATAAACTGCCTAATATTTATTATAATAACTCAATCTGTACCAGATACCCCAAGGGATCCCAAATCATTGGAGGAGATAAAAAAGATTCCAAATAAGACATTTCATAAGTCCACCAAGAGATTAAAAAAAAAAAAAAAAGTTGTTTTTGACAAATATTTGATGCATATAAAGAGAGATGATTTATTATGTTGGCAACCTGTAGTGCTATGCATGTTCATGAAAGAAATCCATTTTTCTTTTAAGTTGTTTTTAAGTCTGTGATGGACTATAACAAGGGAAAGCATATCTGAGTTTCAGCTTGTAGCAAAACAAAAACATTCAAGACATTTGATTTACTACATACAGAAATGTAGCATAGCATATCTATTGGAATAAACAATTATGAGCTAAAATGGTAAATAAAAAGCAGCAGCATAAGATTAAAAGAAAAGTGCAATGTGCTTGCATGTGTTTTTTTCTTTTCTTCATTGGAAAAAACTAAACCACACAGACTGGTTAATCTTTTTTTGTTGGTTTTAATTAACACTTACACTCACAAGCACACCTCTAAACTGTGTTAAGATGGCTTTTAAAACTGTAACATCACTTATTCATAAGTCAGGAAATGACAGAAGCAATCAGGTTTCCTATGTATTTTACACCATGTTGTTATTTATGAAATTAACCCAATATCTATTATGATAAGATATGAACCCAAGTCTATTTTTCCCCCATCTCCTCATCAGGATCCTCATCTATGTAATTATTCTTTAATTTCTTTCAACATGGACATTCTGTACTCTGGCTTTCCTGTCAAAGCCAGAAATCTCCCTGAAATCTCATCCTACCCATCTCATCTGATAATTCTCCTTCATTCTTTGCCTACATCTCTATCTTGGTCTTTTCTCAGCCTCCATCACTCTTCATATAAGTCTCCTTGTCAAGGTTCTTCCTTGATAGCGTTGACACTTCCTACACTGTTGTCATTTTGGAAGTATTTATATCTCCCCTTCTCACACTGGTCCTGAGACCAAGTCTATGCTTTTCTAATCTGATTCCCAACCCCAGTGACATGTTGTAATTTATCCTCTGACAAAAAAATCCCAGGATCCCTTCTCTACTTCTTGATTCCCAGTCTTAGGCTGCTTTTCCCATGCCACTTAGTCTCTATAATCTTTGTTCCAGACTATTTCCCTCTGCTGATCCACCCACTCTATTCTCTAAATATGAATTAAAAGCTCAGTGCATGCACACAATTCTGCCTTTGAAATCACCCCTTGACTAACTATCTGGTACAGGGCACAACCAGCCTCTGTACACTGAAATGGAAGCATGAAATTTCTCTGTGGAGAAGATCCATGTGTATTTATTATATCTAGAACAGACATGAAAACATTTATAAAGTCAATCATCTTGATTAACAACTGTAGTGGATTTACGTGGCAAGGTTTTGGTAGCAGGGGGCCGTAGAGGTGGCTTCTGTGAGAAGGATCTAGAAGCTGCCCCATGTTAGGTAAGGGTCCCACTGCTGACCAGAGCCGAGCCAATAAGTGATGTTGTTTGCGCCTCTGTGAGAGCATATTTAAGACAGGGAACAAACAAACCAAAAAAAAAAAACGCTGCACCACACAGCAGCTGGAAGAGTGAGAGGAATGAGGAACAGCCTTGCAGGTGCCAAGGTCAGTGAAGAAGGAGGGAAAGAGGTGCTCCAGGTGCCAGAGCAGAAGTCCTCTGCGGCCTGTGGTGAGGACCATGGTGAAGCAGGTTTTACCCCTGCAGCCCATGGAGTACCATGGTGGAGCAGGGTTCCACCCTGCAGCCCGTGGAGGAGACCACAGTGGAGCAGGTGGACCTGCACTGACGGAGACTGTGGCCTGTGGAAGACCCCTGCCGGAGCAGATTCAGGGCCGGACCTGTAGCCTGTGGAGAGGAGACCATGCAGGAGCAGGTGACCTGGCAGGAGCTGCTGCCTGTGGGGGATCCAGGCTGGAGCAGTTCACTCCTGAGGGATGGACCCCGTGGTACGGACCCATATCTGGAGCAGTTCCTGAAGAGCTGCTGCCTGTGGGCAGCCCATGCTGGATCAGTTCAGCAAGGACTGCATCCCGTGGGAGGGACCCCACAGCACAGGGGACGAGAGTGACTGAGAAGGAGCAGCGGAGAAGAAGTGCTATAGACTGACCATAACCCCCATTCCGCCGTTCCCGTGTGCCACTTGGGGGGAGGAGGTGGAAGAGGGTGGTTGGGGAGGAAGGTACTTTTGGATTCTTTCCTTTGTTTCTCGCTTCTCTAGCTTGTTAGTAATAGGCAATAAATCTTTCTGTCTCCCTATGCTGAGTCTGTTTTGCCCATCACGATAATTACTGCGCGATCGCCTTGTCCTTATCTCAACCCTTGAGCCCTTTTCATCATATTTTCTCCCTGTTCCTCTTTCAGGAGGGGGAGTGAGAGAGCCGTTGTGGTGGAGCTTGGCTGCCCACCCAAGTAAAACCACCACAACAACAGAATTATTTTAGACTTTATTTACTAAAGCACAATAAAATATGTTCTGAGCATGGACAAACTCTTATTTTATTTCTCAAATATCTAAAGTTCTCCAAATTTGTGGACAAGGATTTTCAGAAATATGAGAAATGTCAGGAAAAACTGACAGCTCGGACACTCCTAATTGTATTCCATAGAATGTTGTAGCATGATTTGATTTGGCCAACATTTGTAATTGATCTAATTGATCTGGTACTAGGAGTGCTGATTGCACCTTCATCCATTCAGTCCCAGTGCAGGCCAGGTAACCTTTATGAACACTCACAGGGTTCTGCTTTGAGACCTCTCCCTTCTCTGTTTGCAATCCCCACTTCTCTTGTGATTTTTAAGATTTTTGATTCCATTTTGTTTTACTATTTCACATTACACATTCACATTATTGTGTTTTCACATTACGAAAGGTCGAAATATTGTTGGCTTTATTAATACTTGCTTGACACCTTTGTTAAAACCCTATTTCTATTTTGCTATAATTCTACTACATTTAAACTTTTCAAATTGAAAATGGCCATGCCCCAATAATTTTTCTACACATTTTTAGCCAAAGTTGTTTTGTTGTTTATGTCTGGGGAAAGAGAGAAGAGCTATGTTACCATGTTAAACACACGTATTACTGTAGTTCCTGCAAAAGTAGGAACACAACATACTTTGGAAGGGTTTGTTTGGTGCAAGGGATGGGAAAGAATGGCCCTTGTATCAGGGATGTGGGCCTGCTTTTTGTTGAAAATTTTCCTAGAAGTATCTACATGTTCAATAGAGGGAATAGAAGCTAAATTCAACAGGATACATTTGCTCCACTACATCCCATCTTGTGTGTGCAAAATGGACTGTCCACATGCACCACGCTCCCCAAGAGTGACCATCTTCAGTTCAAAACTGCAAGAGCACATTTAACCTGTAATTGATCTTGTTTGTCAGTCATTGCCATACCATTAAAGGTTGATACACACTTTGGCAATACACATATAACAATACCAGCTTAACACGTTCCAGCCCCTCCAGCAGCCATTGCCTTTGGTTCCCACTCCTCTACTGCTGTCTCTTTTGTGAGCTGATGAGGATCTAAAATGTGGCCTTATCTTTTGTTTTTAAACACAGGTGAATTCAATTATTCCATTCACAGTGTGATCCCACAACTACCATGATATTTGTTAACAAAAGTGAGGAGAAATTATTGTCCCTCCACCCAGCCAGAGATGTAGGGACAGAAATTCCTTAACAAGTTCTGCCACAGCAGCTCCTATATCATAAAAATTATATACTGAGATAAGGGAGTCTGTGGCCTGGACTGTCAGTGCTTTTCCAGCTGGTACCTAGGCAGTGAGGAGGAAATTGCTTGTGTCAAAGGTAGACAGGTGAAGAATGAGCTACTTAAAAAGGTACAGGTTCTGTGGAAAAATTAGCTGAGAAAAAAATATTTCCCCTGGACTCCTCAGAATGGTTAAGGAAGAAAAGAATGTCATCCAGTGAGATATCACCGCCAACAAAGGGGTCTCAGGCTGAAGTTATTATTTTAGCTTTCTGACTTCTGAGCTCTTGAATGTAGAATCTTATTTTTTTATGTAATAAATATTTTTGATTAAGTTATTTCTGTACATATTTTGAGCTATTAATGTTTTGTGAGAGACAAAAAAAAAAAAAGAAAAAAAAAGAAAAAGAGATAATAAAAATTGAGCAAAACTGGAACCAGATTCATATGAGAGTGATACCCCAGTTTTGTTGTAGGAATTGCTAGACATCTGAGTTTATTTCATGAAAACTTGTAGTCAGGTATCATGTAACAAAACAGGTAACTGCTGTCTGATGTCTGACCAGATACACTTAGAGTGAGGGATGCATTTACCACAGTGAAAACATGAGCAGCATGTTTTTCTGACTTGCTGTTCTCTTTCAGATTCTCATGTCTCACCAACCTCATCTTCTCTTTCTTTATCTATTCCCATCATTGTTGCTTTTTTTTTTTTTAATTATTCACAAAAACTTAATTTTTTGCAGCTATATCATATATTATGAATACTAACCCAAATATCGTCAGAATTAGCTGTAGGGTACCTCCTCTCTGAAAAAAGTTTCTAGAATCCCATATTACAACTTAAATCCTTCAACAATAACATATTTTTTATTTGGGAGTCCTTTTTATGACATATCCTAGATTTTTAATGTGAGTCATTATACATAATTTGAACATCACTTTTAAGAACTTCCATATGGTGTCAATAAATAAGTCATCAGAGGCTTTCACTTATCTTCTACATATGGTTCAATGGTGCCTAATTAAATCAATATATTAAAAAAAGAAACAAAACAAAGCAGAAAGAAACATTAAATATCTATAAGAATCAAGCATCTAGAACTAGTTATTTCAGTATTTAGATCTTGCCTAATTAAGCACTCCTTGAAGATATATGTATAAAGAGAGAAACTGAGATATTTCCCTACTCATCAGGCTTTTACATTATATTACACTACACAGTGGGATATTGCATAAAAATCTTTATAGCATATTGATAATTTTATTTTCTGTATTGCTCCATGTTTTCTGTCTTAGCTAGGGTCACAACAAAACCTTCACGTTGCTTGCACATGCAGCAAAAGCAGAATTGGAGATGGCAAGTGGGATCTCCTTTTCATTAGCTCCTTCTTCCCTCATTGTGAGGAAATTTAGTGTGTATTGCATTGCAATATTAAATTGCAGTCGAATATTAAATATTCAGCTCATTGTGCAAGGGACTGACAGCAATGTCCGATTCATCTCTGTGCTCATCTCAGATATATTCTCTACCTTGATGTCTGGCACAGAAGGTATTCAGCACGGAAGTTGGCCTTGGCCTACTCTTTAGATGTTCAAAGAGTACTTTGATCTCTCATAGTAGAGGATAAGTAAATGTCACCTGTGTCAGTCTTAACGAATTAGGTTTAAAATGTATAATCAGCAGGACTTGAATTCTGTAGATCTGGAACACTGCCTGGTATGCTTTCCCATATCATTCTCTCCTCATTTCCCAGGAACGTAACTTGCTGTTTTAACTGCTTGGAGAATACAAAGATGCCCAGACCTTTTGTCTCCCAAAATGTCCTGGTTTCACTCCCCTGTATTCTTTCCTTTAATATTTATTAGACGCTATTGCCTTTAGATATCTAAAAAAGCAAGCGACATAACCACTGAATTAATACCCTATAATTATTTCCCTTGGACATAACTGTTCATTCTCTGTCTTGTTCTCATGTGTCTCAGCTTTTATTTTTATGTTGTTTTTTTTTTCTTCTTTTTTCTTTTCTCTTTCATTTCTCTCAAAGGGCAGATTTCTATAGTTGTGTATTAGAAGTACACTAGAACCACTCTCCTTCACCTTCTTGACAAGATAGGCTTTATCATACCAGAATTGATTTTTCCCTTGCACTCATATCTAGTCTAAAATCTACAATTAGATATAGAGACTCTTGTTTGCTCCACAAATATATTTTTCCCATAGGTAGCCATTGTCATTCCAGAGAGCTGTTTTGGAAACTGTTCAGGTGCAAAGGTAAGAAAAAAAAAATATATGCCAAGTAGATTTGGTAATTTTTATAGCCCTGCATAAGTGTGCTTCAGATCTGGTATTTTAGCATAAGTTAAAATAGCTACTTAGAGGACGGGTCTCCAAACTGGGGGTGCACATGCTCCAGGGGATGTGAAAGACAATCCATTGGGTTGGGGAAATAAAATAATTTTCTGTACTATTAGTAAATAAAATTTAGGGAAAATATAGTATTTATTTCATCTCCACCTCAACTTTTTTTTTTTTTTTCAATTTTTGAGTATGCGCATTGTATGTTAATACAGTAGTAAATTTGTATGGTTTGTAAATATACATACCCTGGAGAAGAATGCTTAAAAATGTTTTACTGGTAGGAGTACATTATCAAAAAATCTGGTAACCACTGACTTAGAGGATGACTGTATGACACTTATACTTCAATAATATGCCAGCTTAGCTTACAGGCATGTGCTTGGGAAGCCAAATAATATCTAAATCTTTTAAACAGTATAAATATTTTGTGGTTTCAGAAATGAATATTTGATACTAATATGTACTATGTCAAGCAAATACATCACATATTGTCAGTCCTTTGTTGGAGAATGCAAACATTGCTTGGCGGTGATAGGAGCATCATTAACCATAAAAGCACTTGGTATTGTGACATTATTGTATATAGAATTATATTGATAGCTGTTAAAATTGTACTAACTAAGAAATTAAATATAAGAAATAGTGAGATTTGGCAAAGCCTAATTTATAATTTTTATTGTGTGTTAGCAAACATAACAGCGTTTTTTTGGAGGAGCTGTCTTTTCAAAAACAAAGTAACAATAAACAATAGAATGACTACAGAAGTTATATTAAAATATAGACTTATTTTACAAGCATTTATTTTCCACAACAAAAGGAAATATTGCTCTAATACTTTTTCCAAAGTCACAGCATTCATTAGAATATTTTTAAAGTTTGTGTTACTGAAATAGTTAGTTGTACAGGAGAATAAGAAATATGGCAACACCATTACTTTAAGGAAACTCAATTCCTCTGCTTGTCTTTGACTTTATTTTTTATGCTGATCAAGTTACTTGTTTTCCTAGGCCTCTGTTTTTTCAATAGGATATCAACATGATAATGTTTTTCATGAGTGTTGTGAGGATAAATCTCTGAGTACTTTACTGTGTTCAGATTGTCTATGCACTGAATAAAGCTGGTGAAAAAAACAACAGGAGGTGATGTAATGAAAGTTTATCAGAAGTTATATGCACAGGCAAGAAACACTGTGGCTAGAGAGTTGTTTTGGCATCTCCTCACTTTTACATTCTCAGTATTGCATCTGGATTTTTCCATACGAACATCCAGCCTAGCTAAAATCAGTATGTTCTTTTGACAGTCTTCTCTCAGTAATTATTTTCCTTGTTTTGATTCAAGTATCAAAGAGGTATTTATGGCTTTTCATTAAAATGTGTGGGTGTTAAACCCCTTTATAATTTTTGTTAGGATGGGTAGATCTACCATTCCCATAGAAAAAGGCCAGGATCATCTAGTGTCCATCAGGATGTAGGGCAGCTGCTCTTGCATTGTTTCAAAAGAAAATAATAGTGTAATCTGAGGTAGTTTAAAAGCTCAGAACAAGTTTAAAATACCTCCTCTGTGAGTGCACTGATAGCAGTAAGTAGAAGATACCATGTAACAATGTCTTATGGCAAATTAAATTAATCATTATATTTCTATCTGCAAAGTCTAAGTAAAATAGATTGTGTCGGAAGATATAGAGCAACTTGCAGTAGGAAACTATATTACCATTTCATAAGCAGAGCAATAAAATAATCCTCATATTTTCATTATAATGGAAGAGTCCAACTTATCAAAAACAATTATGATAAGCTCTCTGCAACATCTTAAAAGAAATGTACATCTTAAAAGCAACACAGCTTTGGTAAGGAAGCAGAATCTGTTGCACTCTCTAGAAGAGTTTAGAACACCTCTAATCAGTATCTTGTTCCTTGTTATATTGACTGATGTGCAGAGTGAGTCATCAAAAGTTCTGCTTGATCATTGTGGAATCCTTTTTCCATTGCCTGCTTGCATTTATGGTCCGAGGTTTTATCTGAAAGAGATGAAAGGAACACTTCTGATCTACATGATCCTGTAAAGTTTGAGTGCAAAATGGATCTAGATAGTTTCTCCACCCTTGTGCATAGGGTGTTTGCCTTTGGAGAACACCCATGGAAAGGACTAAGCTTCCTCTGAGCTTGTCATCCTTACCCACTCTATGTTCCCATGCATTGTCCTAGAAATCTGGTTATGAAGAGCCCTGAACTGAATTTCTTCAATGATCCTTCATATATCATAGCTTTGCAACATAATATTTTAAAATTTAAAGCAATTTTAAACTCCTGCTTTGAAGAGCTGAAACTCATTTATTTTTCTTTTCTTGAAAATAGAGGGAAAAAATGTGTCACAAGTAAATGTATTTAGAATACAAAGGGACTAAAAAAGGTGAAAACATTTTATGTAAAAATATTTTCTTCAGTTAAGGAGAGTAAAAAATATTGTTTCAGACATTCCTGGAAAGAGAGATGAAAGAGGCAATCTGACAAAATGGGAGATTGGTCCCTGGGACAAATCTGACAAAATGGGAGATTTGTTTGGTAATTCCCTGAAAGAATGATTTCAACAGAGGGGGAAGTTTAAAACAAACAAATTTGCACATAATTTTCTAAATTCTTTGGAAGTTTGAAAATATTCCTGAGGAGGCTATACATTGTCTGCTTCAGGAGAAAACAAACAAACAAACAAACAAAAAAACAACACAAAACAAAAACAAGCAGGCATCTAGAAGCTCTTTTATCTTCCTCTTTGTTATAGTATTCACGCATGACCAAAAAATATAAATTCACTCTGATAAAATATTTTTAGCCTGTTAGCTGTCTACAAGAAGATAAAGACATGATCTCAAAACATATATTGTTTGTATAAATATTAAGGAGAATTACAACAGACTCTGCACTGCAACACAGTAATTTGAAATTCATGATAAAATTTTAAATAGGAAATAATGGCATGTTTGTGGTTCAGAGGTAAGTGCTTTAACAGGGACTGAAATCTCTACCTTGTATAACAGGTACAGATAATACCAAACACATGATCCAGATGCATGATATACATGGTGTATGTTAATTATGAGGTGACTGAAAGAAAATATTACGCAGAACAGATCTAATAATGCTATGAAATCTGTGGAGGACTAAGCAAAATTAATTAAGTGAAAGTTCATCATTATAGGGTAGGACAGGTGAATAGACTGATGGAAAGCGAATTAGGAGCCATAGTCTTATGTGCTCTTGCAGATTGAGTTCAAAGAGTTTAAAAAAAGCTGTTACCTGCCTCAGTGGACTGTATCACTTCCTTTGTAAGGATTTAAGCTGTACTGCAGTGTGCTCCTTAAAGTACGAGTAGTTTACCTTTATTTCACCAGTCACTTACTGCCATGATAGGCTGAGCTGTGGTAACAAAAAGCTGGAACATGGTGAATGAAACTGTTCAAATTATCATATCAACGTCTCATATACAATAAGTATCATGATATTTGACTTTGTATTTGACCAATTTGAAAATAAAAGGCTAAAATCCAGCAAGATTTAAGAGCCCTTAGGCTAAATAACTGTGAGTGGGGAAAATGGATAGAGATAATGGAAAATTATGAGAGTAATAATAGCCAAGTACAGTTTACCAGTGATATATCTTTTGTTGTTTTGTGTGACTTTATTAATTGCACCAAAACAAAATCTAGTGTGGATGCAGGCAAACTAGATTAAAGATACCTTATTCTGATGTTATTTTCCATCTGTTATGAGAGTCACTTGTTTACAGGTGCATGCAGCAGTATATAGCAGAATCCACACTTGGAAAGTTGCATGGCTTTATGTAGACTGGTACAGTATGATATAAGAACTTTTGAATGCAGATATACACCTACAGAAGTTTGAAACTTTCATAAGTGAGACAGCAAGAACAATCTAGTTTAGCAAGGAAGAGTTTAGTGTATTAGCAGAAGACTCTTTGAGGGAATTTGCTGCTTAGAGTACAAAAGGTAAACAAGTGAAGGTGTGCTTCAATTAGGAGGAACAACTTTTAGGAAAGACTTGAAATAGATGGTTGCAAAATGATGTGTGAGTCACAGCGGAAACAGTCATCTTATGGAGAGGTGAAGATAAGGAAGGAAAAGGATGATCCACTCTTTGAATATGAAAGCAGTTCCTGCTTTCTCAGCAAAGGAGAGATGCACCTTCTCAGCTACAAAAATAGTAGCAATTAAAAAATAAGTGAGGGATAAGTAACAAAGTGGGTTCAGAGAATATATGAAACAACAAGCATGAAAAGACAAACCATAACTTAAATAAATGGAATCTAATTCTTGAGACCATGTAGTTCACAATGCCTTGTGTCTGATTATTATTTTTTGGTACTAAAATAATGGTCTTATCATAACGGTCAGAATCATTGTTGTTGCAAAAATAAACAGGTAGTCCTCTTCTGAAAGAACTTACAGTATGGACAGGCGTAACAGACATCTTTCAGAAGAGAAGAGTTATTGTTCAGAAAAGAAGTCTGAATGGGAAACTTTAAACACCTTGGCTAGGGTCACAGCACAATTGGGCCAAAACTTTTATCTTTTGTCTCAGGGGACACTTTTATGATAAAAATCATCCCAATATCTGAAAGCATTTGATGGAAATAAGATTAATTTATAAAAGCTAGAAGAAAAAAATGTACTATATCATACTAGAAGTGTTTTGTTTTGTTTTGTCTCCAGTTACATTTATTAAATCTTAGCCCTTTCAGTTCCTCAAACCTACTTGCAGTCTGTGGGAGTGTACCTCAGCCTTTTTTCATGTGCTTTGTTACTTGCTCAATTTGTTATCAGTGGTAAATCTGAGCATAAAACTTGTGCCCAGATAGGTCTTGAATTTCCAAATGTTCTCTGTGTGGATAGTCAGAAGTAGATTTAACAGTTCAGATGCCAAAAGTGTCAAGTGACGGTGGGAGATCTGTAGTGACATAGAAATTAATTTATTGCTTAAGAATAGCTAGTAAAATCTTTGAAATGTCCCTGTAGTGCATGCCTTACAAGCTATTAGAAGTTTTCAGTCTTAACCTGAGTTTTATAATATGCTTTTATTTTATTTATTTATTTATTTATTACATAATTGCTAAGGTAAGTATCTTAAGGTCTTCTGAATCCAAAGATTGTGTTTAGAGCTAGTCTATGTAAGATTGTACTGTCTATGTAAGATTGTACTACCATGGCTTTTTCTGATGTCTGGATTGGAGTGAACTGCAGAAAGTGATCAGAGGTATACAAGAAATATTCATGCCCTCCACAGCTTCAGGGGAGGTTGTTGCCCTGGAAAATGAAATAATTTATTGCAAAATAATACTACTGCACACTCTTTCTATATAATATGTAATTGTTCTAATTTCTCCAAGCGGATGATTTTCATAAGGAAACTGACATCTGAAGGAAGAGGAAGGGTTCTGAGAACCCTTCTGAGTCCACCTAAGAACTTATTTGGTCTTTTGTCAAAATACATGTGCTAAACCCCTGCAAGAGTGGGACAGTTTACATCCAGTTTCTCTTTCTTTATTCTGTTCCCCACCCATCCACACCCCCCCTCAAAAAAAAAAAAAAAAAAAAAAAGCAAATCTCATTACTCAAGGCACTCTAATTAGGTCTGCAGACACTGTTTATTCCATATGTATGCCAATATCAGCGGCATTACCGTTTTCTTGTTATATTAACTCCTTGAATCCTTCCAAGGCTACTGTGATTTTTAAATGCTATCTCTCAAATTTGTAAGCTCTTTAATATGCACTCACACGTTTTTAGCTGTCTAGACTGTTCAGACATAGATTTTGTATTAATATTATTCTTTTCCTTAAAAATAGTATGGTTTGTGACAGGAGAATCAGAGAAGAATAGGATCAATATACCTGGTAGGAAAATGAAAGAAAATCATGCCTTGCCTGCGTAAGCTGATAGATTTTTGTCAAAATGTGAAGAAAAGTTTTAACGTCTGAAGAAACAGTCTTCTGGATGTTACTGATGCAAAATCTGTTCACCTATCCTCTATAGAATTCCCAAGGTCCAGTTGTTCTGGATGAAATACATTTTATTTCTGTCTAATATTCACCATACATGAAGGAAAACAAAACAAAACAAAACAAAACAAAAAAAACACATAAATCTAGGAGACAAAAAGCATGCAGTTTCAATGAATGGTTGGCTTTGAGTTTTGCAAAGTAACTTTATTCTATATATTTTAACTAGACAAGGCCTTGAATAATATAATCTGACTTTGAAGTTAACTCTCCTTTGAGCAGTGTTTGAAGAGCTCAGAATCAGATGTCCCTTTTCATCTAAATTACTCTGTGAATTTATGTATGTTATATATCTCTATATATGTAATCAACACACGTGCACATCACATGTGAATATATATTATATGAATGTATATGAATATAAATTAATATATATGAAATATTTTCCGTGAAATATTGTGAATCCACAAGGGCTCGACTTTTCCAGTTGTTTTCGATCTAGACGGATACATGTATAATATAGGGAAAACTTCTTAGGGTTTAAAGGAATTTAAGAAGAAGAATTTTGTTGTGTTTCACCCTCTATATGTTTCAGTAAAATCAGACTTTTTATTAGTGATTATGTGTTTCCAAGAGAAGAATGAAGTGTATGTTCTATTGACTTCACTTTCTGTGAGCTAGTTTATTATTTTCTCTCAGCTGAAGTATATAAGTCTCCAGAAATAACCCTCCCTATTATTCACAAAGTGAAGTCCTTTTCAGTTTGAAGGCAGGACTGTTCAGCCTTCCATAGCTGATTTTATTGATACTAATGATGTGACAAGGTGCTGGAAAAAGTCCAGATCTTGACAATGGTTAGGTATATACTTTACTATCTCTGCAATGTCAGTTGCACAGTAGCCTTTTCTTTTTTTTTTTATTGGATTTTTTTTTTGTTGCTAAGTAATATGACCCACTTTGAAATTATGTGGGTCTCTTGAGAAAATTAAAAATAAAACAAATGAAAAATGCAAATATTTTACCAAAGCATCTGAACAGTATGTGAGCAAAAAAGGAAAAGTCTGCAAAATGAAGCAGCAATGGGGAATTTCAAAGTCCAGACTTGGCATGTTGTTGGAAACATGTAAAGGAATAATGCACATCGCCAATAAAAATATGTTTTAGGAGAAGTAACTGAAGTTTGCAAGTTAAATGAAACATTAAAAATTTAAAATAGATGAGGAAAAAGTCATTACTCAAGGAATTTGAACAGGAGAACATATTGATGGAAAATGTGTCAATTGCCATGGAGATAAATATAATTTTTAGGTGTATATGTTAAAAGATGATAGGTATGACCTTATACCTGTGTCGCTAATATTCTCAGATGCAGAGTCAAAGAAAATGCTAAAAGCATAATGATTTTTCTCATCTCACAACACTAATTTCTTGGTGATAATTCAATTATAGCAGTTTATAAACATTCCTAGTCCTCCTCTGCATCACCTAGGTTTTAGTTATAATTAGTTTTTTAAATGTATAATAAAACATAGAATACAATTTGGAATCTCAGTCAACCTTTAAATCATTGTGCTGTGCTCTTTAACTGCTAATCTAGTGCTTTCAGTGCACAGCTTCGAAAAAAAAAAAAAAAAGTGTAGATTCCTTTTTATCCATGTCAAGTTTAAATGAAATTAAAATCTGAGACAGAAAATAAAAACCCTGTTGTTTACTCTTTTGTGTCCAGAACAAAACAGAAAAGGCTTTCTTATCAAACCCTGTTTGCATATGTCTAATAAATGTCACTTATCGCAGAGCCATAAAATGTTTTGAATTAGTTCAGTCAAAAAGCAGTGGCACAGATTAGAAAAAATGTTAATCCAATTCTTTGTTCTGTTAAATATCTTCCATTCCTATTAAGGCTCAGCATAACTCATAAGTGACCTTTTTTAATCCTTGTCCAATTTACATTAGACCAACCTATTTGTATTTACTAATTTTTATTTATTTATTTATTTATATTTATTAATTATTACCAAACATGGATTTCCACTAGGTGAGAGCTTTCACCTCCACTTTGGATTGTACCTGTTATACCTACTGAGATGCCACAGTTGGACAACAGAGGTACCAGTCTCTAATTTTGCATTTAGAATTGTGCCTCTGATCTTAACATCAGATTTGCTTCTGTGGCTTTTCTACTTCTCATCTTCCCAAAAGGGATTCATTTCACCTCCTCATGATTATGTGAAGCAGTCAGTGACAGAATTTTATGACCATCTTTGAGCTCTGTGATACGTTGAAGCAGTCTATGCACAACATCACAACAAAGACTGTACAGCAAGATGTAAGGAGGTCTGTCAGTGGTGTTTTAGCCCAGCACAATGACAATGCCAGACAGAGAAGAAGAAAAAAAAATGCAACATGGCACAGTTCTAATAAAATACTTCAAGCCAAGATAAATGGCGCAAGTAGCTGTAATTAGGACTAATTATGTTGTTGGAGTATTTTCACTACTGCATGATGTAATTAAACTTTTTTTTTTTTCACCAGTGGTACCCAGCATCCTTTAAAGAAGGAAAGTATTAATTGTGAAAGGAGAAAATAATATGTAATGTACAGAGACAAAACATAAAACAATCAAAATCTAAAACAAAACTAAAACCATTACAGAGAAGTAGTGAACTAATCAGTAGACAAGATGAATGGCTGATTACCATTCTGAAGGTTTGGGGCTTGATTTTTTATTTTTATTTTTATTTTATCTATCTATTTATTTATTTATTTTTGTATTTTTCCATATCCAAGGATGGATTTGCATAAGATAGAGCTTCTCTTAATACAACCAGTATCTTTTTGAATTATTATTTCAGGATGTGAAAATATGAAGGGTAAGCACCTTTCAAACTTTCTTTGCAAAGAAAGACTTTTAACACCTCTGTAAATACTTGCAGTAATGTGTAATGTAGATAAATATGTACACCAGTTCAGAAGGAGCTCATATTTCTGTTTGTGCTAAAACTCTGGTGCCTGCTAACAGAACAACACTACCTGTGACATTGGCCCATCTTAGGACATGCAGTTTGTTAACAGTAACATTAACAGAGAGAAGACTCATTGCTGAAACAGACAGAAGAATTAATATCTGAAATCTTATAGAATTTCGTACAAGACAGATGTACTTAATCATAATATACAAATTGTTAATGTAGTCAAGTAATTGCCTAGTCTGATGATCCTTTTTCCATTTTCATTTTATTGATAAAGGTTATTATTCTTTTCTGATATATGCACTTAGTTTTCTGTTTTCAATTCATGACACAATTTTTAACATTTCGTGATTCTGTACCAGCTAAAATTATATTTTTCCTTAAAACAACTGTTAATAACCATAAGCCACAGAATTAGAGAAGATGTAAATTACATGATCTTAGTGAGAGCTTTAACTTTGTCTGTTTTCCCATAGCATCCATGTTTTCAGCACTTTTCATGTAGTGCTTTGATTTAACTGTCTTAAGTGGAAGAGATAATACATATGACGACAGTAACATTTTAGTTGACTTGCTCTCTAGAACCTTGTGTTTGGACTTACTTTTAATTCTGTGAATCATATATCACTACTGAGGCATGTTTCCCTACTTCCTAAAGTAAGTCGTCACTCAATTGACTATACAGAGGTATGGGTTGAAACACAAAGACAGTATGCAACGTCCTTGAAATTATGCAGCAAGCTGAAACAATAGATGGAAAAATGAGGAAAGCTATTCTGTCTTTAGTAAGGAAATCTTCAGGAAGGAAACAAATCTCATGAAGAAGACTTTTCAGTCTTGTAAGAATGGATGTATCAGAACATTTCAAAAGTCAAACTTCATCATAATGGGAGCTAATTGTGAAACTCAGACTTAACAACGTGAACCAATCTGTCTCAAGAAACATTTTTAATGAAAGTTCAAAATGAAAATTCTACATTTCAGTTATTTAAACAAAATTTTTATCAACAAAGGCCTTTAGAAGAAAAATCCATAATCTTTAAAGCTGTCGGATACATTGGTTTAGTGATGTTATGAGAAAATAATGCCAAGTATAATATTAATAGCAGGTGTTCAGCATGGCAGTCCTGTTTAATTCAAGTTAATATTGAATATCTGCTCATCTTCTCAAAGGCTTTCACATAGGCCTCATGCAAAACAGAATCCCAATATAAATGCACTTATTGTCTACATAAAATTTATTAAATTATCTTTGGCTAATTAGCCTGAAAAAACTCCAAGCTTTACAAAATTTTTCAGAAGATCATAGTAAGGCTGTGCATAAGAATTTTCAGCTAAATTCAGAATTATGTTTTCTGCAGCTCTGCTTGATGACAAGAAATGTCATGTCTGGAAAGATCGATCACATACTTTCCACTATTTACAGGCCTGGTAGCTCAACATGGGCACTTTTTTGCTTGGTGCCACAACTTTATATTTACCAATTTTATGACTCTCGAGAAAAAAAAAAAAAAGGGTGTCTAAATATTAATATTCAAAACAATAATATTTTGTAACTGTAAGGAGAAGAGAAATATCGGCTGGATTTTTGTTTATCAGAGTTTTTTGTTGTTTGTTTTGTTGTTTTTGTTTATTGGTTTGTAATTAGTCTCAGGTTCTGTTAGAATTGAGCAAGAATGATTAACATGATCCTATGGCATAGAATATGCTCAGAACTATTCTCCTTTCCTAGTATACTAATGTGTCATAATGGCTTGAAGGAATGAGAAGACACTTTTTATTTGTAAAGTTTAAAATAATGGGAACTTTCCTTTTCATGATTCATTGAGATCAAATTATTCACAGATAGTTATTTCCATAAAGAATTTTATAAATGCACATGCAATGGTCTTCTAAGAATCTGAGAGAAAACACTCCCAGATTGGCTTTGTAAACTTTTTAAACTTTGCATCTTTCAACATAGCCAGTGGCAGATGTTATGGGTCAATAGAAGGAAAGAGACTAGGTCTGTGGCATGTGAAGTCTTAGGCTTAGATGTTAAATGTCTTTTTTTTTTCTTTTTTTTTCAAACTTTGGGCAAATGGCCCACTTTCTTTTGTTATAGTTTGGAATGCCTTCAAAGCAGAAACCTCTAGGGAGGGTCTGAAACAATTTCCAAGAAAAAGTCTGTAATTACTTTGTACTGCTTTGTTCAGTGGACTGAAAAAAAGCCCTAGACAAGGGAGACGTTTATATTTGTTCGCATATAGACTCCATGTATGTTTTGCCACCACCCCTGTTACACTAATATAAGATGTATGCTGATCAGTGCTGCAAATTTTGGTAATGCTGCTTTGTGGCTATTTCTGCCAACTGCCATTTTTTTCAGTAGGTTACAAAAAAAATCATTGGAAATCATTGTGTGAGCATATTTCTTAGAAATAAATAGTTATAATTCAAAGATGAGTTATCCTACAAAAAGCAGTCCACCCTGAATTTGGCCCAGCATCTCCTAGGATAATTCGAATTGTTAGCTCTGCCAAGAAAAAAACACAACATGCATTTTCCAAAACATCAAAATATTAAAGAATAATTCAGTCACAATATTTTCAAAATTATCACATTTTAAAAGTCACTATAGTCCTATATAAGGAGGGAGTTCTCTTTAGCCTCGGGTTCAAGATATTTTAGAAAACAGCTTCTCCCCTTCATGTTTGAAATGCAAAGCTCTTATAATATAGAAAAAAGGAAAGCCCGTGTTACAGAAGTTTTATTTTAGTCTATATGATTTACAATTTTGCTAAAATAAAAAAATAATTTATAAAATTCTATGGGAAAATTCTATGGGAAAATTCATAAAATTCTATGGGAAGGAGGCATATTAGAGAAATGGACTATTTTCCACAGATTTAGTAGATAACTATTAAAAAAACAATAAAAACAACAACCAACAACCAACCAACCAAACAAATAAAACAAGCTCTCTTGTCCAAAAGCAGAACACTTAAATTAATTGTGGAGTTTGTATAACGAGCTATACAAACTATGTCATTTCTAGCTTTGCCTCAAGTGAATGTGTTGAAATTCCAGAAGAAAATTGGTGGCTCTTCAGCAACCTCCATGACCTCCTTCCGCTTGCACAAGTGGTTGCTCTGGTTGAAGAGGAAGGGGTTAGCAGGAACAGAAAGTTTAGGTGATGAGATTACTGCAGGAAAAAAAAAAAAAAAAAAAAAAAAAAAAGTGCATCTGTTTGCAAGCCTGAGATTCCATTAGAAGTATAACTAAAACTGATTAGTGTCTGTACTATAGCATTATGATAATGAAGTCTGTGGCCTTACCCAAAGATTATCAACATGACTTTTAAACTCACTCTGATATTCTTATCACAACTACTCTTAATTCATTATGAGTTGCTAGAAGATCATCTTGTTACTAAACATGAATAGCTGGCAACTCAATACGGTCCAGTAAATTTGAAAAACAAGCTGAGTAATGAAAAGTATTAGGAATAAATATCCTGGACATTGGATCTTAGCTTTCATTGTACTTAGAGAGCTATCTTGGTCTTGGTCCTCAAAACTCATCAACACCATCATAAATTTTATTTGTTAATTTTGTTCCTCTTTTTTTTTTTTTTTTTAATGCTAATTGATTTGCATGGGGCTTGAATCTTTTGCCCTTAAGTATAACTCAACTGTAAAGTTTGCTCTTTCTGTAGTCTGTTTGTATTCTAAAAACTTTGGAGACTTTTTTCTTTTTTTCATGGATTACTTAAAAAAAATAATGTTTGGACCTAGCATAAATGCTAACCAATACCCATGTTTGATTTGTTTTTTATTTTTGTTGAAGTCAGAAGAAATATAGAAAGTCTTAGAGGAGGCACGCATTATGCCTCTGATTATTTTAGTATTATATTTCACAGTGCTAAGCTAATTTAGTAAACCAAAACCATGTGTTACTTGTCTAGAAAAGGTAAGATCGTTTAATCTCTACTCAATAGCAATTTCCTTATTCTTAGTAGTTTAGCTGTTATGTAAAGTTGTTGGAAATAAAGCACTTTTTTTTTTTTCAATATCATGATCTTAAATCTGGAAACTATTCTGAGCTAACTTCAGTTTAAAAAAAAATATACTGAACAATAAAACACACAGAGATGTGAAGAAATGTTTTTTCTACCGTTATCACATGTAGTATGTCAATAGTCTAAAATGCGGTTTGTATAGTACACAAGTGCTGGAAAAAACTGATATATTTTTTAATATAGAAAAAAAAATAATCTTGCCTTCAGGAGTTTAACTTTTGTCCCATATAGACTTAGTAAGTAGCAAGGATTCTTCTGTAAGTTCCAAGGAGCAAGTCTGCCCTGATACCTGTCAGAAGTGCCATAGTTCCTAGCAGTGTGAGAAAGGTTTTCTAAGGATCACTAAATTTGCAGAAATTTCTGAAGATTAAGACGACCTGAAAGTGTTTGATAGTCAGTTAACAATTGCTAACTTCATCCTTCTTCACGTTCCCCTTTAAATCACTAAGCAACATAGAGGCAGATGACAAATTTTTTTTAGAAATATTCAAGTATAAGCATCTGACTCAAGGCACCATAAAGACATCTTTAGATAAATACAAATTAAGATGGCCTAATATGTTTGTTTTACCTTCCTGCACATCTAAACTCCACTCTTGTTGTGGTTTAGCCCGGCTGGCAGTCAAACACCACACAGCCGTTCGCTCACCCTCCCCCCTCCCTCTCTGGGATGGGGGAGAGAAACGGGAAAGTGAAGCCTGTGAGTTGAGATAAAGACAGTTTATTAAGACAGGGAAAAGAATAACAATAATAATAATAATAATAATAGTATTAATAGTAATAATGTGTACGAAATAAGTGATGCACAATGCAATTGCTCACCACCCATTGACCGATGCCCAGCCTATCCCCGAGCAGCCAGCCCCCCCCACCACCCCGGCTAGCCACCCCTATATATTGTTCAGCATGACGTCAGATGGTATGGAATACCCCTTTGGCCAGTTTGGGTCAGCTGTCCTGGGTCTGTCCCCTCCCAGCTCCTGCTGCATCCCTAGCCTGCTCGCTAGCAGGACAGAGCGAGAAGCTGAAAAGTCCTTGGCTTGGTGTAAGCACTGCTCTGCAACAATTAAAACATCAGCATGTTATCAGCGCTCTTCTCATCCTAATCCAAAACATAGCACCCTGCCAGCTACTAGGAGGAAAATTAACTCTGTCCTAACTGAAACCAGGACAACTGTGACCACTTTCTTACTCCCCCTCCTCCAAGGAAGAAGAGGAGAAAATATGATGAAAAAGGGTTCAAGGGTTGAAATAAGGTCAGAGAAATCAATTTCTCATCAATTACTGCCATTGGCAAAAAACTCAACGCAGGGAGATTAATTTAATTCGTTGCCTATTGCTAACAGACTGGAGCAGTGAGAAACCAAACACAAACGAAAAACACCTTTCCCCCATCCACCCTCTGCTACCTCCTCTCCCCACGCAGTGCAGGGGAATGGGGAATGGGGGCTGTGGTCAGTCCCAGATGCTTCATCTCCGCTGCTCCTTTCACAGTCGCTCTCTGCCCTGGCTCCCATGGGATGCCATCCTTCCCGAACTGATCCTGTGGTGGCTGTCCACAGGCAGCAGCTCTCCAAGAACTGCTCCCACATGGCTCCGTACCACGGGGTCCATCCCCCAGGAGCAAACTGCTCCAACACAGGTCCCCCACGGGTGGCAGCTCCCCCCAGACCCCCTGCTCCTGCATGCACTCCTCTCCACGGGCTGCAGCTCGGGCCTGCGGCTTTCTCCTGCGGGGGCTCTCCATGGGCTGCAGCCTCCTCCAGGCCACATCCACCTGCTCCACTGGGGGCTCCTCCATGGTCGCAGCATGGAGATCTGCTCCACCGTGGAACCCATGGGCTGCAGAGGGACAGTCTGCTCCACCATGGTCCTCTCCACAGGCCCCAGGGGAACTTCTGCTCCAGCACCTGGAGCACCTCCTGCCTTCCTTCTTCACTGACCAAGGTGTCTGCAGCATTGTTTCTCACTTCTTTCTCCCAGCTGCTGTTGTGCAACAGTTTTTTCCCTTTGTTAAATCTGCTCTCACAGAGGTGCAACCAATGTCACTCATTAGCTTAGCAGCGGGTCCCTTTCAGAGCTGGCTGGAACTGGCTTTTATCTAACATGCGGCAGCTTCTGGACTCTTCTTACACAGGCCACACCTGCAGCCCCCTGCTACCAAACCCTTGCTACATAAACCCAATACACCTAATTCAGAAAATCCTAAGAAACTAACAGCTTCACCTAGTTTCTAAAATCAATACATTTTTTGTTATATTAATATGCCTTTCGAAATATTATCTTGAAAGTATTTTCCAGATTAATTCTTTGTAAAATACTGTACTTTATAAAAGTTAACTTTTCTCAAAAAAAAAGGAGAAAGTAATTGAGATTGTGATAATTGATATGTCTCAATATACCTTATTTATTTATTCATTCATTCATTCATTCATTCATTCTTATTTATACGTTACATTCCTTAAGAGAAGAATGATTTGATGAGATATACCCTCCTATAGAAGGAGGGGGCAGGTGACTGCTACGAAGGACCGAATGAGTGTGGAGTCTGGACAGGCTGAAGCATATGGCAGGCAGATAGACAGACAAAACATACAGGCAATGTGAAACCATTGAGAAGAAAAGAAAGCAGACAGTGCAGAGCTTGTTGGATCTCAGAAAGCTTCTGTAGTGCTACAAGCAACACTGAAAGTGAGAAAGCTATAAACAAGAACAGGTTTTTGTATGTATTTAAATCAATGACTTGATTTAAAAAGTAAAGGATTTGAGTTTATATCCTAATAAAGCCAGATTGATCTAAAAGTCATTTCATATTTCAGGATGCTCATTATAAAGAAAAAAAAAAATACACTTCTTCAAGGCTCTGGCTGACTCCGTGTCTTGCTCCAAAGATCTATAAAAACAAAAAAAAAAAAAAAAAACTTTGCATAAAATCAAGGAAAGATAAAATAATATTAATAAAATGAGTATGCTTCATCCTTGCGTTAATTACATTTAAATCAATGTGAAATATAGGTAAAATAGTATAAGTTGCAAAGACCATCTACTTTAGATCATCTCATTTTATGTTAGTACAGCACCAAATGCAATTTGGACTATGGCAAAAGTACTTACGGGACTTCAGTGTTTAAAGTGAAGTTTAAATGAAAATCTAGGTAGCTGTATCAGAGATCCTCTGGTTCTCAAAATTCTGATGTTACCTCCTGGTCACTTGTGAATTTTAACCCCAAATCCAATGAAATTATCAAGAATTCAGTGAGTTTCAGATTGGTTAGTAATACGTTATTACTGCTATTTTATTATCCAGATGTAGAAAATCAATGCAGTGTAAAGGAAATTCTCAAGGGAGCTAGACTCACTATCACTGGATTTCTGGAAAATAATGGAAATTCTGAGGGGTGCAAACAATTAGAAAAGCGATTTTCCCCCCACAACTGGGTTTTATAATGAGAATGAAGTGTTTCTACTCCACAAGGAACAGTCATATTCTGTCATTTTACATGGTACCTACGCTGTCAGTTTGATTATTTTTTTTTTCCATTCCCGAACCCTACTCAGCTCATTGCACATATTGCATATATGTTAATTCAATTCTGGGCTCTCTTCTAAAACAACTCAACTACTTTGCTTAAAGAGAATGTATGATCAGAGATGACAAGATAATGTTTTTCAGGACCGCTTCCAAATAGATCCATGAGGGATGTGGATTATGCCAAGTTTCTCTCTCCTGACTATGACAAACACTTTGTTTGGAGACCTCTCCTCTTGAATGCTTCATGCCTTGCTCCAGAAGATGTCAAATGCAGCTGTGGCATCATGATATAAAAACACTATTCTGGTAAGCTGCAAGAGTGGTTATTTTGGTACTGTGAAATCAAAAACCACAAACACAGAATTATATCTGATGACTACATGGAAGACATGTGGAAAGTGAAGGAATTCATTTTGTTTTAGAGGGTGCCAGCCCAAGAAGACTGGACATGAGGCAGTCTGGACATGAGCCAGTCCACAGAAATTCACCAGGGACTTCGGTTCTTCTGAGTGCCATTCACAACACAGTGAATATAAATTAATTAAATATTTAGTCATTTTAAAAGAGATTTTTCTTTGAACTGTACTAGAGGTTTTGAAATTTATTATAAACCTCAGAACTTCTAGCAGAGAAGGGTCAAAGAATTCACATGATTTTCTAATGAAGCAAAACTTTTAAAAGAGCACATTTTGTATTACTGAAATTGTTTTAATATGACGGTACTGTAAAAGCTAAGGCATGGAAACATCTGGAATTACACAGACATGGTGATATGGCTCCCATGACTGGAATGCTGGAATGGAAGGATACAGGTTCTTAGGAAGGACAGGCAGAGGAGATGAGGAGAGGGCATCTCCCTCTGTGTCAATGAGCAGCTGGATTGCATGGAGATCTGCCTGGGAATGGATGAGTAGCTGACAGGTTATGGATCAGGATTAAACGGAGATGAGGGACAGGTGACATTGTAGTGAAGGTCTGCTACAGGCCACCTGATCAAGAGGACCAAGCAGATGAGACAGATAGAAGCAGCCTCACATTTGCAAGACGTGGTCCTCATGGGGGACTTCAACCACCCCAAAATCTGTTGGAGGGACAGCACAGCAGGGCATAGGCAATCCAGGAGGTTCCTGGAATGCATCAACAATAACCTCCTTCTGCAAGTGACAGGAGCCAACAAGGAGAGGTGTTATGCTGGACCTCATTCTCACCAATAAGGAGGGGCTGGTGAAGTTCAAGAGCAGCTTTGGCTACAGTGAACATGAAACACAGTTCAAGATCTTAAGGGCAACAAGGAGGAAATGTAGCAAGCTCACTACCCTGGACTTTGGAAGAGTCCAGTCTCTCTCTGCTTGGAAGAGTACCATGGGACAAAGCCTTGGAGGGGCCCAAGAAAGCTGGTTAATATTCAAGGATCACCTTCTCCAAGCTCAGGAGCAATGCATCTCAACAAAAAGGAAGTAAGGCAAAAACACCAGGAGGCCTTCATGGGTGAGCAAGGAGCTCTTGGCCAAACTCAAGCAGAAAAAGGAGACCTACAGAAAGTGAAAGCAAGGGCAGATAGCCTGGGAGGAATACAAAGACATTGTCTGAGCAGACAGGGATCAGGTTAGAAAAGCTAAAGCCCTATTACACTTAAATTTGGCCAGGGACATCACGGTAAAGAGAAGGCTTCTATAGGTACATCGGTGATAAAAGGAAGACTAGGGAAATGGTGGGCTATCTCTGGAAGGAAGTGGGAGATCTGGCTACCCAGGATATGGAGAAGGCTGAGGTACTCAATGAGTTTTGTGCCTCAGTCTTCACCAGCAAGAGTTCCAGCCACGCAGACCCAGCCCCAGAAGGCAAAGGCAGGGAATGGGAGAATGGTAAACTGCCCTCTGTAGGAGAAGATAAGGTTTAAGACTAGCTAAGGAACCTGAAGGTGCACAAGTCCAAGGGACCTTGTTAGCTGCATACGTGGGTCATGACAGAACTGGTAGATGAAGTTGTTTAGCCACTCTCCATCACATTTTAGAAGTTGTGGCAGCGGGTTGAAGTTCCCACTGACTGGAATAAAAGAAAGCATTTTTAAAACGTTTCCCCCCCATTTTTATAAAGGGGAAAACGATAGAAGTGAGGAACTACAGGCCTGTAAGTCTCATCTATGTGCCTGGCAAGATCATGGAGAAGATTTATCCTGCTTGTGTTTTAAACTAAGAAAGGGTACATTTAGAATAGACATTAAGAAGTTCTTTACTATGAGGGTACTGGAACAGGTTGCCCAGAGAAGTTGTGGATGCTCCATCCCTGGAAGTGTTATTGGCCAGGTTGGATGGGGCTTTGAGTAACCTGGTCTAGTGGAAGGTGTCCCTGCCCATGGCAAGAGGGGTGGAATTAGATGATCTTTAAGGTTCCTTCCAATCCAAACCATTCTCTGTTTCTATGATCTTGCTAAGACCCTCAATTTATTTTTAAAGCATTGTGTAGAGGAAAATGCACTATATGTGCAAGAGCTTACTCATATATCTTCATTTAGAAACAACCTCAAGCTGTAATCACCTTCGTTTAGTAGCTTCACCTTTACTATGTAGATTTTAATAGCAGTTGACCATGTTTAGTAGCTGCACTTATTTAATAGCTGCACCTTTACCATGGACCTTTCCCATGCAAGCTGCAGGGGAAAGTAATTAAATTTAATGAAAACTATGCTTTCCAAACAAGGATATATGGTTAGTCATGTGAAATGGGCAGTAGGATAAATCATTTGAGGAGAAATTACCCACAGTTCATAGGTTAAAGTACTGTAGCTCTAAATATAAATTAAGACTAAAACGTAAGGAGCATGAGTTTTGTAGATTTGCGTAGAGTTGCGTAGAACAGCAACATAGTGACTATGCCCTTACAAGGTTTGCATGTGACTGTAATCTCAGGAACACATCTGCTGATTCATGACAAAATCATTCAGCGAAAGAAGATGGAGGCTGCTTTCTGGAAGACATGCAGTCTTCCAAAATAAATACCAAGAAATGAATCTGATTCTTACACTATATCTTGTTTCTCCCGCCCAGTTAGGGACTCAGCACCAGTCTTTTTCATTCATGCTCCCTGCATTATGTTAGACAGAGACAGAGTTCACTCTTTAAAGTGATTTTAGGACGAGTAAAGAACCAATAGAAGTAATGAACAACTAATTTGCTAGTAGGAAATACAATAAGAGCAAATGGAATAAACAAAATTAAATATTCACATTTTTTAAAATTTTCTCTCTTTTTAAAATCATCAAAAGTTTTTTTTTTCTTTAAGAAAATACCAGGCGCTTTCCTTTTTTTTTTTTTTTTAATTATTTATTATTAGTGCTATTTTTAGCCAGAAGTGATTAAAGACACATGGCCTCATTGTTAAGGAGATGAACTTGTTTCATCTTTTTGATCAAAGCTGGTCAACAGAACACAACAGTAATTTGATGCCAGTGGGTCACTGCAACCTACAATCTTGTTTGATGCAAGGGAATATAAAAATATCTTGTAATAAACTCTTTTTTTTTTTTTAATATGTATACATATAGTATATTTGCTTTGTGTTGAAATAATTTTGCTTTTCACTGATGACAACATTAGTATTACCTCTAGAAATATTTACTTTTTTTATCTCAGAACATTATGTACTGGGAATGTAAGCTACAACAGAATGTGTTGGAATTTTACATACCAAAAGGTTTCATACCTAGGCCATCATGGCAGCATAGAGTTTCATTACTGGTATTATTGACGTTTAATATACAAAACATTAAGGGAGCAATAGCACCAGGAGATTTTTATGTGTTTTGTACTTCAGTTCTCTTATATTCTACAAAATGTGGAAGTTTTTCTAACAATTTTAGAGATGTACAGCAACAGTGAGATAAAGCTGAAAACAGCAGTTATGAGATACTTTTGATCAAAAAAGTACTTCATTTGAAAGATAAGCCTCAGAAATTCAGCTCACCTTGTATATGTGCAGATTTTTCTTTTGTTGCACAGCAGTAACATTTAGATGAAAGTATATTGATTTGAGTTACTAGTTCTTTCTTTTTTGAGAACTGAAAATATTAATTAAGGTATCCCTACAGGGATATTTTTGTTGCTCTGGTATTTCTGCTTTTAATGAATTAAATAGATAAATAAGGAATATTTACTAAAGTATTTCCTTGGAAAACATAGTCTTACCATATTTCTGGTTGGTAGTGTGTAGAGAATTTGGTTTGATTATTTTAGAGAAAACTATTGTAGATGCTAGACTTTTAAGTGTAACTGAAATAATGGGATTTTTTCACTGTTTCACTCATTTTTTATAGCAGTCCTGCTTATGCTTCCATCATCATGTTTATGCTTGTGCGTGTCCTATATAACCTAGAGGTTTAAGATATAACACTACCAGTGATAGATGTGTTTTTGGTAAGAATTGTCTCACTTTTTTTCCAGGTTCCCAGCTTGTTTTGCTAAAAGCAGCAGTGACTTTTTAACCGAGTAGCTTTTCTAAGGTTCATGATCTGTGAACATGTGCTAACCAACCTTGAGGGTGCAAGAGAGAATTTCTGCTTACAAAACATGCACATTTTCATTCATAAAAAGAGGGAATTTTGGAGGTAGGTACAAGATGTGAAAGACATTTTTTCTCAATTTTCTGTTTGCTCAGCACAGCCCACCTGACACCTTCAGTTTCACCACAAGCAGTGATTTTGTGATAACAGGAACAGCTAGTAGCCCTTTTATCCTTAAAAATATTTCTGCTGCAACTCTACAGCAGAAACACTGACCTACAACATCATGATAAATGTCACAAACTGGGAATTCTTTGCAAGAGTCTCTTTCTCTCATTTGGACTAGACACTTCATTCTGGACTGGTTAAGTTACTTTTATGTTAAGTATATTTATGTGATTTTTTTGTTTGTTTGTTTGTTTTAACAAGTGGGAACTCCTCACCCATTCCTAAGAGATGCATTTTGTCAATAAATTTTGGTCAGCTTGGTCTGAGAGTACTCGTATCATTTGCCTTCTTTCTTTCTTTTTCTTTCTTTCTTTTCTTTCTTTCTTTCTTTCTTTCTTTCTTTCTTTCTTTCTTTCTTTCTTTCTTTCTTTCTCTTTCTTTCTTTCTCTCTTTCTTTCTTTCTTTCTCTTTCTCTCTTTCTTTCTCTCTCTCTCTCTCTCTCACTCTCTCTCTCTCTCTCTCTCTCTCTCTCCCCCCCCCTCTCCTCTCCTCTCCTCTCCTCTCCTCTCCTCTCCTCTCCTCTCCTCTCCTCTCCTCTCCTCTCCTCTCCTCTCCTCTCAGATCCATGAGGGTTAGGTATTTTGGCCTCTGTGAAAAGATATCACCACTAATAAAGGCGACTTGCTAAAACTCACAAAGCAAGGATAATGTTTAGGTGAGCCAGGGGACACACTGACTTGTTTTCAATCTTTTTCCTTCTCACAAAGTACCCTTGCATGAATGAGCAATATATTTGTTTTGTAGAAACTGGTTTTGGATAATTTAATGTCACTTTGCAAGGGAAAGGCTCTCGAGTAATTATGAGTACAAGTAGGCTGGTCATCTTATTGCTGTTGGAAGAAAGAAGGGCTGGTAAAGACAAAATCTAATATATGGGTATAGGACCATGTGATTCCACCAAAAGATAGCTAGGTTAGTGAAATGAGCTACCGACAAGGGTGTACTCATTGGGATTCAACAAAATCTAAACTGCCACTTTCTTTCTATCATTGTAATTCAGTTACACTCTCAAAATCTAAATTTTAAGTCATTGTAAGGTTTCATCTTTTGTTACATTTTTCAAAATGTTTCATTAGTATATCTGTAACAGATGAATTATGAATAGTTCACAATACACCACGGAGATGCATTCAGGTTATTCGACCAGTTCAAGGGAAGCTTGCACCATTGCAGCTTTACTGTTTATTGGTTATCAAAGCAGATAGATATGTAGATAGATAATTCAACTTCTCTCATGTCCTTTTAAATTATTAGCAATTTTATCAGACATACAAACAAGTTGGATAAGGTTAATATTTTATTACATTTAAAGATAAATATATACATTATGTACAATTAAACATGTTTTTGTACCTATTTTCTGAACATTTCTAATTAGCAATAGTAGCAGTGTCTCATATTTTCATCAAAACAGTTCATATTAATTCATGAAAATGTTTGTTTTGATAATCCATTTGTCATATATATTACATCTCAAAACAGTGTGCAAATGGTACAGTGCTTGCTTTTTTTTTTTTTTTAGTGTCATAAAACAAACAGTCAAAAAAAAATGATAGTAAGCAAAACACCAAAAAGAGGTGGCTGGGGAGGATGGGGGTGGGAGAGGGGAGAAAAAAATAAAGAGTTTTCTGAATTCAAGTCAATTGAAGTGAAGGAGATGGTTTCTAATGACTTCTATTGTCTTTGGATTCAGATTGCAAAAAGGAGCCCCTGAGCTATGCAGAATCTGTGAGGTAAATAAAAGTGCACATACTGTTTCAGGTAGGTGCACTAAAACTAACACAGAATTTCTGTTCAGTAAAACAGAGAGGGAGTTATGATCCTATGTTATCTTAGTTTTATATAGGCCATATGGACCTTAGAATTTGATACCTATTAGTATCTACAAAGATGAGAGCATCTCTCCATATATAAAGAATACATAAATTAAATGCCATATTTTTTAGTGAGAGGAAGCGTTTGGGAACTCTGCTGAAACAAAGGGAAAAATCAGCATCAAAAAATATTATTTATCTGTGAACCTAAGTACAGATATGGATCCCTGCTTATGCAACTATGTTCAAAAGCCGTGACCTGTTTTTCGAAATGAAGTGCCTAAGGTCTAAGACCAGATCTCTAGAAATATTTTAGTAAACTACATGTTTGTATGTGTGCAAAATTAAATTCAAGAAATATATATTTATGCTGGGTTTCTCAGATATATCCAAAAGCTTTTTCCTGCAGAGAGCTTGTTTCTGAAGAACAAAAAATTTGTTACATTAGTTTCAAACTTTTTCTTGGTCAAATCCTAATAGTTTTATGAGTGTCTAGGGTTTCTTTGGTTTGGGTTTTTGGTGGGTAATTTGATAAATTAATGAATATTTTTATTGAGAAAACGAATGTCTTGCAGTTAGTAATATGCATAACAGATTTGTTCTTTGTGTTGTAGAGTAGTGTAAATGTTGCAAATTCTATTTGCCAGTCTTGAGATGAAACTCTTTTACAGATAATGGATGTGTTGAGTTAAATTACGTGAATCTGCCTAAGGCAGTGTCTTCTTGTATCAAGCAGTGAAGTCTGTATGATTAGTCTCAGAATAGTTATGTCTTTTGTAATCATTTCCTTGCTAAAATTTTGGAATTATGTTTTTAGGACCCAGTCTTTATTTCTATGTATAACTCTATCAATATCAATATGTCTTATGTACTGCTGATAGTTTCAAAATAGTGTACTAGCATAATACAATATCATGGCTCAGTGTTTACTGGTTCACTCCCAGAATTTAAATTTGTTTCCAACTATAAATAAGAATTATAACTTTTTTTTTTTGCATTCCACAATATTTCTTTCCTCTTTTCCTAAAATGCAAGATATGAAATGTTAAAGTCCACACCTTATTTCAGAGTATGACTCTCCAAGAAACTTAGAAAAACAAAAAAGAGACAATTAAAGTTATGTAGATCATACTATCATATTAGCTAGGGATAAAGTGATTTAGCTCTACTAAAACTGAAGCAACAAAACTGATAAATCTGAGGTAAGGACCACAGATACCTTCTTTCTCATTAGCTCAAAAATCACTTCCATTCAATACTCTCTTTGTTGTTTCTTCTTTGTCTTTAATTTCTAAAATGCTTTGGCTTAGGATCTTGATTGTATTGTTTTGCTAGCCTTACCAAATAACCCCCCCCTTTTAATATTAAATTTATGGTGGGAGTAATAAAAAGTCAAATAAAGGCCTTGTGATACATTATTCATAAATGTACAACATAGTGTGAGCAAGGAAACAATGAAATATGGCTCTGCGGGATAAGGACATTAAAATGGCAGAAATAGCAAAGGTAATCACCCCTTGCTCTCCCATCCTTTATTCTTATACTTAAAATGAAACTGTTCTGAGGGAAGTGCAAAACAGACTTTTTATATTTTTTAATTGGAAACAGTGAAATATGAAGTTGCCTTTTCCTGCTTCTCCATGCATCCAGTTTACATGAGACCCCAACACACTGTCCAGTGTGTGCTATGCCTATGGTATATGATGTTGTATGAGAATCATTATGATTGCCATGAAGCCATGTCAGGTATATTTACCTTTCTTTATCCTGTATCCTAGGTGATAGAGTTCATTTGTTCTTCTTCCCTTTGTGACATCCATCCATCCCACCCTCAACTTTAGGACTGATTGGACTGAGATCTCACCAGGTTAGTAGTTCAGAACTAGTGTTTTGTCTTAACACCTGATGACTATACTTCTGGTAATTACAGTGATACTGAATTCTTCAAGCAGAACCTAAACCTCAAGGGCATTATAGATTAAAAAGCATAGACTGCTAAACCATGTTTAAGTGATAACACTTTTCAGGAGAGAGGGTAGAGTAAAGTTAAGGAATGAAATCAGAAATTGGAACATAAGACTAGGAAAAATCTGTGGAAAAGACAAATTAATACACAAATACATAATTAATACATTATGCACAAATCAATAGTTGGACTCTTAGTCAACTGAAAAAAATTAATGTTTTTTTGGTTTCTTAAAGAAGAACAATTTTTATAGTAACCCTCATTGTCCACCTTCCAACCTCTTGTTGAAACTCTAGGCTTAAGACAAATTTGATGGAGAGGAGAGTGTTTTAAAAATATATTTAATTATTTGTGTGTGTGTGTGTGTATTTATTGAAGCACTGATAAGACATTTCTATTTGAAAAATGAGCAATAGTGATATTCACCAATATCTGATTGTCAGCTGAACCCACTGGTATACCTGACTAGAACAGTAGCTGAATTCAATGTAAACCTCAAACAAGTGGCTGGTCTTTTGAAGGCGGACATGTATACAGCACATATGGATCTGAAATTCAAAGGAGATTTCAAAGTGTTATATTTCTGTATATTTAAATAATATTCTGCCTATTCTGCTATTAATTATTTGGAAAAATCTAAAACATATTTTTCAATAATCTCATTTCTCCTGTAAAAAAAAAAATCATATTTATATAATTTTTAACCTTAAACTTTATTATCTCAGGTTCATCTTTGTAGTGCCTCATTACAGAAAACTGACATGGCCCAAATGAACTAGCCATGACAACACAGAACAGACTTGTTAGTGCTAATAGACATGGCTACAAAGGGGTGCAGGGCTCATTTCACATCTACCTACTAGCATAATGTTGGTTGTAAAGAAATGTGGAGAGACTAAAAGTGACAAAGCTGTTATCTCAGAATTGGGCAATGTATCAGCACTTTCTAATAACCTTTAGAGCCTCTGACTACCTCCAAGTAGTCTACATTACCTGACCTCTGCAAGTCTGACAATTACAAGTGTTCTGGGCTGCTTGAACACTTACAGATTAATTCCAATAGGTCTACCAGAACAAGAAACAACAAATGAATTATACTATCAGTCAGTCTTGCTCTGCTTGAGATGGAGACAGGGAATTTAGCCTCTTCTGGGGGCTTTGGCTACTAGATAAGTGAATACTCAGAGGACTTACCTGGCTTCCTTTTTCCATGAAATTGTTGCAGGGACAACTAGTTAATATAGGGATAGTCTTTGTACTGGCTGCTTCTGGGTTGGTTTGGTCCCTTGCTTTCTTCTTCAAGAAAAGCATGCCACTAGGGAGCTACTCATTCTTCTGCTCCAAGTAGACACCCCATTTTATTACCCATCTAGAAACTCTCTGTCTTTTCAGCCACAGTAAGAATGGCAAGTTTTTCCCATGAACAGGTTATTTAGATCTCCACCTGTGAAAATTCTCTTATCCCACTGCATTTATGCCTGGATTTAGGATACTTACCTGGTTTTGGAAGCAACATCATTTCAGCTCCCAAAAGGAACCAGAAGACCATCCGTTCAGAATAAGAGCAACATGAGATTGATTATTTAAAGGGAAATATATTTCACCAGCATACATTACTTGAGAAGCAGACACAAGGTAGTAATTATTACTAGGAAACACATTCAAGATTTAGAACTGAGGCCATATCAATAATTAATTTGCAGTTTACTAGCCAAAATAAATTCTTTCCCAAGTTCATGTCCCCTTTTTACCTGATTCAAAAAGAGAAATTTAAGAAAAGTATCTTGCTCTCCAGAAGAATATGTTAGTCATCTCAGGGGCTAAACAATATTCTTAAATATTATTTCCTCTCCCATTTCTGTTCTTTCATTTTGTAATGAACAGATAAATATTCACTCAACCAGAAAGAACATTTATCTGTTCTTGACAAATCTGCTGGTAGGCAAGAAACTCCAAATTCCTGCTCTAAAATACAGCAGGAACTGAACCTTTTTCCCCAAACTCCCAAGACAGAATTTTTACTGAAGAGGCTGTAGGGCAGTACCTTTCAGCATTTCTTTTGAGGAACACTGGACCCCTAGCTTACTGGTAAGAGTCCCTTGGAGGATAAATAAGAAAATAAGCCTGTTGCTAATAGACTTCAATTCACTATAAAGGATTTGCTTCTCAGATAGTCAGGGTTTTTAACATAGGCAGATTTTTAAAAGTAAATATATTTTTATAGGAAAATTTTGAACAGGTATAGGTATTACTAGTTGTCTTCTCTTGGATTTGCTCCATTTTGTATAAAATATTTAGACGATCATAAAAACAAAGAGCTAGCTAATGAAAATGAGTCTAATACCTAGTACCGTGATAACAAGCCTTGGGTAAAACATGCCAGAATAAAAAGGAGGCATCATTACCTATGACACACAATCAGGACCAAAATGCCCCTACTCTATTCTGTCTCTAGTAGACTCTTTTTCCACTGCTTCTTGTGCAAGAAAAAGGGGTTGGTGGAATAGCCCTTTATATGTAAGGACATAAGGAGGGAGTCCTGTAAGAATGGAGAAAATGCTGTCACATGAAGTGAAACTGCAAATATTGACCAGAACATATTCACCTGGAAAGAAACAAGTTGCTCTTTAGACAAAATAAAACGCCACGAGTATCCTTGAACTGTGGTGATCAGTGCAAGTCTGATTTGAATACCTGTAGGCAAAGAATTGGCTATCTATGTTTACCAAGCTCTCTATGTTTACCGAACTGTCTATGTTTACTGAGAACTGGACTGGTGAGTGAAAGTAGGAAACATCCTGGTCTTTTTTCTTGTGTTCTTCATGTAACTTCAGGAAAATCCCTATTAAACAAATCTCACCTGAATTCATTAATTAGTTTGGGAATGATCCAGTCATCATGTTCTCAATGAATAACAAATATTTCAACTAAAATTAGTATCTATCAAGAAAAATATTCTCTCCTGCATGTGGAAAACCTCTATCTTCCTACTGACAAAGAACGATGAAAAATTGGAATTAATTTCCTCTTACCAATTGTCCTATGACTTGAAGAAAATGAGCTAGGTAAACATTTGAATGAACTGCTGCTGAGCCAAAAATCTGCTATTACGACTCATGGAGAAACCCATCTGTGTAGCAACTGGGAGACTGTACTGTCTGTCAGCCAAAGCTTAAGGCAAACTCCCAGGCTTGTTCTGGTATAGAAAGACCATTTTTGGAAGGACTGTCTAATCTTTTAGGAAGGATTTTTTTAGGAAGTACTTTTAGATTAATTCTTGACTCTTTAATGTCATTCGGGAAGGGTGGGGGGGTGGAAGGGGGAGGGTGGGACCCAGACCATGGCATGGGGATTTTGAAGTAGATAGCATAGAGATATACCAAGGACCATGATGAGTTAGCTTCTATTTGGCCACATATAATGAGACCTTTAAAACTTTAAATGCTTTTGAAGTCCCTTCACTTACAATACTTCATTGTTCCCATTGGAAGGGGCTAAAAACCAAACCAAACCAAAACAAAACAAAACAAAAAAACCACCATTGAATAGAATCAGAATCACAGAATCATAGAATCATTTAGGTTGGAAAAGACCTGTAAGATCATCAAGTCCAACTGTTAACCTAGCACTTACAATTCTACCACTATACCATGTTCCTAAGCAGCACATCTACACATCTTCTGAATACCTCCAGGGATGGTGACTCAACTACTTCCCTGGGTAGCCTGTTCCAGTGTCTCACAACTCTTTCAGTGAAGAATTTTTTCCTAATATTCATATCCATATCTGCTGTGATTTGAGACCATTTCCTCTTGTTCTATGACTTGTTGCCTGGGAGAAGGAACTGACCCCCACTCCACTACAGGCTCAATTGAGGTAGCTTTAGAGAGTGATAAGGTCTCCCCTGAGCCTCCTTTTCTCTAGGCTAAATAACCCTGGTTCCCTCAAACACTTCTCAGAAGACTTGTCCTCTAGACTCTTCACCAACTTTGCTGCCCTTCTCTGGAAATGCCTCAATGTCCTTCTTGTAGTGAAGGGTCCAAAACTGAACACGGTATTCAAGGCGTGGCCTCTCTAGAAGCAAGTATGGGGGGACAATCACTTCCCTAATCCTGCTGGCCACATGATTTTTGATACAAGCCAGGATGCTGTTGGCCTTCTTAGCCACCTGAGCACATAGTCATCCAGCTATTGATCAATAATCCCATCTCCCTTTCCATCGGGCAACTTTCCAGCCACTCTTCCCACAGCCTGTAGTTCTGAAGATTCATAAGCGTAAGAAGATTCAGTAGAAAGAAGATGAACTGAAAGTAGTAGTGGAATTTAGATCTGCATGAAATATTTGCTTATGAACTGGTAGACAAGTTTTGTTTTTGGGATTTTCTTCTTTGGGTAAATTGAAAAAACAATGTGGGAGAGCAGCAGCAGATCTACCTCTTAATGTGTCACCTGATAAGTTTTGAAATTAATAATGTATGTCATTATAAATAATTTAAACATAAACAGTAATTTAAAATAAACCTACAGCTATGAATGAATGATCGATAGCATACCATCTAGAAATAAAATACTCCAAATAATATATTGTATTTAAAATAAAATTAGTTTAGTTTAATCTGCACCACGATTTACTAATGTGTTTTGCAAACAATGTAATAGCACTCTTAAAACACAAATTACTGTGCATCACTAAGTAAGTTGGTTTAGCTCTTGTTAGAGTGATACTAGAAATGTGGCATTTTCCCCTCCAGCTCTTTCTGAAATGCTTTCTGCAAGGTTTTGTCTTAAGAAACTATTTACTTTCATAAGCTACCACTAACTGTATCCTACTTTGTAGTTCTTTCCTCTCTAATTTTTGGTAAGTATAACAGTGAAATTCTTTATGTCTACAGAACATATGATGATTGATTTACATTTTCATTGCCATTGCCAAGTTCTGTTCATTCTACTTATTTAAATGGCCCATTTGAAAACTCTATACATGAGTCCTTGTCAGGATTTTTTAATGAAATATATATAAATGACTATCAAGACCCCATATGTTTTAATAAACTGATAGCTAATAACGTGTTCTAATAATTTTTTGCTATATTTTCTTACTGAGATTAAGAAAGACATGTTCCTGATTCTCAAAAAAAAAAAAAAACAAAAAAAAAAACCAACACATAATCTGAACTTAATGCTTAGATATGTATTGAATTCTACTGGATGTGTCCATTAAAGAAAGATCGTATGTTTATGGCTTACATATATATATATATATATTAAAGTCAATAAGAGAACTCCACTGGTTCTCCCTTATCATGTTTAAGTTGATCCCATGAAGTACTGTTGCAAAAATATACTACCTGGCTAAGGCATACAACAATTCATGTTTGGTTGCTCCATTCTAAGTTCCCCAAAGAAAGTTTTGGTATTTGATATTGAAGGTTTTGCAGTAGTTGTTTACTGGCCAGGTAAATCTCATGCAGAGAATAATCCCTAGCTTTTTTCAAATACCTTTGTTATACCTAATGCTATTATTGGGTTTTCCTGTAGGCCTCATTTGTGAACCTGGCTCCTTTTAAGAGAGGATACCCTTGCAGTATAGAGCGCAACCCAACTTTATACTATTTAAGTATTCATCTCCAGAACTCTAATCCAAAGCTATGGCAGTTTTATCACTTATACTTGATGACTTTGGAGCATATTGGTAGAAATTACACTTTCCCCTCACTTGCCAGAATCTAACAAATATGCCATCTGCTTGATTTTTTTTTCTTTAATTAATGCTTTTCTTCTCTGTGTTTCATATTGATAACTACTATATTTTCTAATAACCATATGAGATTGCTACCTTTGAGTAACATTTCATTTGAATATGTTGTATCAATGCAGCATTTTCTAATTAATATTTTGTTCAATGCTCCTTGTAACTTTTTGTTGTGCTTAGCAGAAAAGACAATAATAAATTTTCCATCAAAGAAATCTTTTTCTTAAGTGCCAAAGCCATTTGTTTGCCCACAACTGGGATGTGTTATAGCTTAGCTTTCAGAGGCACCAGACCAGTAGTTTCCTATGGAAACCTGGAAGATTTCATGTATATCACAAACAGAATATGTCCCATATTCATGGAAATTAATTGCTCATCCAAACAAAAACACCTGATTTTTCCAAAAGAACTTATTCTTGAGGGAGAGTTAATAGAGCCAAATTACTATTTTTGTATGTAACATACAAAGAGTGAGGTCACTGTTTTATAGATGTTATATATCTCATATCAAAAATGGTTAAGTGTATTCATTTTCAATATATATGATTATATATGTCATTGAAAATGAATACACTTAGCCATTTTTGAAAAGTAACGACTTCTTATTTTTTTGCATTTTTTTTTTTTATTTTAACCTACACACTTGATCGGAATCATTTCGTTTTGTAAAAGCCCAGTGATATTTGGAAGAACAGCTTGGAGTACCTAGTAGTCATCTTCAAAGTCTTCATGGTAAAATACCACCAAGTTACAGTACTTATCAATTACCCTAGATGAATCAGTAAGATTATTTTGCTTTTGAAAGCAGTTTTCTTCATATGCTAAAACAGGAGGCAACAGAAGTGCAAAAGAAGAAGCTAAGACTGAAGAAGAAATGAGAAAGCTCTCTTTTTCTATTTTTTTTTCTCCCAGGGTTATTAAAATTTCATTTGAGTTTTAAATGTCTTTTTATAGAGGCATATAATTGTCAGTTATGCAAAGTTTTACACAGCAGACTGAGGCCATGGCTGTCTTGGCTATCTAAACAAATACTGGAAGAATAGTAGTGAGAAACAATTATTTTTTTTTTTCTGCAGTTTTAATGGTAATTTTAATTTATTTATTTTTTTCAGTTCATAAAACTTCAGAAAATTCCCTTTCAAAAATGTATTTGTATTCCTCGGGAAAAAAAAAATAAATAAGGACACTACAAACTTTGTGTATATGAGGCCATGGCCTCTGTTAATTTGTTTTTTGTTACCAGTAGAGGTCTGGTTTGTAAATAACTAGTGAGGAACAATGACATTTTCTTAGCTGAGTGAACATTAATATCAATTAAAAAGTGTCTTTGCATATATACATTAAAGACTACAATAAAAATGAAGATTTCTGAGATGAAAGTTTACAGAAATGACTTTAAAGCTGACAAAATTAAAACAACCAAAAGCAGCAGAAATCATGAAAAAGACAATGAGAGATATAGAGATATAAGGGGAGAAAACCATGTCAGCAATACCTGAGGACAGGACCTTCCACTGCTGAACCATGCAAGGACATAAATATATATGCAGTAATAATAATAACAATACAGAGCTGAAGCATATTAACCATCATTATAATATTAGCATTTATAAAATGCTATCTACTATGAGATAGCTCTTGTGTTTACTAGGTAAGCCTAGAATACAAGAAAGTAATAAACGACAATAGTAATGATATTGCTCCATCTCTAGCTCTAGAATAATACCCTTCACCATGGTTGGTCTGATGGGCTTTCAACATGATAGAAAGATCTGTAAATATTAACTACAGAGAACTTTCTGTAATTGGCTAATTGGCAGTGTTAAACCTGTAGAAAATGTAGCTCTGTCTGAACTAATTATAATACTACTTATAAAACCCACCAAGCACAGAGATCAGAGTTTCACAATGGAGGGTAAGAAGAATACTAAATGAATTTATTGATGAAGAATTCCAAGTGTAGCAAGTGAAACAATTTGCCCTTGTTGCAGAGCTAAAGTGAGTAATTTACCCACTGGAAATTGCAAAATATACATAGAAACTAGCAAGAAACCTTTTGAATGCCTTTGAAATACTTCTGAGCAACTGTGGAAAACAGGCTGAGAGTACAGTTCTGACTATCCTCGTTCCTTTCCATTGCTACAATGCATTAGCAAGCAATAATTGTCCCCAGATTTTCTTGTAATGTTTTTAATTGCTACAATTCCCAAGAAAACAGTGTATGTAACTGCATATCTATGTACTATGTAGTAGTCCTTTCCATCTTGATAGGAGCAAGTAAAGCCAGGGAAATCTTTCATTCGTCATATACCACCAGTTATGACCCAACCTATAGAGCAACTATAAAGCTTTCCTTTCTGTGCTTAGATTGTCTATCTATATTTGCCACACCTGTGTGTATCTGTACAACTATACGTTTTAGACTGTAAAATCTCTGAAGGATATGATACTGCCAAGAATGTAAATTATCACACAAACAAAAATAAAACAAGCACGCAACAACTTATGTAATTTATTTCTCAAACCATAGTAGCCAAGGGTTTGGTAAGGAGCTTGACTTGATTGTTCAACACTTTCAGGGAGCCTGAGTAAAGAATGTGGCACTTATCAGAATATATATATTATATATATTACTTGTGGATTACTCTGCATAATTATAACCTTTTATTTGGCCCCAAACTAATCAGATAAGTTATGTCTTGAGCAAGACAAAACTGTGCATTTAGTATTGCTACTCTAACATTCTATGGCTCACATGCCACCTGGTGGACAATCTCTGCAATTATTATTCACTTATACTGCTTCTGGGAAATCACATGCTTGCTAAATCCTGGGAGAAATTTCTCTGATCTATCATCCTTTTCCTTTTCCTTTTCCTTTTCCTTTTCCTTTTCCTTTTCCTTTTCCTTTTCCTTTTCCTTTTCCTTTACTTTTACCTTTTCCTTTTCCTTTTGTTTGGATTATATGCATGAGTTCTTTGACGCTTTAATAACCTGAGAGTAAAGTTTGCTACAATGAGTAGAGAGCATGTCAAACATTTTATTCTACAGTGCCGCAATATTATGTACCTTCTTTGAGTCAGCAATGAGTTCTCATCCTGACTGAAAAGCTCTCATTGCTACTGTGTGTTGAAGTAGTGACAAAGAATGCAAGAATCTAATTTGAAGATCTAAGAATGTCATTAGCAGTGTACTTTTATTGTATTACTTTTTCAACCAAACTTCTTAATAATGCAAGCTATGATTTTTGGTAAGAAGAAAATTAACCAGCTCTAATGGAAAGTCACATTCCTGGACTGAGATCAGCCGACAATACTCTTATTCAAAGCCACGACCATCTCCAAGTTCTAACCAAAGTCAGCAGCAGTACTGCTGAAGGTGCTATGCAAGGCACATAGGACTGGGTGAAAAAATCTGCTACCACCTGAATACTATTAATGTAGAAGGAAGAAAATTCTTTCCAGCACTCTTGCATCCAGATTACTCTGGACTATAAAGCAGTAGACAGTTCAGATTTGTTGTTCATTGTCATTGTTCCATTAACATTACGCACTGTGTTCTGAGTGCCTTTCTGGATAAATTTTCTGTTTCAGTGATTTTACTTTTGAAATAAGAAAAATATAACTAGTGTATTGAGTATATGGCAACGTTTGGTATGCAAAGAAGGGGAGAAGTGGACAAAAGGAAAATTTTCAATGTTGATTTCAAAACACGGGCTCATAGGTGTCTCAAAGGGATATGTAAAACTTTCTAATTTCATTGTAATAAAGTTTAACAATATATCTGACCACCAGAAAGCAAACAATCAAAATATATGTACATGTTTAAAAAAATTATAGACAGTAAAAATACAGTATCATATGAGTCTTCTCTTACTTGTATTATTTGAGGGGAACTTCACTGAGAGCAGTAGAATTGCAGTAGGAATCAAAAGAAAAGAAAATCACCAGAACTTACAAACATCCAGTTCTAGAAGTATTTTATTCATAATTTTTCTGTTTTATGACAAGAAATGCTTATATAAATAAGGATGGCTACAGCAGAAGTATGTGTGTTGTGGAAACCATCATTTTAAGTCTGTAATCGTCCACTAAGCTAAATTTGTCATTGTTGTTGTAGTTACATAAAACAAAACATTTATAACATTGTTTTTCATGTGAGCATATTTCAAGGTAATAGACATAGTTAATTTTGGCATTACGATGTACTTCTGTCCAAAGTAGGAAGATATTTGATGTTCTCAGTCATTTTGTACAGACAGGATTGTTCGTATATAACATGTACTTGTCTGATCAGCTCTTTTGCGAGGCTATGACAACAGATTTGCACTGGAAAATTTCACTTGTGTCTGAAAGATGCAGCATCTTCCTAGCATATATATTTTTTTTTCTTCATTTAGTGCTTACTTGGTTTTGGTGACCAGTATGTTAGGGGGAAATAAGTACTTATTTAACATTTGAGAGAAGGAAAACTGTTTATATCCTTCCCATCCATTGTGTAGAGCACATACAGGCTTTTTGGGATGAATCCAGTCCAACTTCTTAACTGCCTGGGCTTCTTGTGTTTTTATTTGGTGAAATCTTTAGTATTGAAAAGCTGATTTAATATAACACCTAATCTATTAAAACAATTTCATCAGAGTAGTTTTTTTTTTTTTTTTTTTTTTTTTTTGTGGAGGGGGGATGTTAATGTCACTAGTGACCAGGGGACAAGGACTCAGAGGTTTAATTTATCCTTGCTTCAAAAATTATGTTACCTACATGGACTAACAAACCCTTAGGAGAAGGAAAGCTAAATCCTACATGAAGTTTTTTCTCTCTGACACCTTTAAAATACAGATGTGTGGCTCCCATAATTCTGATCCTGCTGTTTTCATTGTGTGCTAATACAAGGCTTCCTTTGAAATTAATTTGAATAGTCACAGAAGTGCAGAAGACACAGAAATGTAGATTGTATATCCTGACAAAGTTGCCCAAAAACTATAAGAAAGCACATACATATGTCAGAACTTTGCTGATCTGGAAGCTTGTAGTTCCCATGTGAAATATCCCACTGAAATATCATCCTCTAAGCATGATAGCAACATGATATTTTACACAAAAGCAAATGGTCCAGAAAGTGACATTTTTTGATGAAAATGATTAAGACCTGTGACTAGTTAAACCAGCTTATCTTAATTTCTAGAAGGATGAGAAGTGCTTTCTGTACAAGAGTACTTCCACATTTCTGCAAGTGTGCATCTTGTATTTGATATTTTTATAGTTAAAAAAGTACAGTAACAACAACAACAAAAATCATATTTTTCCATGATATGTTTGAAGGAGGGCCTATTTTATAAATAAATGAATTATTGAAGCCTTTTTTAATTTTTCTTTCCAAAACTTTTGACGATGCTTTTGAATGGTCAACATTTTGCCTTTTTTTTTTTTTGTAATCTGATTGGGAGTAAAGAATCATTTCAAGATAAGGATCAATGTTGCCACAAAAACAAATAGACATAAGCCAACCATAAATACATTGTGGGTGGAAATTAAAATAAGGCTTTTGTCCTTTAAAATATTATAATTCCAGGACAATCTTTCAAAAGGGAGGGCAATGAGGGTGGGGGTAAAAAGGGAGAGAAAAATGGAAAAACTTGACAATGTTTAAGGTGGAATTCTTGAAATCACAAGGGGTTAAACTTGAAGGATCAGGAATTCTGTTCTGGTCTTTGATTCCAATTAAGAAATGCTTCTCTTACATATGGTCTTACAGGATTTTTACACCATCAGTAAACCCAGTTACTTTCTGGCTATTGTGGCTCTGGAACTCTGTAAGGTTTTATCAGTGAAAGTAAGAGGCACACATGAAGTTCTTTTGTAAGACTTCTGATTTATCCAGCTCATCTGCCTTTTTGAGCACGTTGTACAATTATATTAGGAGTTTAGGGCTCAGAGACTGCCACTGAACTTGCTGAGAGACTGGGACAACAGACTGACTGTTGGTGGTGTTAGGTTCTAGATCAGATAAGTCAGGTACTATCTATGGAAAAGATTGTCTCAAAATGTTATGATGCATTTTACTCACTCCAACATGACCCAAATAACTTTGCTGGAAGCCAGGACATGGACTTGTCAACTCCCACCCTTCCAACCCTTAATCTCTGACTGTGCTTAGGGAAATAAGTAGGCTGTCACCTTGTCCAAAGAAACTGTCCTAGACTCTATCCAAATGAAAAGTGTGACAGGTCTACATGAAGGCTATGCAAGATGAGGGGAAAGTTTCCATTATATAGTTGTGTAAAAGAAAAATGTTATCTACTCCTAAATCTGAGCTTCTTCTTCTGTAATCAATGACAAAAAAAAAAAAAAAAGGAAAAAAAAGTCAGTTTATGTAAGCCTAACCAATTTCATGTTTACCCTCACTTCCTTGCTGATTTCAGCTAGTTTTCCTCAATTTATTCTTTGTTTGGCACTGATGCTACATCTTCTATATCATAACTAAAAGTTTTATAGGTAAATATTTTGAATGAACATTGAATATTTTATTGTGTGTGGGTTTTATGCAACAGAATCACAGAATCACAGAATCACAGAATCATCTCGGTTGGAAGAGACCTCCAAGATCACCTAGTCCAACCTCTGACCTAACACTAACAAGTCCCCCACTAAAACATATCACTAAGCTCTACATCTAAACTTCCAGGGATAGTTACTCAACCACTTCTCTGGGCAGCCTATTCCAATGCCTAACGTGTCATAACACGTCAGGGCAATTATGTAACAAAAGGGTCCAAAATTTGGGATTTGGATTTTGTGGTATATGTGTTGTTTGATTAAACGTGTTTTTAAAGGGGTCAGTAATTCTTTAAATATTTCAGGAACATAAAGACCAATGTTTTCTATTACAATGACTGATTTCTCCAGAGCCAACCTCCTCCCTTTTGGTAATCTCCTAATGATCAACAGATATACATATGTTGGACAGTATACATTTTAATCATATATGAACCAGTGTTAAACACAATTTACCAGAGATTATTTCCTGTTTCTTTGGTTTGCTCTTTTTCTACTGCTCAGAAAATATTTGGCCACAAGAATCAGAATGGAGACCGGAAAGCAGAGTTAGTGTGTTGTCATCATTGAATCTTTTACCCAATGTTATCAGAAAATAGGTCAGTCAGATATATGCAAATAAAAACTCTACAGGATCATAGATTCAGTCCAGCTCACCATGAAGCTGGTGAGATTTGGCCATTGACAATAAACAACAAAAAAAAATGCAAACAGATACAAACACTCTATCTCTCTATGCAGAAAACATGGACTCAGCAGAAGTGAGAAACAGTGATTTTATTTTACTATAACAGAAAATGTGAAACAAAGACCTCTCGTAGCCCTAAAATTAATTTGGAAATGCCATGAGCAGTACTATTGTGCATATATATGATTTTATCCAAGAGAAGAATACCAATTAAAGTTGGAGAGGAAGGAGTGATTGAGTATATGTATCCTGTCATCAGAAATGGAAGGAAAGGGTTACTGTGCATCCATGGAGGGGAAAAAAGTAAATTGTTCTGATCTGCAACAGTCAGTTTATTTTTCGATCTCATTAGGAAAGCAAAATGCTGTATTTCCTGTTGTTCAGGCATGACTCAGAGCCAAAGATCTGATCTACAGATCTTTTATGTTTTACTTGGAGAGTTGACAGTCTCTAAAGTAAATTAAAATGCTGGAAGACCTCCTCGAGACAAAGAGGTAAGTAGCCTAGTACATAGATTAGTATAGTACCAAATCCGTGTTTCTGAAAAAAAGAGGCAGAAACAAAGGAATTTGTTTTTGTTTTAAATTCAGGAGCAAAATAGACAGTAAAATCAAACTTTTCTCACAAACTTATGTCAGAGCACCAAGAATTCCCTTCAAATTTTTTTTTCTTTAAAAAGGGACATTTTTGTTTTGCCTTTTTTTGTTTTGGTTTGTTTTAATTTAGATTATTTGCAAGCTATTAGTCCTTCGAAAAATCCTCTGGTGTGGATGGGACCTAGCTGTATCAACATGACTATATGAATGCTATTGTCCATGTGACATTTGCATTGATTTAAACAGAACCACTGTACTTCACTGACTCTTACACTGCTAAATTTTAATTGCTAATTGCCAATCACTGTGATTTATACTTAAAAAGAAACCCCACACTTTTTATTAAAAAAAAAAAAAAAAAGAGAGAGAGAGAGAGATCTGAGATCTGGACGGAAAAGCAAACAAACAAACAAACAAACAAAAAAACCAGTACAATTGCCTCCCACCTTTACTTTCTTGTAGGAACATCAAAAGTCTAGATTGCTATTTGTGCTGCTAAATGAAATTTTTTCTCTGATTTGTCCTATGATCACATTCTTTCTGTTACTTCTGTATTATTATAATTGCTGTCATTTCTGGATGTCACTTCTGGGCTAGAGAAGTGGGCCCATGTGAACCTCATGAGGTTCAATGAGTCCAAGTGCAAGGTGCTGCACCTGGGTCAGGGCAATCCCAGATGGAAGTACAGACTGGGAAAAGAACTCATTAAGAGCAGCCCTGCAGAGAAAGACTTGGGGGTTTTGGTGAACAAAAGGCTTGACATGAACCAGCAGTGTGTGCTTGCAGCCCAGAAGGCCAGCTGCGTCCTGGGCTGCATCAACAGAGGAGTGGCCAGCATGTGGAGGGAGGTGATTGTCCCCCTCTTCTCTGCCCTTGTGAGGCCTCACCTGGAGTACTGCATCCAGGTTTAGGGCCCCCAGAACAAGAAAGATGTGGACCTCTTAGAGCAAGTCTAGAGGAGGGCCACAAAGATGATCACAGGACTGGAGCACCTCTCCTGCAAAGAAAGGCTGAGAGAGATGGGGGTATTAAGCCTGGAGGAGAGAAGGCTTTGGGGAGACTTCACTGCAGCTTTAGAGTACTTAAAGGGGGCTTATAAAAAAGATGGAGAAGGACTCTTTACTCAGGTAGATAATGATAGGACAAGGGGGAATGGTATTAAACTAAAAGAGGATAGATTTAGACTAGACATTAGGAGGAAATTCTTCACTATAAGGGTAGTGAGGCACTGGAACAGGTTGCCAGGAGAAGCAGTGGATGTCCCATCCCTGGAGGTGTTCAAGGCCAGGCTGGATGGGGCCTTGGCGAACCTGATCTAGTGGGTGGCATCCCTGCCTATGGCAGGGGGGTTGTAACTAGATATCTTTAAGGTCCCTTCCAACCCAAGCTATTCTATGATATGATTCTATGATTCTTGCGTAAACTACAAAAGTTTAAGCTTAGGGTTAAATACTAAATTTCAAATCAAGACCATGCTTGCAAGAAAAAGGCACTTGAAGCGTCTTGTACAGCAGTTCCACAATTCTCAATGTGTTGTTCTAATGTCTTCAGTATGTGTGAGCCAGCATAGTCTATGCGTAGACACAGGGCTGAAGCAGACGCCATGGAGGGATAGCAGAATCTCCACTCTACGTAAGGTTTCAACTCATTCTGGTTTATCTGTTTACTGCTGTGCTAGGTGCTCAGGGCTCCCCTTGTAGTTAATGGAGAGGAATAGGCACTTCTGTGGTGCTTGACCCATCTGATCATATGCAAATTTACCTAGTTTAAGGTAACGTGTATCTTATCCCAGATGACATGGATGTTGCTAATTAGCTCTCTGTCAACTGTAAAAAGAGGCTAACATGACAAGCTCAGTTAGATGTCTATATTCAGGTGAATCCTTACCTGATTTGTGAGGTAGAAAGATGCTTTTTTTTTTTTTTTGCCTTTTGCCTTTTTTTTTTTTTGCCTTTTTTTTTTTTTTTTTTTGCTTTTTTCCAGTCATTTACTTGCTGTAGTCCCATAGGCTTCTGGATGAGCAGCAGAACTGATATTACAATATCAGTTTGAAAGGAAGGCAAGGTCAACTTATATCAGGCTAAGATTAATGAACAAGAGATGCGCTTTTTCTGTGAAGAACATATTTTTCAGTCTGAATTGTCAAAATAACCTATGACTGTGTCTATAAAAGCTATAGGTGCTTCTGAAACCATCTGCATCATCAGACCCACCAGCTTTACAGATGGCTACTTTGAGAGAATTGTGACTGAGACATTCCCTGGAGCTGGTGGTATCTTTTATACCTGAACATGCCCAGTGGGTTAAAAAAAGAAAACTTCCAAGCAGGCACTCCACATGCTGATGGAGAAGCAGCCATATGGATGGAAAGCACCTAGCAAGCAGGTTATGCTGTATGCTGTATTTACAGCCTCTCTAGAGGATGCTTTTCAAAATGGTATTGACATATATTAAAACTCTATTATAAAAGTGGTCTTCCCTAGGGGTAGAAGTGGCAAGCAACTAAATCACTGGCTGCTGTAAGATGGGTGAGTAGAGAATAGTCTTTCAGTCTTTCATTTTCATCTAAAATTCTCCCACGTTGGCAGGCATGTCTGTGGGTAGAACAATGAAACCTTACTTCATCATGAAGTTGGAAACACAGTAGGACTCAGTGCTTTTATCACAGCAGCACTTATAATTAGATTGCATTCTTTTTGGTTCTTAAAGAGATTGCATTCTTTTCAGTTCTCAACATTTACCAGAGAGATTCAAGGTCTTCTAAAAGTGGAAATAAAATAGCCTGCTCTTTGTCTTTCTTTTGCCTGGACACAAATGAATAGACCCATATAGATTTCAACATATTCCAAGGTTTTTGACTGGGATACTGTTCACTGTTCAAAAGCGACAAGTGGTGCTATTAAATACCCCTCTGCACTCAATTCTTCTAAGAAATGCAGAAAGATCTATGAGATAGCAGTGTATCACTTGTGAATCATGCCCAACAAAAATGTGTGTACTCTGAAAATTATGAACATTTCTACTAGTAGTTTCATCTAGTTCACCTATAACTCTATCATTTTTTCTTCATGGGTAGAAGAAAGGCATTAACATGTTAGTTTCAGTCATCAGGTCCCTTTGACTCCCTTTAAAATACTTGTTACTTAGGTTCTTCTGACTTTTTCTCTTAGACTGACTTTCTGATTATTAAATCATTTATATTCCTTCATACTGTCTGCCATCTTCATCAAGGTACTAGTACAGCACTTTCAGTTCACTTGCCCTGATAGGGTAACTACAGGGCAAGAAGCAGATCTTTCCCAGATCTTTCCCATCTGGCTTTAAGAACTAGATTTTGATCTCAGTCAGTGGATCTTGTTTGTCACATTTGGAATATTGGTGACCTTGGAAACCGTGCCCAGATTTTTGTGCTTGTTCTATACATGGATATAATATTTATTTACCTCATTGGGAAGCTTAATTAAATATTTGTTTGATACTTTGAAATCTTTGGATTCTATGGAGAATAAATTATTGTTCATTCATTACATGCCACATTCCAGTAGGTAACATATAATAGTTTAACACTTCGTACTGCCAATGCAATTACAGCTAAAAACTTATATATTATAATAGTAGGGCTTCCGTCTGCCCTAATTCTACTGCTTTGTAATTTACAACTAAAAAATGAGATAAGATTAAGAATTATCAGTCTTTTACCAATATGTATATATATTTTTTTCATGTATGCTATTTAAAAAAGAAAAAATTGTAAAGGTTCTGAAAGCCAAGTGATTTTATCTGGCCATACATCACGGAAGTATCTCCAAGTCATCCTGTGTTTCGTAAATATTGGGAAAAGGAATTGTACTTGAGCAGAAAAGGGACTTTATCTTGGAAGATAAATCTAGGTAATTGATATGACTTGGATGGACATCCTCAGTCTTGTTTTTCTATGGTTGAAGATTATCCATTATGTATTCTAATAAGCATGTCATATTGTAGCACTTATTTGCATTTTACCTTATATGTACATGACATTAAATGCATACAGATCATTGTACATTTGTTTGTCTAAGTGTGTGATACATGTACATATATATCCTGTTCTTTGGGGGATAATAGAACCATATGGTGAGCTGGTACTGAAGACTGACATGTAAATGAAGGAACCTCTCCATGGGCTCATTCACATTTCTGCAGTCTTTCATTTCAGATCACTTTGTGGGTTTTAAATAAACATTCTTTCCTCAGTTAACAAGCTTTCTGTTCTCCAGCTAGAGGAAATGGGAAATGTACACTTTTCTTTTTTTTTTTTTTTGGTGTTTTTTTCCACAAAATGGATGACAAATTCATAGTTCATTGTGGCTGTTGCAAAAAAGTCATCACAAAGAGATTTACTGTTCTCTCTCTAAATATCTAGCGTATACCAACAGTCTAGCTACACCTCTCCTACAGTTGTGTAGGAGGTTCATTGCATTGAACTATTTCAATAGTTTAGAATTGCAGAAAATAATTTTAAATCACATCTTTGATTAGATGTTTCCTAACACTGGACAGTAAAAGTAGGCTGTTTTGCAATGTACAGATTAAAATCTAGAAATATTAAAATCATGGCTCCTTACAAATTAAGCTGAAATGGTCTTTATGAAAGGCCTCTACACCATCAAATTTAATAAGAAGTTGTATGTCATTAAAGTTGGTGACAGATGCAGCATTCATATATCAGAGATTTTTTCACATTGTTTGCCTCCTATCAAGGCTATTCATTTGCTTTTGGTATGTCAATGAAGAAGGAAGAACAGCAAAAAAAAAAAAAAAAAAAAAAAAAAAACATAATGATGCAGCCATGCACCATGCAGAAGTTTGTACTTTGACTTTATTCTCTTGTTACTACTAACTGCTTTTTTCCTAATTCTATGAAAAGAAGTAATTTCACTCTCTGATTCATCACTGCTTTCAAAATGGCTACCTAGACTCTCTGAGCAATCATTTGTGCTCACAATGTTTGTGTGCGTGTATGATGTATGTACATGTATGATTTCATTATATGCTGCTACAGCCTGCTGACCATTTTCCCTAAGAGATCATCAGACTGACTGCAGTGGCAACTACTCTGGACAAAGAATGGGTAAGTTACTTTTTTTTCAGGATATAACTGCTACATCAAAGAACTTATATCAATACGACCATGAAATAAATTGTGGATTTTCAGACCACCACACCGGTGAACTCTCAATCTGCTCAGTTCACCAAAAACCTATACTGTCTGTTTTTCAGTTTAAAGAAGTAGGAGGGTTAGTGGCTCTAATGAAAACCTCCAACTGGTAAATGGGAATATTATTCAAGGCCTGTGATACAATAGCTTCATTGTGAGCTTTAGGCTGATCTGATCTGTTTGGACTGAGAGGCTTGGCTGGAGGTCATGGGCAGCTCAGAAACTCCCCCAAAGCCCCAACAGTTATTCTGCTTGCATAGCCATGTCCAGAGATTTCCTGAAGTTAGCATAAAGCTCATCTAATACTTTCAGTTTTAAAAATGTTGCCAGGTTGCCAGTCTTTATATAGTTGGTGTTCTTAATGCCACCATTAAGTCTGCATTTAAAGTCCGTATTCGTTAGAAATCAGAAGCCTAGAAGAAAGGGGAAAAGAGGAGAAATATAGGAGCTGAATAGGAAATTATCTCACAGATAATGTGCAGACAGGCAAAACGGTATGTATTTATCTTCTAAGTGTAATCATATTAAAGTAATGTGCAGAATCTCCAGTCATTACTGATGCCCTGCTCTGTACTAGGTGCACTGTAGACCATTAATAAAAGTCAGTCCTGGAGTCATAATGGAGAATTACTGAAGCTTCAAATTTTACTGTAACACAAAGTACCTTACCACAATCAACTGTATGAAAGAATTTATAACATGGTTCAAGAGGACTCTGGATACTCCTAACATTATAAGATAGAGTAAAAGGTAGTATTTTAAAGTACTTTTATCATCATATATCCATATGCCATATGTAATAGGAGCTGAAGATAACTATGGTTTATTAGTGGGGTAATTGAGACTGAATGATGCAGGCAATATAATAGGGAAGCAAATATATATTTACTCAGAATGCTTAAATGCTTCAATAACTTTACTGCATTACTCTGCTAACCTCTTCCAATCTGTTAAATATGTATTGAGTAGATAATGCAACTATATCCTCAGTGCCACAAATTATTTAAAGTAAAATGGTAGTTTACAGCAACAAGTTGTGAATCATTCCTGAAACCTTTACCAAAGAAATTCCCAAGATATGGACTGTAGATCACTGTCAATTTACAGAAAGCAAGCTTGTCAGATTATGCCACCTTTTTTCCTTGTTTCCTGCTGTTAAATTACATTAAAATATTGGTAAAAATACATCAATACCTAATATTACTTTGCTGTGGAAGTATTTACTGCATTCAGCAGTGTACTTTTCCTGCAAAAGTCTTCAAGTCATGTGGAATCCTCATCCAAACAAAAATGGCAGGATAAGAAGACCTGATAGACTCTTCTTTGACATTTAATTGACATTAGACATTTACCTTGCAGACTATGAATTAGTGAAAGGATTTTTTATTTTTTTTTTGCCAACAAACAGCAGAAGAAAACGTAACAGACTGATTTTAATTTCTCCTTTAACAGCAATTAGAAATATTTCCAATATCATTGCAATAGTTTTTGGTATTAACTCAGTTTGTGTACACTTTTTTTTCTAGAGATCTTCTCCTATGCATTCATGAATTGCCTCTGAAGTATATTTTAAGCTATATTAATGAAAGATTATTTCAATGTAGATTTTTACATGACCATTTACAGTGTATTTTTAGATACATTTCTCTATAAAACCTGTTTTATGGGTTGATACTTCAATGCAATGCACTTTTATAAATTGCGGATTCCAGTCTAGTATATGTCTGAGATATATGACAGGCTTTTTATTTACTTTTATTTATTTATTTATTTATTTATTGGTTGTCAAAATTTTTCATTATGTAATATAGATTGATATAGACCAAGATATCCCAAAATAAGTTTCTAAAAGTAGATGTTGTCTTGAGAATGTTTAGACTACAGGAGATGTGGCATGAAGCTGAAAAGTTCTGAGCACCTTCAGATTCTCTTGAAGCATAAATGAGAGTCTGGGGTAAGCATTTTTAATATGGACTTATTGAACATTTTGAAAGTTTAACATGTAAGTTTAACATTGTAAAGCGTGTAAAGAAGAAATACAATAATATTTTGTTACTATTACCTGTATTTAAATTTCTTCTCTATTCTTTTTTTTTCTTTTTTTTTAATTTGCTTGTTTGTTTTAATTCAACTACAACAACAAAACAATGGTGGTCATTCCAACACTAATTCCCTTCAAATTATTTTTAGCTTCATGAAGCTAGTAGCTAATGTTTCTAGCCAAGAGTTTCTGCTAATATAGCCTCACCTTCATTTTTAGCTACATTAGGAAGGTTAAGAAAGACTTTCTTTCATTAAACTGCCAGAAAATAAATATTGTCTTCAGGTCTTTAGAAGTTCTCACAGGCAGGTGTCATTCATGTGCCATACTTCTCCCTTAGAGGAAGATCCATGTTTCTAGCCAGTCCCAGAATACAAACACATTATTAATAAACACAATAATTCCCTCAGTAATAGAAATGTCCATTACAGGGTTTTTAGTTCTATGAATATGATTATAAAGTCTTGTTTGGTCCCAACTTGAAATATTTGTCTTTCCTGTGTGAGGTCCTCATATCTCCCAACCTAGAGACTTGGATGGAAATTTCACTATGGATAGTTTTTAGAGTTCTGACTTTCAAGAGGTCCTTGGAAACCAAAAACATAAAAGGAAAAATATGTTTAAAAGGTGATTTTTAGGAATAAACAAAAATAGCTTTTACTTTCTAAAATTAATTCAGAAGTTTCAGTTCAGAGATTTTCTTTTTCATATTGAATCTTTTTCTTCTGTGGCCTCAGCTGATCATTTTATTGGATGGTTCTCACACAAGTTTGAGATCCTAAATTATTCTTTCTGACATCGTGTTTTTCTTCTTGACATTCACATACTGTAAATATAGCTCTATCCAGGATGAATTCCACTTAGCAGACAATACTTGACAGCCATAGTAAATTCAGAATGATCTGTTTAGTCATCAATATGTGTGCATAATTTCCATTAAGCTCAATAAAATTTAGGTACATCTTTAAAAACTGGAGTCTTTTACATTTTAGTGTCTTACGAATTGCCAGGAAGTTTTCATCTGTATAGTGAGATATCTCCCCTGGCTTCTATGAATGTTGGAATGTTGATTTGAAAATAAATAAATAAATAAATAAATAAATAAGACTAATTTTCTTGTGCAGATATCTTTGCTGGTAGCCCCTCCTTGGCAAGTTTTGGGTGGTGTGTCTGTATCAGTCTTCTAGGAAATTTTCATAACCTATATTGTACAGGTTCCCAAGTTGCAGGAACTTGTCTGTTGCAGAACATGGGTGTTAAATCTTGCCAGTGCCCAGGCTAGGCTGCAGGAGTATCTCAATGATTGCTTACAAACATTCTCACATTTACAGTCTGGAAAGGAAAGGTTAGAAGGAAGAGTAGAAGAGAGAAGTATCTAATAACTTCATATTGTGCCCTGACAAAATTTGACCATGTTTTCATTTCAAAGGTTAATATATTCAGCTTGGATTTGTTGAATCATATATAGTAATATTTCAAAAAATCATCTGGGGGGAGAAAAAAAAAGTCATATATGTATGATGTTTAGCTTATTTTATAGGCCTAAAAATGCCTGAAGATCTTTGTAAGGATATATATATCTTTATATATATATATATATATATATATATATACACACATACACATATATATATATGTAATTATATATATATATATATATATATATATAAATTCTTTTTGGTGACAGAATCTGTCAAAGATAATCATTTTGCAGGCCCCAGTTGTGGTTATATTAAAAATAATTGCATTACCCTTGCAAAACTCATTGCTTTTTCTACATAGCTTAAATATTTTATGTAGTTTTTAAGGACTGATCCTATTCTGAGGTTGGGAAAAATGCAATAATCTGTGCCATTTCTTCCGTCTCAAACCACAAGGAAACTTTCTACTATCACCACTATTGAGATATTCATCAATCAACCTGCTGAATCTTCCTGTTTTGAATTACTTGTCTCAGCCTTTATAAGATTTTTTTAAATGTGTTCTTACTTGTGAACAACTTGAGAAAGGTTTTGAAACACAAAATTAATGTATGCTAAAGAAGTGTAAAGTCTGAACAATTCAATTCAAGTCAATTTTTTGTCCAGTGGAGAACTTCATAAATGGGTGATGTGCAAATACAAAAACAAACAAACAAAAAACAAACAAACAAATACCTTGTTTTGTTGTTCTTATTGGAAACACTCTGAAAAACAGAAATTTAGCTTGCAAAATGATCAACTGAGCTTTTAAATCTTTACTCAGAGAAGTTCTTCGTTACTTAGTCAGGTGAATAAGGCCAATGAATATTGAAAAGGTTGAAGGTTCTCAGGATGAAAGGGGTGTGATTTTTTTGTGTGTCATAGTCAGAAGTTTTTCTTTTTTCCATGATATATTCTATTTTCCATGAATGCATTGAATCTGATAGTATATAAGCACCACTGCTTCTGATGTAGCTTAAGAACAGAAAATGTAGGTTTATAAATTTGGAAAATTGTGGGTTATAGAGCAGGATGAGAATAGAAGGTGCTGAAAAGAAAGAAGTTGAGAAAGGAGGTAAGTTTGAATTAGTTCAATGGCATTGATTGATACTTGGTTCTTAGTTAATTCCACTGGAACTTAGATATCCTAAATATCAAAATGTGTCTGTGGATATAAGGAATGGGAAGGGCAAGGCTGAAGGCTCAGGCTGAAGCAGAAAAGAGGTAGCAAAATCTCTACAGGAATATTCATTCTTTCAGAAACACTGGTAAATATAATAATGCTTAATATTAATAGTGAACTTTCTCATTCCATATTTGCATATTCCATATATATTCCATAAATAAATAATATTTAATAAATAAATAAATAAATATTCCATATTTCCATATTCCATATATATTGTCATTATTTCTCTGAAAGCATTCAAAATAGGAGTATATTAACACTCCATAATGATGTGGATAAGAGAAGGAAAGGGTCAAGGAGGAAATGTAACAGCAGCTGGACAAGATTACAGAACCACTTTTCCCCTGGACTGGCACTTCAGCTCTGCCCTGTGCCTTAAACCTCTAGGCCACAGCTCTCCTGGGATATCACATATTATGTGTGGACAAGTTTTCAAAGTGACCTAAAAGATACGCAGTGTACTCCCTCTGAAAGGCAATAGGATTGAGGATCCTAATATCCCAAGGCCCTTCTGAAAAATCTCATTTTATAAACAATCTTCACCACTTCATCATATTCTCTAAATAACAGCAGATACTTGTTAACAGCATGTGTATTAGTCACTGAAAATAATTTATGCCTGCTTTGGGGCACCTCTAAAGAAATTATGCCTTTCCATTTCTCAGCCTTCTCTATATAACACCTGAGAAATAATTGTTTTCATTTTTCTTTGCCTCATTGATTGTAGAATAAATAATCCATGAATAACTCCCCACCCTCATTATTCTACCATATCTGGTGAGCAATGACTTTTAGTTCAGTCTGTTTGAAGGCAATGGCAGGAGGGATGTGGAGGGATGAAAAAGAGAAGTCAGACTTGTAAAACCCGTAAACCATAAAGCTAGGATACGGCCAGGTTGGCTCAGTCACGTCTGGTAGGTGAAAACCATAACGATACTTTAATGCAGCTTGCTTCCTGGCTCATTCTCGGAGTGAGAATTAATTACCGAACGAAAACATCTGCATCAGCGGCTCCTCCAGCCCCAGCTCTCTGCAGGCGGCGGGATGGTGCTCGGCCCCCCACAACTAGGACCGCCCGGAGGACTTGCCTGCTGCCGGCCTGGCTCGGATCCCGGCAGGCTGGAGCTCGGGGAGCCTCTGCCACCTCGGGGTGCGGGGAGGGAGGCAGCAGGAGGCCCCGGGGAGAGGGGCAGGGGGCTCCCGCTGGCGCCCGGCTTCAGCACCGCGGACAGAGGCCCCGGAGTGACCTCCCCGAGGCTCGGCCTCGGCCCCCGCCGCCCTCCCCGGGCTCCGGCTCTGAAGCCGGCGGCGGAGGACGAGGAGGGTCCTGGAGGCCGGAGGGGCGCAGAGGAAGAGGGAGGAGCTGGAGGAAGCGGGAGGGAAGGGGAGGGCAGCGCTAGGGAGAGGATTTTCCCTTCTGCTCCTTTTTTTTTTTTTTTTTTTTTTTTTTTTTGTCGGGGTGGCGGGGGGAGGCTGCTGCTTCTGGTGACAGCGTTTCCTCCTGCTGGAAGATGATGAATGCATGAGGAGAGAGGCTCTGAGCCTGCTTCTATGCTGCGGGAGTGTCTCTGCCTCTTTCTGTCTCCCTCTCCCCTTTCCCTGTTCCTGTGTGAGTGTGTGTTTGGCTCCCCGGCTGTGCGTGCGTGTACACTGTGTATATATATCTGAGCTGGGAGGTTATTGCGAGCTTCTCTCAGCAGCGCTGCTCTGTGCAGGAAGAAAGGCTCAGCTGCAGTGGAAGCATCAACAGCAGCATTAGCAGCACCAATAGCTCGTTACTCCTTTCTCCCTTCCTTTCATCTCCATCTCCCTTCACCTCCCCCCTCGCCCACCTACCCCCCACCCCACCCCCACCCCCACCCCCCACCCCCCCGTCTTTTGGGGAATTGCTTTTCTTCTTCTCCTACAAACCTTTTTATTCGATACTTCGTGGCTTTTTTTTTTTTTTTTGCTTTTTTTTTTCCCTTCCTCTGAGGAGGCACACACACAGAAACACAGATAAATAAGAGAAAGAAAAGTACCGCGACTTATTCTACTGCTGCAAACCCAGAGACAGCAGACGAAGAGGGCGGTTGGCTTCTACCCCAAGGTAAAGCCCTGCCCCCTTTACCGCCTTGCCAACTCCTCCGAGAAAAAGAAGGGGAGAGAGAGAAGGGGCCAAAGTGGAGAACAGCAGGTCTTCTGCGGCTGGCATTTGGAGTACAGGGATCCAGGAAGTGAAGGATGGTTGTGGTTACCCGATCTGGCTGCAGGGCAGCTCTCTTCCTCTGGATTTTCAGCAGCATTAGCTGCAGAGCCAGGACTGCTCTGCCTGCATCTCGTAAGTACCCTTTTCTAAGAAGCATGCACAATTTCAGCACCGCAACAAGCCAGGGGGAATTCCCATAACTCTGGGAGGCTGATAATTTTTTATTTGGTGATGAATCTTGTGTTGGATTTTCTGTGTATTTGCCTGTGTATGTGTGCACTGAGGTTTGATACTGTTCTCAATGCTCTCATGTGATCTTTCTTACTGTTGATGGATTTAGTGGTAGCTGGTGAGGAAAGTTGAAAGACCTGCTTTATGATATAGTCCTGGTTCTGCAATGGAGTCAGAGGAGGAGAGGAATCATATACAAGCTGTTCAAAGTTTGGGGTTGTTTTTTGTTAGTTTGCCTTTTTTTTTTTTTTTAGGTTGGTTGGTTGGTTGGTTTTTGTGTGTGTGTGTGTATGTGTGGTTTTTGATTTTGTTTTTGTTTTCCCCATGTTCCTCAGAAAGTATACAATTTGCATTTGTAAGTACTTCGCTTCCACAATTTTGTGAGGGTAAATAGGAGACGGGCAGTTTCCATAACTGTTTTATCAAGGACCAACAAGAGAAAATGTTGTCTCATTTGAAGAGGAAAGAATGATGACAAGTTGATGATAAGGAATTGAGTCAGGACAGATTTTCCAGAGAGTGAAGTTTTGCTTCCCATAATAAAATGAGCAAAGGTAATTTAGAGGAGATCAGCAAATGCCCTCCTAGGAAGGCAGAAGTAGTAGAAAAATGCTCACACATTCACTGATGAACTTTAAACTGGAAGAAAGCAGAGTACTTATACAGGACCCAATTCTGCCAACAGTGTAAAAAATGACAGTGAACTCGTTGATTTCAATGGGTATTAGATCGAACCTTTAACACTGCACTGAACTGTACTTTCCAGCAAAGCATTTGCAGGTAGATGTCAGTGTTAAGTATTTAGTCGTTTCTCTTCAGACCACATAAAGCATTTGCCATTTGCAAAGTATTTTTGAAATGCATACTAAAATGAAGTATTATATTTTCATAGACCCATCAAAAATAGACAATACTGTTGACTTTCTCTACTGTTTGTAGAGGAAAGAAAAGTGCTGAGATGTTACATATGGATGTGTTGTAACTGTGTGTATGACTCTGGGCTGATTTTACTGACCAGCATGGGATTGCCTTGGAATGTAACGTGTATACTGCATAGGGATGTATATGGATCATTATGTTTATTTATTTATTTGTTTGCTTGGAAATGGGAATGGACATGCAATGACTAGTGAACTGGAGCACTGTTATACTTTCTCAGTCTGTTTCTATCTGTTATCATCTTGTACCTACAGAAAAAATAAAATAGTATTATTTCTCCAGGATTTCCCTACATTTTAAATAATTATTTGTATGTCAATAGAAAATGTATAGCGATACCTGCATTGTTTCTTGCTCTCAGAGGCCATAGGATGTTCTGTTATTTATTTATTTATTTACATTTCATTTAGGAGATATATTGACCCTAAGGTTTACTGCTTAGTCTTGACTAGCCATCTACTTTTTCTTCTAAATATCATTTCTTTATAAACCTATAAAGCTGTTTCAGGCTGTGCATAACAGGAATATATAAAAGAAAAAAATATTATTTAGCTTATCAGAAATCTGTTCTTGGAAAATAAATTTCTCTGTATTTTTTTTTTCTATCAGGGTTTTGAGATTTTTTTTTCTTGTCATTCAGTAGTTAATGGCTGTAGTTTAACTTGAAAATGACCTACAGTATGTTACCTGATTACTGAATCAAAAACAACAACAACAACAAAAAAAAAAAGGTTAACTTTTGAAAGAAGTTTGCTGAGAAACAAATGGTAGCAGCAACATTACTATAACCAGAAATTCCATGAATAGAGGTTATATCTAATATTAATTAAAAATTTACTTAAATACATTTCCATCTTTAAGATTTTTTTCCATATATTCAAGGATTTCTCCATAACAATTCACCTTCCAAAACCACATACAGTACACTCGTTATGTAGTCTATAACATTTCATTTCTGACTCACTTCTGAAAGTGAAATGGAATTAGATTTATTTATTAGAAATAGAAATTTATCTGGAAGCGTATGTCAATCACATAATTACAAAAAAAAGTATGCACATGCTTAGAATTTTTGTAAAGATATAAAAATGCTAGAGTACCACTGTAGGAACTCGTGCTGTGTCACAGTGTTTTGGTGCACCACTTAACTAGTTATTCTGTTGCACACTTTGATATACAAACGGATCACTGTGCAGTATGTTCTTGGTTTGTTTGACACTTTGTATGCAATTGATTGTGAATGCCATTAGTGATTTTTTTTCTCCTCCTTCCTTGACAAGACAATGCACCTAGTTTGTTTGTTTGTTTGTTTGTTTTTTATCATAACTTATGATTTTTTGTTTTTCTTTTGCCATCAGTTGATTTTGAGCATCATATTGGGAATACTTCTGAAAGGTTTAAAAATAGTGTGAAATGCAACTTTGACGTACATCTGATTTGCAACTAAGTTTTTATTTTCTCCTGTATTACTACTTAATGTTTTGAGTTTGACATAATTAACAACAGTAAAAAGCACTTACAATATTTTTTAGAACATATACAAGATTCATGGTGTACAGTCAATTATTAATCTCTGTATATGAGCTTGCTACTCATTTTCTTACAGTCTATGCTTACAGAGAAAAAGCTATAGTTTTCAAAAAGAATAGAATCAGACATCACTTATGTTAATATATTGCATCTCAAATTTTTGTTTACTTTCCAATGTCAGTAAATCTATCACTGTCATTAAAATGATGTCTCTCAGTAGTGCTGATTCAGAAGTGTTCATTTTGAAAGCTTTGAATCTCATTCAGTTTTATCTCAAGATGAAGTGGGTGTTGAAAGTCCATTTTGTAGTACAGAACATACACCGATACAATATCACACACAGATTTTATTGTACATTTTATTAATATAATTTTTCATGCTTCAGCAATATTTTCTGTGGTTTTATTATTATTATTATTTATTTTATTTTATTCTTGGAATAAGCACAGAGGAATCAAATCACTCTCAACTTCTGGAGTCAAGGCTAATGAACAACTCAACCAGGAGAGGTCATCACAAGATAAAAAGTAACATAGAAAATACAAATTTAGTGTTTTATAGTCTTTTACATGGCTTAAAGATGGAACGATAAGACTAACACTATGGATAGAATTACTTTAAATGGTATACTGTTCTTAAATAACATACTAAGGGAATTCAACACTGGGTTCTCTGATTCTCATGAAACCAACTCAAAAAAAATACTATTCTTTTATGGCTATTTTTTTGCTTGTTTTTGCTGTTGTTTTGGTTGTGTCTTTTTAAGTGTAATGCAGAAGTGATCAATACAGAACTACTAAAACTACAGTTCTGATATTATTAATGCTTTTGCAATAGGTTCCATATCACTGGTGAAGTTGAAGTTCAACCCTGTCTTACAATAATTGATGTAGAAACTAAATGATGGACACGTATAATGATCATTAAGATTTGTGGAAAAGCAAAAATCTTTTAGCTTTGAATGCACTTGTCCCAGAATTTCCTTGTCTATTAATAGACAAGGGTAAGTGAGCTTAATAATTAATAGCTTGCGTAAATGAGAAAAGTACTAAAAGATTGTGTAATGTCCCTTTGGAAGAGCAATGTATGACACTGGACTGTACAGCAGCAGTAGTTCAGGAGTCCTGAAATATTTAGAATTAGAGTAGAGAATCTATACTTCCAGTTTATGGTGTTTCAACATTGAAGGGGGGGGGGGGGGGGGGGAGGGCAGGAGAGGGGAGGGATATGCTGGATGTCATGGATTCTGTTAGACTCACATTTGGGTATAGTTGTCTTCCAGCTAATTTTTCAGTCATAATGTGAAATAATGTGAAATCTGGTAAATTCCAGATGTATTTATGTTATATTTGCCTTAGCTTAGATCCTGTTGTCTGGATGCTACATCAGAGATCCCAGAGAACTTAATTTCAAATATAACAAAACATTTTCATGTAGGTTTAAGGTTTAATATTTTTTTCTATCCCTGGTTCTTAAAGCACTTACAAAAAAATGAAGTTTTTTAACTGTGTGCCTAAGTTTATTTTAAGACCATACAATTTCTTAACATTAAACATATGCTTACTTTTAGAATGTTTTAAGCTACAAATTAGACCAAAATTTACATGAATAATTATATGATATTTTTTAGGTGTTACGCATTGCCAAATAATAAAGTTAACATTCAAAAGGGAAAAATATTTTGTTATTCTGTTATTTTTTAACAACATAGAATTGAGTTACAGTGTTCAGGGTGACTGTTTTTAAATGAATATACTTTTACTAGAACTCAACATGTGAATTAAATAGTAATAAGTAGCAATGAAATAGTAATAAGTAGTTTGCTGTCATTTCCAAATTGGTGATAGCAGCTAGAGTCCACATTGGTGCTTAAAAACCAGAGTCTTTAACTATGCAACATTGCACACAGCCTGATTGCACACATTCATCTATATACAGAAAGTCAGATTCAAAGTCTGATGTAGTCAGTGGGCACTGAATCAATTGCAAATGTCACTGAAATATGTACTAAAAAGTGGTGGGTTTTTTTGGTTGGTTTTGGTTTTGGTTTTGCTTTGGTTCCTTTTGCTTTGCTTGTGGTTTTAGTTCATTTATTATTTAGACTCAGGTGCAAAAATATGTAATAAGACACAAAAAGTGCTTTAGTAAGTGGTTCAGTCTGCAAGAAAGTTTGAAAATGTAGTTAAAAACTGTAAACTGTAAACTTGCCTCTGTGAACAATGGTTGTTTCTTATACAGGGATACAATAAATATTTTCTGATTCTCTCTCTCTCCTCTCTCTCTCTCTCTCTCTCTTTCTCTGCTCAGGTACTTTTAACACATTTGAAAAAAAAATCACTTTATGCCATTGTGGCAGGAAATTCTATACATTTAATATATTAATCAGTCATGAGGAGGTGTAGATCTGCTTGTGTAACTCATTCACTATAGGTCTGTGACTGACAATACGTTTTTCTGTAGGAATCTTTAAGTATTTCAGCTTGAATCTGTAAATGTTATAAGCATCAGATCTCATGTTCAATGTTCAACAGGTATAGCAATATTTAATGTTTTGTAATATTATTTATACAATAACAAACTATGCACAAACTATAGTGTTTTGTTTTTGTTTGTTTGTTTTTTGCTTTTTTCCCTACCCCTACATTTTGTTTTTCTACATATGCAGAAGCTGATTTCCTTCTGAGCAATTTGACTCAGAGGTCAAACATAGGATAACTGGTTAAAACTTGAGGTACACCACTACCTGTGCCTGCAAAGACACAGACTTGCAAATGTGTGCATGATTTCAGTTGCTTCAGATAGAGAATGACAGAGAAGCAACAACAATTCCTTTCATCAGATGAAACTGAGTGAATTTTCATTTTTCTTAGTTCTCAAAATTGTAAAGAATAAATTAAGAATTCTAACAGTGCTTAGAAGAGGTAATTTGGTCAGGACATGACTTCCAGTATCTATGTCAACATGGGGTATTTCTTTGAAAGATCAGGAATTTCATCTGTAGAACAAAGAGTGCAGTCTGTTAGCTTCAGTCTTCTCCTGCTGAAGTACATAGAAATTGTGCCACTGATTTCAAGAACTGCATGGTTAAGTTTTCTGGCAGTGAAAAGTTCATGATTCAGTCCATAATACACTAGAAAATATTAAAAGGTTCTTCAGACTTCAGCCTTTGAACCAGTATTGATTTTAACTTTATCACACGTCATTTATTCAGCTACTGTATTGGTATTGTGTAGGTAAATAATCTGAGATCACCAGCTAATTGAAGAACATGTTAAGTTTCTAAATTTGATGGTGTTAGAAATTGCAGTTATTAGTAATCAAATCTTTTGAGCCATTTTCTGTTCCAGCTTTGAAGGTATAGAATAGATAAAAGATATAGATATAAAAGCATTCCCAAGACTGATGTTTGACATTTAGAAAGAAATAATGCACATTTAGGTTTTGGTACTGTTGCAATTTTACAGGCAACTGTACAAAGTTGAGACCTTTCCAGCCTAAGAAATAGTCTCAGTATTCATACACTACTGTAGTAACTGACCATTTCTTATTTGTTCCTGAAGCTTGAATAACTGATTATTCAGAGCTGAAAAGGATATTGACTTTCATATTTACACCCTTTTCATACTCTCCCCAAAAGTCTAGTGACTATTTAGCTTTACAATCTCCTGTGGAGGTGGTTCATTCAGACATTTAAGTTAGATTGTCATGTTAAGTCTTCTGAGGGACAGAAGACGTATTTAAACTCACAGTTCATATTTTGATGTTAATATTTAACAAGATTTAAAATATTTATCTTTTTTTTTCCAGATGTGTACACACCCCAAAGATATGTTTTAAATAAATCAATAAAAAAGATCCATTCAACAAAGCTAGCGACTTCTTTGCTGTTTTTGCATTTGTAACAGTAAAAGTACATGTTAGTTTACAAATTTAAATGCATGAATAAATAAGCAGCTAAAAATAGTTTTCAGTAGCCAAGGAGTATCTGAACAGCTTTAGCCAAACAAACAATTTCCTATGCAACAATGAATGTGATATGTTAGGATGAACATTTGTTATTTATTTATTTAGAATATATGAAGTCTCATTTTAATGGGAAAGTAACATTTTACTGTAGAAATATAGTATCTGTTTAAATATAACATAAACATTTTGTTTGATTTTGTAAAACTGCTATAGTATCAAAAATTTTGTAATCTTTACCAAGGAAAATCAGCCACGCATGTTACATTTCTGTCTACTTTCTCTATTTCTACATATGTAGGAATTATTTTTACCTCAAATATACAGGTGTGCCACTGCCCATTTTTATATCAATTAAATAGTGACGAATTCTTGGACTGTCTCCAATTGTTCAATAGTCTTGTATATGTACACTGATACTTACTGTGACACCAGTGGAAACCTGGAATTTACAGGGAAGAGATACAGGAGAAGATTAGAAGATGAATAGGTAGACTGCAAGGATCCATTTCCACAAAGGGTAACAGAAAGTCTGTGAGGGAAAATTTGCCAGAGGAGAAGAGGAAGAATTACTGTCATATCTAATGGAAAGTTAAACATATATATATATATAGGCCTAATGCACTGGGATACAACACAGCAGGCAAAGGAATTACAATATATTTCAGTTTTTTTTTGTCATACATATTGGGTTTAAATGTTACTGCTGTATAATTCTTGATACATATTTTGAAATGCAGTTAAATTGGGATGTAATTTTACTCCCATTTACATTTATGGAAATATTAGCAAGGTTGTGGTTGGGGAAAACCCTACAATTAGAAAAAAGAAACAAACAAAAACAAAACAACAAAGCAACCAAACAAAAAACAACCAACCAAACAAAAACAAAAACAAAAACTTTAATATACACCCTTTTGACCCAGTTTTCAAACACACATCCCTTAGTTTGATCACTAGATTCTACCCAGACTGTCACTGACACAAAAAAAAGGGCTTGTACATTTTTTTTTCTTTTACCTGCATCTAGATAAAAGGTCTAATATCTTTACAAAGATGAGGGAAAATTAAAATGAAGGAAAATAAATTAATTAAAATATGTATATATTCCTTCCCACTATTTTTTTTTGTTGTTGTTGGGGGGGGGGTTGAAAAATGAGGAGCTGAAGTGAAATCTATTTCTCATATGATAAGAGTAACATGTTTTCTTTATGTGGAGAAATAGAGTGAGAGGGAGTAGGTCTCCCAATCCAAGACACTTGCACTGCATTAAGAGACAAATAAGGTTCTGTGAGAAATGGAGACAGAAACATATTCTGCACACGGCTATCTCTGCTGGCTATATGCTCCCAAGGTCCAGAAAGGTATACACTAATGTGTTTTCCTTCAGTTTTACATCCAAAAGAAGTTATGTTACTGAGCACTGCAGGTATTTGATGAATGTCTTATCTGCTTCTTACACAGTATGGTTAGGCTGTTAGAAATATGTTTCCTATGAGCACGAGATGGTATCCACTACAGTTTCAATCTTCTTCCAAAAAACACGTATCACCATACTATGCACCCTTTTGCTTCTATTCTGTAATTTCTTTGCCATTGTTCACGTACCTCCTTTCTCATTTTATTAATCGTCTTACTCCCCACTCTCTGCCCTCTCTCTACTCTTCTCTCCAGCAATAAACTGACTCTACTGACTTCTCTGATATTTTTATTGATTCATCACCATATCAAGTGATTTGCTGTGGTTGAAACTAAGGGAGATTGTCTTTGATTCCTGATTAATTCATCCATATGTGAAAACTAGGTACACAGGTAACAACTCAATTAAAATTCCTTCACTGCTTAATTGCTGTGTCATAATCCTGGAGTGTTAAATCAGATATTCAGATATTTTGAAAGAAGTTAAGATTTATTTTTTCCAAAACCAATTATTAGAATATAATTATAAGGACTTTTATTAACATTTATAATTATGCAAAAAATGCACTGCTAAACTTTCAGCCAGTACAGTGTTTTTCTATATTACACATATGGAAAGAAAATGAATCAAAAGAATGCTGTGACTGAATCTTGGCCCCAAACCTACATATTCAATAGCTTAGAAAGCCAATAAGCATCAATGATTTCAGCTACTGTGATATGGTTGGTTGTTACTGCTTTTGCCTGCTTTGCATGTCAAGCTAGTGCCACATTTCATCCCAGCACTGTATCTCTCTGGAACTATCTTCTTTATCCGATATTTATGATTTTACCAATGGTCTGATTAAAATGTGTAATGTTTCCTTTTACCTGCTGACCTAGATGTCACAAGTTTTCAATGAAAAAACTTCAATTTCAAGTCATCTTCAACTTCAAAGAGTATGCATTTTTTCTGCAGGTCAATAATAAGGATGTTAAATACTGAAGGGTTGAAAATTAGATTTCCAATGGTTCTCACTATAAAGCACTCATTTCCTTTGTTACAGTTACACTGAAGCATTTAGTATGTCACAGTCATAGGAATTATAAATCTTTGTTAATATACACTGGCAGTCAAGAATCTTCAGAATTCAAAATGCGTACTATTATATTACATACAGAAATAGATATAAATGCATATATGTAAATTTGATGTGATCCGAATTTGTCATATCAGCAAAAAGGAAAAAAGGAAAAAAGGAAAAAAAAAAATCCCCTCTCCCCCAAAAGCACTGTAAAACATCAGGATACTTCAAGAAGATCTATTTTCTATAAACCTATGTTGATTTTCACTAATTATATTTACCTCCTTTGAACTTTTATCAATCAGGTTCTACTATTTTGTCTAGGATAAATGTCAGTTGGAGCAGCTTTTAATTACACAGTTTATTTTTTTCAGTATTTGCACAACACATTTTCTTTCAGTCTTTTAAAAGTTAATTTTATTTTTTTTCACTAGTTTTACTGTAAATAAGCAATAATATTGCTCAGAGACCTTCTCTGATGCAGGTTGTCCTGTTAATTTAAAGATGTCTAGCCTTGTTAGCTGTTGTTTAACATCTTCCTCAGTTGCTATTAGAATGTAAATTGTTTTGATGACACTCTGAGATCTGACTATGCAGTATTGTTTGTTTTCCTAACAGTGTATGTTTCAGTTGTTTTCTACATGATTGGCAACTTCAGCATTTGTATGTAGCAATCTTTTTGTTGAGATTCTTTTGCTACACATCTCCTCTCTGACTTCTCCCTCCTCCCCCCCCCCCCCCCCCCCCAACTGCTTCCTCTTTGTTTTTTTCTATGAATGTCCCATTCACTGGTGTGATTCCACTGGAGCCAATTTGAGGACCAGTTCTCTTTAATGTTCTCATAAATGACTTGGAAGGAGGACTTGAAGGTACGCTAAGTAATAGTGTCATAGGATGACACTAAGTAATAAGATGACACTAACTTGGGAGGAGCTGTTGACTCTATTGTGGGTAGAGAGGTCTTACAGAGAGATTGTTTGGGCAATCCCTAACAGTATGACATTTAACAAGAGCAAGTGCAGGATTCTGTAACTGGGAAGGGGCAACTCTGGATATATGTGCAGACTGAGGGATGAGAAGCTGGAAAGTAACTCTGCAGAAAGGGATCTGGACATTTTGGTAGGTGGCAAGTTGAATATGAGTCAACATTGTGCCCTGGCAGCCAAAAGGGCCAACTGCACCCTGGGGTGCATCAAGCATAGCATGGCTAGCCAGTTGAGGGAAGTGATTGTCCCACTCTACTGTGGTGCAGCCTCACCTCAAGTTCTGTGTGCAACTTTGCGTGTCAGAATATAAGAAAAATATAATACTACTAGAGAGTATCCGAAGGAGGGCTACAAAGATGTTGAAGGGTCTAGAGGGAAAGACACATGAGGAGTGGTTGAGATCACATGGTTTGTTCACCCTAGAGAAGAGGAGATTGAGGGGAGACCTTGTATTGATCTACAGTTTCCTCCTAAGGGGCAGAAAAGGGCAGGTGTTGATCTCTTCTCTCTGATGATCAGCAATAGTACCCAATGTGATGCTGTGACAGGGAAGGTTCAGGTTGGATATCAGGAAAAGGTTCTTCACTGGGAGCCTGCTGGAGTTCAAGAGGCATTTGGACAACACTCTCAGACATCTGGTCTTATTTTTGGGTGGTCCTCTGGGGAGCCAGGAGTTGGAGTTGATGATGCCTGTGGGTCCCTTCCAACTTGGGATATTCTATGATTCTATGATTATGTTTTCTGTGAATAGAAAAATTAATCCTAGTATCCTTTAATCCTTTGCCTTTTTTTTTTTTCTATATTTCTTAGATTCTGATTTACAAAATGACAGAATCACAGAATAGTTGATGTTGGAAGACACTTCTGGAGGTCATCTGGTCAAACTCCCTTGTTCAAGTATGGCCACCTACAGCAAATTGCCCGGGACCATGTCCAGACAGATTTTAATATCTCCAAGGGTGGAGACTCTACAACGTCTCTCAGATACTTGTTCCAGTGTTCACTCAGAATAAAATAAAAAAGTTCTTCCTGATGTTCTGACGATGACACCACCTATATATAATTTTGTGACCGTTTCCTGACAGGTTCTACTAATCCCATTTCTCCTGCCTGTTGATGTGCCTCTGAACAAGGGCACAACCTTCTGGCATATCAGCCACTCTTCCCAGTTTTTTTGTCATCAGCAAACTTGCTGAGGGTGCATTCTACCCCATCATCCAGCTCATTAATGATGTTGTACAGGACTGGACCAAATATTGACCCTGGGTATACTGACTTGCAACTAGACTTTATCTAGTGATCACCATACTCTTGGCCAGGTTGTTTAGCCATTTTTCAATCCACCTCACTGTCTGCTCATCCAGACCATGCTTTATCAGCTTCTCTATGAAGATCTTATGCGAGTCAATGTTGAAAGCCTTACTGAAGTCTAGGTAGACAGTATGTACTACTCTCCCCTCATCAACCATGCCAGTCATGTCATCACACAATTTTATCAGGTTGGTCAGGTATGACTTTCCCTTGGTGAATCTACACTGACTACTCCTGATGATTTCCTTGTCCTTCTGTGCCTGGAAATTGTTTACAGGTTTAGCTGTTCATTCATCTTCCTAGTGACTGAGGTGAGGCTGATCAGCCTATAGTTCCCTGGATCCTCTTTCTTACCATTCTTGAAGACAGAAGTGTCATTTTCTTTACTCCAGTCATGAGGCAGGTCCTCCAATCAATATATGTTAATATTAAATACTTCTTAAAGTGTTTAAAAAAAATCATATCAATAGTTAATTTTTATTTTTATTTTTCTGAATGAACTATTAAGTTCTGAAGAGGTCTAGTTACTACTGCTACTAAATTTACTTAACTGTGGATTTATATCTCCATCAAGGAGTAACCAAAATATATAATTAATACTGGAAACACATATACAGAAAATATTTATTTAGAAAAAGATCCACAAGACTAACAAGAACCTTATTACACTAAACATTTTAGTTTTTTTGTTTGTTTGTTTGTTTGTTTTTTAAGCTGAATAATAAGCCCTGAAGACATTCAAACATTCCTGAATAAGTCTGTCATAATGGTTAATATTTTATTAAATTATTGGTAGAAATGAGGCAACAATATGCATAAGCACATATGAAAATCAAAATAAAAGACAACAAGTGACTGTTCAACTATGATTCTCTTTATCAAATAATAATATGAGAGTAGAAGTGTGTTAGCTATATTGTTGATGTAAATGACCTTAAATTTCTGATATATATTTATTAATAGACGTTTTATTTCTGACCTATAAATTAAAATATTACATGTACATAATTATATGTCAAAACATTTTATTTTCAAATAATTATTTTTGCTAGTATAGAAATAGTTGCATCTATACAATAAGTGTACCTGGGTGGTGTGATGTGCGTTTAGGTATATTGTTGGTAACAGACGTAATGAAGTTGCCTCAAAGTTCCTCTTGAGTAAATGACATTATCTTGAAGGGAGTTAAATCTAATTTTAGATAAATCTTAAGGCTCTACATGTGTTTCCATCTGGGATAGGGGAAATAGCTCAGGAACGGTCAGATTACTTAATAAATTCTCTAAGATTGATTTTAATTTGGCAAAGGGGCAATGAAATCAGAATCTGGAGAAAAGGAATGTGATACATGTTTCTCACACAGTGAAGAATTTGGAACATTATGTGATATTTGTGATACGTTTGTTATATATCATTTTTGACCCTATGTTAATTGAATATAAGTAGTATATTTATATTCCTTCCCTGCCTTACACATGCAGATGTTCACTGTGGAATAGTTGTCATGGAGGTATCTTTCAAATTCTTCCACTGAGCCTGGTCTCCTGTTTCATAATTCTGCTCTGTAAGATCTTCAGATCAAAGTTACAGTTATGTAATAATGTCCATAGTGGATACCTGATAACGTTAAATTCAAATGCAGTTAGATTCAGTCTGGCATCTAAGAAACAACATAGTCTGTGTTGGGATCTACTGGATATAGGACAAAGAAAAGAAACATAAATATTTTTCTAAGTAAAATGCATTTGGTAACTTTGGAGTTGTAGAAGGGTGATGTGAGGACAGAGAGTACTAGTAAAAGATTTTGGAGTAGTAAGGTCTAAGTGTGTTGAGGTTTGTTGTATGGCAGCTGTTTGTTGACTTTTGGAGTATGAATGTGAATGGCTGGTCCTTACAGCAGTGGAAAAGAGAAAGCACAGGTTATCGCTTCCAGAGGCAAACTGATACAGCGTCTCTATGGAAGTGTCTTAATGTTGCAGGAGAACAATCTGATCTGTGTGGAATGAAATAAAACATATGGTTGTTATACACGAAAGACTTAACTGGATGTCCCAATGTATCAAAGCATTCTACTTAGGCAATAGCAATGTTATGTTTTATTTATGTTAAGTTGTAGAACATAATATTTATATTATGTTATATTTTATTTATTTATTTTATATAATTAAACAATATCATTGATTTTATTTTCAAAACCCTTTTGTAGATCTTGCCTTCTCACATACTGGTGTAAACCTCCAGTAACTACAATGAATTCTGGTAAAGTTCCAATTGAGTTATTTTAGTGTATCAGAGATGTGAATTTATTTCAGTTAATTTGAGATTTCTCAGTTGTATTACAGATAGCAGCTATTTTTCTCCAGTGTCCATGTGAAATTAATGTTTCTGTTTTTTTACATAAAATATTTTTGATGGAAAAAAATAGTCCTTACAGCTGAAAGATTCAAGGTTTTCTAGAGAACATTTTGGGTAATTTGAACTTTTAATATTTAACTAAGCCAAGGCATTTAATTGAATGAAAGTAGTTGGATCTTTACAATAGAAAATATTGCAGATACTGTGAAATATTTTAGTACTTCATGTTTTAGTGTATCAGTCATCTTCTCTTTTAGAATTAACATTGATTTCTTTCTACGACTATATGCTACGTAAATAAAGATAGACATAATATTGCGGCTGACACCTAAAGTCTGTGCACTTCATTCTTTTCATCTTCCAAAAGCTTTCTTGAGCAGACTCTGGGAGTTTCCCATATAACTGTTGTACTTACCTGAGATTCATATATGTATATATTATAGAAACTGATTAGAAGATCATGAAGGTACTGGACAGCAATACCTTCATGAAGAGAACCTACATGAAGTATACTTTTTTTTTTCTTTTCTTTCCTTTTTTTTTTTTTCCTGTTAAGAAGCACAATGAAAGTCGTATGGAAATGATTATTGACTGGCACTAGTGCTAAGATTGTCAAGAACAGACACGTTTGCTTTTATTTCATAGTGAAATATATTAACAAGGCCTGCCCACTTCAAATAAGTATATCAAAACAAAACAAAACAAAACAAAAATATAACTTAGGAGTTATATAACTCCTTTATTCTACCCCTTTAAAAAGCTGCCAGAGGTAACCCTCAAAAGAAATGACATTAATGCAACACCATCCAACCAAGCACAAGTCTCTTTCAAATGCTTCACAGGAATAGGCCTTCTTCTGCTGGCCTACTTTTCATATGAAAATATGATTACCCTGTAACATTACAGGCAATGGAAGGAAGGTGCTAAATTATGAATTTCATCCATGATTTCCATCATCTTTCTAATTTTTTTTAAGTGACATTATTAAGCAGCAGATTCTATGAGGCAACTCAATGTTCTCACTTTATATATATATATATATATATATAAATTTTAGACAGGAAGTGATTTCAGAAGAGTACCAGTACACAAAAATCATCAGTAAAATAGAGGGTTATTCACACTTTAAAAGTTGAGCATGAGCATCATTTTTTCCTCTCCTAGTAATTAATACAAATTTTATTTCTTTTCTATGTTTTCTTCTTTCTTGGTATATGGGCTTCCAGATTGTCACTGGCACGTAGGGAGGAAAAAATGAAAGGTGCCCCATATGCAAGAACCTAAACAATAGTTTTAAAGAAAAAAATTATTCTGCAAAAATCTATTTCTTCCAGAAGCTGACCAGTGCTTGTACAGTGTCTGTAAGAATGATGTTCTAGAAACTCTCAGACGTAGCTCCACCTATATGACCTGTAACTCACAGCTGCTCCACCTATAACATGTTATATATTGTAAGACAAAAGGGATCTAGTCTTTGCCATCCTTATTCATATGTTACCTGCTGAAGTATTCCACTGCTTTCACAGAATAATGTAGTAGTTAGCAGAAATCACAATGGCAAAATCTACAAATAATTTCTAAACATTAAGCATTTATATTAGCATTAAGTCAGAGAACATTGTTCACTATTCATTATCTACTGACTGGAAAAGTTTAGAACTTTTAGAAACAAAATCTTAGGTTTGGTTTTGTTGAATGGAGCTTGGAACAACATACGAAGTCCTGCTTGCCTTAAGTAATTTGTTATTAGAGCAGAGAAGTATACAGAGAGATGCAGGAACATGCTTTTCCAAGTGTGTGCTGTTCTAGGCCAATCAAATGCAGGCTTGGCAGTTTTCAAAGTTAACAAGAGCCCCAGGGATGCTTTCGTTCTCAGACTGCTGTATTAGTCCTAAGCAAGCTCTTGCAGTTAAATGGAGGCATGTGCTTTTGTGATTTAGATAATACTTTTAAGATTGTGCTGAGTATTCCCATATCCCATTTTCAAGTCTCAACCTTAAAAGCAGTGGAGTGAAGCAAGGTTCATTGAGCATCCTGAATTCCTCATTAACAAAAGATAGGTTATAGAATCATAAAATCATAGAATATCCTGAGTTGGAGGGACACACAAAGATCCTTGAGTCCAACTCCTGGGTCTGCACAGGACTGTCCAAAAATCAGACTATATGTCTGAGAACATGGTCCAAACGTTTCTTGAACTTTGGCAGTGAAGAAGCATTTCCTGATATCCAACATAAACCTCCCCTGTCACAGCTTCACATCATTCCCTTGGGTCCTTTCACTTGATCACCAGAGAGATCAGTGCCTGACCCTCCATTCCTGCTTCCCTGAGGAAGCTATAGACTGCAATGAGGTCTTCCCTCAGTCTCCTCTTCTCTAGGCTGAACAACTATTTTACATAACAAGGTTGTGTAAAATAAGTTCGTTACAGAATACAAATACAGAAATGATTGTTGATAAGGTTATAGAAACAACAAAAGGGGGGAGGGATGGAAATTTATTTCTTTTGCATTTTAATTTGAATGGAAAACAATGAAAAAATGTAGAAGTGTCTTTTATTTATTTTTCACAATGAGACACTTAAATCTCACACTTAAGGTGGTGTCTCCTAGGGCTCGGTATTGGAGCCAGTTGTCTTTAATATCTTTATCAATGATCTGGATGAGGAGATTGAGTGCACCCTCAGTAAGTTTGCAGACAACACCAAGTTAGGCATGAGTGTTGATCTGTTGTGGCTGTTGGACTGCTGTGGTTTAACCTGGCCAGCAGCTAAGCATCACACAGCCTTTTGCTCACCCTCCCGCCTCCCTCTCTGGGATGGAGGAGAGAATGAGGAAAATGAAGCCTGTAGATTGAGATAAAGACAGTTTATTAGGACAGAAAAAAAGAAAGGAAAATAATAATAATAATAGTACTAATAATAATAATGTGTACAAAACAAGTGGTGCATAATGCAACTGCTTACCACTTGCTGACCAATGCCCAGCCTATCCCTGAGCAGCCGCCCCCCCACCCCAGCCAGCCACCCCTATGTATTGTTCAGCATGACATCAGATGGTACGGAATACCCCTTTGGCCAGTTTGGGTCAGCTGTCCTGGGTCTGTCCCCTCCCAGCTCCTGCTGCACCCTCAGCCTGCCTGCTGGCAGGACAGAGGGAGAAGCTGAAAAGTCCTTGGCTTAGTGTAAGCACTCTTCTGCAACAATTAAAACACCAGTGTGTTATCAACATTATTCTCATCCTAAATCCAAAACACAGCACCATACCAGATATTAGGAGGAAAATTAACTCTATCCTAGATGAAACCAGGACAGCTAGAGGGTAGTAAGGCTCTGCAGAGGGATGTGGATATTTTGGATTGATAGGCTGAGGCTGTCTGTATGAAGTTCAACAAGGCTAAGTGCTGGGTCCTGCACTTGGGGCACAATAATCCCATGTAATGCTACAAGCTGGGGGAAGAGTGGCTGGAAAGCTACCTATTGGAAAGGGACCTGGGGGTATTGGTCAATATCTGGCTGAATATCAACCAGCAGTGTGCTTGGGTGGCCAAGAAGGCAAACAGCATCCTGACTTGTATCAGAAATAGTGTGGGTAGCAAAAGTGGGAGGTGATCATCCCCCTGTATTCAGCTCTGGTGAGGCCACGCCTTGAATACTGCGTTCAGTTTTGGACCGCTCACTGCAAAAACAACATTGAGGTGCTGGAACATGTCCAGAAAGAGCAACACAGTTGGTGAAGGGTCTAGAGAACAAGTCTTACACAGAGCGGCTGAGGGAACCAGGGTTATTTAACCTAGAGAAAAGGAGGCTCAGGGGAGACCTTATCGCTCTCTATAAATACCACAAAAGAAACTGTAATGTGGTGAGGGTCATTCTCTTCTCCCAAGCAACGAGCCATAAAACAAGAGGAAAGTTGCGGCAGGGGAGGTTTAGGTTGGATATTACAAAAAAAATTTCTTCACTGAAAGAGTTGGCAGGCATTGGAACTGGCCACCCATGGAAGTACTTGAGTCACCACCCTTGGAGGTGTTCAAAAGATGTGTAGATGTGCTGCTTAGGAACATGGTACAGTGGTAGAATTGTTAGTGCTAGGTTAAGAGTTAGACTTGATGATCTTAGAGGTCTTTTCCAACTTCAGTGATTCTATGAGTCTATGATTCTTAGGATTGTGAGATCAGAATTGTTTTAAGAATATAGGGAAAGAAAGTTGAGTGGTCACAGTTCCCCAAATCACACCTTCAGATCTGCAAATATATATATATATATATATTCTTTTTACTGTGAATACACTGAAAGTTTTCATAGTATAGTAAAATTATGTTCAGTTGCACAGTATTAATGACTTTGTAGGAGAAGGGCAATATTGCTGTTTAAGAGCTCTCTGCTACTGGAGAGCTAATAGGGTATGAGGCCATAAAGAGTTGAAAGCAGATGTTTGACTGCAATAAAGTAAACCTGTTTTCCACAGCTTAGAAGTGACATCTTTCCCCTCTATGTTCAACAAAATTTAATACATTTTAAATGCAGAGATCTCTCAAATACTCTCAGTGTCTCAGTCCCTATTAATCACTTGAAATAGAACTATGAAGACCTTGTTGTCTTCTCATGTGTTAAATATGACTCAGCACTGAATGAATATACAGTAAGAACTCGATCCTTTTTCTTTTGATAGATGATAAAACAATCACTGACTAATATGAAAATATATGTGAATCTCTGTATTTTAATGGGTGATGTAGATTTCAAGTGAGGTAAAAATGCAGAAGACAGAGATTTGACAGTCATTGCACTGACAGATTATTTTTAACCCCAATTGCAGAGGCTGCTGTGGTTCTTTGCTGTGTAGGTAGGTCAGTAAGTCAGTCAGTATGGGGCTAGGCAGGTCAGTCAGACCAATGAACAACTTACAGAGACCAAGAATTATCAAAACACTTGTGCTGATGCTTCTTGTTGCAAGATATGAAGGAATGCTATGACTGGTAAGGACACACTGAAGTGTGTTCACACTCTGAAAATTGTGGAGCTGGACAGAATTTGGCAAAAGGTACTTGGATGACATCGTTTATATTGCAAAACATTAACAGAATGCTGATTTCTCTGCAACCCCATTTTTTATTCTCATCTTAATGTTATTCTTAATGTTATTGAAGAGCTGTCAGCCACTTCTCTCCCACAACTTGCAATGTCTGACAAATGTATCTGTTACTGGGATGTAGTTGTATCAGTGTTAAAAAGTATTTTTTAATGTATTTAAAAGTCAGCTTGAGATTTATTCTGTAACCAATTACAACAATATTTTATACAGTTCTACCTAATTGAAGTAGCAATTTTTTTTCTTGTCATCAAATTTTAATTGATAGTCCTAAGATAATAAGTAGGATAATGGTACAAATAAATAGAGAAAAGAGAAGCTGATAAGAAATGAAGCAATTCAGATGGTAGGCAGTGTTAAAGATAGATAATAATTATCCTCCTCTCATAATTGTATGAAGTCTGATTGATGTTTCTCTGAACATAGTAAATGAAGCATTTTATTTTTCCTTTTTCTTTTGAAGTTATTTTGTATTATGCTTGTAAATTCCTAGGAACCATTAGTGCACTGTACTATGAATTAAATTACCATAGTTACGTTAACTTATTTTCTGCCTTGTCTTTCATTTTCTCCTTTCTTTTTCTCTGAACTAGTGCCATTTGTCCCATATGGGCCTTTGAATTAAGTTTTCTCTGTCATGTGGGCATATAGGGATTGAAAAGCTGTGAACTTTAAAACCTGACTGATAGAAAGGATCCTGACTTTCCTCTTCCTTTTTCTCCTTGCCTCCCCTATCTCCTACTGAACTATAGAACATCTCTCCCTTTTGATCTGTTTGCTATTAAACCATTTATCAACAACCCTCCTCTGCTTCTGGTTCAGAAGCAAGGTCAGACAGCAGTAGAAAACACGTCCTTAAAGAGGCTAGAGGATGGAGTTTTTTGTTTTGGGGCATAAGGAAGTAATATAGTCTTTTCCAACCAGTTCTGGTCTGGTCCCTACTATTGCTTCAAGCCAAAAGAGAAGATTAATTTGAATCTTAGGGCTGTTGTGCACACTATCCAATTTCTGATCATAATGACTTGCCATATCATTTAGTCAAGTCCCATAGAAATGGTCTTCCCAGTCTTCACTGATCTTTTTCTCTTTATTTATAAAGAACATTTATTTCAGAATTCTTGTTGTCATTGAGGATATTTATACCCTGAATTAAAAAATCATTCCTCTTTAGTTGCTGAAGTTTTGCCTTTTATGAGATACCAACAATGGCATTATTTCCACTGTAGAGCATGTTTAGAGGTGGAAGTTGATTTTATTTCTCCCCTCAGTAGGAAAGGAAATTGCCTTTGGTTTTATATTAAATCTGCAATGTGGTAGCTCAAACTATGTAGTTTACATCAAGTTGCAATGCTATGTGTGTATATCTTGAGTATTTTCGTAAACGACAAAAGTGTTTTCTTTCTCATAAGCACGAAGAAATGATGATGACCTCATAAAACAAATTCTGCTATAATATCAAGCATTCTTTCTGATAGAAACCCATAATGGACTGACCTAGCATTTCATGTTGACTTTTTATGTACTTTGTATTGAGTTCACGGAGGAGAAAGTATTTTGCAGAAATAAAATTAATTTTACACTTCTTTAACTATCTTCCTCTGGATAAGTTGATAGTAAGAAACAGAAAAGTTATTCATTCATTCATTCATTCATTCATTCATTCATGACCATATTTTATTCTTACAAAAGGCAGTAATTGTATCTATCTTAAAGAATATTGTCAAGAGTCAAGTGAAAGACCGAAATCATAGTTCTTGAAAGTGCCTAGAGAGGGAGCTCTTCTCCTAGATTTTTGAGGGGTTTAGATCTTGGATATTAATTTAGAAATACAGCAGACCACTCACTATACTATCTGCCTCATTATAAGTTACTCTGTCAAGTGAATCAATATCTAACCCAACTCTCTGTGAAGACAAAATTTCAAATATAACAGCTAGTCTGAGTAATTTTCTTGAAAGGATGTATCTGACTTAGTTGTTGAGTCCCGGAAAAAATAGTTGAAGACAATGGGGACTAGATAAGCCAATCGTGATGTTCTGAAAAAGAGAGACTCAGAACTAAGTCGTATCAGAAACATAGATAATCAAGAAAAAAAAAGTTTAGTGAGTGAGGATTCTTTCCACAGTTCCCTTTAACTCCTCTGTTGAGGTTTAGAAAAAGAAAACTGAAACAGACTAGAAAACCCTAGAGAGAAAAGCAAGCACAGAAATTTGGAACATGAGTCAGATTCAAAATTTATTGTAATCAGGTCAGTCTTTCTAGTTCGGACATGTCCCTGGATATATTCCTGAAAACACTGCATCAGGATCAGTTTGGCCATTCTTTTTTTCTGACGTTGGTTCAAATGCAGAGTGTCTTTGGATTGCTTTTGAGATTCTCTGTATCTGTATGGTGCTGAAGTTGGAATGCTTCCAACAAAATGTTGTAAGATGGCATCATTGCAAGTAGTAGCTACACATAAAACACACGAGTAATGGAATCAAATAGATAAATTAAAAAAAAAAACACTCAAAATAATACTGAACTGGCAACTGAACTTAAATAAAATTATATCTTAATTATGAGAAAGAGAAACAATTATTTCACGTCTGCTTGTAGGAATATAGTCTATGGACAAATGTCTCATTTGTGAAAAGACATGAAGATAAGCACAGTGTTTAGAATTTTCCAGAGAACATTTAGTAGAACTCAGTGGCATGATTGGCATTTTATCACTATTCATACATTTAAGAGAGTACTCTAATTCCCAAGAAAAATATATTATTTACAAGTATAGCCCATTATTTGTACTTATTAATTAATGTACACCATGCTTTACGTTAATAACTCTGATTACAGAAAGAAATGAATATAGAGTTATGAAAGATATAGTAACTCAAAATATAAAGCTGCAAACAATTCTAATAATGCACAAACTATATACATCAAAGAAAGACTGTTCTGATGTCATTTTTAATGAGGACTATAGTTACTCTTCAGCACTGGTATTTAATGCTTAGAAAGTCTAGCTTGCTTTTTTTCCATCTTCTTTCTGCAACAAGCAGATATTTCAACTAATATGAAAATAATAAGTATGAACATAACTATATTATATTCCAGGAGATCCTTATCCATTTGATTTTGGCAGAGGAGCAAGAGAGAAAAGCAGATATCTTCTTACCATATATCCTGAAGGGCAAATCCATCCAAATATATGAGATATCTCAAAAAGATTTGAAAAGATGTGAAATCATTTGCCTGCTATTTTATGACAGAAGAGGTGTGAAGACCTTAAAGTCAAGAATCAGAACTTCCTTCTCTATAGTCGTCTTAATATTTTTTTTTCAGAGAAAGTTGTAATGGAGTAGCAGAGATTTGCAACATGCATGTTATTTACAGATGGGGAGTGTAAAAATGTAGTATAGACTGGTGTCCATGAGCTGTGAGTGAGGACAGAGAACCTAGAGCTAACTAGTTTTTATTGCATATTACATGTTTTGATTGCTTCTGCAGATATGAATGGAAGAAATATTGAAATCATTTGTAAGTATGAGCCTCGAATTTAAATCCTGCCACGTGTTACTTATATACACCCTTCAGAAGAAGAGAGAGTGTGGTGTGCTTAAAACTGTGTTTATAACATACTTCTTGGTAGGGGAAATTTTCAATGATGGAATAATAATTTGTTTTCAGTAATAATCATGTTTTCATAAACCTTGTTAAAATTGTCCAGCCACATTGTACAATGTTAAATCTCTCTTATATTTTTACGAAAAATTTATGAAATCTGACTTTTGTAGAAAGGCGTTACAAATACTTCACATCACAAAACAAAGAACCTATTCAGCCACGGACTCACCCTTCAAATATAATGTTTGTATTGTTGCAGATTTTTATAATTGAATTTAATAGACGATGTCAATTGGGCTGCCAAATGGACTTGACACCTACAACCTGAGTTTCTGAGAATAACTCTTCAGCTGGTGTAAATTCAGTGACTTGGGTAATTCCATGATTGAACGTAGCAATGATGGGATAACAAGAAAAAAACAACCATTCATTTCTAGTGACAAACTATTAAATACACCCCAGCAACCTTACCCAAAGTTGTTGAACATATTACTTTGTCAATGATCTCAGGAAACTGGAGGTGGATCTAGAATGACACAGTGTGCTTTGCTGTCTGAACACTAGACCAGGGAGAGTATGAATTTGGATATTTAAAATTTTACTGACTTGTCTGTAATTTTTCAAAGTTTCAGATTTATATATATATATATAAATATGTTTTTTTTGTTTTAGTTATCAATATGATTTGTAGATAGGATGATCGCTTCAGACGTTAGTTTTTAAGGATTTTGGTTCCAAATGTTACATTTTGTTCAAATAAGAGAGAGAAAAAATAAATTTCCTAATTGGTTCTGAACAATAAATTTTAGAATACACAAAATCTGTCAGTTTAAATCACCTGGTTAAAGTGGAAAAAAAAAATCACAGCAAGTTAAACCATGCATGCATGTAATTTGAATAGCACATAGAAGATAGAGCTGTCAGTTAGTTTTTAGTTTCTTCTGACTTTAAGTGTGACTTTTTGATTGACATTAGAAGATTAAAAAAAAAGTGGAGCTGACAAAACTAGAATTGTATCAAATGAAATTGATTGACTAGAAATTCAGTCTCTAAAGAACAGATATCATATGGGTATGATAATCTTGTATCAGAATGTCTTCAGGTTTTTAACAGCTAACTATGACGTAACTAAATAATTTGAAAAACTAGTCATTATCTTTCTTCCAGACAAACTTTTATTATAAATTATTTACCTTCTAGAATGTATTAAAACATCTGTATTTTCTGTTCGTAGTATCAGTGAATAGTAATATGTATCTAAAATTATTTTTAATAGTTATTAATATATGTTTAGTTAGATACATTTCTGTCATTGATCTAGAAATCAGGACTATGCAAATTTTGCAATGGCTTGTCTGTCTGTATCTTTGTAATTTAATTAATATGATGCTTGACACAATCATAACAGATGATCTGATAATAACAGATAACAGATAGTCTGAGTACTATCACTAGGGCCCAGCTTTCTTGAAACACTGGAACTTGTAACAAGGCTGAATGGATGGTTTAGTCACACTTTGGTCACTCAGATTGTGGCTGAATTATATGATTCATCATAAAAGTGACAAAGAGTTTTCAAATTTTGCTGTTCATTCATTCAATTTAATATCAATTCAAGGGGATTGTTCATGAGAACTTCAGTTTGAATCACCAGGCATAATATTCTTCATCCAAACCACAAAAGGCTTCCCATTTCCCCTTGAAGTTCCTGACAGGATCCTACCTGCAGTGGAGCATCTAATCTGTATTACTAGTGGAAGGATTTATTCTGTGCAAGAGCAAGGGCTGATATCCTAAACACCTTGCTGCAAAGAAATGTGATTTTTAAGCCAATTGATAAGAGATTTGAGACAGGCCTTTCTCAAGAAGGGATTATAAAATAGTCTGAAATGTTTCAGTGTAACCTTTGGCAGAGAGATAGCCAGTCAACACAAATCAAGAAGGAAATTGTGAATACACAGGACGAATCATCAGATTATTTTCATGAAGGTCAGAACTAATACCAAAACTAATCAGAACCCTTAGTATATGCTCATTTGATCACAGATAGAATATGCATTAGCTGATACTAAGTAGTGGGATTGTTAACTGTAATGGAACTCAACAGGGGATTTAGGAAAGCAGGTCAGCTGACTTCTGCCACCTCCTTCTGGCAAGCATCCATTGCAGGAGTTCTTTGCAGGGGGTGTCCTAGCAAAGCAGAACTACATCACCTAGAAATGGGTGATGCAATTGCTACAGTCATGTACAATAAACAAATATTTTAACATTCATATGGAGGGGGGGGTACACTATAAGGTTCTGGTCCCAGACTAAGAGTCAAATAATAGGGCTGGAGATTTATACGATGAATACCTGGATCCTTGCTACATGCAGTAATGAAGGTGTGACATAATCTAACCCCTTGTATTGTTTCTTGCCTTTTTTTTTTTTTTTTTTAACTGCAGGTGTGGTCTATCAAGTCTTCAAGCCATTTTAAAGCACCAGTATTCAGTCTTTCTTTCTTTCTTTTTCTCTTTCTTTCTTTCTTTTCTTTCTTTCTTTTTTTCTTTCTTTCTCTCTCTCTCTTCCTTCCTTTCCTTCCTTCCTTTCTTTCCTTCCTTTCTCTTCCTCCCTTTTTCCTTTCCTTTTTCTTTCTTTCTTTCTTTTGTCTGTTGCAAAAATTTCTCTGATTTTTAGCACTTAAATTAGTGTTTTAAACATTTTCCCCCAGATTATTTCCACATACAAATCACAGACAAACAGCTAAATTTCATCTGGAAAAATCTTACTTTGGGAAAAAAAATCTTACTTTGGAAAAAAAAAAACTTCTCCTTTAATTAATTAGAGTGACATGCTTAGTATCAGTTTTTGTACAAGATATAAGTCAGAAAATGAATCAAACCACCATTTCACATTCAACAAATCGTTCAGTAAAAAAGCATAGAAAATTACAACCTCATTGATATGATAATACTTAACTACAACTATATTATTTTCTGGATCACAAAATTTTAATTAAAAATGGTAGAATACTAAGCCAACCTCTACAAGTCCACTCCTCTAAATAGCTGAACACGTGAAATTTTGTTCTTTTTTGCAAATTTTCTACTAAATTCGCTGTGATCATACAACCCCAAAGCCTATAAAATTATCAAGCTCCTCTTGATAAAATAGTACAGAAATAAAGAAATTACTTTCCAGAACACTAGCTTTCATACTGTATTATCATACAAACTTAAAAAGTAATTTCATTTAAAATACATATTTAACCAAAATAGAAAGTTGATCTTATCTGAATCATTCATTTTTCATTAGTTTTTCCTTCTCCACCCCGTTTTTATATAAATTGGCTCTTCAGATGAAGTTTGCCAAAATTCAAATAAGATTTTTTTTAATCCTCTTTCACAAAAATTTTCCAATAAAAGAAATGAAATAACATTTGTTAAAGTGCGCTTCAGTAACATGTAATATTTTTCTTTGTAGCTTAAGAGGTCTAACTCTGTATGAGAAGTCACAGGTTCATTTCCCAGTCATAATATTTGCTTTTTATGTTCAGCATTCTGATATCAATATCACATTTGTAAGTCCAAATTTATGATGACAATGATCTGAAATTTTTGATTATTATTATTATTATTATTATTTATTTTAACAAACATTTCTTGAATACTTACGCAAACATAGCATAGTATCAAAATGGAAGCTCATCATTGATTTAGTTTAGATAGATTAAATCAGTAAGTCATTTAGTTTAAAACATGCTCAGAATCTGCTCCAAGTGTTTTGCAATGGAGTAGGTTTGGAAGCATGGTGGAAGAGCATTGAATATTGCAGCAATCACTTTATTGAATTCCATGTGCCTCCTACTTAATGTGATTAATTCAATTAATGTTTTAATGCCGATTTAAGAAGGAAATGTACTCTTCTGAAGCACGTCAGTATATACTGTTTCTGGCTGGGATGAAGTTAACTTTCTCTACAGCAACCCTCATTGTGCTGTTTTGCATTTGTTGTGTTATCAAACAGTATTGATAATACATCGGCATTTTAGTTGTTGTTGAACAATGCTTGCACCGAGTCAAAGATTTTTCTTCCTCCTACCGTGTCCCACTGAGTAGGCAGGGGGTGGGCAAGAGACATAGAGAAGACACATGAAAGAGGATATTCTTGGTTATGGTGTTTGTCTTCCCAAGTAACCATGATGCATGCTGAGAGCACTTTTGCTTCACCTGTTAATTTATTGAGTCCTCCCACATTCTTTTTGTTTTATCCCTGCCCTGAGGGAGAGGAAAGTGAGTGAGTGGCTGTGTGGGTGTTTAGCTAATAGCCAGGGTCAACACACAACACTGTATTTTGTTAAGTTTTCATCTCTTCCTTCCTCCCTCCCTCCCTCCCCTTCCTTCCTCCTTCCTTCCTTCCTCTACACGGAATACTAACTGTCACGTAGTAAATTGCACCTAATCTGAAGAATGATGAAATTCAGGACCTAATTATTTAAAATTGACTTAGTCTATTTAGATACATAAAACTTTGGAAGTAGCTCTGAGTGAGATTAGGTCCATTAAATCCAATGGAGTCCATTAAATCCAATGGAGTCACCATGTATATTAAAAGTATTTTTGAGCATGAAGGTTTCCAAGACATGTCTGGTTTGGCCAAAGGTAATACAGAGATGAGTTGCATGGGTCCAGTGAACTTGAGAGACTAAGTTTATGCATGAAGATAGGAAAGCAGACACGTACTGTCTATGGGAAGACCTCAGAGGCTGGTTTAGTCGTCTTGTGTCAGTGACTGCACTCTGAGTAAAGTGCCTTGGTAGGTGCCTGATACTAAACTGAGTAAGAGTGTATTTGATGACAAATCTAGGTCATTTACATGGAGGATAAATAATGTAATAAAGACAAGACAAAAGAAGCATCCACTTGTCTCTTAACTGCTATTGTCACTTGTCACTGTGTTGGACTGGAAAGGAGACAAGTCCAGGCTTGAGGCCTGTTTGCTGGTGGACAGGAAGATGGGTTCCAGTGGCACAGAGCAGATGGACTTACTCATCTAATAAATGATCCGACCTGGAAGAAATGGAGAACTGAAAAGGCGAATTTGTATGCCAGGAGAGTCATCACATCTGCCCATTACTTTTTTAGGAAGCTGAATTCGTCATCTCTAAATATGACCCAAAGTATTTCAAAGTCAATCTTTTAACTCTTTCCATGGTTAATCTTTGATATAGATATCCATAAAACGTTCTTGTAATTTTTCATCTTTTCTTTAATTTCCAATAACTCAAGGCCAGTGAAACAGAGGAATGGGGAAGAGACTGAAGTGAAAGGTGTTAGAAAAAATGAGTAAATTGCTTCCTTTTTCAAAGTACTTGTGATTAGACTTAAAATCAATCAGAAGTCAATAAAGCAATTAATAAAAGAATTATTTATGCACTTGGAATCAAGACCACTGAATTAACTGTCACCTAAAAGATATTGTACACATTAAATAAATAAATAAATAAATAAGTAGGAACAAATACAGAAAATACTATGTTAAGAAGTTATAATGTGAAATATATATTTTGTTGAAACCAAATTATTTTTCATATTCTTGTTATGATTAAAACAGTTTCAAATGTTTATTTAATTTTATTTATTTATTTATTTATTGTTTTTAGCATGGATCTTGACCAGCTTTAACACTTCTAAGGTTTAACAGAAAATATTACTTGTATTATATTATTTCTTTTAAAAAATCTATGATATCAATATTCTTTTTCAGAAAACTAAACTAAATCATTACTGGTATGTGTAAAGTTTCAATTATAACAATAATGTATAGCCAAATAAAAGCATTCTATGATTAGGAATACATTAATCGTGCGTAGCCACTGTACTCAAACCAATAATCATTACTCAAGTAAGCAGTACCTGCAAAGCTGTCCATGCTTGTGTAAATAAGAAATTACTTACATTTCTAAAGAATGAAAGATCATATCTATGCATAACTTAATCATCTTACTTTCTTACACTATTGAAGGTCTCTTATGTGCATGCTGCAAAGGGATAAAGGGATATCAAGTAGGTATTTGATTAGCTAAAGGCATACAAGACAGTGTGTTGGTTTACACTATTCTTTTAGTAGCAAATTACTGGAGAATATCACTTCTGCCAAAACAAACAAACAAACAAAGAAACAAAAAACTTCCTTTCTGTCATGCAGCTTTTCTTCTGCTTTCTAAAGTGTCTGAAAGAAAGAGCAGTAGCGTTTTTCTTGGGAGGGCAGCCACTTAAAATGAACCTTAAATTAGAAAAATAAAAATAATTTTAATTTTAATGAATGCCTTAAAATTGAACCATTAATCTTATAACTGTGGCTTCTCTTTCAGACTTTAAAGAAAGTGATACCCATAAACTTGTCTATTTTTTCCAGTAATATGTGGCATATGGGTTTACAAAATTACTCTACTACAAATATCTCTTTCTTTGCTCCCTTTTAATGTTACTATTCACCTTTACCTCACTTTGCCTGACAGCAAAGTCCTGTGACACCAGAAATGAATAATGACAAAAAAAGGCACTTTCCAACTAAATTTATGACAAATAAACAAAAATTGTAATGCATTTGTCATTACTAAGAAGACAATGCCAGCCCTGATGATCCTCTTTGTTAGCTAACAAACATCATATAGGTAAAGAATTAGGACAATTATCAACAGCATTATTATCACAGTCTATTTCATCTTCTTTTAGGTGTTGTAACAGAAGCAGTCAAATTATTTATTTATTTCCATTTGTGGCCAAATGAATTAATTTCTTTATGCTATGTCTGGAAAGTATTTAGATATTTCAAGCAACTATAATTTATATTAACTATTCTCTGCACATTTTTATTTTCTTCACTCTATTTTCATAGCTTTCTTGATTGTAGTATGATTTGTTTTTTGAGCTGTATACATCTAAATGAAATAACAGCTACTGTAGTTGTGTAAGGGATGAAGTAACTTTGTTGCTTAACATATCAACAAAAATAAATAAATAAATAGAAGGGCGGTATAATAAGAAGATGAGAATAAATTGGAGGCAGTACAGCTATCTAATTCACATTTAGATGCTACTGAGATTCTGTTACACTCAGGTTTAGTATCTCCCCCTTCTCAAACTATATTTAGAGACAAAGTTGATTAACAAAGTTAATTGGTCCCTAGCAGAAGAAGCATTTCTTGTGGGTGTTTTTGTTATGGCAAAAATATAGTCAAACAGATACTTAAGTTCAGGCATAGCACAAGAATGTACATGCTTTGTCAACCTTCACTGGGACTTGTGCTCCTCATTGTCCAGGATGTTAGAGGATCAATGGTTACATTAAACTTATAAATCCAGTGGAAACGAGACTTTGACACCTGTCATCTACAGGCTCCTTTCAAAGTATTCAAAACCTTTGGCACTTCAGGAAATAAACCCATGAAGCTGAAGCTATGAAACTGGAAAATGAGCTTTAGTCAGTAGGGTTTGAAAGATTATGGTTTTTTTTGTTTGTTTGTTTTTCTCTTTAAGTGTGAAACACATCCTCAGTTTGGAAATCAAATCCCTCCTCTCTCTGTTCATGCTTTTTGTTTGTTCATTTGTTTCACTTTATATATTTATTATGTATTCCATTATAATTAGAATTGATTGTGACACTAATTCTTATTAATTAGATTTTATCAGTCATGTTCCCAAAAGTAAAATACTAAGTGGTATTTTGTTTGCTTGTTTGTTTATTATTATTATTATTGTTATTATTTATTTATTTATTATTATTATTATTATCTTCTCTTAGGCCATAGTTAAATTTCTTGTCCTCTGCAGTTTGCTACCCTGCCTGAAAGTATGTAAGTGAGAGTGTGCCATGGATGTCTCCAGATCCACACCCATTCTGAATTCCAACTCTTTTATGCTTTTGTCTACTCATACACCATACTTATTATGAAACATCTGGAAAAGTTCATATCGAGGTGTGGTATAAAGTATACCATGATTCTGGCACCAATAGATTGGAAACTGTTACAAGCTTTAAAAACAGTGAAACTTCAATACAGCTGTCTCTCTAACTCTCTTCCTGCCACAGCCTGCCAAAAGCACACATTGTGTAAGTTAAATAGTTTTAAAAATAAGTTAAATGATTTGTAACAGCTTGAATCTGTTTGTGCAAGCATAATTGTTTACTGTACATCCATGGGGCCATGGAAACTGGCCCAACAACATGGAAACTAGCTCTGCCTTGCTGCTCCTTCTTCCTACTGACAATATCAGCTCCTGTCAGCAGAGGAAGAAGGATTTCATCTTCTATCTGAAAATATTTCATAGCTTTCAGGAGGATGAAAGCTTTTTTTTTTTTTTCTGACGAAATGTAAATGTAAGGACTGCAGTGTTATAATTCAGATAAAAATAAAAACCATTGTGACTTTTATACACTGAATTGTTTGTCTACTAAGGCTGAGAACTGAGTAAAAATGTGTAGCACAGGACCTTATCATTTATTGCTTGGTCAGCTTCATTTATCTGTAAAGCTCTTAGATTTTAATTCAAATGCTTTGAACATGGGTCTCCCTCCCAAAACTCTTCAAGGGTAAGAAGGGTATTATCTGTCCTTTTCCATGGTCCTTATGATTCTCCACCACTTTGTACCTGCTACTTCAACATGGAGGACAAAAAAAATATTGAAGTTATTGGCACAAATTTTATTCTATTAACATGAAAATTAGCTATCATTTATCAATAAGCTTACTATTGAAAATATTTCATTTTCCCAATTGACCTTTGATGTTGATTTCAATCTATAATTTAAGAAGAGAACAAATTGTTTTTAAAGCTACTAACTCTGTGACATAAAAAAACAGACTATATTTGGCAAATGCTATAAGGACTTTAGGACTTTTTCCCTTTGTATGTTTGCATTTTTTTTCCTACAATGTGAGTACATTGACAGTTCAATTGTATAAGTACTTAAAAATACGTGTGATTTTCTATTTCCAACTTGCTTCATAGAAAGAAATGAAAAAAAAAAAAACCAACTTTGGGAGGAGATATGTTTTTTTTTTATTCTTATGACTGATACTTGACATGTACATAATCTAACAGCAAGGTTAAAAAGGTCAGGCTTGATTCATAAATTCTAGGCATTCTTAGGCATCCACTGATACTCTGTCTAACGATCAGCATTGTGCAATCACTATTTAATTACTTATTTTCAGGCTTGACCCTTACTTTTCCCTCTTTGAAATTGTTGTCTACTTCTATGGAGCAAAATGACTGGTGGTTTTTGTTTCGCTGGTTTTGCTCCCTATTAATACTTCCCTTTACCTGAGAGCAAAGTCCTGTGGCACCTTAAACTGAGAAATAATTGTTGATAATATGATAATATGAGTTTCTGATAACATGATAATTCTGATAATATGGGCTCTAATCCTGGAGGAAAGAATACTCAAAATATCAAAGGGTACTAAAAGCAGTTTGGGATTTCCCAGTACAAGAACAGTATTGACTTACTGGAGCTTACAGTAGAGATCCACCAAGATGTCTGATTGTATGATGTGTGGATGCACATGATGTAGGAAGAGAGGCTAAGAGAAATGTTCTGGACAGCCTTGAGGAGCAAAAGCTAGAGATGCTGATATCTCTTCTGTATTCAGCAATCTAAATGGTAGGGTACAGAGAAGATGGAGCTAGGATCTTCCTAGAGATGCACAGCAGTAGGAATAGAACCAATAGTCCCAAGCTGCAACAACTGAAATTCTGCAAAAAAAACTATAGGAAAAGAAAAATACTACCAAAAATCAAATCAAATCAAATCATAGTGAGAGTAAGAAAATATTGGAACAAGTTGTCTAAAGAGGTTAAGAAATACCCCTCTCTGAATATAGTTGATATTCAACTGGGCAAGTACCTGAGCAAGACCTACATCTGCATACTAGGGTAACCTATATAAACCCCACAAGTCTCCCAGCAAGGATATTGTTGAATTGCGCCAGGGCTTTGTAGAATCATAGGATCATTAAGGTTGGAAAAGACCTTCAACCTTGTAGATACAAAGAAGGCAGGTATAGGCAAAGGGCACAGTCAGTTAGGACTTAAAGAACGTAATGTTTGTGACAAGGTTCACTGGAGACTGGATCTCAGCCATCAGACAGGGAGCTTCTGCATGTATGAGATCCAAGTCATACGGAACTAGGAAAGGTACATGGCTAAGGTATCCTGAGGTCCCTGAAAGTTTGCAGAGAGGAAACAAAATTCCCTTCTAACAAAACTAAAAACTGGCATTAGAGAGATGAAGGGCTTGCCCAAAGCTGTCTGTGACAAACACTCAAAAAGCCCTGAAAACTGCTTAGCTTTATTTATTTATTTATATATTTGGGTAACTAATACACAAGATTGTTCAAATTAACTTGGATTGTGATGTATACCACGATAGACCTGTGAAGTAGCAAGTGTATTGATTTGTGCTAAAACTATTTCTTCAAGATGTCTACAACTTTTTTTGCCATTCCACACTCATGTAACAGAAAGGAGATTTGGAGAGTGTTCCCCATTAATAATATAATTGGGAGTGGGTGAGTGTAAATGAGTATTAGATTCTCTACTAAAATGAGATAAAGGAGCATTAACATTATCTTCTTCTGTGGAACTCTTAGATTTTTGTGCCTCTGGAGAATTGTCCTTTTCTACTCAGAAACTAATTGGAAAATACTAATGTGCAGTTTAGCAATTCACAATATGGTAAATAAATAAGGTTTCCTTGCTGGTTTCTGCAGGATTATGTTCTGAGTTTAGGCCAGTGTCTCCAGTCCTGTTGACGTATGTCTGGTTCTTAAAGACAAAATAGGAACAGATAAAGGTATTCAAATCAACTCTGCCCTATTTCTGCATGTGAGGGCTCTGAAGGTAGCTTAAGGAAGATTTTATATTTTACCTCAGGTAAAGGAAATTGCTACTAAATTAATTTAGCTCTTTAAAACTCTCAGTATCCAGCAGCTGTATGGTTAAGTAGAACAGTTTCAGCCTAATATTTAAGGAATTGTGAATTTATTAAGCAACACCGATGATTCTATTAAAAATTTATATATTTTCCATGAAGACAGCAGCTAAATTATTGATGTTTATTATTAAATGTAGCATTTGATTAAAAAGCTTGAAACATTTGTCATTTTATTACTTGGACACTTTTAATATCCTACCTAGCAATTACCACTTTCCCCTGAGTGACATTCAAAGAGGGATTAATAAGTGTGATCCATGTCTATGTTGGTATGCTAATCTGTCTTCCATCACTATTGACTAAGGCAGTATGTTTTTTTCTAAAAGACATCCAATAGAACTTAATGCCTTCACTACAATTACAACATCCTGTTCCAATAGTACAAAATAAAAAAGAGAGTTATTGACTTAGAAAACAAAAATATATTTGCAATAAAATTATATAAATGAATAGATTCAATCAGCACATAAAAATATGTTATGCAACATGTAACACTCAAGTTGAAATAATTCTTGACCTAGGTGTCTTTACCAGAGTTGTCATTAATTGTAAGTACGTGGAGTGTGAGCAAAATCTTTCTTAAGTGTCCCTTTATCTCAACATGTCAAATCAGACTTTCAGGAATATCTGAAATTCTATGTTTTTCTCATTTTTTATTTTCCCTTTTCCTGTACTTTTACAAACTCCTCCACTTTACAGCTATATGAATGAAACAGAAAACAAAACAAAAACAAAACAAAACAAAAAAAACACAGCAACATGCAATTTACTAAAGCCAAGCCTGTAAATATTTGAATCAACATAGAGTAAAGCAATGCTCTCTCCATGTTCTCTGTTACTTTGTCTAACAGTGATAATTACTTTAACTGCTCACTAACTTAAGTAATTAAGTTTAATTTATAATGACAAAATCTCAGAAATTCAGATTTCTGGGTTAAAGGCAAGGTGGGATAGTAGACTCGCTTCATAATGAGTGTGGAAGATCTTCTAGTGCATCTTCTTGCATGAAGTCTAAACTAGACTCCTGAGTTTCTTACCGTTCTTTCACTGACTATATCGGAAACCTAGAGTAGCTACGATTCTGATTTAGGCATCTTAGTTAAACATCTAAGTTGATAGTATTAATATAAGCTTAGCATTCCTCATCAAGACAAAGAAGAAAGCAAAATCTTTCATTTCTTTTGGATGCCCCAAATACTTCTCTTTTGGTTAATTCAAGTTCAGCAATAAAGTTTCATGTGTGTTACATTTGCGTTCTACTAGCTTTATCTTACTATATGTATGTGCACTGAGAAGTGCTAATTTTTACATCACAGCAGTGATCATAGCATATTTCAAAGGAGAAGATAGTAAATAAAACAGAGTTGCTTAAATGTAGATTCACTGCACAAATGGACTGCTTCTTTGCAGAAGGTATAAATATTTAACTTTTAGACATAGCATTCTCTAGCATTCTCTCTTTTTTTTTTTTTTTTTTTCATCTCGTGATATTATTTCCTGTTGAAAAGCAGACTTCACTTTCTTTTCTTTCTCTGCCACAAATGTGTTATGGCTTTTCATGGCTTTGGTAGTATTGTCCAGATTTAAAATCAATGAGAATTTTGACATTCAGAACACAGAAGACTTTAGGTCATCAAAGCTCATGTCCTGTGTTCTTACTCAATTGTTTCATACAATTCCATTTCTGAATGGATAAAGTTGAAAAGGTTAATAACATCTTTTATTTGTGTTTGATTTTATATCAATGAGATTTGGACTTCAGTTAATGCTTTAAGTGCCCAGGACATGTAAAGTAGACCTAGATCTTACAAACTGATATATGACACAATGGTCACTCAGTAAATAAAATTTCAAAAGATAGAGTCTTGCAAAACAATAGTGTAATTTACCTATGTTTCCTTGAAGCTGGTGTTGCGTATCTGTTTTCTGGAAGGACCAATTAACTTTTCAGATCTCTTCCTATCTTCAGGCCATTCATTTTACTCTGCTAACAGGTTAAAAATGAACATTTTTTTTTGATTTGTTTTTCTCCATGGAGAATTCTCAGGACAGATATATGGTTCACATGTAAGGTCAGGACAGATATAATCCCAAATAATCATGAGATGGTAAGTTTGTTACCACTACATTTCTTCAATAAAGTTGATCTGGAAATAGAAGTCAGGTGTAGTAAGTTGGCAATTAGTTCCAGTAGCAGACTTTGAAGCCAACCAGGCCCAACATATATACCTGGTTCCCAGAGTGACAACCAATTTGAAGTGATATTTTAAGAGATGTTAAAACTAGATGCCAATAATTGCTCACAACTGGTCACAATAATTACCAGTCAGAATAATTCCACTATTAATTAATTTTATTTTTACCATCATGTAGCAAAGGATAGTAGGTCTTTTAATAAATGCCATTTCTCACGCTGATCTGTCAAATAGCAGTTTATGGACATGATCAAAAGCCTCATGGAGTCACTGAGATTTTTGCCATAAACTTCAACAGGTTTTGCATTAAAACATCACTAGGCCACTGTAAACAAAGTCATAAATTCCAGTCTGTAATAATACAACTTACCACCTTCATGTGTAGCACATTAGTATAAAAAAAAAAATTTAAATCTAATAGAATTAATTTCATTTAAACCAGATGAGGCTTTTTTTCTTCCACATTCAAGGGCATTCAAACCCCCACTTCCTCTTTCCTACCATCTTCGCTGGTCTTAATTGAATGTCTGCATTCTCCATTCTCTTGGCTGAATCTGGGCCCTATGTAGAACAAAGTGAATGATTTGGTGATAATAAACCAGCATGAATCTGATCATGTGCTGAAGTGCTGAAACAATCCTTTAAGACACAGCTCCTGAGTTTCAATCCTGCTTCTAAAACTGATAGTACATTTTATTGGGCACACTTCAATGTGAAATACAGAAAGTTTTTGTTTGTTTGTTTTTGTTTGTTTGTTTGTTTTGAGTGAATTGTCTACTTAGTTGTAAACTTTTTCATTTTGCTCATGTAAGGTACTTAAGACCTTTTCTGTATCTAATTCCAAATGCCCTGAAACCCTAATCATAGAGCAACTATATCAAGACATTGTATTAAGCATTTTTTATACATTTAAGGATGTAGGCTACTTAACTGCACTAAGACAATACAAATATATATGCTACAAATTTTACTTCAGCACAGCTCACCTTAATGAGTATTACAACAATATTATCTTCATGTTTAAAATGATATATTACAATCTCATAAGTACTGTACTTCTACAAACCTGTGAATTATTAATAAGATGATAATCACGGTAATGAAACTGCCTTATTAGATCTTGATGGATCTTGTTAACATGCTGGTTAGCTGTCTACTGATTTGGAGGGGGAAAGTGTTTTTTTTGTATTCAGAAGGATAATATTTTTCTTAAAAAGGGTTATTTTGACTCTTTACAGTTTTGGTTTTTTTTTTTAACATTCTTTTCAAGTTAAATATTATGATTGCCCAAAGTCCTGCTTGTCAGTTTAATATATTTTTTATGAGACATGAGAGAGTGATAGTATTATAAAATTAATGGGTTATTCCAAAATGAGCACTCTTGAAATTTAACTGTAAATTAGTAACAAAATATATTAATCACTAATATGACTACCTGAGGCAAATCTCACTTAAAGCAGCAACAACAACAAAATTATAAAAAACACAGCTGAAACTGCAAATTTTCATTGTCCTTTTTATTTCTTCAAGTATGTTACTATCCTGAGATGTCAGAGAATTACAGAGGGAAAGAAATATATCCCTGCATCTCAGAAATAATAAATAGCATAACAACTGAGTAAATTCAGTGTGATAAACTCTAAATCCAACATCCAACTCTCTCTAATCTTAGTGAAAAAAATACAAACCTCATTAGCTTTTTTTTTTTTTAATTAGGAAAAATAAGGTTATTAATTTGTTTGTTTGTGTTTCGCATCTTAAATACTGAGTTTGCTCCAGAAGCTTAACGTATACAGAACAGCAATCTGTTTCCTAAGTGTTTGCAGTCCAATTTGGAAACCTTGGAGATCTATGCTGTTTGGATTTCAGCTTCTAATACGTCTGAAGTTTGAGGAACTTATCATAAAGAAACTGAACTTCAAGAAACCCATTATAAAACTTAGAAAAACAGATAAGAAACTTTCACCAGTTTGAGCTTTCCATATGTTGTGATATATTTTTATTATTATCATTTCATTATTTTTACAGCTTTATCCCAGGCCTCTTAGAACAGTAATAATCAGAACGAATCTGAGTGCTGAGAAACAAGTACTATTCTTAGTGTAAAAAAAGTTAGTAGGTTTTGCTGCTGGCATTTGTTGTTGGAACACAGTGACTTATATACATTAGTGAACAAACCGAGATGCACATTTAGTTGCCCAACTACACTAATGCCAACAATGGTGTAATCTGAGGCAGCAGGACATGTTCTTATCTTGAAGTAGAAAGACCAGGACATCATGGCAGGCTGAAATTCTTTGTCACTTTGGGACCCTACTGAAAAGGTCTGGTCTTAGAGATGGCACCTGAAGTTCATGTTTCATAGAAATATTGGGGAAAAAAAATCTAAATAGTAACAAAAATAAGCAGTAAAATTTTACTGGTATAACAAAATTTCTGACCTTTTTCTATGTAAAAATTAAACTAGCATCATGTTTCCTTTCCTTTTCTTCTCTTTTCTTCTCTTCTCTTCTCTTTTCTTTTCTTTTCTTTTCTTTTCTTTTCTTTTCTTTTCTTTTCTTTTCTTTTCTTTTCTTTTCTTTTTTCTTTTCCTTTCCTTTCCTTTCCTTTCCTTTCCTTTCCTTTCCTTTCCTTTCCTTTCCTTTCCTTTCCTTTCCTTTCCTTTCTTTATTTTTTTATTTTTTCTTAGCTACTAGTATTAATTACTTGACTAAATATCTGATCACATGCCAAAATAGCATTTAAAATTAAGGAGATAAAGAGTGGAATAATAGTTTACAAGTTTTTTTCTTCTTCTTCCTTCACTCTCCCTCCCTACATTATGGAAGCATTAGTATTCCTAAATCTTCCCAGTAACAAACATTTATTAAGTCTCACTTTAACCACTGAATGAAATATCAGTGATTATATACAGAGCACAGAGTGACTATATACAGAGTACAGAGATTATATAACTGAAAAAAAAAAAAGACAATAAAAAAAAGTCGTGGCTGAAGTTGAGAAAAAACTTTATGCTATTTCTTTCATTAGATTTTTGATAGTGAAAACATGATTCTTCTTTTCACCAAGTCAGCGTTTTCTGATGGATTTTTTTTTTTCAATTTTAACAACTTTTTTACTAGGCAGCTACGGATAATCTTCTCACCTAGTCAGTAACTTGCTGTGTGCTGATTAATTCTGTCAGAAAGGTCTGTTTTTCCTTCACCAAATAGTTCACAGAGATCTTTATGAAATGTCTTTGAAGATGTTGCCATAGGAGAAAAATGTGAAGTCAATTGCAGTCTAGGAATCTGTAGCTAATGAATTATACTAGTCTGATTAATGTCAGACTAATTCAAGACCTGCAACTAGCTAGCTGAAATAATTTTTACTTCTTCAGGTACAAATTATGTTTTTGAAAACCATGAAGTTTATAAAAATGCCAATGTCCTACCTGTAGAACATGGGTGTCTAAGAAAACTCTGAAATAGGCAATTAAAAGAAATATGATACAGACCTACAGTTATTGCAATGAAATTTTATTTTTGGTTTGTAGAGTTAATCTTTTCATATGCACTTTTATACATACAATATTTATTTTCATATAGAAACTTCCCTTAAGAAAATAATTTAGGAAGTTGATTCAGTGCACAGTGGGAGGTCAGCCTTTTCTAGGTCTTTATGATTCACAGAGCTCGTTCCTCCACAACACTGCCAGGACAAGTCTGCTGGAACTTATTGCTAAGAACTGTCTGGGTTGCAATTGTTGCTGAATCAGCTCCTGAAGAGTCACCACCTGGAGCAAAAATGTTTCAAGCTTTAGGTGAAACCTGAAGTGAGCCAAGTTAAATTGGCTATTCAGTAAAATGTCAGCAAAACTTAATGTAAGACACACTTACATCTTTTTATGCACCGCTTCCCACAACTAAGGCTCAAGTTAGGAGGTTTTTCTAAAAACTATTAAGTGCTTATTTATTTATTTTTCCTCTTGTTTTATTGAATAAAAAAATAAATAAAACAATACTGTTGGTACCAATGGTCTGCCTTTTCCCCTTGAAAATCCCACAAGGGAATTATATTTGTCAAAGAACTGAGACTCTGGACCATCACTATTTGCAATTCTTTATTATACTCCTGGAAATAAGTTAATGTGAAGGCTCTTGTTAGATTGCACATTTGTGGCTAATTCATACTAGGGGAAGCACTATGTTTTTTCATTACAAACTAACCAGATAGGCATAATTAACATTTCAGAATTAACATATCATGTTGCAGTTGGTCATACCTGAGAAACTGTTGTATCCTGAGAAAAGCTTTTATATCTTTACATGTCTTTCTTCCAACAGTCTTTAGTGGTGCAATCTAAAAGAGCTGCCTGCAATGCAAATTTCAGAACATCATAGGAACATCTGAACTAGCTATAACTGAAATAGTATGGAAGCTAGTTCTCAAAATACAAGAATTAAGTACTCAATTTATTTACCTTTTTTACCTTCACCCTGTTCATCCCAGAAAACAGGGTGAAGAATTAGTCTGTTAATTTGGGGACCCAGCCTAAGATATCTTAAAAAAGACTGACATAAATAAACCATTGCCTTTGACAGCTAGGTTACCGTTAGGATACTTCAAGTTGGGTTTCAAAAATAACAGCCACTCTAGAAAATGTTGGCCCCAGTATCTACCGAAGTTGTCCTTTATTTGCTCCCTCTCCTTTTTTATAAATCTGGGATAGATTTGAGAGAACAATTGCTAGGTTAGCATAATTTGTCCTTTCTTGGTCATATGAGGCTATGTATTGTGTAGGAAACTTTTTGATAACTTTGACTTGAGCTTTATGATCAAAATTTCATGGTTTCAGAGAAACATCTTTATGTCAGTGACATGAAAAAGTGTTAATTTTATATCATCGAAATCTACATTAAAAGAGAAGCAAGTATGATTTACTTCCTTTTCTTTGAAAATGGGTGTGTTAAGGTTCTGAAAACTAGCAGTGAATGCTGAATAGTCGATGAGATTAATCATTAACTCAATAACAACTTAATATTAGTTCAGTTATGAAAAGTAGGAGTCCATTTCTGCTACATAATTTTTCATATAATTCTTCACTTACCTACACTTATGTTTTGATAGTGTTTAGATTCAGAAAATGCATTCCATACTAGACTTGATATAAATATGATTTACAAAAAAGTGACATTCTAGGGTTTCATTGGATGCATGTCAGTCTACATAACTACACAATCAAAAAGACATCAAAAATAAAGTCTACAATTTGGATTCCCACAAGTAAAAATTGATTAAACAAAATCAGAAAGAGACATTCGTATTCTGTAATTGGTATGTTCATAACTTGCCCTTGCCTACAGTTATTGTCAAGTGGTAGTTTGATTAAAATAAAATAAAATAATAAAATAAATAAAATAAAATAAAATAAAATAATGTAAAATAAAATAATATAAAATAAAATAATAAATAAAAGTGTCTACTGTCATGTTAGCTGCATGTAGACATCCAGGAGTTCCTAAGAGGAACTCTGTTAAGTCTCATATCCTATCTACCAGTTCAAGGTGGTTGCTTCTGAACAACATAACTATGATCAGTCTTAAATTATTGTTCAAGATTGTTTCTGTTTAATTAAGGTAGAGTGTTTGTTTATATCAACTGAACTCAAGGGCATATAAGTGCCTATTGAAAAACAAATATATGCTCAGCTGCATTGTGGCTCAAGGAACCTGCAGTTACTTAGACTGAGGAAGAAATAAAAGGCAATTTTTAGCTAAATGGGCAGATACAAAAAAAAAAAAAAAAAAAAAAAAAGAACTGCAGTCCAAAAGTGCTTAAAAAGTGAGGTATTTGAGCCTAGCAGTCAGAAAACAAGATATAAAAAGATTTCACAAGACAATTGTGAAATTGTGAAATCTTTTTATATCCTGTTTTCTGACTGTTAATGTTAAAGTCTGATAAAGTCTATTAATGACTAAGTGGTGATAATGGTTAATTTTATAGAAAAGGGAGAAATGGAACAACAAAAAATGATAATGGACAATGAAGTAGTATTGATCTAGACAGAAAATTTTAGACCTAATAGAGGATTTCACCAGAGCAGAGAAATGGAACAAAGCACACAAAAGGAAGATTTCAGTCCTTGAAGTTACTTGTTTCAGCTCTTGGGACATACAGGGTTAAGGAAGGTATGACAAACATGTAATGCATGTATCAATTCAGTTCTTGTTAAAAAAAAATAATTAAAAATTATTATGGGAACAGTCCTCATGAAGCCAGCTGCTCCATCCACTTGCAACAAAATGCATAATTCCTCGTCAATTAAAAAAGAAAAAATCCCTTAAAATATTCAATGATAGAGATTCAGGAGTATCTTTATGAAACGTTTGCAAAGTTGAACCACCTTTGTGTTTAGACTTTTCCTTTTCATGTTTAACAAAGACTAGAACAGAAGGCACAATAGAAAGAGGATAACTGGACAAGCAAAGTATGTACTTCACAGCTGGAGATGATAAGAAGACATTCAATTTTCACCAGAAATTATACTTTGTAAGAGTTTTTTACAAAGGTGTGAACTAAAACAACAGAGGACAGTACAATGATTCAGATTCCACTTGGGTTCAGACATTGTTCTGACATTGGGGTGGTGCTGGGGTAGGGGGAGGTGGGGGGGGGGGGGGCAGATAAATTGTTAAGAATACTGTTTCTGTAATTATTATTTGAATACTTAAAATGTGCTGTAATTCTTTCTTTAAAATTGTCCTAAATCCTTAGCTGTTCCTGCATGGTTATGAAGTGAAATTCTGATATTCATTGGTCCCAGCCAACATGGGTTCATGAGGGGTAGGTCCTGCCTAACAAATTTGATTTCCTTTTATGATAAGATCACCCATCTAGTCGATCAAGGGAAACCAGCTGATGTGATCTTTTTGGACTTCAGCAAGGCTTTTGACAAGGTTTTCCATAGGATCCTACTGGACAAAATGTCCAGCATACAACTTAACAAAAACATCATGCGATCGGTGAGCAATTGGCTGACATGCAGGGCTCAAAGGGTTGTGGTAAATGGGGCCACATCTGGCTGGCGGATGGTCACTAGTGGGGTCCCTCAAGGCTCCATTTTAGGGCCAGTCCTCTTCAATGTCTTTATAAATGATTTGGATGTAGGACTAGAAGGTGTTCTGAGCAAATTTGCCAACGACACCAAACTTGGAGGAGTTGTGGACTTGGATGAGGGTGGAAAGGCCTTGCAGAGAGATCTGGACAGATTGGAGAGCTGGGCGATCACCAACCACATGAAGTTTAACGAAGGCAAGTGCCGGATCCTGCACCTGGGACAGGGCAACCCTGGCTACACGTACAGACTGGGCGATGAGACGCTGGGGAGCAGCCCCGCAGAGAGGGATCTGGGGGTTGTGGTTGACAGCAAGTTGCATATGAGCCAGCAGTGTGCCCTGGCAGCCAGGAGGGCCAACCATATCCTGGGATGCATCAAGCACAGCATCCCTAGTTGGTCGAGGGAAGTGATTGTCCTGCTCTACTCCGCGCTGGTGAGGCCTCACCTTGAGTACTGTGTGCAGTTCTGGGCACCACAGTACAAAAAGGACATTAAACTGTTGGAGAGTGTCCAGAGAAGGGTGACGAAGATGGTGAAGGGCCTAGAGGGAAAGACATATGAGGAGTGGCTGAGGTCACTTGGCCTGTTCAGCCTGGAGAAGAGGAGGCTGAGGGGGGACCTCATGGCAGTCTACAACTTCCTCACGAGGGGGAGTGGAGAGGCAGGTGACCTATTCTCCGTTATCACCAGTGATAGGACCCGCGGGAATGGTGTTAAGCTGAGGCGGGGGAAGTTTTGGCTAGACATCAGGAAGAGGTTCTTCACCGAGAGGGTGGTCGCACACTGGAACAGGCTCCCCAGTGAAGTAGTCACTGCACCAAGCCTGTCTGAATTTAAGAAGAGATTGGACTGTGCACTTAGTCACACGGTCTAAACTTTTGGGTAGACCTGTGCGGTGCCAGGAGTTGGACTTGATGATCCTTATGGATCCCTTCCAACTCAGGATATTCTATGATTCATTAACTGATGCAAGGAAGTCTCTGACTCATGGAAATTTTTTCTTAATGCCTTATACATCTTGCCTTATGTAGGACCTTTTATGGAGAGAAGGAATTCCTCTACATGGATGGCTGAATCTGAGACACAACTGAGTCATAAGAGTTAAATATGCATTTAATGAACTGAATTTTTACTCAACTTTTAAGCTGAAATTGTATCCCACTGCCACCAACACAACTTAAAGAACATGTAGAATCTGTAGTCATAAACACAAGCATCATAAACCAACCACAAAAGACCAGTCTTCATGCCATGGATAGGTTATGAAACACTCTGCACACAGTCAAAAGCAGGGTATTGAAAGAGCAAGAGATCTTCTTTTTCACAAAACCTTTCAGGGGTAATGTATAAAATAAATCCAAAGAAATCTTTCATCCTTTAAGTGCTCCTGGCTTGCACTTTTGATCCATCTCAGGTGGGTAGCAGAGTAACTTTTTAAGCTGAAGGGGTGAAGTGAGGTCCAGTGCAGAAAGGATTGATTGCAATAGCTTCTTGCAAGAACAGAAAAATCTTTTTGAGATGGAATAATAATAATAGCAGGAACAGTTGGGAGGAAGAATATGGTAATTATAGTGGAAAGTGGGGGTACTTGGGAAATGTTTCTAGGCACTGTATGAGGTCTATTGTGACTTTCATGGAAAGCAAATATAACTTAGCTCTGTCAGGCAGAAAAAAAAAAATAGAATATCTGCTCTTCACTAAATAATCTCCAGCCTAAAAGATCTGAGTCATGCAGCAATGATTTCCATGAGGATGTATTAGAAATCAAATATTATATTCTTTGAAGTATCAGGGAGTATGAAGAAATGGTTTCATAATTTTTGAGGGCAAACCAAAGAAATTTTGAAAAATGTGAGATCCTTAGACACAAGTAACCAGTAACTTAATGGTTACAATACTCACCTGAGATACTAAAACTTTCTTGTTCCTATGCTCAAAACAGACTTAAAAACTGGATCTTTTTAAGGCAGACATCTTCACCACACACCTAGAATCTCTCTGTAGGGCCACTAAAGTTTAGTATAATGAATTATAACTTCACAAAGCCAGAATGTGAGCTAGAACATCTGACTCCATCATGAAATGAGTAGGATAGCTACTGATCTACCGGAGATTCAACACCTCTATAAATCTGAGTTGAACTCCTACCTAGTAACTAGGACATAGCAAACACCTTTACTAAAAAATCCTTCCTGATCTTGAGATATCTCCCTGACCTTGAGGCATCCTCCTGACAAAGATTTCCTAGAAGCAGTGTGTTCCTCATCCATATATCCTAATAAAAACTTCCTATATAGTTTTGACTTCAATGAATCAGCATTTTCTACTGAAATACCTGTTTAAGGAAGAGGGGATATGACTTTTTCTCTAAGCTGCCCTTAAACGCAGTTCTTCCTTTCATGGGCAGGCTGCCTTAGATCATGTGAAAGGTTGTGAGAGATCACAGCCAGCACCATCTTTCATTTTGTCATGGGGACCTGAATGGCATTGAGGCTTGAGAACTTGAGGCCAGATAGATTCTGAAATTCTTGTGTGTAATATAATACACCACAACTTTGTCTAACCTTTCAGCCAGGGAAACCAGGGCAAACTGCTCTGCGTGACTTCTACCTGATTCCTACTACACTATTGGTGGAAAAAGAACAGTGACTCCAAAATTAGAGAAGTAGTAGACTTGAACATCTTGTGCTGTATTTAAAACAGACTGTAAAGACTGTATTTCTACGGAAAAACAACAGCTTTGAGGAAAAAAAAATGTAAAAAATCTACTAAGGAATCTAGGTCATTTCTAGAAATACTACAAAATTCTCCCAACTTTTCTTTGGAGGGGGAAAGAGGTTTTTGTTAGTTAGTTAGTTAGTTGGTCTGTTTTTAAATCTTTTTGCCCTCTGAATCCAGGAAAAGGATATATATTTTTTTTTAAATTATGGTGTGATGTTTAGTAACATATTCTAATATTACCTGAGACTGTCAAGGACACAAAAATATTCTTAACAAACCAGACTTTCTAGGATAAAATAAGAACAGAACAGCAAGTCAGTAAGAGAAAAATTCATTGTTCTTGTGATTAGTGATTATGAGATTAGAATATATGGACTGTACAATTAAAAAAAAAAAGGGTGTGTGTGTGAAATATTCAGAAACAGAAGAAAAATGAAAAAATCTGCAACAGTTTTTAACTGCTAAGCAAATTGGTTACATTCCTAACTGTTATGCCTAGCAAATCAATTGAACTCTAATAACTCACTCTATATATTTGGGCACTTCGTCTCTCTGGTCTCTGGAAGCAATGTGAGGGGTGTAATGTGAAGTCTAAAATACTGAAAAAAAAGCATTTTCTGAACATTGTAAGAAACACTTCTCTACTGGTAGCTACTCATAGACTGTTTTTATTTGGTTTTGCTTTTGTTTTAATAATTACCTAGTATTTGAAATTGGATAATTTGTCACATCTTTCTGTTCTCTTTTTTATTGTTTTATTTATTCCTCAGCATCTCAGATTTGTTTCCTATGCTGAGATTTATAAATCTGATTTGAAAATACCCTTTCCATCAATAATCTTAACGCTCACTTGAAATTTATTGTTTCAGAAAAGATACCTGTCTAAAATTTATGAGTTGTTTGTCACCCTAGCCCATCACGATAGTTAATCAAGTATATTACTTCAGTGAGACGATGTGGATGCTTCATGTTATATACACTTCAAATGTTTACTGATTGGATTCTAAGATGGGGCTTATTTTTTATTAATGTTATCATCACCATTATTGTATATTTGATAAATGTGCAACTGTGGCATGTATTCAGTAACCATAGCCCCCTTGTTTCCTATGATGTTAAAATTAAGAAGAAAAATGTCCCTACTCTGCTAGCATGTCTTCGTTTTGTTTTACCTGTGAATTGCTTTTCTCATAGCAAAGTTCAAGTTCAACTCTACACTTCAGAGCAGTAACAAAATTAGCAATAAGAAATGTTGACACCTCAAAAGAGGCATTAAAATAATAATAATGATAATTGTTCTGGGGCTAGCAATCTCATATTGATAGCAGTAGTACAGCACTTCCCTCAGATACCATGTAACCAAAAAGTTCATGGTGCTGAACATAACTTCCTCACCCCAGGAGAATCACACTTACAGGACGTAACGTTTGCCTTGTTTTGTTCTGTGTCTGCTTTCACCCTCACTGGCTTTTCCAGTGTAATGTGTGTATGTGACTCTTCTATGGAGACAGACAGACCTGCCAGGTGAAAAAGATGTGAAGAGGAGCAGAGCTCATCTCTAGCCCATGCTGCTCCACCCTGTACTCACACAGTGAACTTTTGAAGAATGTACTTTAAGAAAGAGGTTGTTGCAGAAACTGTCACATAAGGGGCTTGATTTATACAAGCTACAAAGCACATTAATGGCAAAGATGAGAAAGAAGTCACACTGATTCCTACCTATGTCAGTGTCTATCTCCTATATATGCTACTTTACAGCAAGCTTTTCTGAGACAGCAATAACAGATGCTAGGGCACATTTCAAAGCGAAAAATGACTTTTCATATATGGAAGTAAAAGTATTGTATTTGAATGCAGAAGTTCCTCCTGAAAATGCTCACTAGCAGTGAGTAAAAGAGCAGAATGCTCAAATACAGACCTGATAGATGGATGGATTTTTACAGCTTGAAAATACAGAAACTTCAGTTCATTTAGAAATAGCATTCAGTTTCAGTATTTCTATTTACTAAACATTTATACTATGATAGGATACCTTATGAAAGCAGAAGATTTTTCAGATGTTTTATTGCTAATTGTTACTTTGAGGTAATTCATGTAGTTATTACATTGAAGTTATTCTTTAGTTGTGTTCAGTGAGGTAAAACATGTCAAATAATTTCATAATCTTTAAACTTGAGATGGTGTATTAAAAAAAGGTTCAACAAATGCTAATTAACAATAATCTAGCCCTATATAATACAGCCTGATTACATTTACATATAGAAGAAAATATAATGCAAATGGCATCATCAGATACTTCTATTGATGTGGTACTGAATGCAGCCTGTAGAAAACATTATTTTCTCTCTAAAAGCAGCAACTTTAAAACACAGTAGCTCCTTGCAAGCAGACTATTTGCCCTTCAGTGAATATTTCAACATTTGCCTGATTACATTGACTTTGGAGACCCTCAAGGTGACTAGGCTTTTAGAGTGAATGGAGAGAAAGAGTGATAGCTTTTGGGATATTTTTGAAGATTTTTTTTTTTCTAAAATACTTGAACAATGTTTGGGTTTAAATATTATTATTATTTTTTTTATACACACAAGCTTCCATGTTACCATCTGACAGAAATTGTATCTGTGCTGTACATTATTTTCAATGTGGTTTCTCACAGCTAAGATTTTTTTATTTTTTTTTACATTCTGCATTTATTCTACAGCAGCATTCCTATTCATTTCATGACGAGCACTGCAGGGCATTTTCAGTTTTCTGACAGTCCAGAGACATATATAATGATATCAGTATCTAGTGAATGTATTTATCAGCATCACAGTGACACTGAGGGTCTCATTCAAAACCTGCTGAAATTGGTAAAGGTCTCCCCCCTAAGCTCAGTAGGCTCCAGAAGGGGTTATATGTATATGCTTTTCACACAGCCCCAGAAATAACCATAAACTCCATAACTATTTTCCCAGGTCTAAAGCAGATTAAAGAGACTGTTGCATACATTATTTCCTGCTGTTGATTTTGGTTGCCTCGATCTTCATGCATTTCCTGCATGGGTCATTAAGTGCCATAATATTGGGCTGTCCATGCTCAAGAAATGCAGTTCCAGGCAAGTGTTGAAATCCAGAGCTGCGGAGACAGATTCCTTATATAAAGTACGTCTTGTCATAAACTTTTTTCTTTTTTTCTTTTTTTTTAAAAATTATTTTATTTTTATTTTTCCAGTGAGATCCTTTTTATTACTGTTATGATCTACTGTACATGGCTTCACAGGTTTCTTTGCAGACCTCTTCCAATGCTACTAGTGATCAGCACGCTGGTACAACTATCAAATTGCACAGGTTTGCTTTCCCCATCAGACAGGTTTTTCATCTCTCCAACACCATTAAAATTCGGCTCAGAGGACAAACTAGGACACAGCCTGTGATTCCTACTTTGCTACCATGCAACAATAATGACATTGGCCATGAAATCCACCCTATCTTATGCAGTTTAAGGGTATATCTCTTTTCAAACTGTTTTTGAATTATGAACCATAAAATATTATTATAGTTAAAAAATGAGAAAGAGTTGTTCAGACTAAAATATTTTTCTTTTGTGTTTTGTGTTTGTGAATGTTTTTATTTCCAAATTATGTGCTAGTTATGAATTTCAAAGCCACCTAGGCTATTTAAGATTAATTTCAGGAATGTGACTGACCTCATAACTAAAAGAAGATATCATCATTTTCATTCTTAATTTGAATTAAAGGAATTCACATCTTAGAATTAAAGGTGTTCACATCTTAGAATACTTTGGTGAGAATTTCCATGTAATTGACAGTGTTTTCAATTTTTATTAAGTACCCTTATTAAACATCTCAGACAGATACTAGTGGTTTCAGAAATGAAGCTTTGATGAGTGCTTCTTGGAAAAATTCTGAGAGGGAATTCAAACACTTTGAGAAAAAAAAAAAGAAAAAAAAAAGGAAAGAAAATCTCGATATTGTTCCCCAAATGTAATGATGTTTGCCTGCAAAAACAATCTCCTTCCTCCCTCCTCAGAGAAAGTGGTGTTATCACATTTTACGTAACATCTGCAATCCAGAAAATTATCCTGTGCAGCCAGCAAATCCATTTGAATTGACTACTAAACTGGAAAAATACTGCATAAATTTTCAGCCACACCACGGACACATTTTAGTCATTGGAAGAATATCTCTGTTTCAGCATTCATATACTTTTCCATTTTAAGTTAAAAGGTGCACAGTTAAGCTTAGTATTTAAAAACAATAAGTATACCACAAGTTAAACAGTTCGTTGTGTATGTATTACTAATTGGGGTGGAACAGGATTACGGTTAAACATAGTCCTTTTCACTGATTATGTTCTTTGCAAATTAAATATATCACAATCTATTACTTTAAACTATGTGTATCTCAAGATGTCTGCCTCAGCAGTAAAGAAAGACACTGGCACTTTGGGTAGATGCTTTAATTGCTATAACTATCTTAACAAAAAAAAGTTAATTTAGAAGGTTTTTTTAACCTCTTATTTTCATCAACTGATTGAATAGAAAGGTGACTTTTGGCACCAGAAGTTTTAGTGCCTTTCAATTATAGGGTCTCTTTCCCAAACCAGCCTCACAGTCATTTCAAGTTATGAAGTTTTTCTCTATATATATGTTTAGCTTCTTCATCATTTGATTCATTGTACTACCCATTACCTTGATTTGTTTTAACTTAACATGTAAGTCTCATGTATAAATTGTCATCTAAATACCTGGCATGAGATATTCTCATGTTGAAAAAGCTGAAAGAGAATTATGTGGCAGTTCAGACAAGAATGATATTTCCAGCAAAATCAAGCAAAATTCCTTGAGGAATACATTTTTGTTTGTTTGTTTGTTTTTTAAGATTTTATGAGCTCGGCCTGGCTGGGTCACCCAGCCCCATTTCTCTGTTCTTTTGTTGATTGCAGCTATAGGTAACAGCAGTAGTTCATACGGATCTTTTTCCTCTATTACTGAACGCTTCTGTCAAGAGAGCCAAGAAAAAATATTTTTCAGGATTTTTCTTGCTCTTGCAGAATTCACTAGAAGCTGAATTAGGATCTTCTGCTCTCATCTCTCTTCTGCATTTTGAAAGAAACAGACCACATCCTAGCCTTGTACATGGACATAGTTATAGCAAATGCAAATAGCTGTTTTTTTTTGTTTTGTTTTTTTAAAGATAAAATATATATTTCCATTAGATAAAAAGTAAGAGCTTTCATAATTACTTAAAACTACTGTAAAAGCTGTAGGGTGAGAATCAAAGAAAAGATTATTTTTAAGTGAGATTAAATTTGGTAGTATGCATACTCATCATAAGCTAATCATAATTGTCACAAGTGTAGATACTGCACAGTATTTACATTCTTAGTGTAAACTAAGCAATCTACTACTTATATTTTTATGAACATATTTTAGCAAGATGCAAACAACAAATTTCACTGAAAAATGTTTTAAAAACTAAAAAAAAAAGTAAAATAAAATAATTTTCTTCTGTTAGTAGGCCAGATTTCTTATAAACAAAGGAAAGTACTGTTTTTAAGCATAAGTAGTTACAGCTCTTGTGAAATATCTTTTTTTTTTCTTTTTTCTTTTTTTTTTTTTTTACAAGATTTATATTCATGCGAGGTACTATCTGTGAACAAAAGAACAAAAATACCTGAAAACCATCCAATAACCATATAACAAACACACTAACCCATTTACATTTTACCCATAGTTTTCAGAATGTAGAGGAAGCTGAGCCAGACAAAGATTCTTACAATCAGATTCTCAGTATATTATCCAGCTGTAAATTAATATTTTACCTAATCTGCACCAAATTTACATATTTCTACCAGAAGGGGGTGCTTTGAGCAAACTGGTGCTCAGAGTCCTGAAGAGAAAACACGGAAGCCTTTTATCACACCACGGCACTTGATCTTCCATGTACACTCTAAAAATATTTTAAATATGTATATACATATCAGTCTATTTTCAGTTATCAAAGTCTCCTCACTTTTTTTAAGCATATAAAAAGCATTAAATAAAACAATTGAATTTGTTTTGGAACTAAGTCTTCAAAAAGAACACGTTAGATGAATGTAGCATCATGGAAAGATTTACTTAAGTTGTTCTTGGTAAGACCAGTAGCTGAGATTTTTTTTTTTTTCCCAAGGTTTTCTGTTGTTGTTGTTGTTAAGCAGCTGTAGTTTGTAGGGAGTTAATTTGATGTGGAACACAGTGCCATTCCATGTTTGCCATTTTTAGTACAGTAATCAGAGTACTTATTGAATTGGGGGGTGGTACTGGGAGAAGAAATAGTGCCTCAAATGTAACCAAAAAATAAATAAATAAAAAATCCATTTAGCACAAGTAACCTCCAAACTACAAAAGGAGGAAAAAAAAAAAAAAAAAAGAGTTTGTTAGTGCTGAATATTAAGCTGTAAAGCATTAAGCATAGACAAAGACTAGCTTCTGAGTTTTTACTTATTAGAAATATACAGTCATAGATGATATAGTATACAAAAATGATCAGTCAGTCATTCTGTCAGAATCACAGAATATTTTGAATATTGCCCATGAAAGTAAAATATGGCAAGATATATTATGGGTTTTATTTAAATGCAATTGAGTTGCACTTTATAATATATTCTACCATAAATATGCATTTTATTGTATTAGTAAAATATAATCACTCTTCCAATGTACTTTTAAATCAGTTCTGTTAAGAGTAGGACTTAAAATATGTTTTAGTGTAGCTAAAGCTTATTTGAAAAATGAAAGTAAGTTATGTTTATCTTCATGCAGTAATTAGTGTTCATGTGAAGCTAATATTAGGTTTTCAACAAATAAAATATATATCTCCATAAAGTCATATATCTGCAAAATGGATAATTAACAGCATAGATAAGTTCTTTCCTATCACACATATATCAAGGTAAAAATAAATTTCACAGTCAATCTGTAGGAGATTTTTTTCCTTGTAGAAATTTAAATTGGAATTTCTAGTAGTTTTCAAGAAGTAGTAGAGCTAAACACTGTGTGTCTCTTCAGAAACCTATGTGGGGAAAAAAAATCTCAGACAAGTTGTTAGCATCTATGTTACTTGCTTTTAATGTAAATGGGACAGGTGTACTCAAAGTTTTAGAGGGAGAGGAAAGTTGTTCTTATTGTTCTTACTGGTGTTAGTGAGAGTGAGGGTGGGAAGGGAAGTACAAGGTGTTGAGTTGAGTTGGATGAGAGGGGACCCACAAGGGGGGAGTGCAGGGGCTGGCTTAGAGCAAGAGGGTGGGAACAGGAGGGACACTAGAGTGAGGAGCCAAGGCCAAGTGGAAGTGGTAAGTGAGAGCAGGGGGAGTTGAGTGAGAGGGCGGTGAGTTAGACTAATAGAGTGAGGGAGTGAGATGTAACTTCCTGTTTGCATAAGGAATAGGTACTCAGATCTCAGAAGAGGTGGAAGAAACTTTTTAAGACTGTGCAAAGATACTGCAGTTCATGATGGAAAAACAACTAAAATCAAGCATGAAAGTACTGATGTATCTGCATGGATGCAGGCAGGGAAGCAGTTGCTTATATTTTTATTTTTATTTTTATTTTTTTTCATTTTGGTGTTTCATGTAGTTACTTGAAGTGAGCATGGAAATAGCCTGGATTTATTTAAATTAAAAACATGATATTTCTGACTTTAAAAGCTTCTCAGTTTGCTTTGGTACACTTACTATAGGAAAAAGCTCTAGCAAGGCTATCCTAAGGCTTTTCCTGACTAGGAGTTCTACTGTGTACATTGTATCATGCAGTAGTAATTTGAAAATTATCAGATTATCAGTACTGTCAGCAGTAGGTCAAAAAAAAAAAAAAAAAAAGCTTTCTTGTTTCTGAAATGCTACCTCTGGCCATAACATATTTTTTTTTTCTTTGTGGGTACTGAGGAATGGTGACCTTAGAAGGTCAGAATATTCTTAATCTCCCAGTTGCAGAGAACGATGCATTGAGTGTGGAAGTAGGGATGGATGGGCTCACTTCTTAGCAATCATTTTGGTTATATCGTTCATTCTTAAACTGCAGCTCAGCATATTGTCAAGCAGGTAAAACAGATTTCTTTTCAAAATAAAATTTTTTTTCAAAATAAAAGCAAAAGGAATATGTGACCTCCTTGTACAGCTGTGAAAATGCCTTGGAGCAAGTAAAGGTTTGATTGTATGTGGATAGCTAGGGAGGTGTTGTTTTCATGTTCATGCAGAGCTATTGTTTTACAGCCTGCTCTCAGTCAAGGCACTTGACCTCCTTGTGCCTTGACTTAAAGTATCTTGCAAAACTCATTAAAAAGCAGAACCTCACTGAAAACCAGGTGCTATGATTGAGCTGAGCCCTTCTGGGCAGATGCCTTACAAAAACAAGCTAAAATTAGCAACAACATGTCAACAATTTAGGGCAACATGTAGCTGATGAATGATGCAATGATGATAAAAGATTCTTTATTCCCATTCTAAATTCTGTTCTCTTAGTAATTAATGTTACCTGCACCAGATAGACCACCTTTGCAGCTGCTGTGCTTTATCACAAATTCCATTTCTGTTTGGCTTTATCCTTTTTCATTGTTCATCACCAGACCTTGGGAAAAAAGTGAATTAACAGATTAAAAAAAAAAATGAAATTTGTAGTGGCAGAATGTCTTTCCAATGTAAAACACATTAAACTCATTGGTATTTCTATGTTGTAGGCAAAATAACATATATATTTCCAGTAAATTAAAAAAAAAAAAAAAGTGCTGGTGAGGGAATAGTGGTATTTCTGTTTTCTGGTTAAGCACAAGTTGAATGAAACGGGCAGATTATTGGGAAAACGAGTTTTGGGTTTCAGTCTTCTGCTTAAACAATACTCCCAGCTCTTCCAGGCGTTGTCTTAATCCCAGAGTTTACAAAGGGAAAAGCAACTATCTTCTTTTTGTATCTACCTTACATTTGTGTTTCCAGTGGTATTGCCAAGTATTTCTATACAAAGTTCTGTTGCTCATATTTAACTATTGGCTTTGGAGTGGTCATACAGTTAGATAATCTATAAATGGGAAATTAACTGTCAAGAACTGTAAATATTTTTCTAAGAGGGAAAAATAAATAAGGCTTTAGGTGACAGATTTTAATAAGGACATGTTTTTGACTGTGAATAGCTCATTATAATCACATATATTCAGTGATTTTTCTGTTTAGTCATCTTTCTTGTTCATCCTGCCTAAATATGCTGGTATAAATATGGGCAGTTAGAGTTCTATGTCATCATTTATCATTTATATAGCACTGTAACTGTTAATGGTCCTTTATAATGTACAGTAATAGACTATGCAAGGAGCATAACTCTGCTGTCAGGGACTTATAAACTCTGAAACAAATATTTAGACATAGCTGATATGATGTTCAGGTAGGCCCTCTTTATGTGTTGCTTGTACTCATAATTAATCTCATCAAATGATTAGTAATTTAAACTGTTCCAGCAAAGCATTTAAACCCAGTTTTAGGCAGGTAAATAGCCCTAATGATGCTCATGGACCTTAATGTTAAGGCGGAACATGAACATGTGTATATATATGACCTTAACTGCTAGAAGGTAAAGCAATTCTCAGCTGCCCCAGAATAAGATTTAGGTAGTCATTCCCAGAAGTTACTTGGTTTTGATATCAAATAGATTTGGGAGAGGGGTGAGATGGACACCATTCTTGTATGGGACCAACATTATTTCATTGTGTTTTTATGCAAGTGACACTTGGTTATTTTATTATGATCTAGGTATGACTGAAACTGGTAGGACTTCTTTTCCATCCCTCCACAACATTGCTTTCTTGAAAGATTTTCCACAAAGATGTCATATGCATTAATCTTATGGACTCTAGCCCTCCTTTATTGGTGGATATATGGGAGAAGAAGGAAAGCAAAATAATAATAAATTAAAAATAATAATAATAATAAAATAAGGCAGGTTACAAAGCCTGCAAACTGATATTTAGGCAAGCATCCCAAATACCCTGTTCTACCTCTCTCCCAAACATGCTACTCTAGAAACCATTTGAATTCTTAGTATTGCAATCTTGAAATGTTTGTGACAGGTTTTCATATAATAGAAAATGCAATTTAACAGAGGAGCACTATGGATGTGCAACTGGGCTAGGCTACTTCAAAGATCCTTTTAACCTATGTCATTATGGGATTAGGCACCTATGCTAGAACTGCATAAAGAACAGCAGCAGTACTTGGTGTTGTAAAAGACTGCAGCTCCTCATGAGCTTCTTTAGACAACCAATACAAATGTTGCATGTGAAAAAAAAAAAAAAAGAGAGGAAAACACACTAACATCTTTCTATTACACAACTTCCTTTTTTTTTTTTTTTTTTTTTTAGGATCTTATGTGTTGTTGCTGTAACATGACTTTACTTAACTTGTTATTACTTTTATGCACTACAGTATGATTTTGTGCATCACTCAGCAGGTCTTTGTACTTTTACAGTGGTATCTAAAGTATGTCTTTGAGCTGTTAAACTGTGCTGCATGGAAGGGCTAATTAATTGACTAGATGCATCATTTGACTGTGTATGGAGAAAGAATTAAAAAGCTTTGCTAAAGAAAAAACTAAAAAAAATTCACTTTTGCAGTAACACAATAGAATATTTGATAGCTTTCTTTCCCGCATCTGCCCTCAATCTTTCTTTCTCCTTTTCATTTGTGCCCCTCTGGGGCATATGGGATCTAAAAGTTGAGACATATCAAATATTCTTGTTGTCCTGTTTTAGCATCATTTTAATTTCAAGGACTGACAATCTTTTATTAAAAAAAAAATAATAACAATAACGTTATTTTAACACATAATGAACATTGTTTATTTACCATGGAAAGGGGAAGGGAAGGGAAGGGAAGGGAAGGGAAGGGAAGGGAAGGGAAGGGAAGGGAAGGGAAGGGAAGGGAAGGGAAGGGAAGGGAAGGGAAGGGAACCAGTGATAAATTTAACTATAGTCTATAGGGCAGTATGTGATGTATTAGTGGAAATATGTCTAGCCGTGTTCTATTTTGGAAAAACAATTTAGCAAAAGTATCTCACACCATTAATGTTACACAATAAGCTAAAGAAATTATTTTGCCCTAAAAGAAGAAATGGAACAGTACCCTTAAACTTGTTAATCAATAAGTTTGTTTTACTGTACTGAGCACTGTGAAACCAAAAATCTGAATTCAAATTGATTTTTCTGCCTGCCGAAGAGAGGCACAATCATGCACCTCCCTCTGGATGAGTTCCAAAACTTTGGAATTCAGTCACATCTTCTGGGATACTTTCCTCAGTCATTTTTTTGACTGTACTCTTGGAAATACTCTTCCAAACAAGTTGCACAAATGTCATCTATTTTCCTACTTTTTTTTCTGAACACTACCACATAGTTTTTCTCACCCAATCTGCCTTCATAACCCTGAACAACCATACCACAAGAGATTTCTGCAGCCTGAAATATAAAGCAGCATTTTGTCTGTTCACACATCAATTCAGTGTCACCTCATCTATATGCTGGAGGACTGTGGGTTTTGTGTTTTGTTTTTGTTGTTTGTTTGTTTTTTACTTATTTTTTATTTTATTTTTTACAAATCTGTCTTGGCTTGGTCCTGCATTTATAAAATAAAGATCATAATACTGTCTTTTGCCGAGAGAAGTTGTTGCTGCCCCAACCGTGTAGGTGCTCAAGGCTAGGTTAGATAGGGCTTTGAGCAACCTGACTCAGTGGAAGATGTCCTTGCACATGGCAGGGGAGTTGAAACTAGATGATCTTTAACGTCCCTTCCAAACCAAAACACTCTACAATTCTACTCACTATACAATTATTTCTAAGTAAAGACCTATGTTCTCAAAGCTTACTCAAAATGCTCTCTCTGACACATGTAACTAGCTGATCTCAATAGCAATAGTTCATTTCAAATAATACTGTTTTGTGTTTTCTGTTTGTTTGTTTGTTTGTTTGTTTCAGCCCTGCAAACTGTAAGCATTCTGATATCTGAGGGAATTTGGAACTGCTTGTCTTTTTCTTGAAAAAAGAGCTTTCCTTTAATATGTTGTAGTTTCAATATGTCACAGTGAGTGTTAAACTTCCAGACTGGAGACATGATTCTTTGGGTTCATACTTAAGGTTGAAAGCAAGCAGCATACTTTAAATTATTTCCTGTTTCCTTTCAATGTTGGCTTTTAATGTAGCCATTGATATTGCATAAGGGAAATAAACAAGTTTTGAATGTTTGAAAGACAATAAGGGTTTTATAGAGCTTCATTTGTTTTCTTCTAATAGTTTCTTAGTATTCTGCAAAATGTTGTTATCTTTCACAGCAACTGATTTATACTTTGAGCTTCCTTAGGTCCAAATTCTGTCCTGTTTATTGACAATAATTAGCAACTTCCTCATTTAAGTAGAACATTTTATTTCTTAATAGCAGAAGGTTCTGTAGAGACACATTGCCAGCCACGATGGCTCTAGTGATGAGTAACTTGTTGAGTGCTGTTAACTTAGTTGCCATTGACTGTCCATCTGCATCAGTAAGTAGGGCAGAACTTAGATCAAGGTGGTTTCAAGCATAAGTATAGATTTTTCTTAAAAAAAAAAATGTGGGAAGGAGCTTGTAGACAATATAGAGAAGCAACTCATAATATTAAAACAAACAAAAACTTTATTCTTCAGTTGAGAAGAACAAGGGATATTAATATTGCATGTAGTGAATGTGTTTTATGTACAATATATGGATTACTTACCAACTAATGAAGCTGCACAACTGAAAAATTGTGCTGCTTGTAAGAACCAGAGTAGCTTTTAGCATGAGATTGCAATTCCTTTGATTTACAATTTTTTATTTCCTAAATTATGTGGCAAAAGTTATTCACAGCTTAGTATGATTCTCTGATAACTGTTGTGATGCCACTTTGAACAATAAATATTATTACTTGTATTATTTTTGAGGAAATTCTTCATTCTTCGCTCCACTGAGGCACTGGAACAGATTGCCCAGAGAACTTGTGGATGCCCCATCCCTGGAGGTGTTCAAGACCAGGTTGGACAAGGCCCTGGGCAACCTGATCTAGTGGGTGGCATCCCTGCCTATGGTAGGGGGGTTGGAACTGGATGATCTTTAAGGTCCCTTCCAACCCAAGACGTTCTATGATTACTTACTTAGGAGAGGATTGTTTGTGAAACTGTTACTAACCTGAGTGTTTACACATTGACATTCTGAACTTCGAAAAAGCTTGCAATGTGTTAGACTTGCTTTTTTTTGTTTGTTTGTTTCCCTAAGTTCATCTTTCCATTCTTCAAAGTCATAAAACCTTAAGCTAAGGCAGCATTTAGAATTTGGCTAGAATTTAAATTTAAGTTTTAGGACAAAAATCTGTGGTAGTGTTTACCTTACCTCCTTCCTCCCTCTCCAATATTTTCAGGCCTGATCTTTGTTACTGAGGTAGCATAAAGGAGTATTCTTGTCCTTTGCCCACCGATGATATGACCTTTCCCTTTGAATTCCTTGGAAAATAGTTGTTTAATTGCAATTCCCCTACAGGTGCCTCCTTAAGGAAGATTAAGCTTATTCCACTGGCATCCTCCTCATAGGAGGAGGAAACCAGTCTCAGTCAAATTTATAACAGTGTGGATATGAAAATGTTCTTGGATAGATTCTGGCTCCGAAGATCAAACCCACAGGGTTTTTTGTTTGTTTGTTTGTTTGTTTGTTTGTTTTGTTCTCCTTCTCTGTGAGGTCTGGAAAATGGGCATTTAGCTTGTTGCTTCATCATAGGCCTTGAACAATGTCATGGCTAGTCTCACAGGGTGGGGGGCAGTGTGCTAAGGTGATTACAAATAAATAACAAATACTGTGATTGAGTTGGCTCTCAGTGACATCAAACTTTCTTAACACCATGTTCTACGTAACACAGTCAAGTTTCTCCTGCAAAAGGCCTTAGCAAGATTGTTTGTTTGTTTGTCTGTTTTTTCCATCTGATAAGAATTTATAGTGTAATTTCACAAGTGTATCTCTGTTCAGCAAGAGTAAACTGGAGGGGTCAAATATCTTATGGAAGTATAATACACTACAGGAATATGTGCTATTAATACTACATTGTTTGATGAAGAAAGATGGTCTTAAGTTTCTCATGTTGAAAAATACTTTGTTAATTTTAAGCTCTTCAGATAAGCTGGGTATTCCTTGTGAATATGTTTGGTTTGGTAGGTAGCATGGATTCATTTTTTTGGGGAATAATAAATCACATGAGCTTTTATCTAGTTTTAATGCAATACTAGGTCTTTATCTGAAATGCTGGCTATAGAAAAGTTCAGTGACCTGGAAAATATTTTTTCAGTGAATTCAGTCTTCCAGATTTGTAAACATTTTACAGTGACTTTAAACTTGCAGAGCAAATATTGTCTCTCTACATGATGGCACTTGTACCCATCGTGGTTCTGCTGCATGACAGAAAAGGGAGGGCTTGGGCTCAAAGAACAGGTAATAATGGGTCTTCACCACTTAAAAAAAAAAAAAAAAAAAAAAAAAAAAAAAAAAACAGGTCTGCCCAGAAAGCTATTGCATCCTGAGAAATGCATGCAATTCTCTGTGGGTGTGGGATGAGACACGGCTAGTTTCTGAAGCTGGATATTAGGCAGCAAGACTTATGTAATTCACCAAGAAGGTATTAAGTTATTATTAAAAATGCTTTAAAGTCCTTTCAAAATTAAGCCAGGTAAATTGCTAGTAAAACTTTATGTGTAGATCTATGGATAAAAAATGTTGGTCTATAATATTTTACAATAGTTTACTTTCCTTTTTTTTTTAAGATAAATTAAATGGTCAGATGCATTAGGTAAATTAATACATTATCCACCCTGTAGGACTCTAAAAGGCATTTAAGCGGAACCCTTGAAAAAATTAAAGTGCATCAATACTGCCTCTTTTAGTCTTCCTATGTAGAAATAGCACACGATATCAATGGCCCTCCAATACTAGTTACACAAAGTGATTTTCAGCAAGAGAGCTCTAATGGTTCAAGAGATGCAGTCATCTAAAAATAAATCAGCCTTTTCCAAAGTGCCCACAGCAGCACATCATAATCAAAGTTGATTACATTTGCACCCTGCATCAAATGGATGTATCAGAGTGCACCAAATCACAGAGACCTAATGGTTCACACCTGGCAGATAGCTATTTGACATTTCACACTATCAATGTACGTGTTCCTGAGGCATGAGACTCATAATGCTAGGCTGTACTGTAGTGTATTAAAGAGCTATCTCAGCTAAGGCACATCACCGTGTTCATTGACTTCTTTTAACATAATGGGACCTTCTTCAGCCATATATCATAATAAAAATTTTACTCTTACTTATTTTGTCTGTGTAGAGCGTTTTCCTCACTAACATATTAGGAATGTAACTTTTCATCTTTCCTCTTTTCTGTAGCATCCTGACTGGAATGACCTATTTTCCAGTTGCCCAAGTCTACAGATTGAGTAACAGCTTAAACTCAATTGTTTCTGTATATGCATATGCACAGGCCATAGTTAAAATTTTCTGATTGCTTGTTTTGCTCTGCCTTTTTCTTTCCTTTTCCTTTTCTGCATGCAAGTAGTGAGATCTGATTTTCTTAATTTTGTCTGTAGGAGTATTTCCTCCAATAGATCTGTTGTCTTCTATCTCATGTTTCTTATGGACATTGGGAGGGGAAAAAAAAAAGTGATAAATTGGCTTACCTAACAACCTCAGACTTGTTTAAAACTATTTGTTGTCACCCACTGTTTCCCTTTAAGCATTAACTTTTCCATGTAATATTTCCTTCTAACATTTCAGTTCTTCACAATTTGAACCTTTCCACTTATCTCCTCCGCTTAACTGTAGTCTGGCCCCTCCATGTTCTGAAGGATGCAACTCTGTTCTGCTCAGCTTTGCATACCCTGACAGTCAGGATAAAATCTGGAAGGATCCAAATCCTATCAGAAAACCTATCAATAGGTTTTCACCAGTTTTTGTGTATATTTATTAAATACAAAAACAATCAAGCTAGGTCTTGGCTTTTAACTGTATGCTTTGCATATTGTACAGTATGATTAATGTGCTTTACTATCCTATTTTGTGAGATGTTTAGTAGTTTGGTATCTTTGCATAAACTTCTGATAATTATTTAAATCAAAGGAAATCCCTTCATTAAAGCTCAATCAACAGTCCTTCAGTTTCCTAAAATAAATTTTATAGAACACACATGACACTACCTTTTACCTCTTTTCTCCTACTCATTATTGCATGTATTTATGTGCCTTCACAGTCTTTCAGATGTGTAGGACTACTTTTTCATGGTAGGATTATTCTAAGATTTCTGTGCTGCTTGTTTATATTCATATTTATCATGAGCATAATAAAAACAGGTTTTAAAATATTATATAAATTTTAATACTGGCTAACAAATACTGCAACAAAAATAAGATAGCTTATTACTTGAACATCTCTTCTTGATCTTTGCACAGACGAATTTGCCATTGAGAGAAAAGAGGATTTTTAATGAGGAATAAAAAGATTTTTCCTGAATGGCAGTGATATATGTGCAGTTTAGGAGCTTTTATTCTTCTGTTCTCATAGGTAGTAGACGGCATAACTGGCGGATGCTGCACATATTGCTTGCAAAGGGTTAGTCTCTTTGTTAGTATGCAGTACGTACTTTTTTGGGGTGCATATCTGAGTGACAGAGCACATACAAAGGCTTTCTAAAGCTTTTGTAGGAAATGAACAATATCCTGAGACCAAATCCTTTGTCATTAGTTTTGAGTTTTTAGTAAGCAAGCAATGTACCATATTCTGCCTACACAGGTGACAAATCAGTGTTGCAGATACTATTGTACAAAAACATCAGGCACATTTAAAATTGTGGGTTCAATTCTTTTTAACAGCTTCAAAGAAAGGACCAATCAGCAGCTATATTTCTGACTGTTTTATTTTATATTATTTTATTTTTTAAGTATCAGTATGTCCATTCAGTTTTATCAGCATGTCTTTCAATTTTACATATTTAAACATCCTGAGTATTGCTGATTTCCTGTTTCTTACCTTCAAAGCCTGGTCAGTACAACAGCTGGAATTTCAGTGCCACAATGTGAATAGCTAATAAGACGAGAATGGTTATGTATGAAAACAAAAATTAAAGCTAAAGAGGAGTTTAAAGAGACAGAAATCTGAATCTCCAGTTTTCTTCAGGCAGCACTATTGAGTAGTACCTTCCTTTTCCTTATTCTATTATCAAAATGGTGATGGTGTGGAAACAAATGTATTTTTATGGAAAGACTTTGGTAGTGTTTCCTTGTAATATCAGGTATGAAAATGTATAGCCAGTAGGAGATAAATATGCAGTTCATAAATATGCAGTTCTAAATTAAATTTTCACCTGGAGCATTGTTTTTTTTTTTTTTTTTGAATACACTTAATGCTTAAAATGCCGAGGACAAAAAAAAAAAAAAAAAAAAAAAAAAAAAAAAAAAGGTTCCCTTGCAGAAAACTTGGAACTTTAGTTTTTAATTGCTAGTATTCAACTATGACATATGACATCCCTGGACGTGCTTTCTCGAAAACTAGGATCTGCTTTCTTGAGAAAGAGGATTATAGTTCTCTGGATCTCACAGGTTAAAGGCAGGCATATTCACAACTGAATGGAAAGAAAAATTAAGAACTTTAAATTTTCTTTTATTATTGTCCAAATCTAGGCATATGGAGATTATTAATTTTAATAAGTACTCTGTATGAAAAGAGATCTCTGCAGAGACCTTAGGAAGATCAGGGCATGCAGAGTTGTGGTGGTTTTACTCAGGTCGGCAGCCAAGCTCAACCACAGCCACACTCTCACACCCCCTCAAAGGGAAGGGGGAGAAAATACAATGCAAAGGGCTCAAGGTTTGAGATAAGGACAGGAAGATGGCTCAACAATCATCGTGATGGGCGAAACAGACTCAGAGTAAGGAGATGGTAAGATTTATTGCCTATTACTATCAAGCTAGAGAAGTGAGAAACAGAGGAAAGAAACCCAAAACACCTTCTCCCCCATCTTCCACCTTCTCCCCAAGAGCGTCGCAGAGGAATGGGGTCAGTCAGTCTATAGCACTTTGTCTCTGCAGCTCCTTCTCATTCACTCTCTTCCCCTGCACCGTGAGGTCCCTCCCACGGGATGCTGTCCTTCCTGAACTAATCCTGCATGAGCTTCCCACAGGCAGCAGCTCTTCAACAAGAACTGCTCCAGAGATGGGTCCGTACCATGGGGTCCATCCGTTAGGAGCAACCTACTCCAAACTGGGTCCCTCACAGCAGCAGCTCCTGGCAGGTCACCTGCTCCAGAGTGAGCCCCAGGCTACACAGGCCCTACACAGCTCTGGCCCGGAATCTGTTCTGGTGGGGGCGGGGCAGTCCTCCACAGGCTGCAGCCTCCTTCAGGGCAGATCCAACTGCGGTCTCCTCCATGGGCTGCAGCGTGGAACCCTGCTCCTCTGTGGTACATCATGGGCTGCAGGGGGACAGTCTGCTCCACCATGGGCCTCTCCACAGGCCACAGGGGAACTTCTGCTCCAGCACCTGGAGCACCTCCTCCCCCTCCTTCTGCACAGACCTGGGCACCTGCAAGGCTGTTTCTCACTTCCCTCTCTCTCCCAGCTGCTGTTCCACAGCAGGTTTTTTTTTTTTTCTTTCTTAAATATGCTCTCACAGAGGCGCAAACAACATTGCTTATTGGCTCAGCTCTGGCCGGCAGTGGGGTGCTTATCTGACATAGGGCAGCTTCTAGATACTTCTCACAGAACCCACCCCTATGGCCCCCTGCTACCAAAACCGTGCCACGTAAACCTACTACAAGAGTGGAGTTTGGAGAATTAATTTAGGGACAGATGTCACTATGTTCGATAAACAGTGATTTCTATTTTTGTTGTTGTTGTTTGTTTGTTTGTTTATTTTTTCAAAATCAGTATGGACATTGTTAATAGATATGAATTTGAGCACGTACATTATTTTTTCTTCAAATTTTATCCAAATATTATCTGGGGAGTGACCTATGATGAGAAATGTTTGTCCTTATAATGTCTTCTCTCCTATAAGATATTAGTTACATCAAGGCTTTATATTTTTACTAGAGAATCTAAACTAATATCCCATCGTATGATAAAAGCTCTTTCATGTTTGGGACACTAGTAGAAGTATACATAGCAAAAAGCTTGGTTCTTAGAACTATTGAAAATCTTCAACATGTTCAAAACTGTAGCTTATGATACATATATACAGACACAATGAATTTACATATTTTTTCACTATTTGAAAGATGTATTTGAATACTGTGCGATCACCAACCACATGAAGTTTAAAAAAAGCAAGTGCCGGGTCCTGCACCTGGGACGGGGCAACCCTGGCTACATGTACAGACTAGGCCACGAGACACTGGAGAGCAGCCCCGCAGAGAGGGATCTGGGGGTTGTGGTTGACAGCAAGTTGCATATGAGCCAGCAGTGTGCCCTGGCAGCCAGGAGGGCCAACCATATCCTGGGATGCATCAAGCACAGCATCCCTAGTCGGTCGAGGGAAGTGATTGTCCTGCTCTACTCTGCGCTGGTGCGGCCTCACCTTGAGTACTGTGTGCAGTTCTGGGCACCACAGTAAAAAAAGGACATTAAACTGTTGGAGAGTGTCCAGAGAAGGGTGACGAAGATGGTGAAGGGCCTAGAGGGAAAGACATATGAGGAGCGGCTGAGGTCACTTGGCCTGTTCAGCCTGGAGAAGAGGAGGCTGAGGGGGGACCTCATGGCAGTCTACAACTTCCTCACGAGGGGGAGTGGAGAGGCAGGTGACCTATTCTCCGTTATCACCAGTGATAGGACCCGCGGGAATGGTGTTAAGCTGAGGCGGGGGAAGTTTTGGCTAGACATCAGGAAGAGGTTCTTCACCGAGAGGGTGGTTGCACACTGGAACAGGCTCCCCAGTGAAGTAGTCACTGCACCAAGCCTGTCTGAATTTAAGAAGAGATTGGACTGTGCACTTAGTCACACGGTCTAAACTTTTGGGTAGACCTGTGCGGTGCCAGGAGTTGGACTTGATGATCCTTATGGGTCCCTTCCAACTTGGGATATTCCATGATTCTATGATTCTATGAACATTAAAGGTTTTTTTACCTTTTGAAATGAAACTATATGTACCAGCACAGAAAAGACTTGCTGAAAACTGAATTGCTATTAGGCAGGGTTTTTATAAGATATAATAGTCATATTTTATTACATGAAGTACATAATAAATATTTCTTTAAAATGCCTGAAATCTGATGGAAAAAAAAATGGTCTATGGAAATACGTATGTGAAGAAAACTTGATGAATATTTAAGGAAACATATGAATTTTTTTGTTTCATTTTAATTGAGGAACAAGTTTTGCTATTGGTATTGATGGAAAGAATGAGTACTTGGAAAGTAAACAGTTATTCAACAGAATTCAGACTGAAAATCCTGATCCAAATAGTCCTTTTACTGCATGTGACAGGATCACAAAATGATTGCATTGATGGACAAGTATAAGTGAGGGGACACTTGGCTACTAAGAAAATCATACTTTAAATTCCATTCAGCTGTTTTGTAAGTATTGCAGTGATATTTTAATTAACTAATTAATTAATTATTTTCTAGTGGAACATTTCCAAATAAAAAGTTACTCAAATAGTGAATGTTGACAAAGAGAATTCTTTTGTAAGGACACATACTAAGGCATAAATGGTATTTAACTAAGAGTGGGATGAACTTTTCTGAAAAGTTGTATATAGCTTTAACGTAAGGTTGAGCAAAGGGCTTCATTTTGATACAGCTGTTTTGATACAGCTTCACATTTTGGAAGCCTTTCCTGTAGAAGGAGGCAAAAGATTAGATGTCTTTCATAGATAATAAGTCCTGTAAAATGTTTATTTTTCTGGAAAATGTTTGTCTGACAGTCTCTCTCATCTGCTCTATAATGAAAGATTTAAAAATGTCTCTCAAGTTTATCATACCAGACCACTGAAAATCTTCATGGGAAAAGTGAAAGTCCTAACCTGTTGCTTCAGATTTTCACCCCAAAAGATCTGATGAGTTTGATCCAAACATCAAACCACACTTATTCTTTTCATAACATTAGTGTTCAGAGATAGCACTGAATGAAGGTACTGAAAGAACAATGTCTACAAACTGTTTCTGTTCTACAGTGACCAAAGAGTGGCTCTGTGTCTTTAATAACTGGTAGTGCCAACGTAGACAGATGAGAAGGTAACTGAAGGGAAAAATAATAGTATGATTCTAATCCAAGTATAAATAAATTCTATAGTAATTATATCATAAAATTACATTAAACATATAAAAATGAGTACTATAAAATCTTTCATTTAAATTATGAAAATATTTTTACTTTAAGCTTAAGCACTCAGGAATGTGATTTCTGTGCTGTCATTTTATAAAGGATGCTTATTAGCTTGAGAACTCTGATGTGTCTGTATCTTCCCAGATGTGCATAATTCTTCTTGACCACTGGTCCTTGTTAACCTTGTCAGGGTGGCTCTGGAAGGTTACTCTTGCTCCATTTTACAAAGAGGAAATCCTAAGTAAAAAATGGATACTTGGAGCTTAGATGGAGCTTAGGAGCAGCAAGACATTTATCATATCAAATAAAAGAAGTTATGGCTGTTTGTGTTTGTGTTGTTTAAAATCAGCTGTCATAGAAAGTCTTATAGAAGAAAGAGGATTCTTATCTTTACCTCTTGTGCAAATAGATATAGTCTTATTGGTGAATAAGGGAAGGTGATGAAATATTATCATGAATTCTATGCACACACATAATCAAAACTTCTTGTCTTATTCTCTTTATCTGGGAGACATCTGGAATTTCTGTTAGCATAACATAAACAGCTGAAACCTCAAAATGAAGAAATACCACCTAATATTTTATTCAGGTCGCCCTGTTCAGGTGACAGAGTACTGGAACAGGCTGCCCAGAGAGGCTGGGGAGTCTCCTTTGGAGATATTCAGGTGAACTTGCTTGAGCAGGGTGGTTGGACTAGATGATCTCTGGAGGTCCCTTCCAACCTCAACTGTTCTGTGACTGTGTGTGTGATTCTGTGACTTTAGATTTTCCTTTGTGTGAAATGAAATAAAAACAAGCAAAACAAAACTAAAAAAAAAATCAACCAATCTCAGGATCCTGTAAATCTAGACAGTAGAGAAGTTCATAATTATTGGAGGGGAAAAGGCAATTTCAAAATAATATGAAATGAATCTTCATTATTAATTTTTTACATTAGGAAAAGATTGGGTCCAAGACACATTCCCTGCATATTGCTATATAGCATATTACTTGGTAATAACTTGCTTAAATTATATTTACTTATAAGGAGGCTGAATACACTGGGATTGACAATGTATATGACTTCACAATTAAAAAAATCCATACATTTCTGAAGGAAGTCCTGTTGGGGGGCAGATGCTGACCATGCACATGCTACAGGTAGTAGGAGTTCTTTGTTTTTGTGGTCTGCCTTGGTCAGTAGCAGAGAAAGAGTGAGAAGTTATGTGTATGATGTCTGCAATGCAAAAGGACAGCATAATCACGTCATCGTTTCTGCACTCACTTTAGAAGCAGAAGTAGTTTAGCCACATGGACACGGCATCCTGCCCCAGTTAACTCATCATTTTGAGAGCTGATACTTGTTTGGAGCACACAGATATATCTTAATATGGTGCTCTGTTGAAAAATGAGAATATATCAACACACTGTAAAATTGTGCTGCATTATTTTGCTTAAAGACCTCCACAGTATGGCTAAGAATAAATTTTCCCAGAAACCTTAAGCCACAGTGCCAGGCTGTGAGATTTTGTCACACAGCTAGTGAAGCAAATATGAAGAAGGAAAATATTCCAAACAACTTCTCCATGCTAGATATATATGTGTGTATATATTAGGAATATACGTATGAAAATATATTCCAAATATATACACACAATATATTATATTATATTATATTGTATTAATTGTATTATTATGGAATATATTTACATACATATATTGCTAATATAAAATTGACTAGATTCTTTGTTTCCTCTAGGTAAAAAAATAAATAAATAAAAATTAAAAACAAACCAAAAAAACTGACCATGATACAATCCCACTGTTACATGGTGCAGAACATATGAACGTATGCAAGTGATGTTTTGGGTTTGAACACATCTGGTCCAACAGAAGTTGCATGAATTGGTTTCTGATTGTTATTTTCAGAGCAATATGCACAAAGATGAGATGTATTAATGAGGGAGACCTTCTGTTTTACTAAAAGATATTCCACAGACCAAATATGTAATAAACAGTAATAGTTTATTATTAGTTTTAAAGAAATAATTTGTAATAAAAGCACATTTCTAGAGGAAAACAAACATAACATCCTTTTATGCAGGTTGTATGTTAAATATTTAATTATTTAAACTGGTTTATAAATGGTAGTGCTTACAGTCAAGAGTTATATTTTTAAATAAAATAATCAATATTTTCCCAATTCCAAGACAATAGCAAGAGATATGTCCTAAAATGTTCTCAGAATGCTTTTAGAATGTGCAATTCATCACTTGCATGGAAATTAAAATGATTTTATTAAATACTGTAGACTAAAATAAAGGACATACATTATCTTATCTTCTGAAGTATTGACTGTATTATTATACTATGCATCTTTAGTACTTGACCTTGTATGTCACTAATATAATACAGATTTTATGGTACAGTTACAGTGAATGAACCTTATGACTACTGGACTACATTACAAGGTTATGATAAAGATAAGATACATTAAAACAATATCTCTGTCACTATTAGTAATAATTAAAAAAAAATCGTTCATTCTGTTTCTTCCTGTTCCCTGGCTTACAATTTCAAGATCAGCAGCTTACAATAAGTATTTTGCTGACTATATTGGTATGTTTGTTGCGTAGGAACTCTTCTAGGATATTTCTCATGAAAGGCTCTGACAAAATTAGTGGTGAAATGTTAATGCTTTTATGTGTTTAATCAAATATATTTAATGAAATTCATGATAGGATTGTGAGTTGTTTTTTTTTTTAATTGATTTTTGATGTGTATACATATGCTCTGTTTGTATTTACAGTGCTAAGCTCAGGCGCTTACTTCCATTTAGGATACAATTCCTCTGAAGTGACTGCTGCCAGGTATTTGTCATCTGAGATGTACAAAAAAATAGAAAAAAAAATGGACTTTAATGAAAGAGTTAAACTGTATAAAATTCAGAAGAATTCAGAATTAACTGAAACTGTTTGCTACTCAAACAGCATACAAATAACCATCAATGAATAAATATGGTATTTCAAAGGAAGAAGCCTTTGCTGTCATTCAGAGAGATGAGGGAAAATGCCGGAAATAATATTTTGTCCATTTTGCTAAAGCTAGACCTAGCAAGATATATGAAAAATAAACTTTGTAATATATATATTTAGATGTTCATTCTTGACTTACTCCCCACATGTAAGACAATGGAATTATACAGTGTTAGGTTGTCTTCCTATGTGAGAGAACAGCAGTGTATTAACCATCAAATGTGAGTTTCTGTAGCAAATAAGATAAATCTAAAGATATTGCATGGGCCTGGGCATGCTAGAGTTTCCAGGCACTAAAATTTAAAAATAATGTGTGAGAAACATCATGTAAGTGCACAACACAAATTCCAAATGACTGGCCTCAACCTGATCTGTCAGAGGGGGCATATCTTCTGCAAGCTTTAGAAACATGATAGTGCAAAATCTAACTTACTACCCAAACTATCAATTGCAACTTGCTACTCTGAGAAACGTGTTGTGCTGCAAGGACAAAATTACTATCAATTTTGTGGAGATGGAGATCAGCCGTCACCCACCAGTCTTGTTAGAACATTTCCATTTTTTGTTCTACTTGTCGCTTTGTGATGTCACTGCATAGGTCATTATAGTGCTGCAGGAGTTCTTTGGGGGTGAATCTCAGCTTTTTCTTTGTTAAAACACAGTTTACTTATGGAGTTGGTCAGCAAACACTTTCAAAACACAGCCAAAGGAAATTCTTCTTGTCATTCAGATTTTTTGTACATTCCAGACCCATCCAAATTCTCTGTGTACCATTTTACTTAACTCTGAATGTCAGCTTTAGACATCCACACTGAATGCTGATAACAGTAAAGGATTTTTATCAATAAACAGAACTCTGGATATTATTATGTCAGTGCAAATTGGTCACTTGTCTTTTAGTAGAGCTGTGTGATAAACTTGAAGAAAATTGTAAGTGTACACAGAATGTAGTCTGAACCTGAAGTCAAAATAAATGCACTGAAATTTCAAAACTCAGAAGAAAATTGAAATATTTTGTTTCAACATTTTTACTGAAATATTCCAAAGAGACAGAAATATCACAAAAAATCTATTTAAAAAATGTTGCTCTACAATAACAATTGTGATTTCTTTCCATATTTTAATATGAAATGAATTAGGAAGATATTCTGTATTTCTGTATAGCACTGTGTTGTTTTGTTTTGTTGGTTTGTGTTTTTTTTGTTGTTTTGTTTTGTTTTGTTTTTCATTTAGCACCACACACAGTCAAATTGATGAGATAATTTGATTATTCTTTTAAGATTAATCAGGAAGTATAATTTTCTCAGTTTCTAATTTTCATGCAATGAATAAATTAATAAGCTATAGAAAGATGGAAACCTTAGTGAAGCCTGTGGTGGTTTTACTCATCTGGGCAGCTGAACTCCACCACAACCACTCTCTCCCACCTCAATAGAAAGGGGGAGAAAATATGATGAAAAGGTCTCAAGAGTTGAGATAAGGACAGGGAGATCACTCAACAATTATCATCATGGGCAAAACAGACTCAGCATAGAAATATTAATACAATTTATTACCTATTACTAACAAGCTAGAGCAGTGAGAAACAGGCAAACAAAAAACCCAACAAAGTAAAAACATCTTCCCCCCATCCACCCGCTTCTACGTCCTCCCCTTGAGTGGTGCAGGGGAACAGGGAATTGGGGGTTGCAGTCAGTCCACCACCTTTTGTCTCTGTTGCTTCTTCATGGTCACTCTGCCCCTGCTCCACGTGGGGTGCCTCCCATGGGATGCCGTCCTTCCCAAACTGATCCTGCGTGGGCTTCCCACAGGCAACAGCTCTTCAAGAACTGCTCCAACATGGGTCCATACCACGGGGTCCATCTGTCATAAGCAAACTGTTCCAATGTGGGTCCCCCACAAGCAGCAGCTCCTGACAGATCCTCTGCTCCTGCGTAGTCTCCTCTGCATGGGCTACAGGGAAACTTCTGCTGTGGCACCTCTGTCATTCCTGCTATTATCCAGCAGTTTTTTCCCTTTCTTAAATCTGCTTTCACAGAGGCACAAACAACATTGCTCATTGGCTCAGCTCTGGGCAGCTGTGTGTTGCTTTGGAGACTTCTGAAATTGGCCTTATCTAACAAGTGGCAGCTTCTGGACTCTTCTCACAGAGGCCACTCTTGCAGCCCCTGATACCAAAACCTTGCCTTTTGAACACAATTCAAGCCTTAGTGCTGTATCAATTGAATATTTTTGGTCTCAGGTGTTCTTATGAGATCAGGCTCACCTAGAAACATCTGCATAGTGCTAATTTAGAATTTCCATTAAATTTCTTGACACTTTCAAAAACTTCATATACGGCATATTTTGCACATGAATCAGCATCTTAGGGTTTTTGTTTGTTTGTTTTAATATTAGACTAGAAGCTAATTAAGGGGGTACTGGAGGGATGGTCTGTGTTAGTTCTGGTTATTTTGTGGATAAACAAAGTACATCAGTCCTCAGGAGAAAAAGCAAATTTGTGTGTGTGTGTGTGTATGCGTGTGTGTGTGTGTTAAATACATTTACAGAATCACAGAATCACAGAATCGTCTAGGATGGAAGAGACCTCCAAGATCATCTAGTCCAACTTCTGTCCTAACACTAACAAGACCTCCACTAAACCATATCACTATGGACTACATCTAAACGTCTTTTAAAGACCTCCAGGGATGGCGACTCAACCACTTCCCTGGGCAGCCCATTCCAATGCCTAACAACCCTTTCAGTAAAGAAGTTCTTCCTAATATCCAACCTAAACCTCCCCTGGCGCAACTTTAGCCCATTCCCCCTCGTCCTGTCACCAGGCACGTGGGAGAATAGACCAACCCCCACCTCTCTACAGCCTCCTTTAAGGTACCTATAGAGAGCGATGAGGTCTCCCCTGAGCCTCCTCTTCTCCAGGCTAAACAACCCCAGCTCCCTCAGCCGCTCCTCGTAAGACTTGTTCTCCAGACCCCACACCAGCTTCGTTGCCCTTCTCTGGACTCGCTCGAGCACCTCCATGTCCTTCTTGTAGCGAGGGGCCCAAAACTGAACACAGTACTCGAGGTGCGGCCTCACCAGAGCCAGGTACAGGGGGACAATCACTTCCCTAGTCCTGCTGGCCACGCTGCTTCTTATACAGGCCAGGATGCTGTTGGCCTTCTTGGCCACCTGAGCACACTGCTGGCTCATATTCAGCCGACTATCAACCAATACTCCCAGGTCCTTCTCTGCCAGGCAGCTTTCCAACCACTCATCTCCCAGCCTGTAGCGCTGCTTGGGGTTGTTGTGCCCCAGATGCAGGACCCGGCACTTGGCCTTGTTGAACTTCATACAGTTGACCTCAGCCCATTGGTCCAGCTTATCCAGATCCTCCTGCAGAGCCTTCCTTCCCTCGAGCAGATCGACACACGCACCTAACTTGGTGTCATCTGCAAACTTACTGAGGGTGCACTCGATCCCCTCATCCAGATCATCGATAAAGATATTAAAGAGGACTGGCCCCAGCACTGAGCACTGGGGGACTCCACTTGTGACCAGCCTCCAACTGGATTTGACTCCATTCACCACAACTCTTTGGGCCCGGCCATCCAGCCAGTTTTTAACCCAGCGAAGCGTACGCCAGTCCAAGCCACGAGCAGCCAGTTTCTTGAGGAGAATGTTGTGGGAAACAGTGTCAAAAGCCTTACTAAAGTCAAGGTAGATCACATCCACAGCCTTCCCCTCATCAACCAAGCGCATCACTTGGTCATAGAAGGAGATCAGGTTCGTCAAGCAGGACCTACCTTTCATAAACCCATGCTGACTGGGCCTGATCGCCTGGTTGCCCTTCAAGTGCCGCGTGATGACATTCAAGATAATCTGCTCCATGAGCTTCCCTGGCACTGAGGTCAAACTAACAGGCCTATAGTTCCCCGGGTCTACCCTCTGGCCCTTTTTGTAGATGGGCGTCACATTTGCTAGCCGCCAGTCGACTGGGACCTCTCCTGACAGCCAGGACTGCCAATAAATGATGGAAAGTGGCTTGGCCAGCTCCTCCGCCAGTTCGCTCAGTACCCTCGGGTGGATCCCATCCGGCCCAATCGACTTGCGTACATCCAAGTGCTGTAGCAGGTGGCCAACCATTTCCTCGTGGATAGTGAGGACCACATCCTGCTCCCCATCCCCTTCCACCAGCTCAGGGTACCGGGTATCCAGAGAACAACTGGTTTTGCCGCTAAAGACTGAGGCAAAGACGGCATTGAGCATCTCAGCCTTTTCCTCATCTTTTGTAACTAAGTTTCCCCCCGCATCCAGTAAAGGATGGAGATTCTCTTTAGTCCTCCTTTATGTCTTGGTGTATTTGTAAAAACTTTTTTTGTTATCTTTAACGGCAGTAGCCAGGTTGAGCTCCAGATGAGCTTTGGCCTTTCTAATTTTCTCCCTGCACAGCCTCGCTACATCCTTATAGTCCTCTTGAGTAGCCCGCCCTTTTTTCCAAAGATTATAAACCCTCCTTTTTCTCCTAAGCTTGAGCCACTACTCTCTGTTCAGCCAGGCCAGTCTAGTTCCGCGCCGGCTCGTCTTTGGGCACGTGGGGACAGACCGCTCCTGAGCCATTAAGATTTCCTTCTTGAAGAGTGCCCAGCCTTCCTGGACTCCTCTGCCCTTCAGAACCTCCTCCCAAGGGACTCTGCTAACCAGCGTCCTGAACAGCTCAAAGTCAGCCCTCCGGAAGTCCAAGACAGCGGTTTTACTGGTCTCCTTCCTGACTTCACCAAGAATAGAGAACTGAACCATTTCATGGTCACTCTGCCCAAGACAGCTCTCGACCACCACATCTCCCACCAGTCCGTCACTGTTTGTGAACAGAAGGTCTAGGGGGGCACCTCCCCTGGTAGGCTCTCTAACCAGCTGCATCAGGAAGCTATCTTCCACGCTCTCCAGAAACCTCTTAGACTGCTTTCTCTGGGCTGTGTTGTGCTTCCAGGATATGTCTGGGAAGTTGACGTCCCCCATGAGAACAAGCGCTGACGATTTCACGGCTTCTGCCAGCTGCCTGTAGAACTCCTCATCTATCTCCTCATCCTGGTTCGGCGGTCTATAACAGACCCCCACCAGGATGCTTGCCTTGTTGGCCTTCCCTCTGATCCTAACCCATAGAGACTCAACCTTATCATTCCCAGCCTCAAGTTCCTCAACATCAAAACACCCTCTAATATAGAGAGCCACACCACCACCCCTTCTGTGCTGCCTGTCCCTTCTGAAGAGCATATAGCCAGACATTGCAGCACTCCAGTGACGTTTCCGTGATGGCAACCAAGTCATAGCCTTCCTGCTGCACGATGGCTTCCAGCTCCTCTTGTTTGTTACCCATGCTGCGTGCATTAGTGTAGATGCATTTCAGTTGGGCCATTGCCTTCTTCCCCAGCTTTGCCATTGTTCCCCCTGGTACAGCTCCAACAAGCCTAATTTCAGCCCCATCCCCCTTCTTTCCTAGTTTAAAGCCCTCTCAACGAGCCCTGCCAGCTCCTGGGCTAGGATCCGTTTTCCCCTTAGAGATAAGGACCCGGGATCCTGGCTATTTAGAGAGAAGAAATGTCTGATATTAGATATATTTTGGAGTTAGCACACTTGCTTATTGGAATCACATTGTACTCAGTGTAAAAATTTGTAAACAAAACTAACTGCCAAAATTTGCCAGAAATAAACTGTAGGAGCTGTAATTGTACAAGTTCATGTTTCTTTATTCGTGAAGCTGCAGACAAAACTTCTGCCAACCTAACTAGTAGCTTTCCTCATTTTCGCCTCCCAGCATATTTTATACTTGTGAGTTCCAAGGTGACACTGTAGAGTTTGTTCACACTGACAGTATAAAGATGATGTCATCATTTTTCTGCATGGTTTAGGTCTATAATCCAGTAAAAGATTTAACTGGATACAGATTCTTTTCAGCTTTACTTGGACTCCTCACCTGCTTAGTGCTAAGTAGTTATAAAATGTATTGTATAGTGTATTGGATCAAAACTTAATGCTGAACAAGTTTCAACTAAATTGAGTGAAGGTTTTTTTCAGAAGGTAACATTGCTTAGCCTGAAATCAAGAGAGGGAGAAATTATGATTTTTTTCATCGGCAATCTTGGTACAAGTCTATGCTGACATACAGTTTTTCATTTACGAAATGTTGCTTGTGTGCACATAAAAGCAACTTTTTAAAAATACTGCCTTTGAAATTTTGATACATTTCTCTACTCTCTCATGAACTCTTAAAACTGTAGAGAAACTTTCTTTAAAAGCATTTTAAATTACTCCTTATAGCACTGATAAATCCTATACATGTTTCTAGTTTTATGCCTTGGGCATTGGTTTGACATCTTTGCTCTGTGTAACTGAATTAAATAAGATTGGAATATCCCTAAAAAAAAAAAAAAAAAAAAAAAAAAGCTTTTAAAGGAAAGTATGTCCAATAAACAGGTTCACTAAACCACACTACAACTTTTCTTTTAGCTACAGTGTGACACCAGAAATCGACTGTCAGATTGTCAGATTAACTTCAGTATATTTATTAAACTATTTGACAGTGACCATAAAACGTTGATATTGCTGCTAGTCAAGTCAATGGAAGAAAAAAAAAAACAAACATTGCCTTCAAGTATGCAAGGTCAGGTTTTGGAATAGAAGTAAAGTTGTTGCCAGAGGTACAGAACAGGAAGTTCTCAAATGTAGTCATGTCTTTCTTTTATAGTGTTTTTATATTCTGATTCATAGACTGCATTGAATCATGCTAGTGTAATGACTGCTAAGTCAGAGAAAGAAGATTTAAAAAAAAAAAAAAAAAAAGAAGGAGTCGTTAGAGAAGAGCAGGGATTAAAAGGATGTTTTGATGGTAAAAATTATGGCAAACCTAGGATGGAGCATGTCAGAAGCAGAGCCTTTGTAGCCTGTTGGTTTGGTTTGGTTTGGTTTAAACTTCCAGACTTACCAACAGAATTTTTTAACTGAGATGATGAATGATCAGCTGCTTTTCTTTTGACTGTTGGTACCTAAAGCCTGAAGAGGTTATGACATATTTTTCAAGGGAGACTTTTTGCAAGTACATGGTTTAACAGTGACCTGTTCCCGATAACTTTCTGTTATCATTGTTGAACTGTTCATCCTACATTTCAGCAATGCTTTCATTTTGACTAGTATCCCTGTGGCTGCTTTCAACATGTAAAACGTATCACTACCCTTGGGCTAAAGTCAGATATCTGTCAACTCCAATGGAAACTGCATGCATGTATTCGATACTGTAATTCTACTATGTTTTGAGAAAAGAATAAGAAAATTTATATCTTAATGGATGCTTACAATTTTCTAGATGAGACAAACTCTGTTCTGCTTATGCCACACATCACACATGCTTATATTCTCTTATTTAACAGTTACTACTTTAAAAGGATCCTTTTTGTTTACATAATAAAAAAAATACTAAACCAGAAATTTATTATGCCTAATTTTTAAAGATTTGAGATGCTTATATATATGTGTATATAATATATAATATAATTTAATATATATAATATATAATATATATTCTTGAAACACCCCAAAGGAGAAAATTTTCAGGAAGGTCTTAATATACTATGAAAAAGAAGTCATATTGCCTCAGTAATTGAAACTGGGCAGCCAAAATCACCAGGCACCCACCTTTGAAAACCATGTAAATTATCAGAAATATGAATATAGTTTGATAATAACAACTTTGCAACTATTAACAATCCTGTTATGATGGAAAAATGACAGAAATCAGTGACACTTGATATTTAAACGCTCTCAGCCAACTGTAGATTCCACAATAGTGTCATACTCTCAAAGAAGTCTTTGTTCTGTGTGACTTGTTCTATTTTTAAAATTCAATAACATAAATACCAAAGTAGATTATAGTTATCAGCTTCATGAGGAAAAATTTACACAGTAATAGAGATCTTCCACAGTTAATGTTCATGAAGATAAAAATATTTTTTTTTCTTTCAGTGTATTTTTATTGTCTAGTAAAACATTTTAAAATAGCCTTCTTAAAATAATTTTGTTTTACAATGTCTGTGAATTTCTTGTTGCCCTTACATGATTCCTACGGTCAGATTTGGCACTTATAAACACACAGTTTGTTTCTTACTTTTATCTTTTAGAATAACAGAAAATGTGCTCAGTTTGATAATGTTAATGACCCATATAGCAGTTGACACTGACTCAAATCATGCATGACATAGTGACATACATATTAAATATACATCAAATGGAAGTATGCAGAAGTTATAGGGAAAAATAAGTTAGATTTTATTTCTCTTTGATTTAAGCAAAACAAAAAAAAATTGTAAGGTGCATTTAAAAGTGATGGATAAAAACTTACATTGGGAAAAAGTGTGTTCCACTTATCTTTCACAGTGGGCTGCAGCTTCTTTAAAAGAGCAAAGTTCATAAGCAGGTTCAGGAGACTTGGAGAAGAGTGACTGTTATCACAGAGGATTGTAAATAATGAGATTGTGATCTAGTGCTAGAACCTTTTGTGTCTTGCATTCATGTGTTGAAATATATCGTAGAACTGTATTGGAAGTATCTGTGAAGCATTGCAGAAAAACAGAATGGCCGAGGCTGGAAGGGACCTCTGAAGATCACCTATGCCAACGCCCCTGCCAAGCAGAATCACCTACAACACATTGCACAGGATAGCATCCAGGCGGGTTTTGAATATCTCCAGAGAAGGAGACTCCACAGACTCTCTGGGCAGCCTGTTCCAGTGCTCTGTCATTCTCACAGTAAAGTGCCCTCTCATATTCAGCTGGAACCTCCTGTGCTTCAGTTTGCGACCGTTGCCTCTCATCCTGTTGCTGGGTACAACTGAAAAAAGACTGACTCCATCGTCTTGACACCCTCCCCTCAGATATTTATACACATTGATGAGGTCTCCCCTCAATCTTCTCTTTTCCAGGCTAAATGGGCCCAGTTCTCTCAGCCTGCCCTCGTATGATAAGTGTTCCAGTCCTCTAACCACCTTCGTAACACTCTCCTGGACTCGCTCTAGTAGTTCTATGTCCCTCTTGTACTGGGGAGCCCAAAACTGGACACAATGCTCCAGGTATAGCTTCACCAACACTGAGTAGAGGGGGAGGATCACCTACCTTGACCTACTAGCAACACTATTCCAAATACACCCCATTCTAGATAGTTTTTCAGAATTGCTGGATAGCTTTTCAGAACACATTTTAAAAAGAAAGCATGGTACTATTATGACTAATATTCTGAATACTTAATAGAAATGACTGAAGTTTGCATAAATGGATTCAAAATCTTTTAAGATAATTTTAAAATTTAATCATTGCTTCTTCTAGTGATTTGCAATATTTACAGCTAAACTTAGAAATGGTGGGTCTGAGCTACTTGTAGATAATATTATTATTACTATTATTATTTTTATTATTGAAAAAATAAAAAGTGTAGTGATAGGACAAGGAATAATGGCTTTAATCTAAAAGAAGGTAGATTTAGGTTAGATATTGGGAAGAAATTCTTTACTATGAGGGTGGTGAGACAGGTTGCCCAGAGCAGCTGTGGATGCCCCATCCCTGGCAGTGTTCAAGGCCAGGCTGGACAGGGCTTTAAGCAACCTAACCTAGTGGAAGGTGTCCCTGCCCATGGCAAGGGGGGTTGGAACTAAATGATCTTTAAAGGTGGCTTCCAACACAAACCATTCTGTGATTCTATGATCAGAGCTCTATTCACAACTTGAGAAATGAAATGAAAACTGATTCTGACCTTGATTTTTGGAATTTGGAATTGTAATCAATTGGATTACAAAACAAACAAAAACAAACAAAAAACTAATTACTATGTATGTAACTTAATTGTGTTATAGATTATATGTCTATATGTCATAGATTTCCTGTCTGTCCCAGTTGATCTAGATTCTGTTTAGAAATAATTTTGTAAAGTTGAGATTATTTCCTTGTTTTAGGGGGTAGTTTAAGAGATGACCCTTCTTTTCCCAATAATTTGAACTACTGAGGTAGACAAAAAGCCCCCCCAGTAATTCCAAACATGGGAATTTCATCAAAGATATCTTATTTTCCTAAAAAAAAAAAAATGAATTATTGAAGAAATTCTTCTATCAGATGATATTTCTCTTTTCACAGATATACTTTGACAAGCTGCTTATCCAATTTGTGTCCTTTTCTTATGAGCATGCAAAATATAATAAATGTTGACAGGTGCAACTAATGTTGCCTGTTCTGGAAGAACATTTTGCCAGGTTTGCAATGGTAATTAAAGCTTTCCATATGCAACTGCAGATTCATTGAAGTTTCCCGTTATTATTATTAGTAGTAGTGGTAATCTTCTGGCACTTTCTAAAAGAGATCGAAGAGAAATTTTGCTAATCTAACACAAAACTACTCTGCAAGAGAGATGGCTGAAATATTATTCCTACTGAATCTAGAAACAGTGGAAAGTCTTACAGAGACAAATAGTAAAAAATTTCCCTCCCCCAAAAAACAGAAGAAAAACCCACCCAAAAACATTCAATGCAAAAATCAAATACCAAGATTTTGGATCACATTTTAGTTGAGGACTTCCTTGAGAGTACATATTTCATGGGGGAAAATGTTGTAATTCATAAACTGAAAAAATCTTGAGTTAGCAGTACAGGGAATGAAAGAGAGAAGAAAACCCCATAGTAACAATGGCTTCATGGAAAACAGTGGGAGTTTTGCTATTTACTTCATTAAGGCTGGGATTTAATCCCAAATCTTCTGTTGAGTTGTACTCAAAAGGCTGATACTGTTATATCGGCATGTGAGACAGATAATTAAGATCTCAGAAGAAGTCTGGTTCCCACATGTTGAATTTACAATTAAAACATTTTTTCTGGATTCTTTGGTCTTTTTCCTACTCAAAACCACAAATTTGTCACAAATTCTGAATAAAGACATTTATTTTCCTTTTTATAAGTCTATTCACATAAAACAATGACTACATTGAGAAGGCATAGTCCTGCCTGTTAAATGTGGTTTTTTTTTTTTGCTTGTGTATTCCTGCAGATGTAAGGTTATATTGGGACTATACAAATCTCAGTAAAACAATTAGAACAAGTCTCAGGACGGGTAAGGAAGAGGATGCTCTTCCACTAGTAGTGCAGAACATGTTTTACAAAAACAAAAGGAGAAAATCTAGTTATTCTGTAACATCTCCAAACTATGAATCCAATTCCAAAACCTCAAACGGAAAATAACACCTCACAATAAACACAATAAACAAGATGTTTAGGAGAGGTAGAGTTGTTTCTCTCTCTCTCTTTGTGTGTGTGTGTGTGTGTGTGTGTGCGCGCGTGTGTTTGTGCCCATATACTACTCCAGTTTTCAGAAAAGCACTTGGTCCGACTTTATCTTGCTGCCTTCTCTCCCTTATTCATCCATGCTATTTATATCCCTTTGATGGCCAAAATATGTTATGTATCTTTTTATTTTTATTTTTACTGGAACTTCATGTCTGTGAAATTTGTGTAAAATGCTCTTGTGGAAAAAACAGAGTTTATTAGGAATTATAATTAGTTATTTATTTATATAAATATTGGCAGTAGGGTAAACTTGTAACTCCAGACTCTACTGTTTCTAACTTTTTCATTCCTTTCACTTTTCTTATGCTTTTCTCACATTCACATTATATTATTCAATTCATTTCCATTTATGAAGGGCTGGTAGAATGTTGTAGGAAAAGTATTTGAAGTAACTGAATATTAAAAGGATTTAATTGGTGCAATCTGTTGATCGTTGAAATGATTTCAGGTTAAGGTGTGCTTGTATTCTGCTGTCACTATCATTTTTATAAGGAATGCCACGGGTAATAAGTATTTGGTTTATCCTTCATAACTAAAATCATTATTGAAGAATAGCTTTTTTTTTTTTTTCTTTTTTTCCACTGGAGATGGAAGAAAACACAAATTTTCGACCCAGCCTTCATTTTCTTACAGTTTTTGACCATAGATCCGGTCCAAACTTTATGGAGTGAAGATCTTTTTTTGTTTGTTTTTTAATTTTTAATAATAGATTATTGCTACAGTGCTGCATTGCTTCTGTTAGGAGATGGAGGGAGATTTGCTTTGTGGTGTCACTGGCTAACAAGTTAGTTGCCTTTCTGTGTCTTTTCTTATATAAACAAAACTTTAATTCAATAGATTGCTCTTCTTATAAATGGTTAATAGAAGTAGTAGAAAATAGCTTCACTAAAAAAGGCTATGTGGCATATATATTAAACAAAACACTCCTAGTTTGAAACAAATCAAAACTCATGAACAAGGAAACCAAAATCTTCACAGTTCGTCATTTTAATGATTACTAATCATGGAAATCTGGTGTTCAAGATTTAATCTTTTTGTGTGTGGTTGTAAAGTGTATTAAGTATGCTTAAGTCTTAGACTGCAAGACAGATCTCCATGATTTAAAATAGCCTTGGGGGGTTATGAAGATGATAAAACAAACAAACAAACAAACAAAAACCAACACATATGTTAAATATTAAAAGGATTTTTTCTTTCTTTATAATCAGCAACATGATTGCACATATGAGCACAGTGGGACAAAATGGCAACATGTGAATGCTCAGTAACTTCCCAAGAATCATCTGGAGCCTGCTACAGTCTATAGCAGTCTGTCTATCCAATCTAGATTTACTTCAGAGTCTAGTATTGATTTCGAGTCCTAAAATACCGTAGATTTGTATCAGTTCAAAGAGCCTGCTAACATAGCTGACATAACCATTTGGTTAAATTTGGCTAACTCATAATCACTGAGTTATGGGGGTGGGTATGTGGTGCACATATGTAGAGTTTACTATTCCAAAATGTAGTGGAGAGGGGGAAAAGTAATAAATAAAATGTATGTTTACTTATGCTTCCTTAATGATGAATGTATGATAAAAATAGTGCATGTTGGCACAATTTCCTGACATTTTAATTTATATTTGAGCTCAGCAATTTGAGGTCTATAGTCCTATAATAAAAGTATAAAAGTATTAGAGCTTGGTTCTAATACTAACTTTGGACATAGATTTTTTAAAACATTTGTAAGACACTAAACTAAAATCTCATTAGCAACAAAACCAATCATTTTGTTATCTGTTTTTCTTTTCCTGTTTAAGCATTGAAGAGGCAACCTCTTTCCTTTCCTGGTTCTTATTTTCTATATGTTTTAGTAATTAATAAAAAAGTATTTACAAGACAACCAACACTGATACAGTTCTATTGTACTGTAGAATGTACTTTTTGGCAACATATAATGTTTGAACCTTGGAATGTTACCCATTGACCTAGACAGTTTAATGATATTCATTATCAAACCACATTCCTCTTGTAAATAATTCTGGAGGTAAGTTAAAACTGTAATTTCTGATACTAGTATTTTATACTAATTTTTCTTTAAAAATCTATTTTCCTTTTTAAATTTAGCCTTTATTCACATTATATTATTCACACTGCTTTCTTTTTGGAAGTGCCAGTAGAATATTTTAGGAAAAGCAGCTAAAGTACATGAATCTTAAAGGGACCTCAATGTGCTTTGTTGATTTCCTGTTCATGTGTGAGTATGTTCTGAACGTTATTTGAACTCTAAGCACCTTAGTGTAACAAATCTGCATGCTTATAATTTAGCATACATGGGAAAGTTATTATAAAAGACTTTTGAATTTATCCATTTGTAATTTCAAAATAAAAGCTAATATATTCTTTCAGCACCTGCAAATAATGAGGAAAAAAAATAGTTCTTAGAGAACAAAATAGGAACCGTGATTCCATGTAGTTTGCTTAAAAGAAATCAAGGAAGTGTGATGATCCAAACCCAAACTTTTATGTCATATAGTTTACTGAATTCCTGACAAGGAAGAACTGACCAAACAACACTACTTTGGATATCTACATTTTAAAAACTTCTAAGTTATGTACGTTTCAAAAAAAATGCATATAAAATAAAGATTCCATAAAGACTGCGTACTTTAGATCCTCTCTTGTTATGTCATCTGCAATGTAAAACCATTGGTTGATATTCCCTATCTTTAGCTCCCACTAGGATTTATCTAGACGTTTTTAATGTTATCTAAGATAAATGTTGCAATATATTTCAATATTTTTATTTGAATGCATGATAAAACAAATATATATTAAGTTGTATAGTTATATGGAGTATGAAGAAGTGTTCTAATCATGACATCTGAACTAATAATTGAAGGAATCTAAAGTCCAATTTTTTAGACAGTCAGGTGACAGAATACATAAATAGAAACAAAAGTTATGTATGCTGTCTGTCTCCAAATTGTAAATAAAACAGATCCATCAGATTAAACATTTCTGTCAATTAGAATAAAAGACAGGAAAGTAGGAGTCCTGATTCTGCAAGATGATAATCAAAACTGTTTTCTATATATATATGTATATTCAGACTCCCATTGACTTTATGTGGATTACATACAGGTTATTTTGCATCCCCAGGACCACATTAGCACTTCCTTTGCTTGCAAAAACTACTCGTAGGAATGTAGTTCCAAAGAGGATGATAGCAAAGGAAAAAAAAAAATATATATATATATATATATGGTGTTGATAATGCTTCTTGAGGGAATAGATTAACATCTGAAATATTTGAAATTTTCTTGAGCTTTTCCTCTTTATTGAAACTTGCTCAAAAATGAATATTTTAAAACAAATACACAACAAATACACAGAAACACAAATACAACCAAAATATATGAGAAATACAGAAGATCACAGTTTAGTAAGTTTAGGCATTGAAGTTAGATGCTTCTTTACTGAAACAGGAACATTCACAGTTGATGAAAATTTTAACTTAGCTAGATTTCCAGTGGGCTGTTTGTTTTCCCTCTGTAGAATACGAGTCATTATAAGAGCACATTGTTGACCAAATTTCAAACAAGCTAGAAACTTGCAGAAGCTCTCAGTCAAAATCTGAACAGTATTTTTTCAATGATTGGAAAAATTATAAATTGTGGGTTTGGGAGTTTAATCTTAGCTTTTCCAAAACAGTCATATGGAGCATACTGAAAAAATGTTGTTGATACTTTTTTTTGTTGTGCCAAAAAATGTTCCAAAGCTCAATTGCGTTTAATGAGCAACAAAAATTCTAGAGCCTGGTGACTAGGACACAAGCGTGGGTTGAGAAAGATATGATTTTAGGAATGGATGACACCAGATGAAAAGCTCTCCCCAGTACCACACAAAGTACACACCTGATTCTCTGTCATCCTGTGTGGCTGCCCTGGCCAATATCATTAACATCAAGTTATATAGAAAAGGGGAAAGCTCAACTTTCAGTCTGAAAAACACATTTAATTTTTTATATTGCTAAGCAGGTTTAGGGATATTTTTTGGTGAAACTCTTAGATGGTTTTCATTTCCAAAAGGAACAGAACATTTGTGAGACTTGTCTTTGAAAAGAGTTGTCTGTCCTCAGGCATTTTTATTGAAGAACATTGCATGGCCCTTAAATATATGTCGACCATCAGAAAGAACAGTTAGATCTTGCAGCCCATCCTTGTCAGGCCACAGAATGGTTGACCACAATGTTATAATGTAGAAAATGGGAAATATATTTCATAAAGAGGAATTCCTAGAGAATACAAATATTAAATAAGATTAAACACTTTTTAATGCAAGTACATGAAATAGATATGTATTATTTTTATAAGAATTTGGTTAAACTGGTAGTCTTTCAATAATACCATAGTGTATTTAGTTTCTTTCATTCATTTACCAGAAGCAACAAAATCAACATTGGTAAACTTTTATTCATGTAAAGAAGATTAATTCTGAAATTTAGTAAGTTTTTATATATGTATATAGAGATATATCTATATAGATAGAGACCTACTCCCTTTATATATAGTAGTTCTATATATAGCTAATGTGCTAGCTTATTTAGGACCTTTATGAAAATAAATGTGGTAAAAGAGCAACTGAAAGATAATCTTTCCACCCACTGTTTTCTCACATGATCACTGTAGGCATATCATTAAGGGACATGGAGCTTGTATGTTACCTAAATTACTTACATTTTAGAGTAACATTGCACAAGGAGGAAATTGTGTTGTTAGACTCTCTTATATTTTAATCCTGACATCCCAAAACTTCTCTTCCATGATGGTCCATGGCCCTCTAGCAGATAATGTTCTGGATGGGAAAAGAAGCTTTTATTTTCAGTCTGACATAGAGTCCAGACTACTTTTTTTTTTTCCTTCCTGTGAAAGTTTCTTCCTCATGTGTAAGATAACTTGTTCATTTTCTACCTGACAAGTATCATCATTTCATCATTAAATGCTCAGCCTCATCATTTGCATTATCTACCTCTAAAGAACTCTGATGCTGATAGTGAAGGGGGGGAAGAAAAGACAAATCAAACAAATAGTCAGTAGCAGAGAGAGATCTTGGAGAAACTCAGGATGCCCATGAAGTTGGAATTCTTCTTAAAATATTTGGTCTTAGGAAAAGATGCAGGCAAGGATGGTGAAGACAAGCAAATCTGTTAACAAGAGAGCTTGGAAGTATGGGAAAGAGATGTATAACATTTACCAGACTGCTAACATAAGCTTACATCAGTAGTAATTTTTTCATAACAGAAAGCTCCTACTTAATGACAAAATGACATTGTTCAACTGCAAATATTCCATGTCTTAATGTAATAGTAATATTTATTTTACAGATCTTCAGATATTGACATAATTATTTATTATGCCTGTGTTTGGAAGTTTTTTTGGCTACATTTGGGAGTAGACTTGATTCTGGTGCAGTTGCCATATGGATTACAAGACCTTATAAAAAGGAAGAGGGAGGCGGGCAGAGTGGTGCTGGGCCACAGAATCACAGCTACTCAGTGCTTGTGGCAGACTGTGTGTTGTGGTTTAACCCTGCAAGAACCTAAGCACCACATAGCCATTCACTCACCACCCTCCCAGTGGGAGGGAGGAGAGAATCATGAGGAAAAAAAAATTAGTTAAAGCTCATGGGTTGTGATAAAGACAGTTTAATAGGACAGAAAGGGGAGAGAAATGATGATGATGATGATAATAATAGAATGTACAAAGCAAGTGATGCACAATTGAATTGCTTACCACCTGCTGACCAAAGCCCAGGCCATCCCTGAGCAGTGGTGTCACATCCCCAACCCCCCAACCTCCCCAGCTAGCCACCCCATATTAATTGTTCAGTATGACATCATATGATATTGAATATCCTTTTGGCCAGTTTGGGTCAGCTGTCCTGGTTCTGTCCCCTCACAGCTTCTGGTGCACCCCCAGCCTCCTCACTGGCAGGGCAGTATGAGAAACTGAAAAGTCTCTAAGTGCTTACTTAGTGTAACCACTGCTCTGCAGCAGCTAAAACATCAGTGTTATCAGCATTATTCTCATCCTAAATCCAAAGCACCATACCAGATACTAGGAGGAAAATTAAGATGAAACCAGGACACTGTGGCATCAAGACACAGTGGAAATGAGTCAGTTTTGCTTTTGGAAACAATTTATAGCAGTATGGATCTTACTGTGGAATTCTTCAATATTCTGGATGAAGCAATGACCCTACATGAAACTCCAAACTATTGAGAAAGCTAGCTTAAGTTTTCCTTCCAATGTGGCACAACATGCAATGTGATCATCCCATAAGCATTCAGATCCTTGAAGAACGTGTTGGGGAAGTGCTTTATGAAGCAAAGCTTTGCTTTCCTGAAGCTGAAAACGAGATGGTCAGTTTTCTGGCAAACCAGTCTGGAAAAAACAAGTGTATGGTTCAGTGTTTCCTACCTTTGTATGAGTTCATCCAAACCCCTCCATCATAAAACATTGTTTGATTTGCTGGCAAATCACACTAGCTGTGAAAATGAACTCAATAATTTGTTAAGAATTCCTGAATGAGGAAAAGAAAATAATAACTCTTAGGGAGCAGTGATGTATCCTACATACTTGAAATTTTAATCCATTTTTGGGTAAATATATAAAGAAGCAGATTTACTGGCATATATATATATATATATATAAAAGTACTCAAAATAATCAGCTGGAAAATTGGAAAAACTCATTTTAACTCTTCTGTTAAAGCATTCTCATTTAAATTGACAGCAAATAGCCTCTTGCAAAGCTGCCTCCCATTTTCATGCCATTATGCAAATAAACACTGTGATAAATAAATCACAGATATTATTTCTTAATCCATTCTCTGGAACTGTGTTTAGTGTATGCAAGTAAAAGTCCAAAATACTGAAAGGCTACTGTTAGTGACAAGTAATGCCAGCAGTTAAAATCCGCAAATGTGGCACAGGGTCTCAATGAAGAAACCAGAGTTTTTACTAACCAACAATTAGTAGAATTAGCCTAACCAAGTTGCTTTTTGTCTCACAAAAATTCTGTTGTTCCTTGAAGATAAGCGGTAAATAACTTCCTGTTTTGAGCCCTAGCCTACAGGCAAATAATGGCCATATTCACAACCCGCATTTCAGCTTATTCAGAAGCTTACTAGGGCCTAAGTCAAATCTCTCCTCAGGTCTTTGGAAAGGTGACCACTGTTCATTCTAGTGGCAAACAGATCAGATTATTTTGGCTACTCATGAAACTTGGATATCAGACCTCTTCACTGTGCAGGTAAGTTAAAATAAATTTGATAAGTAACACTTTTGAAGCTTTACATGCCTATCTTAGCTTGGTCAATGCATTATGTTCTCCTTATGCCCTTTGAACATAATTCTTTGGATATGGTTCTTGCTACACAACTCTTTGGAGGCTTATCTTAGTCTTTCTAAATTATGAATGACATCCATTCATGTGCAAATTGGCATCAAAGCACAGAAATTGCTAATGAAATATGGAAAACAAAACTCAGATCTCTTCCACAGGTGATGAACGGGGCATTCTTACCTCTATACCTGTGGTTTTTTTCAAAACTAAAAGTCCAACCTGCACTGCTTTTTTGTTTTGTTTTGTTTTTGTTTTTGTTTTTGTTTTATGTAGCAGTATTTCTCAGATAACCAAGGGAAATAACTTACTCCATTCAAAAGACCATGGAAAAATGTTTCCCACTGATCAACTTCTTTAAGAGTCCTCTGAAGAACACTGTCTCCAGAAAATCAAGAAAGAAAAAAAGCTAGGATAGACATTGCAACCCTCAGCATGACTGATACATAGAAGAGCTTTTCTGTGTTGATAGATTTATATGAGAATGTTTGGTCTTCGTGTCATTTTTAATGATGCAACCTGTTGTGGTTTAACCCGTCTGGCAGCTAAGCACCACACAGCCGTTTGCTTACCCTCCCTGCACAGTGGGATGGAGGAGGGAATCAAAAACAAAACAAAACAAACAAACAAAAAACTTTTGTGTTGAGATAGAGTTTATTAATTGTTCACCACCCACTCACTGCCCTGATGGGAGGGGCACCACCATGCCCCTCCCATCCCCGAGCAGCAGTCCCATCCCACCATATTAATTGTTCAGTATGACGCCATATGGTACGGAATACCCCTTTGGCCAGTTTGGGTCAGCTGTTCTGGTTCTGTCCCCTCACAGCTCCTTGTGCACCCCCAGCCTCCTCACTGGCAGGGCAGCGTGAGAAGCTGAAAAGTCCTTGACTTAGTGTAAGCACTGCTCTGCAACAATTAAAATGTCAGTGTGTGATCAACAGTAGTCTCATCCCAAAATCAAAACTTGTCAACATAACAGCAACTAGGAGGAAAATTAAGTCTATTCTTGCCAAAACCAGGACACAACCCAAAGATAAAATACAGCTAGTTTACTTCTGTGTTCCATATGACAGTCTCAGCACAAGAATGAAATACTGGCTGGACATTAATCCTGTGGAAAATTTCTTGCTATCAGAGGGTCCAGAATATTGGTTAGGATGCATTTTCCCCAGCATGCAAAAATTAAATGTTATTCAGTGTATTTGCCATTTTCATAAACACTGCTATAAATTCAAAACATAAGTAAATGAAAATGAAAGGCTTCCCTAGAGAAAATTATAATGTTCTGTATTAATACATTCTGTGAGACTCAGGAGAACAATTACATATTCACACAGGATGTTATATAAACTGTTATAAAATACCTATAAAATGAATTTTACTATACTGTATGAAAGTGTCAAAACACTTTATAGAAAAAAAAATCAGAATTAGATGTAACAGTGGAAAATAACATGCAAATGGCAATGGACTAATGGATTAAAAGAAGAGAATAAAAAAAATCTGTGATTCAAAAGGTACATAAACAATCTTGCTGTCTTGGTCAAACTGTGAAAGACAAATGGAGAAATAGTAATCATAGACATCTTATGGATTAAAAAACTTTTAGTTGAATTTTAAAAAGCAGTTTGTTTAGAAATACCATTTTAGAAAGAAGGGATATAATACTATGGCCACCTATAGAATATCTAAATATGCAATCACTGAGTATGAAGAACTGAACTGAAAATGGGATCATAAAATTGCAAAACTCACACAACAGTTTTAATTGAAAGGACATCAGAATGTTGTCTAGTCCAACAACATTCTCAAAGCAAGAACGACTTCAAAGTTACAGCAGGTTGCTCAGTGTCTTGTCCAGTTGAATTTAAACATTTCCAGGGATAAAGAACAAAAAACTTTCTGGCCAAACTGTTCCACTGCCTAATCATTTTATTTGTGAAATATCTTTTTCCCTGTGCTCAGGAAAAAATTCTTTTTCTGGAACTTGTAACTATTGCTTCTTGTCCTCTGAGTCTTTTAAATTAACATGTATGTAAAAATATGTAGAAAACATTAGATCAAGAGTGCAATCTGCTCTTAATTCCATCAAGAGAATCTCTATTATTTTCCTTATTGTTCAGTTACAAGTGCTACCTGTGTTCCTGTTGTCTTGGGCTTTTAAAAACTCATAATCTGTGCTTCTTTTTTTGGGGGGGTGGAGAGGATGCAGGGGAAAGAGGGAAATGTATTCAATTCTATTTATTTTTCTGTTTAATTATTTATGTATTTATTTTTACAACAAATAACATGTCCTACAGATCATAAATTTTGTAGTCTTGATTTATGTCTGTAGTGTAGCTAGCCTCACTAGGGCTCCAGAAGAGAGTCTTTTACCCATTCATGAACCTACATTTTATTTGGTGCCATTTGTTTAGAGGAGAGGAAGGGAAAAAAGACTGCCTTATAATTTCTGCTTTAAATCAAAGTGCTGCCTGCAGTGAATACTCTGGCCCACCTCAATATTAGATGAAACATATTTCTGTAATCATTTGAATTTTTATTCAGAATGTGCCACAGGTTTGATTACATGGTTGGGAATCTGTGCATGTGTGACACAGATCAGGGCAACAGACTCTTCGATTATTTTCTAACCTACTGTCTTTGCTTTTTTGTACTACTGCTCTGTTCACTGTTAATGTGTCTTTTGATCTTGCCAGTACTGTCACAGTAGAAGTTGCCTTTCTTGCTTTCACACAAGTATTTGAAAACCTGTCAAAGTGCTGAGGTTTTCATTATACACTTTTCATCATTACTCTGTCTGCACTGAACAAGTTTATATCAAAGGCTTTGCTACAAAATGACAAGAAACATGACAATTTATTTCCTTCTCCCTTCATTAGATTAGAAATGCCATGAAAGATTTAGAATCCATTTATTTTTATTAAAAGGAATGATGCACTTCACTTTACCAAAGGGAAGACAAAGAAAGAGTAAGAAATATTAATTTGGGATGTTATGGCGACTGGGGGGGCTGAGTCTGAGGCATCTGAGTAGAAAAATGCACATATATTTAGTTCATAAATATAAACCTTTTGTGCATAACATAAAACAGAAGAGGATGAACAAAACACTTTTGATTTGATGCAGTAACTATAGTATAGACACTTCTTTGTAAAGACCCTCCTTTCTCTTTTACTTTGTATCACAGTTAAATGTGGTATTTATCATCAGACTATGAGAGACCTTATTACTATACAAGCCATAGTTTCTTTTTTTTTTTTTCCTTTTACTGATAATGCATTCAGTACAAGTAGAGAGGCTTTTACTTAATGCTTCCTCTTAACAAAGAATGTGGATAAAACACACTATGAATTGAGAAACATTATGTTTGGAGAAGGGCTATTCTATTAAAGAAAAAACATATGTTGGGAACTTGGGTTATATTTACATATTCATCTTGTGAACTGCAATTTAAAAATATTCTTAAGCAATCAAAAAACTAATTCAAACTGCAGAATTATCTACAGAAATCTTTGATACTTTTGTTTTACTTAGATATACATTTATTTTAACATGACTAATAGTTTTGCCCAAATTTTTGGTTTCTACCTTTTGAAAAATTATTTCCTTTCTCTTTTGTCATCTCATTTTCATCATCTAAAAGATATATTTGTCACGTGTCTTAATTCTATGTATGTTTGCTATTTTACAGATATCACAAATGATACTATAACAAAAAGTTGAAGTCTGTTTTATGTGTATTAAAATGGGCATGATTAGAAGAAAAAAATAAAAGAAAAGGTGCCTGACAAAAGCAAATGGAAGCTATGTTTCTTGTATTCCTTGCTTTTTTAAAACTGTCTCAGATTTTCTACAAGAAAAGGCAAAGTAGAAAAAGCTGGTGTGAGTTTCGTATTCGGGAGGACATTTTGAGGGGCTGGAGAGGAAAAGAATTGTAAATAATGTGCTTTAGGAAGACTGCTGCAAGTTTGCCTCCACAAAATGTATAGCAAAGTTCTCTTCCTCCTGTAACTTCTAAATCACTTGATTCTGAATTCACTTTTACACTTTCTGTTAATGGAACTGTGTGGATCTAGCCCACATGAAGTATGGGCTAGAAGACGGGTATGTATATAACATAGGTATAGTTAGTTGGACCATCATGAGAATAAACGTACTCCTTAAAGGAGTGAAACATGAGAGCTTAATAAAATCTAGCTGTGTTTAAAAAAAAATAAAAAAATAAAAAAAATACTATGAAGTTTAGAAAATGATGTAGATCAACTTTTGTTGAAAAAATACCTTCAGTGTAAATTTACAAGAGAAATAGCAAGCAGTAAAGAGAGTCAATGTAATAAAAACACTGAGAGAATGTCATTCTAACTGACAGTTAATTTGCACATTCTCATTAAACTAGCATCTTGAAATAAGGCTTATTTAATTATTATGGGCTGCTAAGTACAGATATAAAATATTGACCTCTTTAAAGCACATCAGTCATTTTTACTGGATTTCAAGCACTTGTCTCTGTGGTAACAATTTAAAATGAAGTGATTTCTTCTTTGAGAAAGAAGATAGGAGAAAGGTGAGAGGGTGAAATGAAAGTCAGATGAGCCCACCAATACTGTTTATAAGGTATCAGTGAAAAAAAAAATCATATCAATGCATTTATTTCCATATTTAGAAAAAAATTACATCCAACACCCTACTGAAGGTTTGGTTGTATTTGTTCTTGGAGCTGTATTCTAAGATAAAGGATTTTGGAGAACAGATAGTGCCAAAACATCAATAAAAATGAATGAGTTCATCAAATTTATAGAGCATCATTAGTTTTAAAGGAACAAGTAATTTTATGGTTTTTTGTTTGCTTGTTTGTTTGTTTTCTCATATTACATACATCTGCCATTTATATACTGGCTTGGTTTTCACACACAGAAACATAATAAACAACACTATTAGAAGACTGGTATTTTCTATATTTGATGAAGCCATGTGAAAAAATTGTGTAAGAAATCTGAACAGTTTATTGTGGTCCTATTTAGCTCATCTTCCATGCTTTGTAATCTTTTCCTTTATTTATTGAATAAAGTAGAAAAACTGTTGTTTTTTGTTTTTGTTTTTTTTTTTGTTTGTTTGTTTTGTTTGTTTGTTTTTTAGCAAAACAAAGAAAAAAAAGGAAAATATTTTTAGTATTTTTAGGAATCCAGACTGCAGCTTCATTGTCAGACTTTTTTTCTTTGAAAGAGTTGGTCTTAGAATGTGAATTATAATTATGGAAACAGTAATAAAAAAACAACCCTACTAAAAGCTATTGATGTTTGCTTATTGGCACAGTATGAGTTTGGCTTCTTTTGTGTTCTCATTGCTCTATTTGAATAAATAAATAAATAAATAAATAAATAAAAATGCTACCATTCTATTTTCCTTAATCTATTTGAAGATGTTGTAGTATCCATTCTCTTTAAGCAAGAATGGTTCACTGTCAACACACAGCCTGTTTTATTTATTGTCCTAAACCATCCTGAATTAAGTCAATTTATGTGAAGAATTTGGCAGTACTGTTTAAACAAGGTCTGTTTTTCTCACAAGTGTAAATCAGGAATAATGTCAACCAGGTTGAAAGAGAAAGAGGAGGAAGTGTGTTTTTGTTTTCAAATATACGTTTTAGAGCACGCAGCAAGTGAAAGAAATGCATTCAATATTATTCTTCCAGTAGCCAAAACCTGTCAACTATCAACTTTTTACTGACTGAAGAGACAAATAAAAATCCTGAACAGACTATTAATAATGCTTATGTAAGACTGAGCGTTTGTAGAAATCACATCAAAATTTATGTTAGAACCAAACTTCAGAAAGCAAAATCTTTTTGATCAATGCTTTTGGGAATGGGCAAGACACAGCTTGCTCTAAAAAAGTAGGAGTTAGGGGAAGGAGGGAAAAAATTTATATCATGTATCACCATCTCAATATCTAGGAAGATCTAGAGCATGTCATTTCTTTGTTTTATTCTAGGTCGAATTCAACCATAAAATAAATTAATCTGGTTTATAAAAGGCATTTAAATTCATTCATGCACATTGAGAAATTCCTAATTTATACACATTCAGAAAATCATTATCATCTATGCTGAAACCTGCTTTAAAATATCCACAGTTTTTGTCCTTTTCAAGGATGCAGAAGAAGCTATGCAGCCGAACCAATCCTTTCCACAAACCATGAGGTAGAGCTCATTACCAAAAACATGTGTTTAAGTACAGCTATTTTCCAGAAGCAGGTGAAGCTAGGTATGGCTGGGAAGAAAGCAAGGCTGAAGGATATATATTGTGGTCAGGCAAGCAGCTCCTTTTTATGTTCTAGGAACATATAACGATCCTGGTTAAAGTTATATATCTTAGTAGTCTGGAAGAGTGAGTCCTTCCTTCTTCTCTTTGTTACTAGCCAAGTCATTGAATTCAGCATAAAATGGCTAAAACTGAGTTTTAGTGAATTCAGGAATGCTAAAATAGTGTATTCAAAATGAACTAGGTCAAAAATAGTTATTTAATGAAGAATGAAGAAATCTTGTTGCTAGTGTTGTGGTTTAGCCTGGCTGGCAGCTAAACACCATACAGCCGTTCGCTCACCCTCCCCCCTCCCTCTCTGGGATGGGGGAGAGAAATGGGAAAGCGAAGCCTGTGAGTTGAGATAAAGACAGTTTATTAAGACAGGAAAATAATAATAACAACAATAATAATAATAATAGTATTAATAATAATAATGTGTACGAAATAAGTGATGCACAATGCAATTGCTCACCACCCGTTGACCGATGCCCAGCCTATCCCCGAGCAGCCGGCCCCCCCCACCACCCCGGCTAGCCACCCGTATATATTGTTCAGCATGACATCAGATGGTATGGAATACCCCTTTGGCCAGTTTGGGTCAGCTGTCCTGGGTCTGTCCCCTCCCAGCTCCTGCTGCATCCCTAGCCTGCTCGCTAGCAGGACAGAGCGAGAAGCTGAAAAGTCCTTGGCTTGGTGTAAGCACTGCTCTACAACAATTAAAACATCAGCATGTTATCAGCGCTCTTCTCATTCTAATCCAAAACATAGCACCCTGCCAGCTACTAGGAGGAAAATTAACTCTGTCCTAACTGAAACCACCCCGTATTCCATACCATTTATGTCATGCTCAGGTTACACTCTTTCCAATACCTTCTAATTAATCACCATTTTCATCTATGATATATAGCAATCATGGTAGTGATGACATACAGTGTTATATGATAATTAACATACTACAATTCAACTCATGGGCTATTCTCACCCAGTATTAGGTCCCCTTGAGGTACACACCGGACCTCCCCATTCTTTTGCATTACCCACCAAGTGCATCCAGGTCCCTGGGCAAAAGCAAACCCACGAATGGGTTTGCCTTTTCCTGAGGCAGGAGTAGCCCAGACTGTCTTACCCAGCATGTTTCTTACGTGCACTACAGGAACTTTATCCCCTTCTACAGTGCGTAACAGGTTTGATTGGGCAGGTCCAGCTCGGTTGGCAGATCCTCTAGTATTGACTAACCAGGTGGCCTTTGCCAAATGTGTTTCCCAATTTTTGAATGTCCCAGCACCCATCGCTTTCAGTGTAGTCTTTAACAGTCCATTGTATCGTTCAACTTTCCCAGAGGCTGGTGCATGATAAGGGATGTGATACACCCACTCAATACCATGTTCTTTGGCCCAAGTGTCTATAAGGTTGTTTCGGAAATGAGTCCCATTGTCTGACTCAATTCTTTCTGGGGTGCCATGTCGCCATAGGACTTGCTTTTCAAGGCCCAGGATTGTGTTCCGGGCGGTGGCATGGGGCACAGGATATGTTTTCAGCCATCCGGTGGTTGCTTCCACCATTGTAAGTACGTGGCGCTTGCCGTTGCGGGTTTGGGGGAGTGTGATGTAATCAATCTGCCAGGCCTCTCCATATTTGTATTTCAGCCATCGTCCTCCATACCAGAGAGGCTTTGACCGTTTGGCTTGTTTAATTGCAGCACATGTTTCACAATCATGAATAACCTGTGCTATAGTGTCCATGGTCAGGTCCACCCCTCGGTCACGAGCCCATCTATGTTGCATCTCTACCTTGATGGCCTGAGGTGTCATGGGCCCATCGGGCTATAAATAATTCACCTTTATGTTGCCAGTCCAGGTCCACGTGAGCCACTTCAGTCTTAGCAGCCTGATCCACCTGCTGGTTGTTTTGATATTCTTCAGTAGCCCGATTCTTGGGCACATGAGCATCTACATGGCGTACCTTTACAACCAGGTTCTCTACCCGGGCAGCAATATGTTGCCACAATGTAGCAGCCCAGATGGGTTTGCCCCGGCGTTCCCAGTTGTTCTGCTTCCATTGCTGTAGCCACCCCCACAGGGCATTTGCTACCATCCATGAATCAGTATAGAGATAGAGAACTGGCCACTTTTCTCGTTCAGCAATATCTAAGGCCAGCTGAACGGCTTTCACTTCTGCAAACTGACTCGATTCACCTTCTCCCTCAGCAGCTTCTGCAACTCGTCGTGTAGGACTCCATACAGCAGCTTTCCATCTCCGATGCTTTCCCACAATACGACAGGACCCATCAGTGAACAGGGCATATTTCTTCTCATTTTCTGGTAGCTTGTTGTACAGTGGGGCTTCTTCAGCAGGGACCACCTCCTCCTCTGAGGATATCCCAATGTACTTGCCTTCTGGCCAGTCCATAATCACTTCACAGACACAGACACAGACACAGATTTCTAGGTTGGAAGAGACCTCAAGATCATCGAGTCCAACCTCCGACCTAACACTAAGTACTCCACTAAACCATATCACTAAGCTCTACATCTAAACGTCTTTTAAAGACCTCCAGGGATGGCGACTCCACCACCTCCCTGGGCAGCCCGTTCCAATGCTTAATAACCCTTTCGGTAAAGAAGTTCTTCCTAACATCCAACCTAAAACTCCCCTGGCGCAACTTTCGCCCATTCCCCCTCGTCCTGTCACCAGGCACGTGGGAGAACAGACCAACCCCCACCTCACTACAGCTTCCTTTAAGGTAACTGTAGAGAGCGATAAGGTCGCCCCTGAGCCTCCTCTTCTCCAGGCTGAACAAGCCCAGCTCCCTCAGCCGCTCCTCGTAAGACTTGTTCTCCAGACCCCTCACCAGCTTGGTCGCCCTTCTCTGGACTCGCTCAAGCACGTCCATGTCCTTCCTGTAGCGAGGGGCCCAAAACTGAACACAGTACTCGAGGTGCGGCCTCACCAGAGCCGAGTACAGGGGCACAATCACCTCCCTAGACCTGCTGGCCACACTGCTTCTTATACAGGCCAGGATGCTGTTGGCCTTCTTGGCCACCTGAGCACACTGCTGGCTCATATTCAGCCGACTATCAACCAATACTCCCAGGTCCTTCTCGGCCAGGCAGCTTTCCAACCACTCATCTCCCAGCCTGTAGCTCTGCTTGGGGTTGTTGCGCCCCAGGTGCAGGACCCGGCACTTGGCCTTGTTGAACTTCATACAGTTGACCTCAGCCCATCGGTCCAGCCTATCCAGATCCTCCTGCAGAGCCTTCCTGCCCTCGAGCAGATCGACACACGCACTTAGCTTGGTGTCATCTGCAAACTTACTGAGGGTGCACTGGACGCCCTCATCCAGGTCATCGATAAAGATATTAAAGAGGACCGGCCCCAGTACTGAGCCCTGGGGGACACCACTTGTGACCAGCCTCCAACCAGATTTGACTCCATTCACCACAACTCTCTGGGCCCGGCTATCCAGCCAGTTTCTAACCCAGCGAAGCGTACGCCAGTCCAAGCCCCGAGCAGCCAGTTTCTTGAGGAGAATGTTGTGGGGAACGGTGTCAAAAGCCTTACTGAGGTCAAGGTAAACCACATCCACAGCCCTTCCCTCATCCACCAAGCGCGTCACTTTGTCATAGAAGGAGATCAGGTTCGTCAAACAGGACCTGCCTTTCATAAACCCATGCTGACTGGGCCTGATCGCCTGCTCGCCCTGCAAGTGCCGCGTGATGACCCTCAAGATAATCTGCTCCATGAGCTTTCCTGGCACTGAGGTCAAACTGACAGGCCTATAGTTACCCGGGTCTGCCCTCCGGCCCTTCTTATAGATGGGCGTCACATTGGCTAGCCGCCAGTCAACTGGGACCTCCCCCGATAGCCAGGACTGCCGATAAATGATGGAAAGCGGCTCGGCCAGCTCCTCCACCAGTTCTTTCAGTACCCTCGGGTGCATCCCATCCGGCCCCATCGACTTGCGCACATCCAAGCTTCTTAGCAGGTCGCCAACCATTTCCTCATGAATAGCAAAGGCCACATCCTGCTCCTCATCCCCTTCCGCCAGCTCAGGGCACTGGGTATCCAGAGAACAACCGGTATTGCCGCTAAAGACTGAGGCAAAGGCGGCATTAAGCACCTCAGCCTTTTCTTCATCCTTAGTAACTAGGTTTCCCCTCGCATCCAGTAAAGGATGGAGATTCTCCTTAGTCCTCCGTTTCGCATTGATATATTTGTAAAAGGATTTTTTGTTGTCTTTAACGGCAGTAGCCAGGTTGAGCTCCAGATGAGCTTTGGCCTTTCTAATTTTCTCCCTGCACAGCCTCGCTACATCCTTGTAGTCCTCCTCAGCGGCCCGCCCTTTTTTCCAAAGATTATAAACCCTCTTTTTTCTGCTAAGCACAAGCCGCAACTCTCTGTTCAGCCAGGCCGGTCTTCTTCCACGCCGGCTCGTCTTTGGGCACGTGGGGACGGACCGCTCCTGTGCCGTTAAGATTTCCTTCTTGAGGAGCGCCCAGCCTTCCTGGACTCCTCTGCCCTTCAGAACCGCCTCCCAAGGGACTCGGCCAACCAGCGTCCTGAGCAGCTCAAAGTCAGCCCTCCGGAAGTCCAATACAGCAGTTTTACTGGTCCCCTTCCTGGCCTCGCCAAGAATAGAGAACTTTACCATTTCGTGGTCACTCTGTCCAAGACAGTTTCCGACCACTACATCTCCCACCAGTCCTTCTCTGTTTGTGAAGAGAAGGTCTAGCGGGGCACCACCCCTGGTGGGTTCACTGACCAGCTGCGTCAGGAAGCTATCTCCCACGCTCTCCAGAAACCTCCTAGACTGCTTTCTCCGTGCCGTGTTGTGTTTCCAGGATATATCCAGGAAGTTGAAGTCCCCCACGAGGACAAGCGCCGACGATTTTGCAACTTCTGTCAGTTGCCTATAAAACTCCTCATCCGTCTCCTCATCCTGGTTCGGCGGTCTATAACAGACCCCGACCAGGACGCTAGCCTTGCCGGCCTTCCCGCGGATCCTAACCCACAGGGATTCAACCTTATCATTCCCAGCCTGGAGTTCCACAACATCAAAAGATTCTCTAATGTAGAGAGCCACGCCACCACCCCCTCTGTGCTGCCTGTCCCTCCTGAAGAGCCGATAGCCAGGCATTGCAGCACTCCAGTCATGGGAGCGGTCCCACCACGTCTCCGTGATGGCAACCAAGTCGTAGCCTTCCTGCTGGACGATGGCTTCCAGCTCCTCCTGTTTGTTACCCATGCTGCGTGCATTAGTGTAGATGCACTTCAGCTGGGCCATCGCCTTCTTCCCCAGCCTAGCCATTGTTTCCCCCGGCACGGCTCCAACAAGCCTTGTTTGAGCCCCGTCCCCCTTCTCGCCTAGTTTAAAGCTCTCTCTATGAGCCCCGCCAGCTCCTGGCCTAGGATCCGTTTTCCCCTTGGAGATAGGGACCCATCTGAGGCCATCAGGCCGGGTGCCGAGTAAAGCTCCCCATGGTGAAAAAACCCAAAATTTCTGTGCTGGCACCAGCCTCTGAGCCACCTATTAACCACGTGAGCTTTCCATGTCCTCTCCGTGCCTCTCCCTCCCCCCGTAGGGATAGACGAAAACACCACCTGCACTCCCGCTCCCTCCACCAATCGTCCCAGCCCCCTATAGTCCTGTTTGATAGCCTTGAGGCTTCTCTTTTCAAGATCATCACTGCCAGCCTGGACTATCAAAAGCGGGTAATAGTCAGAGGGGCGAACCAGGTTTGGAAGCTTCCTGGTAACGTCTCTGACCCTGGCCCCAGGGAGGCAGCAGACTTCCCTATGCGTGGGGTCAGGCCGACAAATAGGGCCCTCCGTTCCCCTGAGGAGGGAGTCGCCCACAACAATCACCCTTCTTTCTTTCTTGGTGGAGGCAGTCCTGAGGCATGGAGTCAACTTCCTCACCTCAGGCATCCTCCTGGGCAGGCTTCCTACATCGTCCTCACCCACTGGTCTCTCAAGCTCCAGGGCCTCAAACCTATTGTTCAAGGGCACCTGGGAAGGCAACGCCGGAAGGGGAGGGCATCTCCTGCGAGGTCGAGAGGGGACCCGTCTCCATTCCTCCTCAACTCGCAGGTCCCCTCCCTCTGCCCGATGGCAACAGGGCAGGGGGTCCACCCCCCTTTGGGGCGTCTCACCCCGGTCCCTCTCCCTCCGGTCCTGCAGGGAGTCACTCCACCAGTCTATCTCCCGCTCGCACTCCCTGATATCCCTCAACCTCTGCACCTCCTCCTTGAGTTCCGCCACCATGCGGACCAGGTCGTCCACCTGCTCGCACCTCACGCAAGCAGTCCCTCTGCCTCCCGCCGATGGCAGCAAGAGGCTCAGACACTCCCCGCACCCGGAGACCTGAACCGCCGCATGTTTGGACGGGCAGTCGGTCTGGGTGTGTACTGACTTCCTAGAGAAAGCACCGTGCCTGGTGGAGACCATTGCAGCCCAGCTGACGGGAGAGTGCCGTTAGAGGAGGTGTCCCTATGAGCGGGTGTGAGCGCTCCGCCCTTCCTGCCCGCCCTGCCCGCGCTAACTGCCGCGTCACTCCCTGTTTGCCGGCCCTGTTAGCCGCGCTCCTGGTCGCTCGCGCTCCCTAAGGGCTGCCTTTGAACGGCTGGGGGGAGGAGCTGTCGCTGACGCTGCTGGCTCCGCCTACGCCTCGTCAGCCTCCCTCACGAGGGCTGCCGGTGCCTGGCGGCTCCCTCACGTAGGCTCGATGCCCGAAAAATAGCCCTGCCTTCCAAGATTCCTGGGCGACTGGGGTTTCCTATTCGAGTCCGCTGAGTAATCAGTGCAACCCACTTGCTCCATGTAGCATCAGTTGCATGATGTGTAGAGGGGACCCTTCCTTTGAACATCCAACCCAGTACCGGCAGTCGGGGTGCCAGGAGGAGCTGCGCTTCAGTACCAACCACTTCCGAAGCAGATCGAACTCCCTCATATGCTGCCAATATCTCCTTTTCGGTTGGAGTATAGCGGGCCTCAGATCCTCTGTATCCCCGATCCCAAAACCCCAGGGGTCAACCTCGAGTTTCCCCAGGTTCTTTCTGCCAGAGGCTCCAGGTGGGTCCATTCTCCCCGGCTGCGGTGTAGAGCACATTCTTTACATCTGGTCCTGTTCGGACTGGCCCAAGGGCTACTGCATGAACTATTTCCTGCTTAATTTGTTCAAAGGCTTGTCGTTGCTCAGGGCCCCATTCAAAAGCATTCTTCTTACGGGTTACTTGGTAGAGCGGGTTTACAATCAATCAGACTGTAATTTGGAATATGCATTCTCCAAAACCCCACGACACCTAGGAAAGTTTGTGTTTCCTTTTTGCTAGTTGGTGGAGACATAGCTGTTATTTTGTTGATCACATCCATTGGGATTTGACGACGTCCATCTTGCCATTTTATTCCTAAAAACTGGATCTCTCGTGCAGGTCCTTTAACTTTGTTTTGTTTTATGGCAAAACCGGCCTTCAGAAGGATTTGGACTATTTGCTTCCCTTTCTCGAAAACTTCCTCTGCAGTGTCACCCCACACAATGATGTCATCGATGTACTGCAGGTGTTCAGGAGCCTCCCCCTGCTCCAGCGCAGACTGGATCAGTCCATGGCAAATGGTAGGGCTGTGTTTCCACCCCTGGGGCAGCCGATTCCAAGTATATTGGACTCCCCTCCAAGTGAAAGCAAACTGTGGCCTGCACTCTGCTGCTAGAGGGATGGAGAAAAATGCATTAGCAACATCAATTGTGGCATACCACTTGGCTGCCTTTGATTCCAGTTCATACTGGAGTTCTAGCATGTCCAGCACTGCAGCACTCAGTGGTGGCGTGACTTCATTCAGGCCACAATAGTCCACTGTTAGTCTCCACTCACCATTAGACTTTTGCACTGGCCATATGGGACTATTAAAAGGTGAATGGGTCTTGCTGATCACTCCTTGGCTCTCCAGTTGACGAATTAGCTTATGGATGGGAATCAGGGAGTCTCGGTTGGTGCGATATTGCCGCCGGTGCACAGTTGTGGTAGCAATTGGCACTTGCTGTTCTTCAACCCTCAGCAACCCCACAACAGAAGGGTCCTCTGAGAGACCGGGCAAGGTAGACAACTGTTTAATGTCCCCTGTTTCTAAGGCAGCTATGCCAAAAGCCCAGCGGAACCCTTTTGGGTCCTTGAAATATCCTCTTCTAAGATAGTCTATGCCAAGGATGCACGGAGCATCCGGGCCAGTCACAATACGGTGCTTTTGCCACTCATTTCCGGTTAGACTCACTTCAGCTTCCAATAGAGTTAACTGCTGGGATCCCCCTGTCACGCCATAAATACAGATGGGCTCTGGCCCTTTACAGCTTGATGGCATTAGAGTACATTGTGCACCGGTGTCTACTAAAGCCTTATACTTCTGTGCGTCAGACATGCCAGGCCATCGAATCCACACAGTCCAATAAACTCGATTGTCCCTTTCCTCCCCCTGGCTGGAGGCAGAGCCCCTCTAGTCCTGGTCAGAATCTTCATTTCTGTGTTTAAAGGACTGCCTGCTGGAAGTTGGAGCAGCAAACTTTTCAGAGAACCCCTTTCTCCCGATTGTTTTCTTTTGCAACTCACGTACCCGTGCCTCTAGGGTCTCAGTAGATTTTCCATCCCATTTTCTCATGTCCTCTCCGTGGTCACATAGATAAAACCACAGGGTGGCACGGGGTGTGTACCCACCATATTGTCTTCTTTGCACGGATGAACGTTTACCCCTAATAGCCGAGACACTGGTTTGTACAGGTGGGGAAGAAAATAAACTCTCTTTAAGTTGGTGGACCTCTTCAAAAAGTTTCTCCAAAGTATTCTCTTTTAGTTGGTGGCCACTGGTTCATTCAGGTGGGGGGGAAGATAAATTCTCTTTAAGTTGGTGGAACTCTTCAGAGAGTTTCTCCACGGCCGAGATGCAGGCCTGTAGGGAAGAAGAGAGATTTCCTTCGTACTCCCGGAGTTGTTTAGCCATTTCACCCACTGTGGGGTCTTCACCATCTTTCCAGGTTATTATTGCCAATGAGCTGGCCCATGATAATGGCGCAGTCCGTACAAACTTCCGCCACAGGGGTCGAGTACACTGGACTTCATCTGGATCTGTGGATATTTGTGCGTCGTCTAGGTCCTTATAAATTACTTCCCATGCAGCTAATTCCCTCAGGTACTGAATTCCCTTCTCCATGGTGGTCCACTTGACTGGTAGACATACAAGTTCTTCCTTGAAGGGATACCTTTCCTTCACAGCTAACAGGAGACGCCTCCAGAGGTTGTGAGATGGTGCTCCATCTCCAATTGCTTTGTCAATGCTTGCATCTCTAGCAAGGGATCCCAACCGCCTGGCTTCCCTGCCCTCTAATTCCACACAATTGGCTCCAGTGTCCCAGCACCGGAACAGCCAGGTGACAAGCTGCTCACCTATACAGCGACCAAAATCTTTTCGCACATCTCGTAGCTCACACTGGTATAGGGTTCGGGTAGTTACTGTTGATTTTTCGACATCCTCATCCTCATCTTCATCCTCCTGCACACTTGATGGCCCAGCCCTGTCTTCTCCATACCCAGACTTAGCAGAAGACTGTCTGCGTTCTAAACGACCTGAGTTTCTATACCATTTTTTCACCTTGTCTACAGGGGCAACTTGCACTGCTACAGCTCGCTTCTCTGACCCAGCTACAGGGTCTGCCACAGGGGTTGGAATACCCTCTGCAGGGACAACTTGCACTGCTACAGTTTGTTTCTCTGACCCAGCCACAGGGTCTGCCACAGGGCTTGGAATACCCTCTGCAGGGACAACTTGCACTGCTACAGTTCATTTCTCTGACCCAGCCACAGGAGTGGGAGCAGCTGCAGGAGCTGGAGCAGCTGCAGGGGCTGGAACGGCTGCGGGAGCTGGAGCTGGAATGGCTGCGGGAGCTGGAGCTGGAATGGCTGCAGGAGCTGGAGCTGGAACGGCTGTGGGAGCTGGAACTGGAACGGCTGTGGGGGCTGGAGCTGGAACGGCTGTGGGAGCTGGAGCTGGAACAGCTGCAGGAGCCGGAACTGGAACGGCCACAGGGTCTGTCACTAGGTTGATAGTAGCATCAATTGCAGCTTGATAGGCACAAGCCAGACCCCAGCACGCCACAGTGATTTGTGTCACTTTGGAACTGCCAGAGTCATGACACCTTTTTTTCAAGCATTCTACCAGTTTTTTTGGATTTTGCAGTTGTTCAGGGGTGAATGTCCAAAACACTGGAGGTGCCCACTGCTCTAGAAACCCGCCCATATCCTCCCACACTCCCTGCCACTCGCAAATATCCCGCCTCAAGACAGATCTCCAGATGAGATTCCTAAGTAGTTGTTTAACCTTAAACAAAACCTGAAGCGCATTCAGGAGACATAACAACAGGAACATGCTGGTCCGAGTATCCCAAGGATATTCAACATCTTGGAGAGCTACCGTAACTAGCTCGGGGGATAAGAGGGTGGTGAAGGAGGAAGGGAGAGTGAACAGGTAGGAAAAAATATCTTCCCCTGTCCCCTCCACAGATTGACTCCCTGACAAAAAAAGGCAATAGGTGTAATTGCTAATAGTTTCTGAGATATGGTTTCCGAAGTATAGAGTCGACGACAGTGCTGAGTACAAATACCAGGTTAGAGTCATGACCAGATATCTCATCATTTCATAAGCCATCGTTACACCACACAGTACCATAACAACCCTAAACCAGGGCCCGGAAAGGATAAACAGCACGACAGGGAGCACATACAGAAAGTAACGTGCTATAAAACTCAATTTGGGAAACAGGCACAGCAGACTTGAGATTAAGGCAATCAACATTGTGACTAGCAACTATTAAGCAGGTCGAATACTTATACCAATTTTAGTTTAACACACTCGGGTCAAATCTGTCGATATCTCAACCCTTCGGGCCCCACACTGGGCGCCAAATGGACTGTTGTGGTTTAGCCCGGCCGGCAGCTAAACACCACACAGCCGTTCGCTCACCCTCCCCCCTCTCTCTCTGGGATGGGGGAGAGAAATGGGAAAGCGAAGCCTGTGAGTTGAGATAAAGACAGTTTATTAAGACAGGAAAATAATAATAACAATAATAATAATAATAATAGTATTAATAGTAATAATGTGTACGAAATAAGTGATGCACAATGCAATTGCTCACCACCCGTTGACCGATGCCCAGTCTATCCCCGAGCAGCCGGCCCCCCCCTCCACCCCGGCTAGCCACCCCTATATATTGTTCAGCATGACGTCAGATGGTATGGAATACCCCTTTGGCCAGTTGGGTCGGCTGTCCTGGGTCTGTCCCCTCCCAGCTCCTGCTGCACCCCCAGCCTGCCCGCTGGCAGGACAGAGCGAGAAGCTGAAAAGTCCTTGGCTTGGTGTAAGCACTGCTCTACAACAATTAAAACGTCAGCATGTTATCAGCGCTCTTCTCATCCTAATCCAAAACATAGCACCCTACCAGCTACTAGGAGGAAAATTAACTCTGTCCTAGCTGAAACCAGGACAGCTAGAAACCTACAGTTTTAGAGAGACAAAACTGAATCAAAAATTCATTTTAGAGAAACATATTAAGACAAATATTGGAGAATGTTCTCTTTGGAGAAACACTCCGTATACATGCCACTCTAAACTAAATTCCAAATTCATAGGCAATCTTAGTACTCTTGTGGACTAATGTAGAAGAAAATTTATTCAGTGCAAATTGCAGAATTGAGTTAAAGGTACATGCTCATTCACATGAAAGTATCTGAGTACCAATCATTTAATATAATATTAATAACTCAATATTTCTATATAAGTATAATATAGTATTCCCATGTAACTTTTTTGAATGTCTGCTTATCTATGAAAAATTAGTTTATATGCTATCTCTGTATCTTACATATATTGTGTTAATGTCATTCAGCTTACTACAAGTTTTCTTGATATTTCACATACCTGCATAACTGACATACAATTACAAAATATTGTGTCTTAACTTCAGTAAACTGGGATTCTTATTACAAAAATCATAGATAATTAGGGAGTGTTATTCATCCTTCTATACTGCAGTATTCAAGATTAAGATATAAGTTTGTTACTTCTTTCTTTCTTACTTGCTCTTTCTCTTCCTTCCTTCCCTCCCTCCCTCCCTCCCTCCCTCCTTCCTTCCTTCCTTCCTTCCTTCCTTCCTTCCTTCCTTCCTTCCTTCCTTCCTTCCCTCCTTCCTCCCTCCCTCCCTCCGTCCCTTCCTCCCTCCCTTCCTTCTGTTTTCAAGCACTTCTATGAAAACTAAAGTCAGACCTTGCTAAGTGACAAATAAAATTTCTCTCCCCTTCCTCCCTTCCCTTTTCCCCAGTCTTCAAGGATTCTGATTTATGAAAAACAAGGAAACTTTTAAGCATCTACTCTTCTTCAGAAAATATTTAGAATGGCAGAAAACTGTAATGGAAAATTATGAGGTTTAACTCAAAAATAGTAAATTAAAAAAAATAAAAAATAAAAATTAATCTCGTGATTGTTATTATTTAAGGAGTCCTTAAAGTGAATGTCCATTTCACTATTCTGAGTAGGATCCCTATCCCAGTCATCTCTGCAGTACCATGAGATGTCCAAGCCAACTGGTGAAAATATATTGAGGTCAAAATCCTGTTTGTCATGAAGGTTATTGCGAAAACTTTGTGACAGGAATATGATAATAATATAATGAACAGTTAAAGAAATCTTTTACACAGGAGTATAAGCAGAAGTGAATGTAGTTCTCTTCTTTGCCCTATGAAGGTTAAGAGCTCTCCCTAAAACCCTCCCTGAGCCAGCACAGCAAGCAAACCCCAGTCCATTTCTTCCTTTTTCACTTGCACGTCTTACCATGGCTAATTGTACTAATGCTTGCTCCACAGCCTTGAAAAGTTCTGCTGTATTTTGGCAGTTCTTAAAGGCAGCAGCTACCCTATCCAATACCACTCAAATCCAATCTCTTATCACCTCTCTCTAGAGCCTACATATGAAAATGATATTTTCAAATACCAACATTTCAGGTATGGACATTTTAAAGATATGTGGTAAACAGCAGAAATTCTTATTTATTTATTTATTTATTGATGCTTCAGCCCACTGGACCTATTTTATTTTGATAAATAGAAAAATGTGAGAGAGAAAGCAGAGATTTTCTTACTCTGGTAAAATATTTCCTATTTCTATACTTAGCTTGCTCTTGCTGAAAACCATATGCAATCTAGATGTCGTGGTTTTTTTTGTTTGTTTGTTTTTTGCTGTTGTTTTGTTTTTCAAGAGAGAGACAGGCATTTAGTTAGTACATTTCCTTTCCCTCCACTTAAGTAAGGCACTGTCAGATTACAGAGAAAAAAAAAAACAAACATATTTACTCAATAATAAAATTAAATACAGCCACAAGTCAGATTTCCAGATGAACATTTCACTGTATATGTCTTGTAAACATGGTTATTATAACAGAACCAAGGCTATTGGTTTACTAACCATTTTAAACCAAGTAAATAACAAGAGTAAGGAGGCAAGTCTGTTTATCTAAGGACAAAAGTACTTCAATGGTAGGGAAAACGGTACTGCAAATGTTTCACCTGTTTTCATATACATATTTATTTTCTGCCTATACACTAAAAGTCCATATGGATTTATTGAGATTTCTGTTCAGGATTAAAAGAAAATCAGGTTTTGTTTGTTTATTTGTTTGTTTGTTTTTGACTAATTTGACATTAAATTCTCTTTGAAATTTTACTCTTTTCTGAAGAGAGTAGCAAATACTATTTTTGACAAGTAAAAGCTCTTTGTACCACATCTCTTCACATGATCAATTCAATTTTTAAATTTAGAATTTCTTATTAAATGTAGAGGATTTCAAACAAAACATTCTCTGAATCTGCAATACAACTCCTTTGTGTCTTTCTACTTGTGCAAAACCTGAAAACCACCATTTTTGGCTGTTAGAAAAGGGCAGGTGGGACTGTAGAAAGCTGACAAACTCACTTTCAAATGGAAAACAAATAAAATGGCTAAAATACATATCAGTGCAGTTATCAAGCCAATGTCTGTTCAGCAATATTTTCAATGTCTGTTTTTTTTGTTTGAATTGGATTGGCATGCCTGTTATTTCCTCACTACTCTTCCGTTGTTAAATTGAAACACCACACAGATGTACAACTCATAAAACAAGCTACTACAACTACTTTAGCAATTAAAATAGAGCTGGGAGAGACGTTAAAACATTAGCCAGTGACCACCCACACTGTTTATTTGTCAGCATGTTTCCCAGTATGGTCCTGATTCCCATCAACTACCAATTTCCCAGACAATGCCCAGACAATCTTCAGGGAAAACAGGCAATGGGAAGATTCACTTTCAGCCATCTCTTTTTTTTTTTTTTTTTTGCAGTGGAAGACAGTTTAGATTTATGGATGTGGTCGCTTGCATCTTGTGGGTCTACCCTAGGAGGCAGTGGCTGTGAAATAGCATGTCAAAATTCAGGCGGAAAGTAACTGACAAAGCCACTTGAAATTGCTGTCTCTTTAGACGGGTCTCCTATTACTCCACCACCTTCGTCTGCTTTAATTTAATTCCTCTAGATTCCTTCTTCTTAAAGCACACTATAAATAAATAAATAAATAAATTCAGGACAAGCGGAGCAATAATAGTCAATATTTTAATTATCTCTCTCTGTGAACTTATTAGATAGTTTGTCCTGGGCTTATATTGTCTTGCAAACACATTAAGCACCTTAAATGTTTGAGGAACAGGAAGATACATTTGCTTCAAGTATGTATTTGCCATGTGCATATGACCAAAAAAAAAAAAAAAAAAAGACTTATGAATTTATTTTCCCCTGTAATTAAATAGATTGTACAATATCACCCTTGATTACATCATTTAAAGTAAAATGCACTGAATAACATGATTAATGTGATCAGGAAAAAAACAGAATTTTCCAATTTTTTTCATTATTATTTCCAGTCATGAGTCTATATTAGTATTTGTATTTGTTATTTTTTCTGATATATTGGATTAGCATTAGAGCTGAAGTCTTTGAAAAGGAGAGATCTCTTGAATATTCAGACTATTGCAGCAATCTGCTTATTCCAAGGACTACTCTTTCATAGTCTTGAGAATTTAAAAACTCTGTATAGGAAAGGTTTATTTACAATAATAATAATAGTGATAATAACATCAGGGACTCCAAGGTTGTACCAATATCTTAGCATTCTACTGTAGAGAACTTTGGAGCAGAACTTAATTAAGAGAAAAATTTCATAAAACTTTCTATGATTACAAAATACATACTTTTAGGTGGTTTTAAAATAAACAGTAAAAACACTTTGGGGGCCTGATTCTTATTTTCATTATGCACTATAAAAATCGTGCATTATTTCTGTTGATTTGCACTGGGAGAAAGAGATGTGGTGTTTTTAGAATCAAACAGTCTTTCTAAATTTGCTGGAAACTTTGCTTGGCTGGAAAGTTAATTTGGAATTATTTTGAATCAATTTACTTGAAAACACATGGAAAGGAGTAGTGGCATGAATATCTCAAGAGCTGTTTACTAAAGCCACCATAGGAAAGAATGTTGCTAACAAGAAGTTAACTTTTATTACCAGGTATAAAACAATGCTAAGTTGTGATGTAAGCACTTTTGTATGTCAATTCTAGTGACTAATGTATGTTCCATCTTCTCAGATAACCCTTTGTGCACATCCTTTGGAAAGCTCTTGAAATAACGTCTAACCCTACTTTCTGTGACTTCATGGTCTGCTGCTGGAGTATATTACCAATTGCTTGGCGTGTTCTATTTGTGAATGCTTTTCTTGAAATTTGCCTCAGTGCATACAGAGATGCTTATTAGCAATGATCTTATCATCAGCAACACTAAATTAAAAATGATTCTTGATGTGCAGTTTTTGTCTCTCTTTTTTCTTTTTTTTTTTTTTTAATCTCATCCTCCCAAAAAGAGTAGTAGTCAAAACTATACATAGAGTGCATGTGTACAGTTAGGAGATTTTTCCTTTCATCAAAAGTCAGACAAACACAATTACAAAGGAAACAATAAGGGGTGACGTTACTAACGAGACAACTGGAGCACATCTAAAAATTATTTCTTAAAGAAATGTGATGCTATAACTGAAAAATAAATGTATTTCAGAATACTTATTTTATATTTGCCCATTAAAACATGGACCTAGGCAGCACAGCATCACATATTGATATTACAGACTCAGTATAGTACTGCACTACTTTGAAAGTGGGGATTAAAAAAAAATCCTAATGCTTTTTTTTATTTATTTTATTTTTTTAAGCTAAATGTTCAATGTTCATCAGTTGGGACACTGAATATGTTTTTATGTGTAAGAAGTTTTATTTCTGATCACCTTTACAGGCCTGTATTATCAATCTGAGTTTCTCAACCAGCAGAAACTAAGGTTCTCAGCAGTATCATGAACATTTCAGTGGGAATGTATAGTATTGAAAAATATTTTCACTGACAGTCCCAAGGATCCTAAATACTTGGACTTCTGTTTTAGTCAACATTGTAAAGGGTAACTCATTCACTCTGGCCTTCCCTGGAAGGGGAGAGTAGTTCATTAGGTTTTACAATATTTTGTCCTTTCACAGGCTTTCAGTCAGATCACCTATTATTTGTACCTTTTCAGTAGAATTTCTGCTAAGTGGTTTGAAAGAAACTGTCTTTTTACTCTGTTTTGGTGAGGATTTGTGCCTAGCATTCACCTAAGCATGTAGTTATATAAATTACAGTGCAAAGGACTCTTATTTAATTGGACAAATAAGGGAAAAAAAAAAAAAAAAAGTATCCAGAGAGCCTAATATCGATTTTCTGAAAATAAACTATGTAGGAGAAAATGGAATGTAAGCTGCCTTCAGACAAGATCATATATACTGAAATGAGAAGCAGGTGTGTAGTTAGGGCAAGCCCAGTTCCATTTGTTTACTTGCATCAAGAGGTCTAATTATGTAAATATGAAACTGGTAGAAGATCTTTTACAGTGCCTTTCAAAGGCTCCCTTTGCATGTAACTTTGTTTCATTGCCACACAAAATAACACAGTACTAAATCCAATTTAGCAGAGTTGTCAATGATTCAAAAAGTTCTTGCACTAAAATAAGAATGAGAGCACAGCTCCTTTTATACTTCCAACCCAATTATCAGTGTTGTCTGTTAAGAAATCTTGAGTTGAGTTACTCATGTAATCATGTTGAGGTACCCCTCAGTTTTCTAGGTCAATTCTGAGGTTTGGAGCCTATAAGATGGGATAATTTCACTAACAATGTAAGCATACATTGAGACAGCACTGCTGTGGCCTCCATCCTTCTGCAGCTGCAGCTAATTCTGCAGTAACCATGGTGTTCAGAAGAGCCTATTTCTTTCATGAAAATCATACATCTTTCAATGCCCTGAAGAAAACTTCAAGTTGAAAAGATTAAAAATCATAACACAAAAGAAATCAGGGACGCTTTCAGAAGAGGATTCTTCTGCTACCATTAAGCTGCATAGAGCTTAAAGAAATTCAAAACTAAATCTTTGAACAATAATAGCTTTTATTTATTATTTCTTGAGCAATTAACTATGGCTTTTAGAAACAAATACAAAAGCTCTCTTCCATGATGGTAGGTGCCTCAAGTCATTTATATTGATCCTTCATTAGTGTAGCCAAATGTTTCACAATTTGACTATCTTCATTTTCCCAACACTTCTGTCTAACAGAAGGAATTTTTGAGGGATGGTGCACAACAGTGCTATAGAAAGATTACTGAGCTAGCTTGAGTACTGGAAACATAGTTGTATTAAGATAGCTCCTCACTTGAGCAAATAGCTCAACTTAGAAGCAGGCTGTAAACAGTGTGAGTGGACCTCCAGGCTAGAAAGGCTTTATCACCTCTATTGCTTACCATGTCTTCCACAAAGACTAAATATTTCCACTAGTTTTGTGTTAGGTCATGTAGTGATCTGCAGACAAATGAAGTTGATAAGTCATATGGCATTCAGGGTTCTAATTGTATCCTATTTGGCAACTTAACTGAAACCTCTCAAAAATGCATTGTCTGGGTGGTGGTTGTTGACATTCATCATTAACACAGTAGGATCCTTAAAAAAAAAAAAAAAAAACAGGATTATAAATTATAAAATTATAAAAAGTATTTGTGTAATGCTGCAAAACCTGAAAGTTGTATCTCACACTAAGTAATAAGGTTAGCAATGAATAGGTCTAAGCCCACTGTCTGTCATATTACACCAGTGTCTTGAAGTTCAAATGACGGCTGAGGACATATGAATTTTCAGCTATACATTTTCATATCTCTTTTAGGTGCTACTGGCAGATAAGACTGTTAATATATGTTGGAGTGTGCCTAAAGCTGGGGTGAAAAATAACTAGCTTAACAAAGCTCCTGTGCTTCTATTAAATAGTTCTAATAAACTATTTTTTTGCTTTAAAAAGAAGATTCTGCAATCTCCTTTTATTTTACTTGTTCCAATAGAAAAAAAAAAAAAAACCTACAACAGAAAGTATTTTGTACAAATCAGAAATGAGTTAAACTTTAAAGCTAAGATGTGATGTTGGATTGTCCCAAATATATCTGTACATTTATATACATATGTATAATAGAAATCACTTTCACAAAAGCAGTGTAAAGTACATTCAAACAGTTGAATCCTTATGGAGGGTTTACTAAAGACCTTAGTGTTCCAAATCTTATTTTGCATCTTGTTTTTGACTGAAAGTGTTTGTTTCAAAGTATTATAAATACTAACTATGACAGTTCGGGTTTGTGTCTGATTCTGTGAGATACTGATAAGCTACTGTAAAAAGCATTGTATATTTTATATTGGTTTACTCCCCTGTGGAAATATGCCTTTGGAGCTCATGCTGAAATACCATCAGTACTAAAATAATCATGTTTTCCATGGCAGAAGCCATCATGAGTCTAAAGAACTTCATTATGCTGCTTGTTTTATATCTGAAGGTTGAACTTTGTACTGGTCCTCCAATTCAGGATGATTTTTCTCTAGAAATCTGCAAACAAGCAACAATTTTGTGATCACTAAAGTGGTTTCCTACTGCAGAGAAGAACTGAAGTGAAGGTTTATCATCTGTGCCTCTTCATAAAAACATTATCAGTATTAGAATTATTATTCCAAAGCATGTCCATTACCTTTTTCAGAATGTGATCAAACTGTTTTACCTCTTACCTTTTTGAAACACTAGTGTACATGCTATCAACTGCAGGATTTCACAGGGGTTCAGGAAATAATTTGATTGTCAGTTGTTTCCTAGGGGAACACTGCATGTAGCCACATGACAGGATACCCAGGAAAGGCATATGACAGTACAGGGAAAGCAGGGTATAGACTTTACATGTCTTAGTGTAGTGTTCAGCCATTTCAAGTATAATTTTCACTTTAACACTCTTGATTAGGCAGGTTAAGGAAGTTTGTATTCCTGCTTTTGGCTATTTCTTTAGCTGGATTAAAAAAAAAAAAAAAAGAGGAAGAAAAATATTCTTTGAATATGTGTCTACCTGGCTGTGTTAGAATTTCCAGAGTTAAGTTAATTTGAGCAGGTCAGTTTACGGGGAAAAAAAAAAAAAAAAAAAAAAAAAACAGTAAATAGGTTGTAGTAAATTTTTTCTATACATACTATAGGTGAAAAATATATTTTTTTTAATTAAACAGAAACAAATTCCAGTGGAGACAAGGACAAATGTATTATATCTAAAATATTAGGTTAAAAATAGCATTAAAAATTTAAAAATTCAAGGTGCAGCACTCAAAACTTAAAGACAAAAAATATTTTCTTCAGAAAGATATGACTTTATTCCAGCTGAACCTTTCAAAAGGGAAAATAGAATTATAATGGTAACGAATACTTCAGATAGTGGTTGAAACATTGTGCCCAAAGAAACAGTTTAGTTACTGTAGTCAGTATTATCATCCTAGAGAGCCAATACAACCATTCCTTATTTGCTTTTCCCTCAATGTTGTTAGTCTACCAATGTTAACATTTTAGCACTGGTCCATCTGTGAGAATCTGAAAACAAGGTCTTAAATGGAAACAATACAGCCCACCCATGACAGTTTTGATTATTACTTTTTCCTTATTTTCTGCAGAAAAGTTTTCTGCTTTGAACTCTTTTATTTTGGACATCATAAAGCTTTTTTTGGTTTCAATTCTGTTTTAAGTATGTTCGGTAGTCATTTTGCTACATATATATAAATATGAAAAATAAGTAACAGCTTCTTTGAAAGATGAATGAAGGCCTTTGTTTTCAGATGATGCAAGTTATCAAAAAAAAAAAAAAGGATGGCAGTCTGCAACTTAAGCAGTCTATTTTGTCTATGCTGTTTTCTGCACAGAAGAGAGCAAACTACTAAAAGTATTTTTCATTATTTTCCTTTAAAATAAATAAAATTTACAGCAGGAGAATCTTTTACAGACATAGAAACAGGAGCTAGACATCAAAATGCACTGGCTGCTGGGGAAAAAAAAAAAAAAAAACTTAACCATGTGGTAGCATGGGAGATACAAATCTAGATGGATCTTTGGTCCCACCTTGTGCAGATGGTCAGATGAATCTCTGTTTCCAAATCAGAGTACACTTTTTTTTTCTTTTTTTCTTTTTTTCTATTTTTCCCCTAATAAATGCCTATGGAAAACTTTAATCCCTTCTGTAGTCCATATAGGTTCTAATTTGAAGTTTTGCTTAAGGCATATTCCATATATGTGTTTGCCAGTTTCATCCAAAGAATCTTTTAATTGAACTTTTCTATTCTTTTCTCTGAAAGTGTTTTTCTTTTGAAATTGATAAGTATAAATGTTAATGATCTTTGTTCATATTAAAAAGGCTTTTAAAATATTTTTCAGATCAGTTAGCAGTTGACCAGAAGAAATTAAGGCTGTTATCTTCTAAGTCTTTAGAAATTAATGTTGATAATAATTGTTTATATTAGTATGTTATTAACTTGATCACTGCCAACATCTAAAGATATTAAAGAACCACATGAGCACACATATTAAAGAACCACACAAAGTCTGTCCTGTGATCAACATGTTTTGTTCAACGTTATTATTTCAGACACTATTTTATTGAAGAATAGATAACTGCATTTCAGAAAATGAAACATGCCTTAGGACCTATATTATCAAATCAACATTTTGTTGAACAACACTTTATATCTTCAAATACATTTCTTTGAAATGTATGTGGTTACAAAGACTTTTTTTTTTTTTTAAAGTAAGACACTAAGTTTAAGTAGTCCTACAAATTGCTGTGAAACCTAAAAAGACTTGCTGCATAATTCACTGTCTTTGAAAATGGTTCAGGCACTAAGAAAAGCTTTAAAAATTGTCCCTTGATGCTTAGGTCAGATTGCCAAGTGTTATACTTTTTTGTGTGTTAGACCTGCTTTATAGCCTGGTCACTGTTTCTTGTACTTTGATGCTGCATTATATTTCATACAACACAGCAAGGTACTTACTGTTATGGAAGACAGTGTGAGATAAAAGTTGTGCAGAAGCCAAGGTGCTTTAGGGGGTTTTGAAGGAAAATCAGGATTTCTTATTTCTTTCTTTTGCATAAATTGTTACTGGATCCTTCTTAACCTCTTGCTTTCATTTTTCCTCGGTTTCTCAACATGTGCAATATGTGTATATAAATATCTGAAAGAAAGAGGGCCAAAGGAATGGCTGGCATACCGCTCCAACAATATCTATAATCTGCAGTATTTGTTGTAAAAAGAACCATTTCCTTGGAAATTCTGTAGTGGAATCCAAGACTGAACCTGCAGATTGGCTCTATGAGGTGGATTGTGGGGTTTGTTTTGCACTTTGTTCTCCTCACAGATTTGTATTGGGACATTTTTTTTCTGCCTCATTGACTTTCTCATATGAAGTGCAGATGGGTTCTTCTCCTTCGTCCTTCTCATAAAAGTATAAACAGGGAAGCTAAAAAGCTTAGTGAGGACTGAATCCATTCTTGGGTACTGATACTGTCCAAGTGTATATCTCCATCTTACAGCAGAGCTAAGGTGGACTCAAGTATTTCGGCAAGTGGCTCTGATGTTTTATATGCTCCTTATTACATGATGCTGATAATTTTATCTTTTGTAAGAAGACTTGACCTTGCTGTTTTTAATGTTTTTAATGTCAAAAGAACTCAATGCAAATCAGCCAGCAGGTTCAATATCCTGCATGACAACAGAATATTAAAACAACTGTTCAGACACTTTCTTCCTTTTTTTTTTTTTTTTTTCCTTCCTTATGGTCAGAAGAGTTAATATGATAAATTCAGAGAGAGTTTGCACGTTGACATTTAATTAAAATGAAATTACCTATCATTGTTATGGGCTACACAGAAGCTATTATTTATGCTGATATTATTCTAATATCTTATTAGACTAGGTCTGCTTTTGCATCACTATGTTAGTATGACGTGAATTATTTCTTTCTGTACGCCTTAACTAGCAGCAAGTGCAAGCTGCAATGTTAAATACTTATAGAAAAGATATTTCACTCTCATTGGAAAAGGCATGGACAGTGCTCATCCAGACATTTTTTTTTATTTATTTTTTTGCCCCCCTAATCTTCATAAATATTTTCTACTGTTTAATCTGATATCACTGCTCATCACAGTCATCACAGTAGTCAGAAGGATGGTTGCAGGACTCTCAGAAAAAGAATTTTTATCATGCTAGCTAGTAAGATTAATTCCTTGTGTATGAGAGAAAAATATCATCTTTTAATGTAGCAACACTTTTTTGTGTGTATTAATAGTTTTTGTTCTATAAACAATTAATACATACTGCAAGATCACTTAGGGAACAGCATTTATCAAACATACTGTTCTCTTTCATTTGAAACAACAGGGCTAACTGAAGAAGAGATAGTAAAGAGGTTGTGATAGTCTTGATTTTTTCAAGAAGCAGAATGATCTGATGGGCTTTTTGATTCCGTACTGTGTAAATTTAAAGATGCTTGCATAAAACTCATGATTATATTAGTCTGAGAGAGCACGGTCAGTTTTTCCTCTTCAAAAACAGCTACTTCATGATGTCATGCCACTTCCTACTTGGATCCCACTGCTAAATGAGAAGCTCCTACTGTCCCTGATTCTCTTCTCCCATTTCCAACAATTCCAGTGAGGCTTTTAGTGGATCACTATGATGTGGCAATGTTTAATAAGGGCTCATGTTTCTAAGGAGAGAAAGTACAGTGGGGTTCCTACAATTAGAAACGTCCTGTTCAGACTATTTTCTAATTTGTCTTGAACCACTATATTCTAGTAAAATATTTTGAACATCTGCTATGGGTTTTAGCAGAAAAGACAAATAAGTAAGAACATTTAATCTGCATATTCTTGATAATAGTATATTAAGATAAACTGTAGGAAACTGAGGCTGAGCACTGTGTATTGCTCAAATGCTTACCTCAAACCACACAACCATTTAGTAAGTGGTATATGTGAAAGGCCAAAATATGGAGTCAAAAAGTGATTTAGAAGCTTCTGTATGCAAATAAAAAGCTCTTACCTATTATGTTGCCCTCAACAGTCTTGTATATTAACATTTTGGTAGCATGCCTATATTTAGCTTTGTTTTCCTTAAATTTGTATGCATGGTATTTGCAAAGTTGGTAGCAATACCTAGGTTCATTAATGCAGCATTTATATTCTCTGGCTGTTCATGTAAATACTGGTTTTCATGGCAGTAATGGGAATATTTCACACACTTTTGGAGTAGTGGTAAGGTATTTTTCCCCAGAAGGAAATCTTTATTGTTAGTATGCTGCTTATCTAAAACATTTGGTTCAAAAATATTTCAATTATATTTTCCCTCCTTTGGCAAGCTTGTTTCTATTGTAATATTCTTTAATTATAAGATTGAGGTAGTGACTACATTGGTGTTTTCTAACTTGTTTTAATGTTATACTCTATAAACTGGGAATCCTTGAAGACAAACTGAAAATTTCTCCTGCTACAAGGTATTGCTATTTGTTTAGCCAACACTGATGGATGGAATTGCTAAATGTTGTAGCACGTTTAGCGGTCTCTTACTTGGACCTATATGCAAGTTAAGCATTTAACATTAATTTTATTTATGGAGAAAATATCAGATAGGCAATCCTTATTTCAAATGTAAAGATATTTTTAAATCCTGTACTAATAGATCATAAACTTTGAAATATACAGTGGAGGTAGCTTCAAGGTATTTTCATTGATAAGTTTTACACCTGGCGTTTGAAATCACAGAGCAAAGCTGTTTCCACTGTGTTACTGAAGTACTTCTGTTCAACAAAAGGCCTCTGGTATCATCCTTGAGACTGGTGTCTGCTTCCCAGAAGGTAAATCCTGGCTTCTGCTGGGCCCATGCAACAGTTGAATTTCAGTCAATATTTTTAATTTTTAAAATTTGTCTAGACTTCATCTTTGATATACAAGTACTTTTCTTTGTGTGTTCATTCTGCTTTGGGGAGGTCTTTCTCTTTTACTCCCTGGGGCTTGTATTCAATCCTCTGTACAAAACAAACGCATTACTATGCTGTGGGCATGTTGCAGACACAGAAAGTATGTAACCCTTTGAATCATATTTTACATAGTAGGGACTGTTCATATTATTATCAAATATTTAATTGACAGGCACATATGCTAAGTAGGGATTAGGTAAAACAAACACAAACAGAGGTGCTGCTCAACACTGTTAGGACAGTCCCTTAAACACCTTTCCAGCTCTTTACTTTCATTGGAAACAATGAACAACAACAAAGAAATATTGCCATGTCTTAGATGAATTGCTTCATATATTACTTAATATGTGTCCAGAAGATTCAGAATAGAATAGAATTGAATAGAATAATTCAGTTGGAAGGGACCTTCAAAGATCATCTAATCTGACTGAGTTGAATAATCAGAGAAAAACACTATTTTGAGGTTACAGTAAGGAAGGTATGTATTTTACTGTTAATAGGATATATTTCTAGAACTTTACAAGGACTTTGGTTTATTATTCCAGACTCTTGAGAAAGAGACCTACTTTTTCTCAATAATGTTAAGTAATTTAAATTTTTGCTGCGGCCTAAAGTTATTACAGAAATTTAGACAAAATGATGATCATATTCAAGTATTTATTTAGTCTAGTCCTCAAAAATATTTGTAAAGGAAAATGGTATTTACAATACCTGTGGGTGTTTCAGTGGCCTTCTGCTAAAGTAAAACCCAAAAGAGTTATCAGAATATTATCTTCAGAATAAACAGAAATAAAATGAAACTGTAGAGAAGAGATTATTCTACACCTGTCCATCTTGAGCTGCTCATGTCTTGATTGTCTATTCAGTTTAATCCACAAGCAATTATACAGCATATGGACAGTATCCCTCCACTATTTGAAGTTGAGTTTTGTTGTGAACTTTCTAATACTGAAATACAATGACTGAAGTTACCTAGAAGAGGCATTGCCATTGGTTCTTAATTAAATGAGTGAAGTAAGACAAAGGAAGACTAAATGTCAAAGAATGCACATGCATTTTCTTAAGGTATAAAATTGGGTAGGGAAGACTGGACTCTAGAACTATCATCTTACTAGCCTTTACATGTATGAACTTTTCTTGCAAAGGTGAAACGTATTTTTCATGGGGAAAAAAGTAAGAACACTCCTCTTGGGAATAGTCATTCAAGCTCTAAAACTTGTCACAACATGTTTTCTTTTAACTTTTCAAGAGCATGTTGCTGGATGGTTCAGAAGGAAGAGGGAGTTTGTCTGTGCTCATGGCAAAACACCATTTCAGTGCAGAGGGAAAGCTTTGACTCCATATGGTATTGGTGGAATGCATCTCTAGAGGAAAACTGTGGACAGCTGAGCTCAAGCTGCATTCAGTCCAGTGATAATTCCCCTGGGTGACAACGGGGTCTGCAGAAAATTTTAATCTCCCATAACTCATTTTATCCAGCTTTGAATTAAACTATTGAAGACAACCACAAGGCTCTATTTTAGGGCCAGTTCTCTTCAATGTTTTCGTAAATGACTTGGATGTAGTACTTCAAAGTATACTGACTAAGTTTGTGGATGACACTAAATTGGGAGGAGTTATCAAGGCTTCTCAACATCAAGGGTAGAGACGCCCTGCAGAAAGATCAAGACAAATTAGAGAACTGGGCAAATACCAACAATATAAAGTTTAACAAGAGCAAGGGCCAGATTCTGTACCCACAACAGGGTGACCCTATATATATATACAGAATGGGGGATGAGAGGCTGGAAAGCAGCCCCACAGAAAGGGATCTGGACAGTTTGGTTGACAGTAAGTTGACTGTGAGTCAACTGTGTGCCCTGGCAGCCAAAAGGGCTAACAGTGTCCTGGTGTGCATCAAGCATGGCATTGCTAGCCAGTTGAGGGAAGTGCTTTTCCCACTCTGCTCTGTGCTGGGGCAGCCTCACCTTGAGTACTGCGTGTAGTACTCAATGCCACAATACAAGAAAGAGATAAGACTATTAGAGAGTGTCCAAAGGAGGGCTATGAAGATGGTGAAGGATCTAGAGGGCAAGATGCATGAGAAGCAGCTGAAGTCATTTGGATTGTTTAGCCTAGAGAAGAGGAATCTGAGGGGAAATCTCTTGGCAGCCTACAGCTTCCTCATAAGGGGTTAGAGAAGGGCAGGCACTGATCTCTTCTCTCTGGTGACCAGTGACAGGACCCAAGGGAACAGCACAAAGTTGTGGCATGGGAAGTTCAGGCTGGGTGTTAGGGGAAGGTTCTTCTCTTGGTAGTTGGGCCCTGGAACAGACTCCCCAGGGAAGTGGTTATGGCACCGAGACTGTTGGAGTTCAAGAAATGTTCGGACAACTCTCTCAGACACAAGATTTTTGTGTGGTCCTGTGTGGAGCCAGAAATTGTACTTGATAATCCTTATGGGTCCCTTCCAACTCACAATATTCCATAATTCTATGATAAGAGGTTTGAATAATTTCTCCATGATATATATCCCTCAAGAAAATGACAGCTCAATTATAAGACCCTAAATACATCTTGCAATCTAGCACTAAAAATTTATTTCTTCGATAATCTTTTGGGAGCATGGCAGTAGTTCTGAGATCCTTGAAGTACCTGTTTACATTTAAGTTCAAAAGACTTTTTAATGCGTAGCAAACAACCTCTTTTTCCAGTATGTTGGACGGAACTTCTACAAACAAGTGGGAAGTGCAGGCAGGAGTGGGAGAAAATCTTTTCATCTTTACAGATCACCAGACATTACCACTGCAGTGTTACTTGTACGGAATCAATCTTTTCCAATGAATGTTTTGACTGCCTGCGGCAGTGCAACTCTGTTCACTGAATTTAATAGTGTGGATCTTGCTTCTGAGCCTCATACACTACTAAGGTAAATAAGTTATTACTGTCAGGTTATTCATTGGACTAATTTAAATATTAACATAATGATCATGCTCTCTTGCCCAGTTTTATTCTAAAAGGGTGTTTGCTTTAGTGCATGTTTGACAAACAGGGTGTTGTAAAACCTGAAGAAGGTAGGCAGCACAGCAACTATTTTTTCTCAGATGCCTTCCTGTAATGTGTATAAACCATCCTACAGTATCTCTTCTTATTCTTACATATTCTTACTTACAGTTCCTTCCTTGCAGAGCACATTTGCTAAATAATTGGACATTTTCCACAAGGAGATGTATTCAGACAGCCTAAATTCTACTCAAGTCCTTTGCCTATAAACAGTGGGACTTTTAAAATTTATTTTCTCTGAAGATTGATACTGTGTCGTAGAATCATAGAATGGCTTGGGTTGGAAGGAACCTCAAAGATCATCTAGTTCCAAACCCCCTGCCACAGGCAGGGATGCTACCCACTAGATCAGGTCGCCCAGGGCCTCGTCCAACCTGGTCTTGAACACCACCAGGGACGGGGCATCCACAACCTTTCTGGGCAACCCGTTCCAGTACCTCACCAACCTCTGAGTGAAGAATTTCCTCTTAATCTCTAAATCTCCCCTCCTTTAGTTTTAAACCATTCCCCCTTGTCCTGTCATTATCTAACTGAGCAAAGAGTCGCTCTCCATCTTTTTTATAAATCCCCCTTAAGTACTGAAAGGCTGCAATGATGTCATCCTGGAGCCTTCTCTTCTTTAGGCGGAACAGCCCCAGCTCTCTCAGCTCTCTCTTCATAGGAGAGGTGCTCTCCTATCTTTGTCCTAAGGCAGCAAGCTAGTAAGGAGCTATGTAATAGAAAAAAAAAAAAGAAGGCAATTATGAAGATAAATGAAAATATCTGACTATACGCAGATCTTATCTACAGGTAGGGGACAATCTCTGGATTTTTCTTTTGCTTTTTAAAAATAAATAATACAAAACTGATGAGGAAGGACTGAAGGATTAAAAATTTTTTTCTTACTCAAAATTCTTCTAGTCCAGAGTTTTATTCTCAACCAGACATAAATAAAGAATTTAAGATGCACAATTTGACATACAGCAAGTCTGACTTTGGAAGTGAATATTCCGTATATTCTGAAATCAAAATAATTTTTCTTAAGATTTCTGAAGTAGGAAGATGTCAAAAATAGGCATTTGAAATTAAAAAGAAAATAATAGTCCCCTTCTCTCCAGCTGTCTTAAAACAAATAAATAAATAAATAATCCTGGTTTCCATATCTAGAAATATACTTGACTTTCCTTAATTTCCTAGAAGCAACACAGCTCACACAGCTTTACCATAACAATTTTTCAGTGTTACGGGTTGAGTTATGGAAAAGGCAATGGAATGATGTGACTGACACATCACTTGGTAAACCCTTCCCAAGTGGCACTCAGCTACTGACTGCCAGGACACATCTTGGGCTGAGTGGTCACAGAGCAGACTATGGGTTTATGGCACTTCTTTCATACTAATGATGGCTGAAAGTAACAGTGAGGCAGAAGGTGCTGGGGGTGGAGGAGACCTGCACTCTAGGGTGACACTGCTGTAGAGATCAAAGTAAAAGAGAAACACAAATGAGGTTGGATACATTGATTAAAATACATTAATGATAACTGATAATTGCAAAAATAAAGTATGCATGGTGATGACAGGGCTACTGAGACCATGCAGAAAGGACATGACAATAAAGTCTATGTGGTTAATTTAGGACTAACTGATGAGTAATCTAGTTACTGGGATAAAAACATTCATGTCTGTTCAGCCCCCTAAGAAGTGCAGAATTTGCATTAGTTCAGTTGCAAGAAAAGAGCAGTGTTTTCTTCCTCTTCGCAAAAGCAATTTTTGCATAGCATATTTATACCAAACACTGAGGATGGGGAGAGGAGGGGTAAGTCTGCTGACAGTTCCCTTGGGATTTTCTTTTCTTTGATAACCTTGGCAATGGGCATGTTTCCCTGTCTTCATTTGTTGATTCCCCTGGAAGCAGAAGCTAGTATAGAAAAACAAATGGAATAAAACTGTATGAAGAAAAAAAAAAAAACACCCTACGTCTATTTTAAATTAAAAAGTGATTTCATTTTGGACATTTTATTTTTTTCCTTGAATATAATAAAGCTGAAGATGTTTTAATTACAGAAGAAATGAAATGCCATTTAGGAATGAAGGAGGAAATAGTTTTTGGTTTTGTTGTTTGCTTTTTTTTTTGGTTTAGTTTTTTTTTCTTTTTTGTTTTGTTTTGCTTTTTTTTTTGCTACTCTATTCTTTTTCTTTTTCTTTTTTTCTACAATCATTTTCTTGTGCAAACTTACTTTAGTATGTGTACAATTGTTCTTATTCTCTTCAATAAAACTATGTGAAACAGAAAGGCAATGTGTACATGGAGTTTGTAAGTATAGCTGTGGGACATAAGTATGACTTAAATATAAGCAGAAGAGTAAATGCACTGCTGGATTGACGGTAGTTTTGTTTGTTTGCTTGTTTGTTTTGTTTTTTAAATCTAATATAGGAAAGAAGAAAGGTGAGGTGGTTTCACCCTGGCCAGCAGCTAAACACCCACCCTGGGTTTTGATCATTCCGTTCTCACACAGGATGGAAAGAAAAAAATGGAAGGAAGGCAAAAAGACTCATGGATGCAGAGAATGACAATTTAGTAAGCAAAGCAAAGGCTGCATGCAAGCAAACCAAAAAGAGAAATTTATTCACTCCATCCCATCAGGAGGCAGATGTCCAGCTGCTTCATGGAGTCTCAGCATGCGTACTGGTTAGTTGGGAAGACAAATGCCATAGCCACAAACATGTCCCCTTCTTCCCTGCCAGCTCAATATTCGGCTCACTCCATTTCTGGCTCCTCTACCTCCACCCAGTTCCCTGAGTGGTGCAGGGGGAAGGAGAGGGGGCTGCGGTCACCCCTAACAGCTCCTCTGTGCCGCCCCTTCCTCCTCACACCTCTCCCCTGCTCCAGACTGGGCTCTCCAGGAGCTGCAGGGCAGGCTCTGCTGGGCGCCTGGAGCACCTCCTGCCCTGGCTGCTCACAGGGCTGCTTCTCACACTCTTTTCCTCACTGCCGGGCAGCGTTTGGCCCTTGCTGAGCTCCACTCTCCCTGAGGAGCCCACCCATGGCCGAGGGGCTCAGCTGGGCCCTGTGGTGGGGCCGCTGGAGCCGGCATGGGGCAACCCTGGCCTTACCTCGCAGAGTGGGTCAGCAGCACACTTGACGCTGCCTGGGCCAGTATAAAAGGCAATCAACTACAGCAGAATTTCTTAGGCAGTATCTTACGTTTGGCTAAACCAAGTAAGAATGGGGATGGTTATTGGTTTGGTTGTGTTTTGTCTGCTTTTGAAGAAATGCTTCTCCCATCTTGTTTGGAACAGTTTGTGTAGTTTTAATCAGACGTAGCAAAATCTTCCTGGATGAGCAGAGCAGAGTGTAGCTGCTCTATATGTCTAAAAGACAGCCATTACTCTTTCTTGTTGGAAATGGTTGAGAACTTTGTGCAAAACCTACAACGTAGTTACTACAACAGATTGAGTTTATGGTGAGGTGAAATTTCGCAAGGGAGTAAATGTGTGGTAGCCTCTGATTAATTACTAGCTGTCTTTGAACTTTGAAATTTTTTATAACTTCAATCAAAAGAATAGAAGAGGAAATGAAATATTTGGTTTTTATTTTTAAAGTTTTAAAGCAGTATTTGAGACCAAAATTAATTAAGTTTGTAGTTTTATCTTTATTTCAACTTAAATATGTTTTTAAGCAAATAAATTACACAATTCTAATAAATTGCTTGAGTTAATATCTCATGTAGATACTAGGGGTAGGCTCCAGAACTCAGCATGATAGAACATCTCCAAAAATTCTGATCAAAATTAACTCTTCTTTTTCTCTTACAACTTCTGAAATACAAAGGGACATGTAAAATATTGTGGAAAGAAATGGGTAAGAAAAGTATTCGAATTCTTTAGAAACATAGATATGTGTTAAAAAAAAAAAAGGTGTGCTTTGTGTCCTTTTTTGTGTGTGAAAATTATATTTCAGGTTAATATTTTCTTGTTAGTAAGTGACATTTTTCTCTATATGGATATACATTTTCCTATTCTGATAAATTACTGCTTGGCGCGCGCACACACACACACAAATAAAAAGGAATAGATGTCACCATATTCCATTTCTATGCTGAATTAGAAAATTAGTTAACAGCTGTGCTGAGGCTTCAGTTAAGGAAAACTTGGATTTTATGTTATCAGAATTACAGTCACAAGGATAAGCAGTTATGATTTTGAGACAAATTGTTCAAAAATGTGATTTGTGAAAACTCCATATCCAATTCCTATCCTATTCATCTCTATATGCAATGTACAACCTGGGGCACTTGGCTTTATCGTCCTTGCAGTATTTGGAAGTCTGAAATGAAAATTCAGACAATTAGATAAATCAACCAGGAAAGAGGTAAAGATGAAAAAAAGAGATATAATCCTAATCCAATGATGGGCAGCAAACAGTTCTTTAATATTTTGATATGATTGACATTATGACCAATGGATAACACTTATTTAACACATGCAAATTATATGAATTTAGAAAAAATCTTTACAGGTCCTTGTAAGGCATTTGAGTAGTCTTCTTTTATGGATCATGACAAAATAAATAGTTAAATGATATGTAAGAGCTGATGCAACATGATGCAGAGACTGATATTCTGGAATCTCTTCATTTGAAGTCCAGTTGGCATTGTTGACAACATGTATATACAGTTATAAGATGTTATTTGGAATACATGCTATTAGCGTCATGTTTTCTTGAGTAACTGCAGATATTCTAAATAAGAGGAAGTTGCATGTAAATCCAGAGGTATTTTAATCAGGAATAGTCAAAACATGACATTACCTTGATAGATATAGAGACAAATAATTACAAAAATAACTATCATGTGGCTTGCCCACTCTGTTAATCTGGAAAAGTATGTAATAAGAATATTTTTTGCTGTTAGGGCAACAAACCATTAGCTCTGGGTTGTTTATTGTAGTCTCCCTTCATTGAGGTACTGAAAAAAAAACTCAGAATGGAGATGAATTCACTTCTTGCTTTTGGATTGTATGCAGTGACAGTAAATTCATTCAAGCAGCTCTCAAGACATGTAAGAACATCCATACAGAACATAAATGCAATGTGCTTCTCAGTGCTTTGCTTTTTATTGCTAATGGAGAACATTCAATATTCAATAAACATCTTACAGTGTTTTGCATGTGTCCATGACACAGCACACCTGATAGAGGAATTGTTGCTGTGAACAACATCATGTACGTGTACATGGACAAATCTTTGTCCCAGAAGCTGAAACTGTACAAATAAAAATGACAGAGAATGAGCAGCTCTGCTTGTAGGAATAACAGTGTTACTTGACCACACTCCATCTGATTGAAACTGCCTAAGTCCAGAAAATAATCAAATTAATTTTTAATTTGCTAGCTGCAACATTTATTCTTTTATTCTCTGGAGAATTTGCCACCGTGTGGCCTATTTTGGGGAATGGTGTAAAAATAGCAGAAGCCATATAACACGTGATCATGCATACAATAACATGGAATATATTATGCCATTTTTTAAGCACTCCATGTGATTTAATTGCATGTGACGAAAGCTCTTTATTAGTCTTGAAGATTCAAATGACATATTCACAGAGCATAAATCTGTAGTTCTGTAGATACAAGGATTTTTCCACTTTGCTTCAAAAAATGTTTCACTTTTATTTTGTATTTGACAAAAATACAAATGAAATGTTTAAGTATTTGTTCCTGTGTAGGCCTTGATTTCTGTTCTAAAATTGCAAAAGGATAATATCTAGTACCAATTATAATAATGATCTCTGTACTGACAACATCTGCTCCTTGGAAAATGAGATGAGATGATCTGATGTTGGGCAAATCAACAGTTGTCAAATATTAATTAGTTGCCTTCTGCATTTAAGGCTGAGTTTGATGGTAATCTACTGGTATCAATTTATATACTCTTTCAAAAATCTTCTGATCCGTCTTTTTATTTTACTGTATAGCTTGTCTGCATGCGCAGGGAAAATGTTTGGTGTTATGTAGTATAACTATCTCACATACACGTTTTCTTTACATGCATTTACCTCATAAGCAATATAATTAGAATAATACTGCATGAGGAAATTGAGAGTATATTTATTTTCCAGAGCTGTACTAATGAGAGTTACCTTGCTGAATCCGACATAGCTGTGGAAATCTAGAGAACTGCCTATGTTCTATTCAGGATCTGTGTCTTCTTCCACATAATATCTTCATAATTATGTTGCCTATAAAGTAAACCAAAACTTAAGCTAAGCAGGAAAAAAAAAAAAATTATATCTGTACATTATTTATAGCCCACATAATGTCATCTATTTATATTGGTGAATAGTATTACTTACCAATGTGAATAGGTGTAAGTAATACCATTCCCCAACTTACCATTAAATGGTACTACTTACTGAAAAATGAAGAGGCTGTAAGCAGGTTTTGCTTTTAGATGGCCAGTTTTTATGCTTATATAAAACCTGAAAAGCTACATATCTCATGTCTGTTGTAATATGGATGAGTCATTTAGTAGTTTCTTAGCTAGAGGTGAATGCACTTTTCCTAAGGTCCAAATGAGGCTGTTGTGATCAATGTTATAGTTTCATGTTTTTTGTTTGCTTGTTTGGTTGTTGTTGTTATTGTTCTTTTGTTCTTTTGTTTGTTTGTTTGTTTTGTTTCATTTTTAAAATCTGTTCTGTGCACATCTCCTTCTGGAAATTCTTCCCAAAACCTTACCAGCCTTTTTTGCACTTAAAATTCTACTTCCCGAGTTTATTTGTTTATTTGCCAAGATTACCAGGGAGACTTGCTTGTTTCACAGTATGATTATGGATGATCTTAGATAAACAGCTACTGTCAGAGACTCCCAACAAGGCTTTGTGGTACAGGAATTTAAAAAAAGAAAAAAAAAAAAGGGATTTAAGATAATTATATTAATAAAGAAGTTGGACTCTGATGTCTTCCAGCCTCATAAATTTCATGAGTGACTTTTCAGGAATGCATATGTTCTTTATTATAAATGAAGTAAAGTTTGGTTTATTTCTTTCAACTTCATAACAGAACAGAGTTATGGAAGAAAAATGAAGCCAACTAGAAAAAAAATATATATCTACGAAATTATTAGTAGTCGTACCAGAGACTGTTTATGTTGATTTAAAAAGCAATTTGAAAAAAAAATTGGATAACCTTTTATTTTAACTGTCTTTCTATTAGTATGTCTATCCCCATGAACCCCCAGCTTTGCCAAATTGTATGATCTTTAAATAGAAATCTATAGTTTTGCCAAATCTGGTACATAAACCAAACGGGTAAGTAGTAATGAAGAATTACATTAATGACTTTAAGGTCTATTTTATAACATGGAAAATGCTTATTTTTTCCCTGTAACAAGCTGATTTAGCAATGTGAATGCAACTCAGAAAAAAAAGTGTGGAGCATAAATGCCAGTTGTTAACTGAAGCTGGATAAAGTCAAGAAAACTTTATTCATCTCCAGTCACTACCTCTTAGTGTGCTAAATTGTAAGAGGTACTACCCACTGACAGACTGTTAAATAGTGATGACTCCTGAGCTATGTGCCATTCTTTCCTTCTCCCCAAGAGACTTCCTCAACTTGCTGCTTAGCTCATTGCAATTTCTATAGTAGGCTTGCTCTGTTATACGAGAAGTTGAGCAACTCCCATTGGTCACCCTGTGAGGGGTCTTAATAAGTGAATTAAAAAAAAAAAAGTCTCTGAATATTAGTTTTTTTGTTGTTGGTGGTGTTGTTTTTTTTGTTTTGTTTTGTTTTTCCTCCCAAAGAGAAGTGACAGGCTGAACTGTAAACTCTTTTTAATACGGTCCTTCATCACAGAGTAGACAAAGAATAAACTTTTCTCAATATTTAAACGATCTCTTTTTTTTTTTCTACATACATTGTGTATCTGATGGTTTGTTTAATATTTTTGTCAATAATTTCTTTGGGTGAAAATAAATGTGTCCGTATTTGTGTGTTCTGTAGACAAAAATGAGGATTGCACTTCAGTGTAACACATGATTTCCCCTGAGATGACATAGGGTTATAAAGATGTGATAATGCAATCTTGTACAAGAAAGTTCAGGTAAGGACTTACAGGCATCAGATGAATCTAGAGTCACTGGAGCTTAAGAAGGAGCATAAAATGTACATAATCAAGAAATGCTCTTACGTTGTATGAAAGGTCTCTAATTTATAGAGACAAAGTATAGGGTGGTGAAGCACTGGAAAAGGTTGTCCAGAGAAACTGTGGATGCCCAGTCCCTGGAAGTGTTCAAGGCCAGGTGGGATGGGGCTTTGGGCAACCTGGTCTAGTAGGTGTCCCTGCCCATGGTAGGGGGGTTGGAACGAGGTCCCTTCCAACTCAGACCATTCCATGATTCTACAGAAGCAGCAACTGGTGTCAAGAGCACTATAGCCTTTCCCCTAAAAAAAAAAAATGTTTTTAATAAAAGGGAAACAGATTGCATGAAGTTGTATTCCAGGTGGTTTTGAATCACAATGTCACTGTAGTGTCTGTTATGGAAAAGCAGTGCATCTAGACTGATTTGAGAAGAATGCTGTGATACTACCTTCTTTTCATGATGGCTGATGAAAGACCCAAGAATTGCTTGATTCCTTCCCAAGAAACACGTGCCTTATTAGAAAGTTTAAATTAATAATGCTGAGTCTGGTGGTGTTGCGATGACTCTCCAAATTCATGTAGCAGTTCTCATCAGGCAAGAGGAATGAAGGGTTGAGATTATTTTAGCTTGAAAATGATATTTCACTTGTACCTCATGTGGTTCATTTCATGTCATTCCTTTTTTTTTTTTTAATTATTATATTTTTTTTCTGTAGTTACTCCAGCAAAATGAGTCTAATTATTAGCTCTTGAGTCACTATACAGCTGATAAAATAAGAAAACACTTAAAATTCTGAAGGCTCGTGTTTTTTTTTGTTTGTTTCTAATTTTGCTATTATCAAATAAAGCATAATTAACATTTGCCAAATTAGAGTTGCTGTAGCAATTCATATTTGAAGACAAATCTAACAGTGTAAAGAAACATAGGAAGTGGATATTAGTTGTAACATTATAATTAAACTTTTAAACTTTTTTTTTTTTTTAACAATGTTGTAAAAGCCAGTGAAGATTAAGTAACAAATAAACTCATAGGTCAAAAGTTTATGTGGCTTGTTAACTTATTTTTTTATATATGTATAGTTAAAGTTTAACACATTGTTTACTCATCTGAGTAAATCTGTTTAGCAGGTGGATTATGAAATGTCTCTTATACTACTCTTTTCTTTCACTGTGAAAAGCATGAATGCATCAAGCAGTTGCCATAATCAAGAAATCTGAAATAAGACCTTGATGTATACCTCTCATTAAGTTGAAAGTTCTGCATCTGCATTCACTTTGTTTGCTTGCAGAAGCGTTTAATCAAGAATGAGAAAGACTGCAGATAACTTGTGTTTGTTGTTTAGGTTGCTTTTTATGGAGACATAATTCTAAATGAGATGCATTTCTCATGTCAGTGACAATGAGCAGATTAACCATTTGCTAGCTTTCAAGGTGCAAGTGTGATTATGGCATGACAAAATGTATGAATGTCTGTAAATGCATAAAATTATAAAGTACCAATCTACACTTCTGTGGGGAAGGTGAACATCAAGCAGGCTCATGAAAACAAGGATCTTAATAGAGGTTGAATTCTATTTAACTTCTGATTTTTCTGAATAAAGTCAAGAGTGCTGAATCGTTTTTGTATAAATTAGGTTTGTATTAATTAGAAGAGAATCTGTATTGTCATGAAGGGATATGAATGAAACATGGAAGGTAGATTCCTTAAGCATGCATGCAAGTGTGGAAAGAGAAAAAAAAAAAAGATGGCTCAAACCAGGCTAAGGGGTTTCTGCTGCGTCCATGTTTACTGACTTGTGAGTAGTTCTCAGCTCTGCACTGGTATAACTGAGGTAAGATTACTGCAACAAAGAGAGTGAAATGAAAATGTTATTTTCATTTGTATCAGGTGGGTGATTCAGTGCATGTATTGTCAAGTTCTGCTTTGTGTAACTTGACCATAGACTATCATTTGATAGGTGCATGAAATATGGAAATGAAATTCATATTAAATTAAAAGTATATTCTTCAGTGATATTGATGAAAATGAGGAGTAATTTATGTGTTCTGTTATGTTGGAGGTCTGTCCTCCACTGCCAATAGCACAATATGAAAAAGTAACCATTCAGGCAGAAGTCAAATTTGAACAGATTGCAATTTGATGACTATTGAAAGGAATCTTGATATTAAACACAGCATTCATATGTCTTTAAGAAGAAAACTTATTGTGGGCTGATTCATATAATGGGATTTTTTTCTTTGAAATTGTAAGTTCTTCTTAGGAAGTAGATTTCCTTCTTAGGAAATAAACATTCTCCGTGGAGATAATTTCAGAGGCAGTATTCATGGCAAAATTATTTTGGTATCATTGATGTCTCTGGTGTCTGTTGTGAAAGTAGACTTAAAAAAATAAACTGCGGTGGGTGAGAACTCCTGCCCCATAAAATAAAAGGAACAACTTTTGTCCTCATTAGCTGGGAAACATGTAGAAGGATGTTTAGAAATTCTAAAGATTTTCATAGGAAACATAGAAGAAATTACAGTATCATGTTATAAACTGTATCTGTTCCAGTATTTTTAATGACATCTTATTAAATGAGATACTAGATTTGCCAGAAATTAACAGTATTTAATTGTGTTAGAAGGCATTATAACAGTGTACAGTTAATGTCCCTAAAAGCAGCACTGGACATCATAGCTATTTCATTTATTACAATGAAATTGAATGTGTAGCAGTTTTGCTATGGTCCAGACACTATTTGTATTTCTATTTCTATTTTCACTATTTGCAAACAGTAAAGACTTTTTGCATTTTCTATTACATTTTCCCATTTTGTTTGGCCCTCATAGGTTTGAAAAAATAGTCAGTAACAATTTTGTTACTGAATATATGTTGTACCTTTCTTTAAAATATTTTTTACTTTGCAACTCAAGACAAACTATTTAAAGTTCTGTGTCAGAAAAGATCTTCCATTACTTCAAAAACAGGCTAAATTGTGGGTGAGTTTAACACAACTGTCTTCTTTCCCTACAGAAATTGCAGAATTCCAGAGTATTACTGAAATAAGTATTTTTAAGTGAATGGAATGACTTGTTTTTAATTTTCAGACTTAAATGAAATAGGTCCTTTTACTTTTTTTTTTTAATTATTATTATTATTATTTAGAAATTATCTTGGCCTAATTATTATTTGTGCCTGAAATGCAATTATGGTATTAGTTGTTTTTTTTTTGTGTGTGTGTGTGTTTGGATTTTTTTTCTCCCTAAAGATGAAAAGTACCATGTGTAATAAAAAGGTCTATAGGTGTTGGGCAGTTTTCTTTTTCTACAAAGTCTTTTATGATCATTGAACCTCCTTATTTCCTGGTCAAACAGCAAAACCGGAAAAAAAAAAAAAAAGAAAAAAAAGATTATATTGATTTCTTCAAGAATCAAGACCCTCTAGGAGAAGCTGGATCTATAATACTTTGAGAAGGAGGCTTCCTTTCCCCTAAGTCTGCTATAGTCTCTAAATTGACAGTTGCTTATGCTATTTTTGTTTCTGAATTTCTTGTTCCAGCAAAATACCTGAAGAATGGGTTTTAACTGAATATTCCAGGAATGTCTTTCTAATCTCTTAATTTTCTAACATTTATTGTGGTGAAAAAATAAAAATAATATATAAAAAAAATCTGTATAACATTAGTATTGATGTTATATACAAAAGCGAAATGATCACCATACAAATGAAGTAGTGGTTTCGGGTTGAAATTATTAAGATTATATGTTTGAAGGTTCTGCAGCTAAGGACCTCATAAAAGAGCAATACACTTCATTGTTTTTTTATTATACCACTTATAAGACCCAAACTGCAGTGTGATTGACCGAGAAAATGCTGTTTCAATGATGCATGGAATAAATAAATAAAATGTCTTTCTTTCTGTGGCTTTTAACAATGGAAGAATGCAGGCGTTGTCAAAATGTTTCGGTACAGAGAATTTACTCATAATTCTTGTAATGTTTTAAATAATTAACATACCGTGTTTTGAAAATAGAGCACCAAACTGGAGAGCCCTCTCCTGGTAAGACCTTAATTAAGTTGATGCAATAACTGGAGAATGCTCCCAAAACAGTATGCTTCTCAGGGGATTAGCTTGTGGTTACATTGTACTGGCTTTTACTCCATCCTTCTAATAACTAGAAGTTATTAAAAGATGCTGAAATATAATTAAATCCAGCCTTATATAAATTATCTGTGTACATTGCTGCAATAGCTCCCACAATGGTATGATTTAATTGCATATGGGATATGTTGGGCATCACCAACATCTTCTATCCTACTAATTTTTATCCTGTTTATTGAGTGAGCCTAACGGAGGGCCACAACATACTCATATTTACCTTTCTTTGCAGAGCATTTTGAAGCCTCCAGGTGTCAAATGCCATAAAAATTTGTATAAATAATAAAATAATGTTAAATAACCTTTTTTTTTCCACATTATTATTATTATTATTATTATTTTCCTGACAATGCTACTCAACAGTAAATTATAAGTGCAAAATTCTTGTATATGTAGCTTTGTTGCCCCCTACCCCCTGTTTACCATCAGCAGCATGCTTTCCTCTTTAAGAAGAAACAGGGATACCCCAGATGTTCATCTGGAATAGTTCAACAGAAGAATTTCACCTGGAAATCTGAAACTTGTGTGAACCTATGAGAAAATCAGTCAGGTCTATTACCCCTGGAAACACTCCCAGCTAATGCTGTATGATTAACTGATTGCTGTTATTTTATTTTTAGTTTAGCTGTTCCATACTTTTGAGAATGTGTGTTCTTCACAAAATACGAGAGAAGCAGATGCCATCATGTCCTTTGCCCAGCTATTTGAATATTTAATTGCAATGCAGAAAAATGTGGATTTAAAATCCAAATTTGCCTGTTTTAGGAACAAGCTCAAGATGCTACTCCAATATCATAGCAGACAAATGAGTCATCAGCAGAATATTCACATACGGATTTCTTAGAAACTGTACTGCTGAAGTTGTTGCATTTAAACAATAAAATAAAATAAAATAAAATAAAATAAAATAAAACAAAATAAATTTTCTTCAAAGAAGAATTAAATCAATTTTTCTCTTCCTCTTCCCCTAAAGAACCCTGATTCATAGGGATTAAAACCAGGCATAAATTGTCTTGCTTCAGGTTACCAACATAAGTCATCTTTGCGAAGATATGTAGAATAACTTTTTATAAAAGTTGACTCAGACCAAAGCTAAAATGTTACAGAGTTTTAGCTTTTGTTTCCATTTATGATGACAAAACTATTTACTCAATTCAGACTGAATTTACTAGTAAGTTTGTTCTTCAAAATTTTACAAACACCTGTCAAAAAGCATGACAAAAACAGAAAGAAAACAAACAAACAAACAAACAAACACTTCTATCTACCCTGAGCTTTTGAAATAGCTCAGTAAATCACAGAAAGTTATTTAGCAGGTAAAGAATGAAATGCTAATAAATATATCACTTTTAAGAATTAATGACTAAAACCAGATATGGTAATCCCCAACAAAGAAAGATAACATAAATCTTTTCTACCTGGAATGCCCAGGTCAGTGTTTACTGTAAGGAAGTGCTTTTAGAATTTCCTTTGATGGAAAGCTGGAATCGTAGTGTTTAGGAAGGGAAGTTTCACCTGAGGAGAAAATCACCATTACATTGGTCTTGTAGGTGAGGTTGTCTTTTATTTTTATTGAACCAACTGTCCAAGTGGCTATGTTTCATTTGAGCTTTAGTAAATCGTCAGTAATTAAAATTGTTGCAGTGATACCTTTGTGGCAAGTTCTTGAAGAGAACCTGGCAGAACAGACATTATCTGATCTTTATTAAACACCTGCTGCTGGGATTAGTACAGTTTTACCTATGTCAGCTGGCAAGATGTTCTGGACAGCAGGACAGTTGCAGATTTGATTCAACAGTAAATTATAGTCAATTAACCAGTAGCTATTAGTACTTCACAAACCTCTTCTAGTGTTAGTGGGGAAAGTATGTAGTACTTGTGCTTTTTGGTTTCCTTGGCTTGTTTTCCTCCTTCCCATAAACCCATAAAAATGAAAAATAAGAACACCTCCTCTCCCCAAATTACTTAGTTTTGACTTCTGAATGAGATGATTTATAAATAAATCTGTCTTGTTCAATGTGCAAGACTGAGGGGAAAAAAAGGATCATTATTTTATGTACCTGAACAATAGTAGACCAGCTTATAACTTAAATGTCTCTCTCCCTCATCTTTAAACTGCACATAGTAATTCTTTCTTTCGGATGGATTTAAGGGTACTTGTATTTTAAGCATGTGTAAACTGAAAAATCCTACAACAATATGAAAGTATCATTAACAATGTCAATGTCACTGGAATCCCTTAGATTTGATGGGTATGGTATCATGTAAAAATATTCTACAGGGTCATGAAAAATCATGCATATTTTGCCTGCATTCCATCTAGCTTTTCATCAACAGTAAATTATTCCTGTCCCATGAGAATCTGTATATTCTCTGATAGGTGCTATTAGTTTGGGTTTTTCATAAGAACACTTTATTGTGTCCTGCATGTTACCTAGATAGATCCCACTCTGATCTCTAGATAGTGGGAAGAAGAGACAAAAGAAGATAAAAAACTGTTCAGAACTTTTATTATTATTTATATATATATATATATATATATTTTACTAATCAAACAAAACCAAGCCCACTTCCAAAAACTACTGTAACTCAAACCCCATTTTACCACAGCGCAAAAAGCAGAAATGCTGGTTTTAGCTATGCCATCAGCTTCCACACTGAATCTTCTGTGTGTTGTATTATCTTGCAGCATACCAGTGCTGTCAGTACCTGTGCACAGCATTGCAGGGAAATATCCCATACTCTTAGTGATGCCTCAGTAAGGATGAAATGTGGAAGCAAGCCCTGGAACAACTCATTGATAGATGGACATTAACACATGCAGGCATACATCCATTGAATGTACAGTTAGGACAGTTATAGAATATATACCTAAGTGTGTACTTTTTACTACCATTTTCTGAACCTATGGGATTTCAGGACATGTGCTACATGTACTGCAGCAGCTGTTAGAAGGGCTGAACAGATGAGGAGTTTTATAGGCAACTGACAGAAGTTGCAAAATCGTCAGCGCTTGTCCTCGTGGGGGACTTCAACTTCCCGGATATATCCTGGAAACACAACACGGCACAGAGAAAGCAGTCTAGGAGGTTTCTGGAGAGCATGGGAGATAGCTTCCTGACGCAGCTGGTCAGTGAACCTACCAGGGGTGGTGCCCCGCTAGACCTTCTCTTCACAAACAGAGAAGGACTGGTGGGAGATGTGGTGGTCGGAAACTGTCTTGGACAGAGTGACCACGAAATGGTAGAGTTCTCTATTCTTGGCGAGGCCAGGAAGGGGACCAATAAAACTGCTGTATTGGACTTCCGGAGGGCTGACTTTGAGCTGCTCAGGACGCTGGTTGGCCGAGTCCCTTGGGAGGCGGTTCTGAAGGGCAGAGGAGTCCAGGAAGGCTGGGCGCTCCTCAAGAAGGAAATCTTAACGGCACAGGAGCGGTCCGTCCCCACGTGCCCAAAGACGAGCCGGCGTGGAAGAAGACCGGCCTGGCTCAACAGAGAGTTGCGGCTTGTGCTTAGCAGAAAAAAGAGGGTTTATAATCTTTGGAAAAAAGGGCGGGCCGCTGAGGAGGACTACAAGGATGTAGCGAGGCTGTGCAGGGAGAAAATTAGAAAGGCCAAAGCTCATCTGGAGCTCAATCTGGCTACTGCCGTTAAAGACAACAAAAAATCCTTTTACAAATATATCAACGCGAAACGGAGGACTAAAGAGAATCTCCATCCTTTACTGGATGCGAGGGGAAACCTAGTTACTAAGGATGAGGAAAAGGCTGAGGTGCTTAATGCCGCCTTTGCCTCAGTCTTTAGCGGCAATACCGGTTGTTCTCTGGATACCCAGTGCCCTGAGCTGGCGGAAGGGGATGGGGAGGAGGATGTGGCCTTCGCTATTCATGAGGACATGGTTGGCGACCTGCTAAGGAGCTTGGATGTGCGCAAGTCGATGGGGCCGGATGGGATGCACCCGAGGGTACTGAAAGAACTGGCGGAGGAGCTGGCCGAGCCGCTTTCCATCATTTATCGACAGTCCTGGCTATCGGGGGAGGTCCCAGTTGACTGGCGGCTAGCCAATGTGACACCCATCTATAAGAAGGGCCGGAGGGCAGACCCGGGGAACTATAGGCCTGTCAGTTTGACCTCAGTGCCAGGAAAGCTCATGGAGCAGATTATCTTGAGGGTCATCACGCGGCACTTGCAGGGCAACCAGGCGATCAGGCCCAGTCAGCATGGGTTTATGAAAGGCAGGTCCTGCTTGACAAACCTGATCTCCTTCTATGACAAAGTGACGCGCTTGGTGGATGAGGGAAGGGCTGTGGATGTGGTTTACCTTGACCTCAGTAAGGCTTTTGACACCGTTCCCCACAACATCCTCCTCAAGAAACTGGCTGCTCGGGGCTTGGACTGGCGTACGCTTCGCTGGGTTAGAAACTGGCTGGATAGCCAGGCCCAGAGAGTTGTGGTGAATGGAGTCAAATCTGGTTGGAGGCTGGTCACAAGTGGAGTCCCCCAGGGCTCGGTATTGGGGCCGGTCCTCTTTAATATCTTTATCGATGATCTGGATGAGGGCGTCCAGTGCACCCTCAGTAAGTTTGCAGATGACACCAAGCTAAGTGCGTGTGTCGATCTGCTCGAGGGCAGGAAGGCTCTGCAGGAGGATCTGGATAGGCTGGACCGATGGGCTGAGGTCAACTGTATGAAGTTCAACAAGGCCAAGTGCCGGGTCCTGCACCTGGGGCGCAACAACCCCAAGCAGAGCTACAGGCTGGGAGATGAGTGGTTGGAAAGCTGCCTGGCAGAGAAGGACCTGGGAGTATTGGTTGATAGTCGGCTGAATATGAGCCAGCAGTGTGCTCAGGTGGCCAAGAAGGCCAACAGCATCCTGGCCTGTATAAGAAGCAGTGTGGCCAGCAGGACTAGGGAAGTGATTGTGCCCCTGTACTCGGCTCTGGTGAGGCCGCACCTTGAGTACTGTGTTCAGTTTTGGGCCCCTCACTACAGGAAGGACATGGATGTGCTCAAGCGAGTCCAGAGAAGGGCGACCAAGCTGGTGAGGGGTCTGGAGAACAAGTCTTATGAGGAGCGGCTGAGGGAGCTGGGCTTGTTCAGCCTGGAGAAGAGGAGGCTCAGGGGCGACCTTATCGCTCTCTACAGTTACCTTAAAGGAGGCTGTAGCGAGGTGGGGGTTGGTCTGTTCTCCCACGTGCCTGGTGACAGGACGAGGGGGAATGGGCAAAAGTTGCGACAGGGGAGTTTTAGGTTGGATGTTAGGAAGTACTTCTTTACCGAAAGGGTTATTAAGCATTGGAACGGGCTGCCCAGGGAGGTGGTGGAGTCGCCATCCCTGGAGGTCTTTAAAAGACGTTTAGATGTAGAGCTTAGCGATATGGTTTAGTGGAGTACTTAGTGTTAGGTCGGAGGTTGGACTCGATGATCTTGAGGTCTCTTCCAACCTAGAAATCTGTGTCTGTGTCTGTGTCTGTTATCTATTACTTCAGTTCAGGGAAAGCCATCTGATAACCACAGATACACTCAGCTTGCCACAGTAAATCATATTGTGTATAGCACAAATAAAGCTGCAAAGAATAAGAGTTCATATGATTTCTGGCAGGAAATGAGGTCTGTGATCATCAAAATGTTCTGACAGAAGGAGGATATCACTGAAAGTACTTGATCAAGTCAGAGATAACACAAACAGATCAAAGTAAACAAATAATAATGTCTCCTTTAATCAGGTCAGCACAGGGCAATGTGAAAGTGGGCCTCAAAATAAGAGAGATTGCTGTTGTGGATATTGAAACAAAAGAGGAAGAATCTTCTGTCCTTTAATTTCCAATGCAGGTTTGGAATAACACATCATTTCTCCATATTTCTGTCAACTTTACTGTAAGATAAACACAGAGAATCAGGATGTCCAATGCAACCCAATAGAAATAGCTTCAAATATTCCACTAACAATTAGGATCTCAACCTCCCTTTCTATTTGCCACTTAGGAATTAAAAGAAGCCTTCAAGAATACATCTTTTGACATATGCTTGGGAATTGCAGTAAAATAAGAGTCTATGTCATCTGATAAAGCTGTGAGAATATAAAGAAAAACTGCAAATTAATCTTAAAAAAAAGAACTTTTTACCTTTAAATGTGAATACCTGTGTAAAGAAGTAGGTTTTGTTTGTTTTTGTTTTAATACATTTATGTTTAATTAGAAGAGCAAGAGGAGCTGATGTGATAGGATCAGACAGTAGAATGTCTACAAATGTTTTGTAGCACCATATGCTCAGGTATCAGGGAGTCAAATTTGTAGTTATAGCTTCGATTTAGATCAGTGAATTATCCTGGAAGGCAATATGTTGCATTACTTTCTATCATTTAATCATCCTAATCTTGAGAATTGAACATATTTCAAAAACATCTCACGAAAACATGCACGAAATGTCTCTGAATTATGATACTAAACATTTATGTGATATGTAAAACTATCTCAGAAGATGTCTAGTGTAACAAATAGTAAAGCAGACATATAGCAATATCCTCTCAGTAGCTGGTTTTATAGGGTTTATGTATACATTTTTATAAACGTCTTTAAAGGAGTGTTCTCCTATCCATTTGAAATAGTCTTGATAGTGACAAACTGTACTGCAAACTGAAAAGCATACAATGCATAGAAGTTCTCTGGTTTATTTTAACAAGTAGCATTACTTCTTCCAGCTAACCACCAGTAGTTATAACATAAGGTGTGTAGATACCACAGTTATATGGGCAAGAGTGGAGAAATCCCTGCAGAATTTCCTTGCTTTTTACAGGGTCAGAATTTCACAAAAGTGTTTTCTGGCCTGGGATGTGGCAGTTAGTGTTCAGTAGTTTTCTAGTGGAAAATAAAAAAAAAAAAGGAAGCGACCCTTGCTGGCTTTCCAATAGTCTTGTCCCAACAAGCAGTTGTGGGGGGATAACCAAGCTGCCATACTTCCTGGCCTTCCCACCCTCTGACCAGCCAGGAGTTAGAATGTCGCATCCCAGGGGCCAAGCATCTACAAGGCAGCCAGAGTGTGGGGAACAAATTTCACTTCTGAAACTCTGAAGTGATATTTCCTACAGGTTGTCATTTTAACTTTGCAAAAACTAGCTTTGGATATGCTATTTCCTATATTAAGATTTTTATTTATTTATTTATTTATTGTACTTTGGTTAGTCTTCTATCCATCTAGTTCTTTTTGCATTAGTAGAAGCAAGTTTGAGAATTGTGGCATAGTTTTGGAATTAGGATTTTATCTGATTGTCCTTTAAATAAATAAATAAAAATTGTGTTGTCACCCTATACTTAAGTCTTGTGCCTGTTTCTCATTTATCATCTCATTTAGCTGCATTTTTTTTGCTTATGTTTACTTAAGTTACCTTCAAAAACATGGTGATGAGCATACCTGTGATAATTACACCTTACATTATGTCTAAAAAATGATTTTTCTAGACAGAACCTATGATTATATAGCATTAGCATATACAGGCCTCAGTGGAAATCACAGCTTGTTTGTGATGTGTTCCGGAGTGCACTGTAACATACCGTGCTTGCCTTTAAACATTTAACTGAAGTCTGTGATCTTAAAAACTACGAAACCTGTATAATTGCAGAATTAATTTCAAAGGACTGCTTGTAGTAGAAGGGGTTAGGTAAACACTAAATTCTTTGTAGTGTCTAGTATGATTATATATATGTGTATATATACATGGTATAGGGGAATGCAATAATGAAAGAAAAGAATTATATAGAGCTAAAGCTGGGGTAATACATATTCTCAATGTAAGCACTGACTTGTGATATCTGTTTCAGTGTCAGGATCTGGAAAGGGGAATGTAAGCTTAAAGGGAATAAATACTTGCACTAAAGATATCTCCTTTCATAAACTTTTGCCCACTTTACTAAAAAAAAGTTCTGAAAAAATGTAGGGGGCCTAAAACCAAGAAGGTGTTGAAGTGATTGATGATTACTCATTGCAGTGATTCCTGCACATATATAAAATATTGGATTTTGACTTCAGAATACCTTATAAGAATCTCTATTCTTGTGAGAGAAATATAAAAAGCTAGTTCATACATACAAGTTTTCTGATTTTGGGGGGAGGGCATGGGGGGGATGATGTGGGAGGTGGTAAGAATTTTGCATGAGAGTTTTTTGGTTTTGGTTTATTTATTTCTTTATTTATTTAATGCAAAAGCACCTTGAAAACCTTCCTTCTGAGAGTTTTTACCTGTATAACTGACAGATGTAGGAAGGGCATAGTATAGGAGCTCTACTAAGATTGCCAAAATTGTACTTAGTATGTTCAGTTACTATATACAGGCAGCAAGACCATGAAAATTCCAGTACTCTTACATTACAATACACATTTATTAATTACAATTTAGTTTTTCCGAATTCTCTTGGGAAGTGCATGTTTGCAAATACTCAGAACCAGTATAATTGGAGGAAATTGTGTAGATGTGATAGATAGCCCATAGCTCTACAAGTGAAGAGAGGTTTTCATTCTCCCCTCATAGAATGGCTGAGATCGTTAGTTGACCATGACCTGAACATAGAATACATATAAAACTAGAGCATGTTCTATATCAGTAAGGAATCTTTTATGATTCCTTGAAGCCTACAACAAAAAAGGTTTTATATACATAACAATCAATGACATCAACTCCAGCATTACCATCTCTTAATTTGTCATTTGAAGCTGATATCAAAGAATGACATTTGGTTTTGAAAAAGACAGTGAAAAGAAAATGTGCTTTATGCTTTACTACACAACAAAGCAAAGTTATGGCCATTAAATAATAACACTAAAAAGTAGATATGAGCATATAGAAAAAAATGTTTGAAACATTCATTGTATGGATTTCTTCGGTGGAATTTTATTTAATAAAATATGCATATTTAAAAAAAAAACAGTGATTTAATCAGTAATTTGAAACCAACAATGAAAAAGCAACAACAACAACAAAGAAATATGCCTCCATTCACATCCTTTTTCTTTACTGAGATGAAACACTGTCCACATTTCATCTATCTGGAAAGAGATAATTCTTTTAGTAAGTGTTTTGCAGTGTGAAAATCAAAGCTTAACTATAACCAGCAGCTTTAACAGTATTTGCAGGTGTTTGCTGAAGAGTTTATCTAAAATAATTAACATGCTTTGAATGGTAAGCTTAATTATGTAAAGAAAGGTGACCAGGTATATAAATATTCAGAAAGTCACTGTATAAATTATACACCCCTTGAAAGCTTTCTTTTGTGGTCACATGGATTCTTAAGCAGAGCATGAGTGTATCAGTACTATTACTGATAATAAATTTCCATATAATAGAAATTGAGCTAATTTGCATAGTGTAAACAAACTAAATCCCAGTATAATGCACTAGTTTCAATAAAACTATAGGAATACTCAAAATCTTTTGAATTGAAAATTCCACATAAAAAAATTATTATTATCCCACTGGATAAGACTGAAGTATTTATGTGAGTGTGTGTGTATATACAGGTTTAAAATTTTCTCTGGAATGAAAACATTGAAAACAAGTCATGTCAATTTGAAAGTGAGAGCTTTGATTCTGTTTTTCATATTCCTTGTGCTATAAATTGTGAAAATTCTTTTGAAATAAAAAAGTTGATTTTGAAAAGGAATTGAAATGCTTTGTCCTGACTGAATGCTTCATTGAAACTATTGCACAATTCCCTTCCCACATTAGTACCTGAAATAGCACTTTACAATGGAAAACTCTCAGATTTAAGCAAAATTGGCTAATCCTTTATTAAGTCAGGTTAGTTGAAGAAGTACAATAGTGAATCAATATAATCAGCAAGTAAAAGTTCTGCAGATATGAGTGTCAATATATTATGCCAAATTAAGTTTCAGCTGCTTTACTCAGTATTCTCTACAGTGCAGTGCCTTATGGTGTTGCATATTGTTGTTTTGAAAATGCTATCCTAGCATACCTGAGGTTAAATTCTGACTGACCTGATGTGGATTATTGGATGAGTCTGCCAAATGGGTCTTACATTTAGCTGGCACTTGGATGACTACCTTTGAGGGATAAAATTAAATCTAGCATCTGGCCTGTATAAACAGATCACCTGCCCCTTTATATGACTATGGGTCTATGATTTTTGGAAGAAGTGGAAAAAAACTTGAAAACTCTGGGAGCTTAAAAGTGTTATTGAATTTCTCCCTTGACTCAGGAATGAGAATCTGGGCATGTCCATTTCAGAGGGAGGGTCTAGTGCAAAAGTTAAAGATGAGCACTGGTTCTGAATATAGTAGCAGATGAGGTTGGTTTCGATCTGATGTCTTAGTGTATGCTCATTTATGGTCTGGACCAGAAGTGTTACCACGCTTTGGCAGAATAATGCAGTTGTAGTTTTTTACATTAAAGGGACATAAAATAAAGAAGGCTGTGAATAAGAGAATTATCTAGAGGTGAAGCTGTTCATTTTGCTTTTAGCTTGCCAGTGAAGGATTGATGCTGCATGGGATAATAACTTGCTGATGGGCAGTGATTTAATACAATACCATGAGCTTATTACATTTGTTAGTGTTATGTATCTAGAATAAGTTGAATGTGAAAGATAATGTAATTAGAAAGGAATGGTACTGTTCCTGCAAAATCCCAGATTCTAGATAAATAGAGGCCTTTCAGTTAAGTGTTGACTAAGGTCTCATAATGCTTTTACATGAATCACTTCTTATATTCTTGTGTGAATTAAAGATGAGAAGAGACTGAATCAAGAAAGACCTAGCAGAAGTAGAATGGGTTTCATGGAAGGTGCCAGAATGGTAAATGATACTGAGATTGCTTTATGTGAAGAGGGACTGAACTAAACAGTTATCATATTTTCAGAGAGAAGACAAGTAGGAGGCATATGAGATGCAAAATAATGGACTATGCTGACAAGATAAATGGTGGCTTCTATTTACCACTTATCACACAAGAACAAGGAAATAATCATGGAAATTGAAAGGCAATACATTTTAAAACTAAGGAAAGGAACTAATCATCCAACATATGTGATTTATGGAGCTTACTGTCCCAAGGTATCACTGAAACTAAGAGACTAACAGATTTTTTAAAAATCTATTGAATGAGAGGAAATGTGGTATTAAATGAAACAAAAGTAATAGAAGAATTTGTCTTTCCAGTTTCTGTTCAGCAGTGAGGTACTTCCTTATTATTCAGAATAATTTTACATTAACCACCATTTGACACTGAATGCTTTACATGTGTCATCAATATGAAAATTCTCAACTCATAATTTTACATAATAGGCACATAAACACCACAGGAAAAAAATCCTTTTAAGATTTTCTAGCAAGAAACACTCTCTTCAAAATCCAAATATTTAGCAAACGTCTTAGCTCCATTCTATTATCTTCTGTAAATGCAAATAATCTTATTCATGACCGGTGTCTACAGGTGTCTTGCTTAGGGGAAAGAGTTACTGATGTTCTGTTTATGAAAACAGCCAAATATGTTCCCAGTGACTGACTATATAATTCCTGAGGATACCAATTCTGACATGATTAGGAAGAAAATGTATCATGAGTATACACTTTCATAGTGAAATTATCCAAAGCATGTGGAGTTAAAAACACACATGTATTCTTCAGGTATTTTGGAGCAAATTTTCTCTGACATTATCAAGTGATTTTGCTCCTTGAATTGGCTGAGCAGCATATATATGGAATTAATAATTCATCTCTGCCACAAGGACAGCAAGCAGTTTTCCTCAACTACAATCTACATGGCTAAAACTTTACTAAGCACTTCAAAGCGGCTATGTTTGTTTTGTTGCTTATCTTGGTTTTTTTTTTTTTTTTTTGAAGCAATGTCACTCATGGCAGGTACAGTCAACCAACAGTCTAGGATAATTTGATCTGCTTAATTATGTGACCATATCAACCTAAGTAGAATCAATTATCTGTCAAAACACAGTGTATTGTTAACAATATCAATGGTGAGTGCTCCAGGCTCTGCTATGCACATCTGTCTGGATGTGTGTCACGGGCAGCATCAATATCAACATGCTGAAGAGGGTTAGGTCAAGGCAAAAGCACTGCCATATGATTGCCCATACGGTTCAATCATTAACATGGTCATAAGCACAGTTTGGGCTAAGGCTATCTAGAATTCCTAACAAGCAGATTGAATGCCACCAAAATATTTTGAAGGGTAAGGTATTTAAGGATTTAAGGTTTGTAGACACTAGCTGTGCTATGCAGGGTCCTCAGTGTAAAAGAGTAGTCCCCAGCAAATTTTCTTTTGCAGTTTAAGCATAGACAGAATTTCTCAGTGTTAAGAGAAGGAATAATACCCTGCCTATTTGCTTTTGTTGGTATTTCAAGTTGCCTTTGAGTAAGAGAGAAGTAAGTTTAATAAGAGAGAAAATATAGGTCCGGTGATAAGGATGATGACATAATGGATTTGTAGGTGATCTTTTTACAGACTGTGCCGCTTATAGGCCTTCTGTTTTACCAAGGTCACACTGTATATCTTATTCAGTATCTATAAAATGAAGCTCCTGATTATTCATATCTTAGAGGAGTTTCAAGGACTGATATATATGAATTTCTGAAATGGTGATAAAAAAAATCTTTTCTCATCTTTTCAGAAACTTGACTTTTTTTTTTTTTACACAGCGGTACGCTTTGTAGGCTGCTATATGTATGCATTGCCAAAACACTTACATCTAAGAATAAATATAAGTGCATGATGACTTATTTGCCCGTGCCTTCTCCCCCAGAAGTATTTCTGTTTAATAACAATTGGTGTGTGGGAGAAAGATTTTATTGTAGTACTTCTCCATTGAAATTGCTTGCCTGGTACTAAGGAGAAGGCTATAACATGAGCTGTTCAGAGGTCATCCATTGTTGTAGCCTCGCATAAATCTGTTTTATTTTCTTTGTTGTCTGTTTCTACATCATTTAAGTCACAGTGGGGTTAATCTATTAGACCTCTGGGCTTGTCTTCTTTTCTGAAATCACTAGGATATTTAAACAGCTGACTTGTAAGAAAAGGAGCAGAGTTGTAAATTGTTCCTCCTCAACACACTTTCCTCATCTGTTTTCAATATTCCTTTCAGTTGATCTATATTTCTTTCTTATTTGCAAACAATTTCACTAGTGCATAATATTTTGGTTTTCATACTCTTTTTTAGAAACTACCTGTGTAAAGTTCTTCTGCACCTATATTCTTTTGTAAGGAAGAAATATTCTCCATATATTCACTCATCATATTCACCAGAAATTACTACCTGGGAAATGTACGTGGTAAATCACAGTCATAGAGGTCATTGTAAAAACTTTCTTGGTGTAAAAAAAAAATGTAATTGTCCTGAACATTGTGCAACTACAGATCAGAGAGTACTAGAACTCCATTTTGGGAAAGAAAAGGAAGAAGAAAGAAAAAACAGTGCTGTTGGAACTAACAGGGAGAAAGGATCAAAAGCAATCATTGCAGTGAGATTTCTTAATAGTGTGAAAGGTAATACTATGTACGGGTCTAAGAAGATTAGGCTAAAGCACATTCATTTGAATTTGTTATTTGATACTCTCTGGTGTATCAACCACTCCTCCCAGTTTTGTGTCATCTGCAGACTTGCTGAGGGTGCACTCCATTCCATCATCCAGGTCATTGATGAATAAATTGAACAGGACTGGACCCACTCCAGACCCCTGGAGGACACCACAGGCTACATGCCTCTAACTAGTCTCAGCGCCGCTGATCACAACAGTCTGAGCTCTGCAATCCAGCCAGTTCTCAATCCACCACACTGTCCACTCATCTATCCCACACTTCCTGAGCCTGCCTATGAGGATGTTATGGGAGACAGTGTTGAAAGCCTTGCTGAACTCAAGGTAAACAACATCCACTGCTCTCCCCTCATCCACCCAGCTAGTCATTGCATTATAGAAGGATATCAGGTTGGTCAAGCATGATTTCCCCTTGATGAACCCATGCTTACTATTCCTGATCACCTTCTTATCCTCCATGTGCTTGGAGGTGACCTCCAGGATGAGTGATTTCATCATATTTCCAGCGATGAAGGTAAAGCTGACTGCAGTTTCCTGTAGTTTCCTGGGTTCTCCTTCTTGCCCTTTGTGAAGACTGGGGTGACGCTGGCTTTCTTTCAGTCCTCAGGTACCTCTCCTGTTATCCATGACCTTTCAAAGATTTTGTTTGCATTGTGTGCAGGTTGTGTATCCACTCCAGTTAAAAATGTATAAAAAATAAAATTAACGTAGTATCATATTATGTACAAAACTGTATACCTGCTGCTTACATGTAAAAATATTATACAGTGAACAGAACAGTCCAGATTCAGGCCTATGAAAGACTCCAAAAAAACAATTGGGCAAAACTTGGGGAGGTGATGAGATTTTGTCAACTTAAATCTACATAGGGGTTATGGAATATACTACATAGTTTATTGAAGGATAAGGTGCTATGTCAATGGAGTAACTTTGCTATCTCATTTTGACTTTTTTTTTTTTTTAAGGAAACAAATTCTATCAAACACACTGGTTGCTGCATCATATTAGATGTTACAACATCTAATACAACACTATAATCTATCTGCCATGATAAAACAGTAACATGTAACTGCTTAAACAAAGAAAAATGAATTGAGACTTAGATGTTTCTGCACATATATGATCGCTTTGGAGATTTTTGATTACTTAAAAATTGTAGAAAAATATATATATATATTTCCCAGAAATTCCCTCATTATTTGGATGAGAACATTTTTGCTACTTGTAAGTAGCAGAAATTTCCAATAGTTAAAACTATACGTAGAATAATAGAATAGATGTTTCAAGCTAAATTTGAAGTTCTATGTACATATACAAATACAGTTATGAACTGCAGTTTCATTAAGGATTTGGGCAGTGGTTAGAATGATTAAATACACTATTTCTGTAAAACATGCTGTCTCTATAGAGTAGAACATCCACCTGATCACCAAACCATAACCTTAGGAACATTCAAACATGGAACATTCAAATTCTGTAAAACATATTTATTTATTTTTTTCCAGGGAGAAACTGTAGTTAATGGTCTTGTTTTCAAGCCTGATTGCACTGAAATATAAAGAAGACATCATCTGATGTCAGAACGCCTCTCAGAATTCATAGCTGCTATACCAACTGGCTTTTACTATGCTCCATTGAGTTATGATGATGAAACAATAAGAGATATCTGATTTTTTGATATTTATGAGCTATTATGAAATGTTTAGGACCAGATTCAGTGTAATCTGCTGAATCCGTAACAAGTGTGAATCCAAACAAAATGCAAGGCTCTTCAATGACTCTGCTAATTCAAGACTTTGAAAGCAAGATCAGGAGTTAAAAGCTAGAACTGCTGTGTAAAGCCATAACTCAGAAATGCAGCAGCTTGAGCAAAGTGGAGGGGCAGCTCACCAGATGGAACCTGTGTCACTCATGTTTCTTCCTTACAATGAACTTCTGTGTGCAGAAGAGACTATTTCTCCAAATGTACAAACTGAGGAAGCACAGGTGGTTTAGCTGGTTCTTAGAAAAGAAGAGCGTTATTTGAGTGTACATGGAAAAGCGCAAAATGCACGCTTGCTTCCCCTATTGAGAAAATCTAAGACTACTTTGTGTATTACTGAAGGCTAATATTGAACACCAGATACAGAGTTTTGAAAATGCTTTTTTTTTTTTTTTTTTTTTTTATAAAATATCAAACAGATTTGTAGGCATGAAGAAAGTTAGTTTGCATATTATAGTGTTATAAACAACCACAGCTGTTTGGCTAAGTTAATATATCGCCAGTAGAAAATAGGTCAATACACATTTGGTCTTTGTTCTCTGAGCCAGCTGTCAGATTAATTAATGGATATGTATACATTTTTGTGGGTGTTCATCATAGGTTTAATCTCCCAGTAACTGATTGGTAAAACAAGTTTAGATGCAAATAGTTTGAAATGGTGAAATACTACAATTTTCTTTAATTTAGGATTTTGTGGAATATATGACTCTTTGATGTAGACGATTGCAATTTTTACTGAAGTCAGTGACGAAAGTTGCTTTTTCAGATAGGTATAAAATGAACCAGGAGCATCTTGGGAATGGTGTGGGTAGACAGTGTGATTTATGACAGGACAAGAATGTACTTCAAATATGTCTTCCTCTTACATTTCCAATATTGTCAGCTTATAACTTCAGTTTGCAACCATGTTTTCTTCTTTCCTGTTACAGTTCATGTTTTCAATAATTGCAGTATTTCACAAAGAATATATTTATGTCTTTGGGACTCTGTGCCTAACTCCTATTTTTGTCCAACTCATGCTAAGCTACCGAACTTGGCCCAGGGATTTTAATGGGAACTGTTTTTCTGTACACATCCCTTGCATAATCTCTTATATACCTTGCTCTCTGAGAATATTAAAGATGTGACAGTGCTTTTTTGAGAACATGCTGAGACTTAAGGTTTAAAGACCTTAAAAAAGATGTTTTCTTTGGGTAATCTTGATTATGTTTGTGTAAAGTATATAAAATATACTAATTTAGATCTTAGAAAGAATTAGACAATAACTAAAATGGGATTCCATATATAAATACATGAGCATTAAAATGATGTCTTAGCTTTTCATCATCTTTACCAAACCTTTGCCTTCAGAGTAAAAGCATGTTTACCTAAGTAGATCAAAGTTAGAGGAAGTTGCACTATATTTTCTTACTCAGTTCTTCTTCTTTAAGATTTTCTTTATTTTGTTTGTTTGTTTGTTTGTTTAACAGAAAGAGGAAATTTTGGATAGCTAATGAGACCCCCCTCCCCCTTTTTTTTTTCCTCATCCAAGCTCACTTAAAAATAACGCTGCTGTTATTAATCAAACTTTTTAAAAATCAAACTATTTAAAAATAACTTAAATTTAATCAGGTAAAATATAATACAGATTATTATCTGTATTTTATATTGAAAGTAGGATTACTAACATCTGAGTGTTAATGCATACTGCATTATTAATTTCAAAGCCATAAATATAGCAGCTTAAAAATGTGAAGTGTATAGAAAAGAAAAGGATGTGTAAATATGGTATAAAAACGCAAAGCCTAAATGTCTCTCAGCTTCTTCCCTAGCTGAAGGGAAAATACCTCCCAAAGAAGTTTCAGTTTCTCAGCTTTTCATTACCTTTTAATAAATACATTTTTTTGTTGTTTGTTTGTTGTTTGTTTTTAATTATTTATTTATATGCTTATTAATGACTGTAAAATATATATCAAGCTTTGTGTTAATGTGTGATAACAAACACCACACGTTGAAAGCACATGGCTTCACCTTCTTTCTGACAACACTCACAAAACATATGTTATCTCTCACTAACACTTGTCTTGTTGTCTCTCACTGCTAAACTGAATCATACAAGCAACTGCACATCACATGTGAGAGCCTCTTGGAATTCAGCCAGTGCTTTTTAGACAACCAATGCAAGCTATGAGGAACCTGTCTGTTAACTTGGTAACACAACATTGCATTAGAGGAATTTTTTAGGAATTAAATAGAATTGTGAGCAAGTTCTACTAAATTCAAATATACAATTTGTAAGATTATGACTGAAACCAATGAAATCTGTAAAATGTGAAATTAAAGCTAGGAATTCATCTTTAATATGCCTTGTATGTATGTTAGAGTTGAGCTTATAGAAATGTCACGTTACTGTTTTGTGGGATGGCTGAGAAGCCCTGGTGCAGCAGGCAGAGCTCTCTAGGCTGCAGATGCAGTTTTTATTTTTGCGCGGTTTCAGGTATACAGATATTTGCCTTACAGCCAGCCTGCAAGACTGATTTGGAGTCCTCCATGCTTCCCTCTTGAGAATGATCATGTTGAGGAGGACCTACTTCTTTCAGGTGAAAATATTGGAAGAACTGCAGAGAAAATGTAGAGGATGAGGACGGGGGAGGTTCAGGAAGCAGGCGCTTGACTGCTCTGAGGAAGAGACAAATTAGATAGCCAGAGGCCTCTATTTAGCCCTTTTGTCATGTGAAAATAAACAATTCATAAAGATCTTTGTTCATACACATTCATAAATGTTTTTTAAGTAACTAGGGAAGTATTCGAACACCTTCAAAAAAAGAAGGGAAATGGAGAGGCTCATTTGCTGCTCCAGAAATAAGACACAACAGGTTCCTGCACCACTTTGCTTTTATAAAGAGATTTCAGAATTGCAATTGTTAAACAGAATTAAAAAAAAAAAAAAAAAAAAAAAAGAGGAGCCAATGTCTGGGCAAAACTTTATTAGTTCAACAGCAAAACACAAAGCAGATCTCTGGTTTCAGATTATACCTTATTCAAATAGCCAAACTTTATGTAAAAATTCCTGTTTCAACTCATGTTGGGTAATTTAAATTCCCAGGTAGGTCTGGAGTAACACAGTGAATACACTTTTTCAAGCTAACCTAATAGTAAGAATAAAACTGAAACACAAGAACAAATTCTTAATGCAAGTCAGGATTTGAACACAAGACCACTTCTAGTGGTTGTATAGAGCCTAAATTATGCAGTCACTGGTGGAACCTAGTGCAATTGTTAAGTCTTAATCCCATATGTTTTATTCTTCCTTATTCAGCTTCTTTCTGAAGTGCTCCACCCAAGTTATCCAACATTAACTATTGATTGTGACTTGGATGGGTGTACATTTGCTGGGTAAAAAGCTGGCTGGGTAGCTGGGCCCAAAGAGTTGTGGTGAATGGATTTAAATCCAGTTGGAGGCCAGTCACTAGCGGTGTCCCCCAGGGATCAGTATTGGGTCCAGTTCTCTGTAACATTTTTATCAGTGATCTTGAAGAGAGGATCGAGTGCACCCTCATTAAGTTTGCAGATGACACCATGTTAGGTGGGAATGCTGATCTTCTTGAGCTTGAGGCTCTACGGAGGGATCTGAATAGGCTGGATTGATGGGGTGAGGCCAACTATATGAGGTTCAACAAGGCTAAGTGCTGGGTCCTGCACTTGCACAAGCCCACACAAGAAGGCCAACAGTATCTTGGCTTGTATAAGAAACAGTGTGGCCAGCAGGACTAAGGAAGTGATTGTCCCCCTGTACATGGCTCTAGTGAGGCTATACCTCGAATACCGCATTCAGTTTTGGGTCCCACAATACAAGAAGGACATTGAGGTGCTGGAGCATGTCCAAAGAAGGGCAGTGAAGCTGGTGAAGAGTCTAGAGAACATATCTTATGAGGAGTGGTTGAGGAACTGGGGTAGCCTAGAGAAAAGGAAGCTCAAGGGAGACCACTCTCTACAACTCTCTACAACTCTCACTTTCTACAAGTACTTCAAAGGAGGTTGTAGCAAAGAGGGGGGTCAGTCTCTTTTCCCAAGAAACAAGCGATAGCACAAGAGGAAATGGCCTCAAGTTGCACCAGGAGAGGTTTAGATTTGATAATAGGAAAATTTCCTTCACTGAAAGGATTGTGAACCATTGGAGTGGTCTGCCCAGGTAAGTATTTGAGTCACCACCGCTAAATGTATTTAAAAGACATATAGATGTGGTGCTTAGGGACATGGTTTAGCAGTAGAATTGGCAGTGCTAAGTTAACAGTTGGATTTGATGATCTCAGAGGTCTTTTCCAATATAAATGATTTTATGACTCTATGATTCTATTAATACTGACTTAAGACTCCTTCAACCAGTGATTGAAAATCTTGCATGCATTCTATAAGCTTAGAGAACTTTGGAAAACAGTGGTACCAAACTGATATTGCAATGGCCAAAACAAAAACAAAAACAAAATCAATCAATCAAACAAAAAGAGTCTGGCTAGAATTCAGAACCAACAGTTAATTTTCAGTATCCCATATGGGATATACAAAAAAGACAAATATAAATAATTTTCTTAAGCTGTCAGTTTCATAACTCTTGTAGTATATGAAAGATTTTATGTTTGTGGATAATCCTTTTGAAGTTGAAGCAAAACTATGTGTATAGTTTTTGCAGGAGCAGGGTCATATGACATAATGGTTGAGAGACTGTTTTTATGCTTTTTTCAGGCTAAAAATAAAAACATTTTTTTTCCAAAACTTATTTTGTGCTACACACCTGAGAACTGATTTGAGTGCTTAAATAGCTGTACATTGCATCATAGTACCAGTTGCAGCATAGGGTTTCTGGTCCATACAGATGGAGCTGACAAACAGGGCATGAGACTTGTAGTAGATCCACATGTTTCTGGAGAGGCAGCTGGAGCTAAATGAAATCCTTGGGCAACTGATTTCCCAAGTTCAATCTTGACAAAAAATGTTACATTAGGAGAATTGCATAAAAATGATGAAATAGATTTTCACTTATAGAGTACTAGGGAAGTTTTTCATCTGTTAAGCCTGAAGCAAATGTTTGAACTAAAAGGTCAAGTCTGAATTTTCCAAACATAGTTTTAAATATGGAAATACAGCTATCTTCATAATAAGAAGAAAGTCAAAAACTGTATATAAGCAGCGATTGGAAGAGAGCCTGGTGTCTATAAAATGACCTTAGAAGATCTTTTACACCTTTGTCAAAGTATTATTATTTTCTATAAATGTCAGTGTTGCCTGCTCTTCAATCATATCAGTCACCTTCTATGCAAACAGGGTTGTTTATCATGTTGCTATTTCATTTCTAAAAGACTATTGCATAAATATGTTTTCTCCAAGAAGTATAACTATCAAACATTGAAATCATGAGGCTTAAATATATTCCCAGGAGACTAATCATTTTCACAGTTGAAGAAACAGTGTATTTAAGCCAATATAACCACCGTCTTGGACAATTAACTTTCCTGTCTAGACTACCTGGATAACAACATTTATGGAAGGAAAAAAAAATCTTACATCTTAACCACTTGCAAGCATTAAGTTGACATCAGATGGTCAGAATATAATTTAGGACAAGTGACCCTTTTTTTAATGATAATCTCCTTTATATAAAACTTTAAGAGAAAAGGAAAACAAATGAGCCATTCAGATCAGTATAATGGCCCTTATAAAGAAGAACGTGAGTCCAGAAACCTGAGACCTCATAGCTCTTTCCTCAGAAAATATCCTCTGGGCAACTAGCTCTTAAGACAGAAGAAAATGAGGCTTCATTAGAGCTTATTTCATATCTATTTATTATCTGGCCTACTGGAGATGGGGACTAATTGAGATGGGTTGCTTTAAAACTTTGAAAACCTGTCATCTCTCCACTTCTACCTTGAAAGAAAAGACTATCTCACAGCATTTCTCCACTCTGTCTCCTGTGGTGACAGACCTATAGGACTGCTGAAGCTGCAAGTAGAAAAGCCAGAAGAAGGAATGACAGGATCTGCAAGGGAAATGCTCTTCCTCTTCCAGAGGTTTCTTCCTACTGTTATCCATCTGAAAAGAGAGCGGAGTTGCCCAACTACTCATTTTACTTGATCTGTCTTCTACAATAGACTAAGCATTTGGTTAAGCATCTCAACTAGTTTCTTTGATTTCCTGATATCTTCACTCACTTGTGCTAACCATATGTTTGACTACACTGAACTCACCAGTGGTATATTTTAGGACTGGGGACTGGTGACCAGGAGTCTCACTAGGTTCAAAGTCAGCGGAAGACAGTCCTCGATTTCTGGATTTGGAAACAGGTCATTGCATTTGGATTAAGGACTATAAGAAATTGTAATAACTACAGTTTAAGGAATAGTTAGTCTGACCTAGCATGTAGAAGACCATTGGGCATGCTTCCAGAAGGAACCGGATCTATGAAACAATGTACATTATTCCCAGAAGGTAAGTGCAGAATTTCAGAATCATATCACAGGATTCAAAGGTAGAGTAGGTTGCCCAGGTTTGCTTGTCCAATTGAGATTTGAAAATCTCCAAGGACGGAGTTTTCATAACCTCTCTAAGAAATTTGTTCCAGTTTTTTACCTCTCTCATTATTACTATTTCTTCTTATTACCAAGGAGAATTTCCCCCTCTGCATCACGTGACTGTAATTTCTAATCCTCGTATTTTATATCCCTGAGAAAAATCTGTCTCTTTCTTCTCTGCAACCACTCTTTAGGTAGATAAAGGCTGTAATTAGATCTCTCCTTCAGCCTTCTCCAAGCTAAACAAAACCAATTAATTCTCTTTGTTTCTGTTCTTATACCTTGTGCTCTAGCCCCTGGCCATTTTAGTTGCTGTCCACAGGACTCTCCAGTTGGCTGGCATGCTAGCAGATCTGAAATTGGATAAAGTGTTCCAGATGCAGCTTCACAAGTGTCAAATAAAAGGAAATAATAACCTTATATCAATTTGCTGTCTGTGCTTTTGCTAATGCAGTGCAGTATGTGATTAGTCTTTATTGTCTGAAAGGGCACGCTGCTGACCCGTGTTCAGCCTAGGATCTAGGTCCTTTTCTACATAGCTGCTACCCACCCAACCAGTCAACAGTTTGTATATATTCATGAATTCATTCCATCCCAGGTGAAGATATTTGCATTTACATTTTTCAGACTTTTTGAGCCTCATTGTCATGAGACTTCAATTTTTCCAGTTTATTTGGGTTCCTCTGAACGACAGCCCAAACCCTCCAGCATATGAACCACTCCCCACAATTTGATATAATCTACAAACTAGCTCAGGCTCCAACTTTCCTGTTGCCAAGTATTGTTTACCACTATTGACTCCTGAAGAATGTCATTTATAACCAGATTTTAAATCACTGATCATCGTTCTTTGAATCCAGGTGTCTAGTCAGTGGTAGCACCCCGAACCTGTAGTCCACCCAAACAGTACGTCGCCTCAGTTTTGCTACTAGTATACTATGGGAGGCTATTACAAAATCTTTTCTAAAGTCAAGGTAAACTACATCTAGTGCTCTTCCCTATGCACAAAGCCAGTCATTTTAAAGAACTTGAGGTATGAAGATCCTGGTATTGATAGCAGTTGGATTTTTAACACAGGGGGAGCAGGAATAAAGAGAATGCTGAATGGCTTTGCTGAGAAGGCAGTGCACATCATTGAGATTACTCCAGAATTTGTGTTCAAGCTGCTTTTAAAAATATCAAATATATTGAAGAAATAAAATAGCAGCCTGGAACTTAAAAGCTCTTCCTTGTACATTTGCTTAGTCACTTGTGTTTCTAGATGGAACAATATGCTAGAAAAAAAAAGGGATCCCATAAAAAAAATATCACACACAAAAACAGTCACACCATGAAAAATTTAGCACAGATTCAGGGATTTTGGAAAAAAATAGATTTCTTTTTTTCAGCAAACTTTTTTGATAGTCCTGAGGAGGAATTGAAGCTGTAATTACAGCACCCTGAATCATTTTAATTTATGCTGATATTAAAGAATTAAGTGTCAAGAAATATTCTAGAAGGGGCACAGGGAAACAAAGACGACATTAAAGAGTAATGGACCTACAAGAACATGATCTTGAAAATCTTTTTATTTTATTTAAAAGGAGATGTAATAGGAGGCTTTCAAGTGCTCATCATCAGAGAAAAGTCAAAAGCCTATAACTCAGCTGAATGAAAGTGAAGGACTTTACTTGTGGTTTCAAAATCCTCCAGAATGCTGCAAGACTACTTAAAATTGAGACCTGTTTCTTGTCTGCTACCATCTTATTTGTTCTTGCCCTCTTTTTTTTTTTTTTTGTGGGATATTTATGTTACTATGCTATATAAGAAGTGTTTGGGCTTGTGGAAATTATGTCAAATTGTTTAATACAGTAAAAATCGTCCCACCATCTTAAAAATGTCATGAATATGCCATGCTCATTCATCCAGTTACACAATAGATCACAATTAAGGACAAAATCTATTTAAAAGTGCCATTATTTTCAAGTTAAGCATGTACACAGTAATGAACATGCAGAGTCAATAAGTCCATAGTTTATGAGAGTGTTTTGGAAAGGCTGTACTGTGATGACCTATTATGTGGATTAATTCTATCATTCATAGTTATATTTTGGTTATCTTGTCTATTTTATACTGTGTTTATTTTCCAATCCATCTATCCCTACACATGGCTCCTGACAGCTTACCTACTGTATCCTAAATCCAGAACTTGAAAATCAGGAAAATTCCTATTCATTTCAGAGCTTCTTGTTTGTTTGTTTGTTTGTTTGATGTTCTTTTCGGCTTCACTTTTTTTGAAGAACTCTTACTAATTTCACTCAATTTTATAAATTCACAATAACTTTGTTTGCTTGGTAAATAGCTAACAAGTTAAAACTCCCATAGCATGCTGTGCTTGAGAGTTACTTAATAAAGTTCTCAAGCCTTCCAGAAATCTGCACACTAATAGGATTTTCAGTTGAGTGACTATTGCTTCTCCCTTCCCTTGAAGTGATACTAGGTTGTCTAATGGAATAGAGCACATGATGACACCAGCTGTTGGCAAGGAGAAGGAACAATAAAACAATAAAATCCTGAAATAGACAATCAGGTACTTTTTCAAAACTTAAACAGCATTTGAGAGAATATCCTCTTCAGAAAAAAATGAAATGTTTTCAGTAGCAGAGGTACAGTAACAGAGATTTGATAACCTATCATGAGATTTTTGTTTCAAAACATTGTATATTTACAGAATATAGAATAACATCAACTCCTATAAGCAGTCCTTTTTTTTTTTTTTCACCTTCACGCACTGAAATAATCTGCTTTTAAATTTGAGATATCTTACACAGTGCATGGAGTTGCAGCAAAATATAAACAATTTTTTAAAAAGTCTTGGCTTTATAGTTGTGGACTCTTGAGTTTCTTGGCATTGAGATATATTTATATTGTAAGAAGAGAAGCTGTTTTGATTAGTTAAGGGTTGTGGGCTTCAGCAAATCAATGGTAAGTACATGGTTTCATTAATAATGTGCAAACTAATTTCCAAACAGAAGACTGTCCTTGAAGTCATGCCATAAGCACATATTTAGTGTGAGTCCTGCAAAGGTGTAGCCAGTGTTGCAGTGACCAAAGGAACACAGAGGGGCAAAGAAACAGGGGAACATGATCTCTAAATTTTTACATTCTATATTTCCCTTTACTTCCAGTGAAATTTTAGTAAGCACCTGTCTTTGGAGGTAGGCAGGAATGCCAATTAAGAGGAAATCTGTCATTTAAAGATTCAAAACAATTCGATGAATCAAATGCATTTCATTTTTGGGGGTTTTTAAATATTAGAACTCTCAGCAGAACTGTCAATACCAGGCACCACCTCCTGTATGAGAATTTTCTTCTTATGGTTTCCTCCAGATTGTCATAACATATACATCAGCCTACACCTAATGCACTCTCTGTGTAGTTTGCAACTATAGTACATACATGTTACAGAGTTGTGATAATTTCCAGTTTCTCAGCAGTGTTGGCTTAAATTGGTAGTTTTATTTTCAAAATCACTATTCCTCTATGCTACTGTAACTCAGTTTCTGATGAGACAGCTTTATGTATTTTTCTTTGAGTGTCAGTCTTTTTAGTAAACTATGCAACCTTTGCTTTTAGACAATGTAGATAATATGAAGATTAAATACTGAAAACTTCTAAAATAATTTTAATGTGTTTTACGTACTTTCATGCTGGGAGACGGTTTTTGACCTTGAAAGATAATTGCATAAATTTGCTTCTATTAAAATCTTCCCTCACTCCCCAATAATTTAATAAGTATAGAAGCCCAATAAATAAAGCATGTAATGTCAGTGTTATGAAAGCTTAATCATTGGTCATTATAGTAGAACAAAGTAATTTAATAATTACCCTGTGCAGTACCATTAGTGCATGTTAACTAACTGCTCAATTGTGAGGCAACTGAGGAAAAGTGTAATATCACTCCAAAGCATGAGAGTCACCCTCTCTGTGCTGCAAGTCGCATGCTTCCAAAGAAGGTATTGGAGTCTAAAACTCTCAGATTCTAATGCAGATGTGCCAGCTTAATCATGGACAAAAGATGGTGATTCCAATATGTGCATAGGTTATTACCTGTTAATTTCTATCCATAAAGAAAACCAAGTGAACAAGGCTACAAGGCTATACACCACAGAGACTAGGGAGCCAAAGTGTTGTATAAGCCAATAAAATTCTGAAGAGCAAAAATTAGACTCACGGCAGGAAAAAAATAAAAAATAAAAATCCTCATAGTGTGTTGTATCAAAAATGTTAATTTGTCATCTTTTTTTTTTTTTTTCTAACAACTGGTACTAGATTTTTTGTCATTCTCACTCATGAATCAGTCCCACATAATATAGCGATGATACCTCCCAACTGTACTGTAAGGCCCACATTAGAATCTTGGAACAAGCAAACATATTTCTGAAAAACACTGCTGTTCCCACAATTGATTTTCATCACGGAGAGATTGCATTGAGCATCTCAGTAAGCATTTCAGATCTAAAGTTATTTTAGATCTGAAATATCTCATATATATATATATGATATATAATATATAATCTAATATATAATATATCTAATATATATAAAATCTAATATATATAATATATAATATTATATAATATATCTAATATAATATAATGTATCTAATATATCAGTATTTTTCACACACTTAAAATCTTACAATAAAGTCTGAACTCAATTCATTTTGCTTTGTTAAAAAAAAAAATAAAAAAATAAAGCGTAATTGGCTTTTATGTAAAGGAGGGATTAGGATCAATAAATATCTCTAGAAAGTAAATCTCTCACCCCTGCTACTCCTTTCTCCCAGAGCAACCCTTCCAGTAGAAGAATGTTGAATGAGGATATTTCTTCAAGAAAAAAATATGGTCACATGCTCTACTTTGACTACAGGTGAATGACTGGACTTTCCTGAGCAAAGCCTGTACTTACTTAACTGTACACATTAAACACAGCAGTTAAGATGTTAATATCCAGAGAATGTTGTCTGGAGCAGTAACAACAAATTATTTCAAGGGACAATAAGAATAACATACCGACCACATAGTTTGCTTAATACTGGCTATTATGTTGAGATGCAGAGGGCTACACTATAATATCCTTACACTGAATATTCTTAACGTGGATGTTGGCTAAACATGTCTAGGAAGGAGTTAATCATATTAACTACAACTATTAAATAAGAAACAACAATTAGTTGTCAAGAGAAAGGAATTGTAATTGTAAGGACTGAGTATGTATTACTATTAACGTTTTGATTGTCTTGATGTGTTGAACAATTTACTGGTCCTGCCATTGAAATCATAACAAAAACAATGAATGCAATGAACTCCTTGTAATTTGTTCCTTAAAAGTGATGACCAGGAAAATAATGAAGAGCATATCAACAGTGTCAGCAGCAAGTCAGAGTATTTAACAGCTGTCTCAAATTGGAATAAAAATGTGTCAAATAATCATGTAAGTTTTGTGACTGACAGCTAAAAGTCACAAGACTTTGGATGAAGTCACTGTCTCTGTGAAGAAAATAAAAAGAGAAACAGGAAATCCTGACTATAAGTTCTTCCATGGAATGATAAAATTAGTACAATTCATTGTTGAACAATAAATTAAACTCTAAGAAAAGATCATCCATGTAGCCTTCCCATTAATTGGTATAACATAAATAAAGGAAAACATAATGGAAATACTCTGACTCTGAAAAAGATAGTAAGGAACAAATTATCCACTTCTCACAAGGGTGTTGAAGTGAGTGGACTTCAGAGGACCTCTGTATGTGTTCTGTATACCCACATACAGTCAAAAAATCCTTCTTAAATGCTACAAAATTGGAACTAATGTCCTGGCACACATATGTGTGCAAACGTTTGAAGGTTTTGTGTTGATATGGGCTTAGGTAGTAATGATTCACTGGAGGGCAATAAAATATTTCTATTCATTTTTGTGATTTGTCAAACTTATGAAACAAAAATCATATTGGAAAATCTGCCGTGTAATTCTCTAACTGACAGGTGTAGGCATATTTGGATGTTGTTAAACACATGACAGTTCACTTTGATTCTAAAATGCATATTTATCTGCTTGGAGACTGTGCATGAGAATTCTTGCTAAACAAAATGCTCTGGTTTTTAACTGCTTATTTTTATCCCTTTGGTGCTATCATCTTTGGAGTAAACATTAAATCAATATTCCCATACTGATCCCAGCTTCCGCACTAAAGAGATATTCATTAACTTCTCCTCAGTAATTTTTTTTTTATATTATTTTTTTTTTTAAGAAATGGAACCCAAAACAGTACCTTTATACTCCATAGTACTCAAAGATTTTATCTTACTTCTACCTTAGCTGAAAACAGCAAAGTTTGTAAAGGAATTTTACAAATACATTCAAATAAATAAATAAATAAATAAATGCTGGATAATTCCAAGGGCTAAGTTTCTCTAAGGTCATTGTCTTTCTGTCATTTTCTAAGGTCATTGTCTTTCTTGTACTGGGGACCCCAGAGCTGGAAGCAGTACTCCAGGTGGGATCTCATGAAAGCAGAGCATAGGGAGAGAATCATCCGCCCTTGACCTGTTAGCTATGCTTCTTTTGATGCAGCCCCAGATACAATTGGCTTTCTGGGCTACATGCACACACTGCTGTCCCATATTCAGTTTTTTTAGCCACCAATACGCCCAAGTTGCTGTTTGCTGACTGCTCTTGATCAGTTCGTCAGTCTGTACTGATAGTGGGGATTGACCTGATACAAGTGCAGGGCTTTGCACTTGACCATGTTGATTTTCATGAGATACACATGACCCCATTCCTTGAGGCTGTTGAGGTCCCTCTGGATGGCAATCCTTTCCTCCAGCATGTCAGCCACACCACTCAGCTTGGTGTTTGCAAACTTGCTATGGGTGCATCCAATTCCACTGTCCATGTCACTTACAAAGATGCTAAACTATACTGGTACCAGTACAGTGTTCCTTAGAACACCACATATCACTGGTCTCCACCTGGATATCAAGCTGTCAGCCATAAGTCTTTGAACATGACCATTCAGCCAATTCCTTATCCACCAAGTGGTCCATCTATCAAATTCATACCTCTCCTTTTTAGAGGCAAGAATGTTGTGCAGGACAGTATCAAATGCTTTATACAAGTCCAGGTAAATAATGTCCCTTATCCACCAATCTTGTAAATTCTTTGTAGAAGACCACCAAATTTGTCAGGCATGACTTGCCCTTAATGAAGCCATGCTGGCTGTCATCAATCACCTCTTTGTTTTCCATGTACCTTAGCATAGTTACCAGGAGGATCTGCTCCATGATCATTCTGGGCACAAAGGTGAGACTGACTGGCCTGTAGTTCCCCAGACCTTCCTTTTATCTCTTTTTTAAAAATGGGGGTTATGTTTCCCCTTTCCCAATGTCTCTAATCATACTTCATTACAAATGACTTTGCAGGCTGTAAGCAATAGAGAGTGCATTACACTACAGTGGAATGCTTTTTAGTCAAGAAAGTGTAAAGAGTAATGGGAGTAATGGGAGTTACCAACCACTATGTTTTGGGGTTAAAGGATTTTTATGTTAAATTTTTATTCTTGACAGTTAATTTTAATATGAATTCCCCCTATAAGTAATACAATCTGTGATAATTATGCAGTGGATAAAATTATTATTGATCTTTATAGATTTCTTGGCTTTAGATTAAGGGTTAATTGCAATTTTCTAATGTATGGATTTTTTTAAATGCACAGAACTGTCAGCAGCAGCATTGATTGGGTGTTGATGTAAAAAGAGTTTGTGAGAACACTCAGTTTTGGTTTTGGTCACAGCTGGCATGTTTATGAGCCAGTGTGGAGGCAGCTTAGATGAGAATGTGTGCTATAATAGCCTAAATAGTTAAAACAAACAATCTTGTAAATGTCATCCAGAATTACAACTCTCCAAATGTCCTACAGGGAGGACTATATCCTGAACTGCCAGTGTTTTGCACCTTTATTCCAACTCTCTCTCTCCCCCTTACACACCCTTTACTTAATGGGTGGAATGTCTGAAGAAAATAATGCCAAAACAGAAATACAGGATGTAAAACAGTATAAACTACAGGAAATTAATTGTAAATTAGATGTTTAGTCTTCCCTGCTTCCTTTTTGTATTGGGGTTGCTTGTATCTTTTATTACATGTATTTCTACATATTGTTGGCAAAAAGGATCAGTCACTCAGAAAGGATGACCTCTCAGGTATGGTACAGTCACATAAGGTTTAAATCACTGCCTTTTTTTTTTTCTTTTTTTCTTTTTTTCCCATTTTAAAGAGTCAAAGTTGTCTCAAGAAGTATAGAAATGCACTGTAGTTGGTTATAATTAGCTCGAGGTAGCACTTCTTGTACTGGGGTTTATTCTTTGAATTGCCTGGAATTCACTTTGACAAGCACTGATCTACAGACATTGTTAAAATGCTTGATGGGGCCATTTCAAAGCTATTAGAGACTCTGCTTCTCTTTCATTTGTGTCAACACAGCACTTTCAAAATCTATGATAAGTTCAAAATATTTACGGTTATTTATACATTTATATAATTCTGAAAGCATGCAAATTTCAAAACAGGATACAAGGCATGAGATGTTATTCCTATTCTTGAAGAAAAGCCTGTCCACCTCGCTCTCAAGGGAGGCTCATTAGCAATCTGTATCACCTCTAGTCTTGCTTTCTGGGCTGTGAGTCATTCCAGCTCTGCTATGCAGCATTCTTCCCTCCCTTGTGTACAAAATGGGCATGCACTATTAGTTTTACTGCAAAGTAATTTCTGCTGCCTAGAAAACCTCTTAAATTCAGCTTTAGGAATTTGAAACATAACTTTGAAGCCTCTTCAGTTTCAGAATCCTACAGTCTTGTCAGTACTTCCTGGCTGCAATATGGAACACGCAGTTTTATGGAAGCATGCATTTCTTCATCATGAATTCTTTATATAATATGTGCACAACCTATAGTTAATGGTGTGGAAATGTTTTATTGCAATTTCCTCTGTTAAGTAGATGTGTTTCTAAATTATTTTGCCTAAAGCGTGAGTTAGGCCTCCTGCAACTCATTCAATACTAAATCCCACTTTCATTTAGACTCCAAACTGTATGCAGTGTATAAAAAGAATCTCATCTTGCTCAGTGTTTCCTTATTCCACCTTTTCCAACCTTTTGGTGAGGAATACCTTGTGGCTATCCAGTTGCATTATATGATTTAAAATGCAACCAGAGTAAGACAATAGGCAAATAGAAGAATTAATAGCACTATAAACAGAAAACATTGAAATTGGATAAAAGACTAGCAAAGAATTGAAAGAAAGATGTACTTAAATTACTTAAAACTCTCTTTCTTCTTCAGCTGTGATCTTCCAGCATGGTGGCAGGCAGACTAGCAGACTGTGCAATTCTTATGCCTTTGATTTCATCCTATTAAATGAAATCCTAGTTGAGGATCCTTCATCAGAGCGTACTTTTCAAACAAAATTATACTTCTTGCAGCCAGTTTTTCCTTTGAAGCCTCCTAATCTCCAGACAGTTCTAATCCCTTCCCCCCTAAATGTTATCTACTTACTCTTTCTTTAAGAGGAAGGCTGACAATAACTCCAAGATCATGTGTCATATCACTTGGAGATGCAAAAATCTCTTTGTTGGATTAGGTATCACTTCTCACACTTGAATGGCTAACTATGAACTTCCCATTTCAGCAAAAGATAAATACTTCCTCTCCCTCTGATGAGTCACTAAAAAGTTTCAGGATGAATTATGGCTTACCCTGGATAATCTAGTATGTTGTATATTATTTTACACATTCACACACCTTCTATGTATAACCTCTAACTGGGTGAAACTTATTGGTGGCTCTCAATGGGAATGAACCGTTTTGAAATGAAACGAGTTTGGAGTGAATAGTCTACAGACTCCTTTTCCTAAACATACTGTAATAGTACGAGTGAGCCAAATACAGCCCAGTTCCCTTTAAAATGCATTAACTGCCACGGCCATGCATAAATCTATGAGAAAGATCTTACAATATAAAACTCCAAGGATTGGAAGGAGATATTTATTTCTGTGTTAAACACTTAATAATTTGAATGTTTAGAAAAGCATTAAAGCAATTACAGTACTTTTTTTTTTTCCAGAGATCTGATGCACGATTTCCTTTCAACTTGATGTTTTACTTTTGGTATTATGGAAAATTCCTGCATTTTGGAAGGACCAGGAAGCTTACAATTCTGTCTGAAACAGTTGGAACGGGAAAGATTAGTTAGTTTGGTAACAAATCATATGTAAGTGGTGTTTTGTTGTTTTTGTTGTTTTATTTGTTTGTTTTCCTCCATCTCAATCTTTTAGCACCCAGAAGTAATGTGGTTGGTTAAATTATAGATCTGCATGGCCTCTTGATTGAAGATTGTTGTGAGGGTGACAGAGCACTGTAACAGGTTGCCCAGAGAGGTTGTGGAGCCTCCTTCTTTGGAGGTATTCAAAACCCACATGGATGCAATCCTGTGCAATATGCTCTAGGTGACCCTGCTGGCACAGGGTTTGGACTAGATGATTTCTGGAGGTTCCTTCCATCCTCAACCATTCTGTGATTCTGTGATGAGAATTACCTCACAGAAACAATGCCCCAAAAAGATGAATTTAGTTATATATTTATGGACACGGAGATCTTAGTTTCTACAGCTATAACAGGCCCTTAAATGTCAACAAAAATGTGGAACTTCTTATTTATTGGATAACTTTTGTTCTGCTTGTGTATATCAGAGAACTGAGTTATTTTGCTATGACTGTTATTGAAAAATGTTACCATCACAGAAGGGAACAAAAGAGACTGACCTCAAGTTAAGATTTGCAAAGGAAATTGGCTTGGTGGCAAGCAGCAGTGAGTCAGAGTCTCCAGGCAAACAGCTTTTCATCAGAATTCCACTCTATGATAATGTCTTTTAAATAAAAGGAAGTGGATATTTTTATATATATAAAATACAGAATATAAATTTGTACTACTTATTTTGGCTCTTAGTTACAGTACTCTAGAGAAGCAATGTGATTTTTGTGCTGTAGTACATTTCTAAACCAGAAACTGGAGGTAATGCCTTAAGAATGACAGGTGCCTTTTCAGCAAGGAGGAAAAAAAAATTGTCCAGATTTCCAGAACTGAGAGGGCCAAGGAAATCTAGCAAAAATTGAGATCTTCATTTATTTACTCCACTTATTTTGCATGGAATTCAGTTCATCAGAACAATAACATCCCTGTTAAGACACATCTGGTTCAGTAACACAAATTTTGCAATGAGTCTTTCTTCATTCAGAATTCAGTTTATTTTTCATCCTATGTCCCTGAAGCTTTTTAGATAAATTATAATGTGCTGAACTAGGCAATACCACCAACTATACCTGGAAAACCTGATCCTCCCTCACATATTATAAAATGGGATAGACTAGCTTTCCGATTGTAATGGGCAAATTTTGCATTCACAAGCATGTATTGGTTTCTGCAGTTCCTGAGGATCAAGTGTGGTGGTTTCACAATAATGCTAGCTAAACTCCACCATATCTCTCTCTCACTCCCTCTCCCCAAAGGAACAGGGGGAGAAAATATGATGAAAAGGGCTCAGGGGCTGAGATAAGGACAGGGAAATCACTCAACAATTACAAGGGCAAAACATATTTAGCATAGGGAGATTAGTACAACTTATTACATATTACTATCAGACTAGAGCAGGGAGAAGTAAAAGCAAACTAAAAACACCTTCCTCTCCCATCCGCCCTCTTCTACCTCCTCCCCACTGAGTGGCACGGGGGAATGAGGAATGGGGGTTACAGTCAGTCCCTAACACTTCATCTTCTACTGCTCCATGAAGGAGTCACTCTCTTCCCCTGCTCCACTGTGGGGTCCCTCTCACAGGATACTCTCCTTTCTGAACTGATCCTTCCTGGGTTTTTCACAAACTGCAGTTCTTCAAAAACTGCTCCAATAACGGTCTGTAGCACAGGGTCCATCCTTCAGGAGCAAACCGCTCCAGAATGGGTTCCCCCCTCAGGCAGCAGCTCCCACTAGACCACTTGCTCCTGTGTGGGCTCCTCTCCATGGGCTGCAGGTCTGTACCAGTCTACTCCTGCGGGACCTCCTCCACGGGCTACAACAGCAGATTATTATCTGCTCCACCATAATAAGATTTGTCGAGGAGCTTGATACTGGAGTTTGAAAAAAAGTAGATTACAGCTCTGAATTAAATGTTGGGCTACATTTTCATGTACAGTATAATTGATATTGTAGTGACACTTTATAAATATACCCTAACTAAAATCCTGATTCAAGCAGTCTATAAATTTGAAAACAAGTCTTGATCATAAAGACAGGGAGTATGGCTCAGTCCTACTGTTTTGTCTATCTTTAATTCTGGTTACCCTTAAGAAATCTACATATGATTGATTAAAATTTGGCTGTAAAAATTGATGTAAATGAACAACAATCATAGTGAAGGGTCTGGAGTGGAAGACGTATGAGGAGTGTCTGAACTGACTTGGTTTGTCCATCCTGATGAAGAGAAGACTGAGGGGAGACATCATCACAGTCTCCAGCTTCCTCTCAAGGGGGAGCAGGGGAGTAAGCGCTAATCTCTTCTTTCTGGTGACCATTGATAGGACCTGAGGAAATTGCTTGAATCTGTGACAGGGGCAGTTCAGGCTGGATATTAGTAAATGGTTCTTCACCAGGAAGTGGTTGGGCACTGGAACAGGATCCCTAGGGAAGTCACAGCACCAAGCCTGCTGAAATCCAAGACGTGTTTGGATAACACTCTCAGACATGTGGTTTGATTTTCTGGGCGGTCCTTTGGGGACTCAGGAGTAGGACTCAGTGATCCTTGTGGATCCCTTCCAACTCAGGATATTCTGTGATTCTATGATTCTATGAAAAAGTCTAATTTCTCCATTTATTTTAATCAATTGCTTTTAAATCATAGTATTTTGTTTGTTTGTTTGTTTGTTTTACCGCCATTTATTGTTGAAATTGTGTTTTATCATGCAGACCTCTACCTGATAGGCATGAATTGAGCTGGTGGAATTTATGCAATTTATGCTCCATTAATCCCTTCAAATTATTTTGATATTTTCAATACTATATAAAACTATGATATCATTCTCCTATAATTTATAGGGTTATTGTTGGTTTAAACAATAATCTTGGTACTGCACATATATCAGATATATTTTGGAGCAGGCCACAAATAAATTTGAAGTAATCTATCTTTTCCTTATCCTAATATATGTATAGATGCTTTTTTAAATACTGACAGAGATTTTTTTATATTTTTTTTGTTATATGAGATTATTTTTTATGATAGAAGCATTAGTTTCAGACTTAATTTGATGAGATTGTTTAAGAGTGAAGATCTACATTAGAAAATGATACAGTAATAGGAAATCATATCTTTATTTTCAGTAAAGCAACTTAACTCTAGTGATTCCAGTAAAATTATACTAAACCATACTAGCTGCAGGTATAGCAGATTATGCACATATCATTTTAATTGCAGTTTCTTCATTATTATTCCCCGAAGTGCTTCACCCTACCTAGATGTATTGCTACATTTGTAAGGAGTCTCTATAACACCACCTCATTTTCTGCCTTCAAACACCTTTCCTAAGTTTGCTTTCTATTATACAGCTGTGCAGCGTTAAGGCTGCTCTGCACTGCTGTGCTGACCTATTTGCTTGTCGTTCTGTTCAACAGTGTTTGCTGTTTGTCTCTTGCTGAGTTCACAGTGTGTAGGATCTTGAAATAGAAAAGATGTAACTATTTCTTTGTTTTGAGTTTATAGAGCAAATAGGATATTACAGTTCTTAGTTCCTAGGCCATATGTGGGATATAAATTAATCTATGCTCTACTGGATGTGCTCAGTGTTGTAAATGCACTATTCATGGCCATAGAGCACTAGACAAAATATATTTGATGTGGAAACCACATAGGAAAAATATTGAAGAAGTTCCTTTTTTTTTTTTTTTTTAATTAGTTTTGACATCCCCTAAAAATTGTTAAAAATTTCCTTTCACATCCTTCTCTACTGCAGGTCAGTAAATTCATAACCTTCCAGTCAGAACTGTAGAAAATATTCACATCTTGGTGTCTGAATTTCTCCCATATCTAGGGTAAGAGGAGAAGGAGGAAGGGGAGAGTTAATGAAACAGAAATCTGTACAAACATACTCCTGGGTTTTGGAAACACTTTGTACTTTAGTTCTGTTTAGCACTTCTGGCCTAGCAATTCAGAAGGCCAGAGAGCATAATGCCACTTTTTCATTTGATGCTTAACATTTCTTAATAGGCACAAAAGGCTATCCTTACGTTGGAACTTGTTTTTTTTCCCTCTACGCATACTTCAGCATAGTTCATATCTGAGACAGGTAATGCTGATTTCACCCAATATTATTTCTCTCTTCCTCTGCTGCTGTGTGTGATTCCCTAACTTATTTATGTCAGCTTTATGTCCTTGTGACTTTGTTGATTTAAAAAGATTCACAATTCAATCCATGCTAGAAGCATCTTTACATGGAGAAATATGATTATATATATATATATTAATCCTTTATTAATGAAATTGTTTGACTTTATCAAGGAGTTCTCTAGAGCCAGATTTTTATTATTATTATTATTATTATTATTGCAAAATATCGTATTTGGAAAATGAGCTTAACCATCTGATATTTTTATCTATTCGAAATGTAAATGTCAGAAAATATACTTATTATTATCAGACGCCTGTAAGCTCCTCCTTATAGTAAAGTATCCATTCTTAGTGCTTTTCATTGAAGAATACATAAACCAAAAACTGACGAGGTGATGAAAGTATAGTGTATTATTTGTAGAGTATAAATATTCTACAAAGCAAATCAAACTTTTTTTTTCATTCTTTTTGAAGTTTATTTTTTAATTCTTATTAATTAGGCCTTCAAATTATTAAAGTTTAAGCAGATTTCTAAAGCTTCATCAAAGGTCCTTACAGTATAATGCAATTAAGTTTCAGTTGATTAGGCAATTATAAATAAATGAGATTTGTTTCCATGTGAACAATGCACTCAGATAAACTGGTTTGTGGAACTAATGTGATAAAAGGAATGCTGTAGGAGGGTTGTCACATTTAGTATACAAACTTGGAAAATCCTCAGAATTTAGAACTTTTTAACATTCTGTTCTCAGACTGGCTTCTATTGATTTGATTTGATTTGATTTGATTTGATTTGATTTGATTTTTGATATGGAAAAACAGATAAGATGTAAATCATTTCTTTTTTTTTTTTTAAGTCAATTATTCACCATAAGTCATGGCTAGAAGACATTTGCATGTTTAATTCAAGCTTAGTTCTGGAAAAAATCTGTGCTTTGTACTTTTCAAATATTTTAATTAAACCAATGGCATTTATGAATATGAAACAAGTGATAAATGCATTTTATTTGTTCAAGAGATTACTGATGAATGATAATATTCTAATTTGGAACAGTTTTACAGGTTCCTTAAAGTCTTTCAGAGCTTTTAATGTTTATAGTAGAACAATGTTTGTCTAACTTTAAAGTACACACAGCAGCAAATAATAAACTCCTTTTTATGCTTGATGGTATCATTTCTAATAGAGACTAATATGTATATAGGACATACAACCTAAAATAAGTACCAGAATATATAGATTGGATGCTTATCCTTATTTGTATGTTTTATAAGATGCGTGTTTATTTGAAAATATATTAACCATTTAACTGTTACATCCTAGGAGAGGCATATCTGACCAGGGATTCTGAAAAAAAAGAATGTTAATTCATATCTGTATTTGATAGGAAATATCACAGAACCATGTTTTGGTAATGAACCTTATAGTGTTTTCTTGATAGACATGCAATTTTTAAAAGTGCACGGATTATGTTCATATTCTCATATCATCTCACTGGGCATGCTGCTCTGGTGACTTCAGTAAACTTACTCCCTACGTTTCTAAAAGTAATATGAAGACAATGGGATCATTTATATTAAGCAGATTTTTAAATATTTTGCAAGACTTTAGTTGCAGTCCTTTTTCTTCTAGAATACAGCCTACTGAAAACAGGCTACATATTATCTAAATTAAGGATTAGATCATTCTTCTGTGAAAATCTCATTCATAACTGAACTGGATTTTAATGGTATCATCTCTTTGATTTCAACTCATTTTGATTTCAACAATGGATTTATCCCAATAAAGTATTTAGCTTTTAGCTTAGCATTTTAAGAAAGGGAAGCTAGGGTAATCTAGCTTGTTGTCTCTATGCTGCTAATAATTGTTGGGTATGTTGACCCATTTAAACCTAATTTGAAAATTCAAAGAGAAATAATATGTGAGATATTTTCTTTATAATCCATGGCTATATACATGGAAACATATCTGAACTGGGGTGCCCCAAAGAGGGAAAGACAGGTAGTTGGTAGTTGGTTCAGCGGCAGGCAAGCAGCAGGCCATTTGGCTCAGCCTCATGGCAGATTATTCTGTCCTAAAGCCAGATTTGATGAGGAGAGCTAGGTTCATTGCAGCATACTTGGGGGGAAAACACAGATTAGGAAGGTAACAAATACATAGGAAAACAGGAGTCATTTGTTCTATCATGTTCTCCCCAATTTGGTTAAATTATAAGGCAACATATAGGCTAGATGTAGCACAAACATGCATACACGCACAAGAAAGAAAGAGACGAATGCATTCTTTGTTTTGTAGTAAGTATTATATTTCTTCACTGTTTAAAAAGAGGATTGAGAAACATTTCTCTTGAAAATACATTCTGGGAAAAAAATCATCTGAATATTTCCTTTTGCCAACATGAAGATATAAAATGAAGGCATCAAAACTTCTTAATTTGAGAGCATGTTTATTAAATAACAAAAAATGAAAATTAGAAATATTTAATTCAAAAAATGTTGCAACGATCATTAATCTTATGTAAACAATTTTTATCCTGCTCCAAATTTTAGCAATAGCTCCATTTTCCTGAAATTGTAATTTTTGATGAGTTGGTAGTTTTGAATAGAAAAGACATTCGTTCACAAAACTTCTGAGCACCTCTTCTGTACGTATGAGATAAAAGTTCATCTCATACTGAGAGCAAAGTGACAGATCTTCTCTTAAGGATAGATGGAAAATGAAAGGAAATGGAAAGGAAGGAAAACTCAGGAAAATGAAGAATCCAGGCAGAAACACTAGTATTTTGCTTTTGATTATTTCATCAACAAATTGGAATGCACTGCTCATTGTTTATGAGAAAGTACATTCTTTTTCTTACTTCAGATTGTAAAAGTTTAATTACCTAAATATTTTCATTGATTTATTATATTTTCCTATTGGGAAAGGGTTCAGCAGTATATTTTCCAGCCCATTTCATAGTTCAATTTTGGATGGGCCTAGTGGCAGGATTTCATTCCTCTTCTCAGCTGCAGAATTGATCTTGCAATCTGTAATGCTTCTTAATGGTCATTTAAAATGCAATTTATTTCTTTATAGCTTTTGAAATGCCATTTGAGCAGTATTGTTAGGTTTTTTTTGTTTTTTTTTTTGTTTTGTTTTTTATTGTACAAGGATAGAAAATACATTCTACCAAAAAGAACATGTAGTATGCAGCAAGATGTACTCAGGCTTGATCAGTGGTCCGATCTTTTATCCGCCTTGCTAACAGTAGTTATCTGCAATATTTGCCACTATATATTTCATAGGCGTATGAGCTATTTTTCTGGTTTCCAAAGAGTTTGTGACTAGTGCTTACCCAGTTTCTTACATGAGAGACACACACTTCCATATCTATGTATTTCTTGTTTCTGTTTGCCACCATATTAGAATATGGTGGGTAACTGAAAGGAAGCTTAGAACTTGACTTCTAAGAAGTTCTTTCTTTGAGAAGAAATGCATAGCAGCATGCCATCCCAGCAAGTTAATGTAATATGTTTATTTCATTTATTCTGCAAAGTAAAGAAATCTCACGCATCTTCAGTGCCAGCAACACTGCAATTATTCCTGCAACAATTTCTGTATTTTTGCAAACTAACAACTGATGATTATTTGTTTTCACAGAAAAAAACAAAGGACACTTAGGAACAAAAATAATCATCTTAAAACTAGTACAAATTGGACATTTAATGATGATGTAATGTGTCATAGGAACAATGGAGTAATTTTCTACCCACTGGAAACATAGCAACTATTTCTATCTGTGTTTGTCAGCAACACAAAACTGGGATCTACATCTGGGATCCCATGAAAAAATGGAATGTACTTCTAGGATATGTAGCTTAATGACGCATGATGGAGCAATCTGCTTTCACAGTTGAGAAGGAAAAGGGAAAGGAATCTTCTAGTGTTCCCGCTACTGCAGGGACTGGACAATATTGTACTTGCTAATACCACGAAGTCCTCAACGATGACACAGCAACAACACAAATCAAAAATGGCAAAATGAAAAGAGTTTATTTTCATTAAATTCAGCAGCATGGAGTTAAAACCTAATAACTACTGAAGTTACATTTCTATAAGCATTTTTTTTTTGTTTCCTACCTGACTTTTTTATTCCCTCTTTAATTCTATCACCTAAAAACTGCAAAACTATTTAGAAAGCTGAATGACAGATGGAGGGGCAACATCAGGTAGGGCTATAGGGGTGTTTGGAACCATCTTAATACTAATTTGGATGCATTCTACATGCTCAAAGATTTAGCAAGTAAGATTAGCAGGCACAGCCTACATGTGTTTGTCAAGAGATTCCTGGTTTAAAATCAGGTTAGGTATCTTATGTTGTGACTCTACTTTCACTCCTCCTACAGTGCACACAATTGCTAATGTATTCTATCTATTTTTACTGATCCTGACCATAATACATTCTATCTTTTGATGAAATTTGACTCTATTTAACATGTTTTGTCAATGCTGGATCATCTTTACTAAAACTAAGAGCAAACATTTGAGCAGTGATTCATGCAGGATTTGATGGAAATGGAAATTGAAAGAGAAAGGAAATATCCCCCATGATTAAATCAGCAATAGCTTGTTTTATTGGTTTCACCTTACAATATACTGGCATCATGATGTATAGCAACCCTCTCCTACCCCACAGCTGTAACTACAGAAAAAACAACACACTTTTAACGGGTGCTATTAATTTTAGATTGAGAAGCCTTTCCAAATTTTCCTGTCTTAGTAGCTGTAAAGAATCCACAAAAAGCCAGTTTTTATCTGCATTAATATTTGTAATAGGCAAGTCCAGGACTGAAATTCTATATGGCAAATACCAAAGCCTTAACTAATAAAAATCAATATAAGCTGATTGATATCATAGTGTTAGAGTGATAAGAATATAAGTCTTCTGTTAAGTCCATTAGTAAGGCTTTCTCGCACACTTCTTGCTGAGTTGAGAGACACCTTCCTAGATTCATTTGGTATATCCATCTGTAAATATGGATTTAGCTATGTTTCAGTAAGAATGACTAATTGCTCTTGTTTGGTTTTCCTCATTGAAAAATGATGGATAACTATTTATCTTCTTTTCCCAACTGCCTGTGGTCTCTTTCAAGTACTGTGTTCAGTTTTGGGCCCCTCGCTACAAGAAGGACATGGAGGTGCTCGAGAGAGTCCAGAGAAGGGCAACGAAGCTGGTGAGGGGTCTGGAGAACAAGTCTTACGAGGAGCGGCTGAGGGAGCTGGGGTTGTTCAGTCTGGAAAAGAGAAGGCTCGGGGGCGACCTTATCACACTCTACAGGTACCTTAAAGGAGGCTGTAGAGAGGTGGGGGTTGGTCTATTCTCCCATGTGCCTGGTGACAGGACAAGGGGGAATGGGCTAAAGTTTTGCCAGGGGAGGTTTAGGTTGGATATTAGGAAGAACTTCTTTACTGAAAGGGTTGTTGGGGATTGGAATGGGCTGCCCAGGGAAGTGGTTGAGTCACCATCCCTGGAGGTCTTTAAAAGATGTTTAGATGTAGTCCTTAGTGATATGGTTTAGTGGAGGACTTGTTAGTGTTAGGTCAGAGGTTGGACTCGGTGATCTTGGAGGTCTCTTCCAACCTAGATGATTCTGTGATTCTCCAGATTGAAGAAAAGGAAGGAGAGACTTCTGTGACAAGATTCTTTGGTAACATCTCCAAAAAGAAAGCTTTTTGGCTTAAAAGATGGTTGATCTGAATTGTGATTGGTTGACTAGTATTGTAAGAACAAAAGAATTTATCATAAAGGAATATTTCTTCCTCTGAGAATGCCAAATGCCTTTTTTTTTTTTTTTTTTGGTAGAAATGATAGAGCAAAAATGTGAGATGCAAAATTGCTCAGCAAATACTCATTAGTTTGACATGCTTTTTGTTTTGAGAATGGTTTGGATGGAATAACACTTTAAAGATAGGACTGAAACCTTCTGTTGGTTATTATTAGATCAAAATAATGTATTTGTAACTCTTGGTATTACTTAAAATATTCAGTCTCAGATGAAAAACTGTAAAGTCCAGTAACTGTGTCAATGACATTGCTTAAATGATGCCCGCAATAGCCATTTTATTTTTATAATTGTTCCTTGTACTACAATGAAGATACCATATATTTCAAATCATTACAGTTCTGTCTTCTTGCAAGCCAGGAAACAAGGCTTGGGAGGTCTTTAAATAGTTTAAAATATCCTGTTCATGCTATTATGGAAATCTGTTTTTTGCAGTGATAGTATTTAGACCAAGAAGAGAGGTAACAAGACAAAAAAACTTCATGCTATTTTAACTATATAGGATTTAATTTTTAAATGGATTTAGATCAAAGGATTTAAGTCAAAGCATTTAGTTATTTTCATTGGATGAGTTATAGTAGCAGAATACTATTGTATAAAACTGATTTGGACTGGTTTATATAATGTCATCTTCTATTTCTAGTTGTAGACAGTTCCAAAATGATCTTTGATCACTACTGTGTGGCACATTGAGCAGTAGGATTGAAATGTGTGTGTTTATTTAAAGTGTAATAACAGTCATCTCTTTCACAAACTCACTTATTTTTTTAATGTTTAAAATTTGAGTTATGAAACATAATCTCTGCTATACTGCACAGTATCTACACCAGAAAAAAAAAACAAAAAAAAAAAAACAAAAAACTTTCATTACTGGTAAAATCTGAAGAAAAAAAAAAAAAGAAAGAAAAGAAAGTTAGTCTTCTCTTTGAGGATAAGTAAAATGGGAAAATGTTATAGTCCATAGTTTTGAGATGAAGAGATAAAACTATAACAAAGAGGCACATAAACTGAAATGTTCTTATTGGTTCTTCAACTTCTGAAAATCATTTGCTTGGGATGAGTTTGAAAAGAGCACAGAAACCACACAAAGAACAAGCTCACCAGTTTCTTAGAGATCACCAACTGATTTGTTCCATGCAAATATATCCATACTTATTTATTTATACTGGAAATAAAACATTACTACTTGCTGAAAGAGGCAAAAGGGATGGACTGAAACTGTAATTAAACATTTCCAGATCATATTATTTCCTAGTTATGCATACAAGATATATTGAGATGTTGAGAAATTATATAAAATAACACAATATAAAATAATGAAGTAAGAAAACATATCATGAGTTGGATCTGACCTTAATGAAGATGCAGCCCATGGAAAGCACACACAGGAGGAGGCTCCTGGAAGAAACTATGGCCCATGGAGAGGAGCCCATGCTGGAGCAGGTCTTCTGGTAGGCACTGTGGCCCATGGGAACCCGTGCTGGAGCAGTCTGTTCCCAAAGGACTGTACCCCGTGGAAAAGACCCATGCTGAAGCAGTTTGTGAAGGTCTGTGTCCTGTGGGAGGGACTCCATCCTAGAGCAGGGGAGAAGTGTGAAGAGAAAGGAGATAATTATGAAATGCAGAGATGATTACAAACTGATTGCAAGCCCCGTTCCCCATGTGCCATGCCAAAGATAGGAGGTAGAGGAGTCCAGGTTGAAGTTGAGCCTGGGAAGAAGGGGGATGGTGGTTTTAGTTTTGTTTCTGTTTCTCACTATCCTGCTCTAATTTGCACTAAATTAATTTTTGAAAGTTCAAGGCTGTTTTGTCTGTGACTCTAATTGGTGAGCGATCTCACTGTCCTTATCTTGACACAAGATTTTCATCTTATTTTCTCCCTCTGTCTTGTTGAGGATGGGAGACGAGAGTGGTTTGATTGGGCATGTGGCACCCAAACAAGGTCGAACCACCACAATGGAATATGTAAATCAGTGTCAAAAGCATATTTTGCTTGGAGAAGTTTTTCAATAGAATTTTAATCAAAATTCAAAACATAATAAATTATGGGATCATGATGGGCTGATGTTGCCCATCATCATGATGATGATGATGGGCTAAAGTTGCGCCAGGGGAGGTTTAGGTTGGATATCAGGAAGAACTTCTTTACTGAAAGGGTTGTTAGGCATTGGAATGGACTGCCCAGGGAAGTGGTTGAGTCGCCATCCCTGGAGGTCTTTAAAAGACGTTTAGATGTAGTCCTTAGTGATATGGTTTAGTGGAGGTCTTGTTAGTGTTAGGACAGAGGTTGGACTAGATGATCTTGGAGGTCTCTTCCAACCTAGACGATTCTGTGATTCTGTGATTCTGTGATTATTTATGAATAGCTGACATAAAGGTAGACAGCTTCTGCTAAAAGGAAGAAACACACCCCAACAACAACGTTTACATTTTATAGGCATAAGTTCCGTACATCAGTATAGCTGTACTTCAGTTTTCAGGAATCACACCCAAGAACTGAAGCAAGTTTTTACCACTTACTTTGTTATGGACATGTTTTCATACAAGGTGGATGGGGTTTCAATTGATGAGAGATGTTTATATGTAGCTTTGATTTTTAGAGGGGAACAAGCCTGAGGACTGAAGCAGGTCAGCCAGCACTGCGCAGAGACTGGAGTTCATTCCTTGTTATTTTCAGTTCCGTTTTATAGTCAGACTTTGGCTCCTTTCTCCTCACCACCCTCTCCCCAGTCCAGCTCAAATATTTTTTTTTTTTTTAATTTTTTTTTCTGTTGACTTTGGAATGCTTCATACTTCGTGTTGCTCTTTAATTTTGAATGAATTCAAACATGATTTCTCTAACATACTAAGAACCAGGAGGCTATGTGTCACTGACAGTACAGATTCTATACTTGGAAAAACCTTAGTAGTGGCTTGACCTTGGCTGGCTGCCAGACACCTAAGCAGTCACTTTCACTCCCCTTCCTCAACATAATGGGCAAGAAAATTGAATAAAAATCTCATATGGTCAGATAAACACACGGATATCACTTGCAGGCAAAACAGATTCAACCTGTGGAAAAGTAATTTAAGTTATTGCCAGTTAAAATAGATCTGGACAGGGAGAAACAAACTCAAAACCTAAAACATCACTTTTGCCTCTTTTTTTTCCCAGGCTCCCCCAGCTCTCCCCCCCACCCCTTCCCTCCTTGGACTCCTACCTTCCCCAGGTTCCCAAGTGGTGCAGGGGTTGGGGAGCAGGGCTGCGGTCACCCCCAGCAGCTCCTCTGTGCCGCCCCTTCCTCCTCACACCTCTCCCCTGCTCCAGCCTGGGCTCTCCAGGAGCTGCAGGGCAGGCTCTGCTGGGCGCCTGGAGCACCTCCTACCCTGGCTGTTCGCAGGGCTGCTTGTCACACTCCTTTCCTCGCTGCCGGGCAGCGTTTGGCCCTTGCCAAGCTCCACTCTCCCTGAGTCTCCCTGAGGAGCCCACCCGTGGCCGAGGGGCTCAGCCGGGCCCTGTGGTGGGGCTGCTGGAGCCAGCATGGGGCAGCCCTGGCCTCACCTCACAGAGCGGCCCAGCAGGCCCCTAGTGCTGCGTGAGTGCCTGCACCCAGTACCACTTACTTAATTTTGAGGTAACTATAACATCCCTTGAGCACATTATGAGTTTCATCCACAAGCTAGCAGCGTACTTTTTATTATTATTATTATTATTATTGTTATTGTTATTGTTATTATTATTATATTTTTTAATCTCAGTAGGATTATGACCTACACACTGGGACAATAGACAGTTTCTGAAAATTCTTCAAAAGAACCCCCAGCACAGATCTGTAGGAAGAAGGGATTGTTAGACCACGTAGCATTTTTGCAGAAATTATTGTTCTTATTTTCTTGTTATATTTGCTCTTTCTTTCATACGTTAACACCATATAACAATAAGAAGAAAACAAATACAATGGTGAAAACTACAGAGTTTAAGGTCAGACTTTTATGAAAAATGTCCACAAGGCCATGTCTTCTGATTTTTATTTATTTATTTATTTATTTATTGAAACATACTGTTTTGTTGTTTTCTTCCTATAGCAAGCACACCTCCTTCTCTTAACCCCAAGTTGCTCGTGGGCAGCTCTGTTTTGCCTGTCCCTACTCCAGCTCCATGGGCTTGGAGCCACCCAGTAATCGGCTGCAGCAAATTTGTTAGGTAAGAAGTGACGAAACTGGGAGACTGCAACTATGGGAAAGTGAAACGTGAAGAGAAGATTGGGACTTTGGGAAATGAGGGTGGGACAGTGTTTTAGTGGATGTGTACAGGACGGGCTTCTAAACTTGGGTGTTAGCATGCCAGAGCACAATCTTGGTGGTCATAGGTATACATATGTAAAATATTTATGCATCAAACCTAAAATCTTTCAAGAAATTTCTTATGTCAAAATAATCTGGCAGTAAATATCAGAATATGGCTTAAAGTTAAACTAACAATCTCAAATTGCAACAAAGGCACCCTTTGGTAGTGACACTCTCCTTTTTACAGACAGAAAGCATACTCGCAACACAGACATCACCCAAGTAAAGTAACACAAATATAAGACTAATTAAATACACTTCATTAGATGTAGTTGGCGGGTTGCAGAGACAGTACTCAGTGCATTAGACATCATGATCTTCAAAAGTGTACATAGTCCTGGCTACAAGCTGTGGAGGAGACAGCGTGAGTGTAAAATAACAATAACCTGCAATTCCTAATAGTTCTTCCCCCATGTCCCCAACTCCCAATAACAAGGCTCAGTCAATAATTAAAATAAGCAATTCGTATTTGACTTAAGATAAAAAGATCTAAAATCATCTGCTTTTTCACTTGGTTTTGCTTTAGCATTCAAATTTAAGCACAAATGGAAGCATAAACATGCTGTCTTGGAAAGATGCTTTTACTAGTAAGGCATTTAACATGCAAATTTGTAAAATAAATTTATCTTACAAATGGCATTGCGCAAAGATTACTATTACATCTTCTGTAGCCAGAAAGAAATGTGGAAAAGATAAGTTGTTTCAAAAATAACCTTAATTCAAGGAGAAACAGGCAGAAATTATAACAGTCTGATCATAGAAGCTGCTTGCACTTTCAACTGGCACATAGAATTGCTAACTAGTGCAGGCTACTGTGCTCTTTATTACTATGAAGACAGACCTGACTGAAACTGGATGATAGGTACATTTAATGAGGCACAGAATTTCCCATGAGAAAGTACAAGGATGGATCTGGAGGAGGTGATTGTAGGAGTTTTTAAACTTAATTTGCCTAATTCTGCACTGTTTTCACTTCTGACTTGAGCTTCTTCTTTGTATAAAGCCCTAGCAGTTCCAAATTCTTCCCTCGCCTGCAGTGGATTTCCATTTTACACATCACTGCAACCTATATGAGTATCTACATTATTTATAATGGCAGTAGTATGATGGGCCCCGTGTGTGTATAAGCCTTCACTGTGACGTGCAGTCCACTTCAGTCATATGGATATGAGTAATTTGCAGATGGACCCTGTGCTACAGACACATATTGGAGCAGCTTTTGAGGAAATGCAGTTTGTGAGAAGCCCAGAAAGGATCACTTCAGGAAGGACAGCATTCTGTGAGAGGGACCCCACAGTGGAGCAGGGGAAGAATGACCATGAAGGAGCAGTAGCTGACGAAGCATTAGGGACTGACCTCAAACCCCATTCCTGGTTCTTCTGCGCTGCCCCGGGGGGAGGACACAGAAGAGGATGGATGGTGTGGGGGAAGCTGTTTGTAGTTTGATTTTAGTTTCTCACTGCTCTTGTCTGCTAATGATAGGCAGTACAATATACTAATCTCCCTACACTGAGTCTGTTTTGCCCTTGACGGTGATTGTTGAGTGATCTCCCTGTCCTTATCTCAAGACTTGATACCTTTTAAATTGTATTTTTTTTCCACTGTTCCTTTGGGAAGGGAGAGTTAGAGAGAGGTGTGGTGGTTTAGGCAGCCATCACTTTGAAACCACCACAAATATAGGTGAAATCGACAGTTACATCTCTTAAATGTTTCTCTTCAGAGGCTCAGCTGATTCAGTATTCTCTGAGTTAAAGAAAAAGTCATCTGCCTGTCTCTGCTTGTAGTTCATATCATTTTGTGGGGTCATATTTCATACTTGGAAAGCACAACGTTGTAGCAGTCAGCTATAATTTCTTCTGAGAACACTTAGAGAAAGAATAATACTGTGTTTTTTAATAATTCACTGGTGTAGTTTGATAGCATATTTTTTCTTCTGAGGAAGTAACTAGGTTTAGCTCTCATTTGATTATCCTTACTTCCATTTAAGAAGCTACTAGACGAGAAAAGGGCCTCAGCTCAACTTCTGGATTATCACTAGTGTCTACTGAGAAACACAAGTGTAGAGGAAAGAGAAGAGACATTCTGCTCTTTCTGCTTCCACTTTTTTAATGTTCTGTATTAACTTTTTTGACTCTGTGATTGTCTTGGAAGGAAATGTTTTTAGAACTCACAATGAACATAATATGGTTCATATGTCCTCTTCATTGTTCATGTGTTATCTAATATCTCATCAGATGTAGTCTTGACTTTTCCCATTTCTTCTTAGAGAACACCATTCTCCTACATGGAATATAATCTTAAGACCATCACTTTGCATTGCTGTGCTTGCATTCTACTGGCTTTACTTCCACTTACTGTTGACTGCATTTTTTTTTTTTTAATATACTTGTATGAAGGACACCTTATAAGCATAAATTATGTTGAATTACATAATAAAAAAAACTATTACTATGAATATATTTCAAGGTTGTCATAATGTGTCCATTTGAAAAAGAAGCTAGTTCAGTACCATGTTAAGTGTGATCATTTGAAATGTAATATACGTGAATTGGTTTAATTCTGTGCATATAATGGGGTGTTTTGAACTTTGTATCAAGGTCATTTTTGCAGACTACCAATAGCTGACACTACTGCTGTGAGCCAAACTAATAAAACATAATTTATGTTGGCTTTAACTTAACTTGATGAGTAATTTTCTTAAAGAATACTGCTACACCTGCTAAACTTCATTACTTATAAAAATACTGTAAGCCATTGCTTTGTCTTTTGGTATACCCTCTGTTCTGTGGTTGTATGTTGTACTATTGCTCTTTATTGCAAGAGGATGGAGGTGAAACTAGTCTGAAACATCACTGAGCCCAGTTTTAGTCCTATAACACTCCTGTATGGTATATAGAGACTTAGAGCTACCTAAGGCTAGGTGAATGACAGTTACGGCATTTATTTATTTATTTATTTATTTATTTATGTATTGTTTGAAGCACAGAGAATAATGCTTTTCCAACTGAAAAGCAACCCACCATCAGGAACAAACAGAATTAGGCTGAATACTTAACACGTTGAAGTCTGATTTCGTAAGGTAATAAGTTGTGTACAGTCATTTGGTCTATCCAGTATGAAGTTAGGAGATCAAAAATACAAATCCTTCAGATATCAAGCTTTGTTACAAGCTTGTTCACACAACTTATTTACAATACATGAATGCCTGAAATGGAGTCTACTGTTCACTTATCTTTTTATACTACAGATAACAAAAACCCACAGAACATCTTGTCTGTTGAAGGACATTACGATTATTAGCTATAAAATTAATAAACCCATTAAATGGATACATCCAGGGAAAGTTATATTCATACATTCATACCTGCAATAAAGATTTGAGTGCATAATAATTACAATAAAATCAGGCTTCCAGGCTATTCTAGGCACTACTCCTACATATAATCAAATCACAGAGAGCAATGCAATTACATGTTCTAAAAAGAGTAATACAGTAAGAAAAACAATAGAGCAATCTGTTTGTAAACCCCAAATCAAAAGTAGGTGCTTTCAGTGATATTCTGCACTACTGTGCTTTCCATCTGAAGTGTTCAAAGTACTTGATGTTATTTAATGTGAAACTCTTCTGCAGGTGAGAAAAATGAGACTTCAGACTACCCTGACTTTATCAAATAACTCAGCTTCTTATTTTGTGTTTTTTTTCTTAAAAAGAAAACCACAATGTCTCCCTTATATCATTTGTAACACCATTATTTTCTATATATTTCTTATGCACCAATAACATCCCTGTCTTAAACATATATATTTGCAGTTTGAGGTTTTGAATCACAAAGTATAATGTTCATCTCATTATGCTCCCACATTCTTGGTGTGGGACAAGTTGTGAGAGATGAGTCTTCAGCATGAAAAATTAATTTATTTTTTTTGTCTTGGTCTGTATGAAATGGTCTTCCTAGGCTCAATTAGTTCTACATATATAGATATTTGTACAGACTGATAGAATTTTAGAACAGAAAATTCATGTGAAACAAGTAAATCATTTACCTTGTCTTTTTGGGAAAAAAAAAAAAAAGTAATTTTATTTTCAATACCTTCTGAACCAAAGGTTCAGAACTGAAGTTTGGAATTGAACATTGGGTTCAGGAAGTCTTAAAGGAGAAAAAAAAAATATTTATATATATGATGTTTAAACAACATCAAGGGGACGAGGATCTTTCCTTGGAAAAGGTGAAAGATAAAGTGAACAGGATGTTCCCCAAACCATCCAAGTGATATGAACTGTTATGTTTGGTTTAAGTGAAAAGATATAAACACTTCCTCTCAAGCACTGAAGTGCTGAAAGCAGTTATTGTTTGTGGCCGTTCCCATCAGTTCCCAAGCAAAAGTGTGTTATGTTTTTTCTGCTTCTGAATACTCAGTGGGAGTGAATTCCAACAAAGGCAGCTTCTGCAAATTTTGGCTAACAACCTGAGGTTTGTTATGAACATCTCCACGTGAATTACTGTGAAATATTGGAATACCTATACTTTAAGGAATCTCTTTGTCATTCTCTTCAGATTAGCAAATCACTTTGCTTAAGCATCATAATGACTTGGTGACTATGAAGATTTTTCTATTTTCTACAGCATTTGATAGTTCTGATATTGCTGGAGAGTCTAGAATCTCCAAAATCTCTGTACTGGACTAACAAATCTGAGAAAAAAAAATATATATATATATGTCCTATCTGGGTATTTTTTTCTTCACTGCAGTCTCTTCCTAATCTGGGGTGCTATGCTTGTATATCCAATTCCCATTTAAGTCTTCTCTAAATGTCATGCACACATTATTGCCATTGCTCAGTTTTTGCTACTAAGTTATCTTACATAAAAATCAATGAAAACGTGAAGATAATTCAAACCTTCTTTTGCAGCCCTTTAAGAAACCTGCATCCTGTTTTGTAAGCAGTGCCTGCCCTCTCTTGTGATTGCTTTCATTCCTGCTTCTAGCTTTTAGGCAGCACTTGGATTTACTGTGATAAATCAGTCCAGTAACCAAGACTTGTCTGAGGAAACCTGGTGTAGAATACTTACAGCTTCATGATCACCATACTATCTGTCAGAAGAAGAAGAAAATCAAACTAGTAATTCAGGAGAGCAGAAGTACATTTGGGAACTCTTGCCTGGCACTTGGTTATCACACACGGAGTTTCCCTACAGCAGACATATTCAGTGAGGAACTTAAAAAACTTTGCTGCATTCAGTGATCTGAACTCCTGCTGTCCCTGGATTCTGCAAGGAGATCATAATTTAACATTAAGAAAAAGAAAGCACCCCAGATTCCAACATATATCTATTTTTAACAATAGTATGGTGGGTGAATGTGTTTTGTTTTTTCTTTTCTTTTCTTTTTTAGCTTGCATCCTCTAGATGGAGTAAACATTTACATGTTTTACTTGCATTGGATGTTGTTGTGTAGCTAAGCAATTGATATAGATTTTAGAAGGATGATAGATTTGGCAGTTGTTCAGCATTCATATTCCCATTGTGGTCTTTTTATTTTATTTTATTATTTTTATTTTTTTTAATAGTGTGTGAGCCAGCAGCAGAAAGAAGGTGGAGCTGGAACTACACCAGCTGTGTAGCAAAGTGGACTCTATACTGCAAAAGGTTGAAGGATTTTATAGTGGTTTATCCACAGAATTTCAGAGAAGTTGCTGAGAATGTCACATTGTCATAGCCAACATGGGTTCAGGAGGGGAAAGTCCTGTTTAACTAATTTAATTTCCTTTTATGCCAAGGTTACCCATCTAGTTGACAAAGGGCAGCCAGTTGATGTAATCTTTTAGATATCAGCAAAGTTTTTGATACTGTCTGTCACAGTATCCTTCTTGACAGAACATCTGGCATACAACTAGAGAAATGTTTAATATGATGGGTGAATAATTGGCTGATGGGTCAGGTTCAAAGGGTTATAATAAATGGGGTTGCATCAGGCCAGTGGCCAGTCATTAACAGTGTTCTTCAGGGCTCTATTCTGGGGCCAGTTCTCTTCAATGATTTTATAGATGATCTGAATGTAGGACTCTAATGTATGCTAAGTAAGTTTGCAGATGATACTAAATTAGGAGGAGCTGCTCATTCCCTTGAGGATGGAGAGGCCTTGCAGAGAGATCTTAACAAATTAGAGAGTTGGGCAATCAACAGCTGAGTGAAATTTAACAAGAGCAAGTGCCGGATTCTGCAACTGCAACGAGGTAACGCTGGCTATATGTACAGAATAGGGGACAAAAGGCTGGAGAGCAGTCCTGAGGAAATAAAGTTGTGGTTTTTGGTCAATGGCAAGATTAATATGAGTCAACAGTGTGTTCTGGCAGCCAAAAGGGCCAACCTTTATTCTGAGGTGCATCAAATACAGCATTGCTGACTGATCAAGGGAAGTGATTGTCCCACTCTATTCTCTGCTGGTGTGGCCTCACCTCAAGTACTGTGTGCAGTTTTGGGCTCCACAATATAAGAATGATATAGAACTATTAGAGTGTGTCCAGAAGAGGGCAACAAAGACTGTGAAGGGTCTGAAATGGTAAACGTATGAGGAGAGGCTGAGGTCACTTGGTCTGTTCAGACTAGAGAAGAGAAGACTGAGGGGAGACCTCATGGAGGCCTACAGTATCCTCATAAGGGTGAGGTCTCCTCTCTGGTGACTAGAGATAGAACCTGATGGAATGTAATGAAGCTGCATCAGGGGAGGTTCAAGTTAGATATTAGGAAGGAATACTCTCAGACATATGGTTTGATTTTTGGGTGGTCCTGTGTAGAGCCAGGAGTTGGACTTGATGACCCATGTGGATCCCTCCAAACTCAGGGTTTTCTATGATTGTATAAATGTGTGAGGTTAATCCTGTCTATTCCAACAATGTTTCTTCAACCAGGTCTATATTTGCGTAGTCCTACCTAACTGACAGTTTGAAGATATTTAATAATCATGAATGATATCTAATTGTAACTATATTGCATTGTTGTATTCATTTCAAAAAAAGTTGAAATGTGTGAGAGTTTTCATATTACCTGTTCAGGAAAGAGGAGTTTTCCTTTCACTGACTGGCTATATTTGTGCTCTTAGATTATAAAGCAAAACAGAAATTTAATTAAGAGTTCGATTTCCATCTATGTAATCTCTTATTTTGTTGCTTTTAATGTTTTCTGAGCATGTTATCGATACTTACAGAATGTCTAACTGAGATTTTAGATTCCCCTTATTTCTGTATTAGAAATAAAATTTTACTAAGTTAACAATCACCAAAATATTCATTTTGTAAGATTCATGAATCTGAAAAGAAATTATCATTTTAATTTAGTCTGACCTTATGCATAGGGAATAATGTTTTCATCTGATACAATTCATCTAATATATACTATAATAAATCCATAATTTTTTGAAAATAGAGTCTATTCTTCACATAAATGCTTAATTATTTTATTTTTAAATCTCTTGTTGAATGAGATCAGTTGCATTACACTCACTGCGATTGCTCTGAATTCCTTTCAGTACCTTTCAGCTGCTGTCTCATTCTGCACTTCTTACTACTGGCTTAAATCATTCTTTGCCTTCATCATCATTTTTTTCCATGTGGTTTATGTAAAGGATCTGTAAAGGTTTATAAAAACTATACTGATAATGCTGTGCTTTTAACTCAATACTTTACTATTTTTGTCTATAAATATGCTTCATAATAATACATTTCATGAATGAAAAAATCTTCAGACAGCAATTTCCAGAGAGAAGGGGGATTTTACATGGAGTTTTTGTATGTTTTCTCTCGTAAACTTGTCAAGTTTAATATAAAATATACTTTTTATATATACCATTTTTTTTCTTGGTACTAAAGCAATAGATTTGGCTAGCAGTAGATCAAAAAAGAGCTATCAGTACTGCTACATTCACTGCAGTTCTGCTAAGATTTTACCTGGTTCTTTGTGTTGTGAATTTTACATTTTTAGCTTGGGTGATTCTTTTATGTACTGGGCTTCAAAAGCAGTAGGTGAAGTACAGTGTCAGGGAAATTACTCTGTCCTGAAGTATAGTTAACCTGCATGGCCATGTTCACACAGTGATTTCCAATGCCCTTATCATTTCTCATTTGCTACACTTTCTCCAAAGATACTTTTTACTGTTACTTGTGTAGCTCTGATATTTAGCATTCTAAGAACTGTTGTCTTTCCTTGTGATTTTCCTTATACGTATGCTTCACCTAAGAGTTGCATTGGTAAATATTGTATTAACATTTTTGATGTTCTTAGAGCTCTTCAGATGAAACCTGCTGTGGTATTTTATAAATATTGCTGTAAATGCTTTGTAACAGCTTTCTTCATTGTTCTGTTTTAATTCCTTTGTTTTTCTCTCCTTGAATATAGAATGAAGAAAGTTTCGCTGAGTTAAATATTTGTGAGAGCGGTTGTTTTGATTGTGATCTCTTCTGAATGTTTCAGGTCTGCAATAGATTTTATGAAACTAGGGAGCAAAAAATTGCTTAGAACCGTGAAACATATGAATGGTACTAGAAACTTGTTTTATGAATGATGACATTTCACAATGGCATTTCTCAGCTGACCCACAGAAATACTGGGAGAACAAAACAAAACAAAACACATAAATATGGAAAATGATATGAGATCTTTATTTATCCTGTTTTAGTTTTTGTTTTAAAGAAATTGACTCTAAAATGAAATGTGAAAATTATTTGAAGTAGCATCTGTTAATAATACCACTTGTTAGCAATAAGTGAGTGCTCTTTGGCACAGCACATGCACAAGATGTGTGTTCATAGAAAAGCTTCTCTGAGTTGTGAGATTAAAAGTTTACTAAAAATATTTTTCACTCTCTATCAATCTTTTATCAGAACTTTGTTATGCTATCATAACGAAAAATACAGCTTTTTAAATAGTCAAAATGTCTAGGAACTGCAGTTCATTGAAAGTGAAGATGACCTGACTTTCTAAGTCAGTTTGGCCCTTTAACCCAACCTTTCACTTTTAATGCTAATACAGGTGTCACAGTAACTTCTGTGAAAGAAAAATAAGGTTTTTATTTCACTCGTTTATTGGGGATTTTATTGTGGCTTTTTTTGCCAGACATACAGGCCAACAAAGAGCTAATGTGTTTGTATATTTCTATGTATTGTGTGATATCCAAGATGATGAGTTGATTTGCGAAAAGAGACCAGTGTCTCTGCCATCCACACCAGATCTGAAAGGTAGTTTACAGACACCTTTTTTAGATTGATGATGAAAAAGGAATTGTCAGACAATGTAACTTTCTACCAACATCATTCCACAGAAGCAAGGAGAAGAGTCATTCTTGCACTGTTTATCAGACTTGCTCAAATACTTTGAATGCATTCATAACAGGGAACTTGGAAATGTTTTTTTCATAAGTTACCAAAGACAGTGCAGCCAAGCAGGATCAGAATCTACTTTATCAGTATATATGGCCAAAACTCTCTGCAATTATTTGATGCTTTTACCCTCAACATCTAAAAGGAAATTGAGATTATTTTCTTTTACATTTTGTCTTATATACAAGAAGATTGTATACAACCTTACTTTACATAGAAGTAAACAGAAACACAAAGGGATGTAAAAGTGAGACTTTCAAGAAGCATATTATTCTTGTATTAATAAAATTTGTTACAGTGGCTCATAGGAAGCCACAGAGAAGTGATTGCAGGACAGAAAACTGGGCAAATAGCTGTTTCATTTAAAGAGGAAATAGTAGCTCTTTGGGTACTTCATTCAGAGTCCAGGAAAGGCATTTTCTGACTAAATTAGGAAATAGAAACAAATTAAGTTTGTAAAAGGAGAATTTAGGATAGGAAAATGGTGTGATTGGACAGTTGAGGAAATAAAATACACAGATTACAGAAGTTATGATGTGTCAGTAGAGAACCTATATAGGTCAAGATCCCCATTTCAAAGATTGTTCAAAACTCTTTATGCTTAATGTACAGTTTATTCATTTACTTATGTGCTTATTTTTCTTGCTTTTATTAAAATAAGCAATTTGTTCTAAAACCAAAAAGTATGTTTGGTCAATGGGTACTATTGGTATTTTTTAGTAAAGAACAGAATTGCATTCCAGTCTGCCAAGAAAATTTTGGTTGATGAGCGAAGAAACTCCTATCCAAGAGGGGGAGAATCCTGTGACTGCATCCTAAGCTACACAACAATTTGAAGCAAACATTTGTATGTAGGATCAATTTCAAATAACGAGAAAAGTCAGAGCTAAGAGATAAACAAGGAAGCGTTTGATCTTTCGTTTTAATTTGTCCAAATTATATTTGATATTCCATTTTAATTCCAAGTAGATCATAAAACCTCTTAATATGATGGTGCTGGAACAATAGCAGAGGTGATATTTAATAGAACGGACACTCACGTATACATATTTCTTTATTATGATCTTGCAGGGAGGGTTGTTAGTTAGCTTTTAGAATAAGGTATCTTCAGTCAAGTCATTATTTTTGTTCGCTCTGTTTTTGGAGCTGGAAACTCTAAATTCAGGATACGTATACCTAAAAATAAATCTGCAATGTGTATTGCACTATGTGTATTAAGCACATTTACATTTTCTTTAGACATTGTAAAGTAATAGAAAGTATAGCTTTCCTATTTTTTAGTGCTCTTCAGTGGTTTACTTGTATATATATTAAGCCAGTGTTCTGAAATTTGAAGCCTGAATTCTGCCATGATATTTTGCTATGATTAATTCCAAAGGAATTCAGAGGGACTAATTTAGAAAGATTGAATTAATTGTAAGAATATCAGAACTATCTAATTAATGTCTCACTTATGTGTACTTCCAGCCTTTATACTATTTGCTTATATCTCCTAGAAGACTTCTGAGAATGCAAAGAATCTGGCTTTCCCCTTTATCACTCAAAGAAAAAAAAATAAAAATAAAAAAATGTGATGATACATATTCATTTGTCAGTGAAAACACTAGCATTGGATGACAACAGCATCACGTTCTCAGATGCTGAACATTTAACTGTTAAGTTAGATGTGGAATGAAAGAATTCTCCATCCTGAGATAGAAATCAGGAAGAAGTTTTGCGTGGGAGGAAGAAGAGGAGATGTCAAGTGAGACTAAAAGGGACACAGAAAGATCAAAAAACAGTCTTGTAACAGCACAATTTTAAATAGATAGAAGATCAGTGTCATTGCTTGTATGGATGCAGCACTGTAGTGCCGACATGGAATAGAAGCATAAGCAGTCAACTGTGTCTGTTTAATGTCTCTTTGCAGTTCTCTTTCAAATAGATCTAGCTTTTCAAAAGTGGGAAATACTGATGGAAATAATAGCCCACTGCTAAGTGGGGAGAAATGAAGGATTAGAAGACAGAGACAAGTACAAAATATAATCTAATAATGATGCTGTGTAAAGGTGCCTGATACATTTATTTGAGTAAAATCTCTGTTTCCATGTCATAAGGAAAAATAATATTGTTTTGTTTTATATTCTGTTTCATCGTCATAACATTCATTTTGCACACTGGCCAGCTGATGCTCAGAGTAGATGTGATGACAGAGAAGTTGCTGGGTTCAGCACTAGCAATAGGAATCCCGCTAAACACTTAAGAGTGCTTATTTTGCACTGATGCATCTGGCACAATAAACATCATCGACCTTTGGTTTTATTAAGGAGCTTGACCAAATCAGTTCTGAAAACAGTGGCGAGATTTGTCTAGAGAATATGCAGGGAAATTCAGGAAAGAAGCAAGGGAATAAAGCAAAGTGGAGAATCTGTAAGTATTACTGATGTGCATTAAACCAGATTTTTATTATTTAATTTAAAGCCAAAATTACAAATTGAACATATTGTTAAAGAAATTAAATTAAATATATATATATATATATATTTAAATGTACTAAACAGCAAGGATGAATGAGATCTGAATAAGAAATGTAAACTTCCTGAGCTCACAACAGGATTTGATTTTGTGAACCTGGTGCTGGCCCCTCTCCACATGAATACAATTGACCCATAGTGAAAATAGCAAGATGAAGAAATCCTTCAGGTAGTTTCTCCAGCTCCAGTGATCTTCCTAGCTGTGGTGCAGATTTGCCTGAAGTGTCTAGTGCATATATGTGCATCTACCCAAGAAAGTATAACTTGTTATTGATAACTTAGGGTACTATATTCACTCTAATGCTGATAATACTGATTGGAATATGTGAGACAACACTGTTTCCCGTTTGCCAAATTGTGCAACCTTTCTCTAGCCCTCTTATACCTGAACCAAAATAAACAAATCCAAACTTTTATTATTTTTTTTTTCCTTTTGATCACTAAAATGTTAGGTTCATGGGTATTTTATGAACAGACTGAATAGGCTGTAATTTTTGTCTTAATTCCCCATATTTGGTGTCTTAGATTAAACTGAAAGCAGTTTTCATAGAAGATGCTTCAATGATTCTAGACTGTAATGAAAGAGTTTTGGTTTCAATAGTGTTTCAAAGAGAAAGGGGTAGAGAGGGGAAGGGGGCAACATTTGAGATTGGTTTTGGATTTTTATTTCTTGAATGGGGGGTGGTCCTTATGACTGATTGATGGCTACTGTTTTTTGTTAAATTATTTCTGCTTATGTTTGGAGACTGTTACATTGCATAGTTGGTTACAATCTCTGGTATGTTGTTTGGCGATTGTTGGCAAAGCATTTTTGGTTTTACTCTGTGATTCATTATTTTCATGTAAATACCAATCTGCAAAAAATTAGTAGTAGTCACCAGTAGAAAGCTGTACTTTTGAGACATGAGCATCTACATTCTCTGCTTCTTGTCTTGGTCAGTAGAGTGCATGTAGAAGGCAAAATAGTGACAACACACCATGGAGGATACCAATTAATATGTTGTAGTGCCATCTCCTAGCACTGAAAACTGTATAAGTGCTGAGAAAAAAAAAATGCACTTGTTTCAAGACTTTCTAGAGCTTGACTTTTTGCTCTTTTAGTTAGCAGTTGGAAAAATCTGACAACTTCTTCACAGGAGTTTTAATGATTTTGCTGTGGAGGAGAAAAATAGTTTTCAGCAGTCAATGGGGGTGTTTATTTAAAATTTCCTGAACTGTCACTTATTCAGCCACATGACAAGGTTGTTATAGATGAATTGACAGCACTGTGAATCAAGATTTCTTGCCCATCTGCCTTCCCCCCTTGTCATCCATGTCAAATTTCTGTTTTTGGAATCAGGGAGTATTAACTTTTTTTTAAAGAAACAATGCATTCTCTGTAAGCATAGTTCCTTTTTCTTCCTACCTCCTAAATATTTTAAAAGTGTTGATCTTGTTTGTTGTCTGACTGATAAGCAGGGGGAAAAAAAGTCTGTCAATGCAATTTTGTTAAAGAATTTAGAACACATGAACGTCTTTACATTTATTTGGTAGAATTTCAAAAATACCTAAACTGCTTATGAACAAGATAACAATTTGCACTTATTAGTAACACTGTTATTACTAATATGTATGAGTAGAAGGTGGGTTCAAGTATAATTTACATTATTTTGTATTATAGTAACAGTTATTTATATTACAGATGATACACAAAATATGACTCCAAGACTTCATGTTATGGGCTTGGATATTATAATACTCTGAGGCAATGGAGTGCAGATTCTGTCAGCTTTACTTAATCTTGTAAATAAGATGTTTAACATTAATGCAATTACAAAAAGGATTAGTATGTAGTCCATGCAATAATATGACACTTTTTTTTTTCTCTTCCTCTGCATTGTAGTTTGCTGCCATTATTGTGAAGATTTTTTTTTATTTTTATTTTTTTCTGCTGTGTGGTGTTCTTTTTTTGACTGTGAATACTATATAATTAGAGAGTCCTGGGAGGAAACAGGAACCCATTTAGCAGCAAAGTTAATTTGGACCTTTAGACATTAGGGAATGAGAGGTCTTCAGTGACTGTCTTAAACTTTCTACATCTTCTTGACAGTAGTTAAGACTTTACTTCTTTAGTTCTTTGTGTTTACTATTAATGGGTCAGATGCTTGTCTTTCAAAATTAATACCAGACAATTTCAAATCATGTTTTAGTTTTTCATCACAAGCAACAAGAGAGCTAGAGATAAAATTATGCCATTTGGAACATTTGCCATGGAAAAGTTTCTAGCTGTAGTGTTTTGGTTTTGTTTTATTTTGCATAAATGGAGCCTCTCAGTTTTGACTTTAAAGAAAACTGGCCAAAATATTTTGAAATTCTAATTAAAATATTTCTAATAGCTGTTGAAGCACAGTGTGTGAAGGAAACATACCTTAATAACAAAAACTATTTATGAAAAACTGAGGTAAAAAGCAAACAAATGAATAAATGGGAGCTTTAAAAGTCATGATCCTGTGCCTTCTTATTGCAACCTCATACATTGGTGCATTCTTCTTCTTTATAAGGATGGAATGCATGGGGGGAGGAGGGATAAGGTAGGTGTCTAATTCCTTTTCCAGTGTAAAATAAAATTTGCATCCTTTATTCCTCTAAGAGATTACGGTATCAGCCAGTTGCACTTGTTTGCTGTACAGTGTAAAGTTTCAGGTTACACAAAACTGATCTGTTATTAACAATACACCAAATTAAGCGACTCTTCCAAAATCTTTGACTTTGAGTCTTTTCAAAAAACTACATAGGTAGGTCACCTTGCCCTACCTGGAAGCAGCAGGTATGATACCAGGCTAAAATTACCTTTAGGCATGTGCTTTTGTCTTTACCAATAAGACAGCTTGCAGTTTCTAATCTAAGAATTATAATTTGTCAGTCTTTGTGGAGTCTGCATGTGTAGATTTATGAATATTTTGAAAGCAATGAATAGCACAGAACTGTTTCATTTTTCATTTATCACAAATCCACATTTTTTCTTGGAAAAATAGGATATTGAAACTGAAATACAGTAGCTGACTGTTCTAAATAGTCTGATAAATTACACCAACACAATGCCAGACTGACGTTTAGTCTTTATTGCATTTGGTTTAATAATTTTTAACTTTTCTTATAACAATTTTGACTGGAAAAATTGGAACTATAAATGTGCATCTCTACAGCTCAACTACTATGGCTGTCTTCCAAAGTGGCTTACTTTCTTCAGCCTGAAAGAAAAACTGAATGTGGGAAACTTGAACAGTTGCATTGAAGCGTAAATCGGTTACTTACTGCAGGCTCAGTGATTTAGATTGTCAGTGATCCTCTGTAGTGACAGAAGGTGCCTATAATAAAATTCAGTCTGTGAAACTAAACCAGAAGATATGGGTACACATATAAGTACCCATTAGTGATTGAGAGTGCTGTCCCTCAAAAATACTGCAGAACCAAACCTTGCAATCACACTGACAGTCTATTGTTGTAATGATAGTCAGCTGTCAAGTCTTGTGCTTTAGCTGCTTATGAAGAACATACTTTGTATAACATAAACATTGGAAATAAGCATCGCTTTCTGTTCTAACTGTTATTTTTACCATCTTCTTCTAGCAACAATAGCAACTTCCCAGGGACAAGCTGTTAGATAAATCTGAAGAAAATTAGAGAAGTGAGCTTCCAAAATACATATGGGTTTAAATTTTAGCATAAACCACTGCACATTATCAAATTAACATTTATGATCTCTGTCTGCTTTACTTCACATTACTTCTACTGGTTTGGCTACAGGCCCTAAAAAAGTAATTGCTCATAAGAAATGTTATAGGGAACAGATGGAAATGTTAATGGTTATGTCTGTGTCACACCTGAGGTTATGTCTTACAAGGGCTAATTATATAATTAGACTGCATGGTATGGATGAAATATAAAAATTATAAAGTCCAAACTAAAGGAAGGAACTTTGATGCATACATGCTGATAGAAATCTTGGATACTGCTTAAGAATTTATAGATGCAGAAAAGTAGGAATGCAGGATGTGTGTTTTTTTTTTTCAATAGCTTTTCTATCATAAATATATATATTTGTTCAGTGTTTCATACTGCTTTCTCTTCTAACAGTCATCTATCTACCTTTAGACTTCTTTTTACATACTTACAATAATTGACTCAAGCAGGAGCAAATTTTTACGACAAAAAAACAAACTAGATGTTCCTAATTCTAAAAAAAATCAGCTTTCCTACACATGAATATTGTGCTGGACAAAACATACAATAGCAAAGAAATTGTAAGATAAGTCGTAGATTGCTATAATGGCCTTTATACTGCTGACCGCTAAAAGCTAGGAAGAGGGAAGACTGTATTACTCATCCTTTTTCTCAAAGTTTCATCTTTGGTTAGCTGTCAGAGACAGGATATTTGGTCTTACCCATAACATCCATTCTTTTCACTTTATTCTTTAGATTGACTTTTACATTGTTCTTTAGGTCATTCAAATGAGGAACCATCATTATGAGGAACATTCATTTCCATGTTGCATAGTCGAAATAGCATTTTATTTAACTGAATTTAGTAAAAATATGTGTGTTACTTATCCCAAGCAATATACGAGTTTAGATTTGGTAAAGTATTTTCAAAACCTGATGATGTGTTGTTTTTTTTTTTGTTTTGTTTTGTTTTGTTTTGTTTTTAGTGTAGACTAGGAATAACTCCACTTTACAAAAAAACACTACTGATGTGTATGATCACATCCAACATACAGCATGCAGTGGTGGAGATTCTTTAGGGTTAAGATGAATCCATCCTAAAAAGGAAATTTACCTGTGTAAAAGCTCTACGCCATTTAAATTTTAGCTGCTATATCAGAATTTATAATTCTTTTCCTTATCTTTTGTTTCCTCCAAAGGCTATGCATACTGCTAAGTCCCTTTTACGTTTGATTTAAGTGAACTCTGGAACTTTCATTTAATGGAAACTTTGCCTTGTACAGGAATAATAATTATATTCCTAGTAGATATCTTGGTGACTTTCACTTAAGCAAAGGAGTAAGAGAATGTCAGGAATCTTCTTTCATTCTGATCCTTTAGTGTGAATTTCCTCATACTCTGAAGCCTCTGTGCCATGAAATATCTGCAGTCAGAAATTGCTGTGAATAAGGAATGCTGCTTTCTTTTTTGGCTTCAGTTGTGTTCTAGATCTTTCATAAAATGGGAGAAGAGCATCAAGTCTGCAGTATTTGAAAGAAAGACTTGTCTGCATTTGAAACTGTTACTGTACAATCCTTGCTTTTAAACAGAAGGCTAGACTCAATTTTTATTGCTTGATAATGTTTTTAAACTCTTTAATGTTGCTGACTGTATGGCAGATATTTAAGTAAAACCTTTTATACAAATCCTTCAGATTTGCTTAGGGAAAATAGAAGCTGCCCTGAAAATAAGGATAGCATTTTAGAAGTTTAAGCTTCTGATCTTCTGCAGACACTACCAAATAACAAAATTAATCCAATAATACACAGTTCCTTAAAGAGAGAAGATGTAATAGATCTCACTAGCTGAATTAATTGATTTTATATGTAAATGTAATCCTTTTTATAAAGACAGATTTGTTCCTACAAATACAATGTGAAGTAATGAGGTTGTGTAAATCTGATGGTGTTTCTACCTCATGTCTGAAAGCTTCAAAGATGAAAGAGAAATTCATGATCTTTTTGCAGTCAAGTTTAAATAATTAATTTGCTTGCTTACAATTCAGAGCATACTGATAAAGAGAAATATCTATCAGAGTGAAAATTTTGCAAAGTTATTAAATATGGCTATGAAACATGACTTACTGAGCTCATTTTTTAACATCCCATTTAGATGTTACTGCTGGTGTTATGGATATTATGCTGCTGTATAATTTTCCAGAGTCTGCATTGCTTTCATATTGTTTACTCTTTTGCTGTGCAAACACATAAGACATGTTTGATGTGAACTGAAGAGGAGGTATAGATGAAGAACTATAGACCAGAGCAAGAATTTTTCATTAGCTGCATTACTGCAAGTATAGCAAGCCTTCATGCATCTCAAAGGTTATAAGCAAAATAATCTTGTCTATCTGAACGGACTGCACTGGAATGAGTAACAGAACTTGCATGGTCTATGTGAGAGATAAGAACATCCTCCATAAAGCCAGATGAGTTTTATTTAAGAGGGAATCTTTCCATGGAAAATAATGCACTACAGGATAAATATCCTTAAATTCAAAGATGCATTCTTCTCCATTTAATGCTATCTTTATACTTTTGCCTTTCTCAATCAAGAGAGGTTTGGGATTTTTTTTTTAGTAGTAGGAGGTCAAACCTCTCTCCTGAAAGAGGTATTTGATGGGATAGCACATTAGAGATGTGTTAGCTGCTGTAGCTATTGATGTGACAAAACCGCCAAAAAACATAGGTCCTAGGATTATACTTTCATAAAATGGAGACATAAGCATAACATATGTTCAGTAAAGTACCATCACAGTTTCCATTTTAAACATCTGAATAAAAAATTTCCTCCTATTTGATGAAAGTTGTGACACTGCACAGTTGAATTATTGTAGTCAGAGCATGGATGAAAATGTTGATACAATTTAATAACTTCTTAGCCTTGAGAGAAGCATAGTGGGAGTGTGATAATGAAAATGTTAAGTCTGATTTGTTCAAAAGTGACATTGTGATTGGCAAGATGAATGCCTAGTTGCTTTGCTAGATGAGGGTTTTCTTATGAAAAGCTATTTAAGATGGCAAGTTTTGGTCTATCATATAGAAGGGTACTTTTATATTTTAGATACTGTTTACCATTACATAAACAGAATATGTTCACATTGAGCAGGAGAGTTTGGTATATTAGACAAAAATGAAGAATTGTTTTCTGCAGCAAGGTATATAAACTGCTGTTTGTTTCAGACACTTGGCTTCAACTAAGTGAGGAAATCTTGAACTAGAAAGAACAAGCAAGGTTGAAGAGCAGGTAGCAGGAAGTAGGGAAACATTCAACAAATCTGAAAATACCTTAGAAACCAGTCCCTCTAAAGCTCCCTCTGCAAAGACAGTTGGGATCGTCTTTTACATGGATTAATCTATTTGTTATCAAATTTAGGTTATGAGTTTCACTGAAAACCAATAATTTTTACAAGTCCTTATTTGTCACCTCAGGAAACTAACTGAACCCAGGTACTACCACAACATTCTGATTGCAATCTGTTTGATATTATATTAATTATAAAGAACAAATATATTTTGTTATTTGATATATTGTAATAATACTTCATAAAATAATCATTAGATAGTAGGAATATGATTGGCTACTAATGGTTGCAATGCCTTCCAGAGGATGACACTAGAACTGAAAAACTATTTCCAACTAAAACACTATAGAAGGCAATACAACCTGACTATAATTTTCCCCAATAGGTTTGTTGTTTACAGCATTTCTGAACTCACACTTTACTCTTAGAGTTAAAATTTAAAGTTCATATTACATGTTGGGATAGGTGTTATTCTCTGCCTGATACTGGATTTAAATTTGTAATGTAAGAATATGTTAGAAATATTTCATATTCTTAACAACTATTACTAGAATAAATGTATTGCTTTATCACCAGTTTTGTTTTTCTTTTTGGGTTGAATGGCTGCATTTAAAGTGTTTTTAGGAGCTTTCTTAATCCATTTTTTAAAATAGTTATATTGTTTTCTATTATTTAATTGGAGATGTGAGCTGCTGCAGTTCCACAGCACAAATTCTTTCCTTTAATACAGGTCTTACGAGGAGCAGCTGAGGGAACTGGGGTTGTTTAGTCTAGAGAAAAAGAGGCTCAGGGGAGATATTATAGCCTTCTACAATTATCTTAAAGGAGGCTATAGCAAGGTGGGGATCAAGCTCTTCTCCCAAGCACCAAGTTATAAGACAAGGGGAAATGATCTCAAGTTGCACCAGGGGAGGTTTAGTTTGTATATTAAGAGAATTTCTTTACTGAAAGAGTTGTGCGGGATTGGAACTGGCTTCCCAGGAAAGTGGTTGAGGTTGGATGTCTTCAGAAAATATGTAGATGTAGAACTTAGTAGCATGGTTTAGTGGTGGACTTGTCAGTACTAGGTTAAAGGTTGGACTAGATGATCTTAGATGTCTTTTCCAACCTGAATGTTTCTATGATTCTATGAAGTAGTAAGGAAACATTAAGCAAGTCTTCTGCACTCTTGATGTTTAAAAGTAAGATTGGCTGTTTGGATTTGCACAAGGAAATTTTGCAAGCTTGTGGCTAGCAGAATCCCATCTCTGGCATAATTCTCAATTACATCCGATATAGGCATTCATTATTAATTACATATTAGAATATTTATGAATTTTAGGATATCTTTAAGAATATGACATAAAATTTTCCTTTCTCCCTCAGATTTTTTATTTTCTTTTTGATTTATGATTGCTGAAGTTATGTATTTTTATAGAAATAATACAGTATGTGGTAGGTTACACCCTCACCTTGCCATCAAATATGTAACAATTCGTAACAAACATATCTGATGGAAAGATGAATGCCTATGTATGTTCTCAGTCATAATTCTGTTATCGGTTTTAGTCACCAGACTAAAAGACTTGATCATGCATGAATCAGTAAAAGTTAGACACTTAAGTCAGTGGCCTAAACACTGAAATAATAATAATAATAATAATAATAATAATAATAATAGTGTTCTTCTACTGCTTCTGCTCAAAAAAGTGAGAGGTTTCATCCATGGATATGCCAATGAGGATGGTTTTCAGATTTATAGGCTCAGATGCACAATTTGTAAACTAGGAAGTATATGAGTAGCTCTGAAATGCTTAAAGAGTTAAATATTCAGTTCTTTTTAATAAAAATTCATATCACATGGAGGGTTTTTTAGCTCTCAGTTCTCCCTGATGTTAGTAATGTAAGAAAATTAGTTTTTATAAAATCATTTTAGAATCATTTTTTTTCTGGAAAAAAGTGTTAAACCAGAACAGAATTCCCTTATCAAAATGTTTGCAGGCAGATGTGTTTGAGGGTTTAAACCCTTTCAGATATTGGAGTCAGTTATCCTCAAAGGGAAACAAAACCAATTTCATTCAACATGGTTGGTGCATAAATAAGAACATTGTCTCATGATGTTCTATATCACATAATGTAAATATGAAAAGTGATGCCATCTTTGCCATAAATCAAGGCTAAAGTTTTCGAGGTATGCAGATAATTGGACTAGAAAGGCAAATTGGGAAGGCTATCAGAAGGAATTATTAAAAATTACAGCCAACATTTGGGCAGTTGATTTTGTGTAACAGCACTATACTACATGGAAAAGTGAAATGAGCTTTCAGCCTGATTCTAATAGTCCATGTTCAGAATCTGCCTGTTTTACTGATTGGAGTCAGCACAGAGGCACAGCATGCATGGCTCATTCGCTCACCAGTATGTGTGGTTTACCTGAGTGATTATACATGGCAGAAACATGCAGCCTGATGATGATGGTTGGGCAATGTTTTATGTGCTACCTGATAAAATAATATATTTTATGATCATGAGGACTCTGCGATATTACAGTCAACGTCACTGGTTGCCAAACAAAATGAGAGTCAACGTACGACACTAGCAATCATTGCTATGCAGTATGCTTGGTCATTATTACTTGTGATTAATGTAGGTTGCTGTCTCAGTCAACCTAACTAGAAAATGCCTTTTAAATTAACATATTCAGTAACAAATGTTACCTCTAAAACATACTAGTCTTGGGTTAGGTCAAAAAGGTTGATCTTCTGATATGTCTATTTGATTTTATCTATATTTTTACAGTTCCAAGGGCTGTAGAATTTGTGATATCCTGTCTGAAGACTAAATTGTGTTATCTTCTCATGTCAACTATTTAATAGTTTTTATTTTTTGGAAATTCAGGTAGCCCCATTAATACTAAGAAGCTAACTTTCAAAGTAACAATGAATTAGGGTATAAGAAGTTGGCTTCAAGTGATTAGTTCAAATGTTTGCACTGAGTAAGTTAACAATAAGTGGTTGATAGCAGATATTTTAGAAGAAACAGATGTGGAAGTTAAAATTGTACAAATTGTCTGGATTTATGAAAAGGTAACTCCTGAGAACCTCTTTGATCATACCTACCTAAAATGATTTGGTAAGATAACACATGACTACTTATTAAAGAACATACTTTTACATTCATAAATAAAAACTGCAGTGCAAAAGAACTGTCAGTGAATGAATGCATTTACTGAAAAGGAGAAAGAATAGTTTGTAAATAATGTTTTTTAACTCTCAAAAGAAAGTGCATGCATATTTTCACTGAATTCAAGGTTATATTGTGTATGAGAGAATACAATTCTGAAATTAAATATGCATGGTTAGTATTATATGATTATGTCTTGCAGCAAGCTGAGTTAAAACAAATTTAGTGAAAAAATGAAGTGATTAGTCCAGATTGTAGCTGAGTAGAATGTCCTTCTGCTTGGTAAAATATTGTGCAGCAGGTAAATTAAATATAGGCAATGAAGAAGTTATTTTTCAGTGTAGATGCTGTAAAGATCTTTGACCATAACTGTTAGTACAAAGCGCTACTGATCGTCTTGGATATGAATTGCTGCATTTGTGTGGCTCTGAACCTGTTCTAATAAGTCCTATCTTTCCATGATCTAGTCTGCAGTTATTGCACTGTTTTCATTTTAAGGCAGACATGCATGGTATAGACATTTCATCATTATGGTTTAGACATGAGGTTTATTTTATTTTATTTTATTTTATTTTATTTTATTTTATTTTATTTTATTTTATTCAGATCTCTGGAGTTAATTTGAAAAGGCAGACCAAAACTAGCTAGTGTACATTAAATCTTTAGTTTTCAGCATATTTAAAACTGTGGGATTTTGTTTAAAAATTAAATCAAAAATCAAAAAAAAAAAAATCAACTCCGTGATATCTAAAGCTGATATTTATCATTTAATAAAGGTACTGTTGAAACATTACTTAGCGAATTGTTTAAAAAAAAGCTGTTGATATGAACATATGTAAATAATGTTCAAGAAAAGTTTTATCACTTAAGCCATTTTTGTGCTTGATGGTGAAAGTAATGAATGTGTTAATGCAATAAAAAAAGCTAATAACATTCCTTTGAAGGCGAAGCAAAGTATAATTTCAGCTAGTGTGTTAAAGGATGAATAAAAGTGGTGGCTTGGAAAATTCATCAATGAATCTTTTTATATCTAAAGATTTACACTAATATCTGGGTGAGTTTTTTTGGTGTTGTAAATAAATCAAAATAAATTATTTATTTTACTTGTTTTAAAATGAAAATATTTGGAATTAATTTGTTCAGCAATATAATAGAGTTTCTTTTGACATTCTACTTTTTTTTTTTCTTTTTTTTTTTCTTGAAGTCACAGTTATTGAGGAAGTTATAAAACACTTTTGAACATGAATGAAAAAATACAATACTTAGTAGTAGAGGATTTTAATTTGAGATATTCCTTTCCTTCCACAAAAGCGTGTTCATTAACATCTTATAGAGAGTTCGTTCGCCTTACAGAGAATTTTCTTGTTCAGAAGGTTAAAATTTCAGCTTACTTAAATCAGGCAAGCATGATAATAACTGATAATCAGAAAAAATTTGTGATGGCCATTCACTGATTTCTATTCGAATTTGTGGTAACTAACATATGAGAAATTCTATTGCACTGTTCATGTTTGCTCATTTTTTTCCCAAAGCTGTGGCTTTCTCATGTTGTAGAAGCTACAGTTGCTATTGCTTCAGGCACCAGGAAGAACATGACAGGTACACAATGTTATCTCCTATTTGTTCTCTACAACATACCTACTTTTTTCTAACTGTCTAATGTGTCATTATATGTAGTGAGAGATGGGACAAGACTTGAGGTTTATTTGACTTAAAGATGAGATGCTTACTTTATAGTGATTCAGGTTAGGAAATCCATTTTGACTAAAAAAATAAATACAGAATATCTGGTTTTTTAAGCAACACTTGACTCATACCTTTTTAACGACATGACACTGCTGTTGTCATTGCCTGGCTAAGGTTTTAGGAGTTCCAGGGGTTTATTAAATGCTCCAGATCTCTGTGCTGAACTGTGCATTATGCACTGATATGTCTTGTGTCATTCTTTATTCTGGGACACACTGAGCTATGCAGAATGTGTATAATAGAGAGGAAAGTTTGTAGCAGGATCCTGTCAAAGACAGCACTGCTCTATGTATGCGTGGAAGGAGCACAAAAGTGTGTTTTTTAAGCCACTCCAGTTTACCAAATGGAGAAAAGAAAGTGCTGACATTGTTTATTTGTAAGGGGAAATATATATGAGCATAAAAAGAGGAATGAAAGGTATAGTCTCTGCTGCAAGTATCTGCCTCTTCGTTGCTTTGAGATTTGATTAGGAGCTTTGACTGAAACTTTCTGATTTTCTGTTGCTTGTTAAGTGTGAAGACACTGATGTACTGTGTGACTGAATACTCCATTAAAATAAATAAATAAATAAATAAATAAATAAATAAATAAATAATACAGGCAGTTAACCTGCCATTAAATCGAGGGTGCAGGTGTTATGATAATAAGTACTCAATCAAAGCTAAAACAATCAGTACAATACCACTGGCAGAGAAACTTCATATTGCTTACCCTCTTTCTGCAGCTGCATAGAGTCAGACTCGATTACACGTGCTTACTCACCCCCACTCTCACAGTAGAGTGTTTTCTGTCTTGTAGGGTGGCATTGAGGATGGAGAGGAGAGTAGGAGGAAAGACAAAAAAAAATGATTGTTTTGTTCTAAGCCAAGTTCAATACTGAGAATGCATATTCAAAATGACAGTAGGGAAAAAATATATAATTGTAATTCCAGATGTAAGATACCTGACTGGTACATTTCAGTGTTTAGGGATGGTAGCTATCATTGACTTCAAGTATCCTATGTATTTTGTGCTATCTGGCATTGTTTAATTTGGATTTCAAATGTTGGCCTTATCTGATATTGATCCTACTTGCGTTGTTTTTCTTCTTCACAACAGTGGATAATGGGTTCTTTTTGATTAATTCACTTTCTAAATAATAAATCTTGGTAAGTCCACTTTCTATTATATAGAATGTCATGTGTTTTCTCTATCTAATACTAGTTAATTCATGTTCATCCACCTTTTAAGTGAGGTACCATCTACCTGTACTTAAAATTGTATATTTTATTCAGTTCTAGTCAGTTTTCTTTTACTGATAACATCACTGTTACCCATCATTTTATATTTTTGTGTATTTTTTTACAATAGTTTTAGTTTGGCATCTTTGGGTTGTCTGTAATCTTCTGGCACTTTCCATGTCTATGTTTTAATATGTTGGTAATTACAGAACATAATTACAATGTTGTTCACTGGACAGCATCTTGGGGTTATACCTTCAGTACTTCACTCTGTGATCTTATGAAAACCCTTTAATCTTCCCGTACCTCTGATCCCCATCTGTAAAACACAAAACTGATTATTTTCTCCAGTTCCACTCCCCCCCCCCTTTTTTTTTTTTTGAGTATTTAAGACCTTGAACTTAGTGACCTCCTTACAAATAGCTTCTATAGATCCAAACAAAGGAGGATGTCTACAGTGTTAGGCTTAGATTTTAAATGATGGTAAGATGGTACTCCTTCTCTTTGGGGCATATTTTGGCAAGCACCTTAGAATCTGAACTGGGTCATGTAAAACTCTTAATTTGCTTTTTTGTCTCTAGCTGGAAGTGTTATGGGAATTTAATTAGATAACTTTTAGTATTTGGTCTGTGTTGTTTCAGTCCAGCAGTTGGTCCCAATTATAAAGTTTAATTTAATTGATATAACTTGTAAAAAGTTATATTTTTTCACTAGATCAGACATGATTTAAATTAATTTAAGCAGTCAAAGTCTGACATAAAATACTAGTCTGCTACTGATTCATTCCTGTCAGTACTGGTTACCTGCATATATATATTTCTCATGAGAAAGAAGGGTGGTAGTGGTTACTATGGACAGAGGAGGACAGGAACATGAGTCCATAGGCTGTTTATTTCAGGACAGCAATCTGTAAGATTCCCTCATTTTATGAGTGTTGTGGTTTAACCTGACAGGCAGCTAAATGACATGCAGACATTTGCCCACTCCGCCCATGGTGGGATGGGGGAGCTAATTGGGTAAAAAATAAAACGTGGATTTAGATGATTTAACAGGGCGAAAAATACACAAAGCAAGTGAAGAAAAATTCAGTTGCTCACAAATGCCTAGCCAATCCCTGAATAATGGTAGGGCACCCCTGGCCAACTCCCCTCAGTTTTTACTGTACAGCACAATGTCATATATTATGGAATATCCATTTGGCCAGTTTGGGTCAGCTGTCTTCGCTGTGTCCCCTTCCAGTTTCTTGTGCACTCCCAGCCTCCACTCTGGCAGGTATGAGAAGCTGGAAAGTCCTTGACTTAGTATAAGCACTACTCAGCAAAAATGAAAACATCAGTGTTACCAACCTTATTTTCATCCTACATCCAAAACACAGCACTATACCAGCTACTAGGAAGAAAATTAACTCTGTCCCATCTGAAACCACAACAACAAGGGGAAAGGATTCTAAGGAAATCTTCTCTCTTTGTCTTTGATAGCATTAGGTAGAGATGCAAATATCCTTGCCAATACATTAGGTTATGTACTTTAGTCTATTGCTTTTTCAGTGCTTGCTTTTAAATAGCAAATGCCAAAAAAGGATGGATTCATTTCTTGTTCTTCTTAGGAAGGTGTTTTATTATTGTTGTCTTTTTTTTTTTTAATTTGTTTGTTTGTTTGTTTTTTGATAGCCCTACTTAAACAGTACTTAGCATTTTAGAATACAAGTAATTTTTGATTCAGAATCAGCATCAACCATAAAGTATTAAGATTTTTCAAGTAATCAAACCCATTATTTTAAGGAAAGAAGACACTTAAGTATAAAGCTAGCATTGTAAAATAAAATCTATAATCTATAGATAAGCTATAAAATCTAAAATATATAAATCTATAAATCTAAAATCTATAATCTATTCAGAATTAGCATCAACCATAAAGTATTTTAAGATTTTTCAAGTAATCAAACCCATTATTTTACTGAAAGAAGACACTTAAGTATAAACCTAGCATTGTAAAATAATATCTATAATTTCTGTCATGATTGCCTGCTTCAGATTTTTGAAAGAACACATCTCTGGTAAAAGAACACAATTTCTTAGAATTCTTGAAAATTGAAGAATAATTTTTATTTTTTATTTTTCCCCAAAAGATCATTAAGAACAAATCTCAATTTCTTTGGGCTAGGAAAAAAAAAAAAAAAAGTAATCAGTAACATGATCTGAAAATGTAATTAATTTATTTTTTTTTAATACTTTTGTAAAGCTAGGTCATTATGAGAGAATACTTATGCATTTACGTTTATATAGTGCGCTTGGATTATTTCAATGAAACTAACTGCAGTGCACATTTGTGAACTTAAGCCCACTTTGTGGGTCAGGGTCAAAGATTTACTGTCGCAAAGTCATCTGAAGGGTGTATATGGCATCTCTGCAGTGTCTTCAGAGCATGACACCATGCAATGATTAAAGTCTGATTGAAATAGGAATGTAGATTCATAAGATAGGAAAGTATCTAAAAGTATGCATAAGTAGCTACATGTAGTTGAAGCTGGAAATTGAAAGTTTTGTGTCTGCTAGCACAGCTCTTTCTTGAAAACAGACTTTATGATTTAGAAATGTTACCTATCATTGGTGAACTTAACTCTGAACAGTTGCTATTTAAAAATAAGAAATGAAAGTCTTTGGGAATGTCTTTGGAGCCAGTCTACAAAAACATACATGACAAATACAAAATAAGGTATCATTGTCAATAAAAAAAATCCTTTATTCCATATTACTTTGTATTAATGGTGGTTATAAACTAGGATTTACATTTTTTAAGAAACAGTGGGTAAATCTCTATCTCCTTGCTTCTTTCTGCTAATATTCTTATTGTATTACTTCTGCACAGCACATTTTCTAGATCTTTTTGGGTGACTCAGATATTTTTGTGCATCTGAAAATTATGAGCAAATTATCAAGAGTAAATTCAAAAGCATGTGACATTCCTTTTGTATTATTACTTGATATTTTCCCCAAGGGCTAATACTGGGTCCAATTAGGTTTAACAGGATCATTAATAATTTGGATGATGGGACAGAGTGCCTCCTCAGCAATACAAAAATTGGAGGTGTGATTGGGACACAGATAATTGTGCTTGACAGGCTGGAGAAATTGTCTCATAGAAACCTGATAAAGTTCAACAAAATATCCTGGGAAGCATCAAGCTCGGCGTTGCTAGCCATTCAAGGGAAGGGATTGTCCCACTCTACTCTGTGCTGGTGCAGCCTCACCTCGAGTACTGTGTACAGTTTTGGATACCACAATATAAAGACAGAAGACTATTAGAGAGTGTCCAAAGGTGGGAAAAAAAAAAAAATGATGGTGAAGGGCTAGAGGGGGAAACGTCTGAGGAGTGTCTGAAGTCACGTGGTTTGTTCAGCCCAGAGCAGAGGAAACTGAGGGGCAACCTCATGGCAGCCTACAGCTTCCTCACAAGGGGAGTTGGAGGGGCAGGTGCTGAGCTCTGCTCTCTGGTGACCAGCAATAGGACCTGAGAGAATGGCATGGAGTTGTGACAGAGGAGGTTCAGGCTGGATGTTAAGAAAAGGTTCTTCACCAAGGGGGTGGTCCGGGCACTGGAACAGGCTCCCCAGGGAAATGGTCACAGCACCAAGCCTGCCAGAGATCTGGAAGCATTTGAACAATATTCTCAGACATATGGTCTGACTTTTGGGTGGTCACATGCAGAACCAGGAGTCGGACTCAATGATCCTTGTGGGTCCCTTTACACTCAGGATATTCTACAATTCTATAATTCTATGAAGGTGAAATACCACATCCAGCACCTGTGGAGGAATATACCCATGCACAGTACATGCTGGTGGATGACCAGCTGGAAAGCAGATTTGCAGGAGGCCCTGGGGGTCCTGGTGGGCAAGCATCTGCATAGCAATGTGCCCTTTTTTTTACAGTCTGTGTGATATAACACTGGAACAGGTTGCTCAGGGAAGTTATGGAGTCTGCATCCTTGGACATTTTCAAAACTGCTCCAGATGACGCTGCTTTGAGCGGGGACGTTGGGCTTTGCCAGAGGCCCCTTACAGCCAAAGGTATTGTGGGGTTCTCTGATTCAATGAGTATATGTGAACTGGCATCTAAGACCAAGGTTCAGATAAAATTGAGCAAAAGGTTGATTGAATCAGTAAAAGGAGTACTTGCCTTTTCCTTTGTTGAAAAGCAGGGAATTAACTATAAAATATTTTTAGAACTACATCAAGAGGGTATTTGGGAGGAGAAATGAAAATATGAACTCCATTCCTAAAGGTTATTTGGTCCAATGATAGCAATGCCTGTACAAAACCAGGAGCATTCGTTTTATAGTTTAAAATATTCTCTGTTGACTAACATCTTCTAATTCATCTAACCAAAACAGTGCTCACTGGAATCTCTAATTTTTACATGATAGTAAGTTGGATCCGAATAAGATGGATTTTTAAATTAGAATTACTTTCAATTTTGAGTGATATAATTTGTCATAATATGACCTTATATTTCATAACTTTGAAAGCTGCCTAATCCTAATTTTTTCCACTTTAAAGGAAAAAAAGCTGAAGGTCCAGGAAAATGTGTGCTAAGAAGTCACAGACATGATAGATTTCAATATCTCTAAATAATTAGTTAAGTTATGCTTGTCTCTTTCATTAAAAGCACCATTAGACAGCCAGATGCAAAAGATGACTGTGGTAAATGTTTTTTCAGGTAATTCTTGATAATGTTAAATGTGGTTGTCATTTCAATTGATCACTATGCATCTTTTCTTTAAATATCCATCCATCTACTTGAGCTGCGTGCTCCATAAATTGTATGTGGAAATCATTAGGATAATTTAAAGAATTCCCTCAGTTTAACTAGCTGCAGAATGTTTTCTTTGCTTCTGCATGGTGATTTTTTTGTTTGTTTGTTTGTTTTTTCATTCTCTCCTGAGATTGCTGAAAAAAATATCTATACTACAGACATTCCTCTCTCCTTTATTTCTTAGCACATTTCTTCCTATTTCATGTTTCTTTGTAAAATAAAGTGTAAAATCAATGTGCTGAACAGAAAATTGTAAATCTGTGTGAAAGGCCATACAGTGCCCTGCCTGTCTCTGTTCATGCTTGCCTTTCATTTTATTGAGAGACGTGCACCTGAAGGTTGATGGGGCCACTGATTACTGTCGTAGCACAAGGCTGAAGTAAAGCATACCTTCCTTTCTGTAAATGTACACATTTTGCCAAGTGAAAGCTTGCAGTATTTGGGTTATTCTTCAGATCCTTTAGTTTTCATATTAATTTTACCCTGAATGGAAGATATAACAGGAAATGGACTAAATTATGGATTTTTTCATGAAAATGTTTTGAAAAAAAAAAAAAAGAAAAAAAAAAAAGGTTGGTTGGTCACTTGGCTTTTTTCAGTGTTGTTATTACATTGGTTAAAGTGCTGATAAAGAACACAGAGCACAATATTATAGCCATTACTGACTGCCCAAGTAATACTGACAGGGATGGACTGAGAGTTGGGAAGACAGTATTACACTGCAAAATTCTCAGCCTGAGAGCAAATTCATTGACAGGCACACACTGTTTAGTGTGTACATTGCTTACATAGTACTAATGGCATTCCCATAATATCCTTAATGTACCTTTTAGCTTCTGGAGGTAAGCTGCTTGTAAGTAGTCTTGAATAAGTATTTCAGAGTCTATCTTCCACACTGTGTGTCTGCAGTCTGTATCATGATTTATCCTGTTAGCATGACAACTAAGATTTCATTCAGTCTTTTACCCCTCTGAATTCATTCATTTTCTTTTCAGAAAAACTCACTTTTGTAATGATGATCAAGGGGTTGCAGCTTCTAGCTGTGTTAAAGACTTTTGTTCAGCTCTTTGTTGTTGCTTTGCCGGCAGTATGTGTTTATGTTGGTTTGGTTTGGGTGCACTCAGAAATGTTAGACTCCTCTTGTTCCCATGCCTTGACATCAAAGAAAGACAATTCTCTTGATGGAAGTGTCCTATGTGTTCAGTAATTTTCCATTGTTTTCTTCCAGGACAAGTTGTCTTTATTTCTCTCTCTCTCTCTCTCTTTCTTTTTTTAATTTATTGTTGGTTTTGATTTTGACAGCCTTTTATCTAGTGGTGTTTAAGTGTGTAAATACTACATTCTTTGAATAACATATTTTATTAAAACAAAACGACCTAATTAACTCATTCTCCATCTCTGTGCTCCAGTAATCCTTTAGTGCAGACTCCTTGAAAATTGTATTACAGGTAACTAACATAAATTAGAAATGTCAGGTGTGTTTTAGATTATTTTTTTCCAGATTTAAAAGGAGTCAATGTTCTGAATGTCTATTGTTCATCTTAATAATTTCTCTAACTCTCTTAGCTAGCAGCTGCTATTCAAAGGGAGCCTTTGAATATAGAGATTTAGAGAAAGCATAAATAGTCACTTATTTTTGTGTAACTAGTTTGAATACAGTCAGTACTAAAACATTCACCACAAACATATAGTCATGATCAACTCATTTAACCTCCCTTAGTTGATATTTTTTATAAAGCTTTTTTTTTTTTTTTCCTATTAATGTGCACAAGAATCTCAAGAATATGAATTACATTTTTGCATAACAGGAAGCTAAGTACATTGGTTAACAGTCCACATGGATAATCAGATCAGATATTTATTTTGGACCTAAAATATCCTAAAATAAACTATATGAAACAGAAAGAAAGCAGGTTAATAAAGGTGGTTAATAGTAACTTTTGTTATGAAAATTTGATTCCACTTGAGTGAACTTGAGCTTTTCAGTGCTTTCAGTACTGCTAAGACCCTGATTGGGTGGGTACATGGAACTACAAACTTGTTGATTTAATACAGAAGGGACAGAAAGCTGAGTTTAGGGGCAGAAAGGAGTAGTTTGGTACCACCAGTCTGGAGCAGATGTAGTAGGAAACTGAGCCTGGCTAGAGAAGATGGCTAGAATAAAAGTGAGATAGACTGTTTTGTGAAGAATAGTTGGAGAAGAACAGGCTGTCTTAGACTAAAGGTAGTGATAAACTATCTGGGACTAAAGATATTGGGCAGTTATGGGACAGCCAGCTGGGAAAGCAGACAGCTGAGGATGAGCAGACCGCCTGATTGGATGCCTGGGTAGTAGAATCAGAAAAGAATGAATTAGGAATAGGAAGGGGAGGTCATAATTGTGAGTGTGCAGAAAAGTTGTGTCCACCAAAGTTCACTTGCTTTCTGATGTATAAATGGAACACGAGACTTAAGAGACTTGCTGTTCCTCTGCTGTCAGGAAACCTTCATCACAGGCAGTCTTTGATTTTGTGATCCCCGTGCTATGTTTTCAGTGGATACACCTGCTTTGAGGAAGGAAAATTGTGTGGTAGAAGTCAATGGATGCTTTTTGCCAAATTTTTACTTGTCAAAATAAAAACATTCAGTCATCACATGCATTGCAGTGATATTTTGAATGCCCAGTATGTACTTTTTCTTTCTGGCTTCCACAGATTTTTCTTTGTTAAGCCATCTAATAGATGACTGTGATATATTCATAATGTGAATATTCCCACCTAGTCAATCTCTGATGGTTTCTTGAGTACATCTACATTATAGTAGAGCCCCTGTTTTTTGATGGGTACTTATAAAGTTGATTTTGAGACAAGGTTGTCATTTGGGTGGAAATCATTTAGACTATACATACAAGTGAGGTGATTCATGGTTGAGTAGAGTACACTAATGATGTTTTCTTACAGGTTTGCTTATCCAGCTTTAAGATCATGTTCTTTTTATGTTCTTTTAGCTTTGTAATTCTAAAACTGTATTCATAAAGTTCTTTTAGGTATATATACATTGGTAAAGAGCTGTAGGAGCAAGTAATATTTTAGATGTGGGCAAATTGTGGCCAAGGTGATAGAAAAAAATCTGTCATCTGTGAACTTTTCCTCTAACTTTTCATTCATCTGCAATGAATGAAATAGTATATGAGTATGTGCATGACTAGCTAGAATGTCAGCTTGAAAATGGAAAAGCTTGTTGCTTTATTCCTCCACTGAAGCTCCATGCACTGGCTATTCTCATGTGGTACTCAGGTTGTGGTAGTCCTCTGCACAAAATCTTCGTGTGTGATCATGGTGTCTTTTCAGAGGTCCTAATTGTGGTACTCCCCAGAAATGTGCTCAAGTGACAGGCAGGTCTTCAGCAGTGCTCCTGCCAAAAAGACAGAAATGGTGACATTGGCTTTGTATCTGACCTACTGCATTTCTCAGCTAGGCATGCTACATTTAGCATTATTGGAACAGCAGTAAAATTTCTCTTTCTGGATACTTTGATTGCTGTGATTATCCATCAGTGATATGTATTTTAAATATTGTCCGACATATTATACTTACCAATCAGTTGTCTCTAACTTCAAATTTTATTTTATTTTTTTTTCAGAGAGCATGCCCCCTGCTCTCCCCCCCCCCCTTTTTTTTATAGTGAAGAACAGAAGGAAATTGAATTACTGAAATAAGCATTAAATCGTGGCTCTTTTCAAAGTGATTTACATGGGATGTGTAATGTCCCTCTTGTGTGCCTCACAGATCATCTCGTCTACATTGCAAGTTTACATTAGAAGTGCATCCAAAGCATCATGAAACAGAGTAACACCAATTATATAATCAAAGCCTACTGTCTATCTAGCTGACTAATAATGCTCTTAATAACAAACATTGAAAGTTAGCGTATGTTCCATCTTATAAATTCAAGTTCTATTCACTTTTTGCATGGGCTTCCATTAAGGGGAATTTTCTCAAGTTCACTTTTCTAAACACACAATATATTTCTTTACTTTTTTTTTTTTTTTCCTCTCTCTCCAGTAATTTCTTTCAAATTCTACATCTCACTTTGGTCACTGATGCCTGACATCTTAAATTGAGTTGTGGCCAAATAGAACTTCTTGCTTTCCTTCCTTGCCATTTTCTGTAACTCTACCAAGAATGCACGGTTCTTTGCTATTTTCTGCCTTCTGTCTTAAAAGTCTGCTTTTTACCCAGGCTATAAGAAGAATTATAGTATCTCCAAATCAGATTATTTAATCATTTTAATATTAATAGTGTTGTTTCTTATATTGGGGAAGAAAGATTTATGCTGCTATGTATTTTTTAATAAAAGATCATGCATGTATATTATATAGGTTATAGGAACTGATGATGAAAGCAAATTAAAATGGAAAGAAAACATTGTCTGCTCATGTGGAACAGTATTTAGTTGTTACCTGTAAAGATTCCCATGCAGAAAACATTTTCCAGCTGGCATCTCCAGTTTTATGTACCAGGCAAGCTGTATTATCAATGCTGGTGGAAGAGTGAGCTTCTAAGATAATAATTTTAACTGAGAAAATTTAAATAGGTTATAAAAATGTATTTTCTCTTATGTGATTGCTTAACAGGGCTTTAATTGTGAGGTAGAAAGTGAGATAGCCTAGTTTACCTGCTATACCTCTATTCTGGGCATGTAGCAATGTAGCTTGTGTTTTGTTCTAACATTCAAAGTTCAACAATACTACCTAATTGCCAACAAATTTATTATTAATTTTATGTAAAGGACAACAATAATTATTTTTTTAAACAGTAAATTATAGACTAATCTGTAGATAACATTGCTGCAGTTTTGAAACAGTACTTAATAATCTTCACCGAATGCTGCTGAAAACTCAAGAAGTTGATAAGTGCGGTTCAATACTATTTACATAGAGTGTGAAATCCAGAGGAAAATGGTTTCTGAGCCATACAATTGGTAAAATCTATATTCTTAGGCTAGTTTAAATCCAAAATAATTCTACTTTAATCAGTGGTGTTATTGTCATTTAATCAGGCAAATATGACCAGGACTTGGCATTTGTCATAAGCAAAATATTGAGAAAAATATATATATTTTTTTCTTTATTTTAGATACTAGTCTTGTTATGGCGTTCAGTACTGACTGTGGGATTGTGGGGTCTGCTTTACTCCCCCACCTTCCTTCTCAGGTGAATTTGTCCCTTATAGTGCTACTATATAGCTCAAATTTTTGTTACTTTCTAGCGATACAAATTGGTGCATTAGCTTAAAATATTAATACTTTCTGGGAAGTACTTTGATCAGCTGTGTTCTCAGAGTTGGCCCTGGGCTGTGCCATAGGAGCATTTTGCTAGATAGTAAACTAGGCATTGTAAATGATACTGGTGTTTTGGTTGTCTTTGGAGGCGTTGATTGTTCAAACTGTGTCTAGCCATATTCCAAATGTAAGATCATTTGCCACTCTAGACTGAGGACATGTAGAGTCCCAAATACATCTTTGCAGAGGGTCAGTCCGTCATGGTCCCAGCTTGTCCAACAAAATGAACACATGGGAGGGCAAGTGTCCTGAGGACCCTCTGCTTCCTCTGAAATGCCAAGAAAAGAGGGAAGGAGAATGCAAGTAGACAGCCCACAGCTGACCATACACATATGTGTGGTAACAAGAACTGTTGCACTGTTCTTAAGTTTACCAGCCAAATCCTGTTTGCCATCCAGAAATAGTGTGTAGGTAGAAGAGTAGTTCAGCCATCCATACTCCAGCTCCAGTCGCCTCGCAACAACTTGAGGCCAAATATATGGACAAAAAGTAGTTTCAAATAATTGCCAAAAAGCTATTTGTGTGAGATAACTGCTGCACTTATTCACATTATTTTACTATGCACAAGATTGCTCTGGTAGTCTGATGAGTGCTACAGAGTACCAGAGACTCATTGCATTGGTCACTTACACAACAAATGTTTGAGGTATGTGATATATCAAACCTCTTTGCAGAATATCTAGATGCAGAAAGATGAGATTGTGTTGTGTATGTCTGAATTTCTTTTATTTAGAGGACTAGAAGAAAATAACTATGAATTAATCAAATACCTCTAGGAAATTGCGGATCTAGACACCATAAGTCTATCTTACATTGGCCTTGCTTGTCTTCAGAAATATCTGAATTACCTGCAACAATGATCTGTCCCTGTGGTAGCACTAATTAAACTCAGTGTAAATTGGAAAAAAAAAAAAAAAAAAAAAAAGACTAAAGAGCACCTGAAAAAAACATGGAAAAAAACAGGAAACATGTGGTGATTTATTTGTTCCTATTACATTCAAGACTAAAAAAAAAAAAAAAAAAAGACTATAGTACCATTGAAAAGCTCTTAATAAAGTCTTCATAAGTCTTAATAAATTATTATTTTTTTATTTATATTTATTTTTTTCAGGACATTGACAGTCTCCCTACTGATAGTTTGATAGATTGGATGTTTTCTGCAACTTTCCATAGCAGACTATTATACCCGTCTCTAGGCCCACTCTTCTCTCCCTTGATTTTTGTCCCATTTACATCTGTTTCTTTAGTAAGATACCATAAAATTGTCTTCCAAGTCCATTTGCAACTTATGCTTAATATCAACTTCAGAACACTGAGTAGAATGCAAAATGACTGAACTATTTTGAATAGAGTAAACAACTCTGTCTGGATTTTTTAAATCACCATATTCCTTTTTTTATTTCCTTTTTGGAGGATATCTGACTTTGAAGTGTTTGTACTGTTCTTTGCCTAAGGATGTGTTTGCATACTGAAGGCTTTGATTTGAATAGATGAATAGACCTACGTGTTTGTGTTTTCCCTCAATTTTCATAATTTTAGCAGAACAAAAAAGTGCAAGGAGAGTCTTAACTGAGTAATTTAGCATATTTTTGAATTGAGATATAGTTTTTCATACTATGGGACAATGCAACTCAACTAGATGGCAGAAAATGTGAACCAAAAATGATGGGAAGGAAAGGGAAATTAAAGATGATCTCTTTTGCAACTCTGCAACAGTCAATGACTACAAATTAGTTACAGCTTTAGTGACAGACAAGCAAACTTCAATCGTTCTCTAAGGAGGAACTGTAAAAAAAGGCTGTATATTAGTTATCTTTGTATAATAGACTCAAACAAATGTTTTTAACCATAGAAATCTTTTTTTTTCTGTCTACATCCTGATACTCAGGATTACATGGCAATTAGAACAATAGATCCATGAAAGACCTATTGACCTAAGAAAGCAATTTTTCTTACTGAATTTCAGACTCTTTTTACTCCTATAAAATTCTTTCATACCTCAAATGATTATTGAAGTTGCATATAAAATGAAGTCTAGTTTTCATGGCTTCTTCAAAAGAAGTAGAGTTTTGCTGCATTTGAATTGCCCTTACAGAGAGGTGTGATTACTGAAAAATGTACTACAAACATAGGTTAAAAAGAAATCAGTTTTGGCCATTTATTCTCTCTGAATCACTTCTAGTTGAATATTGCATGACTTTGAGGGAATGCTTAGAAATTTGAGCTTTCCAAGTATAAACATGGAGCAGACAGGTTTTCTTAAATGTATGTCATCATTTGTCCTAAATTTCTCTTTTTTGGCAAGTCATTGTTTCCCCTCTGAGCTGCAGGCACCTTCATGGCTGACAGTGGAGTCCTGCACAATAAATTCATCTTTTAAGTACAAAGTCTTATGTCTAAAACTCATTTGGAGGGTTGTTTGTACAGTGATGAGCTATGGAAGAATACAAAGGTGATAAGTCTGTAAGATTCTGCCTGTTCTATAGAAATCTATACAGATTTTAAATTAATTTCACATTTTAAAATTTTATTTATTTATTTATTCCAGCCATGATAAAACAGCTAAGCTATATCCTTTTCTTTCCTCAGGAAATGTGATTGTATATCCCAGTTCAATGTCATTTCTCAACTAGAGTTATAAGATATGGTTCAGACTCAGTTCTGCTTACTTCATACTAAGGTATTAAATACTCAAAAGGCATTTAAGCTACTGTTTTCTAAAATGAAAGCTGGGCTGTCAAATTATAAAATGGACATTTCTGTGTATTGATCAAGAGAAACTCTTCATAGTTTTTCTCAGTCATGAAAGTGATTTTGCAACACTTAATTGTACAATAAAAATACAAATCAAACTAAATAGCTTTTTAGTATTTTCAGACCTATTTTCAAAAGCATAAATCAAGAATGTAATTTTGTTCAGTCATGTTGTAATCTTAACTTCTACAGTGAAGTAAACTGAACTGTTTTGGACCCCTTCACCTTCAGAATCGGTACCTAAACATTATTCTTTGAGTGGCAAAGTTTTGAGGTCTTTTTGTGTGTTATAGCTGTATTCTCTCTCCTTTTATCAGAGTTGTTAGAAATAACTCTCATATCTGCTGAAGTCTTCAGAAGTTCTTGTCACATGTGTTCAGTTCTGTGGAGCTATCTTCATTGCATGGTGTTTTATAACCTACAGTCTTACTTCTCCCTGGTCTTACTCAGCTTCTTACTCTCTGGCTATGTTTACATTAGCAAGTAGCACTGTCCAATGGGAGTGGACTTGTATAACACAGCAGTAGACTCTCAGGACACAGTATTTGTATATATTCTGGGAGCTGTACTTTGGGCTAGATCTGGTCTAATCCTGTGGACCAGTCCCAGTTACAGAATGGCATGTTTTAGGTGTGGACTACACCTCCAAGTTCTGCCTCATTCAAAAGGGATCCCATACATATTCCTTGAGAAGCTCTACAGTGTAAGCTACATCATGGGAAAGGAGGAAGATGAAAATTTCTGCACCAGCACAATCATGGTCAAAAGACAAATTATGATGTTAATGCACTATCTGTTTCTCCTATTTAACTCCAGAAGATCAAAGTTAGAGAAACAGTTTGAGTTGCATTCACATATCCAGTTTGTAACAAGCAGCTAATAGCTGACAGAAGCTTAGTGCACTTCTGTTGCTTGATTTGATTCTTCAATCTCCTGTTGAAAGGTTGTACTTTCTGTCTGCAAGATTTTCAGTGTGAATTTATTGCAGTGTTTTCAGGAGGGACAAAATGAATCAAATCATTTGTGCAAATTTTCTCTAGTGTTTTACCAAGCTCTGACTGAAAAGTGCTTTACATCTGTCAGTGTTAAATATGGAAATGTATTAGGAATAAACCCTAACAAAATCTTGGGCACTGGATTTACTTTCTCTTTTAAAAATAAGGAAATATGCCATGCTGTATCTCAACTTCAAGGGCTATATTGATGATATGAGATTGTTATGTTGTTTAGAGACAACTGGGACCCAGTTTATTCTACATGATCCAGCTTGCCTACCACAAATCCTTCAACACCATGACAGCTTAGAATAGCTGCCAGTTAGTAAGCAATTTTCACTTGTTCTTATGTCATGCCATAAACTATTGGTTATGTAAATTCTCCTAAGGAAAAGAACAGTTTATGTGTTGCTCTTCTGCAGGTTGGAAAAAGGATCTGCAGCCTTTGTTTCAATTATGGTAACACTGTCTGTAGCAGAACAATATCACATTTTTCATTCTTACTTATTAGTGGTATCCATGTAGTTTATGGTTTTTGTTTTTGTTTTGTGTGTATATCTGTAAAGTTCTGGTGACTCTCAGAAAGCTGTCAGTCAACGTAGGCATTTCAGTATTAAATTTTTAATATGTTGACATGATGTTGTTTTGCAATTTAGCCACATTAAGAATCAGTTTGACTCTATGTTTTATGTGTTTTATTATTTTTATGTCACTTTTACCACCAATCCGTTAAATTGGAATTAATGTGGATTGAGAATACATATAATGCACGCTTTGTAGCAAACTGCTTAAATTACTGCTCAATTAATTTGTGGCCAGTATAACATTTTACTGTATCAGCTATTTTGCAGCTAATGATTATAAATTTGATAGTTTTGGTAGATTACAGTAGAGTTTTCTGAGGTAAAATGATGATAATGGTCTAGAGCAAATGCACCATTTTTTTCCTGGTTAATGCAAACCCACAATTTCTATGTTCAACTGGTTGATTACTCTTCTACTACTATCATGAGCTAGCTTTTTGTGTGTGTATGCATGTGTGTTGTGTGGTTTCACACTGATGTACTGATGTACTAAACTCCTCATCAACTGTTCTTTCACTCCCCCTCCTCAAAGGGAGAGGGAGGGAAGAAGGTATGATGGAAAGAAAAACAGGCTGACAGGCTCACAGCCTTAAAACAAGGCTTATCCTTGAGATAAGGATAATTGAATTAAAGGGAAAAGAAAGAAGGAAGGGGAAAGAAAAAAAAAAAAAAAAGAAGAAGAAAAGGCTATATGGAAGCAAAGAGAGAGGAAAAAAGAAAATTATTCTCTACTTCCCATCGTGTTTGGCCACACCCTGGGAAGCGGAGCCTCAATACACATAGTGGTGGTTTCAGAGAAGTGCATAAAAAGAGCCCCCTCTTCTCTGTCCCTTTGGCCAGGAAGGCCAACTATATCCTGTGATGCATCAAGCACGGCATTGCTAGCAAGTCAAGGGAAGTGATTGTACCACTCTACTCTGTGCTGGTGCGGCCTCACCTTGAGTACTGTGTGCATTTTGGGGTGCCACAGTATAAGGACATAAAACTGTTAGAGAGTGCCCAAAGGAGAGCAACAAAGATGGTAAAAGGTCTAGAGGGAAAGACTTATGAAGAGCAGCTGAAGTCATTTGGATTGTTCAGCCTGAAGAAGGGGAGACTGAGGGGCGAACTCATTGTGGTCTACAACTTCCTCACAAGGGGGATTGGAGAGGCAAGCTCTGATCTCTTCTCTCTGGTGACCAGTGATAGGACCCGAGGGAAGGACTTGAAGCTGAGACTTCTCAAGCTGAGCTCCCTTGAAACTGAGGGGAGATTCACGCAGAATATCAGGAAGAGGTTTTTCACTGAGAGGGTGGTTGGACTCTGGAAGAGGCACCCCAGGTAAGTGGTCACCTGATAATACTGGAGTTCAAGAAGCATTTGGACAATGCTCACCGACAAATGATCTGACTATTTTTTTGGGGGGTGGTCCTTTGGGGACACAGAAGTTGGACTTGATCCTTGTGGGTCCCTTCCAACTTGGATATTCTGTGATTCTATGATTTTCTCAGCTTTGCTGAGTATGATATAGAATCATAGAATGACTTGGGTTGGAAGGGACCTTAAAGATCATCTAGTTCCAACTCCCCTGCCATGGGCAGGGATGCCACCCACTAGAACAGGTCTCTCAGGGCGTCATCCATCCTGACCTTGAACACCTCCAGAGATGGAGCATCCACAACCTCTCTGGGCAACCTGTTCCAGTGCCTCGCTACCCTTACAGTGAAGAATTTCCTCCTAGTGTCTAACCTAAATCTATCCTTTTTTAGTTTAAGACCGTTCCCCCTTGTCCTATCATTATCCTCCTGAGTAGAGAGTCCTTCTCCATCTTTTTTACAAGACCCCTTTAAGTACTGAAAAGTCATAACGAGATCTCCTGGAGCCTTCTCTTCTCTTCTCTTCTCTTCTCTTCTCTTCTCTTCTCTTCTCTAGGCTGAACATCCCCACCTTTCTCAGCCTTTCTTCATAGGAGAGGTGCTTCAGCCTTCTGATCATCTTTGTGACCTTCCTCTGACCAGTCTTGCTCATCAGGGGCTGCCTTTATAGGGCAGAGGGAGGCCTGCTCCTGGCTCCACCTACACCTCGTCAGCCACCCTCAGGAGGGCTGCCGGGTCCTGGCAGCTCCCTCAGCTGCCTTGAGGGGCCTTGATGTAGGGAACCCCCTGCATGCCGCGATCCCCCACTCCATTGCAGAACATGCCTGCCTTGGAGCCTATCACCTTGGCAAGTGAGTCCAAGACACCATATGGCATGGAATATCCTTTTGATCAGGTTACGACCAGCTGCCCTGGTGATGTTCCTTCCCCACCTCTTGCCCACCCATAGCCTACTGGCTTTGGGGGATTGGAGAGAGACTTGATGCTGTGCCAGCACTGCTCACTGGTGTGATACCAATGCTGTTCTAGCTACGACTGCAGAGCACAACACTATATGGGCTGCTGCAGAGAACATTAACTCCATCCCAGTCAGACCATATATATTTGTCTGAAGGGGATGTTGTATTTTTGAAAATACTCAGGTGCAAATACTCAGTGATACTGAGTCCAATATTAAACACACATTTGTTTCTTTTCTAGCTTTTCCCTTGTGCTACCTTTAAATAAAAATTTTCTTAGTGCTAACAGCTGTCTTCTAAACTGATAATAGGAGTTGGAAATACGTAGCACTAACCTTAATTACATGCTTCAGGCTCTCATCTTTTGCAGCAGCTCTGTCAAATGCAGAGTATATTTTGTCTGAGATAAGAATGTTTAATCAGATCGACATGAACAAAGTCAAGCTGAGGAACTTGCTCAGCTGAATTTCTTTGAATGTGTTAGAAAACTCATGTGCAACTTGCCTATCATATAATTGTAACTAGATGAATTATCTCTGTATTTCTCCAGGGCTGGAATTATGTGTTTGTTAGGTCTTTCTTTGCAAAATGGTAGGCAGTTGTTTATGGTTACTTTCACTTAATATCAGTTTGCCTTAAATAATTTCCTGTACCAATTTCCAATCATTTCGCTCTGCCCTCTCTGTTCTTCAAATAAACATGCTGCTAAGTTTACTTTGTAGCTATACCCAATTTATTTAAAAAAATAAAAAAATAAAAAACAACATCCTTTATTTTATGTAGCATTTTTGAAACATCCATAATAAGATTTGATGACGAAATGCAGATAAGAATATGAATAAATTCTTCTCCCTGAAAAGATTTGGTACATGCACAAATCCTATACGTAGATTCTGTTTTGGAGCAGTAACATTTCATATCATGACATGGCCTAGTAAACCAGATGGAAGTGGGAGCCAAGCACTACTTAGAAGAGGTGTAGAAATGTAAGGGACACTCCAATTGTTCTTTGTTGTCACAGAAAAGTACAGTCCCACCCCTATATTTATTTGTCAGTTTGCATTACGAAATCAGCTGTTCTGCCTTCCTACTCTCGTCCAGAAAGGCTGCTTCAGAGCCTTAACATCACTATTCATTAGCAACTGTCATCTGGTTTTCAGCCTCAGTTTACTCATGCCCACTTCACAAGCTTCGGTTCTTATGTCACTATTTGTCTACTACTTTCTTTCCCTTCTTTGGGATCATCTAACTGTATATTTATGAAGAGCAATCACACTACATTTCCAGACTTTTTTTTTTTTTTTCTTGGTTAGGGGGGGACGACACGACACTGAGTAAGACAGTTTTCTTCCTTTCTTCTTTTATGACATTGGCAGTTTCTCTGTTCATCCTTGGAGCTTACCTCCACATTTATTCTGGTGTAAGTTCATTTTTTCAAAATGTGGATAACTGGAAACAGATGACATGTTTCAGATGAAGTGTCTCCCATGCAAGGGTTTGGTAAAAAGGCTTTAATAGCTGTCCACTTCTATCAGAACACTTCTGATGCATCCTAAAATTTCATTTGCCTTTTTCACAGCTGCATCATGCCAGTGATTTATAGTCAACCTGCGATCAATAAATACAGCCAGGCCTTTTTATCATTTTTAGCTGATGTATTCTCATTCTATATCATGGATTCATGTTAATAGTCCTTTGCCCTTGTTCTATTACACTTCATTCCATTTCAATTACAAACCTCAAAGGCACCTAATTTTTCCTAGGTAATATTCGGTTCCTCCTTTGTATTGATGTCTCCCAACTTCATGCCATCATCCATTTTCATCATAGCAAGTCTACCTTTTGTGTGAAAGCCATTTAATAGAACTAAGATATAAGACAGCCATAAGGAATTCTGCTTTTCTGCATGACAATACTGAAGTTTTCTTACATATTATCCTTTAGTTAGTTTCTTACTCACTTGTGTAAGCCTTCAATGATGTGGCACATTTTATTTGTTTGTAACTTACTACATATTCAGTGCTATTAATTTAGTATCTATGGTTAAACACCAAGAGAAGTCTGTGGGAGAAGTAGAGACTAGGAAATGTCCAAAAAGAATTTGGGGCAAACACATAACAAGGCTTAGCGGCAACAGAAATAAGACTTTTCCTTAGAAATGAAAGCAGCTGTGCTGAGTTTGTTGCAAGTTTGAAGACCGCTGAATTGTTGCTGGACTGACATCAAACTCCAATAAGAATCCAGCCTGTGGGGGTGGAAACACGTCTTTCTAAACCCATTTCTGTTCTCCTTTAGTTGTCTCTGTGTTTAAAAATAAAATAAAATAAAATAAAATAAAATAAAATAAAATAAAATCTACTTTATGCTTTCAATATAACCTTCAGTTCCAAAGCTCTTTGGCATTTTGGGGATGCTTACATAGATAGATTCACTTCAAATTTCTGGGCAGCTTGGTGTCATCACTTCTTTCTTTTTCTACAATTTGACTATAGTTTCCCATGTGAAATTATCAGATGCTGTACTGAAATTCAAGACTGATGTTGAGAAAATCATTAGGGATACCAGATTAGCATGAGAGAATATAGTTTGATTAAAAGTATGTTTTATATGCTAAAATTGCGTATATGGAATAAAGTCTTCATGTGTTAGCTACAGATCTGTTTTCTAGTGAGACCACAAGCCTGCAGCTAGTCAAGACCTTTCCCATGATCTGTAATACTGGCACTCTGTTTGCCATTCTTCAGCCATATAGTATTATTAATAACTTGAATTATTAGATTATTAAACCCAGTATCTATTAGACTTGCAGTTTCATGTAATACTTATTTCCGTTTTCTAAGATATAAACTCATCTATCTCATCCCTCTTACCTGCACTCATTCAACTTTTATTCCAGCTCTCTCAGCATTGTAATTTTTATCTCATGATACCGTAATGTCTTAAGCATATGGCACGAAGTTTTAACTGTGTTACAAAAACTGACAGTTCATCTCTCATACTTTTTACTGCTCCCTGAACTTGCAGAAGGATTTACAAAGACATTTGCTCGGAGAATTGGTAAATACAGACACAAAGATGGGAAGTTATTCCAAACAGGTAAATCATCACAGCTGCTTTGACCTTAGCTGAATACTCATGGACTCAGGGCTCCTGAAATGCATGACTTGTTCACAGCTTCCAAGCGGATGAAGAGTGTCTAAAAGCCTATTGAGCTAGCAGGCAATGCCTCTTTTAATATATTAAGCTTTGGGTCTGACTTTGAAGCAAGTTAATACATTGAGTACATACTTAAAGGAGAGATTAAATTAGTGCCTGATCTGTGTATAGGTGAAGCAAGGACAGAAAAATGTTGTTGTCACCTCTGTACAAAGACAATTACATGTAATAGGAAAAAGAAAGGAATTAGCCATGATTAGCCTTATTTTTTTACTCCTATAAGATGTTTATTAAAATTGAGAGATTTTCCTAAATTCCTAATTATTCCTATTTTATTTTCTAATTAAAAAAAAAGCCATGCACTAAAGTTTTCTATACATTCAAAATGTAAATAAATTGAAATTTTACATTCTATGCTCTAGAAGGATGCAAATTAACTGATAATAGTAAACAAAAAATGTCATAGAGAAAGTTTCTTATTATTTCAGCTCTAACTGTTCTGATCTTCATCACGCATTTTCTGTGAGTATTAAGTGAATCAAAGCAATTCTTTTACTGGAGTCCTGAATCTCATACATTTTACAACTCACGTGAGAATTCCGTAAACATAAACATGAAATGTAATTTAAAGATAGTAACTAATACAGACAAGTTATTGTCTTATTCCAGTGTGTTAATGTGGTGGTTTTGCTTATCTGGGCAGCTGAGCTCCACCACAGCCACTCTCTCACTCCCCCACCTCATAAAAAAAAGGGGGAGAAAATACGATAGAAAGGGCGCAAGGGTTGAGAAAAGGACAGGGGGATCACTCAACAATTATTGTCATGGGCAAAACAGACTCAGCATAGGGAGATTAATGTAATTTATTACCTATTACTAACAAGTTAGAGCAGTGAGAAACTAAAACAAAAACAAAGTCAAAACAAAACAACAACAACAAAAAAACACCTTCCTCCCCCATCCACCCTTTTCCAACTCCTCCCTACAATCAGCGCAACGGAACAGGGAATGGGGGCTGCGGTCAGTCTATAGCACTTCATTTCTGCCGCTCCTTCATGGTCACTCTTTGCCCCTGCTCCACGTGGGGTCCCTCCCACGGGATGCCGTCCTTCCTGAACTGATCCTGCGTGGACTGCTCCAACATGGCTCCGTACGATGGGGTCCATCCCCCAGGAGCAAACTGCTCCAGCACAGGTCCCCCACAGGTGGCAGCTCCCCCCAGACCCCCTGCTCCTGCGTGGGCTCCTCTCCATGGGCTGCAGTTCTGGCCCTGGGCCTGCTCCTGCAGGGTCAGGAGCCGCAGCCTCCTCCAGGGCACATCCACCTTCTCCACTGAGGGCTCCTCCACGGGCTGCAGCGTGGAGATCTGCTCCTCTGTGCAACCCATGGGCCACAGGGGAACTGCTGCTCCATGCCTGGAGCACCTCCTGCCCTCCTTCTGCACTGACCTTGGGGTCTGCAGGGCTGGTTTTCACTGCTGTCTGCCAGGTGCTGTAGCAAGCAGCTTTGTTGTGTCTTTTTTTTTTTTTTTTCCCTTTCTTAAATCTACTCTCATAGGGGGACAAAGGACAAACAACATCGCTTATTGGATTGGCTCTGGCCAGCAGCAGGTCCTTTTGAAGCCAGCTGATGTGGCTCTTATCTAACCTCATGGGGCAGCTACTGGACTCTTCTCATAGAGACCACCCCTGCAGCCACCCTGCTACCAAAGCCTTGCCACATAAACCCAATAGAGTTAAAAAGGACAACATTGGTGTAATTATCATTGTAGTATAGTTATTAACCGTTCTGTTAGATCGTAAGGGATATGTAACCCTAAATGTACACATTTGGCAGATGATAACCAGTGTATCATGACTTCAGTAGCAGGTAGAACATGTTAGACTCTTGGCTTCCCTCAGGTTGGAACAAGTACATTGCCACCAAAAGTATTGGAGAGGGTTTGGCCCTTGGTATCTGGGTTTACAGCCATCCTTTATTTGCGCATTCCTTAAAAATTTTGAGGTCCATCTGAGCCAGACAGATGACTTGCTTTTCATGATTACCTACTGAAGGTTTGTGAGAAGTAGCTCATGAATCACCACGAAGAGAACTTTCATCAAGGTAATGTTGTGCATATGTGATTTGGGACTCTTTGTCATGTTTCTTTTAGTAGGGTACAGTCTGAAACATTTTACTATTAACTTTTGTTATTGTCTCTAGGTAGAAATACTAGCTCTGTAGTAGAGATACTCTCATTACACTTTTTTTTTTGTGGGGAATGAGGAGCGGGAAGAAACTGAAATATTAAGAAACAGGAATTGTGAGAGGCTGGGATTGAGAGTGGGGTCTGTTTGTTCAATATCCTTTTTTTTTCTTTTTTTTTCTTTTTTTACCTCCAGAGCACATCCTAATCATTAGTACATTTTAAGATCAAGTAATGCTACACAGTTAACAGTTTAAAACTCTTACCTATAAATCAAAGACATTAAACAAACATATGCAAAAGGATAATTCCACAGTGCAGACTGGGGAAGATAGTGGTGGAGCAATATCCCGCTTGCAAAGCCATTCTTGTTCTAAAGTATTCTATTTCCCATAAACTTAATGGAAGGCTTACAGTATATCCTTAAGTGAAATCCAGTCTGAATTAATGTGTTTGAATGAAATCTGTGAGTCTTTTTCATGAACATATATAGCAAATGAAAACAAATGTAGGGATTTCAAATATCAGTGTTGCTTAAAAGAGTAAGTAGAATATCTGAATATTCAACAAATCATGATGATGTCTTTGTGTGTTCTGGAAAATTAGGGTGGTCAGATTATCTCTTATTTTTTAGTTTGATTGTTTTGCATTATTGCAGGATTACAGAGGAAGAAATATAAAACTGACAAAATAAACAGAAGTTTTAAGACTTCATGTAAATATTAGGAATGCAATTTTTGGAAAGTAATCAAGTTATTTTCTAGATACAGTGGGCAAAGTGGAGGAACTTGTAAAAGCCATTCTATAGCTATAGCTGGATTCTGATTTCAGATGTAAATGACGGCTAAAAGTTCTAGGGGAAAAAAAAAATGCATTAAAGACATATAGCAACAAAAGTCTTCTAGTGTGTTTTGTGCTATAGCAATATGCAGGACAAAAGGAACAATGTTTCCGTTGTTAAACTTCTTACTTATAGCACAACCTGATAGCTGGAATTTGAGTTTACAGACTGGGAATATTTGAATATTTAGTTTCTTGCTTCCAGAAATTATTTCTGAGACTTCATTAAGTCAGTCCTGAAATCTTGTGGAAGATTTTAGGAAATATATTCCAGCTTCTGTTCAGGCAAAAACATCTGTTTTTTTTTAAGCTAATTAAGAATTTTATTCCATTGTTACTTGGAATAAATACAGCTGGTAAAAGAATTTTAATTGATAGTTATTAAGAGAAACATAAATTGAACAGAAGCCTAGAACATACCTGACATAAAAAAATTAGAGAAATAACTGAGGTAGTAATTATCCTATGTTCATATCAACTTAAAACTTTAAAGCAGATTCTGTAGTAATGCACTGTGGTGGGTTGACCCCTGCCAGCAAACCCTCTTTCCCACAAAATTGGGAGAACATAGAAGGAAGGCGAGACTGAGATAATATCAATTTAACAGTGGAGCAAAAGCTGCTTACACAAGCAAAGCTAGATAATGAAATTATTCACCAAATCCCATTGGTAAGACACTATCCAGCCATTTCCTGGGAAGTAGGGCCTTAGCATGTGTAACATTTAGTTAGGAAGACAAATGTCATAACCATAGATATTCCCCTTTCCTCTTTTCCATGTGTTTTTATTTCTGGGTGCAACATTATATATTACGAAATATCCCTCTGTTCAGTTTAGGTCAGCGGTCCCAGCTGTGTCCTCTCCCAACTTCTTGCCCATCCAAAGCCTACTTGCTTGTGGGTCAGAGTGGGAAAAAGAGAAAACCTTGATGCTTTCAAATAGCTGAAAATCTGGTGTAGTCTCTACAGTGTTTTAAGAGTCACAAATCCAAAACATATCACCATGCAGGCCGCTATGAAGAAAATTCTCTCCAGTCTGTACATGAAATTATATAGTTGTAAATGAAATAATATATATTTGGTGGGTTTGTTGTTTTTTTTGTTTGTTCATTTGTTTTTGTCAGTTTGATTGATTGGCTTCTTTTTTCCCCAGAAACTTTCCCAAACTTGTTAGTATACCAATAAATAATAACAATATAAGCATTAGTGGATGTGGATATATTAATGAACAGGACAGCCTAAATATTAAAAACATTTTGGTATGCTTCCACCATTTGTTCTTTCATTTAGGTCTTGATTATTGAACCCATGTCTATCAGCTGACATTGTCATGAAATGCATATGATACTCATACATATTTCCCTAGTGAATATAATTTAACTTATGAACTGTCACATGTTTGACTATACAAAGGTTTTGTTCATCCTATTATTAGTTGTTTCTCATTTCAACAAGAAGCTTTGGACCTTTATTGTGCTTTGTTTAACTAGCAGTGAAAAAAAGGATTTTTTTTCTTTGAGTATATTTTTAGTATAATGACAGTCATAAATCCATACTGTTCATGACTATATCTTGAAATTAATTTTATGTGTAAAATCTCAGTTCTTCCTAACAGACAAGGTTTCCCAAGAAGATTAGAGCTTCCCAGCTACCAGAGATAAAATCAGTTTATAGTCAGTCACTGCAGAACCCACAGAGCTTTGAAAGTGATTAAACGGAAGGAGATGCTCTGAACAGCCCAAGAAGAGCATCCTGTGAAAAAATTACAATCTCGACTGGCAGGTCTGTTGTAAACCTATAAATCTGTGAGAAAGGCTCAGCTGCTTTGTGTTGTGAGTTCCTTACTCTAACCCTTTTAGACTGTGGGCAAATTGAAGTGCTCCCCTCGAAAGTAAGTAATTGGTAATATTTTGGTCTAAGCATCAATGATCTGGCTCTATTGTTTTGACTTCTGTTTAAATCTTAGAAGGGAACTGAAATTCCTGCTGAGCAAATGGAGTTATCTGACATAGTCATAAACTGGATTTGTTTGTTTGTTTGTTTGTTTGTTTGCATATTGCAAGCTTGCACTTACCAGTCTCTTTGAGAAGTGTAGCATGAGGAGCATTCTTATTCATACTGCTAAAGGTTTGGGAACGGTCTGAAACAGGTGCCTGGAAGCACATTAATAACAGTGAAAGCTTTAGCTTGTTGTTTATGATCCCAACCCACTAAATGCAATAAGAAATGTCTGCAATTAAATATATCAAAGAGCTGAATTGAGATACTTCTTATTTTCTGGTACTCCCTAGGTAAAAGGGAGCATCATAGCAGACAAAATCTTCAATCTAAAGGCTGAATATTTCAGAATGAAGGGAAATAACGGAATACAAATGGAATTACTGGTTTAGGAAACAAGGGATTTTTTTTTTCCCTCCCCAGCATATAATCTTTCTACATGAATTATTCTTGGATTATCTCCAGCTGTGTTCTGAAAGCTGAGTCTGAGAGTCTGAATGTTTTCCCATTCCCAAATCATGCAGTCAGAAAAGAGAGAATGTAACCAGTGCTCTGTTGCACCTTTCTGTTTACACATATGAGTGTTCATCTTTTTGACTAGAATTCTTCTTCTGGCATTATTGTTGACACAGAGCACCAAGCTGGAAAGCAGAGATAACTGTGTGTCACTACTCTGGTTTGACAGATACTCTGATTCAAACCTCTTCCCCTCCCTTTCCCTTTTCGTTATTGCACAGGTGGTGAAATCTTATTAGAATTGATTTAGTGGGTGGCAGAGCAGGTACATAATTCTCATCTTCATTCCCTTTTGCAGCTTAAACAACATTTTGAGGCATAAAATAAAATTTAATCTTTCCAAGGAAAGATGCTAATCTGAAACTGACTTTTTGCTCTGTATTAGGTTCCTGCTGATTTTGATAACAGCTCATGATTTGTGGAGATTTAGCATGAATTGAAATGTCAGTTTGCAACTCCAGGCTTCCTTGGCTAATGGGAAATAGACAGGGGTTCATTGTAGACAAACAGTTCGTTGGGGCTCAACAGCATAAACTTTAACTATGCAGTTCATGAAGTTCTCAGCTTTTGCTTGTGATCCCTTGTTGTTACACACTGGGGTTCTTGGAAAAGAAGGGGGTTTTCAGCAAGGTCTTAACCTCTCCACAGAGTCTTCTGTTATCCATTTATTGCCACACGACGGTCTTAACAAGTGCTTTCAATTCACACTTTCAAGCACAGCAAAGAAACAATTTTAGCTATTAGATGTACAAACACCATTGGCATATAAATTTATGAGAGCACAAAGACATATATAACATTAATTTCAGTGATATAGAAAATCACTCTTGGAAGGTTGATTGAATTTTCTTGAAGAAATTAAAACAAAATTATGTTCATGACTTATTTCAGATTAAATATTTAAGTATTAAGTGTTTTAGAGGGAATGTTAACTCTTCAAAACTGCTTTTGTCATTTACAGGGATTTAGGAAAAAAATATTCATTTAAATTTTTGTATTTGAATCTTCAGGTGTCTGTTCATTAGTTGCAGAACACATATCAAGTCAGATTCTGTTATCAGAGACACTGCTGTAAGTCAACACTATTTTCATTGGAGATACTAAAATTGCTGCAGTTTCTTTTTTTGTTGTTGTTAATGAGGTCAGGAATTTTGACACTACTTTTTAGTGGTTGCAGATTTGAATAAAGCATACTATTTTCAGAATATGTCTGGGAAGAAGCTGTCATCAAGACAGGTAATTCTCTGAATGTTGATAAGATGCATTATTGACACCCCTATAATTTTGTTTGTTTTCAGCTTCTGTTTGTTCTTGGAGCATGGCTGTTTAAGATGAAACGACAAGAGCTGTTCACGGTGCTTTTGGACTCAATTTGCAGTCACTCATGAAATTTATGAGGCTGGAAGACATCAGAGTCCAGCTTCTTTATTAATATAATTATCTTGAATCCTTTTTTTTTTTTTTTTCCTGAAGGCTTGTTTTGATGTTTAAAATAACTTCTCTTGCTAAAGACAGAAGTCAGAGAGGAGTTCTATTTCTTAAAATGCTTCTAAGATGTAACATATTTTTTTCTATCTCAGGAATAGACCTACTTTTTCATTCATTTAGATTATAGCACAAGCCACATGGATAAGAGACAAATATATGCTATATGATCAAGTAGCACTGCTGGATCAGAGTTCATTTAGCATGATCTTGGCCCTGTGAATCATAATATCTGCTCAGCCAAGTGGGAGATCCAGCTTTGTCTGCAGCAGACTCACATATCAATTTAAGAGGAAGGAAAGTTGCAACAGAACCATAGTTCCAACCAGCAGTACCACTTCAAAAAAATAATAATAATAATAACAATTTCTTGTCAAGGCTAGTGATGAGTTACATTTGCTAAATAAGATGTGCTCAGCTGAACTGCAATATCTTGGAAGCAAAATGTGATATGTCACTTTTTCATTCTTTCTTTTTTAAAGAATGTTGCATGTTGAAAGTGTCGTTTTGTGGATACTTGCTGTAAATTAAAATAACTATTCACAGAAGTGTGGACATTGATCTTGGCTTCCAAAACTCTCAGTCTATGCAAATCTAAAGCAGTCTGCTCCTGTAGATATCTATAAATCCAATTTGTATATGAAGGATTTTTGTTCTGCTTAAAAACATGATCCCAAGTCCATTTCTATGCAGGCCCAATCTTTATCAAGTATTTAAACATGTGTTTAATGTATAATAATATAATAATATAATTTATTTATTATTATATTATTATAATATAATATAATATAATATAATATAATATAATATAATATAATATGTATTTATATATATATATATTTATTATTATAATTTATAATAATATTAATACCAAAGGAATAATACAAGTACATAATCTGAACCAGCTACATTGGTGTTGGTTTAATACAAATTTTCATTCTCAGCACTGTTTTATTTGCCCTCAAGATCCTGTACAGGAATATAATGAATTTTAGCACAGTCTCATTTTACAGAGGGGAGCCAAAGTTAAGGGAGGTAATTTTTCTGCTTATGGGTAGGTAATGAGCTGTCATCAGATCCGAGTCTCTGGAGCCATGTCCTTCATGCCGTTACTGAGCCAGTAGTCTTTCAGCTCTCTTGTTTGTGGTGTTCAGATCTCCTGATGACTGAGTGCAGCCTGAAAGTTGAAATTCCCTGCCCTGGTAACAGAATCTACTCCTTGCAACAGCTGAAAATTATCCTTTGGGATGCAAAGCAAGGTGGGAAGGTAGACTCTTAAGGGAGGCATGGAAATCAGCCATTAAAGAAAGTTCTGTGTCATTAAAACATTTTTAATCTTTTAAAAAGGTGTCCTCCAACTACTACTACTTTTCTTAGCTTTGGAGAAAGGCATATAGGTAGCTACTGAAAATAAATATGTTGTTACAAAGTCCCGAAAACTCCCCAGATTTTTGAAGCTATTTGTTGAAAAATATCCTCTGTATTTTACATGGAATAAATACTTAGAGATGGAAGCAATTTGTATACTGACAGATTATCCATCTGTATTTCATTACAGGTTGTTTTCCTAATCTGATAAATGATAATGATGATTTATGATAATGAATGATAATGAATGATTTAGTTATTTTTTTCATGGCTGCTTAAATATATTTTCTTTCCTGTATTCCTTATTAACAAGTCTGAAAATATTGAAAAACTGTTGTTTCTATGTTTTTTTCTATATTGCACTTAATCTCCTTCTCCATTCATATTGCTTGTACAACCCTTATAGCATTCCCTTTGAATATACTAAGTCCAGCTATTCTTAGCTGATATTAATGTATTTTGTGACTTGCTGAAAGCAGACTTCTGTTCTTCTGTTTAGGCCTTTTCCTTCCTTTGAGCAGCATTCACAAACTGTACTAGACATCCATATGCCTTAAGCTTTAAGGCAATTGTACCACCATAAACCACCCTGAACTGAATGATTCTGTATGGAGAGGCTGTCAATTGAAAATTAATTTGAAGGATAAAGGAGTGCATTATTTATAAATGTTTGATGAATATTTTGGAGAAATATTTTTCACATATCACTGGAAAATTATTTATTTTTCATGGTAGATTGTAACTGTTTTCAGTCATAATCATTTCAAACCATGCTAGTCATTCTTCCTAATGAGACGACCAGTTCTTCTTAATTACAATGTTATTGCTGAAAAATAGTCTAGCAAATAGAACAGCCTCAACTTTAAAGTTATATTTATACCAAAAAAAAAAAATTAAGAAAACAGAGACATGAACAAATACAAGTGTCATTATTTTTTTCACGTAACATCAAGTAATGCTTTGAATAGGTGGAACAGTGATTATTCAGAGTTCAAGTGAAACAGCATAAATATTATTTTATTTGCCCTTTTAATGAGACAGATTACCATATAATTTTGTATTTCATTGGAAATGAAATGTGATACCTGAGTTTTTACATTTATTTTGAACTAAATACTATTTTGTTAGTAAAAGTAATATATTTATAATGCCTTCCTTTGATTTGGAGCATTATCTTCTTTTTATTTATTTATTTATTTTCCTGTGTTACAGTTAGTCCTTTTTTACAATCAAGAAAAGAAATTCTGTTTCAGTTTTATAGGTCTTCTGTCAAATGATACTGCCAGAGCAGAGAAAAACTATGTAAAAAGTCTGAAGTGACTTAGGTAATACATCAAATATGACTTTTTCTGGATAGTGGGGAAAAAGAAAATTTCTGATATTTTCTTCCTAATGGAATAAAAAAAAATAATCACAGATACACTGTAAACATCCAAGTGATGGACATTAAATATAGTTTAAACCCAGATGAGTATCTGGTGATGCCTTCTGTTCTTAACGATGTAACTTCTCAATAAGGTTTCATTTAGTTAAGACAATCTATTACAGTGCGATGTTGCATGTACAACACAGTTAAGAATCAAAGCACTTTTCACGGAGTATGGTGAAACTTGGAACAGCTTTTTATTGTCTTTCAACCCATCTGTTCTCATAAGAACTAGGATTTGTTTCTCTAAGTGAAAACTGCATTATTTTACTTTTTGATTGTAAAATCATCATGTATTTTATCCTTGAAATTGTTGTTCTATACTGAATTTATTGACTTTGATGTTCATCAGTTTATGAGAGGAAAACTGCTATGGTATCTTGGAGAAATATCACTCTTTTCTTTCAAATCTAGACACACCTAGAAAAAAAAGTTCTGGAAATTTACTGTGGAAGAACCTACTAATCAAAGTTAAATACTTAATCAAAGGGAGAGCAGAAAGATAATGATAACCTGAAGGTCTTCCATGTTCATTGCTAATGGAAGTAACAGTAGATTCAATAAAAGCAGGATTTTTTTTCTTTGCAGGCTAGTGTTTTTTTTTGTTTGTTTGTTTGCTTGTGGTTTTAGTGTTGTTTGTTTGTTTGTTTTTAGCACTGCAGTCAAAATAGGGATAATTTTTGAATTTTTTAAGTTTTAAAAACTAAGTTTATAATCACAAATAGTCCTGCAGGTTTAAATAGAATTATGGATGAAGTGCCTTATACACACGCTGTTGCCCTTATACATGGGCAAGTGAAATGTTACTTTATACATACAGAATCCAGTCCTATTTCAGCCTATATCTGTATATAGTATATTGTGTATGTATTCAAAATCTGTTTTCCATTGTTTTCTAAAACAAAAGTAAATTTTGACAAATTTTAAGAAACAGACAAAAAAAAAAAAAAAGAGAAAGAGAAAACCCCACCCCCAAACAGTGAAGAGCTCTCATACACTTTGCTGAATGTCATGTTCTTTGAAATATGAAGTTGAGTAGTCATGGTTCCACATAGCCCTTGTGATCTTCATATTGTTTACTCTTCTAAAACCCAAAGGTATGGTTCATTTATGATTTCTTTAATGTATTTCTTTGTGGAACTACAGCTTAAATGCTAATCATTGTTAATGGGGTTTCAATACAGAAGATCTTTTAAGAAAAAAAAAAAAAGATTCCTTTATCCTTGTAGGAAATATATATTTATATATATATATATATATATGTAATATATACATATATATGTATATGTGTAATTTATTTCATGGGAGGCAGGCAGACAAAGTTCCAGGGCTAGTTTTGCTATTGAGCTCAGGTAAGAGTAAATCAATGTATAAGCCTATTGTAGGACAGTCTGCTGTGGTCTCAGTGCTCAGAATTTTCTAAATGTAGAAAATTCCCTTCAACACTAAGCCCACATAACAAGCGCTGAGCAGGGAATGGATAACAAGTGTATGCAAATGGGCTTTAGGCAAAAAGAATTGTTTTACTTCCATCTGCTTTTAAGTTGCTTCATTATTTTTATTTTTTAATTTTGTTATTTTTTTTGGCGGAGTGAAAATGTAGGATCAGGTACTTACATGTATCACGTCCCATTCTAGTTGGGACTAGCTGTGCTACAACAATGAATATTGCTAGTGAATTCAGTCATTTATTTTTTTCATGGAGAAAACATTTTATTTATTTCATTGAATTAAAGTTTTGAGAGATTGTTAATGGGGTAGTTGGATACTTTCTTTACCCTTCTTTTTTTCTTTCTTATCTACCATTCTTCATTTTTGTATAGCTACTGACAAAGGAGGAAATAAATGGGTATAGACACAAACTAGGAAAAAAATGTGTGGGTTGAAGAAACAGTCAAATCTACTACTTTATAATCTCTGCTCTTTAGTGTTTTAAAGTTGTCTAGTATTTTTCTTACATTTTTGAATGCATATATGTGTAGCACAAGAATTGTAGGTGAAAAAATATCTTTTGTTATTTTAGACTTGTAATGGCTGATGGCCATAGCATCATTGGCAACATTACCACATCTGCGGTTGATTATTTTTAACATTTTATAATGTTGAATTACTAAGTGTCAATAAAGAACACAGATTTATGTAAGGTGGCAACTGCCTGTGTGGTTCTGTATGTTAACTTCAATAGCAGTAGTGTTGTAGTCGCTTCTTTCTGATGTTCTTAATGAGTTCATTCTTGGAATAGACTAATAGATTAAGGCTATTAAGCATAACCAACGCAGAGAGGTGGTTGGATGTATCTGCAAATTACAGAACTTTCTGTCCTGTATTTGCCATGTAAATCACAATCCAAGCAAATTATCTAGAAAATAAAACTGTCCCATCAGAAAATTCTGTCTTTTTAAACTGGAAAAATGTAAGTAGCAAACTGTCAGTGTTTTTCTGTTAAAAGTACTTCTGGATGTCATTGCAATGTATTTATTCTTAAAGATAATTTTTGGAGAAGCAAACAATTTCTTCATACAGTATTCAATATTCTTCTGAATACCAAATTTTCTTTGCAATAATAATGATTGTATTAAATATAATTAATACTCTACATTTTATTATGAAGCATATTGTCCCTATCATTCAGGGACAGGATGGTAAAAACTAGGTAGAGTATCATTAAAAAAACTTATATACCATACATGCATTTTTGTGGTAGATGTGGCTGGAAGATATGAGAATTTAAATCAGATAATACCCAGAACCTTTTGTTAAACACAGTCCAGGCTTTAGCTTTTGTTGTTCTTGTTGTTTGGTTGTTTGTTTTTGTTTTGTTTTGCTTTGCTTCATTTCTGAAGCAAAGTACCGTGCTGGACAAACAGAGGAAGAATGACCATATACTAATACGATTTTATATTTAGGGTTTCCTATTACTGATGCTTTACTTGATGATTACTACTGAGTAAATCACTGGAAGTCTGTTTAAACATGGGAAACTTATAAAGTGGAGCAAATCAAGAGAAAACAAACAAACAAACAAAAACATTTTTTGTTAAGTGTTTAGGTTTTTCTGAAAAGCACATTGTATTTTACAGGGGGAAAGTATTCTTTGAATTTACAGGCAAATCACTCTAGCAACTGTGTTTGGATGTGAAGCAGGTAAAAGGGCAGAAGTTGGCATGACTAAAGTACAACCATCGCAAGATTACTCTGTATTTCTATAGTCTGCTCTTCTTCAGGTAGTTTTTGTGGATGTGCCAAATATTTTACCATTGCATTTACCTTTTCTGATAATTATGCTAATTCAGCTCATGCTAGGGGTTGCCTAGTATCTGTTAGGACTACAGTGTGAATAGTGTTGTCTTTTACTTAGTTTAATAGCTATTTAAAATCATACAGTGTGACAGAAGTTTAAAAATGAAGCACAAAATTTGGCTTGAGTCCTCTAGTGTTTTAATTTAATAGCACTTTTATATATTATCAGTTTTATATTTAGACCTACAGCAGTACTTTTTTTGTAGTGATAGCTCTCTCTCTACACAAATGTGCGTATTTAAATATAGCTGAGATAGCATAATCTTCTTTCAAAAATTGATTAAAATAACAGAACCCTTTTTGTCTGCCCAAATTCACTGAATGGTTATGAGAAGATTACTACTATGTAATAACTACAGTTGTATTTAATATAATTAATACTTTATATTACACTTGGTATAAAATAGCATTACTATTTTTCACTATTAAAGTATAATTGTAACAGTAGATTTGTCTGAGTAAACACTGTCAGTACATGCCGTTCCCAAGAGCACCTGTCTTTTGCTCTGGACAGTAATGGCTCTCAAGAGCAAGAACTTTGCAATTCTGAGCTCCACAGAGATCCCAATTAACTAACAGCCTATGAGAACTAACATGAAATCAACGTATTGCTTATTACCTGAGCTCTTTTTCTTCATTTTATTATTCCTTATAATGGAACTAGTAGCGTGAAAGATATATGAGGTAGGTAGTACACACAAGCAATTTGTTCCAAATGTTATCTGAGCCTACTGGTACATGAGTTTCTGAAGAAAAAAAAATATCTATTTCCATCAAAGAATTGCAAAACATTTGCTCACTATACTCTCTCCTTAAAAAAAAAAAAAAGTGAATTTTTATTTGAAACTGCGAGAAAGCTGTGAGAAGGACTGGTAGAAGATCTGAAAGCTGGGGACTATCTTGGGCAGAGTGATCATGAAATTGTAGAGTTTTCTATTCTTGGCTATGTCAGAAGGGTAACTAGCAAAACTGCTACCTTAAACTTCCAGAGGGTGGACTTTGACCTGTTCAGGACACTTGTTGCAGAGGTCCCTTGGGATTCACTCCTGAAGGGCAAAGGGGTCCAGGAGGCCTGGATGCTCCTCAAGACAGAAATCTTAAAGGCACAGGAGCAGGCTGTTCCTGTGTCCTGTAAGGCGAGACAGAGGGGAAGAAGACCGGCGTGGATGAACCGGGAACTTCTGTTGAGACTCTGGGAGAAAAAGAGAGTCTATGTCCTCTGGAAGAAGTGACAGGCTACTTGGTGCGACTACAGAGAGGAAGTCAGAAAGGCAAAAACACAGCTTGAACTCAGATTGGCCACTACAGTAAAAGAGAACAAGTAATCCTTTTACAATATATTAACAGCAAGAGAAGAACCAAGGAAAATTTCCATCCTTTACTTGATGCAGCAGGGAATGAGATCACTGAAGATAAGGAAAAGGCTGAGGTTCTCAACACCTTCTTTACATTAGTCTTTAATTGTCGGATCAGTTATCCTCAGGGTACTTTACGCCCTGACCTGGAGGTCCCCTGTGATTCAGGTAGAGAATCACCCCCTGTGATCCACGAAGAGACATTTAGAGACCTGCTCCTCCATCTGGACTGTCACAAGTCCATGGGACCAGACAGACTCCACCCTAGGGTGCTGAGGGAGCTGGCGGAGGTGATTGTCAAGCCACTTTCCACCATCTACTAGCATTCCTGGTTGTCTGGAGAAGTCCCAGAGGATTGGAGGCTTGCTGATGTGACTCCTATCTACAAGAAGGGCCATAAGGAAGACCTGGGAAATGACAGGCCTGTCAGCCTGACTTCGGTTCCAGGGAAAGTTATGGAGCAAATCATCTTGGGTGAGATCACATGGCATGTGTGTGGCATCCAGGGGCTCAGGCCCAGCCAGCACAGGTTCACAAAAGGCAGGTTGTGCTTGTCCAACCTCATCTCCTTCTAGGACCATGTGACCAGATTGGTAGATGAGGGAAAGACTGTTAATGTAGTCTACTTAGATTTCGGCAAAGCCTTTGACACAGTCTCACACAGTATTCTCCTGGGGAAACTGGCTGCCCGTGGCATGGACAGGTATACTCTTCTCTGGGTAAAGAACTGGCTGGAGGGCTGTGCCCAGAGGGTAGTGGTTAATGGCGTTAAGTCCAGCTGGCGTCCCATTAAAAGTGGTGTCCCCCAGGGGTCAGTACTGGGGCCTATCTTGTTTAATATCTTTATCGATGACCTGGACGAGGGGATTGAGTAAGTTTGCAGGCGACACCAAGTTGGGAGGTAGCGTTGATCTGCCCGAGGGCAGGGTGGCCCTTCAGACGGATCTGGATAGGCTGGACTGCTGGGCTGAGCCAAATGGCATGATGTTCCACAAGGCCAAGTGCCGGGTCCTGCACTTTGGCCACAATAACCCCATGCAACGTCATAGGCATGGGGCAGAGTGGCTAGAAGACTGCGAAGAGGAAAGGTTGATCAATGCTCGGCTGAACATGAGCCAGCAGTGTGCCCAGGTGGCCACGAAGGCCAATGGCATCCTGGCCTGTATTAGAAATAGTGTAGCCAGCAGGAGCAGGGAGGTGATCATCCCCCTGTACTCAGCTTTGGTGAGTCTGCACCTCGAGTACTGTGTTCAGTTTTGGGCCCCACACTACAAAAAAAGACATCGAGGCCCTGGAGTGTGTCCAGAGAAGGGCAGCAAAACTAGTGAGGGGTCTGGAGCACAAGTCTTACGAGGAGCAGCTCAGGGAACTGGGGTTGTTTAGTCAGGAGAAGAGGAGGCTCAGGGGAGACTGCATTGCACTCTACAACTTCCTGAAAGGAGGTTGTGATAAGGAGGGTGTCAGCCTTTTCTCCCAGACTGCTAACGATAAGACTCGAGGAAATGGCCACAAGTTGCACCTGAGGAGATTCAGATTAGATATCAGGAAAATCTTTTCCTCTCAAAGAGTGGTCAAGAACTGGAATGGCCTGCGCAGGGAGGTGGTGGAGTCACTGTCCCTTGTGGTGTTCAAGAAGCACCTGGATGAGGTGCTACGAGATATTATTTAGTAACTTAGTGGGTATTAGTGGATAATATTTAGTAACTTAGTATTGGTGATAGGAGGACAGTTGGACTAGATGATCTTGTAGGTAGGTCCTTTCCAGCCCTGTTTCTATGATTCTATGAAAAATTGCACATGAATAAAATTAAAACAGGAAGTACTCCGTCAGTGGAACTCGATTTAATCTTTTTCAGTCTTAAAAGTAATAGTTAATGTATTTCAAATCATAAGATTACTTGAAAGTGATAAAACACGACTAAGGAAAAACAGAAAAGATTCAATACTGTGAAGACCTGATTTAATGCTTCAAGTAGCAATCCTGTGGTTAGATGTTGTCCAGAGAGGTTTAGCACACTTAATGACAGCTATAGTGATAATGACAGACCTCTGTTCTAGGCATTCTTCACAAGTATAATTGTGGTAGGTAGAATGACAAATATATTTTTCTAATTCTAAAACACATTTTCTGTTTCTGAACCAAATTCCTACCTAAGGGCCAATTAAATATTTGGGACTTGATTCTCACTGAGCTTCATGCTTCTATAGTGAGTTTAGCACTTTATTGTAAAGTCTGAGACTGTAAGTTACATAGACAGTTTTCCTTAAGTCACTGATGTAACTGTGACTGTGAACACTATCTGTGTTCAAATCACATTGGGAAAAGGATAGCTGAGATGCCTCTTAAGTGATTTCATAGTTTACTAGCAGAAGGCTAGCCAGTGTTTATAAAGAGTATTACCTAACTTGCTATACCTGCCACAGAGCAGAAAATGACCCATATAAGTTCTTCAACTGCTTGAGGAAACATCATGAAAGAGGAAAAAAGCCAGTGGTTTTCCTTCAGGATGCAGCAGCCACTTCTCTGGGCAACCTGTTACAGTGCCTCACCACCCTCATAGTGATGAACTTCTTCCTCATATCTATTAAAACCTACCCCATTTCAGTTAAAAACTGTTAGCTCTTCTCCTATTACTGCATAAACCCTGTAAGATGTCTCTCCATCTTTCTTATAAGCTCCCTTAAAGTATTGAAATTCTGCAATGAGTTCTTCCCAGAGACATCAGTTGTCCAGGCTAAACAACCCCAACACTCAGCCTTTCTGCATAGGAGAATTATTTTCCCCATCTCTTATTGACAGTCATCTCTTATTATCAGCAGTCTTTCATTGAAAGGTAATTTGATTATCCTCGAGGTTTCTTCCTAGCCTCTACTGAGTCCAGATTAATTTAAGGAGTCAAGTTCACTAAAGGGTTGTGCTTGATAGATGGTCAGGGTAAAGCTCTGAAAAAAAAAAAAAATCAAAAGTATTTCCTGAAGAAAAAAGTCCAAGTAGTTTTGTTTGCTTGCTTATGATTTCTCTTTCAGAGAGAATTTTTCTCTGAAACATGGCTAAAACAATGACAAGTATAGTTTGGTTCTACAGCTTATGTGTATAGCTGATACTGAGAATCATATTTCATAAGTAGAAATGGAATCTGATCCCTGAATTCAAAACTGATTTATTTGGTGCTAATGTGAGATCATCAGAGCTACAAGATGTTTTTGCAGATTGCTGTACAATCCAGTCATCTGCATTAGTGAAGTGAGATAACCACCAGTTTGTTTGGAACTGATCTGTAGGTTTTAATGTGGAGGTTGATGAAGGACAGTATAATATCCAGCTATTTTCTCTTTCTTATTCTTCTTGTCTGTGGGGACTAGACCACTTTGGAACATCAGGTACTACAAAGACTCCTGTCAGGAGGAGTGTGATGCATGTGTAATATGCAGCTGAGTAACATTGTAAAATACATGTTGGAACTGCAGTCAATGTCATTTCTAAATAAATCAGAATAATCAGAATTCAGAATATTTAAAAATTATAGAATCATAAAATTGTAGAAATATAGTATCATAGAATGGTTTGGGTTGGAAGACACCTTAAAGATCAACTAGCCCAACAACCCTGCCATGGGCAGCTCTCACTAGATCAGGCTACCTGAAGAGCCATGCAACCTGGCTTTGAACACTTCCAAGGATGGGAATTGACAACTTCTCTGGGCAACCTGTTGCAGTCACTTGCCACCCACATAGTGAAGAGTTTCTTCCTAATATCTAATCTAAATCTACCTCCTTTCAGTTTCAAGTATTCAGTTTAATGTACCCCCTTTAAGTACTGAAATTCTGCAATGAGGTCTCCCCAGAACCATCTCTTCTCCACGCTAACCCCAACTCTCTCAGCCTTTCTTTATAGAAGAGGTGCTCCAACCCTCTGATCAACTTTGTGGCCCTCCTCTGCACCTTGTCTAACAGATCCCCATCTTTCTTGTTCTGGGGACATCGGAGCTGGATGCAGTACTCCAGGTGAGGTCTCAAAAGGGTGGAGTAGAGGGGTAGAATCAATTTGCTTGAACTTTTGTCCACACTTCTTTGGATACAGTCCAGGATATGATTGGTTTTCTAGGCTGCAAACGTGCACTGCTGGCTCATTTTTCATCCACCAATAGCCGCAAGTCATTCTCCACAGGGTTGCTCTCAATCCATTCATCACCTACTCTGATATTTGGAATACCCTGTCCCAGCTGAAGCAGCTTCTACTTGGCCTTCTTCAACTTCATGAGGTTCATGAGGGCCCACCTCTCAAGGCACTCAAAGTCCCTCTGGATGGCATCCCTTCTATCACTTCAGCTGTACCACTAAACTTGGTGTCATACACAAACTTGCTGAGAGTCACAATAATCCCAACAATCCCAACACTCAGCCTTTCTGCATAGGAGAGGTGCTCCAGCCTTCTAATCAACTTTGTGGTCCTCCTCTGCACCTTGTCTAACAGGTCCCCATCTTCTTTGTGCTGGGGGCATAAGAGCTGGATGCAGTACTCCAGGTGAGGTCTCAAAAGGGTGGAGTAGAGGGGTAGAATCACTTGATGAAGGGTGCACTCAGTCCCACTGTCTGTGTCAGTAATAAAGATATTTGCACAGCACCAATCCCGGTACGGATGCCTGAGGTACGCCACTCATCACTGATCTCTACCTGGATGCTGAGCCACTAACTGCAGCTCTCCAGATGCAGCCATACAGCCAATTCCTTATCCACTGAACAGACCACCCTTCAAATCCACATCTCTCCAATTTAGAGACAAGGATGTTGTGTGGGAAAACGGAGTCTGTCTTTTGCTTTATTCAAAGTTATTCAAAGGCTGATGAAATCAATGTAAACATTTTCACTGATTTCCATTAAATTTCAAATAAGTTTTGTGAGAAGTCTGCCTGGACCTTTATGGAAGCAACCTGGTGGCCAAATGTTATTTCTGGGGAAAGATTTACTGACCCTGTCTCTGTAAAGTAGCATAGTTTAAAAGACCGAGGAGTTTTTGTTTGTTTGTTTTAACAAAACAAGCTCATTTTTGTGTCTGTGCCCTGCATGCTTGCATTCCAGAGCACTGGAAAGACAAAGAAGAGATGGTAACAACTCAAGACATCCACTCCGCATGTCATGTTTGACCCACACATAGATACCATCTTTTATGTTTCTCTGAAATCGATGAACACAACAAACAGGTCTCTCTGCTCTGTTTTCACATCTGTAGCTAGGCAGGAACTTCTCACCCATCGCATGCAGAAGGCCACAGCAAAATAAACTGGTGACCTGATAGTAAGGACCAGAGCAAAGGCTAACAGCTACAGACGTATGATGTACAGACCTAATGGAGAGGATGCATGAAGAAATAAATTGCCTCACTGCAGTATACTTCTGTGGAACAGCTGTTCCACACATTCTGAAGTGACAGTGATTGATGCTCAGCTCCTAGGCTGCCTTTTTTTTTTTAAGTTGTTTTGTTTTGTTTGGTTTTAAATCTCAGCTGCTTGATATAGACAATATGTTATAATCTCATTAAAGTGTGTCGTGAATTGATTTTTTTATGGATGTTGAGCTTTGAAATCAGGGTGTTAGGCCATAAGGCTTCGGTAGAAATAGTAAAAATGATTTTAAATGGATTCATCTACACTGCATTTGTAGATATCTTTCATTTAAATGCATGGCTTTTTCATGTAAAAATTTCATTGCCATCATCAGAAAAGTGTTTTGAATGTGTTTTAAGACCATTTTGATGAAAAGTTTTATTTTATTGATGCTTAAGTAAATTTAGCCTATTAATTTGTGTTTATCAGTTGCCTGCCTTTTAAAGTCTGTCAGAGACTCAGAAAATAAAAAAATAAAAACCTAGGTATTTCTTATATACAGTAAGTCTGTGCATATGAAATGAAAGATGGCTGGCAGGTAGAGAAAAAATCTTTCTCACAAGAGAAATTCTCCTGATATATTTCAAAGTAGAAAACCATGAATTAGGAGAAAAGAAGAGAGTAGGGTCTTCAGATTCCCACACACGCTCTGTTAACATTTGCATTTTAATAATTTCCTTTTTTGTTTGTTTGTTTGTTTTTTGAGCTTCAAAGGTGATAGATAGCATCAATTTGTTGAAGAATGAACAAATCTCTTCTTGTCTCCAGTCTTTAAAAGGGGCCTTTGCAAAAGGCCTTTCATAGAATTGTAGCATCATCAACGTTGGAAAAAAGTCCAACCATCAGCCTGACCTACTGAGTCCCATCACTAAACCATAGCCCTTGATATAGTTTGGTGGTTGGACTTGTTGATCTGAAGGATCTTTTCTAATCTAAATGATTCTACGATTCTTTCATTCTCTGTTGACTTCATCACTTCCCTGGGTAGCCCATTCCAATGCCTAACCCTCTCTCTGTGAAGAAATTCTTCCTAACATCTACCCTAAACTTTCCCTGGTGCAACTTGAGACCATTTTCTCATACCTTATCACATGTCACTTGAGAAAAGAGAGCCTCCTCTCTGCCAGCTCCATTCAAGTAGCTGTAGCGAGTGACGAGGTCTTCCCTCAGCCTCCATTTCTCCAGACTAAGGAACCCTTATTGCCCCAGCTGCTCCTCACAAATCTTGTTTTTGAGGTGGTCTCACCAGTGCCATGTACATGGGGACAATCACTTCCCTACTCCTGCTGGCCACACTATTTTGGATGCAGGCCAGGCTGCCGTTGGCCTTCTTGGCCACTTGGGCACACTGCTGGCTCGTGTTCAGCTGGCTGTTGACCAGCACCCCCAGGTCCTTTTCTACTGGGCAAGTGTTCAGCCACTCTTCCCCAAGCCTGTACTGATGCATCAGGTTGTTATGACCCAAGTACAGCACCAGGCACTTGAAAAGCATTGTTTGTCAACATTGTCTAAATTTCCTCCCTCAACTCCATGCAGCATGCTGTCTAGCCATAAATGGATGGAAAGGGGAACAGGGAATTGTTGAAATTATGGAATTGTTGGAATTATTATATTATATTATATATAATTGTTGGAATTATTGATTTTGACCCATCGGTCCAGCAATATCCAGAACTGCAAATCCTTCCTACCCCCAGGCAGATAAACAGTCCTACCTACCTTGCCATTATCAGAAAACTTACTGAGTGTGCACTTGATACCCTCATTCAGATCGTTTATTAAAATGTTAAACAAATCTGACCCTAAGACTGAGCCCTGGGGAATTCCATTTGTGACCAGCTTCCATTGAACTCCATTCACTATGATTCTTTGAGCTCAGCCATCCAAATAGTTCTTCACACAGTGAACAGCTGTCCAAGCCATGAGCAGCCAGTTTCTCCAGGAGAATACTGTGGGAAACAGAATCAAATTATTTATTTAAATCCAGTTAGACAACATCCACTGACTTTCCCTCATCTATTAAGCAGGCCATCTTGTTGTAGAACAAGAGCATGTTAGTCAGGCAGGACCTGTCTTTTATAAACACATATAAAGGTAATGGTGACACAGTGGAGTATGCACTCAGTAGTTCAGTGATATCCTATCTCAGGAAAGTCTGAGGACCTTCGAAACACTAGATGCTTTTCCATTTTTTGCTTGTTTGTTTTTTCTTGTTTGTTTTGTTTTGTTTTGTTTTGTTTTCTGTACCAAAGGGCTAACCTTTACTTTTTCCATTCTATTGCAAGTCCTTGGAGAATAATTTGAATGGTAATTTTTGTGAATTAATTATCCTGGGAGATAGATGAACATCATTAAACTAATATAATTTTTAACATTTTTATTGCCAAAAGTGAAAGGGTAATTTTACTCTTTTAATTTCTTATAGATTTCTTATTTTTCTTATAGATTTCTTATAGAATTCTTCTATTTTAATTTCTTATAGATAGCTTTGCTTTTTTTGGATATGGCCACAGGTGTCCAATTTATCCCAAGCTCTATGGAGATATTTGCATTTTTACTCTTAGAAAATATACAGGTTGTAGTAAGTTGGAAGTGCTTGCAGTTAAGAATACCTATAATGAATACTATATCTATAAAGAAGTACTTCAAAAAATAATGTATATATATATATATATATTTAGCAGATGACTGATTTTTCTTACAATCTTGAAGGAGATGTTGCTAATGTTGGTGAATTTTAAGATTCTGCTGTGGTCCAGCATGATCATCATCTGACAATGAGCATTGTCATCTCATTGTCTTTTGCAAAGTATTATTAGATTTATCAAGGCTTTTTGGCTTAACTGTCTATGTTCAAGAGCTGGCTTTGACTCTACTCACCGTTAGATGATTTTTGACCAAAGACATTTAAGTTTCTTCTTGTTTATAAAATTAATTTTTCTTTCATGAGCATGTAACTGTGGCAGCAATCACACTTCCACTTCATATTTCATCTCCAGTCTTTCTATTAATCATATTACATTTCCAATTAAGCTATACTTATTAATTTGTTTCGGTGTGGTTCTTAGGGGAATCAGTAAATGTGTTTTATAATTAAGTGCTCAAATATTAGAATTTAATAGTTTGTAATTAGAGGGTTTTTAAATTAGAAATCTGTCTTCCTCTACAATTTTAGGAGCTAAAATCTAATTTACATCTTCACCTTAAGGAAAATTCATAAAATGAACTAAACTAAAGCAGTGAAATACATTTATAATTAAAGGGAAAAAACTGCGAATCAAGTGCAACTTAGGAACATAACCTAGTAGTGAAGGTATTGTACAAGATCATATAGTTTCTTATGCTCATGAACAAAATAAAGATGAAACTTTACTTAAAATAACGAATTTCCGTTTGCCATATGAAGTGTCCCATGGCAGATATTTCTCCATAGCTTTCCCAGAGCTGAAAGAATGATTTTCCTCTTCCAGCTAAAAAGACAGAGTCCTGAGTTAAGACCAGTATTAAAAGGGTTGACTTAAGATGTAGGCAAAACAGACAACTGTCTACAATGGTGTCCTGGTTCTATCCCCTCCCAGCTTCTTGTGCAGCCCCAGCCTCCTCACTAGCAGGGCAGCATCAGAAGCTAAGTCCTTGACTTAGTCTAAGCACTGATCTGCAACATCTATAACATCGGTGTGTTAACAGCATTATTCTCATTCTAAATCCAAAACCTGGTCTTGGTGGGGATAGAGTTAATTTTCCTCCTACTAACAGGTATGATGCTCTGTTTTGGATGAAAAGACTACATGTGCATTACTGGTCACAGAAGGTTTCCCCACTTCTAGAGCCTGAGTTTATGCCGAGTCCACATCCAATCTGATGTCAGCTTGAGTTGCAGAGAGATGTTGTACTGGGGGAGCCATGCTGCCAGCAGTTCAGTATAGTCTGAGGTATTCAGAAAGGTTGAGCGAATCATTAGATTAAAGTTACATCTCCTGGGCATTTGGCATAGAAGGCATCTTGACTAGCGGTTATGGCTTCAATTCCAGGTAAACCTTCCAAGTTAGGGTTCATCTGTATCTTTGGGGGTTTGTAGTTAATGAGCTGACCCTTTAAATGGGTGAACTTACTCTGCTATGACTTAATTGCAAAGAGTGTTATTTTATTATTTTAGCACAGTTGATGTGTTGTGCAAGAAATACCTTGATGTTTGACTCAGAAATTTGATGACAGTTTGATATAATTTCCATGTCCACTAATGATGTCCCCGGTGTATCTCTGCTTTTTATCAGTTTAGTTATGGTTTGCTTCCTGCTGATGACCCATACCATAAGTCCTCACAAGCACCAGCACTTTTGGAATAGTTACATTTACAAATGAAGAAAGAGTGGAATTTATGCAGAATTGGTCTTAACCTCTGTCCTCTTGCTCAAGACTTGTTGATATTGGAGATAACTCCTGTTCCTATTGAAGACAGCTCCTGTTAAACACTGGGGTCATTCAAGGAAGCTTTCAATTTTGTATGAATATAATTAAAATTAGAGAGAGAGAGATAATTTTGCCTCATTTAAGCTGCATTATATCGCCAAAGAAGTAGGAAAGGATCTAAATGTAAATGGGAAACGGATACAGGATATTTTGAAACAGGTCTTTATTAATTACTTTATTGTTGTAGGTTTTGGTTGTTTTGATGTGATCTGGGAACATTAGAAAATGACATTACTGTGTGCTTCCATTCGTAGGGTGAGGAGGGAGGAAATTAACCAGATCCTTATTTAAAAATCTATTGTTGCTTTTTGAATAGATGAATTCAATGAATTCATTTTTTCTTTTTTTTTTTCTTTTTTTTTTTCACTGTATTATGGATTGAAAAATTTTAGTAATGAATGATGCTGACTTATTTGGTAAGATGATCATCCAGTACACATACCACAATGGTACAAATCACATACTATAATAAAAAATTACTTACATATGCCCTTCATTAATATTTCAGAATTCAGACAGTAAAGAAAGCAATTTATCTTGGTATAAGTTAGAATCCTGTTTAATAATATTTTGCAAGGAGACAAGATTAATGCTAATAATGTTTTTTTCATTGACAAGAAAGTAGTGTTAACATCAATAACTCACTCTTTCAGTTAAAAGTGTAGCATTTGTTTTACAGCTATCCAAAACAACAAGGTTAAACATTAAAAAAAAAAAAAAAAAAAAAGAGCATGGACTATAAACAAGGTCACGCCTATAATAGAATAAAACATGAATTTGTTTTCCTAGGCTAAAATCTTATTAGAATGAATACTCTTACAGATCAGAATGAAGGTGCTGAAGGCTATAAAGCTATTCAAGCAAAATAATTCAACTTCAGTGTCTTTCCATTCCAGGAAGTGGATATTTCCTTTTTCATACTCTCAGTGAATTTGAAACTCATCTAATTAAGATTCAAATTTACTGTTTTCAGTCTCCTTGATTCTGATAACAACACATTTAACTTCATTCCACTTCTCAAGTTTTAAGGTATAAATGAGTTTGGTATAGAGATTCTTGAAGGTATATTGAATGAAGTATATATTCCAAAAAAACAATACATTTGCTCTGCTTCAATAAATGTTTCCCCTTTAGAATATATTTGGCTTCATTAAGATGACACATAGACATGAATATGGAACATTTAGTTCCTCTGAGATTCCTCATACAGCTAAGGACTTTTCTAGGTTATAGCAACGTACATGCTGACACTAATATGGCACTGTTGTAGTCGCATCGATAATGTTATAAGGAAGACACAAATAAGGTTTGTATCAATTCAAGAAAATATATTATTTAAATTAATCCACCTCATGTAATGTACTCTACAAATATGCACAAAAATAGTTCACAGAATCACAGAATCACAGAACAGTTAAGGTTGGAAGGGACTTCTGGAGGTCATCTGGTCCAACACCCCAGCCTGGCTCTGCCCTCTTTGCATCCTCCCTTTAGGTATTTATGTGCATGTATGAGATCCCCACTGAGCCTTCTCTTATCTGTGATGAACAGTCCCAACGCTCTCAGCCTCTCCACATAAGAGAGGTGCTCCAGTCTTTGCCATCTTGTTGGCTGTCTGCTGCACTCTTTCCAGTATGTACAAGTCTCTCTTGTACTATAAGTCTCAGCACTGAACACAGTACTCCAGGTGCATCCTCACCAATGCTGAGTAGACTGGAAGAGTCACCTTTCTTGATCTGCTGGTGATAGTTTGTCTAATACAGCCAAGAACACTGTTAGCCTTCTTAGCAGCAAGGGCACATTGCTGACTCATGATAAACTTGGTGTCCACCTGGACTCCTAGGTTCTTTTCTGCAGAGCTGCTTCCCAGCAGGATGGCCCCCAGCATGATCTGGTGCCCAGGGTTGTTCTTCCCCAGGTGCAGGACTCTGCACTTCTCCTTGTTGAACTTCATGACATTTTTGTCAGCCCACCTATCCGACTTGTCACAGTCCCTCTGGATGACAGCATGACCCTCTGGTGAGTCAGCCACTCCCTCCAGTTTCATGTCATCCACGAATTTACCGAGGGTGCTCTCTACCCCATTATCCAGATTGTTAATGAAGATGTTAACTAGGACTGGATCCAGTATTGACCCCCAGGGTACTCTGCTCATTACTAGCCTCCAACTAGACTGCATTACTGAACACTGTCCTCTGGGTCTGGCCATTCACACAGTTTTCAATCAACCTCACTGCTCATCCAGCTTCAACAGCTTGTCTATGAGGTTCTTATGGGGGATAGTGTCAGAAACCTTACTGAAGTCCAGGAAGACAATATCCACTGCTTCTCCCTCATCCATCAGGCTGGTGATTTCATTATAGAAACTTGTCAGGTTGATCAGGCATGACTTCTCCTTCATGAATCCATGTTGACTACTCCTGATGATTTTCTTCTCCTTCAGGTTCCTGGAAATGGTTTCCAGTATTAGTTGTTGTAGCACCTTCCCAGGAATAAAGGTGTTTGTTCTTGCCTTTTCTGAAGACAGGACTGACATTTGCTTACCTCCAGTCTTTGGGAACTTGTCCCATTTGCAACAACTGAGCAAAGATTGTAGAGAGTGCACATCTGCCAGCTCCCTCAGCACTTGTGCGTGCATCCCTTCAGGACCTATGGACTTGTGAATATCCAGTTTGCTCAAGTATTCCCTGACCTGATCCTTTTCCACAAAAATGTGTGTAATTACATTTATGTATATATTATGATCAAAACATGTTAAATATAAATGTTTATGCATATACTTAAAATCCCTGCTTTTGTGTGTGTGTGTGTGTGCTTTTTTAAAGTCCCCAAACATAATGACATAATAACCCATCACATTTCCTGTATGTGAAGTACAAAGTACTTTTATAAATTTCATTTCAGTCTGCAGGCACATATCCACACAAATATAACATCTGGTGCAAAGTTCTGGAATAACAAGAACCTCCGTGTTTGTTGATGTCCCATTTGAAATTTTTCTGTGTTCTGTGTAGAAACAGTATATTCTTTATATCACCCACAGTCCTGCTAAATTTTCTGACTGCCAGTCTCTATGGTTTCGCTGTCTCAGTGAATATTTAATAATTATACAAGAACAAGCAAGAAGAACTAATACTGCAGAAAGAGAAGAGAAATCCACCCAAAACAACTCATAAATTGGTGGTAATAAAGCATCCTGTTTAAATTTTTTCAGGCAAGGGACTTTTATTTTTTATTTTCACTTCTCAGATGTGTGGAGTATGTTGCTAAAAACTCCTGGAGTCATACACAAAACCAGTCCTTTCATATGAAAAAGGCTAAAATATGGCTAAAACAGTGGAAGGTAAAGTCTTAGTGTTTTCTTTTTTTGGCTCTTGTTATTTTGAAAGCAATTAAAAATACCAGGACATGTATATACTGTTGTGGAAGTAAATGTTGGACACAAGCCCATTATTTATTTATTTATTTATTTATTTATTTATTCTTCTGCTGCACATGTTCAGCCCTCACTGAATTCTGTAACAAGTTTATCTAGGACAGAATCTTGCCTGTAGCCAACACAATTGTTAAATATCACCTTTAAATGTGAGTATTAAGTAGAAAATATTTGAGCAATGTTTCATGCAACTCCATCTGTAGAGACTTAGCCTGATATTTGTACATCTGCTTGGTAGCATATTATGTCACCCTGAATGGAAAATATTTTCAGCTACACAGCTGAAATGTGAAGATTTAAAATACTGTAGAGTTTGATACTTATACATGGTAAGAACTTTGATTTGCTTGTATAAGTGTTCTAGTTCAGAGCAATAGCTACAGTTTTGCCTTTGATTGGGGAATAACTATTTTACCTAAGAGGAATCCTATGTGAATTACTGGATGCAAAATGGTAACTGTATGTGATACATATACGTACACACATATGTTCTTTCCCTTTCACCATCAACAAAGGCAGCAGAGCATATTTGCACAAGGAGTCCTATAGATATCAATTGGGCTAATCATCTAAGCATGGTACACATAGTCTAATGTAGAGAAATGCAGGTTTTTTTTAGTATTATTGCTACACTTTGTGATGAAGCAAACAACTGTTAGAATAATTCTGAGTATTCAAGGTTCTTGCTGTTTTGATAGTAGATGCTTCTTCCTATTATGCATTTAAAGATACTGTCCTGTGGAGAAATCTAAGGAAGGGAATGTGTCAGTCCCTTAGAGTCTATTTTCATACATGGAAACTGTATATACATATGGATATTCATGAACAGTTTATTTCTGAATAAATTCTTTATTCTCTGTGCAGAGAATCTGAAGAGGGTTATGACAATGCTTAGGAAATGCGCAAGGCTTTCTGTGATGGGAAGAATATCCAATGTCTTGCTTCTACAAGTCCATTGAGTTTTGAGAAGTCCAATTTTAAGTCCTCTAAGATGGAATAAAAGCTCCTGAAAAATTCTAATCATGGCTGTCAGACTGATGTTTGCTTGAAACAAACACCAGCGGTAAACATGGTTTTCAAGATTTATTCAGGGAATAAAGCATAACATTTACACAGAAAGAGGGCAGCATTAGAATGAAGAGAGATGATCAGAGCTGACCTTTGGCAAGCAGTACAAATATCTAAGTATGAATGAATGCCCCAGTCAAATAGATTAGTTTTCAGAACAGTTAATTCCTCTTGAAAGCGAAGGTCGGACAGAGAGCATATGTGGGACAATTCTGAGTTCAATTTGCTTTGGTGTATTAAACAAAAATGCCAGATTCCATTTTACCAAACATGCTTTAAGACAAGGGATTGGTAGAGAAATAAAGAATATTTTAGAAGTGTAAACTGAATGATTTAAAAAAATAATAAGAACTGTCACTGGAGGAAGAGGAACTGCTTTGACAGATGTATGAGTCCTTGATGTAGGAAACTTGATTTTCCCAAGTCTTCCATGGTCTTTGTGTACATGTCTTCCTCTGTCTTAGCTGTGTGAATTGGGAATGGCAATGTATCCTTCTATTATTATTACTGTTATTATTATACACATTTAGATTTTTTTTGTGGTCAGAATGCTTGCACTCTATGCAGTTGTTGTTTTTGTGTTGTTTTGTTTTTTGTTTTTTGTTTGTTTGTTTTTTAACAGCCAACATTGTTCAGCAGAACAGGTAACCTTTTAATCTTGCAAATCTGGACTGAGGATTGGAATTGCAATTTATATTCCACATGAAATGGCTTTGCTAGAAATGTGATTCTTGTCTCATACAAAATGGCTTTAAGTGTGACACAGTGTCATTAGTTTGAGCCAGTCAGCTCACCAGATTGTTATTAGTTTGTAATAAACATTTAGAAACATGAAGGATCATTAAAGGAAATCAGCTCATTCGTGTAGCTGCTACATATTTATAGACACTCTGCTTACATGAATTAATTAGTCCTTGATTGGGCGAAGCACACTGTATCTCCAGCCTCTTGGCATCTTTCCATTCTGTTTCTTTCTTTTGCTATACCATACTATATTGGCATCCACAGGATAAAATGAATAATTCTAAAGCCAGTTGGTATAATCTAAACAATATGATTGTAATACAACTGTAACATAAGCGTTCCAGAGTACTTAGTCATAACAGAAGACCATTACCTTATGACAATCTTTTATTCTAGTAATATTCTCTCTTAATTAAAGAACAAGCATTACACATGCTATGTTATCCAGCCAAAAGAGGGTTGTTGTCTTTTTTCACCTCACTATTTTGGGCAATCAGAATTGATTCTATTCTGTGTTTATATAACCAGAAACTAGGCTGAGCAGTAAGACTGATGTTATATTAAATTGGTTATTTACTGATGTGATTTTAATATCATTCCAAACCCACTTAAGACACTTGCCTAGTTGAAAGTGAGCATTGAAAGTTGTCTTTAATACGTCAGTCCTAGATTCATGTCTGTCAAAACCTCCAATTTTTGTGTTTGGTGCCAGTAAAATAACTTTCTGTTTTGTCAAATGGTTATTCATGGCAGAAATTTAAGATGTTCTTTAAAAGTATTAGATATTAAAAGAGCTTAAAAGGACTTAGAAATTATTTTAAAATATTCCTTATTTTTAAAACTGCTAACTTTGCCCAGCTGTCTGGCAGCTGCATACTTTTATTTTCAAATTGCAGTGCAAAATAGACTAGATCAACTCATTAAATTGAAGATTAATATTTCTGAGGTGAATTATTATTTTTAGTTCACAATAATAGGCATTACAGGCCTTTCTTCTTAAGGCATCCAAAATATAGATGTCTAAAAAAGGTAATTGAATTAATTATATAAAATATATTGACTATTAAAAAGTGGGAATTACAATTTTAAAAAGGAATCTAAGTGAATCAGATGCTCTTCAGTATCATCCCCCACATTTTCACAAAAGGTTCTTGGGACTGTGATATTCCTCAAGTAAATCAGAGTTTTTAGTTGGTGTTAGCTATTGATGTGAATTTGATCAGATGAGAATTAAGTGGGATTCCAGATAAAGTAAAACACCAATAAACAGCCAACACTTCACTGTCACATTGCATAGTACTAGTTGGTGAATGCAGTTGTGGTTAAGCATTGATACAAATTTTCAACAGAACAGTTGCAGATCGTGTAGAAAACAGGTCCAACTGATGTTGGTTGTAATAGTTATAATAATAATGTTTTGTTAACTGTCGATGTTGTACACTGCTACTGTTTAAAGCTGTTAGGCATCCAGCAACACTGACAGATGGATGGTAGTACACAAATTAATCTCTGCAGTCTGATATGGTTCGTTGTGTTATTTGATAGTTTCGTAGTTATATTTGGAGCTTCCTGGTATGCATTATAAGACAAAACTGACCTATTTAGAATTCTATTCTAAATTAAAAAATCATAGCAGAAGGGGTAATGAAAAATACTTTTCTGTACAGAAGAAGAAAGCTTGTGAATAGCAATTTCTAAAAAAAATATGTTTTTTATCATCACCACATTAATAATCATGTTAGCTAAATTAGTCCTTTTCATTAAATTAATATTCACTTGATAATTTTAACATTGCAACTTTATTTTACACTTAACTCTTACATTACAATTTAAACTTTGAAGTTGGTTATTAAAATAAGATCAGTATTTGAAATAGAAGAAGAACAACAACAAAAAAATCTGAAATCACTTTGATGACACAAGTACGTATTCATATGATGAAGGAAAATAGTACTGTTTGGGCAATGGAGTAGGCCTGAGTAGGAAAATTAGAGCAGATCAAGAAAGGCATCTTTCTCACAGCTACAGAACAAATTGGTGTGTAACAGAGGCTTTTGTGCAGTGCCCTGTCCATTAGGCACTGTAAATTACTCTCTGTTCCTGAGTTGCCAATGAACAGTGTAATTTAAAACTGGCCTCTAGGCTCTGTATGCTGCATAGCTGAAAGGTAGGATTGGAATTGAAGTGGACAGTAGAGTCCTTTTCTATGAAGTAATATATTAGTTCATACAGCTTCTTAGACACAGTGCTATAGTGATGAGACATTTCTGCAAATGACAAAGCAAATGGTTAAATCAAACTTTTCCTTGATGATCACTTGTTAATAGATTAAATTTAACTACCCTTACGCTGTCTAATAAATGTCTTCTGTTTTACAGCCCCTCTTTCAATATCTGGTGTGGTTGTTATGGTGCTCTAATAAATACTCTAAAGACATCTAGAGTCTACAATTTATTCCAGGAGGAATTTGGCTGCTTTTATTTATTTGTTTATTTATTTATTTATTTTCCCCATCTCTTATTGACAGTCATCTCTTATTATCAGCAGTCTTTCATTGAAAGGTAATTTGATTATCCTCGAGGTTTCTTCCTAGCCTCTACTGAGTCCAGATTAATTTAAGGAGTCAAGTTCACTAAAGGATTGTGCTTGATAGATGGTCAGGGTAAAGCTCTGAAAAAAAAAAAAAATCAAAAGTATTTCCTGAAGAAAAAAGTCCAAGTAGTTTTGTTTGCTTGCTTATGATTTCTCTTTCAGAGAGAATTTTTCTCTGAAACATGGCTAAAACAATGACAAGTATAGTTTGGTTCTACAGCTTATGTGTATAGCTGATACTGAGAATCATATTTCATAAGTAGAAATGGAATCTGATCCCTGAATTCAAAACTGATTTATTTGGTGCTAATGTGAGATCATCAGAGCTACAAGATGTTTTTGCAGATTGCTGTACAATCCAGTCATCTGCATTAGTGAAGTGAGATAACCACCAGTTTGTTTGGAACTGATCTGTAGGTTTTAATGTGGAGGTTGATGAAGGACAGTATAATATCCAGCTATTTTCTCTTTCTTATTCTTCTTGTCTGTGGGGACTAGACCACTTTGGAACATCAGGTACTACAAAGACTCCTGTCAGGAGGAGTGTGATGCATGTGTAATATGCAGCTGAGTAACATTGTAAAATACATGTTGGAACTGCAGTCAATGTCATTTCTAAATAAATCAGAATAATCAGAATTCAGAATATTTAAAAATTATAGAATCATAAAATTGTAGAAATATAGTATCATAGAATGGTTTGGGTTGGAAGACACCTTAAAGATCAACTAGCCCAACAACCCTGCCATGGGCAGCTCTCACTAGATCAGGCTACCTGAAGAGCCATGCAACCTGGCTTTGAACACTTCCAAGGATGGGAATTGACAACTTCTCTGGGCAACCTGTTGCAGTCACTTGCCACCCACATAGTGAAGAGTTTCTTCCTAATATCTAATCTAAATCTACCTCCTTTCAGTTTCAAGTATTCAGTTTAATGTACCCCCTTTAAGTACTGAAATTCTGCAATGAGGTCTCCCCAGAACCATCTCTTCTCCACGCTAACCCCAACTCTCTCAGCCTTTCTTTATAGAAGAGGTGCTCCAACCCTCTGATCAACTTTGTGGCCCTCCTCTGCACCTTGTCTAACAGATCCCCATCTTTCTTGTTCTGGGGACATCGGAGCTGGATGCAGTACTCCAGGTGAGGTCTCAAAAGGGTGGAGTAGAGGGGTAGAATCAATTTGCTTGAACTTTTGTCCACACTTCTTTGGATACAGTCCAGGATATGATTGGTTTTCTAGGCTGCAAACGTGCACTGCTGGCTCATTTTTCATCCACCAATAGCCGCAAGTCATTCTCCACAGGGTTGCTCTCAATCCATTCATCACCTACTCTGATATTTGGAATACCCTGTCCCAGCTGAAGCAGCTTCTACTTGGCCTTCTTCAACTTCATGAGGTTCATGAGGGCCCACCTCTCAAGGCACTCAAAGTCCCTCTGGATGGCATCCCTTCTATCACTTCAGCTGTACCACTAAACTTGGTGTCATACACAAACTTGCTGAGAGTCACAATAATCCCAACAATCCCAACACTCAGCCTTTCTGCATAGGAGAGGTGCTCCAGCCTTCTAATCAACTTTGTGGTCCTCCTCTGCACCTTGTCTAACAGGTCCCCATCTTCTTTGTGCTGGGGGCATAAGAGCTGGATGCAGTACTCCAGGTGAGGTCTCAAAAGGGTGGAGTAGAGGGGTAGAATCACTTGATGAAGGGTGCACTCAGTCCCACTGTCTGTGTCAGTAATAAAGATATTTGCACAGCACCAATCCCGGTACGGATGCCTGAGGTACGCCACTCATCACTGATCTCTACCTGGATGCTGAGCCACTAACTGCAGCTCTCCAGATGCAGCCATACAGCCAATTCCTTATCCACTGAACAGACCACCCTTCAAATCCACATCTCTCCAATTTAGAGACAAGGATGTTGTGTGGGAAAACGGAGTCTGTCTTTTGCTTTATTCAAAGTTATTCAAAGGCTGATGAAATCAATGTAAACATTTTCACTGATTTCCATTAAATTTCAAATAAGTTTTGTGAGAAGTCTGCCTGGACCTTTATGGAAGCAACCTGGTGGCCAAATGTTATTTCTGGGGAAAGATTTACTGACCCTGTCTCTGTAAAGTAGCATAGTTTAAAAGACCGAGGAGTTTTTGTTTGTTTGTTTTAACAAAACAAGCTCATTTTTGTGTCTGTGCCCTGCATGCTTGCATTCCAGAGCACTGGAAAGACAAAGAAGAGATGGTAACAACTCAAGACATCCACTCCGCATGTCATGTTTGACCCACACATAGATACCATCTTTTATGTTTCTCTGAAATCGATGAACACAACAAACAGGTCTCTCTGCTCTGTTTTCACATCTGTAGCTAGGCAGGAACTTCTCACCCATCGCATGCAGAAGGCCACAGCAAAATAAACTGGTGACCTGATAGTAAGGACCAGAGCAAAGGCTAACAGCTACAGACGTATGATGTACAGACCTAATGGAGAGGATGCATGAAGAAATAAATTGCCTCACTGCAGTATACTTCTGTGGAACAGCTGTTCCACACATTCTGAAGTGACAGTGATTGATGCTCAGCTCCTAGGCTGCCTTTTTTTTTTTAAGTTGTTTTGTTTTGTTTGGTTTTAAATCTCAGCTGCTTGATATAGACAATATGTTATAATCTCATTAAAGTGTGTCGTGAATTGATTTTTTTATGGATGTTGAGCTTTGAAATCAGGGTGTTAGGCCATAAGGCTTCGGTAGAAATAGTAAAAATGATTTTAAATGGATTCATCTACACTGCATTTGTAGATATCTTTCATTTAAATGCATGGCTTTTTCATGTAAAAATTTCATTGCCATCATCAGAAAAGTGTTTTGAATGTGTTTTAAGACCATTTTGATGAAAAGTTTTATTTTATTGATGCTTAAGTAAATTTAGCCTATTAATTTGTGTTTATCAGTTGCCTGCCTTTTAAAGTCTGTCAGAGACTCAGAAAATAAAAAAATAAAAACCTAGGTATTTCTTATATACAGTAAGTCTGTGCATATGAAATGAAAGATGGCTGGCAGGTAGAGAAAAAATCTTTCTCACAAGAGAAATTCTCCTGATATATTTCAAAGTAGAAAACCATGAATTAGGAGAAAAGAAGAGAGTAGGGTCTTCAGATTCCCACACACGCTCTGTTAACATTTGCATTTTAATAATTTCCTTTTTTGTTTGTTTGTTTGTTTTTTGAGCTTCAAAGGTGATAGATAGCATCAATTTGTTGAAGAATGAACAAATCTCTTCTTGTCTCCAGTCTTTAAAAGGGGCCTTTGCAAAAGGCCTTTCATAGAATTGTAGCATCATCAACGTTGGAAAAAAGTCCAACCATCAGCCTGACCTACTGAGTCCCATCACTAAACCATAGCCCTTGATATAGTTTGGTGGTTGGACTTGTTGATCTGAAGGATCTTTTCTAATCTAAATGATTCTACGATTCTTTCATTCTCTGTTGACTTCATCACTTCCCTGGGTAGCCCATTCCAATGCCTAACCCTCTCTCTGTGAAGAAATTCTTCCTAACATCTACCCTAAACTTTCCCTGGTGCAACTTGAGACCATTTTCTCATACCTTATCACATGTCACTTGAGAAAAGAGAGCCTCCTCTCTGCCAGCTCCATTCAAGTAGCTGTAGCGAGTGACGAGGTCTTCCCTCAGCCTCCATTTCTCCAGACTAAGGAACCCTTATTGCCCCAGCTGCTCCTCACAAATCTTGTTTTTGAGGTGGTCTCACCAGTGCCATGTACATGGGGACAATCACTTCCCTACTCCTGCTGGCCACACTATTTTGGATGCAGGCCAGGCTGCCGTTGGCCTTCTTGGCCACTTGGGCACACTGCTGGCTCGTGTTCAGCTGGCTGTTGACCAGCACCCCCAGGTCCTTTTCTACTGGGCAAGTGTTCAGCCACTCTTCCCCAAGCCTGTACTGATGCATCAGGTTGTTATGACCCAAGTACAGCACCAGGCACTTGAAAAGCATTGTTTGTCAACATTGTCTAAATTTCCTCCCTCAACTCCATGCAGCATGCTGTCTAGCCATAAATGGATGGAAAGGGGAACAGGGAATTGTTCCCAGTCATCTAATAAAGTGAGGATCAATTATATTTGTTAGATCTTTCAATTATTTTTCTATGCATCATCTAAAATTTATAAGCAAGACTGGCTACTATACCTCACAACATTACTACAGGTAGAAGTTTAAATTCTACATCGTCATGTTGAATTAACTGTTTTTTACTATGATTCATATAATGGATGCATTCAAAATCTTAAGTAAAATGCAAAAAAAAACAAAAAATAAAACAACGACAAACAGAAACAGAAACAAAAAATGCAGTATATATGTATCATTGTCCCTGTTGCTTTATTTTCTATGAATTCATGTGATTTGATCTTTTGATCCAGTAGGTTCTTTTGTACTGTTTTTTGTTTGTTTGTTTGTTTTTGTTTTTTGTTTGTCTTTGTTTTGCTGCTTCTGCTCATGAGCTATCTAGTTTCATTTTTCTAATTAACTTTCTCCCATTAGATATTTGCCGAATAGTAATGTCCTTTCATAAAAAAAGGGAGTTTATAAAAATATAGTTCTTCTTTTTTGGGGGAGCTACATGAAAAAATTGTATTTATTCTAAGATGCTTGAACTCCCCCAGAAATAAGATCTTAAGTATTTGTGAATAACCCAATTAATAAGCTAACATTTAAAATTATTAATGCAATAGAAGGCAGCAACATTACATCAAGAAACAGATTTAAAATATACCACCAATAATGCCATTCTCTTTTGTCATCAAGTAAAATACAGAATCCATTTACGATAGCCTCAAGTTTGTTTATTTGGGCTGATCTGTTCTGAAATTGAGCTAAAATAGAAGGGAAGCTTGTGACCTTTTCTTTTAATTTAGGATGCAACTTTTGTCTGACTGCTTCGTCTTCTGCCTCATCCATACGCCATTTTCCCATTTTTAGATGGAGAATACAGGTACAGTTTTATTTTTTTTCCCCCATTGTTACTTACAAAGTTCAATTCTTACCCTATTTTCAAAGTGTCTCAGACTTTTAGGTATTTATTGCTGTGGAACATCAGTTTCTAGGCACTACATTTCTTCTGAAGAGGAGACTTGGGATCCTCAGCCACATACACCATGAGAAATTGTGTTAAAAATTTCAACAATAATTCCAACTGGTCTGATATGAGGTCATGTCCAAGTGTAGTATTATCCAGAGGTATTAGTTTAGTATGCTGCCTAATTCAGACAGTCTAACTGTATTAGCCTGGTCTCAGCACTAATATATTTATACTTCAGGTTCTGAGTTTGACTTGTTGATGGTCAGTTTGGGTATCTGGGCAGTGGTGCAATGTGTAAAAGAGACATAACAACAAAGCATGCCCAGAACAGTTTCCATTAACCTCTTACTCGTAGTCTCAGCAAGACGCTTGTGTAAGAGTAAGAGCAGGGCATTGACAAGACAGTGTCCAATAAAATTAAAATTGAAATGCAAGAGGAAAATAGGTGGGAATCTATTCAAAACAAAACTTTGAAATGGATAGAATGCAAATAAAGGTCAAGAGAGAACTAAGTCTGTGCTGTCACTAAAATTCATTATTTAAATTATAGTCAAGGCATTTCTTGGAATTTCACTGCTAACTAGACAGTCTTGTGGGTATGTCTGAATGATCTATCAAGTGAGTCTTCTCAGTTTCATATAGATTTGACAGTAATTAGAAGTATATACTCTCCTTGCAAAATTTGTATGGTACAAATGACTTTTCATCTGAAGCTTCAGAAGAAAAAATGTGTGAAACTGTAATAATTCTTTACAAAAAAAAAAAAAATCTTCTGTCATTGCATTATTTTATATAGTCATATTCAGGCGAAAATTTGTCTCCTGTGTTTTATCAAATAGGTCTAGCATTAGGACTCCTTTTTTTCTGTCTTGATTTTCAGAAAATGGGTTAAATGAACAGGTTAACTGAGCAGCTGAGCCAATAAGCAATATTGTTTGAGTCTCCATGAGAGCAGATTTAAGTAAAGGAAAAACACTTCTGTGCAACAGCATCTGGGAGAGAGGATTGAGAAATGTCAGAGAACCAGCCCTGTAGTCCCCAAGGTCAGTGCAGTATGAGGCCAAGAGGTGATCCAGGCACACAGCACAAGTTCCCCCACAGCCTGGTGAAGAAGGCTGTCTCCCTGCATCCCATGGGTCCCACGGCAGAGCAGATCTCCACACTGCAGCCCATGGAGGAGCCCCCAGTGGAGCAGGTGGATGTGGCCTGGAGGAGGCTGTGGCCCATGGAGAGCCCCCGAAGCAGCAGGCCCTGGGCTGGGGCTGCAGCCCGTGGAGAGGAGCCCATGCAGGAGCAGGGGTCTGGGGAGAGCTGCCCCGTGGGGGACTGCTGGAGCAGTTTGCTCCTGGGGGATGGACCCCGTGGTACAGACTCATGTTGGAGAAGTTCTTGAAGAGCTGCTGCCCGTGGGCAACCCATGCAGGATCAGTTCAGGGGACAGCATCCCACGGGAGGGACCCCATGACCCCATGTGGAGCAGGGGCAGAGAGCGACCGAGAATGAGCAGTGGAGACAAAGCGTTAGGGACTGACCACAGTCCCCATTCCCCATTGCGCTGCACCGCTCATGGGGAAGGAATAGAAGAGGGTCACCAGGGGGAAGGTGTTTTTTTTTTTTTAATGTTGTTTGTTTTGTTTTTTTTTTTGTTACTCACTGCTCTAGCTCGTTAGTAACAGTTGATAAATTTCTCTAATCTAATAAAAATCTCTAATCTGATCTCTAATCTAATAAAAATAAAAATAAATAGAAGTAGAATTGGATGGGCAGTTTTTGAGGAAAATAAACTTTGAATGCATAAAGACAAGTGGAGGTATATGAGATTTGTTTTGATTTTGCTATCAACTTGTCTGATTTCAAGGGTGAGAGATTAAGTGCATGTTGAGATCAGAGTTGTGCTTGTAGTGGGTATTAGGAAAATAAATTAGAAAATAATTATTCTGTGATAACATCTTTGCCATGGTTTGCAAATATCTGTGGGGAAAAAAAAATAAAATAAAAAATTGAGAGTGATTGCTTTTTGTCCTTCCTCCTCAAAGGATTGCCTTATGGAGAAACAAGTGAAGAAAAGCTTTTGCAGGAATTTGAGTGGTTGACAGCCCTAGAGCAAAAGAGCTCATGGTCTTCTTAGAAAGGAAACTTTCCTATTCTGTTTCTATTGTTCTGGCCACTATGGGGCTCAACATTAGGAGCAATTTGAGAAAATGACTTCCCCATTCCCAAGTGAGAGTATTCAGCAATTGCTGTTACTTTGCCTCTGTGAAAGGTGTAAAAGCTATTGAATAAGTAAAATAAAATGCTTGCGTTTCAAAAATGTGCAGGATCAAAATTTATACCTACTTCATACAGTGAGTTACAAATTTAGGCTGTCACTTGTAGAGCATTTTCTGGTTAAATTATTTAGCCCTCTTCATATTTGTCAAGGGCTTTTGTAGTAGCAATAAGATGTTAAGGGGCTCTGAGCAGAAACATCATATCTCATAAAAGAAATCTTGCAAAAGGAAAAGAAAGGACATATGTTCTGAAATTACAGAAAAAGTTTTGGTACCACAGTTGTCATTGTTTTGTCAATCAGCTTCAGGTAAGGCATTTGGTCTTAAATAGTCCATCAACAGATTTAAGCACTTTACTGCTGCCTTTCTGAGATAATTGTTTTGTGCCACAACAACAACTACAAATGAAGTTTCAAATGCATAAATAAAAGTGAAATGCTTGAATGATTTTTTTCCATCCTTTTTTTTTCTTTTTTTTTTCCCATAGGAAGACAGAAAAGAAACAGTATATGCTTCTATTCAGTTCATTAGATCCAGACGTTGATGAAGGAGTTTCTTTGTTTACTGGGGGAAATGGATAAAATGTTAAACCTAATACAAATAAACTCACAACATAATTGAAAAGTAACTAACAGAAAAACCTGCTTCTATTCAAAGAAATAAAAGGTGGAGGGGCACTTTGATTATAATACCTTCTTTTTATGACCTCATCCTTACTCCTAAATTAACTATGATTTGATCCAGAAAAAAAAAATAATTTGTTCACATTTTAATTACTCTAGCATATATTGGTTTCATATGTTAAAAACCCACAGCTGCTTTCATGTGCTGAAGTAGCTCAGAACGGTTCTATTTAATAACTTAAAAATTCTGTTGACTTCAATCTTTGCTGTGGTAGAACGCATTGGAAAAAGGGGTGAGGAGTAATGAAGTCCTTTTTTACAACAGAAGATATAGAGAATCCTGTTCCATGGATGTTTTTTTTATTATTATTATTTTTTTTTTTTTGTACTAATTTCTAAAGGCATTGTATCTGTATAATTATTTATATTTTTCATTAGAACTTTCTTCATATTTAGTAATATATTCTTTTGGTATGTAATCCCAATTCACTTAGGGACTGATACTTTAATTTTTGCCAAGATTCAAATTCTCTGATTTCTGGAGTGGTTATTTTCTGATAACATAGTTAAAACCTCCAGCAAGAATGTCACTGGATCCTAGAATTCAAAAATCTGTACCAAAATGCATTTATTTCAATGTGTGAAATTTGCTGAAATTTGCCTTTTTGAAAAAGGTCTGCTTTCAAATTTTGTAGATGTTTTACAAGGGAAATTCAAAATAAAAAGCTGCATATTAAGATAACTGTGATCCTCAGGGTTAAACTATGCAGATTTAAATGGTCCTGTATAACAGTACCTCCCACTGCATTTATATCTTCAGAAATAAAACTTAACACTATATTAAAAAAATGGGGGGGGGGGGAGGGGGGAGGAGGGGGGAGGCATGCGAAAGGAAAAAAATATATATATGGCTGTGGGATTTAATTATTTACTTTGATATATTTATATAGCTTTAACTCTGAAATAATGCTGCAGTGTCTAAAGTATGTTCATGTAGATATTCCATCCCTTTAGCTCAAAGATAAACTGGAGTATCCAGATTTTACTCCAGTTTTAGCTGAAACATACATAAAACATGGTCATTCTTAAACTTCATGATCTAAACTTCTGGATTCTAGATTCCAGGCAAATGAGCATTCGATCACAACCTCTCATAAATTTGAGAAGAGTCATGCTCAGAGTGGTATAGGTCCATTATACAAAGTCTATGTATATATGTACATATATACATACTTATTTGTTTGTGTAGTTTATAAACAAGAAGCAGAAGAATATTAAATATTAAATAAATATTCATTTAATATTCATAACTGTTGCCTAATTACTCATTTGTCAACAATTCCAGGCATGACCTCTCTTGCTCCTGTGGACTATGGGAATGTTTGGGACAGGTTAATTGTATGCTTTTTGCCCCGGGGATATCATTTGATTTACCGTCAGTTTTTGTGAGGATATTTCAAACCATGTTACTTTTGTGGTGAAAGAAAAGAAAAAAAAAAAAAAAAGTGTACATTAACACTGAATGTTTAGGGCCTAAATCTATGTCTTGGGTATTTTCTTTTGAATCAGACTTTTTTTTTTTCTGACCTTCATGTAAACTTAGCCTACGCTATGCTTAAAGAACTCTTTTCTCAAATAAGAATATGTGGCAGGATCCGGGAATTCATTCCTGCAGGTTCTGCTGTTACAGCTGGAGACCTCTTTGCCTTACTTGCTTTGCTTTACCATTGACAAGGTTACTACTTTTCTCAAAATACAGTGCTTAGATAAGGTACAGTAACTGCAGCTGTAAAATCAGAAGTAATGGGTTCATATAAAGGTACAAATCCAAACGGACAGTGAGAAGAAAAGACTATGGTACTAGATACATTTCTTTATATCTCTGAGTTTTCTCTCCAGTGCTGCTGGGTTTTCTCTCCTAACTTCTAAAGAGAATAAGTAGCACAAATCAGAAGCTTAACCTCTTTATGTTTGTTCATTCATCTGTAAAATAGAGAATATTGCACGTGTAATGCTTCTTTCAGGATGAATATGTTAATGTCTAAAAAGCTTTTTAAGAATGTAAAACACTATATAAATGTGAAATATTAGCATACATATCTCCTTAACTAGAACAAGAGTGGGAGATACTACAAGAGTTCATATGCTACTTTGAAATAGTACAAGTCAGGCTGAAGTGTCTTTTAGAGTGGTATCCTGGCAGTTTCTTTGAAGTAGTAAAAATCTTACACTCCCAATGACTTTAACACACTCATCACTAAGTCTTGTGAGACAGGATTATTAATTTATTTATTTTTTTCAGTGTTCCTTCCTAATTCACTTAGGGTCTGGTTGTCTTAGGAGCTGGATATATGGACTGGGGGAAGATTGTATTGATTAAATTGCATAGTTCTTAGGTATATCATCCATGGTAAAAACAAAACACTCCAAACCACACCACCTTCCATAACTGATTCCACCTACACTTAACCAAATTAAAGTTCTACCTTACTTGAAAGCTATTGTTTGCTGGAGGGATGGAAAAGGAAGTCTCAGCTATCTTATATTTCTTAAGTACTAATATCATAAAAATGTGTTTGCAGTATCTCAAGGCAGGAGGTAAAAATAATTGGTTTAGCATTTGATCTAATACAAAAGAGAAAGCTTTCTGAGAGATATACTGAGACAACAGGGTGCACAACGCATAGTGCTTTTCCATTATTTCCATTCAAAAGCTCTATATCTTCTGGAGAGAACTGTTAAGCCTTAAATATTAAAATGATACAGTTTGTAGAGGTGGAAAGCTATGGCCCTTGAACAGCGTTTATGTATTTCTATAATACAACAGATATCTTTCTGTTTAGAAGGGGTTTTAAAATCTACAGTAATCTGATGCCTTTTTCGGATCCCACATGTTCTTATTGAAAAAAAAAAAAAGACTGGTACCAGAGGTGTTTTTTTATTATTATTATTATTTATTTGTTTGTTTGTTTGTTTTTATTAAAGAATGCAAATCTTTTGTTCTGGGGAGCTTCCATGCAGCCATAAAATGTGCTGTGTCAGAAAAGGACACTGGAAGGCCATTCAGACAAGTACCAGCACAACTGCAAATTTCATGCCTCCCTGCACACCTATGATACTTCTTATCAAGGTACCAAGGTTGTTTTAAAAGTTTCCTACTGTGGGAAAAAAAAAAAAAAAAAGTTTTATCACTTGCTATATTTCATCAAAATATATTTCTATTTTTTGGAACAACAATTGGACTTGTAAAAGTGTGCGTTATCACTGACAGCACCACATTTTAAGTTATTATAAATAGTCAAACACTTCAGGAAGAAGTTGATGTACTTTGCTGTACTTTGCCTGTGATACTTCTTAATACGCCTCTCCCATATATGCAATATTTTAATAATACTAAATTATAGTTAAAACTGGTCTAAAGCGCTTCAAAATGCCATCTAAGAAGCCCCAGTATGTGTTGTGGTCACAAGCAGTCAGCTAAGAACCATGCAGCCACTCACTCACTCTCCTCAGGTATGGAGGAGAGAATCAGAAAGGCAAAAGTGCAAGAACTCATGGGCTGAGATAAAGACAGCTTACTATGTAGAGCAAAAGCCCAGCACTAAAGCAAAGCAAAACATGGAATTCCTTCTCTACTTCCCATCATCAGGCTGGTATTCAGCCACTTCCAGGAAAGCAGGGCTCATCGTGTGTTATCAGTCTCTTGGGAAGACATGTGCCATCACTCTGAATATCCACTTTCTTTCCTCTTTCTTTCCCCCTTGCTTTTACTGCTGAGCATGACTCATATGGTATGGGATATCAGTTTCGGTCAGGTTCAGTGAGCTGTCCTGGTTGTGTCCCCTCCCAGCTCATTGTGCATCCCCAGCCTGCTCACTCTCAGGGCCGCACAAGAAGCAGAAAAGTCCTTGGCTCTGTGTAAGAACTGCTCAACATCAACTGAGAGCATTGGCATGTTATCACCACTATTTTTATCAAAAATCCATAACACAGCATTGTCTGGGCCTCTACAACAAAGATTAACCCTTTCCCAACAAAAAACAGGACATTATTTAAAAATGCTCAGCTACTGCTCTGCACAAGACTTTGTGGGGGATAGACTCCCATCCAGTTGTTGACTTAAATGGTTTTTACTTTATGAAATTCATTAGTCGTTAGTTGTGTTCAAGTAGTGATACTAGTTTCTGATCTCTGACCACATAGAATAGCTACTGACCTCATAAATGTAAGATTTTCATTGTGAAGATATGCCTCTCAACATGCTAGGAAAGTGTTCGATTCTTCTGTAATGGTTACCCTTTGACACTTGCAAATATGATAAATGAAAAGGCTTAATTCTTGCTGTATTCCTTCAGTTTAAAATTAATGGCACCTTTGGTATTGTAGCATAAGACAAGCAGAATTTGTTCCAAGGACTCTGGTTGTTTTTATTTTTATTTGTTTGTTTATTTTTAACACTGGTAGAATTCCTTTTCCAGTTTGCTACGTTCAAAATCCAGGGAAATGTGAAAGTGAATTCATTCTAATATTATGCTGGGATGTTTTTACAGAATACAGAACCAAAAATAAATCTGGTAGTTGTATTCATTCAGTTCCATGTATGGCATCTTATCTGATTACTAAAAGGTTTGTTATAACAACAAATTCTTGAATGTTAAAAATGAATAAAAACGGATTATTCTAACATTGAATCTGTTACCACTATCTTCTTGTTAACCAGAAAATAAACCAGTCGTTTAATTTTGATATTATCTCTGTGGATGGTGAAAGTAATGATAGAGTGCAATACAAGGTCTAAAGAAAAAAACTTCCCTCCTGAGACTATTTTGTTCAGGTAGTACCAGAGTAGTCAATATGTGGTGATTTCACATAAATGATTAACTATAAAAAATTACAAACTTTCCCAGTTAGTTATGATTTTAAAGTGTAAGATATTTTTATATTAACTCTATTATTATTGTTTTGATTGTATGCTACTGTCTGAGGCTATTACTGTTAATAATTTATTTCAACCATCTTTTTCTAAAACAAACAAACAAAGATATTAGTCCTATTAGGGTTTTATATCAAAATCTTTACTTTTTATTTTTCAGATCTATTACCTTTTAAAATATCATTTCTTATCTTTTATAGTCCTAAAGTTTACTTGTTTATTACAGAAGATATTAAAGCTGAATATCATCTTGTAAAATGAGACAAAATAAAGAATGATCATATAGATACTCCATTTTAATTAGGTTTTGTAATTAAGTGAAAAGTGTCACATTTAGAACATTTTCAATGTGGCCTATGAATTTCTCACTGTTGTTTTTGGAAAAGAAAATTTAATTATTATTAATAATAATGTTAGTTCAATGTCTAATCTCGCTCTTAGGATATTAGTTATGATTTTTTTTGTGTATGTATCTTAGCTGAGTTTTATAATTTTACACTTACCACTGATAGGTTTTGGGTGTAGAAAAATTCAAGATAGCTGAAAGAAGTGAACTTGCCCTCATACTTAATGACTTTATACAGGGAAGATAGACCACATTATTCTTTTGTTCCATTTTCATCAAAAAGAAAGAAAGAAAGAAAGAAAGAAAGAAAGAAAGAAAGAAAGAAAGGAAGGAAGGAAGGAAGGAAGAAAGAATATACAGATACCTATCCCTTTAGTAAATGATTTCAATACTAAAGAAGTACAAGCCTCTATCAGTATGGTATAACTTGGCAATTCTAATGGAAACTAAAATTTCAATATAAGCTTGTATGACTGGGCTTTTTTCTTTTATTTAAACACACATTCACCTTTTTTTATTTGATAAATGTCTTGTGTGGCATTGTTGTATTTTCCTAATACAAGTATAACATTACATTGTTATATGGATCATATTTCCTCAAAAATAGTCTGTATGTTTTGCCCATTATCTTCCCTTTCCATTATTTTTGCCAGATGAATTTTGAAGTGAATATTGTAGAGAAAATGGAGGGTTAAAATTCTAGGTTCTTGTCTTTGATTTTTTTTTTTCCCGTAGATTGGCAGTCAAAACTGTGTGTCTTCCTCTGAACCTCTTTTTACCTATGAATAGGTAACTGGATATCTTTCTGTCTTTCTGTTTCTATGTTTCTGTGGCTGAAGTTACACGGATGCATTGACTAGATTAATGTCTCTGTTTTATATTAGAGATATCTTAGTATATTCATATGCTCCTCTTGATTCATGTTTTGAATATTCCATGCTCACCTAAATTGATCTAGATTGGATTTAAAGCTATGATAAATAAATAGAAGAAAATAAGTTTTCTTCAATGAAGTGTTTCCTAAAAAATAAATGAAAGAGCTGAGATATGAAATTTAAGCTATAAACCAGTATTCAAATAAGAATTATTTTCCTATTTACTAGTATGAATGTCCCTGAAAAAAAAATAACTGTTTTTTTTCTCTTTTACATTTTTTGCCTTTTTTTTTTTTTTTTGATATAAGCAAAAGCTAATTCTCAGTTTTAAACCCTTAACAATCTTATTCTCTATAAATCATTAGACAAGGAAGGAGAATCTGTATATGGGAGTGTAAAAGTTTTTGTGTGTTTAGTAACCATGATATTCAAGTGTGTGCATACACATTAGGGCTAATGGAAGATAATCAAGTTCATCCCTTCAGATCAGCAGATCTGAATTCCTGGGTGCTTACACATACATTTTGTAGATGAAAATGATTTCAGTTGCTACTGTGTTATGCTTGCACACATCATAGTCACAGTTCTTACATATTTTGAAATAATGAAATGGCAAGAGGTTTGTAATGGTGCCTGTGGGCAGTGGGAATAGGAATGCTATCCTATAATACCAGTGGCTTATGCTTGGGAAGAAAGTTAATTTAGGATTTAGTTTTTAATTCTTGAATGTTCTTATGTTTGATGGATGCCAAATCTGACCTAAGGCATTTTAAAATGCACAATGTGAATTCTTTAAGTCCTTGCCTATAAATTAAGCAGTGAAAAACTGCTGTGTTTAGAAAATAAATAGCCAAGTAACACAGAAATATCATCCCTGTCTGGTTGAAGCAGTTTCTGACAAACAGGTTTGAGAGGTACAGCCTAACACTATGGAGGGAATTATGTTTTGTGTTTTTTTTTGCCATTTTTTAATATTATTTTTTCCCTGTGGTTTAAAGGTTTTATATTTGTCTGGTTACTAATAAATGGGATTGTATTAATGCATGCTCTGAGGTCTGATTATTAATTTGTTACCTAACAGGTAACAGGTTCATTCAGGTATTTACAATAAGAGCAGGAGTAAGAGGCCTCCATGCAGCCAACTGCCAGCAACAACTTTAACTTTTATTTTCTTGTAAACACACACTTCAATTGAAGCTGAAAGATTTTCTAGTTTCAGGAAATGTAAAAATTTCTGCAGAAACTTTAAAGGGAACTGAATAAGC